>NC_060128.1:189738157-190978103 GCF_021461395.2 Schistocerca americana | reverse complement strand
ACCTCCCCCCTCACCCTCTCCCTCTCTCTCTCTCTCTCTCTCTCTCTCTCTCTCTCTCTCTCTCTCTCTCTCTCTCCCCTCTCCCACCCTCCCCCCCTCACCCCTCTCCCACCCTCCCCCCTCACCCTCTCCCACCCTCCCCCCTCACCCTCTCCCACCCCCCTCACCCTCTCCCACCCTCCCCCCTCACCCTCTCCCACCCTCCCCCCTCTACCCTCTCCCTCTCTCTCCCACCCCCATCTCCCTCTCTCTCCTCCCCTCCTCTCCCTCCCTCTCCCTCCCCCTGTCCCTCTCTCTCCCTCCCCCCTGTCCCTCTCTCTCCCTCCCCCCTCTCCCTCTCTCTCCCTCCCCCCTCTCCCTCTCTCCCCCTCCCCCTGTCCCTCTCTCTCCCTCCCCCCTGTCCCTCTCTCTCCCTCCCCCCTGTCCCTCTCTCTCCCTCCCCCCTCTCCCTCTCTCCTCCTCCCCCCTCTCCCTCTCTCCTCCTCCCCCCTCTCCCTCTCTCCTCCTCCCCCCTCTCCCTCTCTCCTCCTCCCCCCTCTCCCTCTCTCCTCCTCCCCCCTCTCCCTCTCTCCTCCTCCCCCCTCTCCCTCTCTCCCCCTCCCCCCCTCCCCCTCTCTCCCCTCCCCGTCTCCCTCTCTCCCCTTCCCCCTCTCCTCTCTCCCCTTCCCCCTCTCCCTCTCTCCCCTTCCCCCTCTCCCTCTCTCCCCTTCCCCCTCTCCCTCTCTCCCCTTCCCCCTCTCCCTCTCTCCCTTCCCCCTCTCCCTCTCTCCCCTTCCCCCTCTCCCTCTCTCCTCTCTCCCCCTCTCCCTCTCTCCTCTCTCCCCTTCCCCCTCTCCCTCTCTCCCCTTCCCCCTCTCCCTCTCTCCCCTTCCCCCTCTCCCTCTCTCCCCTTCCCCCTCTCCTCTCTCCCCTTCCCCCTCTCCCTCTCTCCCCTTCCCCCTCTCCATCTCTCCCCTCCCCCCTCTCCATCTCTCCCCTCCCCCCTCTCCATCTCTCCCCTCCCCCCTCTCCATCTCTCCCCTCCCCCTCTCCATCTCTCTCCCTCCCCCCTCTCCCTCTCTCTCTCTCCCCTGCCCCCTCCCCCTCCCCCTCCCCCTCCCCCTCCCCCTCCCCCTCCCCCTCCCCCTCCCCCTCCCCCTCCACCTCCCCCTCCCCCTCCCCCTCCCCCTCCCACTCCCCCTCCCCCTCCCCCTCCCCCCCTCCCCTCACCCTCCCCCTCCCCCTCCCCCTCCCCCTCCCCCTCCCCCTCCCCCTCCCCCTCCCCCTCCCCCTCCCCCTCCCCTCCCCCTCCCCCTCCCCCTCCCCCTCCCCTCCCCTCCCCCTCCCCCTCCACCTCCCCTCCACCTCCACCTCCACCTCCACCACCTCCACCTCCACCTCCACCTCCACCTCCACCTCCACCTCCACCTCCACCTCCACCTCCACCTCCACCTCCACCTCCACCTCCACCCTCCCCCTCTCCCTCTCCCTCTCCCTCTCTCTGATGATCGTTGGACTCTTTTTTTTAAATCCATTCGACTTTTCACTGTTCTTACTATCTGATTTAGCTTCTCTACAGCAATAGGTCAGTTGTATATTGTTTCTGCACTTGCACTGTACTTGGGTGAGGCACTTAAGACAGGCGACCTGAATAACTTGAGCACTTTTTGCGATAGGAGAAAATCTTTCAGATGCTCATTTCCTCTCATGACGTCACAGAGCGCGAAACTTCCTAAAATCCACTTGACTCACACTGTTCATATCTTTCCGACGTTGGTTCTCGAGCGGAAAGCACCATAGCTTAGAAACAAATTGAACATCCAAAATAACACATCGCCTTCATTAGGTTTCATCAGTTGAACGAAACAGTTAAATGTTACACGACACTAGAACGAATTAAAAAAAGACTCGGGTATTTGTGAAAAACTGTTCTGCCAACATGTGTTCTGAAGAGTTTGATTCGAATTACCTCTGTTCGCAGTCTAGTACACATCGGTTGTTCTAACGCACTTTATTTACAGAGTTATCTCTACTTCCTGTAGTAGACAAATGTCAGAAGTACGTAACGTTCCTACGTGAAATCATCTCATTACAAGCATTTCACTGAGCTGCTTCGTCCATCCGTATCACGTTGGTAGAAAAATGCGCGAAAAGTTTAGGTACTGGACTAAGCGAAAGAGCACCTTGCTTGGCTGGCGGCTGTATTCCGAAAATATCTTCTAGTGAGTCTGCCATTCTTTCTACTGTACGTGCTTCTCACCGTGCGTTGTGAACTTGGATCTGGAAGTCACCAGCGTGGTTTCCTATTCTGTTCAACACTCTGTAGTGTCCAAAAGCTGATTCTGATGGCATTCCAAAAGAACAAAATCTTTTGACGTTATTTAGTAATTAAAAGCTTGGCCAACTAAAACATTGAAGAGGAAGTTTCGTCTGGAAATGATCTTTGCTTTCTGTAGGTGCGGCGTGGTTCAAAAGATTACGTGTAAATTGAAGGAACTAATGGAGCAGTCGAAATAAATCTAAGACAAAGGAAAGTTCCAAGAAGAAATTATCTCACTTGGACGGTAAGGGCTAGATGTGATGTACATAGAAACAAACGACTACAATTTCTCAAAAACTGGATGACTTATACAAGAGAAACAGTTTCACAGATTGAGGAAGTCAGTAACGCGTTGGTCCATCTCTGGCCGTTACGCAAGCAGTTATCCGCCTTGGCTTTGATTTACAGAGTTGTTGGCCGTTCTCCTGAGCGACACAGTGCCAAGTTGTAACCAAATGGCGCGTTGGATCGTCAGAATCCCGAGACGGTTGTAGAGCCCTGCCCATAATGCTCCAAACGTTCTCAGCTTGCTCGCCTAGGGATGGTGTGGCAAGGGCGAAGACAAGCAGTAGAAGCACTGGCCGTGTGCGGCAGGGCGTTATCTTGCTGAAATGTAAGCCCAGGATGGCTCGCCATGAAGGACAGCAAAACGGGGCGCACAATCTCGTCGACGTACCGCCCTGCTGTAAGGATATCCAGATGAAAACCAAAAGGGTCCTGCTGTGAAAGCAAATGGCATCCCAGACCATGACTCCTGGTTGTCGGGACGAATGCCGGGCGACAGTGAGGTTGGTGTCCCACCGCTGTTTGGGGCGTCTCAAGACATTCCTTCTCCCTGGAATCTCATTGAATTGAATAGAACAGCCTTCAGGATCAGTCCCGCTGCGAAGTGAGCCCGATGACTTGTGAAAACGCGTGTTGAGGACGTTTCGAGCATTAAGGGCAGGGTGATCAACAATTTCGGGATTTTGTCGATCTAACGCCAATTGGACAGAATTTGGTACCCCTCACTAGGTCATCCAACAACTCTGTTAATCAGTGCCAAGCCGAATGAGTAACTGTGTGCATAAGAGCCAGAAATGGACCAATTTGTGAAGTCGTTTTTCTTGAATAAATCATCCAGTTTTTCTGAAATTGTAATCATTTGTTTGTCTGCACATGTACATCATATATACCAATTACCGGCCAATTTCCGTAGTTACTTAGTGGTGCGTCTTTTCTGTCGGAGTGCACAATATATTACAAGGTTAGAGTGTCCCGTCGATGTCTAGGTCATTAGAGACGCAGCACGAACTCGCCACGTTGGGGAAGCAAATCGACCATGCCGTTCTAAAGGAACCATCGTAGCATTCGCCTGGAGCGATTTAGGTAAATCACGCGGAAAACCTAAAACAGGATGACCGGACTCAGATTTAAACCATCGTCCTTCTGAAAGGTAGTCCAGTGTGCTACTCACTGTGACACCTCGGTCGGTGACAGTTTTGGAATGGGAGCTTGTGATGTTGGAAGTAATCAAGAGTCAGTGAGAGCTTTGGAATGTCAGGAACAAAAAGGATAGACAGAGCAGGCGCACGTAAGTTCAGCAAAGATAATATGCTTTTTCTGTGTGCGTACAGCTACTTGTCAGTGAAGCACGTACAGTCCTTGTCATGCCGTTGAGGTCCCGTGTAAGGTCTTCGCAGATCTCACACCTTTATTTTTTTTTTAGGACGGGGGGGGAGGGCGGATGTGGTCACATCAAAAGCTTAGTATATTTGAGCACAGTTAACGACGAAATAATACTTCTAACCATGATACTTGCAGCGACTGATGAGGTTCGTGCAATGTCGGGTGTATTTGGCAGAGTGCATCAGAATATTCTACAAAGACGTATTGACTGTTGTGGTGGCAATTTGTACAACTTCTGGTATCTACAACCCAGCTGAGAAAACAGCTCTTAACGGTTGCTGAACTTGAGACACGTGTAACATTGATTGTCCCTGTTCTTCATGAGATTTCAAAACTATCACTCGCTTAGGATTGCTTGCAAGAGCGAAAGTACCTGTTCCATACTGACTGTGTTTTGACTCTTCCAGAAGCTACTTCAGTGAGTGCACAACCATTTGAATCATCCTGTGCATCGGAGTCCCCCTGTGTGTGTTGTAGTTTAGTTTTTCTTAATACAGGGTGATTCAAAAAGAATACCACAACTATAAAAATGTGTGTTTAATGAAAGAAACTTAATATAACCTTCTGTTATACATCATTACAAAGAGTATTTAAAAAGATTTTTTTTTCACTCAAAAACATGTTCAGAGATGTTCAATATGGCCCCCTCCAGACACTCGAGCAATATCAACCCGATACTCCAACTCGTTCCACACTCTCTGTAGCATATCAGACGTAACAGTTTGGATAGCTGCTGTTATTTCTCGTTTCAAATCATCAATGGTGGCTGGGAGAGGTGGCCGAAACACCATATCCTTAACATACCCCCATAAGAAAAAATCGCAGGGGGTAAGATCAGGGCTTCTTGGAGGCCAGTGATGAAGTGCTCTGTCACGGGCTGCCTGGCGGCCGATCCATCGCCTCGGGTAGTTGACGTTCAGGTAGTTATGGACAGATAAGTGCCAATTTGCAGCTCTCTGCTAGCTCTGCGAGTCGATTTTCCTGGGCTGCGAACAAATGCTTGCTGGATGCGTGCTACATTTTCATCACTCGTTCTCGGCCATCCACAACTTTTCCCTTTGCACAAACACCCATTCTCTGTAAACTGTTTATACCAACGTTTAATACACCACCTATCAGGAGGTTTAACACCATACTTCGTTCGAAATGCACGCTGAACAACTGTCGTCGATTCACTTCTGCCGTACTCAATAACACAAAAAGCTTTCTGTTGAGCGGTCGCCATCTTAGCATCAACTGACGCTGACGCCTAGTCAACAGCGCCTCAAGCGAACAAATGTACAACTAAATGAAACTTTATAGCTCCCTTAATTCGCCGACAGATAGTGCTTAGCTCTGCCTTTTTTCGTTGCAGAGTTTTAAATTCCTAAAGTTGTGGTATTCTTTTTGAATCACCCTGTACAGTGTGTGTTTGAGTGAAATTTTATCAGTTTTAATTTTATTTCCTGGTGACATGAAAATGATCAATATTTGTAAGTACTGAAAATTAGGAAGACAGTCCACACAAAACGCTCCAGATATGGAATATGGCAACCCTGCCACTAATAGATTGCGCCATGTACATTTTCCGAACACTATGTACACTCCTGGAAATGGAAAAAAGAACACATTGACACCGGTGTGTCAGACCCACCATACTTGCTCCGGACACTGCGAGAGGGCTGTACAAGCAATGATCACACGCACGGCACAGCGGACACACCAGGAACCACGGTGTTGGCCGTCGAATGGCGCTAGCTGCGCAGCATTTGTGCACCGCCGCCGTCAGTGTCAGCCAGTTTGCCGTGGCATACGGAGCTCCATCGCAGTCTTTAACACTGGTAGCATGCCGCGACAGCGTGGACGTGAACCGTATGTGCAGTTGACGGACTTTGAGCGAGGGCGTATAGTGGGCATGCGGGAGGCCGGGTGGACGTACCGCCGAATTGCTCAACACGTGGGGCGTGAGGTCTCCACAGTACATCGATGTTGTCGCCAGTGGTCGGCGGAAGGTGCACGTGCCCGTCGACCTGGGACCGGACCGCAGCGACGCACGGATGCACGCCAAGACCGTAGGATCCTACGCAGTGCCGTAGGGGACCGCACCGCCACTTCCCAGCAAATTAGGGACACTGTTGCTCCTGGGGTATCGGCGAGGACCATTCGCAACCGTCTCCATGAAGCTGGGCTACGGTCCCGCACACCGTTAGGCCGTCTTCCGCTCACGCCCCAACATCGTGCAGCCCGCCTCCAGTGGTGCCGCGACAGGCGTGAATGGAGGGACGAATGGAGACGTGTCGTCTCCAGCGATGAGAGTCGCTTCTGCCTTGGTGCCAATGATGGTCGTATGCGTGTTTGGCGCCGTGCAGGTGAGCGCCACAATCAGGACTGCATACGACCGAGGCACACAGGGCCAACACCCGGCATCATGGTGTGGGGAGCGATCTCCTACACTGGCCGTACACCACTGGTGATCGTCGAGGGGACACTGAATAGTGCACAGTACATCAAAACCGTCATCGAACCCATCGTTGTACCATTCCTAGACCGGCAAGGGAACTTGCTGTTCCAACAGGACAATGCACGTCCGCATGTATCCCGTGCCACCCAACGTGCTCTAGAAGGTGTAAGTCAACTACCCTGGCCAGCAAGATCTCCGGATCTGTCCCCCATTGAGCATGTTTGGGACTGGATGAAGCGTTGTCTCACGCGGTCTGCACGTCCAGCACGAACGCTGGTCCAACTGAGGCGCCAGGTGGAAATGGCATGGCAAGCTGTTCCACAGGACTACATCCAGCATCTCTACGGTCGTCTCCATGGGAGAATAGCAGCCTGCATTGCTGCGAAAGGTGGATATACACTGTACTAGTGCCGACATTGTGCATACTCTGTTGCCTGTGCCTATGTGCCTGTGGTTCTGTCAGTGTGATCATGTGATGTATCTGACCCCAGGAATGTGTCAATAAAGTTTCCCCTTCCTGGGACAATGAATTCACGGCGTTCTTATTTCAATTTCCAGGAGTGTAGTTTTGATAAACCACTCTGATGTTCTGTATTAGGTTCTGTGGCACACATCTTCAGAACAGTATTACAATCATGAGAACCGTATTTTATAGCCTTCTGACATAGTTACTACTGTTCGTACATGATGCCATCCAATAACTGATAATGCCGTGTACTGATTTTTATGTACAGATAGGTTTATAATTCAGCACTGTATTTTCAAATTCGTAGAGTTACCAGAACAAGGACTAACCTATTGTCATCTATACTGTCTAGTGCTGGAAGTGTGTCTAATTCCTGAACTGTCAATTTGAAGTAGACACAACTACGAGTACTCAATATGGCGACCCAGCCAGGAGCAGCGCGAACATCACTACTGAATGATGTACCGTTACCAATTATTGTTTAGTATATTCTTGCATTGTTCCACAAACCACTAAATTGGTTTGGTCATTTTAATTCAGGTTCAATATTCGTTTTTATAAGCAGTGTCTTCTTGACTGCAGTTAAAGTGTGAGCTCCAAATGTCACCATCTGCTGATGGATCACTATATCACTGATACCTCAACGTAAGTCGTTCAGTATGTCTAAGAGGATCTCTCACGACTGGAGTGCGCAGCTGGATTTAGGATTTACTCCATATCAGTCAAGTCCCAGAGACCACCCAGATAATGTCTCATTCATCACTTTCACGAACTGATATCTGTTCACTCAATCCTTAAATCTGTTGCCCACTGAGGCTTTCTTTTCTTACAGAACGTGGGAAATAACTTATAAGAGCCTGTAACCTCGATAACTGGAATCTTTGTAAATTCCCGTTCTCCCGAATGTTTCCGCCATTGTGTTTCCGCACTGGCCGTCGGGCTTACACGAACAGACGAGTATTTGGAGCTTACTTGGAAATGCTGTTCGCTGCCGCGACCTAACAGATGTGCGCCTCCATTGGGAATTCATGAAATGCAAATACCGACCCGTCGACCCATCCGCGTGGAAACGTCTGATGCAAACGCCAACTGGAGTTTGTAACATCTCGTACGTGTGCGGATGTTAGGTATAATGAAGGCGTGATCGGTATGTGGGTCACCTACTAGGGAAATGTTTGAATAACGCATCATTTGCTTAGTAGAATAAACGCGACACAATGCGCGCCATTAAAACTACAACGCTACATTGGACACCAAATTCTGAAAATTACCTTAATGAGCTTATATATCACCTGTAACTACTTCATCCCCACCGCCACCAATTTGTTACAGAATCAAAATTCGATGTATAAAAGAGCTTCAGATGTTTTACTACTTTACAAATGAGTTACTATGTTCAGTATTTCGCATTAAACATGCAAATAAAAAGTTTAGAAAAGTTTAGGAAAGGTTTGAAAAGGTTTGAAAATTTTCGGAAGTCGTTAAGTGCTCTGATCCTCAAGCAATGGATGACTATAGTTGCGCTCCATTTTAAGCAAACGCTACTTTTTCGCACATTATAATGTTTATGACGTCATATCTCCTCAATCCTGTGCGTATAATGGTATAATTTTGCACGTACATTCAATGATCTATGTGGATACTGTCGGCAGTATGTATTGCGAATAGAATTAGTGATAAAGAAATAATAAATGAAGTCATGTTACGAAATCGATTCGCATTTTGTGAATCTGGGACTCGAAACCGGTTTTTCCCGCTTTCACGAGAGGTCACCTTAACCACTAACAGCTTACGTATTTTACGAAGCCATTTCGTAATATTTACCACAGTAGTAATCGCCAGAGCAATTTCCTGTTCCTTGAGACATGCATGCAACTCTGAAGAATGAAGTAGTGTGAAGGTACATGCACTATGTAAACGCACACGTGTTGAAGAAACAGACGCTATGTAAACACAGACAGCGTAACCATCAGAGATAAATCGTCACGCCTGGTGCCGAAGTTTTACGGCATGGACAGGGAAAATGTAGCAGTCCATAGACTTTTCTTCTTTCGGCATTTCGTTGGAGTCGTCAGCAAGAAAGTTTTGCGAAGCTCTGACACATACAATGGTTACGGTTACTGCAAGCCACACCACAAGTTGGGAAACGGGGCCAAATTTCTAGTAGTTTACTGTCGAGTTGAGATTTTCACAAATGCTTTATTCATATCTTACAGAAACTAGCAGTACGACAATAAGCAGCCTTTTGAAACACGCCGCTAACGGCAATCAAGTAATTTATAGCAATACAACAGTTTAAAATAATTTTTAAAAAACACAGAAGCTAGCAGTACGGCAATAAACTACCTTATAAAACACGCCGCTAACGCCAATGAAAGTAATTTATAGCAATACAACAATTTAAAATAAAACACGCCGCTAACGCCAATGAAAGTAATTTATAGCAATACAACAATTTAAAAAATTAAAGAACATTAGTAAACAGGCTACTAAAGTAAATAAAGAACTTTGTTAATAAAGTACGGTGAGGTAGTGAAGCTACCAACACCGCCATTAAAAAAATTAAACAGGTCTCAGTAAACACACGATTAATGGCAATAAAAGGAATTTACAAACTTGGAGGAATTTAAAAAAATTTCAAACAAAAGTGTCCTGCAATATCATTAGAACGTAACAGATATGATGGACCCGTGTAAGGCGGCCACAAATCACCCACTCATGGATGCTCAGGCTAGACAGAATGCTGACCAATTGAAATACGCCCGTAAACACAATTGCCGCTCTCAGGCTGGTCACTGCACCGACTCTTAGCCACCGAAAAGTTGTTATAAGATGGCTTAACTAGCTGACAGAATTAGAGCTAACCTCGTGCAAGGAAACATTACACCACACAGTCCTGAATGAGCGACCACATGATCAACCAACAAGACGCACGAATTGGCACATAACACACGACAGAGCAACAAAACAATTAAACTGCCAAAACTACACCTCCCATCGGGCAGTAACGAGAGGAGGGGGAAAGATCACTGTCTTCAATTACACCGGTGCCGGGGACAGGAAACACGGTCGCCCGAGGCCACATGGCAGAAGAGACGCTGGTTACACAAAATTATTACTTAATGATTAAACCTTCCACGAACTTTACTTGCAATTATGCTCGAAGAGGCAGTACACGACCTCCGGTGGCAAGGATCCACACATCCGACCGCGCACGCGTCGCCAGCGTACCCAACACGCCACGGTCACGCGACAACACGCTCTGTCACCGGAGTTCACGTCTTCTCTTCAACGTTGACGGATGGTGACCGCTCCTTCATGTTAGGTGTCTCCTTTTAAACTCCAGTGTTGAAACGGAGGACTTAAAGAAGCTTGTTAACGTCCCACCAAGGCGAAATGAACAGCAACTACTCGTGTGGCGATTCTGTATACAACCAACATGCGGGGAGCTCTTCCGTCAACTCCACCCGCTCGTTACACACAACCGACATACATCACGTGGCGACTCGGCACAACCGACCACGCCTGCTTCGCGCTGGAGAGCCACACTGCCCTCCCGAGTCCACCACTCTCTCTGTGCGCAACGCCCCTACTTCCGCGCCACCACACGAGGTTACAACCGGTCAAAGATCTCACTTACTCCACAGGAGTTTCCCGGAAGCAAAAACGCAGATATCGATAGCGAAGGGAAAAGACAACCAAACAGCCACTTAATGACAGACAACATATCAAACATGTCAGGGGAAGAAAAGGAAAACCATTGCAATCCAAACACAAGGTGTAGCACGAGTCGATACACGGCTCAAGCTCTAACTTTTCAAATTTCCCATCGGTGTTATTTCGCGAGACGTATACCGCAGGGAGCATTATGTTGGCCGACTCTCCTCGGATTTGTAAGGTGTCAGGGAAATCCAACACCTTCCATGAAGACCCCGACATGATAAGCAAATCCAGTAGTATGTCACATAGCTCCGAATAAATCGCGACATTAAATTAACCAAAGTAATACGAGTAACGAGTGAGCAAATGGATTACCACAGACTAACACAAGAATGCCTAAATGCATGTCATACCTTCCCACCGTGAGACAGACTCAGTTCCGAGGGGAGAAACGAGAACAGAAGCCAAGAGCAGAACAGTGTTAAGCAAGAAGGCCCTACGATAAGGGACGGAAACCCACGTCGCCAGCTAACCGCTAGGACCACACCCCAACCGCAAGTTTTAGCGTGAGACTTTTTCGCATCTCTGTTACGTCAGGACCACCCCTAGCCCATGAGCTAGAGCCCTCCAGAAGAACGGTATAGATCTTACGATAACACAAAAAGGGCCACACCACCCGCAAGTTTTAGCGTGAGACTTTTTCGCGTCTGTTACTTCAGGACCACCCCCAGCCCATGTTAAAAGCTAGAGCCCTCCAGAACAGCAGCATAGATCTTACGATAACACAAAAATGGCCACACCACCCGCAAGTTTTAGCGTGAGACTTTTTCGCGTCTCTGTTACGTTGCAAACTTCAAAAACATTGCCCCACCACGAATAGTATAATGTTTCTCATTGGATAGACAGAATTTTTGTAGGCGGAGCTTAAGGTTAACATTGAGACCCTGATTAGTCAGATGAAAACACAGCCAGATAGAAGTTAGGAGAGAGTTGCTTCCGAGACGGCGAGGTGAGCTGAGCTGTGCTGCCCGCCGACCCCTGACGAACACCGACAAGGTAATGAACGCACGCGATGCCACATAACAGCGCATAAAGCTTCACTCAGAACTGCAGAAGTCTCATCTGTTACATCCCCGTTTTGCGTAATACTAGTGTCGATCGTCAATTAAAGCTCATGGTGTTCACATTTGCCTCTTGAAGTAAAAATCTGAAACGCGATGATTTTTCTGTTGTATAGTTATTGAGAAGCCACATCAGCCATTGTAATTCACGACAAGTTAGATAAGTAATTGACGATCGACACTAGTATTACGCAAAACGGGGATGTAACAGATGAGACTTCTGCAGTTCTGAGTGAAGCTTTATGCGCTGTTATGCGGCATCGCATGCGTTCATTACCTTGTCGTTGGTTAGGCAGCATCAGGGGGCGGCGGGCGGCGCAGCTCCACACACCTCGCCGTCTCGGAAGCAACTCTCTCCTAACTTCTCCTTACTACAATTTACCGAAGTTGGTTTAAAGAAACTATCTGGCTGTGTTTCCATCTGACTAATCAGGGTCTCAATGTTAACCTTAAGCTCCGCCTACAAAAATTCTGTCTATCCAATGAGAAACATTATACTTTTCGTGGTGGGGCAATGTTTTTAAAGTTTGCAACGTAACAGAGACGCGAAAAAGTCTCACGCTAAAACTTGCGGTTGGGGTGTGGTCCTAGCGATTAGCTGGTGACGTGGGTTTCCGTCCCTTATCGTAGGGCCTTCCAGCTTAACACAGTTCTGCTCTCGGCTTCTGTTCTCGTTTCTCCCCTCGGAACTGCGTCTGTCTCGCGGTGGGAAGGTATGACATGCATTTAGGCATTCTTGTGTTAGTCTGTGGTATTCTATTTGCTCACTCGTTACTCGTATTACTTTGGTTAATTTAATGTCACGATTTATTCGGAGCTATGTGACATACTACCGGATTTTCTTATGTCAGGGTTTTCATGGAAGGTGTTGAATTTGCCTGAGACCTTACAGATTGTGTACTCTCAGAATTCTAGCAGTCAGCCTCTCCACGGTGCGCACTGCCTCTCTTGTAACGTCAGCCGCTCAAGTCTGTTGCCCATCCCCGTAATGCTGTGACGGCTACTAATCGGTCCAATGAAGAAACACGCCGGACTTCGGTGGATTTCTCCACTATTTCTTCACTTAATTCTAGATGTACAAGGTCTTGCAGGAGACTCAGCCGATACGGAAGTACTAAAATTTCACAAAGTGTCATTACAAAAAAAAGAGTTCTGGTTTGTATACACTACATGTCAGATGTAATCATGACAGGACCGACAAACTACATGTTGAATCAAATAACTTCCGGGAATTCAGCTAAATAACACTTTCAGCGACCGCCGATATTTCGGCGGGAGAACACTCCGCCATTTTCGAGGCAAACTGCAACTGATAGGCGGCGAACATGCAAATTTAAAACCTCGGTTCTCGGACTGAAGCAGGAAAGATAACACACACACACACACACACACACACACACACACACACACTGAACACTAGTGCCACCAAAGATGACCAAAGTCAGAGCTATCGATAGTGAGACTATGAATTCGCAGATGAGGCAGCATTGACTCTGTCCCTCTGTTTTTTGACAAGGGAGAGAGCCGGATTCCAGACACAGTTTAAACAGAAACCTCCATCCCTGTTAACGAGGTTGCTCGCTAATTTAATCTCGACTGCCTCCCTAATAACACTGTCCCAATAGCTGGACGTGCATGCCAAGATCTCGGTGTTATTATATAACAGGGGGTGACCAGTATCCAAGCAATGTTCGGCAATAGCAGATCTACTTGGCTGCTGTAATCGTGTGCGCCGTTTATGCTCAGTACATCGGTCCTCCACGGTCCTGACAGTTTGACCAATATATGCCATGCCGCAGCTACAAGGAATACGACATACACCCGCCTTACGCAGTCCAAGATCATCCTTAACGGAACTCAAAAGTGCTCTAATTTTAGATGGAGGTCGGAAAACACATTTCAACATCGTATTTCCGTAAAATACGACCGATCTTGTTGGACGTGTTTCCTACGTAAGGCAAAAAGGCAGTAGACTTAGGTGTCGACTCAGAATTATCATCAATCACCCGATGTACAGTTGGTCGATAGCGCAACGCACGTTCAATCTGTCTATCACTATAACCATTTTGACGAAATGTAACTTCAAGATCGGACAGCTCAGCTGGCAAAGTCTCAGCGTCAGAAACGACATGTAGCCTGTGTACCAAGGTACGAAGTACCCCTTCACGCTGAGCCGGACGGTGACAACTATTAGCCTGTAAGTACCAGTCGGTGTGAGTACGTTTCCTGTAGACTGCATCTGCCAATGATCCATCATCCTTCCTCCTAACCAACACGTCAAGAAAGGGAAGGCAACCATCCTCTTCCACCTCCATCGTAAAACGAAATTTCGGGTGGATCGAGTTCAGATGTTCTAGAAAGGCATTCAACTTCTCCCTACCATGAGGCCAAACAACGAAGGTATCGTCAACGTATCTAAGGAAACAGGCGGGTTTCAAAGGCGCCGACTCCAATGCACGTTCCTCCAAGTCTTCCATAAACACATTTGCGATCACAGGAGACAACGGACTACCCATCGCAACTCCATCTGTCTGCTCGTAGTACTGGTCATTAAATAAAAAGTAAGTTTATGTCAACACATGCCGAAAGAGGTTAGTTAATTCAGCACCAAACCTAGCCTCAATTAACCGCAACGAATCAGACAGAGGAACACGAGTGAAGAGACAGACCACATCGAAACTCTCTAAAATATCAGTCCTTCAACTGCAGTCCCTCCAATCCACGTAAAAAATCAGCTGTCCGTTGCAGTTTGCCTTGAAAATGGCGGGGTGTTCTCCCGCCGAAATATCGGCGGTCGCTGAAAGTGTTACCTGGCTGAATTCCCGGAAGTTATTTGAAAGTTGTATACGCCAGGAGAAACTCAGGTCTTACATGTTGCATGTTTGCATCTGCGTACGTACTCCACTAGTCATCGTTCGGTGCGTAGCGGAGGGTGTCCTGTTCCACTCCGAAATAGAACGAGGGATAATGGACTGTCTACATGCCTCTGTATCAGCCCAAATTTCTCACATCTTCGTGGTCCTTACCGAAAATACGCAGTGGCAGCAGTAGAATCGTTCGGCAGTCAGTTTCAAATGCCGGTTCTCTAAATGCTCTCATCAGTGTTTCTCGAAGAGAACGTCACCTTGCCTCCAGGGGCTCGCGTTTGAGTTCCCGAAGCATCTCCGTAACACTTGCGTGTTGTTCGAAGCTACCAGTAACAGATCTAGCATCCCGGTTCTGAACGGCTTCGATATCTTCCGTTAATCCAACCTGATGTGGATTCAAAACACTCAAGAATAGGTCGCACTGGTGTCTTATATATGGCCTCCTTTTCAGATGTAACACACTTTCTCCGAATTCTTTCAATAAACGAAAGTCGACCATCGGCCTTCCCTACCACAATCCGCACATGCTCTTTCCATTTCACACCGTTTTGCAACGTTAGGCCAAAATATTTAAACGGCCTGACTATAGGAAGCAGAATAATAATGCTCTAACCTAACATTACAGGAAAGAATCTGTAACATCAAATGCGAATGCGTTAATCAAGGCTAGTGAAGACGTAGGTCTAAGCATAAGACAAAATTAATACAGGGTGTTTCAAAAATGACCGGTATATTTGAAACGGCAATAAAAACTAAACGAGCAGCGATAGAAATACACCGTTTGTTGCAATATGCTTGGGACAACAGTACATTTTCAGGCAGACAAACTTTCGAAATTACAGTAGTTACAATTTTCAACAACAGATGGCGCTGCGGTCTGGGAAACTCTACAGTACGATATTTTCCACATATCCACCATGCGTAGCAATGATATGGCGTAGTCTCTGAACGAAATTACCCGAAACCTTTGACAACGTGTCTGGCGGAATGGCTTCACATGCAGATGAGATGTACTGCTTCAGCTGTTCAATTGTTTCTGGATTCTGGCGGTACACCTGGTCTTTCAAGTGTCCCCACAGAAAGAAGTCACAGAGGTTCATGTCTGGCGAATAGGGATGCCAATCCACGCCGCCTCCTGTATGTTTCGGATAGCCCAAAGCAATCATACGATCATCGAAATATTCATTCAGGAAATTAAAGACGTCGGCCGTGCGATGTGGCCGGGTACCATCTTGCATAAACCACGAGGTGTTCGCAGTGTCGTCTAAGGCAGTTTGTACCGCCACAAATTCAGGAAGAATGTCCAAATAGCATGATGCAGTAATCGTTTCGGATCTGAAAAATGGGCCAGTGATTCCTTTGGAAGAAATGTCGGCCCAGACCAGTACTTTTTGAGGATGCAGGGACGATGGACTGCAACATGGGGCTTTTCGGTTCCCCATATGCGCCAGTTCTGTTTATTGACGAAGCCGTCCAGGTAAAAATAAGCTTCGTCAGTAAACCAAATGCTGCCCATATGCATATCGCCGTCATCAATCCTGTGCACTATATCGTTAGCGAATGTCTCTCGTGCAGCAATGGTAGCGGCGCTGAGGGGTTGCCGCGTTTGAATTTTGTATGGATAGAGGTGTAAACTCTGGCGCATGAGACGATACGTGGACGTTGGCGTCATTTGGACCGCAGCTGCAACACGGCGAACGGAAACCCGAGGCCGCTGTTGGATCACCTGCTGCACTAGCTGCGCATTGCCCTCTGTGGTTGCCGTACGCGGTCGCCCTACCTTTCCAGCACGTTCATCCGTCACGTTCCCAGTCCGTTGAAATTTTTCAAACAGATCCTTTATTGTATCGCTTTTCGGTCCTTTGGTTACATTAAACCTCCGTTGAAAACTTCGTCTTGTTGCAACAACACTGTGTTCTAGGCGGTGGAATTCCAACACCAGAAAAATCCTCTGTTCTGAGGAATAAACCATGTTGTCCACAGCACACTTGCACGTTGTGAACAGCACACGCTTACAGCAGAAAGACGACGTACAGAATGGCGCACCCACAGACTGCGTTGTCTTCTATATCGTTCACATCACTTGCAGCGCCATCTGTTGTTGAAAATTGTAACTACTGTAATATTGAAAGTTTGTCCACCTGAAAATGTACTGTTGTCCCAAGCATATTGCAACAAACGGTGTATTTCTATCGCTGCTCGTTTAGTTTTTATTGCCGATTCAAATATACCGGTCATTTTTGAAACACCCTGTACCTGGTTACTACTAGAATGCCAACAGCTGTAGATCGGGAAGTGTTATAGAGTTGGGACATGCAGTTTGAAAAAGTGAACACATTTAAGTATCTAGACGTGGACATCACTTCGAGAAATGAGATTGAATCCGAACTGAAGAAGAGATTACGGGCGGGAAATGCGTGCTACTTTTAACTGAATAGATTACTTTCATCACGGATATTGTCTAGGAATTTAAAGATTAGAATGTACAGTACTATTATTCTACCAGTTATGCTGTATGGGTCTGAGACTTGGTCTCTCACTGTGCAAAATGAAAAGCCGTTTCCAGTATTTGGAAACAAAGTTTTGAGGAAAATTTTCGGAGCAAAAAGGGATGGAATTAGCGGAGGGTGGCGAAAACTGCATAACGAAGAGGTTCACGAACTCTATCCAAGCCCTGACACAATCAGTATTATTAAATCACGTAGGCTGCAGAAATACAAGTCGCTGAGGAATGACATAAATACGAACTGCAGGGAAGCTAAGACGAAATGACTGCAGGAAAAATGTGAAGACATAGAAAAAGATATGATTGTCGGAAGGACAGACTCAGCATACAGGAAAGTCAAAGCAACCTTTGGTGACATTAAAAGCAACGGTGGTAACATTAAGAGCGCAACGGGAATTCCACTGTTAAATGCAGAGGAGAGAGCAAATAGGTGGAAAGAATACATTGAAAGCCTCTATGAGGGTAAAGATTTTAGAAGAGATAGGGGATCCAGTATTAGAATTGGAATTTAAAAGAGCTTTGGAGGACGTAGGGTCAAATAAGGCAGAAGGGATAGATAACATTCCATCAGAATTTCTAAAATCATTGGGGGAAGTGGCAACAAAACGACTATTCACGTTGGTGTGTAGAATATATGAGTCTGGGACATACCATCTGACTTTCGGAAAAGCATCATCCACACAATTCCGAAGACGGTAAGAGCTGACAAGTGCGAAAATTATCGCACAATCAGCTTAACAGCTCATGCATCGAAGCTGCTTACAAGAATATTATACAGAAGAATGGAAATGAAAATTGAGAATGCGCTAGGTGAAGATCAGTTTGGCTTTAGGAAAAGTAAAGGGACGAGAGAGGCAATTCTGACGTTACGGCTAATAATGGAAGCAAGGCTGAAGAAAAATCAAGACACTTTCATAGGATTTGTCGACCTGAAAAAAGCGTTCGACAATATAAAATGGTGCAAGCTGTTCGAGATTCTGAAAAATGTAAGGGTAAACTATAGGGAGAGACGGGTCATATACAATATGTACAACAACCTAGAGGGAATAATAAGAGTGGACGATCAAGAACGAAGCGCTCGTATTAAGAAGGGTGTAAGGCAAGGCTGTAGCCTTTCGCCCCTGCTCTTCAATCTGTGCATCGAGGAAGCAATGATGGAAATAAAACAAAGGTTCAGGAGTGGAATTAAAATACAAGGTGAAAGGGTATCAATGATACGATTCGCTGATGACATTGCTATCCTGAGTGAAAGTGAAGAAGAATTAAATGATCCGCTGAACGGAATGAACAGTCTAATGAGTACACAGTATGGTTTGAGAGTAAATCGGAGAAAGACGAAGGTAAATGGAAATGTCGTGTGGCTAGGGCCTCCCGTTGGGTAGACCGTTCGCCTGGTGCAGGTCTTTCGATTTGACGCCACTTCGGCGACCTGCGCGTCGATGGGGATGAAATGATGATGATTAGGACAACACAACACCCAGTCCCTGAGCGGAGAAAATTTCCGACCCAGCCGGGAATCGAACCCGGGCCCTTAGGATTGACAGTCTGTCACGCTGACCACTCAGAAGGTAATGAGATGTAGTAGAAATGAGAACAGCGAGAAACTTAACATCAGGATTGATGGTCACGAAGTCGATGAAGTTAAGGAATTCTGCTACCTAGGCAGTAAAATAACCAATGACGGACGGAGCAAGGAGGACATCAAAAGCAGACTCGCTATGGCAAAAAAGGCATTTCTGGCCAAGAGAAGTCTACTAATATCAAATACCGGCCTTAATTTGAGGAAAAAATTTCTGAGGATGTACGTCTGGAGTACAGCATTGTATGGTAGTGGAACATGGACTGTGGGAAAACCGGAAAAGAAGAGAATCGAAGCATTTGAGATGTGGTGCTACAGACGAATGTTGAAAATTAGGTGGACTGATAAGGTAAGGATTGAGGAGGTTCTACGCAGAATCGGAGAGGAAAGGAATATGTGGAAAACACTGATAGGGAGAAGGGACAGGATGATAGGACATCTGCTAAGACATGAGGGAATGACTTCCATGGTACTAGAGGGAGCTGTAGAGGGCAAAAACTGTAGAGTAAGACAGAGATTGGAATACGTCAAGCAAATATTTGAGGACGTAGGTTGCAAGTGCTACTCTGAGATGAAGAGTTTAGCACAGGAAAGGAATTCGTGGCGGGCCGCATCAAACCAGACAGTAGACTAATGACAAAAAAGAAGGATCCCAAACGCTCGAGCAGTACTCAAGAATAGGTCGTATTAGTGTTTTATAAGCGGTCTCCTTTACAGATGAACCACATCTTCCCAAAATTCTACCAATGGACCGAAGACGACTATCCGCCTTCCCCACAACTGCCATTACATGCTTGTCCCACTTCGTATCGCTCTGTGATGTTACACCCAAATATTTAATCGACGTGACTGTGTCAAGCGCTCCACTACTAATGGAGTATTCAAACATTACAGGATTCTTTTTCCTATTCATATGCATTAATTTACATGTATCTATATTTAGAGTTAGCTGCCATTCCTTACACCAATCACCAATCACAAATCCTGTCCAAGTCATCTTGTATCCTCCTACAGTCACTCAACGACAACACCTTCCCGTAAACCACAGCATCTTCAGCAAACAGCTGCACATTGCTATCCACCCTATCCAAAAGATCATTTATGTCGACAGAAAACAGCAGACCTACCACACTTCACTGGGGCACTCCTGATATTACCCTCACCTCTGATGAACACTCACCGGCCAGAGTGGCCGAGTGGTTCTGGGCGCTGTAGTCCGGAACCGTGCGACCGCTACATCGAAGGTTCGAATCCTGCCCTGGGCATGGATGTGTGTGATGTCCTTAGGTTAGTTAGGTTTAAGTAGTTCTAAGTTCTAGCGAACTGAGGACCTCAGAAGTTAAGTCCCATAATGCTCAGAGCCAACCATTTGAACACTCACCATCGAGGACAACGTACTGGGTTCTATTACTTAAGAAGTCTTCGAGCCACTCACATACTTGGGAACCAATCCCATCTGCTCGTACCTTAGTTAGGAGTCTGCAGTGGGGTACCGAGTCAAACGCTTTGCGAAAGTCAAGGAATATGGCATCCGTCTGATACCCTTCATCCATGGTTCGCAAGATATCATGTTAAAAAAGAGCGAGTTGCGTGGTTGGCTACCAAGGGAAACTATTTTGAAGGAGACAGTACTGTTTGAAAAAAATCGGTGCATAAAAAATCAATCTCATTACCTGTCCCACACCTCATAATTTTAGGGGAGATGTAAAATCTGGCGACCATGCCAGGACTGACAAAAATCCGGATTTGAGTGTAACGCAGGTAGCTTATATTAGTCGTGGGATTTTCAGTGAAAGAGTGGTGTGGAATGACCAGAATGAGAATGAAGGGTAGCAAGAGAAAGAAAATTTCGAGAAACGCATAAGTTTTCGTGTCTTGCTAAACTTTTTTTTTGTGTCAGCTTGAAGAGAGTCGGTGCCCTATACGAGTTCGTAAAGTTTTTTTTTTTCTTCCACGCCGCCAGGAGATGCTTTCCCAAGCGGATAATGCGTGCCGTGGCGGGTGCGGAGCTGAAAGTTCCTCCTAAGGCCCGACCGGTCCGATGCGAGTAGGCGGCGGGGGCGGCGGCGGCGGCGGCGGCGGCGGGCGGCCAGATCAATAGCCCGGCCAGAGCCGCTACGTCCTCGCCCCCCCGCGGGGGTCGGTCGCGCCCCCCAGGAGCCGGCCTGCAGCACCAGGACAGCTTGGTGTCTCAAGACACGGAATTGTGTAGCGACGAAAACTGGCCAAGAGAACTGTAGCACCATCAAGGCAGCCTGTAACAAACGTCAAATGCACATTTATAGTTTTCGTGTATAATGCAAGCATTGTCGGGCGAAGACTACTATCACAAGAAGTCGCCCTCTTTCTGCCAACGGTCGTGTCAAAGAGGGTGTAGGAGCGGAAAGAGGTTCTGGGCACACTCTTATCCTTGGGGTGGGAAACTGCCCCTGAATGTGCCGCAATCAGCTATGATCAATGGCATGATGCAGAAGGCAATGGAAACCAATGCATTAAAGACACGTAACGTGTACCCACAGGACATGTGGCCAGTAATTGAAAAAGTGTCATGATGATCTCTCCAATGGCGAAAGATTCCGGAATAGTCCCCCATTCGGATCTCCTGGAGGAAACAACCAATGGGCAGGTGACCATGGAACAAACATTGAATAACCAACGAAAGGATGACATTCCGAAATCAGATACTTAATTGTAAGGCTTACCCAGGTTCAGATATAGACTCAGATCACAAATCAGTAATGATGGATAGGCTGAAGCTTAAGAAACTAGTTAAGAAGAATCAAAGAAGAGGGATACGGAAGTACTAAGGAATAAAAACATACGCATGAACTTCACTAAGGTTATAGATACTGCGATAATGAGTAGGTCGATAGGCAGTTCAGTTGAAGACATCTCTTAAAAAGGGAAATCACAGAAGTTGTAAATAAAAACACAGGTACAAAGTGGTTAACTGCGAGGAAAAAATGGGTTATAGAAAAAATACTTAAATTGATCGATGAAAGGAGGAAGTATAAAAATGTTCCGGGAAACTCACGAATACAAGTCGCTGAGGATTGAAATAAACAGGAAGTGCAGGGAAGCTAAACCGAAAAGGCTGCATGAAAAATGTGAAGAAATCGAAAAAGACATGACTGTCGGCCGGACTGACTCATCACACAGAAAAAACTACCTTCGATGAAATTAAAAGCTAGGGTGATAACACTGAAAGTACACCGGGAAGTTCACTAATGACTGCAGAGGAGAGAGCGGATAGATGTAATGAGTACATTGAAGGCCTCTATGAGTGGAAAGTATCTAAAATAACGCAGAGATCAAATAACGGAGAAAGGATAGACAACAGTCCATCAGAATTTCTAAAAGCATTGGGGGGGGGAGAGAGAGAGAGAGAGAGAGAGAGAGAGAGAGAGAGAGAGAGAGAGAGAGAGAGGGGGGGGGGGGGGAGGGGAGAGAGAGAGAGAGAGAGAGAGAGAGAGAGGAGAGAGAGAGAGAGAGAAGGGCAAAAAAGTGGCTATACACATCGATGTGTAGAATGTATGCGTCTGGCGTCATTCCATCTCACTTTCGGAAAATCATCATCCACTCGATTCCGAAGACTGCGAGAGCTGACAAATGCGAGAATTATCGCACGATCAGTTTAACAGATCATGCATGCACGTTTTTAACAGTGTACATAAAAATGTAAACGAAAATGGAGGATGTGGTGGATGAAGATCATTTTGGCTTTAGGAAAGATAAAGGTACAAGAGAGGCAATTATGACGTTGCGGATAATAATTGAAGCACGACAAAAGAAAAATGAAGACACGTTCATTGGGTTTGTTGACTTGGAAAAAGCGTTCGACAATGTAAAATGGTGCAAGATGCTAGAAATTCTGAGAAAAATAGGGGTAAGCTGTAAGGAGAGACGAGTAACATAGAATATGTACAATAGCTGTGAGGACGACCAGTGGACCAGTGGACGACCAAGAACGAAGGGCTCAGATTATAAAGTGTGTAAGGCAGGGATGTAGTCTTTCGACCCTACTGTTTAATCTCTACGTCGAAGAAGTAATGATGGAAATAAAAGAAAGGTTCAGGAGTGGAATTAAAATTCAACGTGAAAGGATATCAATTTTACTATTCGTTGATGACATAGCTATCCTGAGTGAAAGTAGTAGTAGTAGAAACGGGAAGAGCAAGAAACTTAACATCAGGATTTATGGTCGCGAAGTAGATGAAGTTAAGGAATTCTGCTACCTCGGCAGCAAAGAAAGCGATGACGGAGCAAGGAGTAGGTAAAAAGAGGACTAGCAATGGCAAAGAGGGCATCCCTGGCTAAGAGAAGTCTACTAGTATCAAACATAGTCCTTAATTTGAGGAAGAAATTCCGGAATACAGCATTGTTTTGTAGTGAAACATGGACTGTAGGAAAAACGGAACGGAGGGAGAATGGAAGCATTTGAGACGTGGTTCTGCAGACAAATGTCGAATATTAGATCTACTGGTAAGGTAACGAATGAGGAGGTTCTGCACACAATCGGAGAGAAAGGAAAACACTGATAAGGAGAAGGGACAGGATGATAGGACATCTGTTAAGACATGACGGAATGACATCCATGGTACTAGAGGGAGCTGTAGAAGGCAAAAACTGTAGAGGAAGTCAGAGATTGGAAAACATGCACCAAATAATTGAGGACGTAGGTTGCAAGTGCTACTCTGAGACGAAGAGGTTGGCACAGGATAGGAAATTTGATGATTTAAAAAAAAAATTAGGCAGTGGCTTTCTCACTTCGAAATCGCTTGCGAAAGTTGGTTTGTGAGAATCTCTTGTTATGGTACATGTAAGGAGATACGAAATGTATTGTGTAGAGATAACATTAGAAGGATGCTTTGCAACTCCTTCACTCTGTGGTAATAACAAAGTTCCAAAGGGTTTACAGTTTTTCTTGACAAATGAAATTCAGTTAGTTTAGATTATTATTTTGTAAATGAATCCAGTAATAAACATTATAAACAGTACTAGATTGCGTAATTAATAATAAAAATTTTAAGTGTAATTTCAAATGTTTCTCAAAAAAATTTTAACTGTACATTCAGAGCTAGTACATATCGATTGTAGCCACGAAAATAATGTGATTCCTTTTCATACATTTTAGCTTGAAATATATCATGTATAAAATTACACGAATTCTTTTAAAAAAACAGCTGAGATAATACTGACCTGTCCAAAACTCGAAAAATATTACTGGTGTCGACTTCTGCTGTTGGGGAAAAGTAATGCTAGAGCAGGAAGTCCTTTTACAACTATAATATGGGTGAATACCTCTTGAGTGAGAGTATGTCACACCTTGCAACCACAGAATTACCCAAACAACAGAACCGTGTGTCCCTCATCATTTGATGACGTCATTGGATATCTGGAGCCGTTCACGAAATACAAGGGCTACTAGTAGTAGAAGAGTCTCCCTGTGGATATCGATGTGGATGTAGAAGAAGCGGTCCGACTGAAATACGTCCGCTTTTTATCCGGAGTTTGCCTGGAGTTTACCTTACCTTTGCCTGGAGTTTACCTTACCGATCGAAAATTCCGGGGTTAGATCCTCTGTCAGTACTAAATATCTCAATATTCAGTGATCTGAGAGTCCGAAGGATGCCGAGTTGCTCCATAGTTTGCAGTCTACTTCAGACTGTTCGCTCCCCCGCCCCTGTAAATGCCTCGCTGAGCCACTTGAGAAAGGGAAAGGCAGACAACTTCCACTAGGACTGTATGTACTAGATAAGGTATTTCAGTGCTCCAACCATCGTTCAAGCTGAGAATACTGTTACTTGATCTTTTCCTGTAAATGGTATGGCGCTAAATAAGTGACATAGTGAAAGAAAATAAAATGAAACATCAATTTCCTACTGATACCAACAAGCTTACGGAAATAGTATACGGTATACAAGTCCAGGATGTCGGCTGAGCTGAAGAAAACAATTTCTGATCAATATATACATATACTAGTAATAATGGACTGCTATGAGATATGGACATCGACTTTATTGCCAGAAAACTCACAGTAGCTCACAGAAGAATGGAAAGACCAATGTTGGACTGCACAAAGAAAGTAAAAAAAAAAAGATGCCAGACGTACAATAAAGGTCAGTGTCATGGCAGAAAAAAGTAAATATTCGAAACGATAGCAGGCTGGTCATATCACTCGGCCGGCCGTTGTGACAGAGAGGTTCTAGGCGCTTCAGTCTGGAACCGCGCGACCGCTACGGTCCCTGGTTCGAATCCTGCGTCGGGCATGAATGTATGTGATGTCCTTAGGTTAGTTAGGTTTAAGTAGTTCTAAGTGAATGATGTCCTCAGATGTTAAGTCCCATAGTGCTCAGAGCCATTTGAACCATATGACTCGAATAAAACATGGACAGATAAACATTCGTTTGGCTCCCAGTCTATCAAAGAAGACGGACAATTGGGAACTGACTTAGAGGCATCAAATCACGAAGTCATTAAACTGGATGATCATTATCATGGCGATGATGATTTTCAGGAATATTATCACAACAGAAAACGCAGTCATTTACAAAGCAGTCTTAAAGGTTTATGTTGAAATTAACACTATTTCATTATTAGAAAAAAACTAATTTCGTACCTTTGAGAATTACCAAGCTACCTGACGGTATGAGAAACAAAAGAAGTTACGCCCAGATTAAAGTACAATAAAAAATTACAAAAAAGCTAGCAAAATATAATCATATGTGCCTCAGTTATATAGTACCAAAAATGATCATTATATAAAATACCTTTGTGCCCCTAAGTCATTTTGATGCCATCCTACTTGATTTTAAGGTGTTAACAACATCGTGTGTATTCCCAGTACAATAACTACGCTGACGTGTCTGAATGTGTGACGAATGCTGGTATGGTGACAAAACCCGCATGTGGACTGCACTTGTGAATTTTACATATGGATCTCACGTCGTGGTAGCAACGTACCACACCATTCGACCAATGTCACATATATTTCCTGTTAAGGTGTTCTTCTTTTTTTTCCCCTCCAGTCCGAAGACTTGTTTGATGCAGCTAACCATGCAATCCCCTTAATCTCTGAATATGTACTGTAGCCGACAACCGGATGAAACTGCTACCCCACTCCCCCCCACATACACTTTTACTTCTTTATCAAGTAGACTATTTCTTGATACCTGTCAACCAGGTCTTCCTTTTAGTCAAATAACACAAATATCTGTGCTCCCGAGTTCGATTTGTTATCCGATATACGCACCTCATGTCCACCATTCATCTGTAAACACAACATTTCAGATGTTTCTGTTCTCTCCTCGACTCGAGAGTGCTTATCGCCCACATTCCACTTCCGTACGAGGCTACACTCCACACTAATACCTTCAGAAAGGCTTCCTAATACTTAGATTTATATTCGATGTTAACAAATTTCCGTTTATTCTGTATTGCTTTTCTTGTTGTTGCCAGCCTTTACTTGGAGCATCGTATCTTTCTTTCCTGCCAAATAGCGAAACTCATCTGCCTCTCTTACCTCACATTTCTGCATCTAATTCCCTTTATCATCTCCTGATTTCATCCGATTACATTGTTTTACTTGTGTTTGTATTCATTCGCTAAAGAAACACAGTCTTGGCTGCAGGATTGTAATTATTTTTTATTCACCGATGACGTGTTTCGCCTGATTCAAGCATATTCATATTAGCTACGTACTGTTTGCGTAGCCCGAATGAGTGCAACAACACCTTCACCATGTTCACATAATATAGATCCAGAAGAATGTAGGTTGCAGCAGTCACCCAGAGAGGAAGTGGCTTGCTCGAGAAAGAGTCGGGCGGAGAGCAGCATCAAACCAGTCCACGGACTGAAGACCTCCGTAGCAACACGCCAGTTTGCTGATCTCTTACTTGAAAGTTATGAAGAATAGAGAGAGCTGAACCTCGTGGCCCGTAGTGGTTGGTATGTAATAACTCAAGAACTTTAACAGATATTGCGATGAAACTTCGACTGAATAATTAGCATATTGTGAACTCTGAGCAAAAACTTTAAAAAGCTGGAATACATAGTGGAATCAATAATGATTTTTATCTCACATACTGAATTACGTGTAATTTTTATCTTAGGTTCACTTTACGTCCACCCTAATGAAAATAAATTGTCAAAACAAATTTCATTCTTTTACTTATTAACTCGTCGAAACAGTAAATCAGAAACATTTACCAGTTTCTCGTTTTGTGTGTTTTTAAAAAATATTTTAAGACAACTTTTTCTCCTAGTGAATGGATATAGGATATGCTTCAGATAAAATATTTCGTACACTAATGAATAATGTGGTTCACTTGTGTAGGTAAGATCTTTATCAATATTTATGCACAATTTGTTTTGGTAGTTTTAGTACGTAACTACACTCCTGGAAATGGAAAAAAGAACACATTGACACCGGTGTGTCAGACCCACCATACTTGCTCCGGACACTGCGAGAGGGCTGTACAAGCAATGATCACACGCACGGCACAGCGGACACACCAGGAACCGCGGTGTTGGCCGTCGAATGGCGCTAGCTGCGCATCATTTGTGCACCGCCGCCGTCAGTGTCAGCCAGTTTGCCGTGGCATACGGAGCTCCATCGCAGTCTTTAACACTGGTAGCATGCCGCGACAGCGTGGACGTGAACCGTACGTGCAGTTGACGGACTTTGAGCGAGGGCGTATAGTGGGCATGCGGGAGGCCGGGTGGACGTACCGCCGAATTGCTCAACACGTGGGGTGTGAGGTCTCCACAGTACATCGATGTTGTCGCCAGTGGTCGGCAGAAGGTGCACGTGCCCGTCGACCTGGGACCGGACCGCAGCGACGCACGGATGCACGCCAAGACCGTAGGATCCTACGCAGTGCCGTAGGGGACCGCACCGCCACTTCCCAGCAAATTAGGGACACTGTTGCTCCTGGGGTATCGGCGAGGACCATTCGCAACCGTCTCCATGAAGCTGGGCTACGGTCCCGCACACCGTTAGGCCGTCTTCCGCTCACGCCCCAACATCGTGCAGCCCGCCTCCAGTGGTGTCGCGACAGGCGTGAATGGAGGGACGAATGGAGACGTGTCGTCTGCAGCGATGAGAGTCGCTTCTGCCTTGGTGCCAATGATGGTCGTATGCGTGTTTGGCGCCGTGCAGGTGAGCGCCACAATCAGGACTGCATACGACCGAGGCACACAGGGCCAACACCCGGCATCATGGTGTGGGAAGCGATCTCCTACACTGGCCGTACACCACTGGTGATCGTCGAGGGGACACTGAATAGTGCACGGTACATCCAAACCGTCATCGAACCCATCGTTCTACCATTCCTAGACCGGCAAGGGAACTTGTTGTTCCAACAGGACAATGCACGTCCGCATGTATCCCGTGCCACCCAACGTGCTCTAGAAGGTGTAAGTCAACTACCCTGGCCAGCAAGATCTCCGGATCTGTCCCCCATTGAGCATGTTTGGGACTGGATGAAGCGTCGTCTCACGCGGTCTGCACGTCCAGCACGAACGCTGGTCCAACTGAGGCGCCAGGTGGAAATGGCATGGCAAGCCGTTCCACAGGACTACATCCAGCATCTCTACGATCGTCTCCATGGCAGAATAGCAGCCTGCATTGCTGCGAAAGGTGGATATACACTGTACTAGTGCCGACATTGTGCATGCTCTGTTGCCTGTGTCTATGTGCCTGTGGTTCTGTCAGTGTGATCATGTGATGTATCTGACCCCAGGAAGGTGTCAATAAAGTTTCCCCTTCCTGGGACAATGAATTCACGGTGTTCTTATTTCAATTTCCAGGAGTGTATGTCAAAACGCTGACTTTTTGGGATACGTACTAAAGATTTACACGCCATTTCTTCTCAACGATAACATGTCACAGCACCCCAGTTCTTTATTTCTTTTGATTCAGAGTGCCCTCTTCAACTTTTTTAGTTTCCTCCTTTTCTTTGTTATTCTGGTCACATTTTCTATGCTTTCAGCAGCTTTTCAGCTTCAGCAATATTTCGCTGTGGCGTAACAATTTCCTCATTTTCACGATTTACAACAACAGGCTTATATTGATTATCATAGAATTTATGGCTGCAATAAACGGTCTTCGTTTCTTGCATTTTACGATGTAAAATGGTTTAAATACGTAGCCCTAACAAGAACTTTACAATACGAATGCACTTGAAAAACATAAACCCAAGTAATCTACTTGTATGCAGAGAAAGACGGATTGCAATAATCCTTGCTCATAGTACAGTAGATATGTTCAAGGACACTGTAGAAACCAGTTGCTGTGGAAGTAGCGGCGCCAAAATTAAGTAACGAGACACTGTGCGCAAGATTTGCGTTTGACAGTGCTGTCACAGGGGCACACTGAGGGGACCATCAGCATTGGAAAGGCATTTAAAGACCAAAATGATGTGCTACACATAATGTATATATTTTTAGAATCAGGAAGAATCACAGAATTTTATAAAATAAGAAAAATTCCGTTTTTTGGGTCCTCATGTCATCCAGTTCCCCTTAATGTGCATCGGATAATCATCGTGATGGGCAATAATAAACATATACAGAAATTTAAAAATCTAACTCGATAATACAATATTTTAAAAAATCATTTCAGAGGGTTGCAGTGGACGACTGGACTTCGGGAATAAGAAGCAGCTCACACAGAAGTTGATAGGCGGGTCAGGAAGCTTAGACGCCCTCTACTGATCTCGGGAAATGTGTGTGTGTGTGTGTGTGAGTGTGTGTAGCATATGAGAGGGCTCCGTGGTCATAAGTAATGTATCAGTGGCGTCGCCGTTCGTTACGAGAACGGGCCACCACCCTGTTTAGAGTAGCACGCGCTTATGGAGAGTTAACTGCCGACGTGGTGCCTTCTGCTGGGAGTAATTAAGCGACAAGAAGTCGATAAGGAGCCGTGTTGGACCCGCGGCTGATGCACGACGCTCGTGGGGACTGAATGGTTCCCCAAAGGACCCAACTAGCAACGGTGTGACATAAGGCGACGGAAGCACAGCCGCTGTCATAACGCCCACTGCAGTCATGTGTCATGGCAGCTAAAGAGGTGAACGTATAAACAAGCAGACAGTGGTTAATGGCCCCCAGATCTGACGATAGCCGCTCACGCACGTCCCCTGGCAGGGCGGCTGCCCGCACGGCCAGCCTGTTGTGCGGAGGAAACGACTACCAGGCGGACCCACCAGCAGCAATGTACTTCCTGACGGAACTGGGCATCAGTCAATACGCTCTTACCCGATGACACGGACTGCGCAGACAGAGGTCTGTTCGTCCATGAGATGCAGACACATCGGCGTCGAGGTTGATGACGTATCCTTTGGCTTCAGGATGGCGTTCGGCACGGTTCGACACTGTCGTTTAGCGGAAAAAAAAGAGCTTACCGAATATGTAATTTGGGATTGGAATGAGAACTTCCTTGCACATAGAATTCAACATGGCGCTCTTAAGGGGTGGCGTTCATGAAAAACACACACTACGTAAAAGCTGCACCAAACCCACAATTTTGAGAATATGGCAATGAGATTTTATACCATGCTTTACATGAAACTTATGTATATAATCACACGCGCACACACGCGCACACACGCGCACACACGCGCACACACACGCACACACACGCACACACACAGGGTCGTCCGTTTGAACGTTTCAGCGCGAATATATGTGGAACAACTGTAGCTATTGAAAAACGACTTTCATGGGTATGAATGTAAGGCAGCGGCTCATAAGAGTAAATACTATGAAACATTCTAAAACGTAAGCAAACATTATTTCCAACACAAACTTATGTTTTTTAAATGGACACAGTGCGTTATTTCTTATGAAATCAATAACGTGAAAAATCACAACTTCCAACATGATGGATGTCAGTGCGGTTGAGGCGGTTTTGAATAGGATATTTCATGACAGGTGGATTGGTCGTCGAAGCACGTTCACCGGATCTGACGTCCCCGGATTTCTTTCTGTGGGGAAAGTTGAAGAATATTTGCTATCGTAATCCACCGACAACGCCTGACAACATGCGTCAGCGCATTGTCAGTGCATGTGCGAACATTACGGAAGGCGAACTACTCGCTGTTGAGAGGAATGTCGTTACACGTATTGCCAAATGCATTGAGGTTGACTGACATCATTTTGAGCATTTATTGCATTAATGTGGTATTTGCAGGTAATCACGCTGTAACAGCATGCGTTCTCAGAAACGATAAGTTCACAAAGGTACATGTATCATACTGGAACAACCGATACAAAATGTTCAAACGTACCTACGTTCTGTATTTTAATTTAAAATACATACCTGTTACCAACTGTTCATCTAAAATTGTGAGCTATATGTTTGTGACTATTACAGCGCCATCTATAACAAAGCGAAGAAAGTGGTCTAACTAAAACATTCAAATTTGTTTACGTACTACACGAATATGTAATAAAAATGGTGGTTCCTATTTAAAAACACGCAGTTGATATCCGTTTGACCTATGGCAGAGCCATCTAGAGGGCCAACCATAGCGCCATCTGGTTTCCCCTTCAAGCTAGACAAGTTTCGTTCTTCGTAGTTTTTTCGATTGAGGCGTATTATAAGTTACTCTAGAGATTTGTACAAAATTTTATCTGTTTAATCTTTTGTATATGGTAAGCTTCTCCGATGATATTTTTTGAATATGAGGCCTCACTTTGTTAAATCAATTAAAACCTAAAATATTTTCACTTCTTACAGTTTTCAATAAACAAATAAACTCACTGACGATGGGACAGAGGTGCTGAAAGTGTTGGGGTAAAAAGAGATAGCAGTGTGTTTGCAAAAAAGCGGAACCCATATGCTATAAGATTACATATATTTTGATACAGAGAGCAATTATTTAGTTCGTATGGAAATGGATCTGAGAATTTTAAATTTTTCTTTGAGAACGGAATTAAGTGCAGCAAAGTATCGGAAGTGTCAAATACGAGTTCAGATGATTCTGCTACGAGCAAAACAAGGCTTCGAGAGTGGTGTATGTAGGAGGATGCGGTGAGGAGGTTGAAGACGACGAGAGCCCTGAACGGCACAGCACTGCGGGGAGAAAGTGAAGGAAGTAACTGCGAACAGCCGTCGAGCCAGTCAGCGATGTCGACTACGATGCTGGAATATCAATTCGCCGATCGTACGAGAGTTTTTCTGACGCCTGGGGGTGTAGAGTGGGACTGCAAAATTATTTCAGAAATTTTAGGATTTCAAAGACAGTGATACGCGGAAATTGCTCGGAAGTCGCTAACTGTGTTAAAGACCGATCCGGAACTAGCGAAACATGTGAAGTCAGGAGAGAGGAAACGTGCGTTTGCGTACATGACGTTGACACTGGGTCTCAGTCGCTGCAGTGGGTCGCCTTAACTCCTAGAAATGCGGGACTTTTTTTCTTCAATTTTAACGCCATAGTGTACCGTCAGTTCTTGTCACGAGGTCCAATGATAGAGCAGGAGTACGAAAAAAAAAATCAAATGTGTGGCAGAGGAGTTTACGTCTATGGTTACACGATAACGGACCTACGTACACTTTGTTCCCTGGTCTGAATTTTTAGCTAAAAGTATCACAGTAATTACTTACCATATCCCACACTAAGCAGACAGAGCCACATGTGCCTTTTATTCCCGAAAATAAGTAAGATGTTAAAGGGCCGTTGCTTTACTCACACTTTTTTTTCAGTCATCAGTCTTCTCACTGGTGTGATGCTGCTCGCCGTGAATTTGTCTCCTGTGCCTTCCTCTTCATCTCAGAGTAGCACTAGCAACCTACGTCCTCAATTATTTGCTGGATGTATTCCAATCTCAATATTCCTCTACAGTTCTTTCCCTCTACATCTCCTCTAGTACATTTCCTGATCCCTTAACAGATACACTCTGTCAGTGTTTTCCACATATTCCCTTCCCCGCCGATTCTGTCAAGAACGCCCTCAGTCCATACTTTATCAGCCCACCCAATTTTCAACGATGTCCTCTGAGAAGGGTTTAATAATCCTGGGGTTCTGAGCAGTGTCGAATGTGGTCAGGAACATCGTCCTCTCGGTCATCGCACTACGAACTGTTGTTTTCGACACCGGATTGTGTCGAAATGAACTTCTCAAAGAAATCGTTCCTTTCATTGACGTCCTTTATGCCACCCTATGAGGCCTTTTCGTGTCTGTTCCAAGCGGCGGTGTGTCTCAAATGTTTTCATTTTCCACCCATAAGAAAACCGTCTGATTCCAACGCCACGCGATGCGGTATATACCATGGCAGACAAATCAAGAGAAGGAATAAAATGGGGATAAGCGTTCCCATCGTGTGGCAGTTGGCAGAACAGTGGTGAAGCCTGTTGTCAGTTGACCCACCTTCCAGCTCACATGAACGTCTGACCTGTAGCTATGTCAGCACCTGGAATTTGAAGAGTCCCCCAGCCATGGGGCGGGGTCGCAGGGTGGCACGCTTTTGCGCCATCGCAGCGGAAGGCTGTACGGACCTTCCAGAGAAATTTCAAAGTGCTACGTCATAATTGGAGGCGATTACGGGGTTTCGAAAAAGTGATCGTTCGATTGTGCTGGTCAGTGTAGATAAGGCCTCCGGCATTGGCAGGAGTTCCGTTATATCCCCGCGTTACGTAGTCTGTGACAGTCAGTCATTGATGCTGCACCCGGTAGGCCCTTGGTTCAATCGCATAACACGAGACCTATTCAACCTGTTTTGTTTTTCCTCCACAGAATTCGTCCCTAATAAAGAACCAGTGTATGAGACATTATACACACCGAAGGAAAAAAAATTGGCAACACAAAAAAAAATGGAATGGAGAGTAATGAAATTTCGGGAATACATTTCTCTAGGTAAGGTAGTTAATTGATTTGCGTTGCAAGATCCCAGCTCAATATAAGCGCAAGATATGCCACTGCAAAAAAAAAAAAAACCTTGGAGAAAAAGTTTTCTGACTAATTAGGATCCACTTCCATTTACAACAATGTGTGGCTCGGTGGTTGAGCGATTCAGTGCCGGAGTAGAGTTCGCTAAGACCGGTGTTACGTGTCTAGTCAGAACTACGTCTACATGATTACTCCGCAGTTCACACTCCAATGCTTGGTACAGTTTCACAGAACCACTTTCAGATTGTTTATGTCCCGTTCTGCTCCCAAACGGCGCGTTCCATTATTTTATTACGAAAGTGTTTCTCCTTATGTAGATGGGAGTCAACAAGACATTTTGTCATTCTAAGGACGAAGATGGTGATGGAAATTTAGTGAAAATACACTGGCAGAAAAAATCGCAACACCAAAGAGTAATCAACTTCATCATTATCAGTTATCTTCTATATTATCAGGTCCTTTGCCTCTCCATTTTCTGCGATCCATTGCTTCTTTCTTAAGGCTGCTGTATATTGTACCGTCCATCATGTCATCCAGTATATGGAATCTCTTCCTTCCTCGCTTCCTTTTCCCTTCTACATAACCTTCTAAAACTGTTTTTATCACTCCGTCATTCTTAATATATGCCCAATCCACTTTCTTTTTCTTCTCTTTATTACATCTAGTAACTGTCTTTTCTCCCCCACTTTTCTGAGTACCTCTTCATTTTGTACCTCTTCATTAACTTACAGTAATGACATTTGGACAATAAATTGGTCTAGGTGACATATTTAAGTGATTAACATTGAAAGATCACAGCTTAAAGTAACCGCGAAATAACGCATTGCAAATAGGAAATGCTGATACAGTAATAGCAGGTGTAACCGCCAGAATGTTGGATGCGAGAAAGCAAATGACATACTTGGTGTTGTACGGGTGTCGGATGCCCATTCCTCTACAGTTCTTTCCCTCTACATCTCCTCTGCCCATTCCACTAGGTCGGTCAATAGTTAAGTGGTTAATGCTGGTTCAATGACGCTGGAGTTGTCCTCCGGTGATGTCCCCTATGCGCTCGACTGGACACAGATCTGGCGATCGAGCAGGCCAAGGCAACATGTCGACACTGTAGAACATGTTGGGCTACAACAGCGGTATGTGGGCGAGCGTTATCCTGTTGGAAAACACCCCCAAGTATGCCGGTATGAATGGCAGCACAACAGATCGAATCAGTAGACTGACGTACATAATTGCAGTTAGGGTGCGTGGGATAACCAAGAGAGTGCTCCCAGTGCCACACGAAATCTAAACTCCAGACCCTTGTTCCAGGTGTACGACAAGTGCGTGTAGCACACAGACAGGTTGCCTGCAGGCCTTCAACTGGTTTCCTCCTAACCAACACACGTTCATCACTGGCACTGAGGCAGAACCAGCTTTCGTCAAGAGACACAAGGCCTCCACCCTCCCCTCCAATGAGCCCTCACTTGACACCACTGAAATCGCAAATGGCGATGGTGTGAGGCCAGTGGAGTGCAAGCGTCAGGGCGTCTGGCTTGGAGCTGTCCTCGAAGTAATCGATTTGTGACAGTTCGTTGTGTTACTGTGGTTCCAACTGCTGCTCAAACTGATGCTGCAGTACGGCGCGCCACTGCCATACACCCAACTCAACGGTCTTCCCTCATGTTACGTGGCGACCGTACTTTCTCGTGACCACCTCTGCTAGCAACCATGTACAGTGGCTACATTCCTGCCAAATCTTCCTCGAATATTGCAGAACAAACATCCAGCTCCTCGTAGCCCTATTACACAGCCCTATTACACAGCCCCATTCACACTGATTGGGATTTTTATAATGGAGTCTTTGTCGCCTTGAAGGTAACATCAACTTGCCATGTCCAATCTCAAAAATAATTAACGCTCACGACCATTACAGCGTGTGTTCAAGCAAACCTGATTTCCATCCTGATAGTGGCGTTACGCGACTAAAGTTCACGTCATTTATGACGGCGGCCGAGTTTAGGTTCGTTCTGCGCATGTGACGTCACAAAACAGTCAGCCAATGAACAGAGAACGACGTTGCTGGAGCTCGACTGCAGTACAGAGCACGGACGAGTGTCTTAAGTTTTAGAAACGTTCAGTCATGAATAAAGTAATAGAACAAAAGCAATGTCTTGACAGCAGACTTTTTTATAGAAAGTTTGGAAAAAGCATTCTTTATACCAATTGGTTCATATTCTATTAATTAATTAAACCAACAAGCAATAAGCCTCCTAATTCGGGCGATAGCAAGGAAAGGTGTTTGTATCATTCTCACTAACCGCCTTTTCGCAATAAAGAACAGCGGTAATTGTTTATTTCCTATTGTACTTCGACGATACGTGAGTAATTCAGTCATACCAACAATGTTTGTCGGTATTTTGCGTGAGTCTTTAAAGTCCTCCAGTAATTCAGTGAAATGATGAGCTGCATTAGGTGTTTGGATGGAAAGCGAAAGGTACTGAGTTCAAACCTTGATAGGTGATTAATATTTTCTTTATTTAAAACCAATATCGAAGTGTCTTACGTCATGAATTTTATTCGTTTGAATGTAATTTTTTGAAATTTCTAGTGGCAACTAAAATTGACCATACGGAAAGTATACGCTGTGGTCTTTTACCTCTGCAAACTCTTCAAAATTTCGCGCAATGGTTTATTACATTTAATGCAGCACAATAACTGCGTTGAATATCGAAACAAAATTAAGTCATTTGTGGGGGGAAGGTATCAGTGAAGATGATGTGAAAAAACAAATTTTTGGGCCAAATAGTTTTTGTGAACTCGAATGATAAGTGTGTCAAAGCAGTCGGAACACCATGTGTCTGCACAGGCGAGCAGTGCAGTGATGACAAAATCGCTCACAGCGCGGAATGCGGGGAGCACGTCTCTGTAGCAGCGAAAGGGTTAATGCAGCCGTGGTAAGCCACCACTTCATAAACCGCGCGCTCCCCCCTAAACGTAAGTTTGCGAACCTTCTCTTGGCAAGTGCAACTGGCAACGCAGCAATCTCCCGCGTCTGGGCGGGCATGCGCGAACCGCCAAGATAAAAGAATTGAACTATAGCGCTAAATATCAATAGGCATCTATCAGATGTAGGAACACACCGATCATGGACGACTCCTCCTTGGTGTTGTGGTTTTTCTCCTTGTCAGTGTATGACCTCCTTTATGCCATCAATCTTCTCTCTGTGTAGGCTACGCTCTAATGGTGAATCATAGGCCTCCTTGGTCCTGGAATTCCAGGCTAACCTCTCTGACCTCCTGGGATCCCGTTCGCAGGTGTTCTGTTTCACGTGGGAGACTTTCCGTGTCCGTGTCACCTCTACCTCCGCCTCTGACGATGCCTCCCGCATTAAGGGGGCTTTTCATCGCACAGATTCCCTGTCTCCCCCCCCCCCCCCCCTTTTTGAGTGCAGTGGGAGTGGCGTAGGAGGGTAATCCTGGCGCCGTTTAGCGGAGACGGACGCCCCATCGGCGTCGGCGCCCGCGTCGATTGCACCGGCGGCGTCGGGACGCCTCTAACCTGCCGTGGCGTTAATGGCCTCTCTTCCGCCGGCCGGCGCTAATCCACAGCGCGCCCACCTCCCCCAGTGTTCAAAGTGGGGGCGGCGTGGGCGGGCACCGCTGCGCTTTGACGCACCGCCGCCTCTCCTCGCACCCCCCCCCCACCCCCGCCAGCTTCCAAAGAGTGAAACTGACGAGAACACGGCAAGTGCCGTAACCCGATTTGTCAGAAACTTCACTCTGCGGAAGAGTGTTGAAAACAAGCGAACAAGTACAGGGCTATTACAAGTGATTGAAGCGATTTCATAAATTCACTGTAGCTCCATTCATTGACGTATGGTCACGAAACACTACAGATACGTAGAAAAACTCATAAAGTTTTGTTCGGCTGAAGCCGCACTTCAGGTTTCTGCCGTCAGAGCGCTCGAGAGCGCAGTGAGACAAAATGGCGACAGGAACCGAGAAAGCGTATGTCGTGCTTGAAATGCACTCACATCAGTCAGTCATAACAGTGCAACGACACTTCAGGACGAAGTTCAACAAAGATCCTCCAACTGCTAACTCCATTCGGCGATGGTATGCGCAGTTTAAAGCTTCTGGATGCCTCTGTGAGGGGAAAACCGATGGATCGGTCGTGGCGGAGATCACGATCAGCAATTCATGTCATGGCCTCCACACTCTCCCGACTTAACCACATGCGATTTCTTTCTGTGGGGTTATGTGAAAGATTCAGTGTTTAAACCTCCTCTACCAAGAAACGTGCCAGAACTGCGAGCTCGCATCAACGATGCTTTCGAATTCATTGATGGGGACATGCTGCGCCGAGTGTGGGAGGAACTTGATTATCGGCTTCATGTCTGCCGAATCACTAAAGGGGCACATATCGAACATTCGTGAATGCCTAAAAAAACTTTGAGTTTTTGTATGTGTGTGCAAAGCATTGTGAAAATATCTCAAATAATAAAGTTATTGTAGAGCTGTGAAATCGCTTCAATCATTTGTAATAACCCTGTATCTTGGCTGATTCGTGCGAGGGAGAATCAGAAAGTAACTCACAATATATTTTTTTCTATCCTGATATTGCAGCTGGAATATTGGAATTTCACGACGGTGTAGTTTGAGGCTTGCACTACAGACCCTATTTTGTTTCCATGTGCAGCTCGAGCGAGAGAAGCATTAACTACGAAACAAACATGGCGCAAATTTCACTGTCGTCGTCTTGTGAAGAGCAGCGAAGTGTACATCTACATCTACACTCCGCAAGCCACCTGTCGGTGTGTACTTTTAGCACCTCTATCGGTTCTCTCTTCTATTCCAGTCTCGTACTGTTCGTGGAAAGAAAGATTGTCGGTATGCCTCTGTGTGGGCTCTAATCTCTCTCTGATTTTATCCTCATGGTCTCTTCGCGAGATATACGTAGGAGGGAGCAATATACTGCTTGACTCTTCGATGAAGGTATGTTCTCGAAACTTCAACAAAGCCCGTGCCGAGCTACTGAGCGTCTCTCCTGCAGAGTCCTCCGCTGGAGTTCATCTACCATCTCCGTAACGCTTTCGCGATTACTAAATGACCCTGTAACAAAGCGCGCTGCTCTCCGTTGGATCTTCTCTCACACTTCTATCACCCCTATCTGGTACGGATTCCACACTGGTGAGCGATATTGAAGCAGTGGGCGAACGAGCGTACTGTAACCTACTTCCTTTGTTTTCGGATTGCATTTCCTTAGGATTCTTTTAATGAATCTCAGTCTGGCATCTGCTTTACCGACGATCAACTTTATATGATCATTCCATTTTAAATCACTCGTAATGCGTACTTCCAGATAATTTATGGAATTAACTGCATCCAGTTACTGACCTGCTACATTGGAGCTAAATGATAAAGGATCTGTCTTTCTATGTATTCGCAGCACATTACACTTGTCTACATTGAGATTGAATTGCAATTCCCTGCACCATGTGTCAATTCGCTGCAGATCCTCCTGCATTTCAGTACAATTTTCCATTGTTACAACCTCTCGATATACCACAGCATCATCCGCAAAAAGCCTCGGTGAACTTCCGATGTTATCCATAAGGTCATTTGTATATAATGCGAATAGCAACGGTCCTACGACACTCCCCTGCGGCACACCTGAAATCACTCTTACTTCGGAAGACTTCTACCCATTGAGAGTGACATGCTGCGTTCTGTTGTCTAGGAACTCTTCAATCCAATCACACAATTGGTCTGATTGTCCATATGCTCTTACTTTGTTCATTAGACGACTGTGGCGAACTGTATCGAATATGTAGTTAGATATTTGTGGCCCAAAGGGCACAAACGGAATGGAATTCATTGGGAGACGCGTGGCGGTTATGTGGACGACAGTAGGGGCCGTAGGAATGTCTCTGAGTGGTGTGAATTCTTGCAATAGCGCGTAGCTCTAGGCGGCAGGTAGCAACTGCAACCCCGTAGAATGTCGGAGTCACTGAGGCAGCAATTCTGAACAACCGGCGTTTGCTACTAACCTTATCGCAGCATTTCAACTTTTGCTATGGTCAGGTGTACTACACTGTTCATGATGCATTCAAATTTCGTGAAGTTAGTACCCGCTGGGAGGCCTAACAACCTGAAAGACAACCGGAAGGGCCAGCGAATGATAACGAGCTTGTATGACTTACCGCGTTACGCCGCGGAAGGGCACGACATTGTGAAAGGAATCATCGCTTCTGATGAGTCACGGGGGTACCACCACACGTCCGAAGCCAAGCAGGCCTCTGTGGGTTGGAAACATGATGGTTCTCCATTACGAAATAATTCGGAGTGGCTAAGTGTGCTATGAAAGTTCTTGTGACAGTCTTACGCAATATACGTGGTGTGTTATTGGTGGACTTTGCTGAACACCGGACCACTTTTAATGCTGCAGCCTGCATTAAACCTTTGATTAAGCTGCGTCGTGCCGCCCTTCGTGACAAACACCAAAATATTAATGCTGAAGCTGTCAAACTTCAGGACACTTCTCGTCCCCCCCCCCCCCCCCCTCATGTTGCAGCTCCTGTTCTTGAGAAAATCGCCAAATTTGGATGGCGGGGGAGGGGGGGAGACGACCCATACAGTCCTGATCTTGCACCATCCGACTTGAAACTGTTTGCCATGAAGAAATTCCTGCCGACCTACATTTTGAGACAGATACGGGCTTACCAATGCGTGTGCGACAAATGGTCTCTCTCTCGTGGCCATAAACACTCTGAGACAAAACAAAAACAAAAAAGGAAGGAATTCTCCGAATGCAAGGGAAATAGGTAGATGTAATGTACATGTAGAAACAAATCATTACAATTTCAGAAACATTGAACGATTTATTCAAGAGTAAAGCACTCGGCCTTCAGCCCACAAGTGGCCCATCGAGACCATCCGACCGCCGTGTCATCCTCAGCTGAGGGTGCAGATAGCAGGGACGTGTGGTCAGCATACTGCTCTCCCAGTCGTTATGATGGTTTTCTTTGACCGGAGCCGCTACTATTCGGTCGAGTAGCTCCTCAATTGGCATCACGAGGCTGAGTGCACCCCGAAAAATGGCAACAGCGCACGACGGCCCGGATGGTCACCCAGCCAAGTGCGGGCCACGCCCGACAGCGCTTAACTTCGGTGATCTGACGGGAACCGGTGTATCCACTGCGGCAAGGCCGTCGGCTGATTTATTCACAAATTCAGCAAGTCCAAAACGCGTTGGTCCACCTATGGCCCTTATCCAAGCAACTTATTCGGTTTCGTATTGATTGATAGAGTTGTTGGACGTACTCCTGAAGGATATCGTGCCAAAATCTCTCCAGTTGGCTAGTTACATAGTCAAGATCCCGAGTCGCTTGGTGGGCCCTGCCCAAAAGGCTCCGAAAGATATGTCGACCGACAGTGAAGTTGGTATGTCACCGCTATTCAGGGCTTCTCCAGACACGACTTCGACCTGGAATCTCATCGGCTGGAGTAGAATTGTTTCCAGTGACTAGTCCCGCTTCGAACTGAATCGTGTTGAGCAACGAATACATGTCTGAACAGCAGTGGGATGCTAACCTGGTTGTTGTCCGCCGTATGGCCCGACAACCGGGAGTGAAGGTGTGGGATACCACACTCTTCCACAGGTGGACTCCTTTGGTTGTCGTCCATGGCAACCTAACAGCACAGTGGGGCGTCGAAAATATCTAAGCCCCGGTTTGTTCCTGGGCTTGCATTTCAGGAAGATTATCCCCGTCCGCACATGGTGAGAAAGTTTCTACTATTTGTCTTCGTGCTCGGCCAGCGAGGTCGCCACATGTCTCACCAGTTGGAACGTTTGGAGCTCTGTGGGCAGGGCCTTCCAACCAGCTGGGGATTTTGACGATGTAGCGCACCACACATCAGCGTCATCAATGGGTTTTTTCTTTATTCTAAAATATGCAAGAATAGCATCGTTATAAACACAAACATTAATATATGTTTACTGTTTGGTTACAAATATTGCATTCTGTGGACAGTTTCATAATACCTTATTTACTGGAAGTCACAGCATGGTTTTTACGATGGTTGCCGCTATTTCTGATTTTTTTTTTTTTTTTTTTTTTTTTTTTTTCAGCTCCCTTGTTACCGTTTCTTCGTCATTCAGCATGTCATCTGCAACTGTATCAAGGGCTGTCATTAACAAATGTGAAAAAATGAACTTAATACGCCAGCGTTATAGTATTGGGAATTGCGGTAGTGTTGTGGACGCAGTTTTGGTGTACGCGAGGTTGTTACATAATTCGCGATGTATTCAGTATCGTTCAGCATACATAAATTGTTCAGGATGTTGAAGTATGAGCACAGTTCATCTTCTGTATTGTTTCCAAAAGAAAATCGGCAAAATCAATGCCCGGGCAGTATCATAATCATCAGGTAGTGTGTGGATACAATATTACCTGTCTCTTGCTTGTCATAGCGGCGAAACGTTGCAAGGCGATATTCGGTGGCCCCTTAGTACGCCGCTTCTGGGATTCCGTGAGGTACGGCGATCTCAGGTCGACTGTAGGTCGAGGATCGTATGCCGGTTTTTACGCGGTTTCCCACATTCCACTTGGTGCCTACTTGATTGGTACCCACGTCAAATCCGAGTTACGCATTTTGAAAGCACTTAGAAAACGTTGGCACACTGTCACATGGGATGGTAAAAGACAGGCAGTTGGGGTACACAACTTCCGTCCCGGAGGGTCGAACTTCTCGGACACATGTCTCTTTCGATCCTCAACGATTATTCTAATTCGGTATGCATTTACACGGGCGGATCGAAAGTCAACGACAGGTTCGGTTACGCTTTTGCACGTACAAGGGGACATGAGAATGGGCCGTGGTAAAACTTGCTGTTTTGAAGAGCGCGCCACAGCGCGTAGTGTGAAGCAGTCGCCCTCCGTTTCTGGCGGTGGCGCCGCTGTGGTAATCGCAGCTTTGACGTCTCCCTCTAGTGGGAAAGGGGAAAGGTTGCCTGTTCACCTGCATTTAAGGGGCGCTATGAGCTCGCCAGTCAGTCAGTCTAGGTGAGTCTGGAGTCAGTCTGGGGCCAGTCGCTCGTCCCCAGCTTGCTAGTCTGTCTCTCGTCCGAATTTGTGGCGCAGTGAGAGAACTCAACGAGTGGACGCCCTTTCCGGGGCTTAGTTCCTGCATCTGAGTCTGCGCGTTAGGCCACCAGTCTGCTCGAGTTTGCTCAGGCAACGGTCATTGACGGTTGGATCGATGGGTTGGTCGGTCACGCACTGAGACACAAGATGACTGGTCCGTCTTGAGCGTCGGCGCATGTGAGGTCGCCACGTGAGTCCAGTGGGCCGCGCCGTATAGTGAGGGGTAGTGGCTTCGCGGCCGACACGAGAGCAACAGGAGTCAACCCACGACATCGGGCTGGCCGGTGCGAGCTGCGACGCCGTGAGACGGGAGGTCGGCGCGCCTTCCTGCGTCCGTTGAAGTGGCTGGCAGCGGACGGTTCGGGAGAGCGATTTGGGGGTGCTGCGCCAGGTCGACTAGCGAAATCGCAGCTTATTAGAAGTTAAGTGACTGGTGATATCTTGTTTGATTTACTCTTCTTAATTCTACTTGTTTTCTTGGTGAGGTCACCAGCCGTTTTGCTTTGGGGTCGTCCCACCATTCTTCTCCGTTTGCCCACCCGCGGGAAGGTGGTTGTTTATATATAAACTGGGTGGTCCGCTTTTCCCTCGTGGAGTAGGGGCGGGTTAGAGCAACCTGCGGTTCGGGTTGTTAGGTAATCTCCTTATCAATCTACTGTACGTTAGTAGCTTCCTCTTTCGTGTATGTCGTATTTGGCGCGTTAACGAATTTATTACTTGGAATGTAATAACTGAAATATGTTTTGATCTTTGCATCCTTCGATATTATTGCCTATGACCTTGAGAGACGGTGTGTACTGTAGAGCATCTTAACTATTGTTTGGCCAACCTTGTAGAATTTTATATAAGATTGCATTTCATGGGCTTTTATTTAAATGATCTTTTTAGTATATAAAGTTGCCACCCTTTCACCGTAAGGCTTTTCTTAGAAGTTAAAACCAAGTTGCACCTTCGGTGGCATGGTTAATATTTTAATTGTTAGTGTTTTGTACCATTTCCATCCCTCCTGCAGGGGGTGTATAGTTTGTGTGCTTGTGTAAATTGCTAAAACTCTTAAAGTAATCTGGTGTGTTGCAGATTTTTACCAGTGTAGTCTTTCAGAGGCTGTTGTGAGCGGTCGTAACTACGCCCGTGTCAAAAGGGAGCGGGAAGGTTCTCTGCCCAAAACCTCATACAGTCAAAACTTGTTTCTTTCTGCCTCTGAATAAATTGTAACTTTGATATTCAGAGGGAGGTTTCTGATTACAATTTTAAATCTGTTTCTTTTAAAAAATGCTTTTAGACGCTATTAAAGTGAATAAAATTCCCATTTGTTAAAAGGAATTTGGTTATGATTTCATCAGTTACTGCCTGGCAACTGCCTCCATGCTTACATAGTGTGATTCAATGTGTTAATGTTCTTGATGAATCGCTAGTAAATAAAATAAATTCTTAAGAATATTCTTTGAAAATAAATCACGGTTCAGAGAAGCACAATGTGCCGAGTGCCTGCAGTGTACACAAACTGCAGAGTTGGTTGCCATCTCTCAGGCTTTGCAGCGTCAAATCCCAGGCCACAACGAACTTCCTGCTCTGTAGTGATTCCACGAGTTGCTTAAAAAGTATAACCCTGTGCTTTCCCAAAAATCTTTTCGTCGCTGACATCCAGGATCTACTGGCTGACCTCTACAGCTTTGGAAACATGCAGACCTCTATCTCGACACGGAGCCACATAAGCATTCCAAGAAATGAACTCGCCGACCGTCTAGCTAAAGACGCGGCTACAGGGCATCAGCTTGACGTCGGGATTCGGGGGACTGACGTACGATCACGACTTCGACGCAGTATTTTGGGGGTCTGGGCATTGTAATGGCAGGCTACTACGATCCAAAACAAGCTGAGGGCGATTAAAGGGTCCACTAAAGTGTGGCGTACATCTTTCCAGGCATCTCGTAAAGACGCAATTGTGCTGTGCCGACTACGCACCGACCGCTCGAGACTGACCCACGAGTTCCGTCTGTGTCGGGAGGATCCTCCTCCACTGACGACGATAGCGCACGTCCCAGCTGAGTGCGCTCTGCTGGCCGGTCTACGAGACGCTCTCAGCTTGCCTACCTCACTTCCTTGCGGATGACGTGGCAGCCACTACCGAAGTGTTAAATTTTCTGAGGGAGGGCTGATTTAACTGTAACGTATAACACTCGTCCGCCGGCCGAAGTGGCCGTGCGGTTCTAGGCGCTGCATTCTGGAACCGCGAGACAGCTACAGTGGCACCTTTGAATCCTGCCTCGGGCATGGACGTGTGTGATGTCCTTAGGTTAGTTAGGTTTAAGTAGTTCTAGGGGACTAATGACCTCAGAAGCTGAGTCCCATTGTGCTGAGAGCCATTTGAACCATTTACTTCCAGTGTTAAAGGTGGTTGAAGGGAGGGGGAAGGGGGGGGGGGGAAGGGCATGGCCCCCTGTGAGGCGGGTACCTACCAAGCGCGACCCCAGGCTACTTTCACCGCCCCCCCCCCCCCCCCCGTGTTGTGTCTTTAGATCCCCTTGTGCAAGACGCTTCCAGACTTTTTTTTTTTTTTTTTTATCTGTCGTGTTACAACTGATGTCACGCCCTTTTAAACTCTTCGAATTGCTTATATAGTTTGAGCAGCCTAGTACTCCATTTTTTGGCTTTTTACCTTTCTACGTGTTTCATGATAAGGAGGGATTGATGACCCAGTATTTTAAGCCTTCTAACACAGTGAATCCTGACTCATCCATAGAAGGGGGGGGGCAGGGGTGGCGAGATGGAGGGCTTTTTCCAAGTCTGTACCACTGATGTTGCCAAATCCCTAAGTGAGCATGACGAATCCGTAAGATAACGGATAAGCGGAGGAGATGGGTCTTGCAAAGCAACTTGAAATGGGACAAGGATGTAAGGTCGGTTTGTAAAGAAACTGGTTCTCTACTTATAAAAAAACAAAAAAGCCTTTTAAATAATAAAACATGACCTATACAAGGAATCTGACTGCGCCTGTTAGTCATGGCTAAAAAAAAACAAATTGGCATAGTCTTTGTCAGAACGTGCAAACATAAAAATAAAATTATGATGAGTAGTAAAATGTGACAGTATTTTAAAATAAATAATTTAACTGCAATTCTCTTTAAATTTGAAATGAGAGAGAGCGTAATAATTTTCTTTTAATGTCTTAACTGTTGCCGGCCGCGGTGTTCTAGCGGTTCTAGGCGCGCAGTCCGGAACCGCGGGACTGCTACGGTCGCAGGTTCGAATCCTGCCTCGGGCATGGATGTGTGTGATGTCCTTAGGTTAGTTAAGTTTGAGTAGTTCTAAGTTCTAGGGGACTGATGACCACAGATGTTAAGTCCCATAGTGCTCAGAGCCATCTTAACTGTTGCTGAAGGCAGTGTGATGACGTCAGCGGTGGTCCGCGCGGACGATATGTGAAGTGAATCCTGGTTCGTAGCGTGAAGATAATGATGGATCCTCGTGTTTCATTAACATTCCAGTTCCGGCTGTGGTCCACGTCTCCGTTGTAGTCCAATCAGCTGGCGGCACTGGCGCTGTAATAATAGTTCCAGTGTGGGCGTTGTCGTTACGCGCGCGACGTTTTATTATTAAAAGTTTATTAATCACGCGGTGCGGGTAGATCGGAATTATGCAATGTCTTTAGCATTTAAGATATATAGCCGGTTAATGCCAATACTTCGCACAGTTCTTTCACCGTGTGGCCACAGGAAAACAGTCACACGTGTTCATCACTATAACAGTCCGTTAAACATCAGTTCAATTTACGTCGTCGTCTTTAAGACAGTTTGGATGATATAATAAATGTTTCTTGGTCAAATCACAGCACTGTTCTTTTACTTAACATTTTGGCTTGATCCACTTTCACGCTATTCTAACAATTAGTGTCTCCACACGACAATGGTGTCTGGTTCACGGCTAATTGTCACAAGTTCACACAGTATGTAAAATCGTCACCGCAAACACTCAGGTTTTACTGTTCACTTAATAATGCATGATCTCCTGTTAACACAGCAGACGCACTGTAGTTAATTGTTCCTCCGCGTGTCACCGTCTTTCACGCCGATCTTTTCAACGTTTCTCCACCCGCGAACCGGCCACGATACCACAACTCGCACGCTCTCTATCGATAGTCGTTCTCTCTCTCTCTCTCTCTCTCTCTCTCTCTCTCTCTCTCTCTCTCTCTCTCTGACACAGTACTTCTCCTAGCCTAACCAAAGATTTACGAAGCATATAAAACCAGAACATTCATATCCGTGCAATATAAAACATAAAACAGTAGAAAAATGAATGAAGAAACAATGTGACGTATTAACAATTAAAGAATAGTTGAAATAAATGATACATACGTACTATGACAAGGTAATGCACAAAAGAAAAAAAATATTATCGACTTTCGGGGAAATCCATTTCTTTACACGTTGTAGGGAAGGGGAACAGTCGAATTCGGTCGATTGGGACAGTTCTAGGAAAGTGTAGCTCACCTATAAAGGAGGCTGCAGCACAGAATACGTGCGCGACCCATTCTTGAGTACTGCTCCAGTGTTTGGAAGTTCCACCAGGTCGCATTGAACGAAGAGTTTGAAGCAGTTCAGAGGCGGCCTGCTAGATTTATTGCTGGCAGACTTCATCAACACATGAGTAATACAGATCCGCTGTGTCAACTCAAATAGGAATCCATGAAGAGAAACAAACGCTTGCGAGATGCCAGGATTTTGTCATCATATACGAGGGTTGTTCAGAAAGTAAGTTCCGATCGGTCGCGAAATGGAAACCACAGTGCAAACCAAAAACGTTTTATTTGCAGCAGTTAGGCACACCTTCCACCTACTTCCCTACACAGTCGCCGCTCCAACTTCGACTTTTATCGTAGTGCTGTATCAGCTTTCCAATATCCTCGTCATAGAAAGCAGCCGCCTGTGCTTTCGGCCAGTTATCTGCACTGGTCTGCAGCTCGTTGTCTGTGGAAAAATTTTGTCTTCACAGCCAGCGGCTATGAAGGGCAGAGATGAAACTCAGGGGGAGCCAATTACGGACTGTATTGTGGGTGATCAAACGCTTCTCATGGGAAACGCTGCAGGAGCGTCTTCATTGCTTGCCCCTGCAGTGTACGGCCGAGAATTGGCATGAAGAAGGAACTGCTCGACTGTTGTGTTATCGATATGCTGTTTGTTTAGGAGGAATACAGAGTGGGAAATGGAATCGACTTAGGGGGGCGTGCCAGCGTTGTACGTGGGGTTCTGCTAAGTGTGATATTTCGGATCCGTTTCAGAGTTAACCATTGAAAATGTTTTATAGTGGAACTGATAAGAGGAGCAATATTACAAGGAAAGACGAAACGTTCTGATAGCGAAAGCGAAATGAATAAAAGTTTTACTCCAAAATCGGCGTAGCTGACTCTCGACATTAGCCATTAGTAGGATGATGTTCGACCGTGTATCGTTAATAATGGTTTGAATCGCGAATACTGGCGTACTTAAAAAAAAAAGGGTACAACACATTGTAATGAGACTTCGTAAATTAATGCTGTAACAGATAAATACAGTCGCACACAAGATAGATACAGTCATTTACCTCAAATAACCTTTCAGAATTTAAGTGGTACTTTGATCGGTTGGTAGGACACATTTCGAGGCATCAACGAATCACCAACGTAGTACTGGAGCGAAGCGTGAGCGGGAGTAAAAATCGTAGAGGGACACCAAGAGATGAATACACTGAGCAGATTTAGAAGCATGTAGGCTGCAGTAGTTACTCGGAGATGAAAAGGCCTACACAGGGTAGAGTAGTGTGGAGAGCTGCATTAAACCAGTCTTTGGACTGAAGAGCACGGCAACAACAAATGATATATTAATGTAAATTACACAGACTTTAAAAATACCGCACCTGCTATCAAAGTGTGCGACTACATCGATAGTTCACGCTGAAGTCATAGATCACGTTTACATAATTACCTTAATATGCCACGTCGTTCCATCTGTGGAGCGGTCTATTATCTAATAATTTTAGAAAAAGAGGTGGTGTAACAGAAACAACTGTCAGGATGGTGTAGTGGTTAACACATCTGTCTGGTGAGCAAGAGACACAGGTTCGAATCCTGGGGTTGTTACAAATTTTGATCCATCGCTTCAGTCTGCATATATGTATGGCAGATGTGTTAGAGTTGGAAAGGTCTCTGAAACGAAATAGTTTCATTTGATAATTAACTATTATAACACCCCAACGACCCTCTTAAAGTGAATTACAACAAAATATCATAGTATGAAGGAGGGAAGTGTTACCTAGGCAAATACGACATCTTTGACGATAAGCTAACACCAAGAAGTATTGATAACAACAACACTATACATCGCTTAGAGTTTTTGTTATGAAAAGAACCTCAGATTTAATTAATGGACAAATATCCAAGTGATAATTGCAATTAATATCTTGAAAGCTAAGTCTAAGGTGATGTTAGTCAGAGAGAACTTTTATGTGGAAGAGAGTTGTAAGGGCAACGAAATTCAATGCGCCTGCAATACTCTTTCTCAGAAGAAGTCGTTTGCTGGCTCTCGTCCTGTAAAGACGTGCGAGAACAATATTGGTCTTAGTTATTGAGAGTATAGAACGCGACGAGATTGTTTCGCGTTCAGGAGTGTTTCTTGCCTGACGTGATTCACGAACTTCGAAAAGTGATTTTCTAAGCAGAGACAGGAACTGATAGACGCGTTTAATCGTGCATAACGGGTTAGTTGAACTTTATTGACGAAACTAGTGAATATTGGACTTTACTTTCAAATAGCTGGAACTAAAAGAAGAGTGGATAGGTATATCAAAGGAGTACACCCAGTTAGTCACGAGTAGGACACAATTACACGACTTCACGAAGATAGTAAAATTACGCTGAAGAGTCAAGTTGTCGTAATTGTCAAGAAACTTAATTTTAATACAACTGACTTTACCAACCAACTGCGTGTGCGTGTGGTGCGAAAGTTATTAAGTATTTAGTGGCCAAGGAACAATAAACTGTTCGTTCCAAGTGAAATATCAAGCATGGACTACATTATTAAGTGATTTAATCAATGATAGTTAACCAACGAATGTTCAGCAGGGACAATGTAATCTGAATATCAAAATACGTACTTCATTAATTGAAAAGAGAACTTTTGAACATTTTTTTTTGAACATTTCTACGTAGGTTCACTCAGACGTGATCTCAGAGTATCTGTGGATCTCGCTTCATACAGGTGAAACAACTCCATAGCAACGAGTCAACAACGTACGAGAAGACTGATAATTAGAATGTTTCCTCGCAACTGGTGGTGTGTACGATGCGGATGAGATAAGATTTAACAACTACTGCCAATCAAGGCAATGAGTCATACAATCTTAAATCAGAAGCAGCATCCGTCGTACGAGTACGCATTTATGTCTCCCGTTCACCCACGGGGACCTACGTCATCGCGCATGGTGTCTCAACTCCACTACATCTACATCTACATCCATACTCCGCAAGCCACCTGACGGTGTGTGGCGGGGGGTACCTTGAGTACCTCTATCGATTCTCCCTTCTATTCCAGTCTCGTATTGTTCGTGGAAAGGAGGATTGTCGGTATGCTTCTACGTGGGCTCTAATCTCTCTGCTTTTATCCTCATGGTCTCTTCGCGACATATATGTAGGAGGGAGCGATATACTGCTTGACTCCTCGGAGAAGGTATGTTCTCGAAACTTCAACAAAAACCCGTACCGAACTACTGAGCGTCTCTCCTGCAGAGTCTTCCACTGGAGTTTATCTATCATCTCCGTAACGCTTTCGCGATTACTAAATGATCCTGTAACGAAGCGCGCTGCTCTCCGTTGGATCTTCTCTGTCTCTTCTATCAACCCTATCTGGTACGGATCCCACACTGCTGAGCAGTATTCAAGCAGTGGGAGAACAAGTGTACTGTAACCTACTTCCTTTGTTTTCGGATTGCATTTCCTTAGGATTCTTCCAATGAATCTGTCTGGCATCTGCTTTACCAACGATCAACTTTATATGATCATTCCATTTTAAATCACTACTAATGCGTACTTCCAGAAAATTTTTGGAATTAACTGCTTCCAGTTGCTGACCTGCTATATTGTAGCTAAGTGATAAAGGATGTATTCGCAGCACATTACACTTGTCTACATTGAGATTCAATTGCCATTCCCTGCACCACGCGTCAATTCGCTGCAGATCCTCCTGCATTTCAGTACAATTTTCCATTGTTACAACCTCTCGAAATACCACAGCATCATCCGCAAAAAGCCTCAGTGAACATCCGATGTCATCCACAAGGTCATTTATGTATATTGTGAATGGCAACGGTCCTACGACACTCCCCTGCGACACACCTGAAATCACTCTTTCTTCGGAAGACTTCTCTCCATTGAGAATGACATGCTGCGTTCTGTTATCTAGGAACTCTTCAATCCAATGACACAATTGGTCTGATAGTCCATATGCTCTTACTTTGTTCATTAAACGACTGTGGGGAACTGTATCGAACGCCCTGTGGAAGTCAAGAAACACGGCATCTTCCTGGGAACCCGTGCCTATGACCCTCTGAGTCTCGTGGACGAATAGCGCGAGCTGGGTTTCACACGGCCGTCTTTTTCGATACCCATGCTGATTCCTAGTAGATTTCTAGTCCTTATACTCGAACATAATACGTGTCCCAAAATTCTACAACTAATCGACGTTAGAGATACAGGTCTATAGTTCTGCACATCTGTTCGATGTCCCTTCTTGAAAACGGGGATGACCTGTGCCCTTTTCCAATCCTTCGGAACGCTACGCTCTTCTAGAGACCTACGGTACACCGCTGCGAGAAGGGGGGCAAGTTCCTTCGCGTACTGTGTGTAAAATCGAACTGGTATCCTATCAGGTCCACTGCGAGGGCTGTGGCAGTAGCAGCTCTACGGCGTCGACAACACCAGCACGCGGGTGGAGTGCGGGGACGCCACACACTATCTGTGCTTTTAAATTGTGTACAGATATGGTCGCGTTATTTGATAGTCACCTCGCATGTGCCCGCTGGTAGGTGTACTGGTAGACACTTGTGGGGGGGTTTGTCCGCGGCGCCCCCGGCAGCGCGCCCACTGCACGTGACGTCACGCGAGACGCCGTCAGCTGGCGGCCGGGCCGAGCACAGTGGCCCAGTGCGCCGCCGTTTGATGTGGCCGCCTCGCCACACGTGGGGGGAAGACGCAGCGCCGGCACAGCTCCCGACGCCCGATCAATATGGCGCCGGCCGACGCCGCCTCCGACGCACACACGCGGAGGCTGCGCGCTCGATACAGCGCCGCGACGCCGCCGCCGGCGCCGCCCCCAGCGTCCACCGCCCCCGCGGGCGGTCCAGCTGAAGCCGCCGCCACTCCTTCCTGCAGAACTGGCTGGACGTACGAGCACTACGCTTTCGTATGTAGGGTTCCGTGCTTCCGCGTGCTTTGTTGTTCTACTGTCTGTTTCTTGAGTCACCAGTCTTGGGCTGGTTTGATGCGCTCCGTCACGAATTCCTTTCCTGCGCTCATCCCTTCATCTCCGAGAAGCACTTCTACCCTAAGTCCTCAATTATTTGCTGGATGAAACTTCCTGGGAGATTAAAACTGTGTGCCCGACCGAGACTCGAAATCGGGACGGAACTCGGGAGTTCGAGTCTCGGTCCGGCACACAGTTTTAATCTGCCAGGAAGTTTCATATCAGCGCACACTCCGCTGCAGAGTGAAAATCTCATTCTATTTGCTGGATGTTTTCCATTCTCTGCCTTGCTCTACAATTTTTACCTTCTGCAGCTCCCTCTACTATCACAGATGATGTTCTCTGACGTCTTAACAGATATCCTACCATCCTGTCCCTTCTTGTCAGTGTTCCCGATATGTCCCTTACCTCTCCGATTCTGCAGAGAACCTCATGTGTTACCTTATCAGTCCACCTAATTTTCAATATTTTTCTGCAGCACGTCTCAAATGCATCGATTCTCTTCTCTCCCACAGCCCATGTTTCACTTCCATACAATGCTCTGATACAAACGTACATTCTCAGAAACTTCTTCCTCAAATTGTTGTTGTTGTTGTTGTGGTCTTCAGACCAAACTACTCGTTTCATGCAGCTTTCCGTGCTAATCTATACTGTACAAGCCCCTTCATCTTCGAGTAACTACTTTAACCTACATCTCTTGGTCTCCCTCTACGATTTTTACCCTCCACGCTGCCCTCCAATACTAAATTGGTGATCCCTTGATGTATCAGAACATGTCCTACAAACCGATCCCTTCTTCTAATCAAGTTGTGCCACAAACTACTCTTCTCCCCAATCCTATTCAATACCTTCTTACTAGTTACGTGATCTACCTAGCTAATCTTCAGCATTCTTCTGTAGCACCGCATTCCAAAAGCTTCTATTCTCTTCTTGGCTAAACTTTTTATCGTCCATTTTTCACTTCCATACGTGGCTACACTCCATATAGTTACTTTTAGAGAGGACTTCCTCACACTTAAATCTATATTCGACGTTAGCAAATTTCTCTTCCGCAGAACGCTTTTCTTGTCATTGTCAGTCTACAGTTTACAGCCTCTCTATTTCGATTATCATGAGTTATTTTGCTTCCCAAGTAGCGAAACTCACTCACTACCTCCAGTGTCTCATGTCCTAATCTAATTCCCTCAGCATCAACTGATTTAATTCAACTACATTCCGTTATCCTCGTTTTGCTATTGTTGATGTTCATCTAATACCCTCCTTCCAGGTCATTTGCTGTCTCTGGCAGAATTACAGTGTCATCAGCAAACCTAAGCTTTCATTTTTTCTTCTTGGACTTTAATTTCTACTCGAAATTTTTCTTTAATTTCCTGTACTGCTTGCTCAGTAGACAAATTGAATAACATCGAGGATAGGCTACAAACCCGTCTCACTCCTTTCCCAACCACTGCTTCCCTTTCGTGCCCCCGACTCTTAGATCTGCCGTCGGTTTCTGTACAAATTGTAAACAACCTTTCACTCCAAGTATTCTACACCTGCCACCTTTAGAATGTGTAGGACAGTAATCAGGTCAACACTGTAAAAAGCTTTCTTTAAGTCTACAAACGCTATAAGCATAGGTTTGCCTTTCCTTGGCCTATCTTCTATGAGAAGTGGTAGGTTCAGTACTGCCTCGCGTGTTCCTACATTTCTCCGGAATCCGAACTGATCTTCACCAAGCTTGTCTTCTACCAGTTTTTCCATTCTTCTGTGAAGGATTCGTGTCAGGGTTTTGCAAGGTCCTATGTCTGATACTGGTAGACTTCTCTTGCCCATGAGTGCCCTTTTTGCCAGTGCTAGTCTGCTTTTGATGTCCTCCTTGCTCCGTCTGCCGTGGGTTATTTTACTGCATAGGCAGCAGAATTTATTAACTTCATGTACTTCATCATCATCAAGCCTGATAAGTTTCTCACTGGTCTCATTTCTGCTACGTCTCATTTCTTTCGTCTTTCTTCGATTTACTCTCAATCCATATTCTGTACTCATTTTATTGTTCATTCCATTCAGTTGATCATGTAGTTCTTTACTTTCGCTCAGGATAGCAAGATCATCAGCGAATCGTATCGTTGATGTCCTATCACCTTGAATTTCAGTTCCACTCCTGAACCTTTGTTCAATTTGTATCATTGCTTCTCCGATGTATTGGTTGAACAGAGAGGGCGAAAGACTAAATCCCTGTCTTTCACCCTTTTAATCCGAGCGCTTCGTTCTTGCTCTTCCACTGTTGTTATTCCCTCTTAGCTCTTGTACATGTTGTATACAACCCGCCTCTCCCCATAGCGTACCAGTATTTTCCTCAGAATTTTGGACATCCTGCACCATTTTATATTGTTATCAACCGCAACCTCAGAATTGTCCTTCTGTTGCCTTTACCTTTCCTAAAGCCAAACCGATCGTCATCCGGCACACCTCCAATTTTCCATTCTTGTGCGCATTATTATTGTAATCAACGTGGATGTATGACGTTTTACGCTGGTTGTCAGATAATTCACGCAATTGCAGTCTGTGGAATTGTGCGGATGATATTTTTTCGAAAGTCTGTTGGCACATCGCCAATCGACACACCAACGTGAATAGTCGTTTCGTTGTAATTTCCCCAAATGATTTTAGAAATTTTACATCTACATCCATACTCCGTAAGCCACCTGACGGTGTGTGGCGGAGGGTGCCTTGAGTACCTCTAGCGGTTCTTCCTTCTATTCCAGTCTCGTATTGTTCGTGGAAAGAAGGATTGTCGGTATGCTTCTGTGTGGGCTCTAATCTCTCTGATTTTATCCTCATGGTCTCTTCGCGAGATATACGTAGGAGGGAGCAATATACTGCTTGACTCTTCGGTGAAGGTATGTTCTCGAAACTTTAACAAAAGCCCGTACCGAGCTACTGAGCGTCTCTCCTGCAGAGTCTTCCACTGGAGTTTATCTATCATCTCCGTAACGCTTTCGCGATTGCTAAATGATCCTGTAACGAAGCGCGCTGCTCTCCGTTGGATCTTCTCTCTCTCTCCTATCAACCCTATCTGGTACGGATCCCACACTGCTGAGCAGTATTCAAGCAGTGGGAGAACAAGTGTACTGTAACCTACTTCCTTTGTTTTCGGATTGCATTTCCTTAGGATTCTTCCAATGAATCTGTCTGGCATCAGCTTTACCGACGATCAACTTTATACGATCATTCCATTTTAAATCACTCCTAATGCGTACACCTAGATAATTTATGGAATTAACTGCTTCCAGTTGCTGACCTGCTATATTGTAGCTGAATCATAAGGGATCTTTTTTTCTATGTATTCGCAGCACATTGCACTTGTCTACATAGAGATTCAATTTCCATTCCCTGCACCATGCCTCAATTCGGTGCAGATCCTCCTGCATTTCAGTACAATTTTCCATTGTTACAACCTCTCGATATCCTACAGCATCATCCACAAAAAGCCTCAGTGAACTTCCGATGTTATTCACAAGGTCATTTATATATATTGTCAATAGCAACGGTCCTACGAGACTCCCCTGCGGCACACCTGAAATCACTCTTACTTCGGATGACTTCTCTCTATTGAGAATGACATGCTGCGTTCTGTTACCTAGGAACTCTACAATCCAATCACACAATTGATCTGATAGTCCATATGCTCTTACTTTGTTCATTAAACGGCTGTGGGGAACTGTATCGAACGCCTTGCGGAAGTCAAGAAACACGGCATCTACCTGGGAACTCGTGTATGACCTCTGAGTCTCGTGGACGAATAGCGCGAGCTGGGTTTCACACGATCGTCTTTTACGAAACCCATGCTGATTCCTACAGAGTAGATTTCTAGTCTCCAGAAAAGTCATTATACTCGAACATAATACGTGTTCCAAAATTCTACAACTGATCGACGTTAGAGATATAGGTCTATAGTTCTGCGCATCTGTTCGACGTCCCTTCTTGAAAACGGGGATGACCTGTGCCCTTTTCCGGTCCTTTGGAAGGCTACGCTCTCCTAGAGACCTACGGTACACCGCTGCAAGAGGGTGGCAAGGTCCTTCGCGTACTCTGTGTAAAATCGAACTGGTATCCCATCAGGTCCAGCGGCCTTTCCTCTTTGGAGCGATTTTAATTGTTTCTCTATCCGTCTGTCGTCTATTTCGATATCTACCATTTTGTCATTTGTGCGACAATCTAGAGAAGGAACTGCAGTGCAGTCTTCCTCTGTGAAACATTCTGATGGAATGTTATCTGTCCTTTCTGCCTTATTCGATATTACGTCTTCGAAAGCTTTTTTAAATTCTAATACTGGATCCCCTAACACTTCTGAAGCAACTTCTGTTTCTTGTTCCATCGCGTCATCAGACAAGCCTTCCCAAAAAAGTAGTAGAATTTTGCTATTTGAGTAGCAAAAGAAATGACGATAGCCGAGACGTAGGGGATATAAAACGTACTCTGGGTACAGCAAGGGAAACATTTCTGAAGAACAGGAGTTTCTTAATATCTAATGTAAATTTAAGTGTCAGGAATTCTTCTCTCCAAGTATTGGTACCGAGTGCAGGTTGGTAGGGAAGTCTAATGTAGCTGATAAACTGTTTACACAACAAAGGAATTGAAACTTATTAAATGGTGTAGATTAGATGAGTGGATCTAACAAATAAAGAAGACGTACTGAATCTAAATGGGTAAAAAAGAAATTTCTGGCACAGGTCGAATAAAAGAAGGCATACGTTGATAGAACACCTACTAGAGCACCAAGGACTCGCTAGATGGTAATAGACGGATGTCTGAGCCTTTCAAATTGTAGAGGGACACAAAGTTTTCACTATAGGAGAGACGTTGAAGTAGTTATGGGGAGATAAAGAGGATTCGGCGGTATACGAAGTGTTATCTGTTGTGAAGACATCGCGCAAATGTCTCGTGCATTGATACGGAGCATGTAACGCCACCAGTTGTCAAACCTGCGATGTTTGCACCGCAACACTTCTCTTGAGTACGTTATCCCTTTATCAAATGGTCTAAAATGAGAAAACCAAACAGTAAATCGCAATACTACACCTACTGACAACCGTATAAAATAATTACGTCGTCCTGTAGTATTGGGCTAGTGCCTAAGTTGGTAGCGTTCTCCATAAGTTTAATGAACACAACAGACGCACACGAGAGACTTCAGTCATCGCTGACATATTCTCCTTGACTACTTACAACAGTCTCCCAACGTCGCGGTAACTTTTCTTATCCGCGGCTGTAGAATTCTAATGGAGCGGGCTGCAGGCAGGCTTCGTTGCTGAAAGATGCGGGCGTAAGCCGTAAATGCATGAAATTTTGGAATGTTCCCATTATCAGGGTTCACAGAATTCCTTTCCCCTGTTAACTGAAAATTGTAAACGCGTTTCGATAATTAACAACTAAACTATTGGCGGGAAAAAGTGCGCGAAGTCACTAGTATCTCCAGCTAACACTCATGTAATACACGTAAGCAGAGCCGACGTCACAAAATTTAATGATTTTTGAAATTCTTAATTACATAAAAATAAAAGGTATTTTGTGAGAACATTGACCGAATTTGTTTTTTTTGATGTTATTCATAGTAACAATAATACAAACCTTACTTCGAACAAAGGAAAATGGTCTTTTATGAACTCTCTACATTTGGATGTGTCTGGTGATTCTTCAGTAAAACCTAATCGCTAAAACCAAAACCCCTCAATAATTCTAAAATAACAAATTCTAGCTGCAAACAAACCATACCGAACCGAACAGATGGCCATATCGAAACATAACCACCTCTCGGTATAGCAGTCGGAAAATCGGCGGGAGGACCGATCGGTAACAGGTTTCAGAAGCTTACAGAATAGCAATTTCGGATAAAGGACTGACCTACAACACCGATCGGTATGAACGACACCGAATAGGGCCCCAGGAGAGTGTTCTGCTGACACGATGCCCCACCACTCTGCAGCCACACGATGCCATTGGTCTAGGATGATACGACGCCCGGGCGGTTCCGACTGGCCCATTTGTGGCCATAACGGCTGAGCTCACCTTGACTGCTTTTTTTTTTGTCGACCCCAATATTTTCTTTGGTTTCCTTCACTGCTTGCTCCGTGTTCAGATTGAATAACATTGGCGATAGGCGCCAGCCCTGTCTCACTGGTTTCTCAGCCACTGCTTCCCTTTCATATCCATCGACTCTTTAACAATGCCAGTCTTGTTTCTGGACAAGTTCTAAATAGCATTTTGCCCCCTGTATTTTATGCGTGTTGCCTTACAGACTAAGTTATCTGTGCACCGTTCAGTCATTCGACCAACTTTGTTGTATGGGAGCGAAAGCTGGGTGGATTCAGGTTACCTTAAGGTTGAGGTTACGGATATGAAAGTAGCTAGGATGATTGCAGGTACTAGTAGATGGGAACAGTGGTAGGAGGGTGTCCACAATGAGGAAATCAAAGAAAAACTGGGAATGAACACTATAGATGTAGCAGTCAGGGCGAACAGGCTTAGATGGTGGGGTCATGTTAACACGCATGGGAGAAGCAAGGCTACCCAAGAGACTCATGGGTTCAACAGTAGAGGGTAGGAGGAGTCGGATTAGGTGGTACCTGGATTCGGTTAAGAATGATTTTGAAGTAATACGCTTAACATCAGAAGAGGCATCAATGGTAGCACTGAATAGGGGATCATGGAGGAATTTTATAAGGGGGACTATGCTCCAGACTGAACGCTGAAAGGCATAATCAGTCTTAGATGATGATGATGATGATGATGATGATGATGATGATGATGATGATGCCGTTCAGAATTTCAAAGAGCGTATTCCAGTCAACTCTGTCAAAAGCTATCTCTGACACCGCAAATCCTATAAATGTAGGCTTACAACACGATTTTATTAGGTCACTCTCTTGTGTGTCTGTCTCTTTGGCACAAATTTTGACCATCCACAGACTTGAAACTTCCACAAATTTTAGAACTAGCTGGCAATGCAGCATCAACTCGCTTTATGGGCCTGTGCACTTCCCGCTCTTACAGATTCTCATTTTTCAACGCTGTTTCCTGCTCGGTTAAGACTTTATTACGGCATTAAGTATTGATTTTCTTATGGTTTCAAGTCAGGAATGGCGTATACTTTCCTGGTTACATAGCGCGTATATCACGTGAAGTAGTTAAATAGATATGAAACGTCCTGGCATATTAAAACTGGCGGGAAGTTTGCCTTTCGCGGGCAAGTGCCGTTGGTAGAGCACATGGCAGTGAAAGGTAAAGGTCCCGAATTTGAGTCTCGGTCCGGCACGCAGTTTTAATCTGCCAGGAAGTTTCCATTCTGAAGGTGGTCCATCATCGAAACCAGCAGTGAATAAATGTATTGTAAGACAGTGTAGTGAGTACCATGCATTTCTCCAAGCATATCAATTATTTTTACGCAAAATAATCATTTAAATAAATATTTTTTTAACACAACAAGTTTAAAAAATAGGCTAAGAAGTATAAAATAATTTCTTCTGGCCCCGAAAGATTCCCAACCCCAAACAAAGTCATGAAAATTTCTCTTTTGGAATTTTTAATAGCTATGACAAAACTTGTGAAATTTAAAATGCAAAACCTTTTGCACATGCAACAGATAACTGTAACAGGAGTAGAGTAGCTCTCGTTAATAAAAATGACAGAACAGTGCTTGCAATTTGCAGTCCAATAAAATTGTTACATTTTGTGAACTATTCACGCATAAACTATCTACTGCACGAGCTCAATGCTTTTCGTTTTAAATTTTACAATTAGTGTTACAGCTATTAAAAATTCACAAGCACAAATTTTCAGGACCATCTGTTTGTGGTCTGGGAATCATACGGGGCTACGAGAAATCATTTTATACATTTTGGTAGGTGTTTTACTGAAAATATTTTTATTTAAGTAATTATTTGCTACTTTAACCAATAGTGTAGCAAGGCGGTACATAGAGCTCCCGTATTCAATGAGCGGCTGATGCACTCCTATATCGGTCCATCGCGCTGAACCGACAGCCAATTATCGCGCTATCTAAAATCCGGTACTGCGCTGGAGATAAGGGCAGAGATAGCTCCACCCACTGCTGAAGGGCGCGCATGCGTGGAAACCGTTAGGCGCAGTCACGAGAGAAGATGCAAATCGACGGCAAGGATCTCGACTTACACGCCTCCAAACACGTCCGCCCACCACCGCCACTGAGCCCGTACTCACGTTTCACATGGCTGGCAGTTTCTCAGGTCTTCTCAGCACATTTCATTGGAAGAACGATTTCACATTTCGAATCATGTCGACAGCGACAGTCTGTGGAAAATGTAGACAAATGACTTCTACATGAACTCATCCACGAACACTAAAAACTAGCTTTCTTTTGCACAGTGCAGTCGCATTGTCCCTTTAGTGACCACTGGACAAACGTCTTCCACACACAAATTTATTTCGCCGAGTTCGCAAGGATACGAAAGTCCCACCTCATTTGGCGTTTGATTTACTGGGCGACAATTATTGAACTGTATGAAATAAAATCGTCATACCCTCTAAACGATTTGCATCAGGACGTTCAAACTGCACGGTTGGCCGAGCTGCGTGATCAGAATTAGTACGCGCACGTCTGGTTCGGTTTAGCGACGAAGCCCACTTTCATTTGGATGGGTTCGCCGAAAAGCAAAATTGGCTCATTTGGGGGGACTCAGAATCCGCATTTACGATCGAGAAGTCTCTTCACCCTTAATGGGTGACTGTGGTGTGCAATTTCCAGTCACGGAATACTCTGAACGATACTTCCTGATGGCGCGGCGACAACCGAAAGGTACGTCAAGGTTTTGGAGGATGATCCAGAGTGACGCTGATTTTGACAAGATGGGGTTCCTGCAAGACGGAGCTCGACCCCATCGAAGCAGGAGCGTGACGTCCTGGAGGGCCACTCTGGGGAAAGCATTCTGGTTCTGGGGTACACAGAGGTCACTGGCTTGGGCCTCGATTGGCCGCCATATTCTCCGGACCCGAACACATGTGATTCCTTTTTGTGGGGCTATATTACAGACAAAGTGTAGAGCAATAACCCCAAAACCAGTGCTGAGCTGAAAGCAGCCATTCAGGAGGTCATCGGCAGCATTGATGTTTCCGCACTTCAGCGGGTCATGCAGAATTTCGCTATTCCTCTGCGCCACATCACCGCCAATGATGGCAGGCATATCTAACATGTCCTAACCTAAAACCGAATATCTGTAGATACCTTTTAGCGGTGAACAAAGTGTGCGCACGCCGTAGTCTACGTTTATTCATATAGATGTATAATTGTCAATGTGTATCAACTGTTTGGAGCCAACATGCTCATTCTTTGGCACCTACTGCCCGAAATATGGCTTAATTGAGTTATGCATTGTGCAACTTTTTTTTTTTTGTCGGTTTCACGTAATCTTGTCGGCAGTAGCTAACTCAGTAAAGGTATTTATTGTCTATTTCACACAGTTTTCTAGCAAGATACAGATCTGTGCACATATCTATAGATAAAACCGGTTTAGTGGTCTTTCCTTTGTATCCACTGTGTGGAGAGGGCTTCTAGAGCTTCTATTTTAGTGGCTTTTCTTCATGCTTGGGCCTAAATTTTCATATTTATATATTTTATTCAGTGCTCTAACCTTATTTCCCTTGATTTGATATGAAACTCAAAACTCGACGAACTCGGTTCTTTTTTTTTCCTTCCTTTATTTTCCTTCCAGCTGAAAAACCTTACAAACGCAAGGTAAAAAGAAAGTTGGTCACATTTTCCGCCACTATTACAGTTTCACATGATGAAACCGTTTACTACGGCAATGCCCAGAAGAAAATAAGAGACGATGCCACGATTTAAGTAATATATAGCCAATAGCGTGTCTTCCTCTCCGCTACTCGAACCGACCTACAGATCCTTACAGAAGTGTTGTCTGCTATCGATGCAGGACAGGATGTAGTTGAGTTTTTTTTCCCTTATGATAAATATGCCCTCCTCCTGATGAGTATTTGACAACAGTGTAACTGGCTCATTATCTTGGAATGTGACATAAAAACGACGGTATTTACTTCGTTCCTTGTAGAGATCCTAATCCGTAGTAAGGAACCAAGTATGTAGGGGTAATTTCCAAGAATGATTGCCTATTGAAGTCGTAAGGTCCAACCAATACATATCAAACGTGCTATCCTAAATTGATCATGCGACTCTGGTGGCGAGAATTATGAGCGTGTTTACGGTGGTCACTACAGCAACGACAAAAGAAGAGCGTTAGGAAAAAAACTTGTAATAGTGGTCGAATCCTTCTGCTTCGAGTGTCCTGTAGGACTGAAACCCGCCTGTAGTGACTTTAGTACGAGGCAGTATGAAATGCTTTATCAGACGCACTAAAGTGACCTGTCTCTGGACAATACTGTGACGACGAAACACGTCCGGGACTCTCGTTCTATTCCACCGAATACCCAAATATAATAGATTCCGCTCTTTGAAGGTCGTCCTCTCTGGTTCTTCCTTCTAGCCATATGAGATTCGTCCCCTTCCACAACTTCACTCGGTCCACCAATTGCTACACTGCCGTTTGTCACCATCACATAACACACGTCTCTGCAAAACCCGAAATAGTCGCACCCGGTGTTAGCAGATAAGTCAGCTTCCGATGCTGTTGCTTGCTGGGTGTAGTCTCGAATCCAGCAATATAGAAGAATTAGGCTGGTCTGGATGCTTAATTTGGAAGAGTCTAACCACGTATTGCCTGACACTCGTTCGTTTTCCGCACTGTCCGCGATGAAATTGTAACGGTATTTCAGTACGTAAACACTTCTTACGAAGTTTTACAGACTTCGCACCAGCACAGACTACACAGTCCCTCCTTTCCTCGTCCGGTAGTACTCCATAGTTGCGACAAAAAGTGAAACAATTTTCTACGCTGGATAAGCATGGAATTAGATTTTTCCTCGTGAGAGAATCCGCCGAAGAAACGTCAGGAACACCGGACATCCCACTCACTACCGACATAAATAGTCTGGGTTCCCCTACCAACTCACAAGAAATTCGCCGAGGTATGTAATTTAGAGCAACTATGGGAACGACGGAAAACAGATAAAAATGACCATGACAAATAACTGACCACAACGCCCGCCACCAGAGTCGTATGATCGATTTAGGATGGCACGTTCGATATGTATCGTTCGGACCCCGCGACTTCGATAGGCAAACATTCTTGTAAATTACCTATATAGGTGCGGACAGGGTCACCAAGGATACATGCGACATATATGTCTCACAGGACTCCTGGAGGAACAAATTTAGGGAACCATTTTTTCCTCCTCGAGTCCAGTGGGACGTATGCGCCCCAGTCAAAGTAATAATAAAACTACACTGCTGGCCACCGTAAATGCAACACCCTGAAGGAAGCATCCGAATCAAGTGAAATTTACACCATGAGTTTGCAGCGATGAGATATGCAACTGATTAGAATTTCAGCGCAGACGCACATCACGCGCGCCTGTGGCGCCACCTCATAGCGCCATTTAAGGCTTGGCGATTTCGACGAGTGTACGTTCGGCACGTGTGTTTACCTTGTGGTTGTTTCACAAGACGATCAGTTATGCCTCGTAGAAAACAGCGAACATCGTTTGATCAAGTATCCGAGTTCGACAGAGGAAGGATAGTGGCTTACTGAGATTGTGGATTATCATACAGAGAAATCGCTAGTCGTGTTGGACGAAACCAAACAACTGTAATGCGGACATGTGACCGTTGGATGCAGGAGGGTACGACGGACCGACGTGGTCGATCGCATTCACCTCGGTGCACCACTGCACGTGCTGATAGGCAAATTGTGCGCATGGCAGTGACGGATCGCTCAGTGACATCCCGAACCATAGCACAGCACATTGCGTCTGTAACGCATCATCCAGTGTCTGCGCGTACCATTCGACGCCGTTTACAGCACAGTGGTCTGTCCGCAAGACGTCCATTGCTTCGTCTACCATTGACGCAGAACCACAGTCTCCGTTGCCAATGGTGTGATGACAGACGGATGTGGACGGCAGAATGGAATGACGTTGTCTTTACTGACGAGGCACGCTTCTGTCTGCAGCACCACGATGGTCGGATTCGAGTGTGGAGACACCGTGGAGAGAGGATGCTGGACAGCTGCATTATGCACCGCCACACTGGTCTTGCACCGGGTATTATGGTATGGGGCGGTATTGGATATTACTCTCGCACGCCTCTAGTACGCATTGCCGGTACTTTAAATAGCCGGCGCTACATATCCGAGGTGCTGGAGCCAGTTGTCTTTCCTTACCTTCAGGGCTCGGCCACAGCCATATTTCAACAGGATAATGCGCGACCACACGTGGCACGCATTGTCCAAAGGTTCTTCGTCAATAACCAGATTGAATTGCTTCCCTGGCCGGCTCGCTCTCCGGATCTTTCGCCGATAGAAAACATGTGGTCCATGGTTGCTCAACGAGTGACCCAGATTACATCCCCAGCTGCCACACCAGATCATCTTTGGCAACGTGTGGAAGCTGCTTGGGATGCTGTACCCCAGGAACACATCCAACGTCTCTTTGACTCAATGCCGAGACGTGTGGCAGCGGTGATCTCCAACAATGGCGGCTACTCTGGCTACTGATTCTGGCAGGAACCACATGTCACAGACGTCTGTAAACGTAATCATTTGATACTTGGTCAACATGTTATCTACAAAATAAATTTTGTTGTGCTACCTCTTGTCTTTCTTGGTGTTGCATTTACGGTGGCCAGCAGTGTATAAACAACAATCGAAATTTAGAAACATGGCCCCAGTATCCGTTCCAAAAGCAGAAAACCAGTTTTTACAGTAATACGAGAAATTTTAATTAATTTGGTCACGAAAGGGTTAATGCGACCACCTGTCAGAAGCCTGAGTAACGATCTTCTGCAGCGCGAACTGCTGCCAGACGTGCAGGCCGGGAGCCAGTGAGGTTGTGGAAGGTACCGGCTGGAACGTGGAGCCACGCCGACTCCACTTCCGCGGCCAGCTGCGCCAGGTTTCTCGCTTGAGGATCCGTGAGACCGACAGTCCGACCGACGTGCACCGACAGTCGCTATTGGGTTTTAATGCGTGCAGTCTGGTGGCCAGGGGAGTTCGGCAAACTCGCGCTGGTGCTCTTCGAACCGCTCACGCACACTGCGAGCTGTGTCACACACTGTGTTGTCCTGCTGGTAGATGCCGTCGTGGCGAGGAAAGACAAACTGCACGTAGGTGTGGACAGGGTCGCCAAGGATACGTGCATACTTGTCTTGATCCACTGAATGACGCGATAGCCCAGGGAATGCCACGAAAACATTCCCCGACCTATAATAGACTACACCGTCCTCCCGCCTGAACTCCTCTGACGATTGTCGCAAGGTGTCTGCCTTCAGACGTTTCACGCCGTAAACAAAGGCCTTCTCTCTGATGGAGCGTGAAACGCGATTCATCCGAAAAGAGCACCAGTGAGTGGAAGTCCAGTTGCGCTACTGGTCGCGAAAATTCCGGCCTTCGTCGGCGCCAACAGCTGTGAGCGTAGGTGCACGAACCAGGCACCTGCTGCGGGGGCTCCATACGCAGCAACGTTCGCTGAACGATGGTTGAGCAGACGCTGTCTGTGCCACCACTGCTTCATCTGGCCGGTCAATTGCTCAAGAGTCGCCTGTCTTGGCGTTCGCACACATCTCAGCAGCCGTAGTTCACCCTTGTCATCTACAGCCCAAGGTGCACCACAGATACAACGCCACCAGCATTGGATAGCGCTTTTTCGCTAGGCACGGTATACTTTTAACTGGGCGGCAGGTAAACAGTTTACAGAACAAGCCGTTTCGGAAATGCTTCCGATCCTGGCCTGAAAGCCAATGATCATGATATTTGCACGTCAGATACTTCGTTTCTGCATTACGACAATTGCTCCACTAGCTTACCCTCCATTCAGAGGCTCTTGCACGCAGAGACTGTTATATTGACTTGTAAATAATATACACTCCTGGAAATTGAAATAAGAACACCGTGAATTCATTGTCCCAGGAAGGGGAAACTTTATTGACACATTCCTGGGGTCAGATACATCACATGATCACACTGACAGAACCACAGGCACATGGACACAGGCAACAGAACATGAACAATGTCGGCACTAGTACAGTGTATATCCACCTTTCGCAGTAGTGCAGGCTGCTATTCTCCCATGGAGACGATCGTAGAGATGCTGGATGTAGTCCTGTGGAACGGCTTGCCATGCCATTTCCACCTGGCGCCTCAGTTGGACCAGCGTTCGTGCTGGACGTGCAGACCGCGTGAGACGACGCTTCATCCAGTCCCAAACATGCTCAATGGGGGACAGATCTGGAGATCTTGCTGGCCAGGGTAGTTGACTTACACCTTCTAGAGCACGTTGGGTGGCACGGGATACATGCGGACGTGCATTGTCCTGTTGGAACAGCAAGTGCCCTTGTCGGTATAGGAATGGTAGAACGATGGGTTCGATGACGGTTTGGATGTACCGTGCACTATTCAGTGTCCCCTCGACGATCACCAGTGGTGTACGGCCAGTGTAGGAGATCGCTCCCCACACCATGATGCCGGGTGTTGGCCCTGTGTGCCTCGGTCGTATGCAGTCCTGATTGTGGCGCTCACCTGCACGGCGCCAAACACGCATACGACCATCATTGGCACCAAGGTAGAAGCGACTCTCATCGCTGAAGACGACACGTCTCCATTCGTCCCTCCATTCACGCCTGTCGCGACACCACTGGAGGCGGGCTGCACGATGTTGGGGCGTGAGCGGAAGACGGCCTAACGGTGTGCGGGACCGTAGCCCAGCTTCATGGAGACGGTTGCGAATGGTCCTCGCCGATACCCCAGGAGCAACAGTGTCCCTAATTTGCTGGGAAGTGGCGGTGCGGTCCCCTACGGCACTGCGTAGGATCCTACGGTCTTGGCGTGCATCCGTGCGTCGTTGCGGTCCGGTCCCAGGTCGACGGGCACGTGCACCTTCCGCCGACCACTGGCGACAACATCGATGTACTGTGGAGACCTCACGCCCCACGTGTTGAGCAATTCGGCGGTACGTCCACCCGGCCTCCCGCATGCCCACTATACGCCCTCGCTCAAAGTCCGTCAACTGCACATACGGTTCACGTCCACGCTGTCGCGGCATGCTACCAGTGTTAAAGACTGCGATGGAGCTCCGTATGCCACGGCAAACTGGCTGACACTGACGGCGGCGGTGCACAAATGCTGCGCAGCTAGCGCCATTCGACGGCCAACACCGCGGTTCCTGGTGTGTCCACTGTGCCGTGCGTGTGATCATTGCTTGTACAGCCCTCTCGCAGTGTCCGGAGCAAGTATGGTGGGTCTGACACGCCGGTGTCAATGTGTTCTTTTTTCCATTTCCAGGAGTGTATTTCAGCTGTCAGTCGTCCTTTGGAATTTTTATTGGAAGATCCAGATTTCAGCTATAAATCTGGATCTGCCAATAAAAATTCCAAAGGACGACTGACAGCTGAAATATGTTGTTGTTGTTGTTGTGGTCTTCAGTCCTGAGACTGGTTTGATGCAGCTCTGCATGCTACTCTATCCTGTGCAAGCTTTTTCATCTCCCAGTACCTACTGCAACCTACATCCTTCTGAATCTGCTTAGTGTATTCATCTCTTGGTCTCCCTCTACGATTTTTACCCTCCACGCTGCCCTCCAATACTAAATTCGTGATCGCTTGATGCCTCAGAACATGTCCTACCAACCTAACCCTCCTTCTGGTCAAGTTGTGCCACAAACTTCTCTCCTCCCCAATCCTATTCAATATCTCCTCATTAGTTATGTGATCTACCCATCTAATCTTCAGCATTCTTCTGTAGCACCACATTTCGAAAGCTTCTATTCTCTTCTTGTCTAAACTATTTATCGTCCATGTTTCACTTCCATACATGGCTACACTCCATACAAATACTTCCAGAGATGACTTCCTGACACTTAAATCTATACTCGATGTTAACAAATTTCTCTTCTTCAGAAACGCTTTCCTTGCCAGTCTACATTTTATATCCTCTCTACTTCGACCATCATCAGTTATTTTACTCCCCAAATAGCAAAACTCCCTTACTACTTTAAGTGTCTCATTTCCTAATCTAATTCCCTCAGCATCAACCGACTTAATTCGACTACATTCCATTATCCTTGTTTTGCTTTTGTTGATGTTCATCTTATATCCTCCTTTCAAGACACTGTCCATTCCATTCAACTGCTCTTCCAAGTCCTTTGCTGTTTCTGACAGAATTACAATGTCATCGGCGAACCTCAACGTTTTTATTTCTTCTCCATGAATTTTAATACCTACTCCGAATTTTTCTTTTGTCGACTTTACTGCTTGCTCAATATACAGATTGAACAACATCGGGGAGAGGCTACAACCCTGTCTTACTCCCTTCCCACCCACTGCTTCCCTTTCATGTCCCTCGACTCTTATAACTGCCATCTGAAATATATTATTTACAAAATTGGTCCACTGTTTCTCGTGTCCCCCACTTGCCCTCACCCAACAAGTTTTACACGGTGTGACAATTATTGAACTACATGGAAAAAAATGGAAATTATGTACAAACTGCATACTGCACAGTCTTTATTCAACATCGCCGGCCGCTGTAGCCGAGCAGTTCTAGGCTCTTCAGTCCGGAACCGCGCTGCTCCTACGGTCGCAGGTTCGCATCCTACCTCGGACATGGATGTGTGTGATGTCCTTTGGTTAGGTAGGTTTCAGTATTTCTAAGTTCTAGGGGACTGATGACCTCAGATGTCAAGTTCCATAGTGCTCAGAGCCGTTTGATATTCAACATCTAAAGGTCACTACAGATATTCAGATTTAGGTTATGACATGCTCGATACGCCTGCCATCATTGGCGATGATGTGGCGCAGACGGATAGCGGAATTCTGCATGAGATGCTGAACTGTCAGAACATCGATGCTATTCACGACCTCGCGGTTGGCTGCTGTCAGCTCAGCAATGGTTGTGGGGTTTGTCTTTAATATAGCCGCACAAAAAGGAGTCACATGTGTTCGCGTGGGGAGAATATGGCGGCCCATGCCAGTACCTATGTGTACCCCAGAACCAGAATGCTTTCCCCAGAGTGGCCCTCCAGGACATCACTCTCCTGCTTCGATGGGGTCGAGCTCCGTCTTGCACGAACCACATGTTGTCGAAATCAGGTTGACTTTCGATAATGGGGATGAAATCATCTTCCAACACCTTCACGTACCGTTCGGCAGTCACCGTGCCATCAAGGAATATCGCATAAACTATACCGTATGGGAAGCAGATGATAGACAGCACCATGTCGACAAGGGAGAAGACTAATAGGGAAGAGGAGAAGGAGGCACAGAGCATTGCTGTGTTACCATATGTACAAGGGGTCACCGAACGTATTGGCAAAATTCTACGAAAAGCCGACATCAAATCAATTTTCCGAAGCAGAAACAAAATATCAGACATGCTCGGTTCTACCAAGGATGCAGTTGACAAACTACACACAGCTGGCGTGTATGAAATTGGTTGTGCGTGTGGATTAGTCTACATAGGTGAGACGGGACGTCCGATTAGCACAAGGCTCTCGGAACATGAAAGATATATCCGCCTGAAACAACACACTAAGTCAGCAGTGGCGGAACACCGAGACGAGTGCGGGAAACCAATACTTTTTCAAGAAGCCCGCGTCCTGGAGAAACAGCCTCTCACTTTCAAAAGAAAGATTAGAGAGGCGATAGAAATGGGCAAAAGACCCGCCAACATGAATAGAGAGGACGGGTACAAGCTTCCGAGGTCTTGGCTGCCTGCAATAGCAGGGCTACGGAGCGGCGGCAGAGCCATGGCGGCCCATGCAGACACGCGGAGAGCCGCAGTAGTGGTCGCGAGCACACAGAGCAATGGCACGCCGCAGCCGGCTTCTGGACAGCATGGAAACAGTGTGACGTCACAGCCATCACCTGTTCGCTATTCGTCCGTCTCCTCCAATGGGGTGGATTACTATAAAGACCAATAGAAAACAGCTATTTCAGCCAATGCCAGATAATAAAGGAAACACCAATAAAGCATACCTTTCACCCCTCCTCCTCCTTTTACAGCCAATCAAGTAACGACACGGTTTTCTCGTGCAGCTATTTAAGGAACCAAGTGTGTTCATTTAGCAGTTAACGTAAGGCCCTGATGAAGGCTAGCTGCAACGCTGGCCGAAACGTTGGCGCATTTTAAATTATGACGATGCGGTCTGATACCCTGAAGAATTTTATTGAAGAAGACAACGGCCGCGGAAGCCTACGCTTACATATACCGTGACTGGACAAGGCACGCCATAGAGTTGGCTGTTGAGGGTGAAGAGACTTCTCGAACGCGAAACGCGGATTCTCAACCCCCAAATGCGCCAAGTTTGCTTATTGATCAGCCCATCGAAATGAAAGTGGGCCTCGTCGCTAAACCGTACAGCGCACACTAATTCCAATCATTCTCCGCAGCCAACCATGCAATTTGAACGGTCTAACGTAAATTGTTCAGAAGTTACGACGATTTTATTTCGTGTAGTTCAGCAACTGTCACCCTGGACATCCTCCAGTGCCAGTGCTGCCGTTGTGAGCGTTCATTGCACGTTGACTTGGAAGACAGTTGGTGATCACATTAATGTGACTGCATCGTGTAATTCGAGGTATGTCGTCTAAGTAAGTTTGTATTTCCGTCCGCGGCCATCCTACAATCGCAGTTTGGCGCATTTGCCACAGTTTCTTCGAGCCGAGGCGAAAGAGACACCATCATTCTGAGTTTTCTGTTGCGGTTACGCGGAGTGAAGGCTAGTACAGTGTGTCGAAGCTGATTCAGAACCACTCCGTCTGTAACATTGTATCACTAATTCATTTCCTGAATGCGACGAACGCTAAACCAACCGACATCGAGCGACAGATCTGCGAGGTTACCGGAGATAACGTCACAGGCTGTCACCATTATCAAAGGTTTTTATTAAAAATGAAATTCCCCCCCTTGTACTTAAGATTTTTTTATTTACTTCGCTACTAGTTTCGGCATTGCGTCAACTGCCCGCCATCCATGAGGAGCACGTGTTGATCTCACCGCAGACTTCTAGACTAAGCCACATACAACTGATTTCATCAAAGTGTACGGGCCTGAAGATAGCGTTCACGCAACGCCGAAACTAGTAGCGAAGTGAATAAAAAATCTTAAGTACAGCTGGAGGAATTACATTTTTAATAAAAATTACACCAGCTGTGTCCCAGCTTCATCAAGTTCAAATAAGGATATACGAAGATTATCAAAGGTTGTCAACATGATCTTCGTGTTGCACTGCGAATCGTCCCTATCGACCGCGAAATGTGTGGGAACAACGCCCCTGAGGAAGGGGTGGTTTCATTGGCCCACTCTGTCACCCCTAAGGCATTTTCTTTTCGATTCTGAGCAACGCTGTGTCTGAAATGTTTTCCTCGCCCACCCATGAGAAAACCTCGTGATTTCAGGGCTGGGCGTCGCGCTTCTGACCTCCATCGCAGAGGCTTCGAAAGATTGAATTAAATGTGAGTGAGAGGGACTTCGACAGCCTTCTCATCGTGTGAAACGTAGACGGTGGCGTTGGCCAGATATGTGCTGAAATTTGGTGGCATTGTGGTACAGTTTGTAGAGTCTAGTACCGCAAGGAAGCAAGCGAGAGGATGTTGTTATGGCTGGCCGCTATCCTCTTTCTGCGACACAAATGCACATGTGGATTAATATGGTTCTTTAACCGGAAACTTTACTTAACTTGAATAGCGTCCATGTGTTGTGGTACAAGTTCATCAGTATTGGTGTAATGTACGATTCTCGTTGAGGTATACTTGTTCCTTTGCAGTCACTAGTCTAGCCGCTATGAACTGTCATAGCATGTTATAAAGTAAACCTACTCTGTAAGTTAACTGAGAGACTTCAAATTGGATGATTGGGTGAGGCCCTCTGGTCGGCGGAGCGGCCAAAATACCTGCTGTCGAGAGGGCGTTGGCGGCGTAGTGCTTGTGGGAGTACCTCTGACCTCTCTGAGGATAGAGGCGCTTGATACAGCGCCTACTAACCGATCTTCGCACTTTATCTTTGCCGACTGCTGTGCTGGCGACAGCTTACGCCGGCATACAACTAAACTACGTTGTTGCTGTTGTGATCTTCAGTCCTGAGACTGGTTTGATGCAGCTCTCCATGCTACTCTATCCTGTGCAAGCCTCTTCATCCCCAGTACCTACTGGAAAAAGTTCAAGGCAATCGTAAAATGCGTTTTAGACAGGTACGTGCCGAGTAAAACTGTGAGGGACGGGAAAAACCCACCATGGTACAACAACAAAGTTAGGAAACTACTGCGAAAGCAAAGAGTGTTTAAACGCAGCCAAAACCTCTCAGACAAACAGAAGCTAAACGATGTCAAAGTTAGCGTAAGGAGGGCTATGCGTGAAGCGTTCAGTGAATTCGAAAGTAAAATTCTATGTACCGACTCGACAGAAAATCCTAGGAAGTTCTGGTCTTACGTTAAATCAGTAAGTGGCTCGAAACAGCATATCCAGACACTCCGGAATGATGATGGCATTGAAACAGAGGATGACACGCGTAAAGCTGAAATACTAAACACCTTTTTCCAAAGCTGTTTCACAGAGGAAGACCGCACTGCAGTTCCTTCTCTAAATCCTCGCACAAACGAAAAAATGGCTGACATCGAAATAAGTGTCCAAGGAATAGAAAAGCAACTGGAATCACTCAATAGAGGAAAGTCCACTGGACCTGAGGGGATACCAATTCGATTCTACACAGAGTACGCGAAAGAACTTGCCCCCCCTTCTAACAGCCGTGTACCGCAAGTCTCTAGAGGAACGGAGGGTTCCAAATGATTGGAAAAGAGCACAGGTAGTCCCAGTCTTCAGGAAGGGTCGTCGAGCAGATGCGCGAAACTATAGACCTATATCTCTGACGTCGATCTGTTGTAGAATTTTAGAACACGTTTTTTGCTCGAGTATCATGTCGTTTTTGGAAACCCAGAATCTACTCTGTAGGAATCAACATGGATTCCGGAAACAGCGATCGTGTGAGACCCAACTCGCTTTATTTGTTCATGAGACCCAGAAAATATTAGATACAGGCTCCCAGGTAGATGCTATTTTTCTTGACTTCCGGAAGGCGTTCGATACAGTTCCGCACTGTCGCCTGATAAACAAAGTAAGAGCCTACGGAATATCAGACCAGCTGTGTGGCTGGATTGAAGAGTTTTTAGCAAACAGAACACAGCATGTTGTTATCAATGGAGAGACGTCTACAGACGTTAAAGTAACCTCTGGCGTGCCACAGGGGAGTGTTATGGGACCATTGCTTTTCACAATATATATAAATGACCTAGTAGATAGCGTCGGAAGTTCCATGCGGCTTTTCGCGGATGATGCTGTAGTATACAGAGAAGTTGCAGCATTAGAAAATTGTAGCGAAATGCAGGAAGATCTGCAGCGGATAGGCACATGATGCAGGGAGTGGCAACTATCCCTTAACATAGACAAATGTAATGTATTGCGAATACATAGAAAGAAGGATCCTTTATTGTATGATTATATGATAGCGGAACAAACACTGGTAGCTATTACTTCTGTAAAATATCTGTGAGTATGCGTGCGGAACAATTTGAAGTGGAATGATCATATAAAATTAACTGTTGGTAAGGCGGGTACCAGGTTGAGATTCATTGGGAGAGTGCTTAGAAAATGTAGTCCATCAACAAAGGAGGTGGCTTACAAAACACTCCTTCGACCTATCTCATCAGTGTGGGATCCGTACCAGATGGGGTTGACGGAGGACATAGAGAAGATCCAAAGAAGAGCGGCGCGTTTCGTCACAGGGTTATTTGGTAACCGTGATAGCGTTACGGAGATGTTTAATAAACTCAAGTGGGAGACTCTGCAAGAGAGGCGCTCTGCATCGCGGTGTAGCTTGCTCCCCAGGTTTCGAGAGGGTGCGTTTCTGGATGAGAGATCGAATATATTGCTTCCCCTTACTTATACCTCCCGAGGAGATCACGAATGTAAAATTAGAGAGATTAGAGCGCGCACGGAGGCTTTCAGACAGTCGTTCTTCCCGCGAACCATACGCGACTGGAACAGGAAAGGGAGGTAATGACAGTGGCACGTAAAGTGCCCTCCGCCACAAACCGTTGGGTGGCTTGCGGAGTATAAATATAGATGTAGAACCTGCATCCTTCTGAATCTGCTTAGTGTATTCATCTCTTGGTCTCCCTCTACGATTTTTACCCTCCACGCTGCCCTCCAATACTAAATTCGTGATCCCTTGATGCCTCAGAACATGTCCTACCAACCGATCCCTTCTTCTGGTCAAGCTGTGCCACAAACTCCTCTGCTCCACAATCCTGTTCAATACCTCCTCATTAGTTACGTGATCTACCCACCTAATCTTCAACATTCTTCTGTAGCACCACATTTCGAAAGCTTCTATTCTCATCTTGTCCAAACTATTTATCGTCCATGTTTCACTTCCATACATGGCTACACTCCATACGAATACTTTCAGAAATGACTTCCTGACACTTAAATCAATACTGCATGTTAACAAATTACTCTTCTTCAAAACCGCTTTCCTTGCCACTGCCAGTCTACATTGTACATCCTCGCTGCTTCGACCATCATCAGTTATTTTGCTCCTCAAATAGCAAAACTCTCTTACTACATTAAGTGTCCCATTTCCTAATCTAATTCCATCAGCATCAACCGACTTAATTCGACTACATTCCATTATCCTCGTTTTGCTTTTGTTGATGTTCATCTTATATCCTCCTTTCAAGACACTGTCCATTCCGTTCAACTGCTCTTCCAAGTCCTTTGCTGTCTCTGACAGAATTACAATGTCATCGGCAAACCTCAAAGTTTTTATTTCTTCTCCATGGATTTTAATACCTACTCCCAACTTTTCTTTTGTTTCCTTTTCTGCTTGCTCAATATACAGATTGAATAACATTTGGGAGAGGCTACAACCCTGTCTCACTCCCTTTCCAACCACTGCTTCCCTTTCATGCCCCTTGACGCTTATAACTGCCACCTGGTTTCTGTACAAATTGTAAATAGCCTTTCGCTCCCTGTATTTTACCCCTGCCACTTTCAGAATTTCAAAGAGAGTATTCCAGTCAACATTTTCAAAAGCTTTCTCTAAGTCTACATATGCTAGAAACGTAGGTTTGCCTTTCCTTAATCTAGCGTCTAAGATAAGTACTAGGGTCAGTATTGCCTCACGTGTTCCAATATTTCTACGGAATCCAAACTGATCTTCCTCGAGGTCGGCTTCTACCAGTTTTTCCATTCGTCTGTAAAGAATTACCGTTAGTATTTTGCATCCGTGACTTATTAAACTGATTGTTCCGTAATTTTCACATCTGTCAACACCTGCTTCCTTTGGGATTGGAATTATTATATTCTTCTTGAAGTCTGAGGGTTTTTCGCCTGTCTCATACATCTTGCTCACCAGATGGTGGAGTTTTGTCAGGACTGGCTCTCCCAAGGCCATCAGTATTTCCAATGGTATGTTGTCTACACTGGGGGCCTTGTTTCGACTCAGGTCTTTCAGTGCTCTGTCAAACTCTTCACGCAGTATCGTATCTCCCATTTCATCTTCATCTACATCCTTTTCAATTTCCATAATATTGTCTTCAAGTACGTCGCCCTTGTATAGACCCTCTATATACTCCTTCCACCTTTCCGCTTTCCCTTCTTTGCTTAGAACTGGGTTTCCATCTGAGCTCTTTATATTCATACAAGTGGTTCTCTTTTCTCCAAAGGTCTCTCTAATTTTCCTGTAGGCATTATCTATCTTACCCGTAGTGAGATAGGCCTCTACATCCTTACATTTGTCCTCTAGCCATCCCTGCTTAGCCATTTTGCACTTCCTGTCGATCTCATTTTTGAGACGTTTGTACTCCTTTTAGCCTGCTTCATTTACTGCATTTTTATATTTTCTCCTTTCATCAATTAAATTCAATATTTCTTCTGTTACCCAAGGATTTCTACTAGCCCTCGTCTTTTTACCTACTTGATACTTTGCTGCCTTCACTACTTCATCTCTCAAAGCTACCCATTCTTCTTCTACTATATTTCTTTCCCTCATTCCTGTCAATTGTTTCCTTATGCTCTCCCTGAAACTCTGTACAATCTCTGGTTTGGTCAGTTTATCCAGGTCCCGTCTTCTTAAATTCCCACCTTTTTGCAGTTTCTTCAGTTTTAATCTACAGTTCTTAACCAATAGATTGTGGTCAGAGTCCACATCTGCCCCTGGAAATGTCTTGCAACACAACTAGCTCTTTATTTACATGAAGTCCTAAGTGCTATTCACAAGGGATTTCAGATCGATTCCGTATTCCTGGATTTCCGGAAGGCTTTTGACTCTGTACGACACAAGCGGCTCGCAGTAAAATTGCGTGCTTGTGGAATATCGTCTCAGTTATGTGACTGGATTTGCGATTTCCTGTCAGAGAGGACACAGTTCGTAGTAATTGACGGAAAGTCACAGAGTAAAACAGAAGTGATTTCTGGCGTTCCCCAAGGTAGTGTTATAGGCCCTTTGCTGTTCCTTATCTATATAAACTATGTGGATCTGAGCAGCCGTCTTCGGTTGTTTGCAAATGACGCCGTCGTTTATAGGCTAATAAAGTCATCAGATCAAAACAAACTGCAAAAGATTTAGATAAAGTATCTGAATGGTGCGAAAATTGGCAGTTGACCCTAAATAACAAAAAGTGTGAGGTCATCAACATGAGTGTTAAAAGGAACTCGTTAAACCTTGGTTACACGATAAATCAGTCTAATCTAAAAGCCGCAAATTCAACTAAATACCTAGGTATTACAATTTAAAACATGGTTCCTAAATCTCTGTCTTGCCATTATATAATCTATCTGAAACCTGTCAGTATCTCCAGGCTTGTTCCATGTATACAACCTTCTTTCATTATTCTTCAACCAAGTGTTAGCTATGATTAAGTTGTGCTCCGTGCAAAATTCTACCAGGCGGCTTCCTCTTTCATTTCTTCCCCCCCCCCCCCCAAAAATCCATATTCACCTACTACGTTTCCTTGTCTCCCTCTTCCTACTCTCGAATTCCAGTCACCCATTACTTTTAATTTTCGTCTCCATTCACTATCTGAAAAACTTCTTTTATTTCATCATACATTTCTTCAATTTCTTCGTCATCTGCAGAGCTAGTTGGCATATAAACTTGTACTACTGTAGTGGGCGTGGGATTCGTGTCTATCTTGGCCACAATAATGCGTTCAATACGCTGTTTGTAGTAGCTTACCCGCACTCCCATTTTGTTATTCATTATTAAACCGACTCCTGCATTACCCCTATTTGATTTTGTATATACAACCCTGTATTCACCTGACCAAAAGTCTTGTTCCTCCTGCCACCGAACTTCACTAATTCCCACTATATCTACCTGTAACCTATCCATTTCCCTTCTTAAATTTTCTAACCTACTGCCCGATCTGACATTTCACGCTCCGATTCGTAGAACGCGAGTTTTCTTTCTCCTGATAACGACGTCCTCTTGAGTAGTCCCCGCCCGCAGATCCGAATGGGGCTATTTTACCTCCGGAATATTTTACCCAAGAGTACGCCATCATCATTTTAACCATACAGTAAAGCTGCATGACCTCGGGAAAAATTACGGCCGTAGTTTTCCCTTGTTTTCAGCCGTTCGCAGTACCAGCACAGCAAGGCCGTTTCGGTTAGTGTTACAAGGCCAGATCAGTCAATCATCCAGACTGTTGCCCCTGCAACTACTGAAAAGGCTGCTACCCCTCTTCAGGAACCACACGTTTGTCTGCCCTCTCTACAGGTACTCCTCCGTTGTGGTTGCACCTACGGTACGGCTATCTGTATCGCTGAGGCACGCAAGCCTCCCCACCAACGGCAAGGGGGAACTAACGTATTATAAGCAATTTCCTTTGTTTTTCGCCTTGTTATACGCAGTAGGTTACAATTACTAATATTGAGAGGTAACTGCCAGTCACTACACCAAGCATTTATTTTCTGCAAATCCTTGTTGATTTGTTCACAACTTTCGTGTGATACTACTTTCCTGTAGACTACAGCATCATCGGCAAAGAGTCTAATGCCGCTGTCAATACCATCAACCAGATCGTTTATGTAAATCGTAAGAAGCAAGGGACCTATAACGCTGTCCTGGGGCACACCTGATGTTACGCTTCTTTCTGTTGAAGTCACCCCGTTCAAGGCGACATACTGCTCCCTGTCTGTTACAAAACTTTCTATCCAACAGCATATGTCATCGGGTAAACTGTAAGCGCGCACTCAGAACATGTCCTACCAACCGATCCCTTTTTCTAGTCAAGTTGTACCACAAACTCCTCTTCTCCCCAATTCTATTCAATACCTCCTCATTAGTTATGTGTAGCAAGCGACAGTGCGGAACTGAGTCGAACGCCTTTCGAAAGTCGAGAAATATGGCAACAACATGGGAGCCGGTATCTAGAACCTGTTGTACACTCCTGGAAATTGAAATAAGCACACCGTGAATTCATTGTCCCAGGAAGGGGAAACTTTATTGACACATTCCTGGGGTCAGATACATCACATGATCACACTGACAGAACCACAGGCACATAGACACAGGCAACAGAGCATGTACAATGTCGGCACTAGTACAGTGTATATCCACCTTTCGCAGCAATGCAGGCTGCTATTCTACCATGGAGACGATCGTAGAGATGCTGGATGTAGTCCGTGGAACGGCTTGCCGTGCCATTTCCACCTGGCGCCTCAGTTGGACCAGCGTTCGTGCTGGACGTGCAGACCGCGTGAGACGATGCTTCATCCAGTTCCAAACATGCTCAATGGGGGACAGATCCGGAGATCTTGCTGGCCCGGGTAGTTGACTTACACCTTCTAGAGCACGTTGGGTGGCACGGGATACATGCGGACGTGCATTGTCCTGTTGGAACAGCAAGTTCCCTTGCCGGTCTAGGAATGGTAGAACGATGGGTTCGATGACGGTTTGGATGTACCGTGCACTATTCAGTGTCCCCTCGACGATCACCAGTGGTGTACGGCCAGTGTAGGAGATCGCTCCCCACACCATGATGCCGGGTGTTGGCCCTGTGTGCCTCGGTCGTATGCAGTCCTGATTGTGGCGCTCACCTGCACGGCGCCAAACACGCATACGACCATCATTGGCACCAAGGCAGAAGCGACTCTCATCGCTGAAGACGACACGACTCCATTCCTCCCTCCATTCACGCCTGTCGCGACACCACTGGAGGCGGGCTGCACGATGCTGGGGCGTGAGCGGAAGACGGCCTAACGGTGTGCGGGACCGTAGCTCAGCTTCATGGAGACGGTTGCGAATGGTCCTCGCCGATACCCCAGGAGCAACAGTGTCCCTAATTTGCTGGGAAGTGGCGGTGCGGTCCCCTACGGCACTGCGTAGGATCCTACGGTCTTGGCGTGCATCCGTGCGTCGCTGCGGTCCGGTCCCAGGTCGACGGGCACGTGCACCTTCCGCCGACCACAGGCGACAACATCGATGTACTGTGGAGACCTCACGCCCCACGTGTTGAGCAATTCGGCGGTACGTCCACCCGGCCTCCCGCATGCCCACTATACGCCCTCGCTCAAAGTCCGTCAACTGCACATACGGTTCACGTCCACGCTGTCGCGGCATGCTACCAGTGTTAAAGACTGCGATGGAGCTCCGTATGCCACGGCAAACTGGCTGACACTGACGGCGGCGGTGCACAAATGCTGCGCAGCTAGCGCCATTCGACGGCCAACACCGCGGTTCCTGGTGTGTCCGCTGTGCCGTGCGTGTGATCATTGCTTGTACAGCCCTCTCGCAGTGTCCGGAGCAAGTATGGTGGGTCTGACACACCGGTGTCAATGTGTTCTTTTTTCCATTTCCAGGAGTGTATATCATGCACAAAGAGGGCCAGCTGTGTCTCGCATGACCGCTGTTTCCTAAAATCGTGCTGGTTTCTGCAGATGACCTTCTCAGAGTGTAGAAAGGTCATTATGTCTGAACACAAAGTATGTTCCATGATTCCACAACAAATCGATGTCAGTGAAATTGGCCGGTAATTATGTGCATCCGATTTTCTACCCTTTTTATAGATTGCTATGACCTGGGCCTTCTTCCAGTCCCGTGCAACTTTCCGCTGTTGCAATGATCTCTGGTAGATGACGGATAAGAATGGTGCTATATTTGTAGCAAAGTCGACATATAGCCATTGTTGACTTTGTTCGACAATAGCGATCAGTGTAGTTCGAAATTATTGTACTGCAAGTCTGAAGTCTGCTGCGATGTTTCTCCATCGTGTTCCCCTTCAACAGAAGATTGTAAATAACACGTAAACGACAACAAAATAGATGGGAAAGGAAACTAATTACGCGCGCTTTGCATTTACAGGGCCTCAACAGGAAAATCCAATGGTTAACCAGCCTTCCCCCACTCCCCCTCCCCCTCTACCCCTCCCTCCCGCACGCCCAGCGACGAACTAATTGCTTTTCTTCGCAGGGCGGGCGATATTAATTACGGCGGTGAATCAGGCTGCGCAGAATTTTCGCGGTGCTGTTCTCCTGGTCTACGGAGCCTCTGCCGCTACCTCTGTGCAGGCGTTCGCTTTCGGCCGTTGCCGACCCACGACCCTCGACCCGCGAGCACGACCGGCCGCGCTTTTTGTATCCGCGAACGCTCCGCGGTGCATTTCCAATTAACTCTGACGGGACGTGGGAGAGAATTGTGCAGTCGAGCCGTGGGATGGCGGCGCCACGTCAGATCGTGGTGCGTGCCGCCGGCTGCGCTATGCTGGCTGCCCTCAGGAACGCACAGTGTGCACGACGACAGCAGGCGAGGCTCTGTGTTTGTGTGTGTACAGCGCACAGCTGCTCCCGTTCCCAGCTGGAATTCCAGCGGCGGTTTTGTACGACGCTCGCGACATGTGAAATTACACGGCGCCGTGTGACCATTCCCACTGCGGACCAGGCTGTTGAGAGGCGTCGTCTTTTGCCCTAAACTGTCACTATCTACATTAAATGTATTCTCAATTGCGAATTAGCACAACCACCAGCTGTAGAATGGAATGACGAGAATGAAAATATTTACGCAAACGGGACTCGAACCCGGATTTCCCGCTTATCGCGAGCGGCCGTCTTACTATTTTTTTTTTTTTAATCTCATTTTGTTCACTTTTGTTCGTTGCATCTGCTCGGGGCGGACGTCGTAAGACATCCATTTAAGTTCGTTGTTGATCGATTAGCTCAGTTTTTTTTTATTACAGAGGGCTGCTAACCCTCTGACCGAACACGCTGAGCTACCGTGCCGGCGGTATTCGGCTATCCGTGCACGACTCGCGGCCACACCGAAACTTCGACATGCCGTCAACCACGTGTCTACGACCTGTACTCCTACCTCCATTTTCTATGTTCCTGTACAGGTCAGACGTTCTACTTGATAGTGGCTTGCCCGGTATCAGCACAGAAATACGATATCGCAGTGCCTATGGCAGCTACAAGAGTCTAGGAGTAGGAAAGGGAAGCAGTTGTTGGGGAGTGAGACAGGGTTGTAACCTCTCCCCGATGTTATTCAATCTGTATATTGAGCAAGCAGTAAAGGAAACAAAGGAAAAATTCGGAGTAGGTATTAAAATTCATGGAGAAGAAATAAAAACTTTGAGGTTCGCCGATGACATTGTAATTCTGTGAGAGACAGCAAAGGAATTGGAAGAGCAGTTGAACGGAATGGACAGTGTCTTGAAAGGAGGATATGAGACGAACAGCAACGAAAGCAAAACGAGGATAATGGAATGTAGTCAAATTAAGTCGGGTGACGCTGAGGGAATTAGATTAGGAAATGAGACACTTAAAGTAGTAAAGGAGTTTTGCTATTTGGGCAGCAAAATAACTGATGATGGTCGAAGTAGAGAGGATATAGAATGTAGACTGGCAATGGCAAGGAAAGCGTTTCTGAAGAAGAGAAATTTGTTAACATAGAGGTTAGATTTAAGTGTGAGGAAGTCGTTTCTTAAAGTATTTGTATGGAGTGGAGCCATGTATGGAAGTGAAACGTGGACGATAAATAGTTTAGACAAGAATACAATAGAAGCTTTCGAAATGTGGTGCTACAGAAGAATGCTGAAGATTAGATTGGTAGATCACGTAACTAATGCGGAGGTATTGAATAGAATTGGGGAGAGGACAGGTTTGTGGCACAACCAAACTAGTAGGGACCGGTTGGTAGGCCATGTTCTGAGGCATCAAGGGATCACAAATTTAGTATTGGAGGGCAGCGTGTAGGGTAAAAATCGTAGAGGGAGACCAAGAGATGAATACACTAAGCGGATTCAGAAGGATGTAGGCTGCAGTAGGTACTGGGAGATGAAGAAGCTTGGACGACATAGAGTAGCAAGCAGAGCTACATCAAACCATCCCCAGGACTGTAGACCACTACAACTACATATTATAACATACACTCCTGGAAATTGAAATAAGAACACCGTGAATTCATTGTCCCAGGAAGAGGAAACTTTATTGACGCATTCCTGGCGTCAGATACATCACATGATCACACTGACAGAACCACAGGCACATAGACACAGGCAACAGAGCATGCACAATGTCGGCACTAGTACAGTGTATATCCACCTTTCGCAGCAATGCAGGCTGCTATTCTCCCATGGAGACGATCGTAGAGATGCTGGATGTAGTCCTGTGGAACGGCTTGCCATGCCATTTCCACCTGGCGCCTCAGTTGGACCAGCGTTCGTGCTGGACGTGCAGACCGCGTGAGACGACGCTTCATCCAGTCCCAAACATGCTCAATGGGGGACAGATCCGGAGATCTTGCTGGCCAGGGTAGTTGACTTACACCTTCTAGAGCACGTTGGGTGGCACGGGATACATGCGGACGAGCATTGTCCTGTTGGAACAGCAAGTTCCCTTGCCGGTCTAGGAATGGTAGAACGATGGGTTCGATGACGGTTTGGATGTACCGTGCACTATTCAGTGTCCCCTCGACGATCACCAGTGGTGTACGGCCAGTGTAGGAGATCGCTCCCCACACCATGATGCTGGGTGTTGGCCCTGTGTGCCTCGGTCGTATGCAGTCCTGATTGTGGCGCTCACCTGCACGGCGCCAAACACGCATACGACCATCATTGGCACCAAGGCAGAAGCGACTCTCATCGCTGAAGACGACACGTCTCCATTCGTCCCTCCATTCACGCCTGTCGCGACACCACTGGAGGCGGGCTGCACGATGTTGGGGCGTGAGCGGAAGACGGCCTAACGGTGTGCGGGACCGTAGCCCAGCTTCATGGAGACGGTTGCGAATGGTCCTCGCCGATACCCCAGGAGCAACAGTATCCCTAATTTGCTGGGAAGTGGCGGTGCGGTCCCCTACGGCACTGCGTAGGATCCTACGGTCTTGGCGTGCATCCGTGCGTCGCTGCGGTCCGGTCCCAGGTCGATGGGCACGTGCACCTTCCGCCGACCACTGGCGACAACATCGATGTACTGTGGAGACCTCACGCCCCACGTGTTGAGCAATTCGGCGGTACGTCCACCCGGCCTCCCGCATGCCCACTATACGCCCTCGCTCAAAGTCCGTCAACTGCACATACGGTTCACGTCCACGCTGTCGCGGCATGCTACCAGTGTTAAAGACTGCGATGGAGCTCCGTATGCCACGGCAAACTGGCTGACACTGACGGCGGCGGTGCACAAATGCTGCGCAGCTAGCGCCATTCGACGGCCAACACCGCGGTTCCTGGTGTGTCCGCTGTGCCGTGCGTGTGATCATTGCCTGTACAGCCCTCTCGCAGTGTCCGGAGCAAGTATGGTGGGTCTGACACACCGGTGTCAATGTGTTCTTTTTTCAATTTCCAGGAGTGTATTATTCTAATTACGATGCAAAGTTCCTTCGGGCATGCATGCATGTAGTCAGAATAACACAGGCAATGCGATATCGTATATCCTGTAACTGTCACTATGTTGTTGTTTTAAGGAGACCAGAAGACACAAAAATTCGTATTTCCGTTTTTATTAATGTTAAAATAAAGGGGAAAAAAATCCCAACACCGTGAAGGAGTTGGGCGAAATAATCGAAAGTTGGCAGGCGCGTTTCCACATCTGAAAGAGGACGTCTGTTCATATTACGGCAAGAAAGGAAGAATGAATTGATTGTTGGTGTTAATAACGACCTTCCTCCTTTACCTCCCCTGCATTACGGCAGACGACGTCTCTCTGAGCACATTTGCTCTGTGCATGCAGTACACGTGAGGCGCCTAGCTGTTTCCACTGCACTGTGTGGAATACGAAGGTTCTGTTATAGTTCACTAACCTGCTGTCTTCAAGTCGATGTCCCCAGCGCAGAAAACAGAACGCAGGTCATAGGTTCTGTACCTTGAGGCTGAAACTGATTTTTAGCGAGGTTCTGGCCCGTAATAATGTATCACTTCTTTGGGATGCCACTCGCGTATTTTAATATAGCCACACGAGAAGACTACATGTTCTTAATACAACACCTTCTGATACAGCAATGTACATGATCAAACATAATGTCTCTCCATCTGTTAAAATGCTATTTTCTCAGGAACGGGTGGATCTATCAGATTTCTTGGCAGTGTAAAAAATTTAAGCTTCTACGTCGATGCAATCAAAATATTCGGCTCTTTGTCACATTTTTTCATATCTTGCCATTGTCGCTATCGATAACAGGAAAAAAGACGTAAAAATGCTCGATTACCGGGTTGGGTAATGTGTCTGTGTAAGTATGTATATGTGCAGGCGACGTATGGAAATTCGTGCCAAGGACGCGATTTGAACCCGGAATTCCTGGGTAGTAAGCCGGAGATCGGGTTTTAATCCCCGTTTGTTACAAACTTACATATGCTCACATACATCATAGACGTTCGAGGTCTCTGGAGACGTGCTGTCATTTGATAATTATCTTTGTACGGAACGCTTGGTGCACCAGTGCTGCTTACACTTCCTTTTTTTCTCTCTACATTCTGGAATGATGATGATGATGATGATGATGATGATGATGATGATGTGGCCGGGCTGGTTGCTGCAGCTGCTTTCCTATTGCTGAAAGTGGTTTTGTGAGCCACAGATAGACAGCCATAATGTACCGGCCATTAGCGTCCGACTGCATCTAGGTGCCATGCGTCCTTTCTCACAGGAGGGCAAAGCTGGCGCAGCGAAGTATTCACTTGTCCGCGTCAGTATCGTGGGGCATCACGACGGCAAAAAAAAAAAAAAAAAAAAAAACAAAAAAAAAAGTATTAATCGCTGTCGGAACAGAATTAGAGACAGGGAACATTGTGAACTTCCGCATAATTTTCACTGCTTGCGACTTTAATGTTGCTCTTACGACAGTTTGCCGTGAGCGCTATCGGATGAGTATGCACACGCCAAAGATTAACGACCAGTAGCCGTGAACGGTGAAGCCTTAGTCGAATGCAGCACGTCTGGTGTCTGCAGAAACCTCAGTGCAACTGTAGCCTTAGTTTACGTAGGAGCTGTCACTTTGTTTTACCGAGAAAATAACTGTAATAATAGAGCAGCGAATTGTCGTGAAGTTTCACGTGGAACTTGGAAAAACTGTTACTGGAACGTGTCTTGTACGGTGAGGACCGGGTATCACATACACAAGTTTTTGAGTGGTTCACTCCTTTCCAGGGTGGCCGAGAAGACGTTGAAAATGATTCACGGCTGCGACGCCCTTAAACCAAAGCTCGTAACAGTGTTTGCACTCGCAGTGTGGATACCAGAGGATATGATCCTAATATCTCGGAAAGAGTTATGACATTTGACGAATCTTGGTTTTCCATTAACGATCAAGAAACTAAGCGAAAACTCACGCACGGGAGGAGTCCAGCTTTACCGAGAGCGGAAAAGCTCGAATGGGCAAATCGAGTCAAAACGATGATGACTGTTTTTTCCGATGTTTTCGAATTGTCAGTCTTCACTGGGTTTCTGAAGGTTGAATTATAAAATTACTACCTTGAGGACGTCACATTAAACACCTTTCACCCGTCAAGTTTCCAACCTTATTTTATTTGCCAACCAGTTTCAGCGTTCTACTACACCATCTTCACGCTGAAACTGGTTGCCAAATAAAATAAGGTTGGGAACTTGACTGCTGAAAGGTGTTTAATTTGACGTCGTCTGCCGTGCAGTCGAGTCCCGCAACCATCTCTAGAAAGATGGACATTCAGCTACTACTTCGAGGTTCTTCCTCGACTCAGTGAGAGAATAAAGACAAAACTGGCCAGGTGTGGGTAAGACTCGCGCGGACCTAATCACGTACACAGACAGACACAGTGCATCCATTTCGAGTACTGAGAACCTCGGCCATTTTTGCCTGTTACCTACGTTGATACTGGCAAGGTACCAGTCCCAGTGAGGCGGGGCGGGTTAGATAGTCGCGGGGCGTAAATGATTGTTTGATCACTTCGGCGTACTGTTCCGAAAAAGTTCCACTTACCTCAGTATGGCGTCAGATCACCAGCCTGTTTCTCTGCATACGTAGATACTGTTCAGACGATGTTAAAAGCAGCGTTGAAGAAAAACAACGTCAGTACTTACGTTTGCAAATAAAGCTATCCTGTAATGTAACACATTTCGAGTAGAGGGCGATTGCTTCATCTCTTTAGAAAAATAGCAAAATTCTGCAACGACTTCTTTTATTTAGGTTAAAAATTACACACTTGCCATCAGCCCGTATTTAATTAACGAATAATATTACTGTCCTCAGCTCACAGTTCATACAACCCATTGCACACGCAAGGCAGCCAGAAATGTACTCAAATCCGACCTGTACTATTACACGATTTACAGTCATTACTCTGCTATAATATACGAGTTTCATATTCGGTCCTTTTTCAGCGAATTTCTAATAAAGGAACTGCTCGCTAAATATTCCATAGACGAATATGAAAGATGTCAGGCGGAGTTTTACAAAGGCCGAAAGTTCACACGCGTTTATCTTTCCAACAAAATACTTCACGAAGCTCAAATTTTCACAGTCTGTCCGTAAATGCAACTGCTTTCACAGCAACACAATCCGAACGCGAGAAACCAATAACTTCTCCGTTTTACTCATAATGTAGACGAACTCGTCCAACATGACCTCCACGTCCGATAGTTAGCCAGCGACTGACAGCGTCCATTCCTTCCAGGGCCTGTAACTACTTGATAGAGCGCGGGAAGCGCTTAACTCTGATTGGTGGTTCAAAATGACCAGCCAATCAAAACAGTCCTTCTAGTTCCTTCTCGCGCTAAATCTGTCTTATGCCAATCAACATTCACTGATGTATTTACGTCACTTCATCAAGCAAATCTTAATAAGATATTTAACAAAACCAAATGGAAAGAAAACTAATCTTGAAATGACTTCAGAAAATCATTACTCTGCAAATGGCTATTCTGGCTGCCTTCTTACGAAAGCAAGCACCCTTGGACATACGTCATCGGCAAGGTAGGGAAATTAGAGCTTTAATTGCAACTGCTTGCCTCGCACTTTCCCATGACATAGTTACATAATATTTAACATCAGATAATATTGAATCTTTACGTATGTCCTACATATACACTCTCACTCACTCTCATTTATTCACACAACAACAAAAAATAGTTATTAAATAAATAATAATCCATTAACAATTCTGTGTTACGAAAATGAAAGATAGTGAGCGTTTTTAATTATAAAAAATCTAAATAAATTGTTGTGCATTTAGTGAACTTCAGTAATAATTTCAAATGATACTAAAAGACAAACTGCTATGAATCCTAACTGACTTTATCTTATAAGTGTCGGTTTTTGGTTTTCTAAGTAGTTGTTGATGTTGTTGTTGTTGTTGTTGTGGTCTTCAGTCCTGAGACTGGTTTGATGCAGCTCTCCATGCTGCTCTATCCTGTGCAAGCTTCTTCGTCTCCCAGTACCTACTGCAGCCTACATCCTTCTGAATCTGTGTAGTGTATTCATCTCTTGGTCTCCCTCTACGATTTTTACCCTCAACGCTGCCCTCCAGTACTAAATTGGTGATCCCTTGATACCCCAGAACATGTCCTACCAACCGATCCCTTCTTCTAGTCAAGTTGTGCCACAAACTCCTCCCCAATTCTATTCAATACCTCCTCATTAGTTATGTGATCTACCCATCTAATCTTCAGCATTCTTCTATAGCACCACATTTCTAAAGCTTCTATTCTCTTCTTGTCCAAACTATTTATCGTCCAAGTTTCACTTCCACACATGGCTACACTCCATACAAATACTTTCGGAAACGATTTCCTGACACTTAAATCAATACTCGATGTTAACAAATCTTTCTTCAGAAACGCTTTCCTTCCCATTGCCAGTCTACATTTGATATCCTCTCTACTTTGACCATCATCAGTTATTTTTCTCCCCAAATAGCAAAATTGTCTCTAAATCTGAAAGTGTCTCAGCTGGATAGCTGAGATTTTCAAAATGGCTCTGAGCACTATGGGACTCAACTGCTGTGGTCATAAGTCCCCTAGAACTTAGAACTACGTAAACCTAACTAACCTAAGGACAGCACACAACACCCAGCCATCACGACGTAGAGAAAATCCCTGACCCCGCCGGGAATCGAACCCGGGAACCCGGGCGTGGGAAGCGAGAACGCTACCGCACGACCACGAGATGCGGGCTAGCTGAGATTTTAATACAACCTTCCTTTTAATATGAAAGGGCTGTATACTGACTTTTAACGGAATTGAATAATATTTAATACTGTTTGTTTAGATTCTTAGGGGTCTTGAATAGTCTGTCGGTCAAACACTTTGCGCTTCACAAGGCTAGGCTAGCGACAGGTGCGAGTGAGTCACGCTAAGACATCAGCAGCTGTATATTGCCACCGCCAACGGCTCCAAAGCTATGAGCCCGTACTTCAAAGTAGTTTACTGCAATAAAAATGCTATTGCGTACTGACTCGCGACATTACACCACGGAGTCCAAGATTTTCGAGAATGTTTCAATTTCAATAATGTAAAGTGTGGCGTAAATGTCATGCAGGAAGCAGGTGGGCATTATTATGATAATCGGTAGTTCTGTGTTCCGGCTAACTGGGTCGCAATGGTAAAACTGAAACACAGGCAAGGAATGACGTCATTGCTCATGTGACGCGTTTCAGAATTTATCCATCATCAGACTACTCTGTGAAAGTTTGTTTCACACAAAACCTGAAACGCCATATCTCCGTGCAGTAACGGCTCCTGCACATCTGATGATGGATAACTTCCGAAACGCGTTATATGAGCAATGAAGTCATTTCTTGCCCATGTTTGGCTTTTACGACTGCGACCCGGCCAGCCTGAATGCAGAACTACTGATGATTTTAATTTCAAGCTGGACGTCGGATGAAGAATGACGAGAGAAACACTTTCTTCGTGTCATGCAACAACAAATTAACAATTTTACAGGTTTTTCCTTTACTTGTACTGCGAAAACTTGCTTCTTAGCAAATTTCATGATTTACACTAACGGCAGGCACCTCATACTCTTATATGAGTGAGTTTCCGAGTATGAAAATGCGTGACATATATCTTTTGACTGCATTGCCTTAGAAGCTTCAATTTTTTACACTTCAAGAGATCCTAGACCTTAGTGACTTAAGTTCCACCTTGATACGTCCACCCGTTCCCGAGAAAAATGGTTTCGAACAGTCGGATGGACAGAAAGACACAGACTGCCAACAGAGTGGTCCCCTAAGGGTTCCGTTTTTTACCTATTCACGTACAGAATCCTGAAAACGACCCGAATTTAAGGAAAGGTCATGAGTTCTGCATCCAGGAAACGCGTCAGCCCACACTGCATTGTCTGTGTAGTACAGCATCCCAGTGTTGTTCGGACCATCTCATTCGCCTGACCTAGCACCGTGTGACTTTTATCCTTTTCTAAAGGTCAGTTCTGCATTAAAAGGAACGAGACACCAGAGCACTGAAGCAGTAAAAGAGAAAACCCCACACGTAGGGTGACCATATTTTCTTCGGACGAAAGTGGGACTTTCATACATTTTCTTTGCCAAAAAGCGGGACAATTTTTATTTCTCGTTAACTATCACTTTTAATGCTAACATTTCTTCTTCCTCTGCAAATATAGCCTTCACTGATATTTGTGTGTGTGTGTGTGTGTGTGTGTGTGTGTGTGTGTACAAAACCAAAAAAAAAATGGAAAGACTGGAAAGAAGTACGCTTCAAGTTTTCATAAATTTACTTATTAAGAAACGTAACATTTATAACACAGAATGTAGAAAGACATACAGTAACAATCACTACAAAAAAAAGTTCTTAGTAAACACAAGGAATTTATGGTTTCGTGGATTCCACACTGCAAACATATTTCCTCGAAGATTAAATTTCATTCAGCAACTCAGGTTTGCCTAATAGGTAGGAATAGAACCCAGTGCAACTGTATTTACTGAAGTTTAAACAGGTCAGTAAAATACACTTAACGCTCCTCACCGTAAATCTATTCCTCTCGTCTTTCCACTGTGACGATAGTAAGCTGAAAACTCTTTCAACGTTTGCGTTGTGGGCAGGGAGTGAAAAGAAGCACTGCGCTATATTAAGCGATTCTCTGGACTTTTCATTACACTGGTAAGATCTGAAAAACCTACACCATTTTTCATGTGCCATCAACTGATTCCATTGTTCACTGTCTGTTTCCACTTGTTGATTTACAAATGACTGTATATGAACTATTTCATCAAATATGAGGCTGTCATTTACTAGAATGCCCTTTTTATTTAGCCACATTAAAGTATTTTCAACTACTGACCATTCTGGCGCTTCTGTGAGCATCATCCATGAGAATACAGAAAACTCAGCTGTTCCCTGTAACCATGAGGATAAATAGTCTACTGAAGCACCATAAAACGTTGATACTGCTATCTCAAATTTCTTAACAGACTGGTCATCACAATCATTCAGCAGCTTTTTTACGCTTGGTGGTACAAAATGTTCATGTTTCCTTGAATTTAGAGTTTTCAAAGCTTTATTTAAGACTGCTAATACTTCACATATGGAATTATTGTTTCCCAATGCTCAGAATGGATTGTTGGAAAACACTCATTTGTGAATGTACAAAAAGTAAATAACATTCATTTATAGGATCACTGAAAAAACTCTAAGACTGCAGGGCACTTTGAATTAGACTGTGACAAAAAGTAAGATTTCAAAGGTTCATACATTTTCAAGATCGTTTCTATGGCTGGCAATAATGAAAGCCACCTTGTTCTGGAAAAGGAAAGTAATTTTTGTAAGTGACACCAACAAATTCACAGAATTCAGTGAGTTTTGCAACACGAATAGAAAAAATATGAAAATGGTTGTACAACTTCATGACAATGCAGTCAATGTCAACAGGTAAAACATCACGAGCACTTTGAAGTGTGTTATGAACAACATGTGCTGGACAACCTATGCCAACAATTTTAGAGTTTTTTAATTTTTCTTTCAGATGTGTGAAAACATTATTACCCTCTTTTTTCATTAACCCACCATATTACAGTTAGTATTGTCTGCACCAAATGCAACACACTTTGAGATGATACGGAATGACTGTATAACACGAGAAAGATAATTGGAAATTGTTTCGAACTTTTCGTTCTGCGCCGGCCGGAGTGGCTGTGCAGTTCTAGGCGCTGCAGTGTGGAGCCGAGCGAACGCTACGGTCGCAGGTTCGAATCCTGCCTCGGGCATGGATGTGTGTGATGTCCTTAGGTTAGTTAGGTTTAAGTAGTTCTAAGTTCTAGGAGACTGATGACTTCAGAAGTTGAGTCCCATAGTGCTCAGAGCCATTTAAACCATTTTTTTCTTTCTGCAATTCATCAAGATCAAGCAATTTCGTCTGCAGTCCACCCTCACTTACAGAAAAATACTGAACTATCACAGGAAAAATTTTCTGATGCTCATGGTTGCTAGCATCAATAGATATTGAAAAGTATTTTGCACTGTTTACAGCAGCTATTACCCGTTTCTGGGAATGCGGAGCTATAACATTGTTGATAATTGCTTCACACTTCGTTCTTCCAGACGAAACATTTTCTGCAATCTTAGAATCAGGAAATTTTTTTTTTGTTTAGTTCAACACTGCGGTCATTAGAACGATAGCTTTGATGGTGTTTAACAACATGGAATGACAGGGTTCCTTCTGCTGCAGCTACGTTTTTCTGTTCCTGTGTATTTGAAGTTACGAAATATCTCGTCATTTTTTTGCGAGGAACCTGCCGATCGAAGATTCTTCCTGTGTTTCTCTGATTCCATATGATGCTTGAGATCTGCAGCACCACCATGAGACACGGATACAGCACAGTTACATACGTTACATTTTGCTGAAAACTCATTGTCTGTAACAGTGAAGCAAGGAAATTTTTTCTGAAGCTCTTCCGAAAACTTTTATTTCCGTTTCGGCATCACCAGGACGTGGTAGCACTTCACGAAACTGATACTGTGTGCTGACAACAATGGCAAGCAAATGCAAAGAAAATAAGAGTACGCAACAATTATAGTGCTTAAGCTGTACATTATCAGGGGGTACCAACGTACAGAATGTCAGTTTCAATTGATAGTTTAAAAAATCGACACTCAGAAAATATTTTAACCACTTTGTAAATCAGAATGAGATTTTCATTATGCAGCGGAGTGTGCGCTGATATGAAACTTCCTGGCAGATTAAAACTGTGTGCCGGACCGAGACTCGAACTCGGACCTTTGCCTTTCGCGGGCAAGTGCTCTACCAACTGAGCTACCCAAGCACGACTCACGCCCCGTCCTCACAGCTTTACTTCTGCCAGTATCTGCCCGCGAAAGGCAAAGGTCCCGAGTTCAAGTCTCGGTCCGGCACACGGTTTTAATCCACTTTGTAAATGTCTGAAAATAATCCTTGAAAATCGGGATAAATTGCTTGTTTTGAAAAAAAAAAGTCGGGACAAATTTTTGAGCCTCAAAAAAAGGGACAGTCCCGGTTAATCGGGACGTATGGTCACCTTACCCACACGTCATCAGGAACATCACTGGGGAAGACTTCCAGCACTGTCTCCGTCAATTGTTGCGCCTCTTTATGACGCACTTAGTAATTTAAGTGTGTTTCTATTTCTAAAATAATTTTACGTGTATGTAATGAAAATTAATGTACGACACAGCGATATACGTACACTTTCATGTTCGTCTAAGAGTAACAATACAGCAAAGGAGCCAGCAGTCCTGGATTGTTTAATTTTCCATGTTGTATTAACATGTACTACAACGAACCGTTCATTGCTGCATTTGTTGCGATTGAGATCGCATCTGAAAGCATTTCTCTGATAACAAATGTAAGTTTCTGGTTCTGACTGGAGTAATAATAATAATTGCGAAGAGTTATTTAACTGTCTCTACATAAAATTTCCCACATTCTCATTAGCCTGAAGAATTAAATATGGCCACTGTAATTGAGCCAGTGGAAGCCAGTGCGCATTTGCACAATACAGATGACTGATTTTCATAGTAAACAGCAATTTTTTTAGCTGCCATTTATCATAACCTGCACGTAGGTTTCTAACTTTTCAGTTCGAAACTTTTGTTAGGTCTCGCGGTCTAAACAAATTTTGAGTAAATAGATTTTTGAAACGCAACCACACAAAGCGAAAGTACTCAGCAACTTCGGCTGTACATCTAAGTGATCAGATGTACCCGGACAGCCCCAAAAACATACGTTTTTCATATTAGGTGCATTGTGCTGCCAGGTAGTCCGTATCAGCGACCTCAGTAGTCAATGGACATCGTGAGAGAGCAGAATGCGGCACTCCGCAGAATTCACAGACTTTGAAAGTGGTCAGGTGATTGGGTATCACTTGTGTCATACGTCTGTACCCGAGATTTCCACACTCCTAAACATCCCTAGGTCCACTGTTTCCGATGTGATAGGGAAGTGGAAACGTGAAGGGACACGTACAGCACAAAAGCGCACAGGCCGACCTCGTCTGTTGACTGACTGAGACCGCCGACAGTAGAAGGAGGTCGTAATGTGTAATAGGCAGACATCTATCCAGACCATCACACAGGAACTCCAAACTGGATCAGGATCCACTGCAAGTACTGCGACAGTTAGGCGGGAGGTGACAAAACTTGAATTTCATGGTCGAGCGGCTGCTCATAAGCCACACACCACACCGGTAAACGGCAAACGACGCCTCGCTCGGTGTAAGGAGCGTAAACATTCGACGATTATACAGTGGAAAAACATTGTGTGGGGTAACGAATCACGGTACACAATGTGGCGATCCGATGGAAGGGTGTGGGTATGGCGAACGCCCGGTGAACGTCATCTGCCAGCATGTGTAGAGTCAACAGTAAACTTCGGAGGCGGTGGTGTTAAGGTGTGGTCGTGTTTTCCATGGAGGGGACTTACACCCGTTATTGTTTTGCGTGTCACTATCATAGCACAGGACTACCATGATGTTTTAAGTACCTTCTTGCTTCTCACTGTTGGAGAGCAATTCCGGGATGGGGATTGCATCTTCCAACACGATCGAGCACCTGCTCATAACGCACGGCCTGTGGCGGAGTGGTTACACGACAGTAACATCCCTACAATAGACTGGCCTGCACAGAATCCTGACCTGAATCCTATAGAACACCTTTGGGGTGTTTTGGAACGCCGACTTCGTGCCAAGCCTCACTGACCCACATCGATACCTCTTCTCAGTGCAGCACTCCGTGGAGAATGGGCTGCCATTCCCCAAGAAACCTTCCAGCACATGATTGGACGTATGCTTGCGCGAGTGGAAGCTGTCATCAAGGCTAGGGGTGGGCCAACACCATATTGAATTCCAGCATTACCGATGGAGAGCGCCACGAACTTGTAAGTCATTTTCAACCAGGTGTCCCGATACTTTCGATCACATAGTATACATCTACATGGATACTCCGCAAATCACATTTAAGTGCCTGGCCGAGGGTTCATCGAACCACCTTCACAATTCTCTATTATTCCAATCTCGTATAGTGCGCGGAAAGAGCCAACACCTAGATCCTTCCGTACGAGCTCTGATTTCCCTTATTTTATCGTGGTGATCGTTTCTCCCAGTGTAGATCGGTGTCAAAAAAATATTTTCGCGTTCGGAGGAGAAAGATGGTGACTGGAATTTCGTGAGAAGATTCCGTCGCAACAAAAAACGCCTTTCTTGTAATGATGTCCAGCCCAAATCCTATATCATTTAAGTGACACTCTGTCCCATATTTCGCGATAATACAAAACGTGCTGCCCTTCTTTGAACTTTTTCGATGTACTCTGTCAGTCCTGTCTTGTAAGCATAAAATCAGTAAACTTTAAGAATTAAGGAATTAAATTAATATTAGAAGTACAGACAATTTGCTACATGCAGTCTTTGCTAACAATTATTCAGGGTTTGATTCAGATGTACTAGTTAACCGTTTTTCAGTAACAACAAGTTTGTAAGTGATCTTCACGAAATATTAGCGCAACGCAACGAAATAAATAATTCATTACCTTCTTGTTGTAAGATAGTCAAATATTAACAAAGGTCAGTTACACAACTGAACATTTGCATGGAGCATTGTCAGAGTATATTGAGGCTGAAAAATAAGTAAACATTTGTCTTTTTGAAATAAAATATTTTATAATTATAGTGATGTTACTTTGCTGCCAGACTTTGGACAAATGTAGTGTAGTGCAGATGTAGTGGCGCACGTATGCAGCCATAAAAACTCATTAAAACTTTAGACGACACTGTCCATGGAGCGCAGCCGCCTGGTACTGTAGTTAGGGTAAAATCAGTGGTCGTGATCGCAAACATCTGTTTATTGACCGGTTTCGGCTCATGTTAAGGCTATCAGAATTTTTCGGCCCCTATGGCTGTGTACATTGTCGTGTACGATCGTGGTATCACGTGAAAAACCGAACAGCCGCCAGCACCACCCATTGGCCGCCCAAAAATCTGGGGATGGCTTTAACATAAGCCGAAACAGCTCACAAGGGAACCTCCCCATTGCACCCCCCTCAGATTTAGTTATAAGTTGGCACAGTGGATAGGCCTTGAAAAACTGAACACAGATCAATCGAAAAAACAGGAAGAAGTTGTGTGGAGCTATGAAAAAAATAAGCAAAATATACGAACTGAGTAGTCCATGAGCAAGATAAGCAACATTAAGGAGAATGTGGGCTCAGGAGCGCCGTGGTCCCGTGGTTAGCGTGAGTACCTGCGGAACGAGAGGTCCTTCGTTCAAGTCTTCCCTCGAGTGAAAAGTTTAATTTTTTATTTTGAGACAATTATCAAAGTTCAGGCACTCACACATAATCAACTTCGCTCTCCAAAATTCTTGGACATGTTCAGATTTGCTTGGACATATGCAGGATTTGATGGTCTACACACGGAAAAATTTGAAAACGTTAAAATCATATGTTTTGACAGAGCACAGGGAAAACTGTGTGACTTTGAAACTGTTGCATTCATTTGTTGCAGTTGTCTGACAAACTCTTATGTTTTCATCACTTTTTTGGAGTGGTTATCACATCCACAAGAATACCTAAATCGGGCAAGGTAGAAGAATCTTTTTACCCATTCGCCAAGTGTACAAGTTAGGTGGGTCGACAACATATTCCTGTAATGTGATGCACAAACCAGATGTGACGCACATGCCGCCACCAATGTCGTATAGAATATATCAGACGTTTTCCTGTGGAGGAATCGGTTGACCTATGACCTTGTGATCAAATGTTTTCGGTTCCCATTGGAGAGGCACGTCCTTTCGTCTACTAATCGCACGTTTTTGCGGTGCGGTCGCAAAACAGACACACTAAACTTGTTGCAGTGAACAGAGACGTCAGTGAACGAACGGACAGATCACAACTTTGCGAGAATAAAGAAAGTAAAATTTTCACTCGAAGGAAGACTTGAACCAAGGACCTCTCGTTCCGCAGCTGCTCACGCTAACCACGGGACCACGGCGCTCCTGAGCGCACATTATCCTTAATGTTGCATATCTTGCACAAGGACTACTCAGTTTGTATATTTTGCTTGTTTTTTTCATAGTTCCACACAACTTCTTCCCGTTTTTTCGATTGATCTGTGTTCAGTTTTTCAAGGCCTATCCACTGTGCCAACTTACAACTAAATCTGAGGGGGGTGCGATGGGGAGGTTCCCTTGTCAGTAAACAAATGTTATTGTGATGTCGAGTGTTGATTTTAACCTAAAAACAACTCGTAGCACTTTACTCCATGGAGTAAGCACTTGAAAGTAACACGTTACCGAAATGAGCTGAGTGTGTGGGATAATGACTGCTCGTAATGCAGGTGACTGAAACTGTCTCCGAAAAAATTTGTGACTGTGGGGTACGATATGAAGAAACTTACCGTTCAGCAATGTTCTCATTTACTCTTGAAATGCTTCTGCGTATTACTGCTGCGAATGGCCACATTGCCAGGAGCAACCTATCGGTTGGTGCTTCACAAGCAGGCTGTATTTCTTACGACGACGTCAGTATTGACCAATCACAGCGCGTCCCTGGAGGGGGGGGGGGGGGCAGGCGGATACGGCGGGTGCGACCAACTGTGCCTGAACCAGTGTTGCCAACTTCAGGGAAGAGCGACACCAGAGCGTCGCAGCCGGTGGAAAGACAAACACAGCGGTACCAGTCGAGACAGCAGGTGCCGGAACTGCCTACCTGTTGCTATCTGTGTGTCCCCCTGCACGCCTCTGGTGTCTGCTTAGTGCTGGAAGCGTCGGCGCCGGTGGCACAAAAGCCGGACCACCACCACCACCACCACCACCACAACAACAACAACAACCACACCTCGAGCTGCCGACATTGTGGTTAGCCCGAGAATCGGGACTCAAACTCCTGCTCAGCAGAGAAATCTGGAAGAAACCGGAAGAGGTTCTCGTCGAATGTAAAGTACACCAGTGGCAACACGCAGTCGATACCTCCACTGCGCGATAATAACGATTACTTTACAGCTGGCAGCAGCACCAGATATACTATATTTCCAAGATGTGGCAAAATCTCCATAATGCAACCCCCCTCCTCCCCCCATCGAGTTTTTGATATAGGACGTCAAAAGTTTTAAAGAAATCGAGTTCTCAAAGATATGTTCATTTTGCAGCGCGTCTCTTTCTGAAAAGTTCGATATACAAAATATACAGGGTGGTCCACTGATAGTGACAGGGCCAAATACGTCACGAAATAAGAATCAAACGGAAAAACTACAAAGAACGAAACTCGTCTAGCTGGAAGAGGGAAACCAGATGGCGCTATGGTTGGCCCGCTAGACGGGGCTGCCATAGGTCAAACGGATATCAACTGCGTTTTTGTTAAATAGAAACCTCCATATTTTAAAACATATTCGTGTAATACATAAAGAAATATGAAAGTTTTTGTTGGACCACTTTTTTCGCTTTGTGATAGACGGCGCTGTAATAATCACAAACGTATAAGTACGTGTTATCACGTAACATTCCGCCAGTTCGGACGGTATTTGCTTCGTGATACTTTACCCGTGTTAAAATGGACCGTTTACCAGTTGCGGAAAAGGTCGATATTATGTTGATGTATGGCTATTGTGATCAAAATGCGCAACGGACGTGTGCTATGTATGCTGCTCGGTATCCTGGACGACATCATCCAAGTGATCGTTCGCCGGATAGTTACGTTATTTAAGGAAACATGAAGTGTTCAGCCACATGTGAAACGTCAACCACGACCTGCAACAAATGATGAGGCCCAAGTAGGTGTTTTAGCTGCTGTCGCCGCTAATCCGCAAATCAGTAGCAGACAAATTGCGCGAGAATCGGGAATCTCAAAAACGTCGGTTTTCAGAATGCTACATCAACATCGATTGCACCCGTACCATATTTATGTGCACCAGGAATTGCATGGCGACGACTTTGGACGTCGTATACAGTTCTGCCACTGGGCACGAAAAAAAATTACGGGACGATGACAATTTTTTGCACGCGTTCTATTTAGCGACGAAGCGTCAGTCACCAACAGCGGTAACAGAAACCGTCATAATATGCACTACTCGGCACGGAAAGTCCACGATGCCTGCGACAAGTGGAATATCAGAGACCTTGGCGGGTTAATGTATGGCGCGGCATTATGAGAGAAAGGATAATTGGCCCCCATTTTATCGTTGGCAATCTAAATGGTGCAGTGTATGCTGATTTCCTACGTAATGTTCTACCGATGTTACTAGATGATGTTTCACTGCATGACAGAATGGTGATGTACTTCCAACATGATGGATGTCCGGCACATAGCTCGTGTGTGGTTGAAAGCGGTACTGAATAGCATGACAGGTGGATTGGTCGTCGAAGCACCATACCGTGGCCCGCACGTTCACCGGATCTGACGTCCCCGGATTTCTTTCTGTGGGGAAAGTTGAAGGATATTTGCTATCGTTATCCACCGACAACGCCTGACAACATGCGTCAGCGCATTGTCAGTGCATGTGCGAACATTACGGAAGGCGAACTACTCGCTGTTGAGAGGAATGTCATTACATGAATTGCCAAATGCATTGAGGTTGACGGACATCATTTTGAGCATTTATTGCATTAATGTGGTATTTACAGGTAATCACGCTGTAACAGCATGCGTTCTCAGAAATAAATTCGCAAAGGTGAACTGGAACGACCGAAATAAAATGTTCAAACGTACATACGTTTTGTATTTTAATTTAAAAAAACCAACCTGTTACCAACTGTTCGTCTACAATTGTGAGCCATATGTTTGTGACTATTGCAGTGTCATCTACCACAAAGCGAAAAAAGTGGTCCAACTAAAACACTCATATTTCTTTACGTACTACACGAATATGTAATAAAAGAGGGTTCCTGTTTAAAAAACGCAGTTGCTATCCGTTTGACTTATGGCATCTAGCGGGCCAACCATAGCGCCATCCGGTTACCCCCGTCAAGCTAGACAAGTTTCATTCTTTGTAGTTTTTTCGTTTGACACTTATTTCGTGAGATATTTGGCCTGGTCACGATCAGTGGACCACCCTGTAAATGTCCGAGGAAATGTAAGACGTGTCATTTTGTCTTAAGTGTGCCAAAGTGCAGTGCTACGCCTCTTCACACAGCATTCCTCTATCGCCCGTCCCTGTATTTCGTTCTGTGGGATTTAAACGCGTCTATTTTATAATGGAAGCCATGAAACCTATATTCAGGGCAGTGGAAATTAGAATCTCTTGTGGTGCCTCACCTGCTCCCAGTTGGCGGGTATGACATCCTACCTCACTCCCCTTAAAGAAACCTCACAATTAATACTGGATGGATTATCCGCGACCAGGAGAATAGAAACTCGTCAGAAAATTTGCACTCTTTACTGCCTGGTAACTTTCTCTTTTCTCTGACGTAACATTCAGTACAAGAGACAAGCAAGACGGTACACATTTCTTCTGCCCTTACGTCCAACATGTTTTTCTCTCTCTACTCTTCCTACACCTTTACACGGCGTGCTTTCCTTTCTGCGAAAGAATCTATTGCCTCATTCAACTTCCTCAAACGTTTTGCTACATGAAAAATCGGAATATAGTTGCCTAATTCTGAGAAAGCTGTTAATACGAATAGTTCTCGAGACTGGTGTGGTTTCTCGATTTGATTACGTCTTTCCAGTATTGGAGCAATTCTAACACACGCCAAATGAGCGAGTCTGTTTTCGTACAAATGGTCATTTTTATGAACCTCATTTACATAAATAACACGAGAGAACATAATTTACGAACTACCAGTGTCAAATGCCTATTAGGCCTCCTAAAAGCAAAAAGTTTTGTGTTAGGAAATAGATTCACATTTCATTTATACTCTCCAGTTTCTCGAGGATGAGATGGGTACGTAGTAGTACGAAACTCTTAGATAAATTTGGAATCGTCATATTGTTCCATATAATTCGTGTGTTGTCCCCGTTTCTTCTCCTTCCTCGTCCTAACAATCAATCTTGTCATCACTAAAAATGTAAATATTCCTCAAATTGTCAAAATTTATTCTCCGGTTAACTTCACCAACCGTGCCAGAATCGCAGGTTCAGTTATCCCGCGTTTATTGACGGGGGGAAAAACCGTTTTCCGTTCTATTCGGAGAATAGAACTTAAAGTGGTTACTAACCGGTTACTGTACAACTGTTAGTGCAGCGATCTGGCAAAAATTTGTCAAGATTTCACTTTCTTGGATACGTAATCTTTCTTACCTGTTAGTCGTTAATTTTCACTCTCGCAGTCTGAGGCTATAGATTTCGCTAACAAGTATAATAACGCTTTTCATTCGCACACCCAATCAACCACATAAACAGTGATTTACCCGCACTTACCCGTTCGGTTTTATTCTGCTCTGCTCGTAAAGCCCAGTTCCCTTGTGTTTGCGGGGAAACTTTTTACTTCCAGATGCGATGAGGATTCTCCTGGTAGACACATCGCGTACATTATGCAGGCATTGAAAACTCAGCTTATGACTCGTTCATGAATCAACTTAGAATGTCTTCAAAAATGTTCTAAAACCAGCTGGGATAAGTTTCAAAATCATATAAATAATCGATAGACCAACGTGCGCTGCATGCTAGGCGCTTTGTGAAACATGACTTTTATCTTCAAGAATATGAATTTAGCGCTCCCCCCCTTCCCTCCCCACTGAAGTTGCCTCCCGGGGTGGGGGGGTACGGATACCCCTGTTGGCCGCCCCCCGCCCCCTAGATCCGGGCCTGGCTAACAGTGCCATTAAAGCTCGATATTCCAGATTACGAATCAAAAACAACTAACAACTGCCCACATGAACAACTTAGAAGTGGGTATCCTCGGTGTGGCGAATTAGCTTAAAACACACAAAAAAGGCGAGGCGTCTGGTTCAAATTGTATACCATTCTGGTTCCTCTCTATCTATGCTAGTACAATAGCTCACATAGAACCGCGCACTCGCTGAAAAATCAGTGTCTAAAGACGGGAAAGCTACACAAGTCACAGCAATACCCAAGAAAGGAAATAGCAGTCATCCGCTGAAATTACACTCCCATTTCAATGAAGTCGATTTGTAGTAGGATTTAGGAACATATTCTGTATGCGAACATTATGAATTACCTCAAACAAAACGATTTATTGATAAAGAGCCAACGCGGATTCAGACAATATTGTTCTTGTGAAAAGCTACTACCTCTTTCTCACGAAATAATGAATGCTATCGACAGGGAATGTCAAAAACGTTTCCATATTTTTATTCCAGAAGGCTTTTGGCACCATTCCCTGCAATAGACCTCTAATTACATTGCGTCATTGTTGTATATCGTCTGACTTGCTCGACTGTATTCATGATTTACTGACAAAATTCGTAGGAACTGACGGAAAGTCATCGAGTAGGACAGAAGTAATATCTGGCGTTCCCCAAGAAAGCATTAGGGGCCCTACATAAACGATTAATCAGACAATCTGAGCAGCTGTCTCAAGTTGTTGCAGATGACGCTGTCGTTTACAGTCTTGTAAAGTCATCAGATGATCAAAACCAACCGCAAAATACCTTAGGCACGATAACTGTATGGTGCGAAAAGTGGCAACTGACTCTGAAAAGTATTAAAAGGCATCCGCTGGATTTCGGCTGCACAATAAATCAGACAAATTTAAAGATTATAAAATCAAGTAAATAATTATGTATTACAATTATGGATAACTTAAATTCGAATGATCACATAAAAAATGCTGTGGAGGAGAGAGAACCAAAGAGCGCGATTTATTGGCAGAAAACAGAAAACGCAACACGCCCAGTAAAGAGACTGCCCACACTACACTACGCTCGTCCTCCCTCCTCTGGATTATTGTTGTGAAGCGTGGGATGCGCATCGGATGTGACTGACGGAGGACATTGCGGCACGGATGATTGGTCTCTCAGTATCCTTTAAACAATGTCCACCTACCTGGATAGATTTCATGTTGTATGCACCTTCATTCTGCGATGGTATACAGGGTGTTACAAAAAGGGACGGCCAAACTTTCAGGAAACATTCCTCACACACAAAGAAAGAAAATATGTTATGTGGACATGTGTCCGGAAACGCTTACTTTCCATGTTAGAGCTCATTTTATTACTTCTCTTCAAATCACATTAATTATGGAATGAAACACACAGCAACAGAACGTACCAGCGTGACTTCAAACACTTTGTTACAGGAAATGTTGCAAATGTCCTCCGTTAGCCAGGATACATGCATCCACCCTCCGTCGCATGGAATCCCAGAGGCAATGATGCAGCCCTGGAGGATGACGTATTGTGTCACAGTAGTCCACAATACGAGCACGAAGAGTCTCCACATTTGGTACCGGGGTTGCGTAGACAAGAGCTTTCAAATGCCCCCATAAATGAAAGTCAAGAGGGTTGAGGTCAGGAGAGCGTGGAGGCCATGGAATTGGATCGCCTCTACCAATCCATCGGTCACCGAATCAGTTGTTGAGAAGCGTACGAACACTTCGACTGAAATGTGCAGGAGCTCCATCGTGCATGAACCACGTGTTGTCTCGTACTTGTAAAGGCACATGTTCTAGCAGCACAGGTAGAGTATCCCGTATGAAATCATGATAACGTGTTCCATTGAGCGTAGGTGGAAGAAATTAAAATGAGCTCTAACATGGAAATTAAGCGTTTCCGGACACATGTCCACATAACATCTTTTCTTTATTAGTGTGTGAGGAATGTTTCCTGAAAGTTTGGCCGTACCTTTTTGTAACACCCTGTATACTGATTTAGACAACAACAGCAGCGTTGACGAAAATTCAACTGAATACCTACCATGCAAAGGCCACATAACTCTAGTCCATAGGCAGTAGGTGAAGGTTTCTTAAACTATCGAGCGTCCGGCATTCACGCATGAGTCGTTCGAAAAAACTGTCAATTTCCTTTTAGTTGGTATATTGTATTTAAAACAAGGAAAATGGGTAACAACTCCGTATTTAATATACCAACATCAAAGGAGAGTGTTATTGACATTAAACGAAACAAGTTTACTGAAACTTCCTGGCAGATTAAAACTGTGTGGCGGACCGAGACTCGAACTCGGGACCTTTGCCTTTCGCGGGCAAGTGCTCTACCATCTGAGCTACCCAAGCACGACTCACGCCCCGTCCTCACAGCTTTACTTCCGCCAGTACCTCGTCTCCTACCTTCTGGAAACAAATTTACTGTTACCAGTTGCAGTTTATTTGGCTCCACGACGCGTTTCAAAGGTTCAAACCTCTATCATCAGGTGGATTTACATTTGTTAGTGTGACAGTTGTGTGTGTGTTGTGTTACGATTTTTTGGAGGGACATGTGGCCGTACCTAGTGGAGAAACAAAACACTATTTCAGAACATGGTTTTGATAAAAACTAAACGTATATCAAACGTTAAAAATTAAGTAAAATAGAGTGCCTGCAGTGGCCACAGGTTCCTTTCACTGTCGTAACACATCACATGTATACTGTCATATTTTGTTAACATCATCTTCTATGCAATCTCATTTTCAGGAAACATTTCAAATCAGATTGCCAGTGTCTTCAAACGAAAAGGCATAAGCATTCCTTTACCACAGACAACAAGATTGGACAGAAGTTACCCCACATCAGCAGCACACGAAACTCACTCCACCACGCAGGTGTGTACAAAATTGAATGTTTGGACTGTGACTGCTTCTACATAGGCCAGACAGGCAGATCATTTGAGACTAGATTCAAAGAACACATGGCAGCACTAAAACGCAAAAAATACCACAAACCAACAATACCCACCCATCCGCATGAAGCAAAACACCATGTTTACAACACAAGTACCAGCATCCTACACATCCAACCACAAGGTAAAAACTATACATTCTTGAGACACACCAAATATACAAACACGAAACAAAACAACCTCAGTCCATCTTAATTTACTAAAATGACAATATTTACAATAGCGTCATCTCTGTTGATGTGATAATGTTGCCTCTTCTGCTATACGATCCTTGCTCGTAGTAGTTTCCAGACGCCATATTTTTTTTACAAAATACGATTGTATACAAGTGATGTTACGACAGTGAAAGGAACATGTGACTACTGAAGGCACTCTTTTCTAGTTATTTTATTTTTAACGTTATATATACGTTTAGTTTTTGTCAAAACCATGTTCTGAAATAGTATTTTGTTTCTCCGCTATACAGGGCCACAAGTTTCTCCAAAAATTCGTAAAACACACACACACACACACACACACACACACACACACACACACACACACACACACACACACACACACACACACACACGTCATACTAACAAATGTAAACCCACCTGATGATCAAGGTTTGGACCTTTGATACGCGTCGTGGAGATAAACAGTGAGTGGTAAGAGTAAACTAGTTGTTTCAATTAATCCTGACATCCATTAGGTAATGTTACTGACTGTGTCTCTTAGTTCACACACGAAAGGCGCTAGAAAATTCCGATCTGATATTTTGAACGTCCTAAACAGTCACTGACACACGAGTACTTGCGAGTTAGCACGTCGTTATTCAGTAGGTTTCTTGTAAGGAAGTGCTGGCCGTAATGTCTCGCAATCTGCACGAAACACGCCACGCGAATTTTATGTACGACATGAAATGTTCACACGCAAATCTCTCCTAAAATAAACCACTGGCAAAGCTGAAGCTTTCACAAAGTACCCATACTGCAGTCCAGCTACGTCAACGACACGACAGCCGACCAATCGTGCGAATTTCTTCATTTTGGGACAAATCTGATAAGCGCAGCTCAACACAGGTGTTCACCAGAAGACGGCGCCCCAGTGACTATCTCGACGCACAGATCTGAGACACGAAGCGCTGCAAAAAACGCGCGGGAATGTTGAATTCCAACTGGCTAGTAAGCAAAGCAGCCAAACAGATCATCTCGAACACTTCCATACACGCGGTATTTGTAAAGTCAGCCAATCAGATTACCATAACTAATTTAGACTAAAACTCTCGTAATTCAAAAACTAAAAAGTTAAAGAAAACAAAATTCCTTTCCACAAAATAAATTGCTAATAATTTAACACTCAACGTCCCTTCTGGCTGGCTTTTACAAAATCAATTTCATTTGAACGCCCGTCATGATTTCCCCCGTCTCATAGTAACTCTCTCACACATACATTTAAATAGTTTTAGTAAAATATCACATTCTCACTTTACGTATGTCCTGTATTCACTCTTGCAGTCTCTCCAAAACACACAACCAAAACACGATGAAACAATTTTCCAAAGTAGTTACAATTACGTTAGAAACCAGTGGTAATAAAATTAAAGAAAATACAAGAAAATTTTATAATATGAACCTATGCTCTTGACTGTAGTTTCAGTTGACGCTATTGATGAAAACATTGTAGTCCTCAACTCAATTTCACAACGCCAGCGTCATTATTGTGTTTGAGGTAAAAATTTGTATCACCGAAAGTACTTGAAGTTATTGGTTTGAAATTTTAACAGTGTACATCAGTAAACACTTCCGGGCTAAGATGCCGTGGTCGATCTGTAAAACTTCTTCTCCCTGACGTTTCGTTCTCAACTACGGAGAACATCTTCCGAGGTGAGTCGACGACTGGCTGCTAGGAGCTGGGGCCGCCGCTTATATGAAGATCGTAGAGGGCGTCACCGCACGTCACGTGGCGTCGATGTGTAGCTATCGTGTTCTCTCGATTGCAGGCAATCGATTGTCACTTGATTGATGCAACGTCGACCGCCATATCTTGTCCAATTTTAATCCTTCTTCTTTACGATTAAAATTGTATTGATGTTTGTAGATTTCAATTGCCTCTCTATAGATACGTGTATAACAATGCGACGTCCTCGCTAGCACGCTTGTCTCACCAAATTTTATTTCGTGATCTCCATCCTTAAAAACATGTTCCGCTACTGCCGATTTGTCGATATGTCCCAAGCGACAGTTTCTTTTGTGCTCCGTCAACCGTGTATTGATGTTTCTTTTTGTAGTTCCTATGTAAACCCTGCCACAACTACACGGAATTTTTTATATACCCCTGGGGTGGCTAGGGGGTGACGAGCATCTTTTGTTGATCTTAGGCATTCACTAAATTTCTTAGTAGGTCTAAAAATAGTCTCCACCTGAACTTGGCTAGTACTTTCCCAATGCGCTCCATGTTGTTATGGATGAGCGGAAGAAATACTTTTCCAGCTGATGGTTGTTGCTGTCTCCTATTTTTAGGCATTTTTCTACTTGGGTGAAGTGCTCGGTTAATCTCGTTAATATTTGTGAACCAGACTACTTACAAGAAGAACTAAATCATTTACGAATGACTTTCCAGAAAACTTAAAGAAAAAAAAAAACCTCTTCAACTGGTCAGATTGTGACTTCAATTCAGAGCAAATGCTGCTACCGTTATTCGTGTATTCGTGAACATGCTTATTAAAATACTTACCATTTCAAAAGCAATTTATAGGATCTCACAGTGCGTGGACTCTTAAGTCCATCTAACAATTCATTTGTAAAAAAAAATAAAAAATAAAAAAATAAAAAAATAAAAAAGAAAAAAGAAAAAAAATACAAAATAGTATCTCTTATTGGTTTTGATATGGCTATTCTCAATTAAAACCATACTTTCCAATCTGAAAGCATTTTTTTTAACTCAATAGTGGCTTCATATACTTCCCTGAATGACCGCTAAAGTCATGTAAAACAATTTATCTCTTACTATTTTGCAGGCATCTAACAATATTCCGGCAGTAATACAATGCAGAACTTAAATAACATACAAACACATAATAAACAAAACATAAACTGTGCTTTCTAAGCGTGGTACTATGTTAATGATTCTACAAATACTGATTTAATAATGTTATTACAGTCTTCTTCAGTAACATCCGTCCCGGCTTTGTTGTTCCAGGTAACAACCACTTGGTAGAAAATCTCCTCCTCTCGCCCGTGGGAATGTATGACAGACCTTGCTGAATGTCCCCTTTTTTTTGTTTGGGTGGGGACACAGCCTTCAGAGTATCCTAAGGTGATGGGAAAAGCTACGCCGTGCACATTATTAGGCCGTGCAAGCTTCAATGTGTGACACATAGGGCTGTATGTGTGTCACTTCATATACACACATCAAAAAATGTTTTGCATCACCTCGGTTCCGAGAGTTCCGGAACCTGTACAGAAAACTGGAATAGAGATCAACATAAACATCATTTCCGCCCTTTTTATTGATCATATGATGAAAACCACACATTGTATGTTGTACCACCATACAGCGAGACCTTCAGGGGCGGTGGTTCAGACTGCTGTGCGCAGCGGTACCTCTGATATCCGGTAGCACGTCCTCTTGCATTGATACATGCCTGTATTCGCCGTGGCATACTTCCACAAGTTCATCAAGGCGCTGTTGGTCCAGATTGTGCCACTCCTCAACGGCGATTCGGCGTAGATCCCTCAGAGTGGTTGGTTGGTCACGTCGTCCATAAACAGTCCTTTTTTCTATCTATCCAAGGCATGTTCCATAGGGTTCATGTCTGGAGAACATGCTGGCCACTCTATTCCAGTGATGTCGTTATGCCGAAGGCTATTTAAAGGATGTGCACGATGGGCACGCGAATTGTCGTCCATCAAGACGAACGCCTCGCCAATACGCTGCCGATAAGGTTGCACAATCGGTCGGGCGATGGCATTCACGTACCGTACAGACGTTACGGCGCGTTCCATGATCACCAGCGGCGTACGTCGATCCCCACATGATGCCAGCCCAAAACATCAGGGAACCTCCACCTTGCTACACTCGCTGAACAGTGTGTCTAAGGCGTTCAGCCTGACCGGGTTGGTCCAAACTCGTCTCCGATGATTGTCTGGTTGAAGGCATATGCGACACTCATCGGTGAAGAGAACGTGATGCCAATTCTGAGCGGTTCATTCGGCACGTTGTTGGGCCCATCTGTACCGCGCTGCATGGTGTCGTGGTTGCAAAGATGGACCTCGCCATGGAGGTCGGGAGTGAAATTGCGCATCATGCAGGCTATTGCGCACGGTTTCAGTCGTAACACGACGTCCTGTAGCTGCACGAAAAGCAGTATTCAACATGGCGATGCTGTCAGGGTTCCTCCGAGCCATAATCCGTAGGTGGTGGTCATCCACTGCAGTAGTAGCCCTTGGGCGGCCTGAGCGAGGCTTGTCACCGATAGTTCTTGTGTGTCTGTATATCCTCCATGTCCGAACAACATCCCTTTGGTTCGCTCCGAGACGCCTGCCTGGACACTTCCATTGTTGAGAGCCCTTCCTGCCACAAAGTAACCATGCGGACGCGATCGAACCGCGGTATTGACCGTCTAGGCATGGCTGAACTACAGACAACACGAGCCTTGTACCTCCTTTCAGAAGTGAAGACTACTTAAACTTCATACAGCCACAAGGGTTAAGCATAATAATAATAATAATAATAATAGTAATAATAAACCCCGTGGAGGCCCGGGAAAAGAATCGGCCTCCGGTATGTTCTGCCAGTCGTAAAAGGCGACGAAAAGAACAAACCACTAATAGGGCTAACCCCCCTTTTAGTGTGATTAGTTGGTTCAGGACAGAACTAAAGAAGCCTCGGACAAGCGCCGTCATGGTCGGGGACGACGCTTGAACCCTATGCCCGCCCACAATGGTAACGACACTGCTAGCCAACTGGAAAATGATTTAAATCCAAATAGAGGTGTTTTGCGGGATATGCTTCCTGCAACCACCCTAGAAGGAAAACAAAGACAGAGGATGAGATGGTCAGATGAAGTTAATCGACACCTCATGTTCTGTTATTACCAAGCAACAAACCTAGGAACCAACACAACTGGATACAGATCACAAGTATACACAACATTTATTACCAGATACCCAGAATTAAAATTTTTAACAGAACAACGACTAGCTGATCAGATCCGTGTAATAATAAAAAATAACAGGATACCCCAGTCAGAATTAGAAAACATCAAACAACAAGTACAACAAATACTGGAACAAAATAATGTGCAATCAGAAGAAGAAGAAAATACAGTAATGGACTCAAACATCCCAGAGCAAACAAACAAAGAACAACACGCACCAATTAAACAATCAGAGGAAAACGAAATCTTAAGACAGCCACCAGAACAAGCACAAATAGAACACGAAGTGACACAGATGTTAGATGTAGAAGAAAAATTTCAGCTGACATATATAGAATACAAAGACACAAATACAGACATTAGACCATTCTTGCATAGACCACCAAATAACCCACTAGTCGAAACAACAATAAAAAGTATCAACACAATCATACACAACAAAATAAATGAAAACACAAATATGGAAGAGTTACAACTACTGGTTTATATAGGAGCACTCACTACACTAAATATACACACTAGGCAGAGATCAGAACCAACCAACACACAGAAGAAACCCACAAAACCAGCATGGCAACACAGGCTACAGATCAAAATAGAAAAACTGAGAAAATACATCAGACAGCTAACACAATTTATAAGAAATGAAATCTCGGAAAAAAAAACGAAAAAAGTTAGGTAACATCTCACAACAAGAAGCGATAGAGCAATTAGACGAAACAAAGCAGAAATTACAAGCATTAGCCAAACGACTCAGAAGATACAAAAATAGTGAAAATAGAAGGAAACAAAACCAAACATTCAACACAAACCAAAAGAAATTTTACCAGACAATAGATAACACACACATTAAAATAAACAATCCACCAAACATAACAGACATGGAACACTTCTGGAGCAACATATGGTCAAACCCGGTACACCATAACAGGCATGCACGGTGGATACAAGCAGAAACAGACACATACAAGATGATACCACAAATGCCTGAAGTGATAATTTTGCAACATGAAGTCACCCAAGCAATTAATTCTACTCACAATTGGAAAGCCCCTGGAAATGACAAAATAGCAAATTTCTGGTTAAAGAAGTTCACCTCAACACATTCACATCTAACTAAATTATTTAACAGTTACATTGAAGACCCATACACATTCCCTGATACACTTACACACGGAATAACATATCTGAAACCTACAGATCAAGCAGACACAGCGAACCCAGCTAAATATCGCCCCATAACATGCCTACCAACAATATACAAAATATTAACTTCAGTCATTAAACAGAAATTAATGACACATACAACACAGAACAAAATTCTAAATGAAGAACAAAAAGGCTGTTGCAAAGGAGCACGAGGATGTAAAGAGCAACTGATAATAGATGCAGAGGTGACATATCAAGCTAAAACTAAACAAAGGTCGCTACACTACGCATACATTGATTACCAAAAAGCTTTTGATAGTGTACCCCACTCATGGTTACTACAAATATTGGAAATATACAAAGTAGATCCTAAATTGATACAGTTCCTAAACATAGTAATGAAAAATTGGAAAACCACACTTAATATCCAAACAAATTCAAATAATGTCACATCACAGCCAATACAGATTAAGCGTGGAATATACCAAGGAGACTCATTAAGTCCTTTGTGGTTCTGCCTTGCTCTGAACCCACTATCCAACATGCTAAATAATACAAATTATGGATACAATATTACTGGAACATACCCACACAAAATCACACATTTGCTATACATGGATGATCTAAAACTACTGGCAGCAACAAATCAACAACTCAACCAATTACTAAAGATAACAGAAGGATTCAGCAATGATATAAGTATGGCTTTTGGAACAGACAAATGTAAGAAAAATAGCATAGTCAAGGGAAAACACACTAAACAAGAAGATTACATATTGGATAACCACAGCGACTGCATAGAAGCGATGGAAAAAACGGATGCCTATAAATATCTAGGATACAGACAAAAAATAGGAATAGATAATACAAATATCAAAGAAGAACTAAAAGAAAAATATAGACAAAGACTAACAAAAATACTGAAAACAGAATTGACAGCAAGAAACAAGACAAAAGCTATAAATACTTATGCCATACCAATATTGACCTACTCATTTGGAGTAGTGAAAAGGAGTAACACAGACCTAGAAGCACTCAATACACTTACACGATCACAATGCCACAAATATAGAATACATCACATACATTCAGCAACAGAAAGATTCACATTAAGCAGAAAGGAAGGAGGAAGGGGATTTATCGACATAAAAAACCTACATTATGGACAGGTAGACAATTTAAGAAAATTCTTTCTAGAACGAGCAGAAACTAGCAAAATACACAAGGCAATCACTCATATAAATACATCGGCTACACCACTGCAATTTCATAACCACTTCTACAACCCTTTAGATCACATAACATCAACAGACATGAAGAAAGTAAATTGGAAAAAGAAAACACTACATGGCAAGCACCCATATTATCTAACACAGCCACACATCGATCAAGACGCATCCAACACATGGCTAAGAAAAGGCAATATATACAGTGAGACAGAAGGATTCATGATTGCAATACAGGATCAAACAATAAACACCAGGTATTACAGCAAGCATATTATTAAAGATCCAAATACCACAACGGATAAATGCAGGCTTTGTAAACAACAAATAGAAACAGTAGATCACATCACAAGCGGATGTACAATACTAGCAAATACAGAATACCCCAGAAGACATGACAATGTCGCAAAAATAATACATCAACAGCTTGCCTTACAACATAAACTTTTAAAACAACACGTTCCTACATACAAGTATACACCACAAAATGTACTGGAGAATGACGAATACAAATTATACTGGAACAGAACCATTATAACAGATAAAACAACGCCACATAACAAACCTGACATCATACTCACCAATAAAAAGAAGAAATTAACACAGCTAATCGAAATATCCATACCCAATACAACAAATATACAAAAGAAAACAGGAGAAAAAATTGAAAAATACATCCAACTGGCTGAGGAAGTCAAAGACATGTGGCATCAGGATAAAGTTGACATCGTACCAATTATACTATCAACTACAGGAGTCATACCACACAATATCCACCAGTACATCAATGCAATACAGCTACATCCAAACATATATATACAGCTACAGAAATCCGTAATTATTGATACATGTTCAATTACCCGAAAGTTCCTAAATGCAATATAACACATACCGTACAGTTAAAAGGAAGTGACGCTTGATCAAGGTTCCAGTGTTGAAAGTACTTAACTCTGACAAAGATCACATAAAAAGGTTCAAAGTGTTTTGTTTGGTTAAGGATTGGTAGTAGTAAAGTCGTTTTAACACTGACGTATGTATCTGTCCTCACCGATTTAAATATGGAGGACAATGGCACGGATATGATACACGAATTCTGGTGGCAGTCATTAAAACAAAAGCTGCTTTTACGTTGCTGCGAGATTTTCATATGAAGGTTCAGTCACTAACTTTCTCCTCAGAGCGTGAAAATATATTTTGCTTGCACACACCTAGAAAGGGGGACATCGTCATAATAAAACAAATCTGAGCTCCAACAGAAAGATCTAACCGTTCGTTTATCCCACAAACTCTTCGAGAGGGGAACGGTAGAAAAATAGCTTGAAGGTGGTTTGATGAACCCTCTGCCAGGCACCTAACTGTGAATTGCAACTAATCATGTAAATTTAGATGTCACTTTTATCCATATCCGTGTACGGTTATGTTTCAATAGTAATTTGTATGGGTAATTAAGGATTCCGCCAACAGTTGCTTTACCTATGTACAGTGATGAGACAAAACATTACGACAACGTCCTTAACAAATTTTAACACAAAGGCTTTTGTGCTCAAACCAGTATCATATTTTATTACAAACTATGTAGGAAAGTTAATCCAACAGCTACAGAGTTTTTAAACCTTGTCAAGGAACGTGGCAGATGATAAATACAATGCTTTCCTTACCACATTTCTCATGTTCTTTGTGAGTTGCTTTCCAGTATAACATTCTAAACAGGGCACTAGAAGTAATAGGCAGCCCAGGTGTCTAACTAGTGGAATAAGAGTATCTTGTAGAGCAAAGTGGGAATTATATCAAAAATTTAGAAGTAGTCACAATCAAGCTATAGTACCCATTATAAACAGTATTGTAAGGTTCTTAAAAATGTTGTTAGGAAGGCAAAGAGTATGTGGTATGTAAATAGAACAGCTAATTCACAGAATAAAAACCATATGGTCAGTTGTGAAGGAAGTGTCTGGTCAGCAGTCAGTTCGTAGTAAAAATATTTCTGTTACTGATAAATCTGATATATGTACAGTACTTAACAATAATTTTCTGCGCATTGCTGGTGTATTAAACAAAAATTTAGCTTCTACAGGGAATCATAGACCTCTCTTGGAAAATGCATTTCGGAGATTGATATCTGAAATACTACTCTGTGATAGAGACAAGAGGGAGACTGAGTCAATAATTAAATCACTGAAGACTAAGGACTCTCATGGCTATGATGGAGTGTCTAGCGTAACATTATAGTACTGTGTTGTACATATTGGCCTTGTATTTAGCCGTATTTGTAATTTTTTCTTTAGGAATGGTCAGTTTCCTGAGCGATTAAAGAACTCTGTAGTGAAGCCATTTTATAAACAGGGAGAAAGGTATAATGTAGATAATTTTAGACCTTTTTCTATGCCATCAGTGTTTGCAAAGTTATTGAAAAGGCTGTGTATGTAAGGGTAATTGATCATTTCATATCACACAATTTGTTATCAAATGTACGGTTCGGCTTTGAAAGTCGTTTAACAACTGAAAATGCTGTATTCTCTTTTCTCTGTTAGGTACTGGATGGGCTAAACAATAGGTTTCGAACGCTAGGCATATTTCTTGATTTAACTAAGGCATTTGATTGTGTTGATCTCAAAATATTGCTCCAGAAGTTGGATCATTACAGAATACGGGAAGTAGGTCACAATTTGTTCACCTCTTAGTTTAGCAAAAGGCAGTAGATCATTATTGACAATGTTGATAACGGCTGTGATGTGGGGTCTGAGTGGGGTACTGTCAGGTGGGGAATGCCCCAGGGATCAGTGTTGGGGCCACTCCTGTTCCTTATTTATATAAATGATATACCCTCTAGTATTAAAGGTAACTCTACAATATTTCTGTCCGCTGATGACACTACCTTGGTAGTAAAGGATGTTGTGTGCAACATTGGCTCGGTTTCAAATAGTGCAGTACATGACCTAAGTTCTTGGCTTGTAGAAAATAAACTAATGCTAAATCACAATAAGACTCAGTTTTTACAGTTTCTATCACACATTTCAACAAAACATGACGTTTTAGTTTCGCAGAATAGGCATATGAGTATTAAAACCGAACAGTTCAAATTTCTAGGTGTTCAGACATATAGTAAGCTGTCGTGGAAAGCCCACGTTCAGGATTTTGTTCAAAGACTTATTACTGCCATTTTTACTATTCCAACGGTATCGGAAGTGAGTGATCGTTAGACGCGAAAATTAATCTACTTTGCTTATTTTCATTCGCTTATGTCGTATGGTATTATATTTTGGGGTAACTCTTCCCATTCTAAAATGATATTTTTGGCTCAGAAACGGGCGGTTCGAGTAATCAGTGGTGTTCGTTAACGAACCTCTTGTCGACCCCTGTTCATGACTCTGTGTATTTTGACATTGACCTCTCAAAATATATATTTCGTACTGTCATTTCTTGTTAACAATATTAGCTTATTCTCAAGAATAAGCAGCTTCCACTCGGTTAATACTGCGCAGAAATCAAGCCTGCGTTTGGTCGGACTTCGTCAACTCTTGTGCAAAAAGGTGTGCAGTATACTGCTCCATCCATTTTCAATAAGCTACCACTCGAATTCAAAAATCTTAGCAGTAATCCACGCGCTTTCAAATCGAAACTGGAGAGTTTCCTCTAAGGTTACTACTCCTATTCTGTTGAGGAGTTCCTTGAAAAATTAAGCTGATTATTATTGTATTGTTGGTTGCATTTACTTAAGCTTTTGGATTGACTTTTTTCGGGTTCATAAACATTTATTTTTATCTGTTATTACTTTTATGTTGTAATTTCATGTACTGACAGGTTCCATGAGCTTGGAGATTTGCTCCTCAATTTGGTCTTACGGAACTTGACGTGTAAATAAATAAATAGATAAATAATAAAAAGTAAATAAATAAATAACATTGGGCACAACAAACTGCGTGTCTTTAAGGAGACTGCGGGCTTCTCGCAGGGAATCGGTTGTCCTTTGTCGACTCTGCATTGACCATATGTGGCTCAAACATGGTTACCTCCTCTGTCACGAGGACCTACCTCGGTGTCGCTGTGGCTCCCAAATGACGGTCGTCCTCCTCTTGCTGGACTGCCCACTTTCAGCCGTCTGTGGTGGACTTTTAACTTTCCCAGCACCCTTCTTTCGGTGTTGGGCGACAATACCTAAACAGCAGCTTTAGTTTTACGTTTTATTCATGAGTGTGGGTTTTAGCAATTGATCTGAGTTTTAGCGAATGTCCTTTGTCGCTCTGTGTCCTCCACCTTAGGGTATTTAGGGTGGAGGTTTTAATGTGTTGCAGAGTGGCTGGTTTCTTCTTTTGTATTCTCATGGTCAGCCAGCCATGGTAATCTTCTTTCTTGTTTTTAATCTCTTCTCCCTGTTCCTTGCGTCTCTATGGTTTTCTTGTCCTGTCTTATCCATTGTAGTGTTTGTTATTTTGGTTCTTCCTTTCTCCTGTTATTGTGCCATACATGTTCTTTGATTTCTTCTTTTCCTTGGGGTAATTGTTTTACTGGGAACAAGGGACCGATGACCTCATGGTTTGGTCCCTTTCACACCTTTTAAACCAACCACTCTTCTTTACAGTCTGGGAAGCCCCTAACCTCCACAAGGGTTGGTCATCCAACATCGCGTCAGCAACTCGTAGTTTCAGCATTCTCATTCTTTTGCAACATCACTCCTGTACAACGCATTCAAAAGCTTACAGCTGCGTCACTTTAGGGTACAACCTCAGGCTTTCGACAGTTATCACCATACTTTATCGTGAACATACTAACACGCTTCCTTGAAGCAAATCTAACAAAGCTCTTGTTTTTGATCAGACATTGGCTGTAAATTGTACTATTGTGTCAGACGAAAATTCAACTCATCAGTGGCATATGTGTGAATATACTCCATACGGTCATACCTTAATTAGTAGTACTACATGAAAGCGCTTGGTAGGGGACATACAGAAGCAGCCGACTTCCTAGCTGATGACCAGTGAGGATTGCCACACTCCACGTGGCCACCAGGCAGCAACCTAAGCGCCATCAGAGGTCGTTGACCCCACAGTGCTCTTTCTCATGTCAGCTATATTATGAGAAGCAGGACTGACTGTAGCCTGATGCAAGGACCTTTACTTAGGCACTGGGAGGCCAGTTCACTCTGAGCAATCTTCCTGGGCAAGGCGTGGAATACACTCACATTGCATCTGTGGGGTCCTGCCCACTTGTCACTTAGTCGTATAGGGTGCCTTAAAGATGCTGCTGTCTCAGATAGCTATACAACAATTCAAGCAAATCACATTAATGGTTTTTATTGCAATAAAGTAGACTGACAATATTTTGGGTCACAAGCTATTGGCGACAAAGGATTGAGAGAAAAACATAACTCTGAGCCAACAGGAAAAATTTCAACCCCGTTTGGTACGTAGCTGCCTCATTTTTTGTGTAAAAAGTACTGTGAGAAATACCATTACCACCTTCAGGGATGGGAATAAGGAGGAGGTATACATAAAAATGTTCTAGAACGACTTATCGGTGTTCCTTCCCTGTATGTAGTTGACTAGTAAGACTATAGAAGTATGAAATGCAGACTGTCTCTTATTCATATTGTTCAGAGTGTCAACCAGATCATAAGAATGAGCAGAGTAGTGAACTAATAATTTTGTCTACATGTTTCGAGACCGAGGAACATTCCACATGGCTCAGTACCACGCACAGGTTTAACATCCTCTCTGGAATTGTGTGGTATAAAACGGGAGACAATGGGACAAACATAGCGTGATTCAGCTCCCCTCACCGATATAGTCTTACGCAACCTGCACTACACCTGTAAAAGGAATGTCATCCAGCCGACCGCCATGTAATCGATCTTAAGTTACCTCTCAGAGTTTCGGACGACTGTTAGCAAATGAAATCATTATTCGAAAAATATAAGTGAGAATTGGCCAAGAGTTACATGGTACTTTTGGACCACGATATACCTTTACTTCTGCCATACTTACGCAAGCGTCTCCAATATTTCTTTGTGCGGCAGCGTTCTCGCTTCCCGCGCCCGGGTTCGATTCCCGGCGGGGTCAGGGATTTTCTCTGCCTCGTGATGACTGGGTGTTGTGTGATGCCCTTAGGTTAGTTAGGTTTAAGTAGTTCTAAGTTCTAGGGGACTGATGACCATAGATGTAAAGTCCCATAGAACTCAGAGCCATTTGAACCAATCTTTCTTTGTGTAATTAGCGGTATTCGGGAGGACGACGGTTCAATCCCGTCTCCGGCCATCCTGATTTAGGTTTTCCGTGATTTCCCTAAATCGCTTCAGGCAAATGCCGGGATGGTTCCTTTGAAAGGGCACGGCCGATTTCCTTCCCCATCCTTCCCTCACCCGAGCTTGCGCTCCGTCTCTAATGACCTCTTTGTCGACGGGACGTTAAACACTAATCTCCTCCTCCTCCTCCTCCTCCTCCTCCTCCAATTAGCGGTATAGTCATGCAAGGTTTGGACGTGTCTGTTAATTTAGCCCGTTTATAGTATGTAACCCTTAACTGACGAGGTATGGTCTCTCAGATCGCCCGAAACTTTCCGAACTCGTCCTTACAGGTCGCTTCTATCAGAGTGCTTCTGCAACATCTCTGCCCTCCTTAAGTAGCCGACTCTACGACATTTCGTTGTTTCCGTTATCGCCTCCTTTGTTCGTTATTCATAAGTGTTACTGAGACGTGATGGGGGTCTCCTAGACAGCCCCTCGCGAACTACGTAACTTTTCTCTTCGGTATCCAACAAAATGTGTTCGCAGTAATTCAATTTTAACGACTTCGTCAGTGACACTGATCAAGAAATAGACGAAAAAGACGACCATTTTTCAAAAGCCAGTGACCACGTTTTGTGCTAGCTGAGGACTATTTAGAGGAAGAATTTCAGGACAGTAGTAATGGTGACCATTCCATTACTGCAGTGAAATACGTAACATGTTACTCAAGACGTTTCTGAGAGGTGATGAAGAGAAATGTAGCACTAAATGTGATTTTTGCAAACTTTCTTTTTGTGTCGATGAAGCGCAATTTTTATTTGCAATTTCATACTCCGGAATTCAATTTTACGTGAAAATTTACTTGATACAGAGATACTATGATTTTTCAGGACGTAAAATTTCGTTCTCCATCAGTTCTTTTATGTGAAATTAGAAGGAAGATCAGTGTTGGCCGTAATTGCGATGGTCTATTGACAGCAAAATCGATTTTCAATCACATAATGATCATCTTCAGTGCTGTAGTGTACAAATTAAAACTCATAGGCACTGGTGTCAAGTTGTTATCAGTAACCAAAGCTGTGAAACGATCACAATCACAGCTTTGTTTACTGATAATAACTTGACATCAGTGCCTATGAGTTTTAATTTGTACACTACAGCACTGAAGATGATCATTATGTGATTGAAAATCGATTTTGCTGTCAATAAGCCATCGCAATTACGGCCAACGCTGATCTTCCTTCTAATTTCACTTATATAGTCGTTGTGCACGCAGCACTCTATGGAATCGCCAATCAATCTTTGATGTGAGCTATTCAAGAAAACTATACAAAACGAAGTGATTTTGTGTGAAAAAAATAAAATATTGCAGTATTTATTCAGGGAAATTAAATCAACAAGAAGTATTTTAACAACACATATGTAATTGTAAAAATAAATGTTATTTAACTTAAATTAACAATTTAAAATGATTTCCACCTTTAATCTCGATGTAAACATAGGGATTCCAGAGACCCCACCTTGTAGTGTACGTATAGAAAAATCACCTCATGAGTTAAGGGTTAATCTGCCGCAAATTATTCAGAAACGTTGTATCGAGTGTGTTTCATCGTTGGAAACAACGAAATTAACAGGAGATTCCAAATTAGAAGTGTGGACGTAACGAGTTTCCCCATATATAACCTATATAACCTCTGAAGTCTTTACGTAAGATTGAACACTACAAACGGAATAAACTTACAGAGACACCGAAAACCTGCATCGCTGCACCGCTAACTCCACAGAGAGAAAAAATACCGTATAAATCGTGACCAATCCTCACTTTATTTCTTATAGTATGATTTCGTTTGCTAACAAGCTCTGACAGGAACTTACAACTATTATTTCCCAAAGAAAAATCAAGAAACAGCCGAACGTTCCTGAAGTTACTCTATTAAATCCGTCTGCATGCCCCTATGCACCGCACGTACAGATAATCAGGTACAACGATCCACACATAACCAGAGCCACCAACACCTGGATTCTGTGAAATTTTTGTGGAGTGTGTGCTTCGAAGACTCGACCACAAGTTGTTTTAATGAGACGCCGAAACTGATCTTCTTAATAAAGCAAGAACTTCGGAAAACATACGGCTGTTTGGTGATCTTTGTTGGGAAAATATGTCACCGAACGTTGTCTCGTATCCACGACGTATCAGGGGGGAGTATATCGATTACGCGGCTGTCGTCTGTCTTGATACCGTTGCTGATGCAGACGTAGTGCGGGTTTGCATAAAATGAGTCGGTAGGGGCAGGTGAACCACGCTGAGTGGGCATACGAGTAGGCGGACTTCGCCACTGGCAAAAAGGTGGTAAGGAGGTAAGTGAATCACATCGCACGTGTGACGCCTCACACTGCACAGTCATTAGGCCCCGGGATGAGGCGGGCGCGAGGTGTACCGATAGGTTCAACGCACGCCGTGTGCCGAAGGCGACTGTCCGCCGAGGGCCGGGGCTCAGGGCCTGCGACAGCCACTGGGCGTGCCCGCGGTCCGCGCATGCGCCATCGACTGGCCTCGGCTGGACGCCGGGCGACCGCAGCGCCGCACTGCGGCTGCAGACGGCAACGGGGGGCGCATTTCCGGCCCTGCGCCGATGGCGACGGGCGACCCACCGCGGCGCCAGAGACCGACCGGGCCACCCCCCAAAACACGTCCTGGGCCCAAGCGAGAACTGCCAACGCCGCAGCCTCCCCAACGCCTCAACGACCACTCCTGCTGCTCATTACAATGAAGGGAAGGCATCAACACCAGCGTCTCCGAGAGAGCAGACGTAGTCTATCTGATGAAGAGTATTAGGGTATCTGTGCTACAAAACAAGGCTCACCATGGAGAAATTATTAGAATGGGGCAGTTGTGACGTACATGTCCAAATCAACTAATGATTAGAATTTCAGAAAAATGGAATGATTTATCCAGGAGAAAGAGCTTCACAAATTGAACAAGTCAATATGTGGTGGTCCAACTCTGGCCCTTGCCCGAGCAATCATTTGGCATCACCTCAAAAGACTTGCACCGAGCACTCATGTCTACCCGCCGGGAAGCCCTCACCACACAACGGTATCATTTCACTTCATTCGGCTTGGTGTTGATTGACAGAGTTGCTGCATGTCCTCCTGAGGGATATTGTGCCAAATTATGTCCAATTGACGCGTTACATCGTGAACTTGCCCTGTCCATAATGCTCCAAATGTTATCAGTTGGGGAGAGATCTGGTGACCTTGCTGGCCAAGGTACGGTTTGGCAAGCAGTAGAAACTCGTGCCATGTGGAGGAGGACATTATCTGGCTGTAATGTGAGCCCAGATTGGCTTGCCATGAAGGGCAACAAAACAAAGTGTATAATATTGTCGATGCATGCTGTGCTCTAAGGGTGCCATGCTTGACAACCAGAGGGTTTTGGTATGAAAACAAACTCCTGGTTGTAAGGCTATATGGCGAGCGACAGTCAGGTAGGTACCTCATCACTGTCCAGGGCATCTCCAGAGGTAACTTCCTTTTGTCATCAGGGCTCAGTTCGAATGCGGGCTTACCACTGAAGACAACTGAACTGCTTCCAGAATGAGATTTTCATTCTGCAGCGGAGTGTGCGCTGATATGAAACTTCCTGGCAGATTAAAACTGTGTGCCAGAACCAGATTCGAACTCGGGACCTTTGCCTTTCGCGGGCAAGTGCTCTACCAACTGAGCTACCCAAGCACGACTCACGCCCCGTCTTCACAGCTTTACTTCTGCCAGTACCTCGCCTCCTACCTTCCAAACTTAACAGAAGCTCTCCTGCGAGGTAGGAGACGAGGTACTGGCAGAAGTAAAGCTGTGAAGATGGGGCGTGAGTCGTGCTTGGGTAGCTCAGTTGGTAGAGCACTTGCCCGCGAAAGGCAAAGGTCCCGTGTTCGAATCTCGGTCCGGCAAACAGTTTTAATCTGCCAGGAAGTTTCAACTGAACTGTTGTCAGTGAGATTCCAGGCTGAAGACTTGACTGGATACCTCCTGAACAGGAGTGAATACCAATCTGATTGTCATCCCCCATACGACGTGACAACCAGCAGTGCTGGTCTGGGGTGGCATTTCTTTTCGTAGCAGGACACGTTTGGTTGTCATCTGCGGCACACTTAGTGCACCACGGTATGTCGAAGACATTCTGCGCCCCGTTTTGTTTCCCTTCATGGTGAGCCTCCTGGGATTACATTTCAGCACTGCCCGTTCACATGGTGAGAGCTTCTGCTGTTTGTCTTGGTGTTTGTGAAACCCTACATTGGCCAACTAGGGCGCTGAATCTCTTCCCAATTGAGAAAGTTTGGAGCATCTTGGACAGGGTTCTCAAACCAGCTGAGGATTTTGACGAGGTAACGCTCCAGTTGCACAGAATCTGGTACGATATCCCTCAGGACGACAGCCAACACCTTAATCGATGCCAAGTTGAATAACTGCTTCCATAAGGGCTGGAGTTGGTCAACGCATTATTGACTTGCTCAATTTGTCAAGCTCTTTCTCTACAATAAATGGCCGGCCACAGTGGCCATGCGGTTCTAGACGCTTCAGTCCCGAACTGCGCGACTGCTACAGTCGCAGGTTCGAATCCTGCGTCGGGCATGGATGTCCTTAGGTTAGTTAGGATAAGTAGTTCTAAGTTCAAGGGGACTGATGACCTCAGATGTTGAGTCCCATAGTGCTCAGAGCCAACCATCTACAGCTAATCTATTTTCCTGAAATGTAACCGTTTCTCTGTCTGTACATGTATTCATCACATCTACCGATTTCCGTCCCATTCAGATAATTCAGCCTTTTTTGTCTTAAAGTGTGTTAGAGTTCATGTGTAAAGGTGTGTTTTCACCGTTGGCCTGTATTATGGCTTGAGCTCTGCTGGGAGCACACTAAATATCTGTGGATGAATGACAGCCCATTTTTTTCTCAAGAACCAAAATTGGAGGAGTTAGTGACACTGAAGTCTGAAGTGAAGTCCAAGTTCTAACGCACTGCAGAGGTATTAAGGTCGGGACTTCTGGCAGTCCAGTCCATTTAACCAATGTTAGTGTCTACAAACCATCTGCTTACAGACGCTGGTTCTTGACGGAGTGCATTGTCAAGCTAATACAATCGTCGTCTCCAAACTGTTGCTCTACTGTACATGATAAACAGTGATCTAAACTGTGTTCGTAGCCTTCCGCCTTTCTTAATCACAATAAGGGGACCACACACTAACCACAGGAAACACTACCACATAATAACATAACCTCCTCAGTACTTCACCATTGGCATTACACTTGATTGCAGCTAACGTTCTCCAGGTGTTCACCAAAGGCAAACCCTTCCATTGGATTGTCACAGGGTGTAGCGTGATTCGTCACTCCAGATCACTTGTTTCCTGTCATCCACTGTCCAACGGCGTCGCCCTTTGCATCACCCCAAGCACAATTTGCCATTTACTACAGAAATACTGGATGTTCGACAGTTGTACCCCATTCTTTTTGACCCCCTGTGCACGGTCAATGTGTCAGATGGATTACTGGTGGCACTTTCGAACTCAGGAGTGATGGTTTCAGCTGATTTCGTGGGACTTCCTGCACCTAACCATCATAATACTCGATGGTCCCTGTACGTCATTACGTGAGGTCTGCGTGGTACTGGTTTTAGTGTGGTCGTTACACTTGACAATCATCTCATCAACAGTCGATCTGGACAACATTAGAGCGGCTGAAACTCCTCTGATCGATTTCTTACTTGGGTGACATCCCGAGACTAATCTACCATAATCATCACTGAACTCTCCTGACCTATCCATTCTGCCATTCATGCTTCTCTAGTGACCACATAACACTCCCTGCCTCTCGTGGCATCTGGTGGTCAGTTCCGAATTACATCCGCGTGACTCGAGGCTTGTGATCAGATAGTGTCTTGTTCACTCGGCCGTGTGTGGTATTATAGCCATGTGTTGTACCTTCAGACTGGAAATGATGTTGCTAGCAGCAAGACTCACACGACCAGTTAGACATTATTTTTAGCACCACAGACTGCCAACACAGCTACCGCTGATGAGGTATCCTTCGTTACTTCAGGAACCTACGATAACCTACTGCCAGAAAGGGAGCAAAATCTTCGATTAGTCACCGTAGAAACTGACAGGCACCTCTTGTGGTCCATATCTTTCCACCGATTTACTTGATTCTTTAATCCACAAATACTTTCCTTAAACTCCGCGATTTCTGCGTTCGTCCAATGAACAGTGTTGGAATTCAACCCATTAGTAACAGCATGACGATTTGTTTCCAACAGAACAATGTTCTGCATGCCAACAAGCGTGGATTTCTTAAGCACAGACCATGTGAAACCCAGCTCGCACTTTACTCACATGGCATCCTGAAGGCCATGGATCCAGTCCCTGAGGTAGATGCAGTATTTCTTCATTTCAGAAAATCATTTGGCACAGTATTACACCTGTACTTATTATCAAAACTTCCATCGTACGGGGTATCGAGCAAAATCTGTGACTGGGAAGATGATGCTTTAGTAGGGAGGACGCAGCACCTTGTCTTGGATGGATTCATCGACAGATGTTGAAGTGACTTCGGTTGTGCCCCACGAAAGTGTTTCTGGACTCTTGCTGTTCATAACGCACTCGAACATTAATGACTTCTCGGACAATATTAATAGTAGCTTCAGACTTACCGCAGAGAATACAGTTACATGCAGTAACATAGTGTCTGAAAGAAAATTGCATAAATATTCGTTCTGATCTTTGGTAACATTTCAAAGTTGTGCAAAGATTAGAAACTTCCTTTAAGTGTTCGAAATGCAAAATAATGCACTTCACAGAACGAAGAACTCTAATATGCTATGAAGTGCGATCAGTAAGTAATTCAACGCATTTTTTTCTCGGCCAATTTCTGTTGAAAAAATGGGGAATTTGTTGTGCGACATCCAGGAAAATTCATTCCCTGCATTATCATCAATTTCGGATAGATGGCGGCCCTGTACATAGTTACCAAAATGGCGTCTGTAACAGAGGTACTTTCGAAGCAGGGAGCTGTCACTGAGTTTCTTTTGGCGGAAAACCAGAGCATCGCAGATAGTCATAGACGCTTGAAGAATGTCTCGGTAGGCGTGGCAGTGAATAAAAGCACGGTGAGTCGTTGGGCGTTGAGTCTGTCATCGTTGCAACAAGGTCGCATAAACCTGTACGATGTCCCGCGCGCCGGCAGGACACACACAGCTGTGACTCCTGCAATGTTGGAACGTCAAAATACATAGCATTCAAACCATTTTCTGAATTTATTATTTTATGTACATAACTTTTTACGTTACTAGATTCCCCAAATTAGGGCTTTATTTACGAGGTGGCGTTTTGTATCGTCCATATTTGTTGCCTGTATCACTGGGCATTAGTTGCGAGGTGTACGCAAACAAAGTAATATTTAGGGTTTCTCTCGCCATGTTCTGTATGGGTATCGATGTCAGTGTGGGACCTATTGTAGAGATAACTTTTATATTTTTACGCTACTCTGCGATAGCTAAATTTTTCTCTTCGGTCCCTTAGCGCCTTACGACTATATATCACCTAGAAAGTTGTATGTTGTCAATACGTGCAAAAAGATATTACGATATGACGCTTAAAGTAATTACCGGAATGTACTGTGTCTGATAAAGGCAGAGAGAGTCTGAGAATGTATTTTCACGCCGGCCACCTTAGCTGACATGTAAACAGTGTTTTAGAATATTAATTTGTAGCGATTTGTGTGAAGGATGTGGACATTGGTAACAGTTGATTTAAATCATTTCACAATCTACAGAGCTTAGTACTCGTTCGATGATTCTGCGTTTCTACAGTAAAGAGGTCTATTTTTGACGACGATCTGTATACACATCGGAGGATTTGAAAGTCTGGCAAGTAACGTACACTTTTCACCATTTAGTAATGTACTATTGTCCACAAGACATGTTTGTGCAGTGCTGTAAGTACGCTCTGTGCATCATTTCTGGATTCTTTCAACTTTCGCAGTACCACTTGACAATGGCACAAAGGTCGAAATTGCAATTGCGAAATACAAAATCTCTGCAGTCAGCGGCAAAAATGATGTTCATTAAAAAAATTTCCGTGATTGTGAGCCCCAACCATGAGAAGATATTCAGTTGACCGATATCATTGTTGAAGTATCGGTGCCGAGAAAGAACAAGACCATTAAAACGTATACGTATCTCGAAACTCATCCAGTCAATCTCAGTTACAAAGTTGACATAACAGCACCTAACGAAAATGTTTCTAGACTCACATATACCGTTCTACTGACATAATGTACACCCGACTCGGTGACATATTTCTGATAAACGAATGCTTCTTAGCAACGCAAACTACGTGTTCACATTTGCCTCCCACAGCCGAAAATTTGAACGAGAAAAAGTAACATCAGCATTCAATGTCTGTTACGTACGCAGAGCAAACTCGTATTGGGGAGTAACCAGTAAAGTAATCGCCCGTATCACTTCCTAAGCAGCCAGCCCAGCATTTACCTTAAGGAATGTCAGGAAACCGGAGAAAACCTAAATCTGAGTGATCGGGCGGGAATTTCTACTGCCATCTACATCTACCTGATTACTCTGCTATTCACAATAAAGTGCCTGGCAGAGGGTTCAATGAACCACCTTCAAGCTGTCTCTCTACCGTTCCACTCTCGAACAGCTCCCGGGAAAAACGAGCACTTAAATTTTTCCGTGCGAGCCCAGATTTCTCTTATTTTATCGTGATAATCATTTCGTCCTATATAGGTGGGTGCCAACAAAATGTTTTCGTAATCGTAGGAGAATATTTGTGATCGAAATTTCATGAGAAGATCCCGTCGCAACGAATAGCACCTTTGTTTTAATGACTGACACTCCAATTCATGTATCATGTATGTGGCACTCTCCCCTATTTCGCCATAATACAAAACGAGTTGCTCTTCATACTTTCACAATGCTATCCGTCAGTCCCACCTGATGCGGATCCCACACCGCACAGCAATACTCCAGAATAAGGTGGACAAGCGTGGTGTAAGCAGTCTCTTTAGTAGACCTGTTGCACCTTCTAAGTGTTCTGCCAATGAATCGCAGTCTTTGGTTTGCTCTACCCACAACATTACCTATGTGATCGTTCCAATTTAGGTTATTTGTAATTGTAATTCCTAAATATTTAATTGAATTTACAGCCAGATTTGTGTGACTTATCGCGTCATCGAAATTTAGCTGATTACTTATAATACTCATGTGAATAACTTCACACTTCTCTTATTCAAGGTCAATTGCCACTTTTCACACCATACAGATATCTAAATCATTTTGCAATTCGTTTCGGTCATCTGGGGAACGCTGGATATTACTTCTGTTTTACTCGATGACTTTCCGTCTATTACTATGAACTGTGATCTTCCTAACAGGAAATAACGAATCCAGTCGCACAACTGAGACGATACTCCGGAGGCACGCAGTTTGGTTAGAAGACGCTTGTGAGGAACGATGTCGAAAGCCTTCCGGAAATCTAAAAATATGCAATCAATTTGACATCCCCTGTCGATATCACTCATTACTTCATGAGTATAAAGAGCTAGTTGTGTTTCGCAAGAACGATTGTTTCTGAATCCGTGCTGACTATATGTCAAGGTCTTCGAGCTATTTCATAGTGTTCGAATACAGTATTTGTTCCAAAACCCTACTGCAAATCTACTTTAGCGATGTGGGCCTGTAATTTTATGGATTACTCCTACTTCCCATTTCGGGTATTGGTGTGACTTGAGCAATTTTCGTCTTTAGGTACGGAACTTTCTGCGAGCGGTTGTATATAATTGCTAAATATGGAGCTATTTTATCAGCATACTGTGAGAGGAATCTGACTGGTATACAATCTCGACCGGAAGCCTAGCCTTTATTAAGTGATACAAGCTGCTTTGCAACACCCAGGGTATATTCTATGTTTTTTATCTTCACAGTGTTCTTGATTGGAATTCAGGAATATTTACTTCGTCTTCTTGGTGAAGGGGTTTCGGAAAACCGTGTTTAATAACTCTACTTTAGTGGCACTGCCATCAGTGGCTTCACCATTGTTATCCCGCAGTGAAGGTATTGAGGGCGTCTTGCCACTGGTGTGCTTTATGTATGATCAGAATCTCTTTGGGTTTTCTGCCAAGGTTAGAGACAGAGTTTCGGTGTGGAAATTATTAAAAGCATCTCGCACTGAAGTACGCCCTATACTTAGAACTTCTGTAAGACTTTGCCAGTCTTGGGGATTTTGAGTACTTTTAAATTTGGCATACTTTTTCGCTGCTTCTGCAACAGCGATCTGACCCGTTTCGTGTACCACGGGGGAACAGTACCATCACTCATTAATTTATGTGGTATATATCTCTCTCAATTTCTGTCGATGCTATCTCTTTGAAATCATTCCTCAAATTTTCAACGCTTACATTAACAAATCGGAAGGAGTGAAGTCTGTCTGTTAAAACAGCGTTAAGCGCATTTTTGTTAGTTCTTTTAAATATACACTTTGCCTTTCTTTTTGATGGTTGTAGGTGCTACAGCATTCAGCCTAGAAGCAACTGCCTTGTGGTCGCTAATCCCTGTATTCGTCACGATGCTCACTATTTGTTCAGGATTATTTGTTGCTAAGAGGTCAAGTATGCTTTCGCAACCATTTACGCTTCGAGTAAGCTCATGAACTAATTGTTCAAACTAATTGTCTGAGAAAGCATTCAGTACAATTTCGGATGACGTTTTACGCCTGCCGCTCGCTTCAAACGTATAATTTTGTCAGCATGTCGAGGGTATGAGTGGAGGGTCTCAATTAGAGGCTCAGGCGGTTGTCGGAAGGTAGGTAAAACGATCCAATTAATAGTTTGTCAAGTGTAACGTCTACACATACTATTTCACAGGAACTGTCTACTTCAATTTCAGTACAAGACAAACTACTTCTGACACCAGTAAATACTCCACCACCAATTGTATTTAATCTGTCCTTTCTGAACACTGTTAGATGGTTTGAAAAACTTTCAGCTGAACTTATTACCGGCTTTAATCAGTTTTCTGTACCTATAACTATTTGAGCTTCAGTGCTTTCTGTTAGGGCTTGGAGCTCTGGTTCTTTCTCAACACAGCTACGGAAATTTACAACTACAATACCGATCATTTCCAGAACTAACTTACTGTGTTGTACCTGCTTCTTTTTAGACAGACGCCCTTTCTGTGGTTCCCGGAGACCCTATAACCTAAAAATCCGCCCAGTCCCTTCCACACAGCCCCGCTACCCGTGTAGCCACTTCCTGTGTGTAATGAAGTCCTGACCTATTAAGCGGAATCCGGAAACACACAACCCGATGGCGCAAGTCAGGGAACCTGCAGCCTACACGTTCCCACAACCGCCTGAGCCTCTGATTCAGACCCTCCACTCGGCTCTGCACCAAAGGACCGCAGTCGGTTCTGTCAACAACGCTGCAGATGGTCAGCTCCGCCTTAATCTCGCAAGCACGACTGGCAGTCTTTACCATTTCAGCCAGTCGCCCGAAACCAGAGGGAATCTCCTCTGATCCAAAAGGACAAACGTCATTGGTACCGACATGAGACACCACCTGCAGCTGGCTGTGCCCTGTACCCTTCATGGCATCCGGAAGCACACTTTCCCCACACGGAATGACTCCCCCCGGTATAAACACGGAGTGCACACAGGCTTCCTTCCCCTCCTTGGCAGCCATGTTCCTAAGGCACCCCATAATGCGCGTAACGTTGGAGCTCCCAACTTCCAGCAAACCCACCCTCTGCGATGCCCAGACCTTGTGGGCCGAGAAGCTTCCTCTGAAACAGGGTGGACGACTGCATCCGACTCAGAGACATCGTCAGCCACAGATGACGCCTGAAACCTGTTCGCCAAATGAACTGGGGAAAGTTTTTCACTACCTGCCAAGTTTTGGAATGATCTCCCACTCGACTACAGGTGAGGGGTCAACTTCAGCGATTGGGGGACACGTGGGACGTGATCGACGTCCCTCGCTTTCCTGTGTCCGCCCCCTTGCCCCCCCCCCCCTACAGTGATGCCCCTTGGCAGCAGTCTCAAGCTAAATCTACATCTACATTTATGCTCCGCAAGCCACCCAACAGTGTGTGGCGGAGGGCACTTTACGTGCCACTGTCATTACCTCCCTTTTCTGTTCCAGTCGCGTATGGTTCACGGGAAGAACGACTGTCTGAAAGCCTCCGTGCGCGCTCTAATCTCTCTAATTTTACATTCGTGATCTCCTCGGGAGGTATAAGTAGGGGGAACCAATATATTCGATACCTCATCCAGAAACGCACCCTCTCGAAACCTGGACAGCAAGCTACACCGCGATGCAGAGCGCCTCTCTTGCAGAGTCTGCCACTTGAGTTTGCTAAACATCTCCGTAACGCTGTCACGCTTACCAAATACCCTGGTGACGAAACGCGCCGCTCTTCTTTGGGTCTCCTCTATCTCCTCCGTCAAACCGATCTGGTACGGATCCCAAACTGATGAGCAATACTCAAGTATAGGTCGAACGAGTGTTTTGTAAGCCACCTCCTTTGTTGATCGATTACATTTTCTAAGGACTCTTCCAATGAATCTCAACCTGGTACCCGCCTTACCAACAATTAATTTTATATGATCATTCCACTTCAAATCGTTCCGCACGCATACTCCGAGATATTTTACAAAGGTAACTGCTACCAGTGTTTGTTCTGCAATCATATAATCATACAATAAAGGATCCTTCTTTCTATATATTCGCAATACATTACATTTGTCTATATTAAGGGTCAGTTGCCACTCCCTGTACCAAGTGCCTATCCGCTGCAGATCTTCCTGCATTTCGCTACAATTTTCTAATGCTGCAACTTCGCAGTGTGACGGAAGCCAACACAGCCTGGAGCTGTGAGCGAAGGGTCGCCAACTGAGCTCACATCTGTACACAGCAATCACAGTTCCTATCCATTACTGCAGTCGCTCCCTTTTGAAGCTCGTAAAAATATGTAACAAACGAATGATGTACTCGCCTTATTAGCAGCAGGAATTCGAAGTGCTCTGTCTCTGACGGTCTAAATGACACTGAGCTACACTAACCAAAACGAACAAAAACCTATACGATACGAGGGTCGCTAATAACGGTGGTACTGTACACTATGCTGTTATTAAAATAAAAGCTTGTGCCTAGTAAGCACACAAACATGCAAGAAATTACAAAAATAATTTAGGATCTACACAGGTATCTGTAAATAATTCACTCCCGTTGGGAGCTCGTAAAAATGTATAACAAACGAATGGTGTACTCGCCTTATTAGCAGCAGGAACACGAGGATCTCTGTCACTGACGGTCTATCCATCACCCAAATGCACAGTGTCTTTCCACTACACGCCAAGAGAACCGCTTGTGATAAACGCCTGTGTACACTAACACTACGCAATGTAAGCCAAATCCAGTAGGGTCAAAATTATTCGGATGGGAATTCAGTTACTAGTGTGTGTGAGACTATTTGCTGTTGTTATCATTCTGGTGATAGGTTTAATACCGTTCCTGTGAAGGCTATCCATCTCTTTGTAGCTGCTGCACCGTACGCCCTTTGAACCTGCATAATAATGTTAAGCCATAGTCTCTCTACAAATTTTGCAGTTCACACTTCCGTCCATTACAAACCAACACCCCTGCCCCTTTGATGCTGCACGATCCGTTCTCTAAAATAGTTCCTAAAGTACGTTTCTCACCGATTGGATTCAGTACCTCTCCGTTAGTAATTCAGTCTACGCATCTAATCTTCAACATTCTTCAGTAGCACCTCATCTCAAAAACTGCTGTTCCCTTCTTGTCTGAACTATATCGTCCACAGTATATGGTTATAAACTGTACATGGCACACTTCTTACGAAGGAAATGCCGGATTGAATTTTCGTCATGATGAGAAATCAGTAGGAGTGATCTGTTTTACTTTTTAAAAACTTCCTAAAGCCAAGATCTCATAAATACTTCTTTATTTACAACAACCGGTTTCGACAGACTGTGCTGTCATCTTCAGGTCTTCAAAATTTTGTTTATAAAATGTGTTCATTTTGAATTGGAATGTCACGCAAAGTTGCTGTGTTCAAAAAATGGCTCTGAGCACTATGGGACTCAACATCTAAGGACATCAGTCCCCTAGAACTTAGAACTACTTAAACCTAACTAACCTAAGGATATCACACACATCCATGCCCGAGGCTGGATTCGAATCTGCGACCGTAGCAGTCACGCGGTTCCGGACTGAAGTGCCTACAACCGCCCGGTCACCGAAGCCGGCTAGGTTGCTGTGTTAGTGGATAAAATGTTGCACATTATACAAAGGTTTGTCGTAAATTTTAAATGCTTTATTTATTACTGTTTGCCGTTTACCACTGGTCGCCTAAGTTGGAGCATTTCTCGCAACAGGAAATTACAGACATGTGAATTTTTACCAGCATGAAAAACGTCCAACTCTTAGCAACAACTTAAGTTTACAACAACTGTTCGAGGCGACGGTGGTCAACAACAACAACATACTCCACGGGCATAAATGAATTCTGGGTGCAATATAATTTGGCCCCACTGATTAAACAATTTGTTTCTGATGGGGTGTAACAGCTACAATACCAAGTCTCTCCACCCCGTATTTTTCGAAGTACGCGTTTCTGTAGCCAACTTGATGGGTGGTCACACGCCATCCGACACAATTTCCACAAATTATACCGTGTTAGTAACTCTTTGTCTAGCATTCGGGCCAGTAGTCTGTGGTGCGAAGGACCAAATTCCTCGTAATTTGCTGCCTACGAGGACACATTTTCCGCCCATTTGAATGACGCGGTCAAGCTTGTATTTCTAGGGAGGAACGAGTGACCAGGTCGTGAATAACAGGCAACCGTGACGACATAGTTTCCACAAGCAAACGACTTGCGTAATTATGAAAATACCAGGCTGCAGTGCCGTGACGAGCAACTTCATCGGCGACCTCATGCACAAAGAGCGCACTACCGACTGTGTGGCTAAGATAATTAGCAAGACACAGGCTCTAATTAAGGGTGACTAGACCACCATGCGGCCGAGTCACAAGGACCATTAGCCAAATATCGACCGCGCCAGGATGAATAGGAGACTCGAGGGGCTGAGAGGAACAAAGCACAGCTCGCAGTTAATGACATTAATTACCCAACATTTTTTGTTGGAATTCTTCTTAACTAAAGTCATAATCTCTGGTGGATTATAGCACGTCACATATTGCAGAATCTACAAATTTCGTTAGGCTAGTCAAGAGCCAGTGCATTACACGCGCAGTCACACGAGGGCTTGGTCCCTTGGTGTAATGAATAGCAGCTCTCTTTAAATGTGGATAATTCTACACCACTATACAGAGTGAAAAGTATTTAAACCGACAAATTCTGGGAGGTTGTAGGGGACATCAAAATAAATATTTTTCCCTGATGTCATTTTTTCCTATGAGGATTATATAAACCAGTGGAGGCCGTATTACGCTCTTCAGTTATTAGAGGGCGTATTACGGTCTTCAGTTGTAGGCAACTGCTGTCCACCAGTGTAGTAGTGCATTGTCTCTGTTCACTAATGGAGCGATGCACCTGGAGTGAGTACACTGATATGGTTGGTGAATACTACGTAGCGCACCACAATGGACGAGCTGCACAGCGGGTTTATCAACAACAATATCCTAATCGCCGTATCCCGCATCATACGCCCTTTGCTGCTGTGTACCAACGTCTGCGTGAGACCGGGTCATTTAGCAGATTACCTGGACAGGGACGCCGTCGCACGGTAAGAACGCTGCAATTTGAGGAAGCTGTCCTGCAGCATGTGGAGCGGGATCCTTCAATCAGCACTCGTGCAATTGCACGTAACTTGGGGCCGATTCAGACGAATGTAAGAACAGTCCTTCGAGAGCAATTGTTACGTCCATTTCACTTACAGCGTGTCCACAACCTGGAACCAGTTGATTATCCACCCAGAGCACAGTTTTCGCAGTGGTACCTGAAACTGTGTGGAATGCATCCTACATTTCCATCGTCTGTGTTGTTTACCGATGAAGCAACGTTCGGGCGTGATGGAGTCTTCAACATGCACAATTCGCATGTTTGGAGTGAGGATAACCCACACGCCACAGTTACTAGAGCTCATCAAGTGCGTTTCTTCGTTAATGTATGGGTCGGTGTTGGGGACTGATTAATTGGTCCGTATCTGCTACCTAGGCCGTTAAATGGCAGGCACTATTACAATTTTCTCGCCAGAGCATTACCAGAATTGTTGGGAGACGCCCCGCTCCCTACAAGATAACGCATGTGGTTCCGACATGACGGGGCGCCGGCACATTTCGGTCGTCGTGCGCGTCGATTCCTGGACCGACGGTTCCCAGAAACGTGGACTGGCAGAGGTGGTCCTGTACCATGGCCTGCTCGATCCCCAGATATGTCCCCTCTGGACTTTTTTGCGTGGGGAGAGATGGGCAACCTTGTTTACGCAACTCCTGTTATATCCGAAGAGGATCTGGTTGCCCGGATAGTAGCAACAGTAGCAGCAGGAACAATTCAGGATACTCCTGGGGTTTTTGCCCGTGTCAGACAGAACATGACCCGATGGTGTTACCTTTGTTTACGTGTCGATGGAGGCATTTTTGAAATTCTACTGTAACTGAAATTGGGTTGTGTTAATGTGTTGTCTCTTGCTCATAAAAAAATGGAAAAGTGTCTGTTGGTTTAATTAATTTGTTGCCAGAGAAATCTTCCTCTACCATTTTAAATACTACTCATACGAAAAAATGACATTAGGGAAAAAATATTTGATGTCCCCTACAACCTCCCAGAGTTTGTCGGTTTAAATACTTTTCCGCCCTGTATAAAGACAAGTCGTCGTTTAAAATCGTTACCAAACATCTCGAAAAGTTGTCGACGGACTTATTTAGAGTTTTTACACGATTTCTATTAGGCTATATTTTATTTAAATACACACACACATCAACTAAAGTGTGGATCGTCATAAAGTTTGCTACAATGAGATCTTACAGCACACCCATTGAGGTTCGTGCAATAGCTTATTAACAAACTAAACATAATTCCTTCTTAAAACAAGTACTATTTTGGTTAGTTACGAAAAATCATCAGAGAAAGCACATTCTCTCGTGAGTGTACATCTTAAAAAGAAACACTAAAAATGTTTATCCCGTGATGATGACTATAAATCTTCAGTAGCGAATGTCCTACCCGCATACGAATGAGTTCTTTCACTCTGTGAGGCATTCTCTGGATGAGACCATCAAGTTTATCTTGGAGTATGAGGTCCAGCTCCTCAATGGCAGCTTCAGTGAGGTCCTGAGGATTGTCAGGTGGAGTCGGACGCTGTGCAATGGCCCCCTTCAATGCATGCTCCGTTGTCTGGGGACTGTGCTGCTCCATGCGTTCCGTTGATGTTGCATCATTTATGATACCGATAGACTCCTAGAGTACAGTGCGCTCTTGCATAGTCACCGACTAGGATGAAGTTGCCACCAACTTCACTTCTGTAGGGTCTTACATTAGTTTGTAGGATCACATGGAGGAAACGGCGACCAGTCAAACTGCTGTAGATGGAAACTAGAGGAGTCCGCCGTCCCATGATTTTATTGCCGCCCAGACCGTTACACTTCCACCTGCAAAGGGATGGACTTCCTAGACATACCGGCGTTGCTGTTGTCGTCTAGCGCTTCTCCAAATTTGGTGTCCGGTCGCAAACCAATCCTGGTCTCGTCAGAAAACAAGACATTGCTCCATTCTCCAATAGTCCAATGTTGATGTCCGAGAGCCCAGGCCCTTCCATTGCGTCGTTTCCGTTGGTTCAGTGTGAAACTTCTCACTGGTCTCCGGGAATGTAGACCACCCTGCTGCAATCTTCTGCCCACTGTTCGGTCTGAGATGGGAATCCCTATCACCTGGGAGAAGTAATTTCCAATATTTCTGGCAGCTGATGTTGGGCACCTGTGAGCCGAAAGTTGGAGGAAACGACCCTTTATTGGTGTCGTCGTGCGAGGACGACCACTGTGAGGTCTATCTTTCACATTCCCCGTCTCTCTCCTCCTCCCCAACCCCCCCCTCTCTCTCTCTCTGTCTCTCTCTCTCTCTGTCTCTCTCTCTCTCTGTCTCTCTCTCTCTCTCTCTCTCTCTCTCTCTCTCTCTCTCTCTCTCTCTCTCTCTCTTTCTCTCTCTCTCTGTGCGTACTTCCTTGACACATTAGACACGCCACTTTGAGTGACATGCAACTGATCAGCAACATCTTGCTGTGCATGACCTGCCACTATCATGACTGTGTCAGGGTCTTGCATGCCTCTACGTGACCTGTTCCTGCAGTGCTGAACTCAGACTGAATGAAGCCCCTGTTGATATTGGACTGATATCGGTACACTACTGCGGCAGCGGTGTGTATGCATGAGCGGGAAACGGCCACAGAGGATGCCAGTAGAAAATGGCGCCCGATATATGGGTCTAACCGTATAATGGAGGAAGTCAATGAGACCTCCAGTGTCGTAGACAACATTTTACGATAGTATTCCAAACTTTTGTTGGACGTGTATATGGCATATGAACATTTGTTGTGGTGGTGGTGGTGGTGGTGGTGGTGGTGGTGGTGGTGGTCTTCAGTCCTGAGACTGGTTTGATGCAGCTCTCCATGCTACTCTATCCTGTGCAAGCTTCTTCATCTCCCAGTACTTACTGCAACCTACATCCTTCTGAATCTGCTTAGTGTATTCATCTCTTGGCCTCCCTCTACGATTTTTACCCTCCACGCTGACCTCCAATGCTAAATTTGTGATCCCTTGATGCCTCAGAACATGTGCTACCAACCGGTCCCTTCTTCTTGTCAAGTTGTGCCACAAACTCCTCTTCTCTCCAATTCTATTCAATATCTCCTCATTAGTTATGTGATCTACTCATCTAATCTTCAGCATTCTTCTGTAGCACCACATTTCGAAAGCTTCTATTCTCTTCTTGTCCAAACTACTTATCGTCCATGTTTCACTTCCATACATGATCACACTCCACACAAAAAGTACTTTCAAAAACGACTTCCTGACACTTAAATCTATACTCGATGTTAACAAGTTTCTCTTCTTCAGAAACGCTTTCCTTGCCATTGCCAGTCTACATTTTATATCCTCTCTACTTCGACCATCATCAGTTATTTTTCTCCCCAGATAGCAAAATACATTTACTACTTTAAGTGTCTCATTTACTAATGTAATTCCCTCAGCATCACCCGATTTAATTCGACTACATTCCAATATCCCCGTTTTGCTTTTGTTGATGTTCATCTTATATCCTCCTTTCAAGACACTGTCCATTCCGTTCAACTGCTCTTCCAGGTCCTTTGCTGTCTCTGACAGAATTACAATGTCATTGGCGAACCTCAAAGTTTTTACTTCTTCTCCATGGATTTTAATACCTACTCTGAATTTTTCTTTTGCTTCCTTTACTGCTTGCTCAATATACAGATTGAATAACATCGGAAGGAATCTGAATCGTCCAAAACTTTGTCGTGTCACTGAAGCTATTATCCTCACAAATCCAGCGGCTGGAGGTATTCACTTCCTGTATAACCAATGAAACCAACCGATTTACCCATCCATTTTAAGCGACTTCAATTCCCAGTCGAGGTTTCGTTGGCAGTAACAATAAGGATGAGAGACGGCCGAAATAGACATGGACATAGAGGGCAGTGGGCGGAAGTGGACATAGAGGGGGGGGAGGAGGAGGTAGAAATACGGGGTGAAACAAAAAGAGAGGTAGAGAGAGAGAGAGAGAGAGAGAGAGAGAGAGAGAGAGAGAGAGAGAGAGGCTGGGGGGGGGGGGGTGTTGTTGGAGTGAATGAGATGACGGATAGAAGGGGCAATAGCAGGAATGGATAAGAAAGTGTATCCAGTTGCCAAAATATGTAGCAGTTGTGGTTGGTTGATTTGGGGGAGGGGACCAAACAGTGAGGTCCATCCCGGCATTTTTTGGCATATTGCAGCCCCGTCAGCAACTGTGATGGACAAATATTTTGAAGAGTCAGCCTCAGTTGCACAAATTTTCTGGTCTTTACCAAGTTCCGGCTAAATTAATCTAGCCTTCTTCAGAAGCATAAAATTGCTATAACACGACAGAGTAAGCTACAGTCAACATTAAAATTAAAACCTATAATTCGACATGGTACCACGGTACAATAGGTTTTAATTTCAATGTTGACTGTGCCTTACTCTGGTATGTTATAGTGATCTTATGCTCCTGAAGACGGCTAGATTAATTTAGCCGAAACCTAGTAAAGACCAGAAAATTTGTGCAACTGAGGCTGGCTCTTCAAAATATTTAGAGAAATAACGGGAAACCTAAATCAGGATGGCCGTACGCGGATCTGAACCGTCGTCCTCCCGAATGCGGGTCCAGTGTGCTAACCACTGCGCCACCTCGCTCGGTAGCAGTAGTGAAGCATTGCCATGATCGCTGGAACAATACCTGTAACAAAAGAAACCAGATGGTGAAGATTACGAACGAAGCAGTTGAGGATCTTACGTTGCGGGTTGCATAAAGTGGAAATCAAGGCGCCGCTGTTACGTCTGCGCGCGCTGTAGTTCCGCTAGAATAACAAGTCAGAGGAGCATGGCGGTGCGGTCCCTTCATACACGTCGACTCTTTCCCTCTCACTGACGTGTTGCGTCACTTAGTTCACACGTTGAGAGCGCGGTCTTGCTGCTGTGATGTAACACCGACAGGGAGAAACGACCTAGTGTCGGAATGAGGTGGCCGCTCACGAAGCTGTTTCTTGAGAGACTGCGGAGGGTGTAAGACAAAAATCATGTGAAGCTGTTCGTACAGTTGCAAACGTCCTATTAGAGCGTGTGAGATGTGTGGAATAAGTTCTATGCTATATAGCTCTCGTTTGTGACAAAAACAAATTTCCTCTAATGCAAACAAAGCGGTTGTACTCTTGTTTATTCCATCTACACCACGAGAGAGCATATGCTCCATCAAAGTAAAACATGGAACCCTATTGTAACAGTAAACGCGGCAAAGAATGATAGGATACCTTCTTCTACAGCAACAAAGATATTTCATTTTCCACGCAGTACGCTGAAAATAGAAGTTCCGGAAAAAATCAGAGATGCAATAGCTCGTAAAAAGATTATGGAAAGCTTGTACATTGGAGAACAAGAAAAAGGAATCATTGATAATATTTTTTTTAGAATTAAAAGGCAGTGTTACGGATTTACTGTGAATGATCTATGGAGGTTAGCATTCCTGTTTGCAGAGTGGAACAAAATATGGCACCGTTTTAGCAAAGTGTCCGAGATGGTAGCAAAGACAGCCTCGTTGTATTACTCTTAGGAAGCTTACCTCGAGGGCCAGGAGAAAAGCTTTTAATGAGGTGAGTGTAGACAACTTTTTTGATACCGTGAAAACAGTGCACAAATAACAATTGCATACTCGTCGTCATATTAATAATGTGGATGGAATCGTTGACAGTTCAGCAAACGCAGAGCAAACTACTTGCATTTAAAGGACCGCGGCAAACGGGTGGCGATACTTCATCCGAAAGAGAGTTGCAATCTACTTTCCGAATATCTCTGTCGCAATGGCCGGCTTACCCAGTTAGGTTGGGAAGGGAGGGAGATTTGGGTTTAACGTCCCGTCGACCTGGAGGTCATTAGAGACGGAACTGACACTCAGAATGTTCCAAGGATGTGGAAAGAAACAGGGCGTGCCCCATCTACATACATATACCGCAAGCCAACGTACGTTGCATGGCGGAGGGTACCTTGTACCACAAATAGTCGTCTCCGTTACTATTCCACTCGCAATATAAGCGAGGGAAAATCGGCCGACAGTATGCCTCCGTAGGAGCCCTAATTTCTCTTATCGTGTCCTACGCGCAGTGTGTGTTGCAGGCACTGGAATCGATCTGCAGTCAGCCTCTAACGCCGGTCCTCTAAATTTTTTCTCAGTGTCGCCTTCCCTCCAGGGATTCGCATTTGAGCTGCCAAAGCATATGCGTAAAACTTAGGTGTTGTTAGAATCCACCGGTAGCAAATCTAGCAGCCCCTCTCTGATTTACTTCGACGTCTTCCCTTACTCCGACCTAATAAGATGCCAACCACTCAAGCAGTACTCAAGAATAGGTCGCACTAGCGTCGCATATGCTGTCTCCTTAACAGGTGAACCACTCTTTCCCAAAATTCTCCCAACACACCTAAGTTGAACATTCGTCTTCCCAATCACAGTTCTCACCTGCTCCTTCCCTGTCACATCAGTTCCCAACGTTACGCCAAGACGTTCAAACGACGTCTCACCAACTGCAACATAATCGCGTACACAAACAGTGATCCAGTACTGTCAATTTTTTAATTTTTTTTTATTCCAGTCTCTGATCACAATATCAATTCCTTAGACGATGACCGGTTTCAGTCCGTAATGAGCATCCTCAGACCTTTTGTACACCATGTCCTAAAGTGGTAAGGCCATAATGGCATCGTCAAAACATATAAATATAACCAGCACACCATCGTCACATGGATCTAAAATAAGGTGTAGAATAGGCCACATCGTCCACATAGTGCCAGTTGCAATAATCACTATGTGGACGATGTAGCCTATTCTACACCTTATTTTAGATCCATGTGACGATGCTGTGCTCGTTATATTTACATGTTTTGACGATGCCATTGTGGCCTTATCACTTTAGGACATGGTGTACAAAAGGTCTGAGGATGGTCACTACGGACTGAAACCGGTCATCGTCTAAAGAATTGATATTGTGATCAGAGACTGCAATTTAAAAAAAAATTTAACGTGTCTCTGTAACGCACCATACTACTAATGCTGTATCCCAACATTTCGGAGGACCACTGTTCAAACCCGAGTCCAGGCTGTCCTGGTCTGGGTTTTCCGTAATTTTCCCACATCGCTCCAGGCAAGTGCCGAGATGGTTCCTCTGAAACGACACCGCCGATTCCTTCCCCAGCTTTCAAACAATAAGTGTTTGTGGCCCATCTTTGATCACCTCTATGTCGACGGGACATTAAACCGTAAACTACCTTCTCTTTTTCCTTCCGAACATTACGGGATTGTTTTTCCTACTCATCTGCAGTAACTTACATTTTTCCACATTTAGAGCTAGCTGCCATTCATCTAAAAATTTTGTCACCTTCTATCGTCTTATAGTCCTCATCGTCAACACCACAGGGTCATCAGCAAACAGCCCAACACGTTCCCCAAATCATTTGTGTGTGCAGAAAATACACTACTGGCCATTACAATTGCTACACCACAAAGATGACATGCTACAGACAAGAAATTTAACCGACATGAAGAAGATGCTGTGATATGCAAATGATTAGCTTTTCAGAGCATTCACACAAGGTTGGCGCCAGTGGCGACACATAGAACGTCCTGACATGAGGAAAGTTTCCAAGTGATTTCTCTTACGCAAACATCAGTTGACCGGCGTTGTCTGGTGAAACGTTGTTGTGATGCCTCGTGTAAGGAGGAGGAATGTGTACCATCCCGTTTCCGACTTTGATAAAGATCGGATTGCGGTTTACCGTATCGTGGCATTGCTACCCAAGTTGATCGAGATCCAATGACTGTTAGCAGGATATGGAATCGATGGGTTCAGGAGGGTAATACGGAACACCTTGCTGGATCCCAACGGCCACGTATCACTAGCAGTCGAGATGACAGGCATCTTATCCGCATGGCATTAACGGATCGTGCAGCCACGCCCCGATCCCTGCATCAACAGATGTGGACGTTTGCAAGACGACAACCATCTGCACGAACAGTTCGACGACGTTTGCATCTGCATAGATTATCAGCTCGGAGACCATGGCTGCGGTTACCCTTGACGCTGCATCACAGACAGGAGCGCCAGCGATGGTGTACTCAACGACGAACCTGGGTGCACGAATGGCAAAACGTCACTTTTTCGGATGAATCCAGGTTCTGTTTACAGCATCATGATGGTCGCATCCGTGTTTGGCGACATCGCGGTGAACGCACATTGGAAGCGTGTATTCGTCATCGCCATACTAGCGTATCACCCGGCGTGATGGTATGGGGTGCCATTGGTTACACGTCTCTGACACCTCTAGTCCACATTGATGGTACTTTGAACAGTTGACGTTACATTTCAGACGTGTTACGACCCTTGGCTCTACCCTTCATTCGATCCCTGCGAAACCCTACATTTCAGCAGGATAATGCACGACCGCATGTTGCAGGTCCTGTAGGGGCCTTTCTGGATACAGAAAAATGTTCGACTGCTGCCCTGGCCAGCACATTCTCCAGATCTCTCACCAATTGAAAACGTCTGGTCAGTGGTGGCCGAGCAACTGGCTCGTCACAATACGTCAGTCACTACTCTTGATAAACTGTGGTATCGTGCTGAAGCTGCATGGGCAGCTGTACCTGTACACGCCATCCAAGCTCTGTTTGACTCAATGCCTCAGTGTATCAAGGCCGTTATTAGGGCCAGAGGTGGTTGTTCTGGGTACTGATTTCTCAGGATCTTTGCACCCAACTTGCGTGAAAATGTAATCACATGTCAGTTCTAGTATAATATATGTGTCCAATGAATACCCGTTTATCATCTGCATTTCTTCTTGGTGTAGCAATTTCAATGGCCAGTAGTGTATTTAAACCACGTTTCTGTGTAACGCAGCATACCGCTAATGCTGTAACCCAACATTTCGCATTCGGGAGAACAACCGTTCAAACCCGAGTCCAGGCCGTCCTGGTCTGGGTTTTCCTTGATTTTCCCACATCGCTCCAGGCAAATGCCGAAATGGTTCCTCTGAAACGACACCGCAGATTCCTTCCCCAGCTTTCAAACAATAAGTGTTTGTGGCCCATCTCTAATCACTTCGATGTCGACGGGACGTTAAACCGTAAACTACCTCCCTTTTTCCTTCCGAACATTGCGGGATTGTTTTTCCTACTCATCTGCAGTACCTTACATTCTTCCACAATCAGAGCTTGCTGCCATTAAACCAAAAATTTTGTCTAAGTCACGTTGTATCGTCTTACAGTCCTCATCCTCGACGCCACAGCGTCATCAGCAAACAGCCGCAGACTGCTGCCCAAACTGTACCCAAAAATCATTTGTGTGTGTTGCCTGGGGCCGTCCTGACGAAACTCTGCTCTCGGATGAACTCCATCGAGGACAGCATACTGGCTTCTATAACTTAAAATGTATTCGAGCCACTCACTTATCTGTGAACATATTACATACGCTCGTAGCTTGGTCAATAGTCTGCAGTAGGGTACGGTGTCAAATGCTTCTCGGAAATCTACAAATATGGAATCTGCCTTTTGGCCTCCATCCATAGTTCGCAGTATATCATGTGAAAAAAGGGCATGCTGAGTTTCGCACGAGCGATGCTTCCTAAAACCTTGATGATTTGTGGAAGTAAGCTTTCCCGTCTCGAGAAAATTTATTGTATTCAAACTGAGAATATGTTCAAGGATTGTGCAGCAGACCGATGTTAAGGACATTGGTTTGTAATTTCGCGGATCAAGACTTCTAGCCTCCTTATATGCACGCGTCACCTGCGCTTTTTTCCAGTCGCTGGAACTTTGCGCTGGGTGAGAGATTCGCGATAAATGCAAGTTAAGTAAGGAACTAATGCCATGGAGTACTCTTCGTCATAAAATTTAATTTTTTTAAAAAAATACAAAAACCCCTATAAAGTAAAAAAAATATTTATTACCCCTTTAAGTTTAATACCAGTGGGAATGTTGTGATCCAAGCGTTGTCACGTCAGATGACCATTAAGGAAATAAAATAAGAACAGAATACATCTAAAAATGATAAAGTGTGAAATTGAAATAAAAGTTAGCTACCTACGCAACATAACGTAAATGTCAAAACGACGGTATCACATCGTAGAGCGTAACTCATCACCAATTTACTCCGACAAATTCGCTATACAAACACGAGCGGGTCGCTCACGGTTGAATGAAGCGTGATTTAGTACGCTATCATCAAACAGCTGCAGGACAAAGGCCTCCTAAGACAGATTAACACATGGAACTAAGCTCGTACGTATTTCTCTAAAAATACGATACAAAATAAATGGGTAACTCTGTTCTTCATCAATGTTAGGCAAATTAAAGACAGATTGGATTGCCTGTCCGGACACATATTTTGAATTATTTCAAGACCCGAAGCAGCTATGTCATATAGAATTCCCTTTAGTTACAAAATTATTTACTTGCTTAAACAATTTTTCGCTTTTACCTGGTTAGCAATAACTGATGAAAGGAATCGGCGTTCGGAAACACATTTCGGGGCTTTATACGAGTCTTAGTTATCCCCACTGTCGACAGATTTGTACGAATCGTCCCAGAAAATCATTTTCCTGACGCGAACACAGCATCCTTACATCTAATGGCCGCCGTGTTCTTGGCACATGCTCTCATCCTGATAAAGTTACCATCAGTGAGAATCCGAAATTAGATACGTAGCTCCAGTATCTCGGCTTACGGTCAAACTATCAAAATGGCTCTGAGCACTATGGGACTCAACTTCTGAGGTCATTAGTCGCTTAGAAATAGTTAAACCTAACTAACGTAAGGACATCACATACATCCATGCCCGAGGCAAGATTCGAACCTGCGACCGCAGCAGTCTCGCGGTTCCAGACTGCAGCGCCTAGAACCGCACGGCCTCTTCGGCCAGCCAAACTATCAAGTAATACAAATCAAGTACATCATCCTACACTCTTTTGCCTCAAATAAATCTGTCTCTCTTCTAGTGTTCCTTCTTCATTGTTTGCTACCGAGGTCTTCAAATAAAGAAGTGCGATAACATATTGAGTCAGTCATTCTTGTAATGTTGATAATAGAGTAAGTTAAGACTTATATGTCGTAAATTCCTGATCATGCAATTATTAATAATACTCTGTGTTTCTGATTTTTGAGATGGAAACAAAAGTCTGAAGTGACGCCCTCGTTATAGTTTCTTCACAAATGTAAGTGCTTGAAATTTTCTCGTTGCAGATTAGCTTACATTGTTGTATGAAACCTTTCTGAAACACACACGGTTAGAGAGATAGCATCTTTTACGTTACATTTATTACGAACAGCCATTGAATCCACGATAATTATAACATTATTTAAATAAATCATATCATATAATTCTTTTGTCATGGGACGCGACAATCAACGTAGAGATGAGTGACATGGGCCAACTATGTGCGACTGCCAACATGACTAGCTAACAAGTAGAGATCCTCGGCGTAGCGAAGTAACTTAAATCATTTCATAAATTCAAGTCTTTTGGTCCAAATAGCATACAAACAAGGTTTCTTTCAGAGTATGCCGATACAATAGCTCCATACATAGCAATCATATACAGCCGCTCGCTCGAAAACAGGCCATGAATAAAGTCAGGAAAGTTGCAAAAGGCACGCCAGTTCACACTAAAGGAAATGGTAGTAATCATCTGAATTCCAGACTCATATCAATAAGTCACGGCTGCAAAATACTAACTAATTATTTATAGACGAATGGAAAAACTACTTCAATGCTAAGAAATATGTCCCCAAATCATCACTCCCCCCCACCCCCTGGCCACACCATGGGAGGAACGCAGGCTAAGGATGGCAGTGAAGCTTATTCACACTGGCACCTCATAAGTACAAGAGTCGATGGGGAATCTTTCATGTCCATGAAGCCTCAGTTTTTTGTGGAGCATTTGGAGGACAAGTTTGGGGAGGTGGAAGGCTTGTCCGAAATGTGGTCAGGGACAGTCTTGATCAAAAAGGATCCTCTGCCCAGTCACGGGCACTACTCGCATGTGACAAGCTGAGGGATGTTTCTGCAACCATCATGCCCCATAAGAGCTTATATGTGGTCCAGTGTATCATATTTCACAGGGACTTTATTTAGCAGTCTGACGATGAACTGCGCGCCAATTTAGAGCGGCGAGGTGTACATTTCGTCCAGCGTGTCCACCGGGGTCTGAGAGACAATCAGGTTGCCACTGGTGCCTTCATCTTGGCCTTCGAGCGTGACACATTACCCGAGAAGGTCAAGGTGATGGTCTGTGACGTAAACCCATATAACCCTCTCCCGATAAGGTGCTTTAAAAGCTGGAAATTTGGCCATATGTCTTCCTGCTGTGCTTCATCACCTGTCAGGATTGTGGACGTCCCTCAGATCTCAATACTCCATGTGCCCCGCTTCCCATATGTGTCAACTATGGAGAGCACTATCGGCCTTGCTCGCCAGACTGCAGAATTCTCCAGAAAGAAAGAAAAACAATGGAATACGAGACCCTGAACCGACTGACCTACACTGAGGCTAAGAGAAAATATGAGAGGCTACATCCTGTGCATTAGACATCAACCTACTCTGCCGCTACGATAATGGTCCTACCATCCGTTCCGCCATGTGCAGTTGACTCTCACAGCCGTCAGACTCCACGTGCCCCCTTGACTTCCACAACCTACTTCAGGAGCCACCCCCCCCCCCCCCCGGTCAATCATCGGTGACGTCAGTCCCCACTTCTCAGCAGGAGAAGAGTAAGTTTCGCGAGCAAGGGATCCCTTGGGGGTCACTCCCTTCCAAGTTTCCTACCACTGGCAAAGCTGACACCTGCCAGTGGCTGAAGTAACCACAGGAAGCTGGTTGTAGGGCTTCACGGTCCTCCTCAAACCCTGAGACTGAGTGAAGCCCTCCCTGCTGGAAAAACCTATGTAGTAGTGACAGAAACCTAAAAAGAAAAAGACCTCCAAGAACCAAGGCACTGTAGTGGCAACCACACCACCACTAGGCAGTGGTGTCTGTGTCTGAGAATGAGGTGGAGATTCCGGCATACACTGAGGACGTAGATCTCGCTGGGCCCTCAGACACAATGGATGTCACAGGTACTCATCTGGCGGCAGCAGTTGACCCTGAGGCATAGACTGCCTCATTGAGTGCTTCATGCCTTTCCATTCTCACGATCACATAATCCTCCAGTGGAACTGCGGCGGTTTTTTCCACCACCTGGCTGAGCTACAGTAACAGTCAAGCTTCACACCTGCTTTCTGCATTGTCCTCCATGAAATGTGGTTCCTGGCAATGTGGACCCCTACCCTCCACGACTATAAGGGATATCACAGGAACTGTAGCGATTATAATAGCTTCAGATGGAGTTTTCGTCTATGTCCTGAACTCAATATGTTCTGAACTTGTGCCCCTTGAAACTCCTCTTGAAGCTGTGGGTGTCAGGATTACGACGACGCAGGAAATAACTGTCGGCAATGTGTATCTTCCTCCAGAAGGTGCAGTACCCCTGAACGTATTGGCTGCAGTGACTGATCAACTTCCTAGACCTTTCTACTTTTGGGAGATTTTAACGCACATAACCCTTTGCGAGGTGTCGCCATCCTAACTGGCCAACGTTGGGAGGTCGATAATTTAGTCACAACTCTACCTCTGCCTCGTAAATACAGGTGCCCCCACACATTTCAGTGCGGCACATGAAACATATTCGGCCACTGATCTCTCGGTTTGCAGTCCTGGCCTTCTCCCATCTGTCCACTGGAGAACACATTACGACCTGTGTGGTAGTGGCCATTTCCATATCTTCCTGTCACTCTCTCGGCGTCATGCCCACGGACGCCTACCCAGATGGACTTTAAACAAGGCAGACTGGGAACCCTTCACCTCAGCTGTCACCTGAATTTCCCCCACATGGTGCTATCGATGTTGTCGTTGAGCGGGTCACTACAACGATCGTTTCTGTGGCGGAAACCGCGATCTCTCGTTCATCAGGGTGCCCCCGGCGATAGACAGTCACTTGGTGGTCGCCAGAAGTCGGTGAGGAAATTAAAGGGCGTCGGCCAGCTCTACAGCGACATATGCGGCACCCTTCCCTAGAGCACATAATAACCTTTGAGCGGCTCCGTGCTCACGTTCGCCAGCTTATAAAACTACTTAAATAGGATGTTAGGAGAAGTATGTGGAGACCATTGGGTGCCATACGTCACATACCCAAGTCTGGGCAAACATCAGACGTCTTTTTGGGTACCAGACACCAGCAGCTGTTCCTGGTGTTAAGATAAACGGCGCGTTATCTACCAACGCAATCGCGATTGCCGAGCACATTGCTGAGCACTGTGCTCAAGCCTCTGCGTCGGAGAATTACCCTCCAGGCTTTCGCACTGTCAAACGGCGGCTGGAAGCGAAAGTCCTCTCTTTCACTACATGCTACAGTGAATCCTAGAACACCCCATTTGCAGAGTGGGAGCTCCCCAGTGCCCTTGCACATTGCCCCGTCACAACTCCTGGGCCGGATCAGATCCACAGTCAGATGATTAAACATCTCTCTTCTGACTACAAGCGACATCTCCTCGTCATCTTCCACCGGATCTGGTGCGATGGCATCATTCCATCGCAAAAGCGGGAGAGCACCATCAGTCCGGTGCCCAATCCTGGTAAAAACCCGCTTGATGTGGATAGCTACCAGCCCATCAGCCTCACCAAGTTTCTTTTTAAGCCGCTGGAACGCATACTGTGTTGGCAGTTGGGTTGGGTCCTGGAGTCACGTGACCTACTGGCTCCATGTCAGGTCGGCTTCCGCCACGGTCGCCCTATCACTGATAATCTTGTGTCCCTTGAGTCTGCCATCCGGACAGCCTTTTCCAGGCGCCAGCATCTGATTGCAGTCTTTTTCCACTTACGTAAAGCATGCGATATGACGTGGCGACATCATATCCTCGCCGCATTGTGTGATTGGGGTCTCTGGGGCCCGCTCCCGATTTTTGTCCAAAACTTCCTGTCGCTTCGTACTTCCCGTGTCCAAGTCGGTGCTTCCCGTAGCCCCACCCCCCCTCCCTCAAGTTCAAAGACGAGCAGCAAGTTTTTTACTGTCGCGAGATCGGGGAGTGTGTGTCCATCACATGATACGCGAACTGGGATGGCAATCATTAAAACAAAGTCGTTTCTCGTTGCTTCAGGATCTTTTCATGAAATTTCAATCACCAATTTGCTCCTCACAGTGTGAAAATATTTTGTTGGTGACCATCTACATACGGACAAATCGTCATCGTAGTAAAATAAGAGGAATCGGAGCTCACGCGGAAAGATTGTTGGTTTTTCCGCGCCCTGTTAGAGTATGGAGCGGTTGAGCAATAGCTTGAATGTAGTTCGATGACGCCTCTGCCAGGCACTTAACTGTGAACTGCAGAGTAATCATGTAGATGTATTAAATGTCGGTCAATGAAGTTCTCACACCATACCAAATTGTCTAGGTACATGTAGTATAATTGTAAGGTTTAGCCACAGGTTGCACCCACCAAAGGACGGTTTACTATCGTAACAGCAACGACAGCAAGTTGATGACAGCGGGCGCATGTAAGCGGAAACGGCGGTTGCAAGCAACGCTCTCCATAATGCGCAACGCCTCTCTTGTAACGTCTGCCACTGGGAGTGAGTCAGCATCTCCGTGGCGCTTTCGTGCTCACTAAGCGTTCCTGTAAAGAAACGCGCAGCTCTTCTTTGTATTCTCTGTTATTCTTCCATTCGTCGCACCTGGTACGGATCCCAGACTGACTAACACCACTCAGGGATACGACTACACACTTCTGCTCCGCCCTCCTTCAGCTGGAAACTCGAGAAAGCATTTTCACGGCTCCGCGTCCAGCCATTGTCTGTCTCCTGTGCGCAGCGTGACGTCACTGAAAGTATTTCGGTGCCCACCAGATTGGCTATTGGTCGGCGTTTACGGTTTGCTGCGCAACCTTTAATTAAATTTAACGGCCGGCTGACCTTTGCGCGAAAACGTGATTCACCGCAGACTCGGGTCGCTGGAGTACGCAAACATGTCCAGTTACGGACTTCGATAGCGCTAACAAATTTTCGGAAGTTTTTGAGGGATATATTCCGAGTTTTTCAGTATAAGGGGCCCGTAGTCTGCGGTGGCTCGTCACTGAGTAATAACGTAATCATCATATATTCCCTTTAATGCAGGACTTATCTTTGTTCCTGTGAACATATTGAAACGTCCCCTTAATAAAATTAATGAATTACTGTGCTGATAAAAGTCTTACATTATTTGATTTTCAAACAGCTGAGCAGAACTGAACGTACTCAGACATTTCTCTCTTTACCCATTCTGATCAATACTAAACAGACACACAATAGTTTTATCGCAATGCAATCTGACTTTCAATAATCCCTACAAAAGAATGGCCCTGATTAACAACAACCTATACCTTTCACAAATCACTTACCTCACAAAAATCTTCGTTACTCGAACTACTGCAATACAGCGAGCGCCACTACTGCAAGCTAAATAAAAGATTCAAACTACTGAAGGCACTAACTACTGATAGGCATAGTTAGCAAATGAAAGATTTTGATAGAGAACAAACAATGTATTTACCTTAATAACGTCCAGATCGTCCGCTTTCAAAATTCCGCCATCTCTCTCCCCACATCCACCACTACTGGCGGCTCACTTCCAACTGCGCAACGCTACGCGCTGTTCGCATCCAACTGCCCAACACTACAATAGCGTATACTCCAACAATGCAAACCAACCACAGCCTTCACACAGCACAGTCAGTGATTTTCATACAGAGCGCTACGTGGCGTTACCAACATAAAAACCTAAACAGCCTACTTACAATATCTTCACAACTGTGGAAAAGCCGCGATATTCAATTAACAAAACGTGCAGTTCAAACGGCAGCTGCTAAAGGAGTGTGGTGTTGTCGTGGCGCTATTCCACTGCATACAGGGAACCCATACAGCGGATTGATGTATCGACTCCAAACACCGTACCACTATTCCACAACTGGTAACCCTAGCATCTAACAATTCTATATACACGAGCTTTGCACTTCGCCAGAACCATTAAATTGGTCTAAGTGACTCAGCGTACAGAAAAGTCAAAACATCCTTTCGTCAAATTGAAGAAATGGTGGTAACATTAAAAGACCAAAGGGAATTCCACCGTAAAATGCGGAGGGCAGAGAGACGTGAAGTGGAAACACTACACTGAAGGCCTGTATGAGTGGGTGGAGTTTTCTGAGAAAGAAAAAAACAGAAATGTTTTAAATGGCTCTGAGCACTACGGGACTTAACACCTTAGGTCATCAGTCCCCTAGAACTTAGAACTACTTAAACCTAACTAACCTAAGGGCATCACACACATCCATGTCCGAGGAAGGATTCGAACCTGCGACCGTAGCGGGCGCGCGGTTCCATACTGTAGCGCCTAGAACCGCTCGGCCACTCCGGCCGGCGAAGAAACATGAGTCGACAGGGAAGAGATAGGGCCTCCAGTATTAGAATCAGAATTTAAAAGAGCCTTGGAAGACTTCAGATCAAGTGAGGCAGAAGGTATAGATATCCATCCATTCTTTCCATCAAAATTTCTAAAATCATTTGGGAAAGTGGTAACAAAACGACTATTCTCGTTGGTATGTAGCATGTAAGAGTCTGTCGACATACCATCTGACTTTCGAAAAAATATCAGGGGCACAATTCCGAAGACTGCAAGTGCGAGAATTATCGCACAATCAGCTTAACAGCTCATGCATCCAGGTTGATGACAAGAATAATATAAAGAACAGTGAAAAATTTAGGAGCTGTGAGTCGACTATGTTTGGCTTCAGGTTGGTAATAAAAGCAAGACTAAAGGACAATCTGAGACACGTTCGTAGCATTTGTCGGCCTGGGAAAAGCGTTAGATTACGTTAAATGGTGCATCATGATCGCAGTTCTGAAAAACATAGGGGTAAGCTATAGGGAGAGACAGGTAATAAGCAACATGTACAAGAGCCAAGAGGGAATAACAAGAGTGGATAACAAAGAACGAAGTACTCGGTTTAAAAAGGGTGTAAGACATGGCGGCTGGTCCCGGCGGAGGTTTGAGTTCTCCCTCGGGCATGGGTGTGTGTATTTGTCCTTAGGATAATTTAGGTTAAGTAGTGTGTAACCTTAAGGACTGATGACCTTAGCAGTTAAGTCCCATAAGATTTGGTACACATTTGAACATTTTTGTAAGACAAGGATGTAGTCTTTCGCCCCCTACTTTTCAGTCTGTACATCGAAGAAGCAATGATAGAAATTAAAAAAGGTTCAGGACAGGAATTAAAATTCATGGTGCAATGATACTAGTGATACGATTAGCTGATGACATTTCTAACTTGAGCGAAAGTGAATAAGAATTATATGATCTTCTGAATCAAATGAACATTCTAATGAGTACAGAATATGGACTGAGAGTAAATCAAAGAAAGATTAAAGTAATGAGAAGTAGTAGAAATGAGAAAATCGAGAAACTTAACATCAGGATTGATGGTCACGAAGTAGATGAAGTTAAGGAATTCTGCTACCTAGGCAGTAAAATAACCAATGACGGACGGAGCAAGGAGGACATCAAAAGCAGACTAGCTATGGCAAAAAAAGGCATTCCAGGCCAAGAGAAGTCTACTAATATTAAATATCGGCCTTAAATTGAGGAAGAAATTTGACAGTGTACATTTGGAGTACAGCATTGTGCGGTAGTGAAAATTGGACTGTGGGGAAAATAGAAGAGAATCGAAGCATTGGAGGTGAGGTGCTACAGAATGTTCAAAATAAGATGGTGTGAGAATTTAAGAAATGAGGCGGTTTTCCACAGAATTGGCGAGGAAAGGCATATACGAGAAATCCTCATGTGAAGAAGGGACAGGGTATACGACATCTGCTAAGACTCCAGCAAATTTCTTCCACTAGAGGGCGCTACAGAGGTTAAACACTGTAGGAGAAGACGGAATACATCCAGCAAATAATTGAGGACGTAAGTTGCAAGTGCTACTCTGATATGAAGAGCTTGCCACAGGAGAGGAATTCATGGTGGGCAGCATCAAACCAGTCAGAAGACTGATGACTCAAAAAAGTGTGTCTTAATGCTATCCCTAGCTATGGCCATTACTTCACACTCATACATGTTTTAAAAACTACCATTCGTGACACCGAATGGACTTTTTATCCAAGATTCCTTGCATTTTTGTAGGGCTGTGGCTCGATTATACACTCCTGGAAATTGAAATAAGAACACCGTGAATTCATTGTCCCAGGAAGGGGAAACTTTATTGACACATTCCTGGGGTCAGATACATCACATGATCACACTGACAGAACCACAGGCACATAGACACAGGCAACAGAGCATGCACAATGTCGGCACTAGTACAGTGTATATCCACCTTTCGCAGCAATGCAGGCTGCTATTCTCCCATGGAGACGATCGTAGAGATGCTGGATGTAGTCCTGTGGAACGGCTTGCCATGCCATTTCCACCTGGCGCCTCAGTTGGACCAACGTTCGTGCTGGACGTGCAGACCGCGTGAGACGACGCTTCATCCAGTCCCAAACATGCTCAATAGGGGACAGATCCGGAGATCTTGCTGGCCAGGGTAGTTGACTTACACCTTCTAGAGCACGTTGGGTGGCACGGGATACATGCGGACGTGCATTGTCCTGTTGGAACAGCAAGTTCCCTTGCCGGTCTAGGAATGGTAGAACGATGGGTTCGATGACGGTTTGGATGTACCATGCACTATTCAGTGTCCCCTCGACGATCACCAGTGGTGTACGGCCAGTGTAGGAGATCGCTCCCCACACCATGATGCCGGGTGTTGGCCCTGTGTGCCTCGGTCGTATGCAGTCCTGATTGTGGCGCTCACCTGCACGGCGCCAAACACGCATACGACCATCATTGGCACCAAGGCAGAAGCGACTCTCATCGCTGAAGACGACACGTCTCCATTCGTCCCTCCATTCACGCCTGTCGCGACACCACTGGAGGCGGGCTGCACGATGTTGGGGCGTGAGCGGAAGACGGCCTAACGGTGTGCGGGACCGTAGCCCAGCTTGATGGAGACGGTTGCGAATGGTCCTCGCCGATACCCCAGGAGCAACAGTGTCCCTAATTTGCTGGGAAGTGGCGGTGCGGTCCCCTACGGCACTGCGTAGGATCCTACGGTCTCGGCGTGCATCCGTGCGTCGCTGCGGTCCGGTCCCAGGTCGACGGGCACGTGCACCTTCCGCCGACCACTGGCGACAACATCGATGTACTGTGGAGACCTCACGCCCCACGTGTTGAGCAATTCGGCGGTACGTCCACCCGGCCTCCCGCATGCCCACTGTACGCCCTCGCTCAAAGTCCGTCAACTGCACATACGGTTCACGTCCACGCTGTCGCGGCATGCTACCAGTGTTAAAGACTGCGATGGAGCTCCGTATGCCACGGCAAACTGGCTGACACTGACGGCGGCGGTGCACAAATGCTGCGCAGCTAGCGCCATTCGACGGCCAACACCGCGGTTCCTGATGTGTCCGCTGTGCCGTGCGTGTAATCATTGCTTGTACAGCCCTCTCGCAGTGTCCGGAGCAAGTATGGTGGGTCTGACACACCGGTGTCAATGTGTTCTTTTTTCCATTTCCAGGAGTGTACTTGCGTGTAGACATCACCACCACCAGTCAACTCACAAACCCTGGTATCTGGGCCAGCATTCACTAGGACACGTTTGCTTCTATTATCGTCAGTTTTCTCTCTACACAGTCTGTGCTGTTAACTGTGATGTCCCCGGTGTACCGTGAATCGCAGCGGACATACGACAACGTTCAGATGTAATAAGGCCGTTTCCTCCGTTGCTGATTGTACCCGTTCAGTAAGAATGACTTACTGAGTTGCTGAAACAGCGCACTGTAAACCACCACCTGTACCAAAAACAACTGCTCGTTTGTAGTGAACTATTCCAAGTGCTTGACAGCTGTAGACTGTTGCTTCAAGAAAATTGTTATTGAGTTCTGTTACAAGATTTGCCCTTCCGCGATATGGACATGAGGTTTAGTTTTATTTCGCGAGTGAGCGTTCTTAGAGAGCAACGTGAATTTACCCATAGGATAAAAGTCTTTTGTGCGTCGCAGTTCCGTAATATTTTTACATCTGTGTGCATACAGTTACTCATATAATTAACTTCAGACCTCTCGCAGACAGTGCAGTTAGGTACAGTCTGAAAGAAAACTGCAGAAATATTTAATGGGACCTTGATGAGATACCAAAGGAATAAAAGTTTGGCAACTTGCTTTAAATCTTCACAAATCTAAAACTGCACACTTGACGAAACAAAGGTAATCCGACATGACTGTAAATCAATTAGTCACAGTTTGGGTCGGCCTGCTCACACAAATACCTGTGATATAAACAGACTGATGGCAAAAACTCACTCGTGGGTATGGAAAGTGGCAGACTTCATCCACATCTACGCGATTACTCTGCTATTCATAATAAAGTGCCTGACAGAGGGTTCAACGAACCACCTGCAAGCTGTCTCTCTACCGTTCCACTCTCGAACGGCGCGTGGGAATAACGAGCACTTAAATTTTTCTTTGCGAGTCCTCATTTCTCTTATTTTATCGCGATGAGCATTTATCCCTATGTAAGTGGATGCCAACAGAGTGTTTTCGCAATCGGAGGAGAAAATTGGTGATTGAACTTTCACGAGAATATCCCATAGTAACGAAAAACGTCTTCGTTTTAATGATTGACACTCCAATTCACGTATCTTGCCTGTGACACTATCTCCCTGTTTCGCGATAATACAAAACGAGCTGCCCTTCTTAGAACTTTTTCGATGTCATCCGTCAGTCCCATCTGATGCAGATCCCACACCGCACAGCAATACTCCATAATAGGGCGGACAAGTCTAGTGTAAGCAGTCTATTTGGTAGACATGTTGCACCTTCTAAGTGTTCCGCCAGTGAATTGCAGTCTTTGGTTTGCTCTTCCCACAACGTCTATGTGATTGTTCCAGAATATAGAAATAAATTTAATAATTAGCATTAGATTGTGCAATTAATATGAATTTTCAGTATGCTAGATATTTCGTAATTTGTAATGTTTTTGAAAGGAGGAATAATTTTAACTATACAAACAAAGCTAATAAATATCGATTGTAACTAATTAATTTCTTTTTATACATTTTTGCCTGACATACAACATGTCGTAAACAAAATCATGTGAAATTCTGTCAGTGAAATAACCGAGATAATGTTCGCGTATAAGAGATTCTAAAATATCCCTGGTATCAGCTATTTCTATAAAGACAGGTAATGCCAGAGGAGGGTGTTCCATTACAGCGTCCTAATCTGGCTGCTTTGAGGCGGCATGTTAATCTTCCTGACAGGCTCTCTGTTGCTAGCAGCGGACGCCAAAGTGGCTGACCCGGTGTTAAGTTTTGTTTGCGAAGGTGTTTTCTACTCACCGCTGCAGGGTAGGGCTTTTTGGTGTCATTGACCGCCTGAGGGGGGTTGCAGAAGCACCCCTCTCCTGCTCCACCCCTCCCCCCCCCCTCCCCCAGCCGCCACTCTCCGGGATCCCTTGGCTGCTCTTGCTTGGTGGCCCAGCCTGGCCCCTGCCCTTTCCACCTTTTTATTCTCTTTACTCTTTTTCATTTGTTTTAATGCCTTGTCGTGATTGATCTTGTAACGATTTGGGTATACTGTGTTTCTTCTGGGTTTTTGTCTCTGTTCTTTTTTATTTTGTAAGTTTCACTTTTTTGCAGGATGTGCCTTTCGCTTCCTTCCTTTCATGACCACTCCTGGTTTGCCATTTGACGGATGACTGTTGGTCTTGCACTTTAATCCATTTCACACCAAAAAAAGTCTCATGGCTAGCGTTACCGCCTCTGGATAATGGGGTCCAGGGTTCGATTCCCAGCTGGGTTGGGGATTTTCTGCCAGGGGACTGGGTGTTCGTGTTGTCCTTATGATTTCATCATCATCATCATACGTGACAGTGACTAGACTGGACTGAGTAAAACATTGGACTGTGAGAAACGTAGGACTTTGCACAGGGCTGATGACAGAGCAGTTGAGCGCCCGACAAACCAGACATCAACAACACCAAACCAACCAATCACTTTTCAGTCAGACTTTCAAAGAGGAACATATTCGCTTCTTCAGTGTTCCGATAGGAGCATTTCTCCGTTCGGTCCCTTCTTTCCCTGCTCCAACAGAGCACGTCACTCATGTGAAAAGAAATGTATTGTTCAGTAAACTGAAATAACACAAAACTAATTTTACACCATAGACCAACTTCTATACGCACAAAAATTTTGTATGCACTTAGCACTACAAAATCGAGTTCTCAGGATCCTTCTAATGATCACGGAGACAGCTTAGTGTATATTTCTCCATGGTGCGCCACTTTATAAACTATATCTTCGACCCACACCAGCTTTTCCATGCGTAGTTTACGTGTACTAGTAAGGTAACTTTGAAGTTCTGCATCTCGGAAACGGATAAAGATATGGACAAATTTTTCCAACAGTTAGAGGCAGGGATCTTAGGCGTATATCGTAAAAAATTTAGGCCAGTTGTTGTGCATAACGGTGTTTGAAAGCACGGCTCGGTTTTGGTGTGCTTAGGAGTTTTGAAAACGATAAGATGGCACTTCTAGATAAATTACAGAAATTTGCTGCGGTTCATTATTTATATATCTGCTGCAGATGGCGCAAACAAGGTGAGAAATGCTCTTTTCGGGTTTTCTCAGGAACCGTCCATCAACGAAATGATGCCTCCATAAGCCTCTACGCGCATAGTAGATGACATTTAATGCAAAACAGAAGCATCTGATTTTGTCCATTCGCCTAATCCGTGTGAAATGTGTAATATTCAAAGTTACGCCGTATGCTGGTAAAATAGTGACACTAGAACGACCCTTCTGTAGGTTATACAAGTCGTCCCTACCACAGGGGCTATCCAAAACACTGCACCTCACCTTTCTATCACCAACACAACCCCAAGTATAAGTTCCAGAAAAATCCCGTTCTTACGTGCAGCGTTTTGAAACACAATACAGCTCTCTTCATGTGGCTGACGAAAGGCTTTGCGTGTTCCATACGGGAACGGAAAGTGAAGAACCCCTCACAACTGCCTCAGTGGGAGGTGACGTCTGCCATTCACTTGACATTGGTTTACAGAATTCATACACTGATCGAACAAATCATAACATCCAAAAATAATTAATGTACAATTATGAACTGTCGTCAATACCTTTGTCTAGGTAACATATTTAAGTGATAATTAATTGAAATCCTCAGCTGCCGACAGGTGTTGTTGATATACCTCGATGGGGAAAGCTGAAAAAATGTGCCCCGACCGGGACACGAACCCGGGATCTCCTGCTTACATGGCAGACGCTCTATCCATCTGAACCACCGAGGACACAGATGAATAGCGTGACTGCAGGGACTTATCCCTTGCACGCTTCCCGTGAGACCCACATTCCCAACTGTCCACAATCTACATGCGTACCTAATAGATATTTGCCCATCCACTCATTACTCGCGCACACTAAGGTGACGGTTCCCGTAAGAGTTCGGGCAACCTGTTCGCGTTCGAGAACAGTTACTATCTTCATACACAGTTAATGGCTACCCGGCCATTCACCTTAGTCTGTGCGAATGCGCACAGGTTGCCTGAGCTCTTACGGGAATCGACACCTTAGTGTGCTCGAGTAATGAGTTGATGGGCAAATATCTGTTAGGTACATTACGTATGTAGATTGTGGACAGTTGGGAATGTGATTCTCGCGGGAAGCGTCCAAGGGGTAAGTCCTTCCAGTCACTCTGTTCATCTATGTCCTCTGTGGCTCAGATGGATAGAGCGTCTGCCATGTAAGGAGGAGATCCCAAGTTCGAGTCCCGGTCGGAGCGCACATTTCCAGCTGTCCCATCGAGGTATAACACCACCACCTGTTGGCAGCTGAGAGTTTTAATTAATTATAATTTATTCTAGAGAAGCTGCACAGTCATCAATGGTATATGTTCTTTCGAGAACAGTTACTATCTTCATATATATATATAACATATTTAAGTGATTAACACCGCTAGGTAACCAGTTACTGTTAGCGCGAGATAAGTCATTCCAGATGTGAAATGCTGAGACATTCGCTACCGGTGTAACGCCCAAAACGTTCAATGCAAGCATGCCAACCTGCTAGCGTTGTGTTCCAGGGGTGTCAGATGGGATGGAGTTTCATGCCTGTTGCTGTTGGTCCGTCAATACAGGGACGGCTGATGCTGTTTGTGGATGACGCTGGGGGTGTCGTCCGATAGTGTCCAGTATCTTCTAGACTAGAGACATGTGGTGACCGACCAGGCCAGGGCAACATGTCGACACTCTGTAGAGCATGTGAGGTTACAATAGCGGTATGAGGGCGAGCATTATCCCGTTGGAAAACACCCCCGGGAATGCTGTTCGTGAATGGCAGCATAACAGGTCGAATAACCAGACTGACGTACAACTTTGCAGTCAGGGTGCGTGGGGTAGCCACGAGAGTGTTCATGCTCTCACACGAAACCGTACCCAAGACCATATAACTTCAGGAGTAGGTGGAGTATGTCTAGCACGCAGACAGGTTCGATACAGGCACTCAGCTGGTCCCCTCCCAACCGACACACAGCCATCGTTGGCAATGATACAGATCGAGATTTCATCAGAAAACACGACAGACCTCCACCCTGCCCTCAAATGGTCTCTCACTCGATACCACTGATGAAGCAAGTGGCTGTGGTTTGGGGTCAATGGAATGCACCACTACAGGGCATCTGGATCGGAGCTATTCTTCAAGTAACAAATTTGTAACAGTTCGCTGTGTCACAGTGGTACAGATGTCGTGCAATGCGCCACAGCCATACGTCGAACACGATGGTCTTCCCTCTCCGTAGCTCCTGGTGTACTTGCGAATGTTCAACTCGTGAGCACTGCTGCCAGCGATCATGTACAGTGGCTACGTCTTGCGAAGTGTTGCTGCAGTATTGCAGAAGGAACATCCAGCTTCTTGTGGCCCTAGAACACCTCGTTCAGACTCAGTAGGGTGCTAATAACGGCCTTAAAGGCATTCCTGAGTAACATCAACACCACCACCTCCACTCTCCAACGCAACTAACGCTCTCAGCCCTTACAGCGTGTACTTAAAGCAAACCTAATTTGCATCCTCATAGTCTACATCTACATCCATACTCCGCAAGCCACCCGACAGTGTTTGGCGGAGGGTACCTTGAGTACCTCTATCGGTTCTCCCTCCTATTCCAGTCTCGTGATCGTGGAAAGAAGGATTGTCGGTATGCCTCTGTGTGGGCTCTAATCCCTCTGATTTTATCCTCATGGTCTCTTCGCGAGATATATGTAGGAGGGAGCAATATCCTGCTTGACTCCTCGGTGAACGTATGTTCTCGAAACTTTAACAAAAGCCCGTACCGAGCTACTGAGCGTCTCTCCTGCAGTGTCTTCCACTGGAGTTTATCTGTCATCACCGTAACGCTTTCGCGATTACCAGATGATCATGTAACGAAGCGCGCTGCTTTCCGTTGGATTTTCTCTACCTCTTCTCTCAACCCTATCTGGTACGGATCCCACACTGCTGAGCAGTATTCAAGCAGTGGGCGAACAAGCGTACTGTAACCTACTTCCTTCGTTTACGGATTGCATTTCCTTAGGATTCTTCCTATGAATCTCAGTCTGGCACCTGCTTTACCGACGATCAACTTTATATGATCATTCCATTCTAAATCACTCCTAATACCTACTCCCAGATAATTTATGGAATTAACTGCTTCCAGTTGCTGACCTCCCATATTGTAGCTAAATGATAAGGGATCTTTTTTTCTATGTATTCGCAGCACGTTACACTTGTCTACATTGAGATTCAATTGCCGTTTCCTGCACCATGCGTAAATTCGTTGCAGATCCTCCTGCATTTCAGTACAATTTTCCATTGTTACAACCTCTCGATATACCACAGCATCATCCGCTAAAAGCCCAGTGAACTTCCGATGTCATCCACAAGGTCATTTATGTATATTGTGAATAGCAACGGTCCTGCGACACTCCCCTGCGGCACACCTGAAATCACACTTACTTCGGAAGACTTCTCTCCACTGTGAATGACATGGTGCGTTCTGTTATCTATGAACTCTTCTAGTGACGTTGTTAGCGCCTCTCTTACGCCACCGGCACTAGATTTGAATATACACCATCTTTCAGATGTAAAATCACACCTACCAACTATCTTTTATGTAAAATATTTTGAAAACATTATCAGCGATCTTTACAATTTAAATTTAAAGAATAACTTTTTATTTTTATTGGAGTGACCGGTTTCGATTCTATTTAAGAACCATCTTCAGACTCTGAAAAAACGTATTACCAGATATAGGGATCGTTATAATAGTCAGTATATATAGTAGAATGTAGAACTAATAAATAAATGCCCAGAACGGTGGGTGGACTCCATGGGCAAGTTGCGCCGACACTCGGCGCTGCGCTGGAATAACTGCTAATCGGACAAGGAGGGAACGGTTATTAAATAGGCTTGGTCACGCCCACCATCCTGTGACATCATTGCTAGACAATCAGAAAGACGTCTATGATTAGGTAAATACAAGAATTAGACTAAAAGTACGTCATAATTAAATTATATCGTAACATCAGTATAAACGATTATTCGTCATAAAATATAAACTATAAAGGTTCCTTGGTTTAAAATCGGCTAAAAGCATTCTGTCCTCTAACTATTCTGCGAAGATGCACCAAAGGTTCCTAAATCGACAGGTAGACGCTTCTAGCAAAGATACATCGAGGGTTGCCGTGGAAACGGTGTCCTATTCCGATTCGACAGTCTACAGAGCTGTCAAAGACTGCTGTAGGTGAAGACCAGCGTGCTCTGTCGATATAACATGTTGGAATCGATATAGCCATCCTTTGGTGCATCTTTTACAGAATTGACATTAGAGGGCAGCGTACTTTTAGCTGATTTTAAAGCAAGGAACCTTTATAGTTTATATTTTATAACGAATAATCATTTATAATGATATAACGATATAATTTAATTATGACGCACTTTTAGTCTACTTCTTGTATTTACCTAATCATAGACGTCTTTGTGATTGGCTAGCAATGATGTCACACACAGAACGTTGGGCGTGACCAAGCCTATTTAATAACCGTTCCCTCCTTGACCGATTAGCAGTTATTCCAGCGTCGAGGGTCGACGCAACTTGCCCACGGGGTCCACCCATCGTTCTGGGTATATTTATTTATTTATTTATTTATCACTTCTACATTCTGCTATATGTACTTAGTATTATAACGATCCCTCTATCTGGTAATATGTTTTTTCAGAGACTGAAGATGGTTCTTAAACAGAATCGAAACCGGTCGCTCCAATAAAAATAAAAAGTTGCGATCAAGACTTTTTATTCCTTAATTTCTTTTATGTCGTTCAACTCCTCCTTGGGGTTGAGACATTTTTCCGTCAGTCTATGCAGACGTACGAGTAGGTGGAGATTCGTGTTTTGAGATGTGGGTGAGGATTGAATCGGAATTTTCTATAGACCATATCCGGAGCCACAGGAAATCTTTAAAAACAATATTTGGCATGTTCCACCCCTGTCCGGGATTCCTCACTGTCTGCAAAACCAAGCGAATGAGCATCTCAGCGCCCTAGTATGCCGGCACATTTGGAAAGCAGCCAGTTTATTAGCTTCCGGACTGAGGAGTGACACGTGTGTAAAGTGAACTCCTGCGAGCCTGCACGGGTTCTCCATCGTCCGGCCGCCACATTCCACTGTCGTTTCTGCACCCACTCATAGATTCCAGTTCGCGTGACCGGGGTGCACCGGCTAGGCCAGTCCCGAGAGGGCGGGGAATCCCCGAGCTGCGTGCATTATTGACGGCATCGGCCACTGCCCGCACCCGTTGCGCAAGCTTGGCTCGCAGCACGGAAAATCGGAAAGGGAAGCTTCCAGAAAACGGGCTGAACTGTCCAAGCCCTGCAATCACTGCATTGCGACTGCCTCCATCTGCAGGATGGGCGAGAGGCACCTGTATCCCCTGTGTAGCATCAATTCTTATTCCGCAGGTTGCTTCCTATGTTGCTCCTTATCAATTGTTGGAATTCGTGCTTCTGTGTTTTCGCCGTCGCGATCGAGTTTTACTTTTCAGCCATCGCAGATGTGAGCTGTTACAGTTACACTAATGAGGAGAGCCTACTGACAAGTGTGTAGGTCCACGAACGACAACGCCCAGGGAAGACAATGAGGTTATGTGAGCATTCTAGGAAAGGTTTAATAACACGCCAATGCGAAATACCAGACTTCTGGATTAGGAAAGGCGTGCTTTTGCTTTTGGCAGTGTCAGACAGGCCGCACAGTGACAGGAAACAGACACAAGAAGGAATAGGTCCCGCAGTCTCCACTTCTGTTGAAAAATCTCCTACGAAGTCGATACGTAAGCATACTTTGGAACTCTGTGTACCGAGGACAGTGACGTGAGACCAAGTAAAAAAGACCTTTAGGTCAGACTTTTTCGACTGACGTTCTTAAATGAGACCAGAATGCCCGCGCTTTAGCATGCAGTACTTCTTTAACTCGATTTCTTAAGTCAGTAAACCGTGCGAAGATAGTGATTTCAGATGAATGTGTCATTTAACGCAGCTCACGTGTTAGAAACATTGCCGTATGGGCCGAAGAGAGTCCTCGTTAAACTCTCGAGTTAAGAAATGAATCCGCCTCACGTAATGATATGGGGTCGCGCAGGATTAGCCGTGCGGTCTGAGGCTCTGCAGTCATGGACAGTGCGGCTGGTCCCGGCGGAAGTTCAAGTCCTCCCTCGGGCATGGTGTGTGTGTTTGTCCTTAGGATAATTTAGATTAAGTAGTGTGTAAGGTTAGGGAGTGATGACCTTAGCAGTTAAGTCCCTTAAGGTTTCTCTCTCTCTCTCTCTCTCTCTCTCTCTCTCTCTCTCTCTCTCTCTCTCTCACACACACACACACACACACACACACACACACACACACACACACAGAATGATATGGGCAGCGATGACCTAACATCAGCTGCATGGATCGTATTTCTTTGAAGGGACTGTGAATGGCGCAAATAATTTACACATTTTACAAACGTGGTTAGTACCTCAGCTTGACGAAAGGGGCCTTACAGAACGCATATGGTTGCAGCACGACGGAGCGCTTCCTCGCTACCCTCTTGCAGTGAGCGAGTTCCTAAATGAACACTTTCCAGGACGGTGCAGAGGTTGTGGTTCATCAGCAACACCAGTTAGCTTGGGATGTGGACATAGAAGTCCTGCCCTGACCACACTTGACAACTAGTTACGCGGAGCCATTAAGGCGCACGGATCCGAACGTCGTTACGCTACAAACGGAGAACTGTGCAATGATGCTGAAGATGCATTTTGCACCGTAACACCCTACATGCTCAAAAGTATGCCAAGAAGAACGTGGATGCGTGTGTAAATGTGTTTGCAGCGCAATGAGGAACATATCGTTGTGATGGACACTTAGTACATAAGTATATACGTGTGCAGACAGAATTCAAACCAATAAGCACCCGATTCTAAGAGGTATGGCGTCTTTCCACCCACCCTGTACATACAGGAAACCCAACGCCATATTTCAGATGATGTGTATAGAAGTAGCCATAAAGTTTTAATTACCAACCCAATAAAATTGTTTCTTATGTTTTGTGGCTTTTCACCAACCTGTTTTCGGCTTTTGATCACAGTTAAATCCCCGCGCCAGAGTACCGTAGCCTGCCGCTAGGTGGGGGAAAACAAAATGGCACTGTCCGTTCAGCAAGTGTAGTATCGTTTGTTCAACGCTGCCACAGTCACTACTGAGATGGCGGAGGTGATACATTGATCAGGTGGCGTATTCACCTCGACTGTGCCCACGACGAAGAGTGGAGTGGTGGCGGATCGTCTCTCAAGTGGAGAACAGGGAATCAGAAGAGATGAGGGATAGCTCTCGAGGTGATACTGGACAAAGGGTACACCAGTCTGTTTCAAACGTCTTGCACGACACTGTGAATATGAAGATCGATTGCAGCCCACCGGGTTCCGGGACTGGTGGCGTGCATTCAGAAAGCCGGCCGAACCAAGAGACGATGGAAATATTACGGCCCGCCTGTTCTCCGGGGAATACTGATAGTGTCACTGTGATAGAGGAGCAAAGCGAGCAGCGGGGACAGGCGCGCGTTCACTGCCGCCAAAACAGGCCGAGACGGCGTCCACCATCGGGCAACGTAATGCTGCTTCCTTGTTTCCCGACTGTCATGGTGTACGGATAACACAGTATCATCTGTATAAATAAAAAGGCAGATGTACGTTTGTTCTAAATCGTCTATCTCCGAAAGTTCGTGACCGATTGCTTTGAAAATCTGACACTACGTTGCGTTCTAATACGGCCTGTTTTTAGGTACCTATGCCTTTAATACACTACCGGCCATTAGAATTGCTACACCAAGAAGAAATGCAGATGATAAACGGGTATTCATTGGACAAATATATTATACTAGAACCGACATGTGATTACATTTTCACGCAATTTGGGTGCATAGATTCTGAGAAATCAGTACCCAGAACAACCAATAACGACCTTGATACGCTTGGGCATTGAGTCAAACAGAGCTTGGATGGCGTGTACAGGTACAGCTGTCCATGCAGATTAAACGCGATACCACTGGCGTATTGTGCCCAGCCAGTTGCTCGGCCACCATTGACCAGACGTTTTCAATTGGTGAGAAATCTGGAGAATGTGCTGGCCAGGGCAGCAGTCGAACATTTTCTGTATCCAGAAAGGCCTGTACAGGACCTGCAAGATGCGGTCGTGCATTATCCTGCTGAAATGTAGGGTTTCGCAGGGATCGAATGAAGGGTAGAGCCACGGGTCGTAACACATCTGAAATGTAAAGTCCACTGTTCAAAGTGACGTCAATTCGAACAAGATGTGACAGAGACGTGTAACCAATGGCACCCCATACCATCACGCAGGGTGATACGCCAGTATGACGATGACGAATACACGCTTCCAATGTGCGTTCACCGCGATATCGCCAAACACGGATGCGACCATCATGATGCTGTAGACAGAACCTGGATTCATCCGAAAGAATCACTTTTGCCATTCGTGCACCCAGGTTCGTCGTTGAGTGGACCATCGCAGGCGCTCCTTTCTGTGATGCAGCGTCAGGGGTAACCGCAGCCATGGTCTCCGAGCTGATAGTCCATGCTGCTGCAAACGTCGTCGAACTGTTCGTACAGATGGGCATTGAGTTGCTAACGTCCCTGTCTGTTGACTCAGGGATCGAGAAGTGGCTGCACGATCCGTTACAGCCGTGCGGATAAGATGCCTGTCATCTCGACTGCTAGTGATACGAGGCCGTTGGGATCCAGCACGGCGTTCCGTATTACCCTCCTGAACCCACCGATTCCATATTCTGCTAATAGTCGTTGGATCTCGACCAACGCGCGCAGCAATGTCGCGGTACGATAAACAGCAATCGCAATAGGCTACAATCCGACCTTTATCAAAGTCGGAAACGTGATGGTACGCATTTCTCCTCCTCACGCGAGGCATCACAACAACGTTTCACCAGGCAACGCCGGTCAACTGCTGTTTGTGTATGAGAAATCGGTTCGATACTTTCCTCATGTCAGCACGTTGTAGGTGTCGCCACCGGCGCCAACCTTGTGTGAATGCTCTGAAAAGTTAATTATTTGCATATCACACCATCTTCTTCCTGTCGGTTAAATTTCTCGTCTGTAGGACGTCATCTTCGTAGTGTAGCAATTTTAATGGCCAGTAGTGTATGTTTCTTTTTTTTTTTTTAATACACATAAGCGCCAAAGAAACCGGTACATGAATGCCTATACAAATACAGACGTATGTAAACAGACAATATGTCGCTGATGTCAGCAACGCCTGTATAAGGCAAGTGTCTGGCGAAGTTGTTAGGTCGGTTACTGCTGCTACAGTGGCAAGTTACTAAGACTTAAGTGAGATTGAACGTGGTGTTAAAGTCAGCCCACGAACGATGGGACACAGAATCTGCGAGATAGCTATGAAGTGGGATTTTCCTGTACAACCATTGGGCGAGTGTGCTGTGAATATCAAGAATCCTGCAAAACATGAAGTCTCCGACATCGCTGCAGCCGGTAAAAGATATTCCAAAAACGGAACCAACGACGACTGATGAGATTCGTTCAACGTGACAGAAGTGTAGCCCTTCCACAAATTGCTGCAGATTTCACTGCTGGGCCATGAGCAAGTTTGAGCGTGGGAACTATTCAACGAAACGTCATCGATATTGGCTTTCGAAGCCGAAGGTCCGCTAGTGTACCGTTGATGACTGTACGACACAAAGCTTTACGCCTCGCCTTGACTGTTGATAGCTGGAAACATGTTGCCTGGTAGGAAGAGTCTCGTTTCTAACTGTCGAGTGGATGGATGTGTACGGGTATGGAGACAATCTCATGAATCCGTGGACCCTGCTTGTCAGCTGCGGACTGTTCAAGCTGGTGGAGATAGTGCAATGGTGTGAGGCGTGTGCAGCTGAAGTGATATGCGTCCCGTGATAAGTCTACATACGACTCTAACGTAAGCATCCTCTCTGACCATCTGCATCCATTCACACCTATTGTGCATTTCTACGGGCTTCGACAGTTCCAGCAGGACAATGCGACACCCCACACGTCCAGATTTGCTACATAGTGGCTCCAGGAACACTCTTCTGCATTTAAACACTTCCGCTTGCCACCAGACTCCGCAAATATGAACATTATTGAGCGTATCTGGGATACCTTGCAACGTGCTGTTCAGAAGAGATCTCCACCCCTTCCTACTCTTACTGAATTATGGGCAGCCCTGCAGGATTCATGTTGTCAGTTCTCTCCAGTACTACTTCAGACATTAGTCGAGTCCATGCCACGTCGAAATGCGGCACTTGGGCGTGCTCGCGGAGGTTCTGCACGATACTAGGCGGGTGTACCTGTTTCTTTGGATCTTTTGTGTATTTCATGCATGTGAAGCATACACTGAGATGACAAGTCATGGGGTACCCCCTAATATCGTCCAGTATAGTGCAGCAACTCCTCGCTGCAAGTCCCCAAACAACTATTCAGCTACGCTGCCTACACAGCTGCCCATAACTGCGAAAGTATTGCCGGTATAGTATCTTCTGCATGAACTGACCTCTCTATTATGTCCCATAAATGTTTCGTGGGATTCATATCTGGCTGGCGATATTATTCGCTCGAACTGTCCAGAATGTTCAAACCGATCGCAGACAGCTGTGGTCCGCTGACATGGCACGTTGTCATCCATAGAAATACCGTCATTGCTTGGGAATATGAAATCCACGCTCTCCAAGTAGCCGAATTAATTTCTGGTTAGTTACCGGTTCAGTTGGACCAGAGGGCACTGTTAATTGCATGCAAACACAGCCCACTCCATCACAGAGCTAGCGTCAGCTTGCGGAGTGCCTTGTTGACAAGTTGGATCCATGGTTTCGTGGTTTCAGCGGCGCACTCGAACCCTGCCATCAGCTCTCACCAAGTGAAATCGGGACTCACGTGACCAAACTATGGTTTCTTAGTCGTCTTGGGTCTAACCGATATCATCACGAGACAAGGAGAGGCGATGGAGGCGACGTGCTGGTAGCAAGGGCACTTGCTCGGTCGTCTGCTGCTATAGCGCATTGCTGTCAGATTTCGCCGTACTTTCCTAACTGATATGTTCGTATGTCTGTCATTGATTTTTGTCGTTATTTCACGCAGTGTTGCTTGTCTGTTAACACCGACAACTCTACACATACGCTGCTGCTCTCAGTCGTTGAGTGAAAATGCCTGAGCCGGCCGGGGTGGCCGAGCGGTTCTAGGCGCTACAGTCTGGAAGCCGCGCGACCGCTGCGGTCGCAGGTTCGAATCCTGCCTCTGGCATGGATGTGTGTGATGTCCTTACGATAGTTAGGTTTAAGTAGTTCTAAGTTCTAGGCGACTGATGACCTCAGTTCTTAAGTCCCATAGTGCTCAGAGCCATTTGAACCACTTTTTTTAAAATGCCTGATATTTGAGGGTCTCGACACTGTCTTAACAAATTGCATATTGGCCTCTGTCTCGGTTTCTTCGGCCAACGTTCATCTGATGATTTTACTGACGTTTCGCCAGAACGAGTGGCTGGCATTGTCAAAGCTTCACCCTCCATTGCCGGTGGTGAAATGGAGCCGAGCTCGCGGCCGCAGACTATATGTACCTGGCGCGCCAACGTCCGAGGGCTTCTCCGCGGTCATTTCCCGGTGCGGTTCTCCTCTTGCTACCTGCGACGGTCGTTCGCTGCAGTACGGGAAGCCAGGATCCGTCTACCTTAAGGCTTTCTTCTTTCTTGTTCAAACTGTTCGCGTGTTTTTGTATTTCCACAGCTTCTCTGAACAAGCGCGTGTGATGGTGCTTCTCTACAGCCAGAACTTCCCTGTCGGCGAATTTTATTACGTGGTCGGTCTCATTCAGTGCGTGCTCTGCCACGGCCGATTTCTCCACCTGCCCCAACCTGCAGAGTCGCTTATGTTCTTTGATCCTGGTGTTGATTGACCGTCCAGTCATTCCGACATAAACTTTTCCGCATGTGCATGGTATAGGCCTACGGTATATTCCCGACATTGCAAGTGGGTCCCTTTTCTCTTTTGCCGACCTAAGACACTCTTTGATCTTCCTTGTCGGTTTGAAAATCGTCTTTACGCCATGTTTGTGCAATATACGACCGATTCGGTCCGTCACTTTGTGAATGTATGACAGAAAGGCCGTACCCGCCATTTCTTTTTCTGATTCCTTACTTCGCCGAGTGTTTGCCTCTGTTACACTTCCAATATTATTTGTGGAGTACCCATTGCTCCTCAGAACACTTTCCAGGTTTTGCATTTCTCGTCTGAGGTGCTGCGGCTCACATATTCGTCCTGCTCTCGTTACGAGCGTGTTAGTCGCGACTCTTTTCTGACTCGGGTGGTGGTTTGATAGTTTGTGCAGGTATCGGTCAGTGTGTGTGTCGGTTTTCGATACACCCTGTGTCCCAGGTTTTCGTCATCTCTTGTGACCAGCACATCTAGAAATGACAGTTTTTTCTCATTTTTTACATCTATGGTAAATTTTATGTTGGCATGAAAGTTGTTAAAGTGTCTTGGGAATTCACCGAGCTGTCCTTCACCATGGCTCCACACCACGAAAGCACCATCGACATACCTGTACCACACCTTAGGTTTGCAAGTCGCCGAGTCCAGTGCCTGTGCTTCGAATTGTTCCATGAAGAAGTTGGCCACCACTGGACTAAGAGGACTACCCGTGGCGACGTCTTCCAGCTGTTCGTAGAAATCGCCATTCCACGTGAAGTAGCTCGTGGTGAGACATGCATGGAAGGGCTTTGTGATGTCTTGTGGGAAAATGGAACCGATGTGCTCCAGAGCGTCACTGATTGGCACTTTCGTAAATAATGAAACAACATCAAAGCTGGCCAGGATGTCGTTTGGTGTAAGATTCAGTTTCTTCAGCTTCTCAATGAAATGTCCTGAGTCCTTTACTTATGTGTCGGTCTTCCGCACGTGTGGCTGGAGCAGAGAGGCCAAGTGTTTCGCCATTTTATGCGTCGGTCAACCAGAAGCGATAACAATCGGTCTTAGTAGAACGTTGTTCTTATCAATCTTCGGTAATCAGTACAGCCGAGGTGGTAAGGCTTCTGTGTTGCAAGAGGAGAACCGCACCGGAAATGACCGCGGAGAAGCCCTCGGACGTTGGCGCGCCAGGCACATATAGTCTGCGGCCGGGAGCTCGGCTCCAGTTCACCACCGGCAATGGAGGGTGAAGCTTTGACAATGCCAGCCACTCGTGCTGGCGAAACGTCAGTAAAATCATCAGATGAACGTCGGCCGAAGAACTCGAGACAGAAGCCAATAGGCAGTTTGTCAACAAGGGCCAGGAAAGCCTTAACAATTTTGACACTCTTAACACTTCGGATCTCTCGAAATATTGAATTCCCTAACAATTTCCAAAATGAAATAGCCTCTGCTGTAGCTCCATCTGCCATTCTGCGTTCAAAGTGTGGTAATGCCTGTCGCGCAGGGATGATCACTTCGGAAACCTTTTTATATGAATCGTCTGAATACAAATGACAGCTACGGGAATGCGCTGTCCTCTTGTACCAGGTGTACGGGACACTACCGCCATGTCTGAACGTGCACATCGCTGTGGCACGGCTTCTGTGTATTTCTGTTGTTCGTTCTTATTGTGAGAGGCACTTTCTTGAAACGTAACAATTGTGTACGGAGTCTAATGATTCGCCCATCATTACACTTCATTCGATTTTCTAATACACGATTATTTTTGTAATTGTAATTACTTTTGATTTAAAAGGGAATGTATTGGATATTCGCACTTTTTGTGGTTCAGATGTAGAAACTTTGTCGAATTGGTTACTTCTGAGTATGGAAACAGTTTTACTACTTTAGACGTTTCGTTGTCACGTCTGCGACGTTTTACCTTCAGCTGCAACTGTGGCGCTTATTTGCTACGTTGCATTCCATTCAAGCCTCTTACGTTCCGCATTGACTGATTTGACTGAAAATCTAATGAAGACAACTTCGCGTTGTTGGCTAGACGCACGTCGTCTTCTTTTGTTTACTAGCCATTTGATATTCTCCACACACCGCACTATCTTTAGCAGACTAAAGAAAGACAAATGTGGTGTCATTTTTTTAGTTAGTGCCGATTTCTATGATGTTACATACGCTCCGTTTTATAAACATAAGAAATCAGTGAAAGTGATACTATTGGTAGTCATCAGACATGGTATATAGAAGCGGAGCATTCTGTCCGCTTCGAGCGCTGCTGTCACACGTGTAACAAAAGTGAACAGGAGTACCATGACTGTATGTGCTAGGCTATGATTCTAGTTTGAACTGTTTATTCAGTTTTGAGTGAGATTAATTACGTGAGATTTGCAGCGCAATAGTTATTCTTAGGAATTTATATGCAGTCCATTAGGTAAGTTTCTACCAGTCGGAATATCTTTGTACCATTTACTACTTTTGTTTCACATAGTTGGTGTTCCACCTACATCTATTGTTTCATATTAAAAGAAACAGTTCCGTTATCGCTGTCGTTTCTAGTTAGTATATTTGTCCTTCCATCTTCCTAAAAGCCATTAGACTTGTGATTATTCTTTCGTGTGTCGGCTATGACGAGAGCTTCTGACGACAGTGATTCAAATTGAACAATGCCAGGTCGGTACAAAAATCCTTATATTTCGCAGTAAACTAGTAATACTCCATAACCACTGTTCGTTTCAAGTTTTTGTTAACACCTGATTCCTTTTGGCATGACCCAAATTTACCCAAAGCATTAGAAATAAGAAAAACACTGCGTTTTTAAGACTGATTTAAAGTTAACCTGAACGACAATTTAACTTTCTACAAGTCTTCAAACTGAAATTCTACTCTAATAGGGGATAATTAATACTCATTTTCACTTTCCCAAACAATGAAAAATGTTACAGTACCTCTTAAGTTTTGTAATTTGTGTCCAAAATTTTTCAAAAATTGAAAAAAATGTGGAACAGAGTTGCAACAGTTGACTGTAATCTCCTTGAGGATAAATCGTTAACCCATGGTTGAGAAGATACGAATTCTAACTTGAAACTGTTAGATGAACATTTTTATCAGGACTACACTGCACTACACTACTAGCTACTCTGCACTACACTACTAGCTACACTGCACTACACTACTAGCTACACTGCACTACACTACTAGCTACACTGCACTACACTACTAGCTACACTGCACTGCACTACACTACACTACACTACACTACACTACACTACTAGCTACACTACTAGCTACACTACACTACTAGCTACACTGCACTGCACCGCACTATTAGCTGCACTGCACTGCACTATTAGCTGCACTGCACTATTAGCTGCACTGCACTATTAGCTGCACTGCACTATTAGCTGCACTGCACTATTAGCTGCACTGCACTATTAGCTGCACTGCACTATTAGCTGCACTGCACTACACTATTAGCCACACTGCACTACACTACTAGCTACACTACTATACTATATTATACTTTACTATTATACTATACTACTAGCTGCACTACACTACACTACTAGCCACACTGTCTGGTGACACTGTTACCCCTTGGCAAAAGCCTGAATAACGACATTTTGCAGTATGGATGTGCAGGAAGGGAGCCATTGAGGTTCTGGAAGGTACTGACTGGAATGAAGAGCCATGCCGACTCCACTTCCGTGGCCAGCAGCACTAGGTTTCTCGGTTGAGGGTTCGTGGTGCGAACAGCCCGCTCGAGGTGGTCCCACAGATTCTCGATTGGATTTAAATCTGGGGAGTTTGGTTCAAATGGTTCAAATGGCTCTGAGCACTATGGGACCCAACTTCTAAGGTCATCAGTCCCCTAGAACTGAGAACTGCTTAAACGTAACTAACCTAAGGACATCACACACATCCATGCCCGAGGCAGGATTCGAACCTGCGACCGTAGTGGTAGCGCGGTTCGAGACTGAAGCGCCTAGACCCACTCGGCCACATCGACCGGCAGAGTTTGGTGGCCAGAGGAGTATGGTAAACTCATTCTCGAGCTCTTCGAACCGCGCACGTACGCTGCGGGCCGTGTGACACGTTGCATTGTTCTGCTGGTAGATAAAATCGCGCCGAGAAAAACAAACTGCATGTAGTGGTGGGCACGGTCGCCAAAGGTATATACTTGTGTCGATCCACTGTGCCTTCCATAATGACAAGATCACCCAGCGAATACCACGAAAACATTCCCCAGACCGTATCGATCCTTCCCCCGTCTGCATCCTTCCGATAACTCTCGCTTGGTGTTTGCTTTCGGACGTTTCTCGCCGTACACGCCAACGACCATCGGCCCGATGGAGCATAAAACATCGTACATCTGAAAAGGCCAGCTGTCGGCACTCAGTGGACGTCCAGCTGTGATACTGGCGTGCAAATTCCAGCCCTCGTAGCCGATGAACAACAGTCAGCATGGGTGCGTGAACCAGGCGCCAGCCGCGGAGGCTCACACGCAGCCACGTTCGCTGAACTGTTCGTTTTGGTAGCCCCTCGCTTCATCTGTGCGGTCAGCTGCTTAACAGTTGCCCGTCTGTTCGCCCGCACACATCTCTGCAGCCGTCGTTCACACTCTGTCATCTATGACCCGTGGTGCACCAGGGTTGCCTCGGCTCCGGTTTCGGATAAGCGCCATTTTTCTATTCACGATATACAGCCGCAGTGACACGAGAACAGTAAACAGACTTATCCGTATCGGAAACGCTTCCACCCTTGGCCTGAAAGCCAATGATGATGACGTTTTGGACGTCAGATAAATCGCTCCGTTTCCGTACAATTACGACGACAGCACTGTCTCCGCGGCCCTCCCGCCGACATGCTTTATATACCCTCCACTGCTAGTGCTGCCATCTGCTGTCTGTGAGTGGTTAACGCACGTGGACGTCGAACACAGGCGGTGGTCGCATTAATGTGACTGCACCGTGTATTGTTCGCCGCACATTCCCAGCGAATTTGTTTCACGCTGGTTTACCTGGGGCTACACGTGGTCCAGTTGTTAGAATACTGTGCGTCGAGGTTTAGCGACGATGGGCTACCAACAGAGATAGCAACAGAGGTCTTGGCCAAGTCATCGATCGCTGGAAGAAACGTGTCGCACTGAGGGGTGAATATTTTGAGAACTAACCCCCACATAGGTCACTAGTCTCACTCTCAATTTTTCAAGCCGATAATTGAAACTTTACAACAATCCCTGCGGATATATCTTAACATTCTAATCCGTCCTTCGGATTTCACCCACGTTTTTTTGCCATTACTAAATGCAGGTGGACTACGCCAAGCCTTTTCCCACTGCAGTACACTACTGGCCATTAAAATTGCTGCACCACGAAGATGACGTGCAACGGACGCGAAATTTAACCGACTGGAAGAAGACGCTGTGATATGCAAGTGATTAGCTATTCAGAGCATTCACACAAGGTTGGTGCCGGTGGCGACACCTACAACGTGCTGACGTGAGGAAAGTTTCCAACCAATTTCTCACACACAAATAGCAGTTGACCGGCGTCGCCTGGTGAAACGTTGTTGTGATGCCTCTTGCAAGGAGGAGAAAGGCGTACAATCACGTTTCCGACTCTGATAAAGGTCGGATTGTAGCCTATCGCGATTGCGGTTTATCGTATCGCGACATTGGTGCTCGTGTTGGTCGAGACCCAATTACTGTTAGCAGAATATGGAATCGGTGGGTTCAGGAGGGTAATACGGAACGCCGTGCCGGATCCCAACGGCCTCGTATCACTAGCAGTCGTGATGACAGGCATCTCATCCGCACAGCTGTAACGGATCGTGCAGCCACGTCTCGATCCCTGAGTCAACAGATGAGGAAGTTTGCAAGACAACAACCATCTCCACGAACAGTTCGACGACGTTTGCAGCAGCATGGACTATCAGCTCGGATACCATGGCTGCGGTTACCCTTGACGCTACATCACAGACAGGAGCATCTGCGATGCTGTAGTCCATGACGAACCTGTGTGCACGAATGGCAAAACGTCATTCTTTCGGATGAATCCATGTTCTGTTTACAGCATCATGATGGTCGCATCCGTGTTTGGTGACATCGCGGTCAAAGCACATTGTAAGCGAGTATTCGTCATCGCCATACTGGCGTATGACCCGGCGTGATGGTATGGGGTGCCATTGGTTACACGTCTCTGTCACCTCTTGTTCGAATTGACGTCACTTTGAACAGTGGACGTTACACTTCAGATGTGTTACGACCCATGGCTCTACCCTTCATTCGATCCCTGCGAAACCCTACATTTCAGCAGGATAATGCACGACCGCATGTTGCAGGTCCTGTACGGGCCTTTCTGGATACAGAAAATGTTTGACTGCTGCCCTGGCCAGCACATTCTCGAGATCTCTCAGCAATTGAAAACGTCTGGTCAATGGTGGCCGAGCAATTGGCTCGTCACAGTATGCCAGTCACTACTCTTGATGAACTGTGGTATCGTGTTGAAGCTGCATGGGCAGCTGTACCTGTACACGCCATCCAAGCTCTGTTTGACTCAATGCCCAGGCGTAATGATGGCCGTTATTACGGCCAGAGGTGGTTGTTCTGGGTACTGATTTCTCAGAATCTTTGCACCCAAATTGCGTGAAAATGTAATCACATGTCAGTTCTAGTATAATACATTTGTCAAATGAATACCCGTTTATCATCTGCATTTCTTCTTGGTGTAGAAGTTTTCATGGCCAGTAGTGTACACTGGGCTACACAGTATCTTCTGAAACGAGAGACTAATCCCAAACATGTTTCGCTGATAAATCCAGTGTTCAGTTCTGGACAGTGGGCTGTCTCTCTATCAGTTCCTTATTGCTTCAAGAAAGACATCTCTTTTTGTTTTGTAAATAATTTTACGTGTTATCATCAAAATGAATTTAGGCTACAGTGACATAATTTATGTACAGTTCCATGTTCGTCTAAGTGTAACAATACAATAAGTAGCCATCGCTCAATTTTCATGCTATTTCTAACTAGTTGAAACAAAGAAACGTTTATGGCTGCTTTTATTCTGGCATGCGAGCATACTAGGAAGCACAATAATTAAGACCTGTGCCCTGCTTTTGATAATTTGTCGTCGTCCTTTTATCATCCTAAAGAATTAAAGTTAAACGTGGGCATAGTAATTGTACTAGTAGAAGCTAGTGTTGATTTGTTATCTTTAATATTAATTTCCTGTATTTCCTGTATTTGCCGTTTACCGTAAGCTGTATGCAGTTCTCTTGTTTTGAAGAACGATGATTTTATTAGGTCACGCGGTCTGCATTAGTTTTCAGTAAATACGTTTTTCAGACGGAACTCTACAAGCCGAAGCCACTGAGTAACTTTGGCTTGTATTAAATCAATATAAGAGTGAAAAGCGTTTCGTTTGTGCAGTCTTTGTTAATAATTGTCTAAGTCGGAGAGATCATTTAATTCACATAATCATTTTGTTACTTGCGACGGACTTATAATTGGTCCTCGCGAAATATTACGGCAACCATATAAAATAAAAATTTCATTACTTTCTTGCTATTAAAGTCAATTTCAATAATGCAAGTATAACAACAACAGAAGTTAACACCAATATATCGATCAACAAAGAGTAATAGGTCACATAATTTTGTTAGAATACGTATAGATTATGTACTGACGGTGTAGTTGTCTAGAGGATACTTAGTCATATGATGGGTTGCTCTTACCTATCACTTTTCGCTACACAGCTTAAGCGGTCTACAGCGCAGCATTTTTTTACAGGTCGTCAGTCTCCTTAATGGTTTGATGCGGTCTGCGCGAATGCCTCTCCTGTGTCAACATCTTCATCACACATTATCTCTTGCAATCCACGTCCTCAATCAATTATTTGCTGGATGTATTCCAATCTCCGTATTCCCCTACGGTTTTTACTCTCAGCAGGTCCCTCTAATACCATTGAAGCTATTCCCTGATGCCTTAACAGATGTCCTATCATCCTGTCCCTTCCTCTTCTCAGTGTTTTCCATATATTTCTTTCTTCGCTGATTCTGCACACCACCTCCTCATTCATCAACTTATCAGTCCACCTAGATGCCAACATCCTTCTGTAGCAACACATCTCAAACGCTTCGATACTTTCCTTTTTCGGTTTTCCCCATAGTCCAAGATTCATGTCTGTGCGATGATGTGCTACCAACTTTCATTTTCAGTAATTTCTTTCTCAAATGAAGCCTGATATTTGAAAGCAGTAGACTTGTTTCGGCCACGAACACCCTCTTTACCTTTGTTGTCCATCGCGCGTTATTTTGGTTGCAATTCCTTTATTCTACTACTAAGGGGTCACCAATTTTTGTGTTAAATTTATCGCTTATCTAATTTATGCTATTCCTCATTATTGTCGACTATTGTCGGTGTACTGTCAGATCACATTCTATGCTTATCTGACTGACTGGTTTGGTTTTGTGCAAACAGGCCATTTTTTCCAGATAGACTGAAATACCGTATTCTTAAACCATTGCATAGAAAAGTGGACAGGTCTGATGCTAGCAACTACCACCCAGTCTCACTTCTGACAGCTTTATTCAAAAGTCGTGAGAAAGTAATGCATTCGAAAGTGAAGTACAGACAAAATGTCAACTTGGTTTTCAAAAAGGCTTTTCAGCAAAAAATGCTGTATATGCTTTCACTGAACAGACATTAAATGCTTCGAATAACCGAACATCACCCATTGGGATATTTTGTGAGCTCTCTAAGGCTTTTGCCTGTGTGTGTCACGAAATTCTTCTAGATAAGCTTCAGTATTGTAGTATGAGTGAGACAGTGCACAAATGGTTTGGTTCATATTTAACTGGATGAATGCAGCAGTTTGAAATTAGCAGTACAGATAGTCTGAAAAAATCGACAAGTCCTCTAACTGGGGAAGTATCTAGAGTGGTGTCCCAGAGGGTTCAGTCTTGTGTCACATATTGTTGTTACTATATATTAATGACTTGCCAATCTACAGTATATTCATGAAAGTGCAAAGTAAGTTCTTTTTGTTGATGATAAAAGTATAGTAATCACATGCAACAAACAAGAATGAGCTGAAGAAATTGTCAATAATATCTTCCAGAAAATTTAGTGGTTCTCTGAAAATGGACTCTCACTAAATTTTGAGAAAACACAGTTTATACAATTCTGTGCAGTAAATGTCATAACACCATTGATAAATATAGACCACGAATAGAAGTCTGTTGCTAAGGTAGAATATTCAAAATATCTGAGTGTGTGCATTAATGAGAAATTGAATTGGAAAAAACACATTGATGACCTGCTGAAACGGTTAGGTTCAGCTACTTATTCTATGCTATTTGGTGATAAACATATCAGTAAATTAGCCTTCTATGCCATTACCATTCACTGCTTTCATATGGCATCACATTTTTGAGTAGTTCATCATTAAGAGGAAAAGTATTCATTGCGCAGAAGCGTGTAATCAGAACAATAACTGGAGCCCACCCAGCATCACACTGCACACATTTATTTAAGGAACTCGGGATATTCACAGTACCTTCGTAGTACATATATTCACTTATGAAATTCGTTATTAATAACCGAGCCCAATTCAAAAATAACAGCGAAGTGCGTAGCTAGTACGGTAGAAGAAAGGATGGTCGTCACTATTCTGGGTTAAATGTGATTTCCCTAAATCGCTGCAGGCAAATGCCGGGACGGTTCTTTTGAAAGGGCACAGCCGAAATCCTTCCACGTCATTACCTAATCCGATGAGACCGATGACCTCGCTGTTTGGTCTCTTCCCCCAACCAACCAACCACCCTCTGGGTTAAATCTGACTTTGGCACATAAAGGGATGAATTATGATGCCACAAAAATCTTTTGTCATGTGCCAAACAGCATTAAAAGCTTAACAGATAGCCAACCAACATTTAAAAACAAATTAAAGGAATATCTGAATGTCAACTCCTCCTACTCAATGATGAATTTTTACACCTGAAGTAGTAGCGTTAAGAGAAAAGAAAAAAATATATTATGTAAGAAAAGTTACGTTGAAGTGACACGTTCCACATTATTACTAAATGTGTTCATGATCTATGGAAAAAGTATTAATGTAATGTAATGCATTTATCACTGGTAGCAGAACAAAATTCATAAAAAGCTGTAACATGCAGTTGTACCACTCAACATCTTGACAATATTACTACTTTTGATGCTAGATAGCGAAATGTATACAAAGAAACAAAACAGTGCATAAAAATGTCTACAATATTGTTTTTTATTGTTTCAGGTAAGGCGCAATGATTGATTGAGAGTAACACACCTATACCTGAAAGGTCAGTGACAATATCTGTAAGTACCCATACCCGTTCAACATTATTGTACCAGGACGGCGTGCACCGTCTAAACTCACGTAGAAAATTGTTTTTGAGTTAGTATGGGTACTAAAAATAAAGTTCAAGTGCCGTCCAGCCAGTCTGTTACTCAAGTGAGTTCAGAGATTTGTAAAACGCCGTTGTATTTGTCCAAATAGTATCATCGCCTTAGCAAAGCTGGTCTGTTCCGTGAAACTTTATTTATTCACTCGTTCATTCATTTATCCTTGGTGACTGTCAGTTACCTAACTGACATGAACCTCCTTTTTTACAGTACAATTTGAAAAGATATTTTATCAAAATCACAAACAATTTTTTCACTTTTTCGTAAAATAACTGGTATCTAGATTGTTGGCCTATAAAACTGCAGCCCCATGAACGCAGTGAGCAATAAACGTCAGATTAGCGTCATGCAAGCTACTTGCTCATATATGTCAACAATTAGAATTTCATCACAACCATACAAATTACTCATAGGTAGGAGTAAGCCCATTTACATTCTGTAGACAGCCTGTTCCTAAAATGAATGAATGTAAAAAAATGAGATTGCCAATAGTCATAACAAGCAGCTTCTATGTAGCAAGCCATTTCCACATCTTCCTGTCACTCCCCCGACGTCATGCCCACGGACGCCTACCAGATGGGCTTTAAACAAGGCAGACTGGGAAGCCTTTACCTTTGCTGTCTCCTCTGAATCTCCCCCACATGGTGCCATAAATGTTGTTGTTGAGCAGGTCACTACAACGATCGTTTCTGTGGCGGAAAACGAGATCCGTCGTTCTTTAGGGTGCCCCCAGCGAAAGACAGTCCCTTGGTGGTCGCCGGAAGACGCTGAGGCGATTAGAGCTGGCGAGCTCTACAGCGACATAAGCGGCACCCTTCCCTAGAGCACCTAATAGCCTTTAAGCGGTTCTGTGCCCGCGTTCGCCAGCTTATAAAACGACGGAAACTGCAGTGTTGAGAGAGGTACGTGCCGGTCATTGGGTGCCATACGTCGCCTTCCCAAGTCTCGACGAAAATCAGACGTCTTTTTCGGAACCAGACCCCAACAGGTGTCCGTGGCATTAACATCAATGGCTTGTCATCTACAAGCACAATCGTGATTGCCGAGCTCTTTGCTGAGCACTATGCTCGAGCCTCTGCGTCGGAGAACTTCCCCCCAGGCTTTCGCATCCTCAAACGGCGGATGGAAAGGAATGTCCTCTCGTTGACTACACGCCACAGTGAATCCTAGAACACACCATTTACAGAGTGGGAGCCCCTGAGTGCCCTTGCACATTACCCCGCTGCTGCTCCTGGGCCAGGTCGGATCCACAGTCAGACGATTAAAGATCTCTCGTCTGACTAGAAGCGACATTCCGGTGCTCAAACCTGGTAAAAAGCTGCTTGATGTGGACAGCTACCGGCCCATCAGCCTCACAAACTTTCTTTATAAGCCGCTGGAAAGTACGGTATGTCGGCGGTTGGGTTGGGTCCTGGAGTCACGTGACCTACTGGCTCCATGTCAGGGCGGCTTCCTCCAGGGTCGCTCTACCACTGATAATCTCGTGTCCCTAGAGTGTGCCATCCGAACAGCCTTTTCCGGACGCCAACATCTGGTTGCCGTCTTTTTTTTACTTAGGTAAATCATACGACATGACGTGGCGACATCACATCCTTGCCACTCTGTATGAGTGCGGTCTCCCGGGCCCACTCCTGATTTTTATCCAAATCTTCATGTCGCTCCTTCGCTACTTACTATCCGTGTCTAAGTCAGTGCCTCGCATAGTTCCGCCCTCCCCCTCCCCCCCCCCCCCCCCCCCCACCTTTTCAGGAGAATGGCTTTCCGCAGGGCTCCGTATTAAGTTTCCTACCGCTCCTACAGTAGTAATGTTGCTGAGCGCCGCCTACAGGGCGCCATTCGCAAGGCGCAGTCATGGGCTCTAGACCACGGCTTCCAGTTTTCAGCCGCGAAGTCGTGTGTCTTGCTTTTTCTGTCGGCGTCGTACCGTTCATCCAGAACCAGAACTTTACCTTAATGACGATCCACTTACTGTTGTGGAGACACACCGAGTCTTAGAACTGTTTTTTGACGTCAGATTGACTTGGCTACCTTACTTTTCTCAGCTTAAGCGGAAGTGCTGGCAGCACCTCAATGCTCCCCACTACCTGAGCAACACCCCCATTGTACCACTGTGGCTATCGCCTAGGGACGGGAGCTTTTAGGACGGGAGCTTTTAGGACGGGAGCTTTTAGGACGGGAGCTTTTAGGACGGGAGCTTTTAGGACGAGAGCTTTTAGGACGAGAGCTTTTAGGACGAGAGCTTTTAGGACGAGAGCTTTTAGGACGAGAGCTTTTAGGACGAGAGCTTTTAGGACGAGAGCTTTTAGGACGAGAGCTTTTAGGACGAGAACGGTGACCAGTCTCCTGGTGGAGGCCGGAGTTCCTCCATTGAAGGTTACCGATCTACAAACTGCTCGCCAGTTACGTTGCACACGTTCGCAGTTCTCCTGCGCATCAGAATTACCGTCTCCTTTTCCCAACCATGGCGGTTCATCTCCCACATCGGCGGCCCAGGTCATAGCTTACGATTGCGGTTCGCATTCAGTCCCTTCTCTCTGAACTGGAGTCCTTCCCGTTACCACCTCTCCTCGAGGTCCATTCACGTACACCTCCACGGTGTACACCTTGGCCGCAGATTCTTCTTGACCTTTCGCATGGCCCTAAGCACTCCGTTAACCCTGCGGCTCTCCGCTGACACTTCCTTTCGATTCTCGAGATGTCCCGGGGCCACGAAGTGATTACACCGAGGGGTCGATGGCTGATGGTCACGTAGGCATTGAGTATGTTCATGGAGGACGTATTGAGCAGCACTCCTTGCCAGATGGCTGCAGTGTTTTCACTGCAGAGGTTGCGGGCATATCTCGTGCTCTTGAGCATATCCGCCCATGCCATGGCGAGTCATTTCTCCTGTGTACTGACGCACTGAGTAGCCTACAAGCTATCGACCAGTGCTACCCTCGCCATCGTTTGGTAGCGTCCATTCAGGAGTCCATCTATGCCCTGGAACAGTGCCGTCGTTCAGTGGTGTTTGTGTGGACCCCATACACTTAACGGCGCAGGGTTTTTCAGCTTTGGGACACGGAATGGCATAACAGTAAGCAGAACAAACTGCATGTCATTAAGGAGACTATGAATACGTGGAAGTCTTCCATGCGGTCTCACAGGGATCCAGTTGCCCTTTGTCGGCTCCACATTCGCCATACATCGCTCACACAATGTTACCTCCTGTGCCGCGAGGACCCACCTCGGTGTCGCTGTGGCTCACAAATGACAGTCGTCCACCTCTTCCTGGACTGCCCACTTTTAGCCGCTCTGCGGCAGTTTTTTAACTTTCCCAGTACCCTACCTTAGGTGTTGAGCGACAGTGCCTCAACAGCAGCTTTAGTTTTACGTTTTATTTTATTCGTGAAGTTAGGTTTTATCATTTGATCTAAGTTTTAGCGCATGTCCTTTGTCCCTCTGTGTCCTCCACTCTGGGGCTTTTAGTGTGGACATTTTAATATGTTGCAGAGTGGCTGGTTTGTCCTCTTTATTCACATTGTCAGCTAGCCATGGTAATCTCCTGTCTTGTTTTGATCTCTTCTACAGGTTTCTTGAGTCTCTCTGTGGTTTTCTTCTTCCATTTTGTCCATTTTAGTGTTTGTTGCCCTGTCATTCTTGCGGTTTTCTTCTTTCTTTCATCTATTTTGTATGTCTCGACCATTTTACTCCGACCCTTGTAAATTATTTTAATCGGAACGAGGGACCTATGATCTAGCAGTTTGGTCCCTCCCCCCTCTTTTGAACCAACCAACCATCCATCCATCCATCCCTTAGCGTTCGGTGGTAGGCCTGATTTAACAGCGTAGCGCGCCGCCAGGAAAGCAGACACACCACCCCCACCCCCCACCGTGGTCGGCAGGTTAGCATGTTTGCAGTGCAACGCTTTCAATTTCTTCGCGACATTAAGGCTGACATTTTGTGGCCTTTATTTGCAAATAGTCATAAAAACTGCTCGAAATTACTCCTTTCTCTTTGAATGCCCGCCGTGCAATGATGCCTGTCTGTCGCACCCATCCGAACACCGCTGTCAAAGTGGGGATTGCATGAGAGGCTCCCATAATTCGCGCTATAAGCTCTTCATCCGTCTCGGTAGGCGTTTTGTAAACAACAGATTTCGGGGCTCTCGAGACGAAAAACTCAAGGAGCGTCAGGCAAGTATAACGCTTAAGTCATACCACTCGCCCATTGCGCCCTACCCAGTCCGCACCAAAAATCTCACCCACATCGCTTCGCACCGAATGAGCGAAGTGTGTTGACGCACCACGATGTTGCTGCCACATGCATTATCGCACGTTGAGTACGACATGATCCAATAACTATTGGCAGTGTCTCCCTTCAGAAGATTAGGTACCAGTTTGCCTTCCGTCGTTGGGTGAGCATGAATGGACCAATCAGATTAAAGCCTACCACGCCAGCGCAAACGTTGGCGCTCTTGCTGACCACGAACAAAGGTGCCGCTCAGATTTTCACGTGCCAACAAGCGCTGATTCTGGGTGTTGAACACACCTTGCCTTGTAAAGGATGCCTCAAAGTACAAAGGTGGCGTATTCAGATTGAATTGCACACTTCTGCAAAAACCACTGGCAGAAGTCAGTGCGATGCGGTGAATCTTCTGGGTGAGGAGTTTGAATTCTCCGAAGGTGGTGAGGTCGGAAATACGCCACCTTTCCACACATGCGACACTGTGGAATGGCGTATACCCATTTCTCGAGCAACACGCCTTGAGCTTGTTCAGGGCGTGTTCTGCAGCTTGCTCATCAAACTATGGCGTACGCTTTGTGCTGACGACCGCGTCCTTCTGATCTTCACGTCTGTGCCACAAAATGAATACATGTACGTCTTAAATGCGCATGAGCCATTACAATGGCTTGGCAGTAGAGAACTCACCTCAAGCGCACCTGCCTCTCTTCGGGACGTGTGGTTGGTGGTGTACGTGCGTGGATCTGGCGCACGACGATTCAGAAACCGCTGAACGTACAACTGTTCAGCAGCGAGAGCATTTCTATCCGCCACCCAATAAGCATAGTACATGTCCGCCTTTTCATTCCAATAAACGCGCTCCATTTCCCGTCCGCTCCACACAGTACCAAATAAGAGTGCCACCGTTTGTTGAAACACTAACGGCGAACCATACTCTGCAGTGTGCCCAAGTGCCGTCCTTTGTGCGTCATCCTATCAAGCAGGCATTTACACTGCCAAACCTATCTGGTCCACCCCGTGGCAAATGCCAGAAGAAACTCCTTGCCGCTGTCCCACCCGAAACACCCGCTACCGTTTCAGCTCGGATGAAGGGCGGTATGCCTACCTTCCAGGCGGCGCGCGACGCTGTTAAATTACGCCGGCGCAAGGGATGCGGACAGCGTTGCTATGTAAGTTGTTTGTTACAACCCACTCTGACAGCCTTCTCATTTGTTACATACATTTTAGAGAAATGTTGTGTAACCTCCCCATTATATTTTGTTTCTGTATGGTGTAAGGGTATCGTCTTTGATTCATAATCAAAAAGTTTTCGGTCCTGGGTTCGAATCCCACCTCTGCTTAAAAATAGATGAATAATCAGCATTGGTGGCCGAAGACTTCCGGCATAAGAAGTCACCGTCATTCTGCCGACGGCCTTCTCAATGAGGGCGGAGGAGCGGACAGAGGTTCAGGGCACTCTCTTGTCCTAGGAGGAAAACAGCCCCTAAAGGCGAAAGAATCAGCAATGATCAATGGCATGAGGATGCAAAAGGCAATGGAAACCACTGCAATAAAGACACGTAACCACAGGGCATGTGACCTGTAATTGAAGAAGTGTCATGATGATCTCTCCATTGGCAAAAGATTCCGGAATAGTCCCCCATTCGGATCTCCGGGAGGGGACTGCCAAGGAGGAGGTTACCATGAGAAAAAGATTGAATAATCAACTGAAGGGTAACGTTCTACGAGTCGGGGCGTGCAATTTAAGAAGCTTGAACGTGGTAGCGAAAGTAGAAAATCGGGAAAGGGAAATGCAAAAAATTCAAATGGCTCTGAGCACTGTGGGACTTAACTTCTAAGGTCATCAGTCCCCTAGAACTTAGAACTCCTTAAACCTAACCTGACATCACACACATCCATGCCCGAGGCAGGATTCGAACCTGCGACCGTAGCGATCCTGCGGCTCCAGACTGTAGCGCCTAGAACTGCACGGCCACCACGGCCGGTCGGAAATGCAAAGGCTGAATTTAGATATACTACGGGCTAGTGAGGTGAAGCGGAAAGAAGACAAGGATTTCTGGTCGCATGAATATAGGATAATATCAACAGCAGCAGGAAATGGTATAACAGTAGGATTCGTTATGAATAGGAACGTAGGGCAGAGGGTGTGTTACTGTGAACAGATCAGTGACAGGGTCGTTCTTATAAGAATCAACAGCAAACCAACACCGACAACGATCATTCAGGTATACAAGCTGAAGATGTGTGTGTGTGTGTGTGTGTGTGTGTGTGTGTGTGTGTGTGTGTGTGTGTGTGTGTGTGTGTGTGTGTGTGTGTGTGAGAGAGAGAGAGAGAGAGAGAGAGAGAGAGAGAGAGAGAGAAGGGGGGGGGGGAATATTTGAAAGGCTAATGCAGTATGTTAACGGGGATGCAAATCTAATAGCCATGGGTTACTAGTATGCAGTTGTAGGGGAAGGAGTATATGGGCTTGGGACAAGGAATGACAGAGGAGAAAGACGGAGTTCTGTAACTCGCTTCAGTTAGTAATAGCGAATACCCCGTTCAAGAATCACAAGAGGCGGTGGTATACTTGGAAAAGGAGAGGTGATACGGAAGATTTCAGTCAGATCACGTCATGGTTAGGAAGAGATTTCGTAATCAGATACTGGATTGTAAGGAGTACCCAGGAGCAGATATAGACTCAGATCACAGTATAGTAGTGTTGTAGAGTAGGCGGAAGTTCAAGAGATCAATCAGGAAGAATCAATACGCGAAGAAGTGGGATACGGAAGTAATAAGGAATGACAAGATATGGTTGAAGTTTTCTGAGGCTGTAGTTACAGCAGTAACGAATAGCTTAGTAGGCAGTACGGTTGAAGAGGAATGGACATCTCTAAAAAGGGCCATCACAGAAGTTGCGAAGGAAAACATACGTATAAAGAAGGTAAGTGCGAAGAAACCATGGGGAACAGAAGAAATACTTCAGTTGATTGATGAAAGGAGGAAGTACAAACATGTTCCGGGAGACTAAGGAATAGTAATACAAGTCGCTGAGGAATAACATAAATAGGAAGTGGAGGGAAGCTAAGACGAAATGACTAGATAAAAAATGTGAAGAAATCATTGTCGGTAGGGCTGACTCACCATACAGGAAAGTCAAAACAACCTTCGCTGACATTAAAAGCAAGGGTAGTATCATTAAGAGTGCTACGGGAATTTCACTGTTAAATGCAGAGGAGAGAGCAGATAGGTGGAAATAGTACATTGAAAGACTCTATGAGGGGGAAGATTTGTCTGATGTGATAGAAAAAGAAACAGCAGTCGATGTGGAAGAGATAGGGGATCCAGTATTATGATCAGAATTTTAAAGAGCTTTGCAGGACGTCTGGCGACGTACCATCTGACTATCGGAAAAGAATCATCCACACAATTCCGAAGACGGTAAGAGCTGACAAGTGCGAAAATTATCGAACAATGAGCTTAACAGCCCATACATCTGACTTGCTTACAAGAATAATATACAGAAGAATGGAAAAGAAAATTGAGGATACGCTAGACGACGATCAGTTTTGGCTTCAGGAAAAGTAAAGGGACGAGAGAGGCAATTCTGACGTTACGGCTAATAATGGAAGCAAGGCTAAAGAAAAATCAAGACACTTTCATAGGATTTGTCGACCTGGAAAAAGCGTTCGACAATATAAAATGGTGCAAGGTGTTTGAAATTCTGAAAAAAGTAGCGGTAAGCTTTAGGGATAGACGGGTCATATACAGTAAGTACAACAGCCAAGAGGGAATAATGAGTGGACGATCAAGAACGAAGTGCTCGTATTAAGAAGGGTGTAAGACAAGGCTGTAGCCTTTCGGCCCTACTCTTCAATCTTTACATCGAGGAAGCAATGATGGAAATAAAAGAAAGATTCAAGAGTGGAATTAAAGTTCAAGGTGAAAGGACATCAATGATACGATTCGCTGATGTCTTTGCTATCTTGAGTGAAAGTGCAGAAGAATTACTTGATCTGCTGAACGTAATGAACAATCTAATGAGTACACAGTATGGACTGAGAGTAAATCGAAGAAAGACGAAGGTAATGAGAAGTAGTAGCAATGGGAACAGCGAGAAACTTAACATCAGGGCTGATGGTCATGAAGTAGATGAAGTAGGCAGTAAAATAACCAATGACGGACGGAGCGAGGAGGACGTCAAAAGCAGAGTAGCTATGGCAAAAAAAGGCACTCCTGGCCAAGAGAAATTAACTAATATCAAATATCGGCCTTAATTTGAGGAAGAAATTTCAGAGAATTTACATCTGGAGTACAGCATTGTATGGTAGTGAAGCATGGACTGTGGGAAAACCGAAACAGAAAAAAATCGAAGCATTTGAGATGTGGTGCTACAGACGACTGTTGAAAATTTGGTGGACCGGTAAGGTAAGGAATGAGGTTCTAGACAGTATCGGAGAGGAAAGGAATATGTGGAAAACACTGATAAGGAGAAGGGACAGGATGATAGGACATCTGCTAAGACATGAGGGAATGACTTCCATGGTACTAGAGGGAGCTGTAGAGGGCAAAAACTGTAGAGGAAGGCAGAGATTGGAGTACATCCAGCAAGTAATTGAGGACTTAGGCTGCAAGTGCTGCTCTGAGACGAAGAGGTTGGCACAGGACAGGAATACGTGGCGGGCCCCATCAAACCAGTCAGTACGCTGATGACCAGAAAAAAATGGAATTCAACCCAACTTTGCAACACCAAAGATTGTTTAACAGTAACATAACTTGCTCTCCCTCTGATAAGCACATTGATGACATACAAAAACCAAATGACATGACCACCTTAGAACTGTATAATGGGTTTAATGAGGCAGAAATCTCCTCCGTGTATTCGTTGTTTATGAGCAGATTGTGCTTCGCCTCATGTACGATGGAGAAATGTCAAAAATCACACCTCGGAAATTCGACAGTGGCAGCGGTTTGTAGTTCTACGGTGTTGCTGCTCCCGTTGATCGGAATCCCACGACTGTGGGGTAAATATGGGACCCATATGTTGAGGTAGGCCTTCATTGACCCCGTACAGCATCAGCATGTCAACGGTTCCACGCAACTAGCACCCGAGAGGGCACACGCATCATTCACCCGGCGGTCCAGGACCGCACAGCTGTGCCACGTACACTGACTCGCGAAAAGAGCTTTTTAGCAGTTACAAAAGTAACCACACGGGCAGTTCTCTCACCCACTGAAACACATGGTCGGGGGTTGCCAAGAGACTGTTACGCCACCGCACGTCACCCACTCCGATTGCCGACCTCTGGGATAGGGTTGAAGCAGCCTGGAATAACATACCCTCATCCATAATCCAAGCTCAGTCTGATCAGGTGCCCAGTCAAGCTAAAGCCGTTGCGTCTGCCACAGCTGTCAGCTATACGTATGAAATATCGCACTGTGTACTCCCTCCAAGGTACCAACGAATTCAATAGTGTGGAACGTCCCAACAGTTAAACATATAAATATATAACATTCACATTTAGTGTGACCTTCGAACAGTTTATTATTCCGTAACCTCGCAATAATGTGACTGATCTCTCACTAAAATTGTGGCTCATATATAACCTTTCAATAATTAACTGACTGTGAATCTGAACTAGTAAATTTGGACGTCAGTAGTGCTGCGTCACGGCCCTGAAAGATCATACTGAATAAACTGAAATTTCTTACCTCAATGAAGTCGCCGGATAACTTGTATATATCTGCTCCTATAAGAAATTTTTCTGGCACAGCCCAGTACAATACTGGCCGCTAGATTTGTCATGTATAGGAAGAAAGAACTGATTTTTCTTTACGATAATCGGGATGACTATGAACTGCATAAATTGGTGAATTCTTTAAATTCAGATGAATGATTGTGAAAAAGTTAATTTTATAAAAAAAAATTATTATTAAAAGATTTTTAAAACATTTTCGTGGGACTTGATATAACAATAGTACATACGCGCGAGGCTGCTTTTCCCTTATACTACATCGCTCAGGCACCGCCATTGCTGCCCACGACCGGTCCCGCCAACTCCAAACACCAGACTGCTAGCTACTGCTTACTCCTACTGCCAACACAGCTCTTACTGCAGCCAACACTGCTCTCTAGTCTGAGATTCCCTTACAGCTTACATATCGCAGGCAGCGCGTGAACAATCCATCGAAATTACATCTGCTCGAGTGCGCTAGCAACAAATTCCTTGTCATGGACTTCTTAAAAGTGTATTCTCCCTACTGTCGGTATACATGCGACAGAATGCTTAGCTAATATGTTCCGAAACGCCGCGCATAAAAACTGGATTGTCTGGGGTTCTATTGGTGATAAAAAGGTAGGGTCAAGAGTTTTAGATATCTATTGGGTTAGGGACCATTTGTATAGCCAACAGAAAAGTCAGTGTCTCTATCTTATAGTACAGCGTTAAAGTATGAATGTTACACACTTGCTCCTGCTTAGGCAAACGGAGCAAAATCGGTAGATTCTTTTCGCATCTGATGGGGTCGGCGGCGGGCTTGATAGACCCTAAGGAGGCACCGATATTTCATGTGCGATTCCTCGAAAAAACCACACAAAAAGGAATTATTAGTATATTTTCACCTCACCAAAAAATGTGTTCAAATGTGTGTGAAATCTTATGGGACTTAACTGCTAAGGTCATCAGTCCCTAAGCTTACACACTACTTAACCTAAATTATCCTAAGGACACACACACACACACACACACACACACACACACACACACACACACACACACACACACACACACGCCGGAGGGAGGACTCGAACCTCCGCCGGGACCAGCCGCACAGACCATGACTGCAGCGCCTAAGACCGATCGGCTAATCCCGCGCGGCTTCACCTCACCAGCGGACTAAAACCCAGTCGACGATTTCGAAGCGGCTCTGCACAGCAGCTGGCTGTAATTTTTACGATGTATTCTTAAAATTCCGATCTCGATCAAACTCGAAAAGTTTTCTTGATATCTTTATCCGTTTTCGAGATACTGAGACCAGTGATACCCTACTTGTACACTTAAAATACACATGGAAAATCTTTCGACCCGAAACCAGAGCATTGCAAATATTCATAGACGCTTCCGCAGTGTCTACAGAGATGTGGCAGTGAACAAAAGCACGCTGAGCCGTTGGGCGGGGCGTCCGTCACCATCGCAACAAGGCTGCGCAAAACTGCTGGCCGGCCGCACACAGATGTGACTCCTGCAGTGTTTGGAAAGTGCAGACAGACTCGTTCGAGGTGATCGATGGATCAGAATAAGACACCTCGTTGCTAAATTTCTGCTCCTTCATGACAATTCAAGGCCTCGCAAAAGTCTGCACAGCCGAATTGAGCTCACAACGCTTCTTCGGACTGTTCTTCCCCCAAGCAATATTCAGCTTGGATCCCGCACTTTACGACTTCCATCTGTTTTGTTCAATTAAGGATGCACTCCAGAGGAAGCAGTGCTTGTATGATGGGGAGGTTACTGATGCAGCATGACGTCGAACAGAAGAGTGGCACCGCGCGGGCACACAGACCGTCCCAGTGAGGTCGCGTAAGGCCGTCACAGTGAACGGAGACTATGTTTAAAAACAGGGTTTTGTAGCCGAGAGAGTGGGGAATAACGTGGTGTACTGCAATCCTCTATAAAACCAATCTGATTTTATAAAAAATATGCAATACAGTACTTGTAGAACGCCCCTATAGAACAATACTTGATCCCGTAGCCAGTGGCGAGAAGCAACCACTCATTCGTAGCTATTTCGCAGATAGTCTTTGTCTGCTTGGCCATTTTTACTGCTATGTTTTCGTGCTTTTCTTCTAAATTTGTTCGTTATGAAGATGCGGCACAGAGTATGGCCTTTATGCAGGGTGGACCAGGACTCCACTGACAAACTTCCAGGCTTAGTGGTATAGACCAAAACAAGAAAGAAAGACTACTAAACACAGGTTCTACAGTCCATACCGTAAGAAGTGGGAGCGCTTGTCCATCTACTACCGCAAGCTCTTTGTTTTCCATGTTCTGAGAGGAGATAGTCTGTACCGAAACAAGAAAAAAGTCCACTAAACACGGGCTCTAAAATATAGTCTGTACCGAAACAAGAAAAAATGTCCACTAAACACGGGCTCTAAAATATTCACATCAAGAGCTATGAGAACTTGGTCAGCAGAAGAGGTGTCTTTCGCAGTGGCTGAGATAAACATGCGTCCATAGCTCTTAAGGTAAGTACTTTATAGCCCATGTTTACTGGAGATTTTTTTCTTGTTTTGGTACATACTACCATCTCTCAAAATATAAAAAGGGAAGAGTTTTCAGTAGAGAAAATGTACGTCACAGCATCGGAGATGAACCGGTGCTCGTAACTGTTACCGTATGCATTTCAGAGCTCTTGTTCGGTACACATTTTCTTCTTGTTTTGATCCACACTGCCACTAGTGAAAGTTTGTCTGTGGAGATCTGCTTCATCCAGTATGCACAGTCGCTGGTCGTCATGAGCGTTAGCGATGGCGGGTGTCACTGAAACAACCGGTTTTCGGTCACGCCGGTTATTTTCATCACAATTTCGACGTGACTATCATAGCCGCTAAAAACAACCGATTTTAGTTTTTTTATTGCTGTTATTTGCAACAATAAACGCAGATACCGCACAAAGGCTGAAAAAATTTTACGACTCCTTTATACATCTGCGTTATACGTTTCAAGATACATAGAATTAAAATATTAAACAAAATAGGTAAAGCGAAGAAAACTTAATCCGTCCACCGTTCGCTGCATTTCCCATTATTCACCTACTGATCCTAATTTTTCAAATCTCATTTAAAAAATCTCATTTTAATCGAGCATTATACCTCTATTTAGGCATTACAAACAGTCAGAGCGGACAGAGTGTAATCTAAGGTTCGAGGAGTCTGTTTCTCGTGTAACGTGTCTGTTTATAACGAGGCAAACTCGCCATCGCACCCCAGTCATATTTAGTGGTAAGATGGTCCATTACATAGCCCGTCAAAAGCTCAGTGAACAGTCCAAGCTCAACAAGTACAGTAGTGAGAAGTGTTGGCCGGCCGCTGTGACCGATCGGCTCTAGGCGCTTCAGTCCGGAACCGCGCTGCTGCTACGATCGCAGGTTGTAATCCTGCCTCGGCCATGGATGTGTGTGATGTCGTTAGGTTGGTTAGGTTTAAGTAGTTCTAAGTTGTAGGGGACTGATGACCTCAGATGTTAAGTCCCATAGTGCTCAGAGCCAACTCTGGCGTTGTTGGTGTTGGACTCTGAACCGGACGATCAGTGTTCAAAACTCCCTCCTGTCATTTATATGAATGTTTTTCACAACATTATTAAATTTCCGTCCGGTCACTGAAATGTTTCTTCTCTTTCTGTAGTCTTGGCAGCTATCATACTATACATTGGTTACAGAATATGAATCATGCGGTAAGAACACGTTACCGTCGCAAGTAAATGTGATGAGTAGTGAGAGCACACGGGAGCACCGCATAGACGTCTCACAGAATTAAAAACCAACAAACAGGTGTGAAATGTGTCATAACAAAGGAATTAGAGTCAAAACTTCCAAAACGGAATGCAGCTTCAAATACGAGGGTAATCCGAAAAGTAAAGTCTGCTATTTTTTATAAATACATGGACATATTTATTTCTACGATGGTTTACATAAGTTTACAGCTTGAACATTTAGCTGTTTTTCGACATAATCACCGTTTCTGTCGATGCATTTTTGTAAACGCTGTGGCAGTTTTTGTATGCCCATGTCATACCAGCTCGCCGCCAAGCTGTTCAGAAACTTATGAACCTCTCTTTTCACCTCGTCGTTGGAGCTGAATCGCTTTCCGGCCAAAAGTTCTTTTAACCTGGGGAACAGGTGATAGTCACTGGGCGCCAAGTCAGGACTATAGTGTGGATGGGTGATTATGTTCCACTGAAACTGTTGCAGGAGAGCAACGATTTGCCGAGCGATGTTTGGGCGAGCGTTGTCATGGAGAATGTGTACGCCCCTGCTCAACACTCCTCTTATCCGGTTCTGAATTGCCCGTTTGAGTTTTTTCGGAGTCTCACAGTACCTGTCAGCGTTAATTGTGCTCGCAGCGATTTAACTCCGACGACGAGGTCAAAAAAGAGGTTCATAAGTTTCTGAACAGCATGGCGGCGAGCTGGTATGACATGGACATACAAAAACTGCCATAGCGTCTACAAAAATGCATCGACAGAAATGGTGGTTATGTCGAAAAATAGGTAAATGTTCAAGGTGCAAACTGATGTAAACCATTGTAGAGATAAACACGTCTATGTACTTATAAAAAAAAATAGGAGACCTTACTTTTGGGATTACCCTCGTACATTACAGACGTGTTGTGACAGAGCACAGACAAACTGTGTGCTTGTGAAAATGCTGCGTTCATTTGTCGCAGCTTATGTTTACAAACGATTATGGTTTCATCATTTCCTCGAGAGTGATCACACTCACATTCATGCGAACACCTATATAGGGCAAGGAGGCATATCTCACTCACTTACCAGTCGCTGAGAGAGTCCTATCATATGACACACGTACTGCCACTAATGCCGTGTATGACACACCAGACGTGTTTTCCGGTGGAGGATTCGGTTGACTTGTCGCCTTGTCGTCAAACGGTTGCGGTTCCCATTCGAAAGCCACTTTCATTTCGGCTGCTAACAGAGTAATTGTGCAGAATGAACTTTCATTACAGATCCCTTACTTACGCCTCGGTGTTACGCCACGACACACACACACACACACACACACACACGCACACACACACACACACACACACACACACACACACACACACATATTTGAAAGCAACGAACAATGGGGGAAAAAAATTGGCACGAGGGAGGGTTGAACACGCAGTCCAACCCCGTGACAACTTAAACACGACCACGAACAGCCTGCTCTATATTGCAGTTCTTCTCCACAGACCGTTCACCGTTTCTAATTTTTTTTCTTCTCAGTTCAACATACTTTCTCCTGTTTTCATATTTGATCTGCGTTCAGTTTTTCACGGGCTGTCCACTACATCTGAGGATGATGCGCTGAAGAGTTTCCCTGTAACAGCTCCAAGCAGACAACAGCATATGACGTAGTTGACACAGGCAGCAAGACAATTAATTTGTTTTTATAATAAACTTTATTCATTGTTTCGTACAACTGTGTAAAATTTGTAACGTTTTTTTTTTGTTAAGTAGTTGGTATGAGAAAGTCGATCTTTACTTTTCTTTAAAGTCAGTACCGCCATTAGACTTTTTTATTTGCACTGTTACATTTACACGATCATAATTTCTGCTCAAAATGCCATTATCAAGCGTTTTCTGAAAGCATATTAGACAATAGCAGTGAAATACATAACAAGTGATATAACTATAAGAATCCGTATTTACAATGCTTGCTCACAATGTTATACAGTGCCTAAGATGGCATACTATCGTATTTAAAATACACTATTAGACACACTGTCTAAGGGTCAATATTTCCGGTAAAAGCATACTGCTTTGTTTTATCACTGAGTATACCATCTTGACCGAATGACAGTTGGCTGAGTGTCAAATTGTCTTGATCAAAGATATTGCTGTTACAAACAGGTGACCTTTTCTTTTAATCTTTGCACTCAGTGTCCGGTAGGAAAGGTTAGGAGCAATTTATTTTCTTTAGTAGTTGTTACATCTTTACAGTAGCTGTTTACATCAGTATACAATAAAGTTGTCTGCTCATAAACATAAACATTAACAAACGTCTTGATAATATTTGCTGCATCCATAAATATAACAGTCCAGCTACTCATTGACGTTATTTGAAGTACATTTTAGTAGGTAAATGTACAGCTTTGTACGTGTCATTAACACATTGCCAATCTAAGTTGTGTAATTTTGCCTCAATTCAGAATTAATATAATACAGTGCAATTACTTATTCTACTCACTCATTAATTAACCAGTGACGTTTGTGGCGATATTTATGATGTATGTATCATCAGGCATGTGAATCCAGCTATATGCCGTGGAACATTACTTTGGAATAAGTGCAAATAACACAGGTATGTGAACCGTTTCTTGTACCTAAAAGCATTTAAGCAAATAAAAGAATCAAACGATTTTATGTTAAACGGCACATTTAAATATAACATAATATAAAGAGAAGAGATATCCTAGTATTTGTTAATGGTTGATAAGATACAATTACAAATGTGAGTGTACCGTGGTATTTATATATATATATATGGCCGCGATCTTGGTGCTATAAATATTATTGTCCTGTTTGTAACAAGAATTTCTTTGACCAAGACAATTTGACACTCAGCCAACTGTCATTCAGTCAAGAAGGTGTACTCAGCGATAAAACAAAGCAGTAGGCTTTCCCCATTAATATTGACCCTTGGACAATGTGTCTATTAATGTACCTTAAATACGATAGTATGCCATCTTAGGCACTGTATAACATTGTAAGTAAGCATTATAAATATGGATTCTTATGGTTATATCACTTATGTATTTCACTGTTATTGTCTAATATGCTTTCAGAAAAAACTTGATAATGGCATTTTAAGCAGAAATTATGATCGTGTAAATGTAACACTGCAAATAAAGTCTAATGGTGGTACTGACTTTAAAGAAATATATTACGACTGTGGCCCCACGTGATAAAAAAGTTATATATATCTTTACTTTTTAACAGGCATTTTTATTGACAATACCAAAAATGCTATTTTAAACAATTGAAATTAACAATTTTTGTAGTGTCAAAACCGGGAGCAATCAATTACATGGTTCAAATGGCTCTGAGCACTATGGACTCAACTGCTGTGGTCATCAGTCCCCTAGAACTTAGAACTACTTAAACCTAACTAACCTAAGGACATCACACACAGCCATTCCCGAGGCAGGATTCGAACCTGCGACCGTAGCAGCAGCGCGGCTCCGGACTGGAGCGCCTAGAACCGCACGGCCACCGCGGCCGGCAGTCAATTACATGACAATAGTTACAATTTGAATAATGAATTAATCCCCTGACGAATATTCATCGTCCAATCTGTTCATAAACATTCTTTCCATAATGTGTTGATATGTAAGTTGACTCGTTTGACCTGAAACAATATCATTCAACGACAATAATATTTTGGAAGCCACAGGACGCCTTTCCAAACTCGCTCTCCGAGAAGATGCTTTATCTAAAACAAAAACTTTTAGCACTACTGTTATGGCAAATTGATACATCGCTTTTACACCCTGTTATTAGCAGAAAGTCTTTTCTGAAAGTATTTTTATGTACTGTAGCCGCGTATGGAAGTAAGACATGGACGATAAACAGAAGCTTTCGAAATGTGGTGCTATGAAGAATGCTGAAGATTAGACGTGTAGATCAGGTAACTAATGATGAGGTACAGAATAGAATTGGGGAGAGGAGGAATCGATTGGTAGGACACGTTCTCAAGCATCAAGGGATCACCAATTTAGTACTGGAGGGAAGCGTGGAGGGTAAAAATCGTAGAAGGAGACCAAGAGATGAATACACTAAGCAGACTCAGAATGATGTAGACTGCAGTAGTTACTCGGAGATGAAGCAGCTTGCACAGGATAGAGTAGCATGGAGAGGTGCATCAAACCAGTCGCTGAACTGAAGACCACAACTACAACATTGGCAGAAAAGAAAAATACCTGTTGTAACTGAGACCAAAGAAATACCGAAAAATGCCGGTTATTCAGAACGAAAATACCGGTATCGGCTTTAACCAGTCGGTTTTTCCCGTCGCTAAGTGGCGATCTGAAGACGTCACCTGGCCTGGCCTCTAACAGCTGCCACACCTCCGCTGCCTTCTTGGCTTTCTCAGTGGGTGCGATCATCCGCGGTACCCAACGGGTGCGGACTTCGTCTTGTCTCACTCGTCCTGCGCGTTGTTGAAAACTGATCGGTGACCGACTTTCAGTTTTTCCACTACAGCCACTATTCCGATTCCTTGGTCTTCCGCTTCTCTTCCGCATCTACATCTACATTTATACTCCGCAAGCCACCCAACGGTGTGTGGCGGAGGGCACTTAACGTGCCACTGTCATTACCTCCCTTTTCTGTTCCAGTCGCGTATGGTTCGCGGGAAGAACGACTGCCGGAAAGCCTCCGTGCGCGATCGAATCTCTCTAATTTTACATTCGTGATCTCCTCGGGAGATATAAGTAGGGGGAAGCAATATATTCGATACCTCATCCAGAAACGCAGCCTCCCGAAACCTGGACAGCAAGCTACACCGCGATGCTGAGCGCCTCTCTTGCAGAGCCTGCCACTTGAGTTTGTTAAACATCTCCGTAACGCTATCACGGTTAACAAATAATCCTGTGACGAAACGCGCCGCTCTTCTTTGGATCTTCTCTATCTCCTCTGTCAACCCGACCGTGTATGGATCCCACACTGATGAGCAATACTCAAGTATAGGTCGAAAGAGTGTTTTGTAAGCCACCTCCTTTGTTGATGGACTACATTTTCTAAGGACTCTCCCAATGAATTTCAACCTGGCACCCGCCTTACCAACAATTAACTTTATATGATTATTCCACTTCAAATTGTTCCGCACGCATACTCCCAGATACGAAGTGGCCGTGCGGTTAAAGGCGCTGCAGTCTGGAACCGCAACACCACTACGGTCGCAGGTTCGAATCCTGCCTCGGGCATGGATGTTTGTGATGTCCTTAGGTTAGTTAGGTTTAACTAGTTCTAAGTTCTAGGGGACTAATGACCTCAGCAGTTGAGTCCCATAGTGTTCAGAGCCATTTGAACTCCCAGATATTTTACAGAAGTAACTGCTACTTGTGTTTGTTCAGCTATCATATAATCATACAATAAAGGATCCTTCTTTCTATGTATTCGCAATACATTACATTTATCTATGTTAAGGGTCAGTTGCCACTCCCTGCACCAAGTGCCTATCCGCTGCAGATCTTCCTGCATTTCGCTACAATTTTCTAATGCTGCAACTTCTCTGTATACTACTGCATCATCCGCGAAAAGCCGCATGGAACTTCCGACACTATCTACTAGGTCATTTATATATATTGTGAAAAGCAATGGTCCCTTAACACTCCCCTGTGGCACGCCAGAGGTTACTTTAACGTCTGTAGACGTCTCTCCATTGATAACAACATGCTGTGTTGTTGTTGTTGTTGTTGTGGTCTTCAGTCCTGAGACTGGTTTGATGCAGCTCTCCATGCTACTCTATCCTGTGCAATCTTCTTCATCTCCCAATACTTACTGCAACCTACATCCTTCTGAATCTGCTTAGTGTATTCATCTCTTGGTCTCCCTCTACGATTTTTACCCTCCACGCTGCCCTCCAATGCTAAATTTGTGATCCCTTGATGCCTCAAAACATGTCCTTCCAACCGATCCCTTCTTCTAGTCAAGTTGTGCCACAAACTCCTCTTCTCCCCAATCCTATTCAATACCTCCTCATTAGTTACGTGATCTACCCACCTTATCTTCAGCATTCTTCTGTAGCACCACATTTCGAAAGCTTCTATTCTCTTCTTGTCCAAACTGGTTATCGTCCATGTTTCACTTCCATACATGGCTACACTCCATACAAATACTTTCAGAAACGACTTCCTGACACTTAAATCTATACTCGATGTTAACTAATTTCTCTTCTTCAGAAACGATATCCTTGCCATTGCCAGTCTACATTTTATATCCTCTCTACTTCGACCATCATCAGTTATTTTACTCCCTAAATAGCAAAACTCCTTTACTACTTTAAGTGTCTCATTTCCTAATCTAATCCCCTCAGCATCACCCGATTTAATTTGACTACATTCCATTATCCTCGTTTTGCTTTTGTTGATGTTCATCTTATATCCTCCTTTCAAGACACCGTCCATTCCGTTCAACTGCTCTTCCAAGTCCTTTGCTGTCTCTGACAGAATTACAATGTCATCGGCGAACCTCAAAGTTTTTATTTCTTCTCCATGGATTTTAATACCTAATCCGAATTTTTCTTTTGTTTCCTTTACTGCTTGCTCAATATACAGATGGAATAGCATCGGGGAGAGGCTAAAACCCTGTCTTACTCCCTTCCCAACCACTGCTTCTCTTTCATGTCCCTCGACTCTTATAACTGCCATCTGGTTTCTGTACAAATTGTAAATAGCCTTTCGCTTCCTGTATTTTACCCCTGCCACCTTCAGAATTTGAAAGAGTATTCCAGTTAACGTTGTCAAAAGCTTTCTCTAAGTCTACAAATGCTAGAAACGTAGGTTTGCCTTTTCTTAATCTTTCTTCTAAGGTAAGTCGTAAGGTTAGTATTGCCTCACGTGTTCCAACATTTCTACGGAATCCAAACTGATCTTCCCCGAGGTCTGCTTCTACCAGTTTTTCCATTCGTCTGTAAAGAATTCGCGTTAGTATTTTGCAGCTGTGACTTATTAAGCTGATAGTTCGGTAATTTTCACATCTGTCAACACCTGCTTTCTTTGGGATTGGAATTATTATATTCTTCTTCAAGTCTGTGGGTATTTCGCCTGTCTCATACATCTTGTTCACCAGATGGTAGAGTTTTGTCATGACTGGCTCTCCCAAGGCCATCAGTAGTTCTAATGGAATGTTATCTACTCCCGGTGCCTTGTTTCGACTCAGGTCTTTCAGTGCTCTGTTAAACTCTTCACGCAGTATCTTATCTCCTATTTCATCTTCATCTCTATCCTCTTCCATTTCCATAATATTGTCCTCAAGTGCATCGCCCTTGTATAAACCCTCTGTATACTCCTTCCACCTTTCTGCCTTCCCTTCTTTGCTTAGAACTGGGTTGCCATGTGAGCTCTTGATATTCATAAAAGTGGTTCTCTTCTCTGCAAAGGTCTCTTTGATTTTCCTGTAGGCAGTATCTATCTTACCCCTAGTGAGGCAAGCCTCTACATCCTTACATTTGTCCTCTAGCCATCCCTGCTTAGCCATTTTGCACTTCCTGTCGATATCATTTTTGAGACGTTTGTATTCCATTTTGCCTACTTCATTTATTGCATTTTTATATTTTCTCCTTTCATCAATTAAATTCAATATTTCTTCTGTTACCCAAGAATTTCTACTGGCCCTCATCTTTTTACCTACTTGATCGTCTGCTGCCTTCACTACTTCATCCCTCAGAGCTACCCATTCTTCTTCTACTGTATTTCTTTCCCCCATTCCTGTCAATTGTTCCCTTATGCTCTCCCTGAAACTCTCTACAACCTCTAGTTCTTTTAGTTTATCCAGGTCCCATCTCCTTAAATTCCCACCTTTTTGCAGTTTCTTCAGTTTCAATCTGCAGTTCATAACCAATAGATTGTAGTCAGAACCCACATCTGCCCCAGGAAATGTCTTACAATTTAAAACCTGGTTCCTAAATCTCTGTCTTACCATTATGTAATCTATCTGATACCTTTCAGTATCTCCAGGATTCTTCCAGGTATACAACCTTCTTTTATGATTCTTGAACCAAGTGTTAGCTATGATTAAGTTATGCTCTGTGCAAAATTCTACAAGGCGGCTTCCTCTTTCATTTCTTCCCCCCCAATCCGTATTCACCTACTATGTCTCCTTCTCTCCCTTTTCCTACTGACGGATTCCAGTCACCCATGACTATTAAATTTTCGTCTCCCTTCACTACCTGAATAATTTCTTTTATCTCGTCATACATTTCAATTCCTTCGTCATCTGCAGAGCTAGTTGGCATATAAACTTGTACTACTGTAGTAGGCATGGGCTTTGTGTCTATCTTGGGCACAATAATGCGTTCACTATGCTGTTTGTAGTAGCTAACCCGCACTCCTATTTTTTTATTCATTATTAAACCTACTCGTGCATTACCCCTGTTTGATTTTGTATTTATAACCCTGAAATCAGCTGACCAAAAGTCTTGTTTCTCCTGCCACCGAACTTCACTAATTCCCACTATATCTAACTTTAACCTATCCATTCCCTTTTTAAATTTTCTAACCTACCTGGCCGATTAAGGGATCTGACATTCCACGCTCCGATCCGTAGAATGCCAGTTTTCTTTCTCCTGATAACGACGTCCTCTTGAGTAGTCCCCGCCCGGAGATCCGAATGGGGGACTAATTTATTTCCGGAATATTTTACCCAAGAGGACGCCATCATCATTTAATCATACAATAAAGCTGCATGTCCTCGGGAAAAATTACGGCCGTAGTTTCCCCTTGCTTTCAGTCGTTCGCAGTACCAGCACAGCAAGGCCGTTTTGGTTAATGTTACAAGGCCAGATCAGTCAATCATCCAGACTGTTGCCCCTGCAACTACTGAAAAGGCTGCTGCCCCTCTTCAGGAACCACACGTTTGTCTGGCCTCTCAACAGATACCCCTCCGTTGTGGTTGCACCTACGGTACGGCTATCTGTATCGCTGAGGCACGCAAGCCTCCCAACCAACGGCAAGGTCCATGGTTCATGGGGGGATGCTGTGTTCTGTTTGCTAAACACTCTTCAATCCAGCCACACAGCTGGTCTGATATTCCGTAGGCTCTTACTTTGTTTATCAGGCGACAGTGCGGAACTGCATCGAACGCCTTCCGGGAGTCATGGACAATAGCATCTACCTGGGAGCCTGTATCTAATATTTTCTGGGTCTCATGAACAAATAAAGCGGGTTGGGTCTCACACGATCGCTGTTTCCGGAATCCATGTTGATTCCTATAGAGTAGATTCTGGGTTTCCAAAAACGACATGATACGCGAGAAAAAAACATGTTCTAAAATTCTACAACAGATCGACGTCAGATATAGGTCTATAGTTTTGCGCATCTGCTCGACGACCCTTCTTGAAGACTGGGACTACCTGTGCTCTTTTCCAATCATTTGGAACCTTCCGTTCCTCTAGAGACTTGCGGTACACGGCTGTTAGAAGGTGGTCCGCAATTTCACTCTCCGTCATCAGGCTTATTTCATCACAACGGAAGCGTCCGCTCCCAGTGTCTCGAACTTTCCAAAACGAAATAAGCTAAATATGTCTACCGAAAAAAAAACAGGAAAAAACAGTAAAAATCTAGGATAAAGCAATAAAACGTTTGATTGTTTTGATGGCTCCATTTGTCGTCCAACATGAGTGTCCTAGCTCCCCCCCCCCCCCCTCCTTCCTCGCCACCCCTGGCGGAGTTGTCCTTAAATGGTGGAGGACGAAAATTTTGTGCAATTTTTATTTTTCTAGTGATATCCGTATTTTATACTAACGTCTGCTTGTGAGTTTCTTCGCACCACCTTGTTTATATCTCAATAAAAATTCAAACCACGTGTTTGCTAGGTGTATACAGGACAAACTTCACAACATCTGCACTGCAGTATTACATTATATCAGTTTTAAACGAGGCCGTTAATCACCAACTGCATACTAGCTTCAATATAGAAGCATGCAGCCAACCGGTTCCCTATAACTATTAGGTACATTGATCTTGGTTTCGACACCTACAAAGGGTGTTGTCATCAGAATTAAATTTTGATAAATCTTAAAATTACATTGCTAACAAGCAATGGTCAGAATTTAGAGCAGCTTCGCTCAAGTCAAAAGTGAAATAAAACGTTCCAGCCTTTGCAACAGGTGCATAGCTAGGAAACATCGTGAGACTAGTTTTATTTCACTTTTGACTTAAACACAGCTGCTCTAAATTCTGACTATTTTTCGTTAGCAACGTTATTTTACGATTTCTCAAAATTTCACACCCTTAGTAAGTGTCGAAACCAAGTGTACCTAACAATTCTTTGCAACCGGTTGGCTGTCCATGTTAAGATTACATTATTTCTTACACTGTGATATTAGGCCTACGTTGTTTCTTACACTCAGCGTGCTGTTGCGCTGAACAGAAGGTTGTTGTTCCTGTCCCATGTTCAGTCGCTAGAATATTGCCTTTAACAACTGTTAAGCGTATAACTTATGATTCGTCCTGCTTTGCTTAGAACGGCTTCCTTCACGACTGTAAAGCCGCGATACTTCTCTGATGTCGGGTGTGTTGCAACAGCGTTCCTAGTAACGGTCTCAGCTGCTTATATTTCGTAGGTACGTTTTTCGTCTTAGGCCAGTTGTGTTAAACCAAAAACGTAGGCGAACCGGAAATAACTGCGATAAAACGTTTGATTGTTTTTATGGTTTCATTTGTGGTCCAACATGAGTGTCCTAGCTCCCCCCCCCTCCCCCCCCCCCCTCACCTCCACCCCTGGCGGAGATGTGCTTAAATGGTGGATGATGCAAATGTAGCCACAAAAGGGATATTTTTTTGCAGTTTTACGATTATATCTCGTAAACGACTCACAATATCGAGCACATGGTTCGATTAAAAGTCGTAGGGCATTAAATTCTGCATTGACTGAGATGAAACATACATTTTTTGGACCATCCGTTTCCATAATAGTGCTAAACAAAGTTGCATAAATTTTACATACTTACGAAAAATTTTCGTTTTAATTTCTGCTTTTTGGTGATATCGTCTAAATTAACCTGTCTATCAATAAAGTGAAACATACAAAAGGTATTGAGGAATAAATTCTGCGTTTGATGAGACCAAAAGTGAATTTTTTGGACCACCTGTCTCAGTACAGCTCCACTTTAAATTTGGACCAACTCGCTTTGATTGTGTAGTTCGTGTGGAAGAACAGGGAAATTTTTGTTGATGCTTGATTAATTCTTCCGTTATGAGCTGGTACACTATTCCCTCTGTCTTTTAGATGCACTTGGAATGAGGAAGACTCCCAAGTCAATGTTATACGACTTCCTCACGTCATGAATAAGGTAAATCTGAAAGGAACAGCTTTTGTCATCGATGGTGGATTTCTTCTCCACCGGACTGTGTGGAAGAATGGTGAAACATTCCAATGAATCCTAACCATATACGATGACCGACTAAAAAATGCACTACACCCGAAATGCAACAAGTATGGTGTCTGATGGCTACCTGGAAGACCTGTCCACCAAGAAGCGGAAGACACTCTACTCCTGAGGTCATGTTTACCGAGTTGAAGGTGGTGGCCATGACACAGGAACAGCTCTCTCCCAACGACAGAAATAAAGCGCGTTTTATAATCTTGTTTACTGAGAGGCTTGTATGTGAAGGCTTTGCAGTACAGAAAGATGCAGACCATCTGATTGCTGCCACGGCCCTTAAGGTACCACAGGACCATGAGAACGTTGTGGTAGTAGTTGAGGATAAAGACCACCTCATCATGCTCAATGCCCTACCCACACCATCAGCAAACATACACTCCTGGAAATGGAAAAAAGAACACATTGACACCGGTGTGTCAGACCCACCATACTTGCTCCGGACACTGCGAGAGGGCTGTACAAGCAATGATCACACGCACGGCACAGCGGACACACCAGGAACCGCGGTGTTGGCCGTCGAATGGCGCTAGCTGCGCAGCATTTGTGCACCGCCGCCGTCAGTGTCAGCCAGTTTGCCGTGGCATACGGAGCTCCATCGCAGTCTTTAACACTGGTAGCATGCCGCGACAGCGTGGACGTGAACCGTATGTGCAGTTGACGGACTTTGAGCGAGGGCGTATAGTGGGCATGCGGGAGGCCGGGTGGACGTACCGCCGAATTGCTCAACACGTGGGGCGTGAGGTCTCCACAGTACATCGATGTTGTCGCCAGTGGTCGGCGGAAGGTGCACGTGCCCGTCGACCTGGGACCGGACCACAGCGACGCACGGATGCACGCCAAGACCGTAGGATCCTACGCAGTGCCGTAGGGGACCGCACCGCCACTTCCCAGCAAATTAGGGACACTGTTGCTCCTGGGGTATCGGCGAGGACCATTCGCAACCGTCTCCATGAAGCTGGGCTACGGGCCCGCACACCGTTAGGCCGCCTTCCGCTCACGCCCCAACATCGTGCAGCCCGCCTCCAGTGGTGTCGCGACAGGCGTGAATGGAGGGACGAATGGAGACGTGTCGTCTTCAGCGATGAGAGTCGCTTCTGCCTTGGTGCCAATGATGGTCGTATGCGTGTTTGGCGCCGTGCAGGTGAGCGCCACAATCAGGACTGCATACGACCGAGGCACACAGGGCCAACACCCGGCATCATGGTGTGGGGAGCGATCTCCTACACTGGCCGTACACCACTGGTGATCGTCGAGGGGACACTGAATAGTGCACGGTACATCCAAACCGTCATCGAACCCATCGTTCTACCATTCCTAGACCGGCAAGGGAACTTGCTGTTCCAACAGGACAATGCACGTCCGCATGTATCCCGTGCCACCCAACGTGCTCTAGAAGGTGTAAGTCAACTACCCTGGCCAGCAAGATCTCCGGATCTGTCCCCCATTGAGCATGTTTGGGACTGGATGAAGCGTCGTCTCACGCGGTCTGCACGTCCAGCACGAATGCTGGTCCAACTGAGGCGCCAGGTGGAAATGGCATGGCAAGCCGTTCCACAGGACTACATCCAGCATCTCTACGATCGTCTCCATGGGAGAATAGCAGCCTGCATTGCTGCGAAAGGTGGATATACACTGTACTAGTGCCGACATTGTGCATGCTCTGTTGCCTGTGTCTATGTGCCTGTCGTTCTGTCAGTTTCCCCTTCCTGGGACAATGAATTCACGGTGTTCTTATTTCAATTTCCAGGAGTGTACATTTCTCAAAATATGGAAGAGCTCATCATGCTCAGTGCCCTAGCCACACCATCAGCAAACATACATTTCTCAAAACATGGAAGAGGAACGACCCCATCAAAAGAATTTGGTCCCAACAGTTTCAAATAGGCAGACGTCAGAAGACCATTCGTATTTCTCGACGCTGTAAGTGGATGTGACACAACTTCACAGTATGCAAGCAGGGCAAGGAGGAAGTGATCAAGCTGTTGGTCATGGCGGGTCATGGCCCATCGAACATAGGCCGGTGTGAGGTGGAGCGTACACCATCAAGTTAAGTAGTGGTTTTGACTTTGTACATATGTACTGTTTGTGTTTTCCTTTTCTTTTTCGTTTATAAATGTATAGCTACGGTGTTTTTTTAATCGATGACGAAGGACTTCTTAGGCACTTGTGGGTTTGTTGTTGTTCTGAAGAAGGTGTAGTTATCTACGCCGAAACCTGGGTTAAACACTTAACACTAGTAGCTTTTTTCGCAATCGAAGCGGGTTTTTAGTTTTTTAATATATTAACCAAAGATTGCTGACGCGCTGTGACGTTGAAGGTTCGTAAATTCGTACCTTTGAAGTCTTACTTCAGTGTAAGTCATCTTCCTTTAATCAACAGGTACTTTGTTGCTTCCTTGTAATCAAGAAAATAAAAATCCAAATTATTCTGAAAAAATCCATACCTCGGGACCTCTGCTAAACCATTCATTCGGCCACCAAATGGTATTAAAAGAAGCCGGAATACCGGAATAAACTCTAAAAAAAAACTGATTTGGCAACACAGCGTTCGCCACCTAGCCACCGTCGTGTGTTGCCACATTTTTAGCCGGCCGGTGTGGCCGAGCGGTTCTAGGTGCTTCAGTCCGGAACGGCGCTGCTGCTACAGTCGCAGGTTCCAATCCTGCCTCGGCCATGGATGTGTGTGATGTCCTTAGGTTAGTTAGGTGTAAGTAGTTCTAAGTTCGCCGCGCAGGATTAGCCGAGCGGTCTAAGGCGCTACAGTCATGGACTGTGCAACTGGTCCCGGCGGAGTTTGGAGTCTTCCCTCGGGCATGTGTGTGTGTGTGTGTGTGTGTATTTGTCCTTAGGATAATTTAGGTTAAGTAGTGTGTAAGCTTAGGGACTGATGACCTTAGCAGTTACGTCCCATAAGATTGCACACACATTTTCATTTTTGAGTTCTAAGTTCTAGGGGACTGATGACCTCAGATGTTAAATCCCATAGTGCTTAGAGCCATTTGAACCTTTTTTTCCGCATTGTTGCCTTGCACATCCACTAACGTAGCAGAGGCTGTTGCAGCGATGTCCGCCTTCAAATACAGAAATACGGAATTACCAAACCGTCTTCGATCAATGCGTTTCGCTCTTTCATTTTGTCCCGTACTGCGGTACTAGAGAGTGAGGCATTAGATGTGAACGAGGACTCCAGATCTGCAGCTGGAAACAAACAGAAAATAATTATTTTTGTCGAGGTAATAACTGAAACTCTATCGCTCGCGTTCACTTGTTCCCATCGGCAGACAGTAGCACGCGCGAGAGAGAAACTTCCCATCGTAGAGGACGGTCGATAAGTGAACCCGCATTCGCCTCGGATATTTCTCTCTGGAAAATTGCCGCCCATTCGGGAGTTTTGGGGCCAAAATTAGTCGGACGGTGCGTGGCGGACGCTCGAACGGGGAGAGGCGCGAAAATTGGCGTGTGGAGGCCGGACGCGGAATTGTCCCTCCCCACCCCCTGTGTTTGGGGCGCGTCGTAGGTGACGTCAGCGGCGTGCGGGCGCGTGAGCGATTATTTTCGGGAAAATCGCCGCGGAATTGACAGCGGCTATAAAAAACCACGCCAAAATGTGACGACGGAATCGGCAATTTGCTTCACGCAATGGTACGAGAAGGCTCTGTTCGTAACGCCTACTCCGACTGGATGCACGTGCCACCCAGCTAGTGGGCTAGTGGTAGGAGGGTTTGTAAAGTGACGCAAATGTATCGTAAAGCCGCCAAGCATTTCAAATTTTTACTCGACCTAGGCGAGCATCTTCACAGTTATGGAATTAAAGTGTGTCACAGCACCAAACAATAAGAGAAACTCACAGATTCAACTTACAACATGATAAATTATGTGGCCGAGGATCACTCGTTCGAAATATCGGGCTTCGTTTAGCGCCACCAGGACTAGTAAAATGGTGTAAGCTGGTTGTGTACAGTTAACGTAAACTGTCTCGTCGGATGCCTTCCGAGATCAAACAGCAACACGTGACATTCATTGTCAAACGATTCACATGCTCATTCGTTGAAATTATCTCAGGAAGCCTTACGTAAAACTGTGTAATACGGAAAATGATAATATCACTAAACTATGGCTAATATCCGCCGCTCTTTATAGCATTCACACATACAAGAATAAAAAACATACCCTGTTATTAAAATAATGTTAAAGGGACATTAGTAAAATTACAAATTACAATAGCCACTTTTGCCAGCGCTAATACAAAATGGTTCAAATGGCTCTGAGCACTATGGGACTCAACTGCTGTGGTCATAAGTCCCCTAGAACTTAGAACTACTTAAACCCAACTAACCTAAGGACATCACACACATCCATGCCCGAGGCAGGATTCGAACCTGCGACCGTAGCGGTCGTGCGGTTCCAGACTGTAGCGCCTTTAACCGCTCGGCCACTCCGGCCGGCTGCGCTAATACACATGTCATGTACACAAGAATTGTTAATCGCATTGAAACAGACCTACAATAACACACATTAAACGTACTATTCGTACATGGATTCCTCTTACTTCGACAACTGTTAGAGCGCAGTATACGCTGAGGAAAGTGTAGGAAGGTGTTCGTAACATACATGTTTATTTATACAGCACATACGTGGTACATATACGAATCTGCTTATAGCCATAAAATCACACGAAACTTTCCTATGTAAAGCAAAAGGAAATTAGGAAGTGTGTCCGTGTTTGCTGACGTCATAAAACTAATACATAGTAGCCGCTTTTACGAGCATTAATACATTTCCAAGATTGATAATTGGCTATAAATACCTTTTAAATTAGCATAAAGAAATTAAAATCACCGTTTTTTTAGATGTTGGCTTATGTACACAGGGTGAAATACATGAAAAAAACGGAAACTGTTTATAAACTACGGAGTGCACCCACTTCATTCAACATGTACACGTCACTAAGATATTCTGATTTAGGTTATGACATGTTCGATTTTTAGACAACATAGTTGCGTGCAGATAACAGCGATTGGTTTACTTATAATCAATTATTCAAAATGGCAGTCACAGTCGCATTATTTATTTTGCCGCCAACCGGTTTCAACCCGCGATGGGGTCATCTTCAGGGCAATTTACACCATTTGGTCACTGGCTGGAGTCGTCACCCTGCCTGTGCAGGGTTGGTAACGCCAGCCAGCGACCAAATTGTGTAAACTGCCCTGAAGATGACCCCATCGCGGGGTGAAACCGGTTGGCGGCAAAATAAATAATGCGACTGTGACTGTCATTTTGAATAATTGATCATTGGCTATGATGTGGCGCAGACGAAATAGCGAAATTCTCCATGACCCGCTGAAGTGTCCGAACATTGATGCTGTCAACGGCCTCTTGAATGGCTGTTTTCAGCTCAGAAATGGTTTTTGGGTTATTGCTCTACACCTTGTCCTTAATGTAGCCCCACAAAAACGAGTCGCGTGTGTTCAGATCCTGAGAATATGGCGCCCAGTCGAGGCCCATGGCAGCGGCCTCTGCATTCCCCAGAGCCAGAATGCGGTCCCCAGTGTCCTGCTCCAGGACACGAGTCGCTCTCCTGCCTCCATGGAGTACGAGGTCCGTCTTGCAGGAACCACGTCTTGTCGCAATCGGGATCACTTTGGATAATGGGGATGAGATCATCTTCGGAAACTTTCACGCGTCGTCCGGCAGTCTTCTTGCCATCAAGGAATATCGCACCGATTATTCCGTGACTGGAAATTTCACATCACAGAGTCACCCGTTGAGTGTGAAGACACTTCTCCATGGCTAAATGTAGATTCTCAGTCCCCCAAATGTGCCAGTTTTGCTTATTAACGAGCCCATCCAAATGAAAGTGGACTTCGTCGCTAAACCAAACCATGCATGCACATACTAAATCCCAGCATGCCCTGCGGCCGACAGTGCAGTTTGGACGTTCTAAAGCAAACCGTTCAGAAATTATGATGATTTTATCTCGTACAGTTCAATAACTGTCGTCCTATATGTCGTACGTGTACATTATTGCAGAAATCGAACATAGCGAGATTATTCGCCTAAACATTAAGTTTAGTAAGTTTATTAAGATGGTAAAGATGCATTAAGATGGTGAGAGGATGGACCAATAGAAAATAGGAATGAGTAAACACCCGGACAACGCTGGGTTTCTCAGCTAGTGGATATACCCTAGTATACGCACAACACGTAGAAATGGCTTAATTCTATAGTGAAAACAAGCTCGCACGAGGCTGACATTCTAATCAAAAAATGGCTCTGAGCACTATGGGACTTAACTTCTGAGGTCATCAGTTCCCTAGAACTTAGAACTACTTAAACCCAACTAACCTAAGGACATCACACACATCCATGCCCGAGGCAGTATTCGAAACTGCGACCGTAGTGGTCTCGCGGTTCCAGACTGAAGCGCCTAGAGCCGCTCGGGCACTCCGCCCGGCCGCTGACATTCTAATCAACGTATCCCTAAAGCATGTTAGTGCTGGGGTATTACTTTGGCACAGTTCAGCAAAGGGGTTAGCAATGTCACATTTTCTGTTTTCATAGTGTACTTTCGTTCATTCTGAAATGCTATTGTATTAGTCTGAAAATAAAAAAAAGTATAGTTGAGACAGACGGGTATTTATAGACTTACAGATGTTGATTTTGGTCAGTACGGGAGTATCGAAAAGCGATCTGTTTTAATTGTTAAAAACCATTCAAAATCCAAGAGCGTACAATTTTTTTTTTTTTTAATCTGGATGACCAGTTTCAACAGTCTTAGCTGTCATCTTGAGGTCTTAAATTTTTTTTGTAGTAAAATGAACATTTTTTTACTACAAAAAGATGCTTAAGACCTGAAGATGACAGCTAAGACTGTTGAAACTGGTCGTCCAGAATATAAAAAAAATTTTACGATGTTGGGTTTTGAATAGTTTTTAACTTACAGGTATAGCTTATCAACGATGGGACAGATAGCCGTCCGTGGCCCTATATCAGGAACCGTCCCAGCATTTGCCTGAAGTACTTTAGGACAGTTCTGCAAAGAAGTTGTTACATAATGTTAATGGCTGGTTAAGTACAGTGTGCATACGTGCCTCAACAGTAGTCGCTGCACTGAGTGCACACACTTCGCACACACTATTAGCCGACATCAGGGCCATAACGACGATATTTTGTTTCCATTTTGAGTGCCGAAGCTTCCCATTGTTTGTCCGAAAAACTGAGTCAGGGTCACTCCACAGGGAGCGAGACGTTAAGCCCAAAAAGCTGTTAAAGTGAAAGTGTTGATATTTTACGTTGCATAGCGTTGGAATAAGGTTTCCTAGGAGAAGAGACACCAAAAACTTGCCCGCTAGCAAAGCTAAATTTGAAAGGAAACTTTAGTTAATCCATTTGCGAAACGTCATCAGTAACGTGCAATGAAAAAGAGTCACAACCTAATTTCTGTTATTAAACTATTTCTTTGCTGTTACACTAACTCATCTTTAAATAGTCACCATTCAGCCATATTGAAGTAAGAATTACGTTCAATAGCCACCACTCTCCTTGTTTCGTTCATGGAAAACACGCGTGGGAGACGCAAATAAGTGACTGAACGGAACTGAGTACGGTAGTGGAATGTGCGCGCTTCAGGGACTGTACTGCTGTACTTACGGAGACTATCAGACCAGCACACACCTAGAGCTGTTTACAAGGTGAGGTCCCCTAGCGGAGCAAACGACTTTTTGAAACTATCTGTACCGTGATGTAGTTTACGATCCCAGGTATCACACATTGCAGTCATTCAGTCTGCAATCGCGGTCTAGTGGCTAGCGCTGCTGCCTGCGGATCACGGGGTCCTGGGTTCGATTCCCGGCCACGTTGGGGATTTCATCTGCGCAGGGACTAGGTGTTTGTGTTCTCATCATTTCATCATCATCTGAGACAGTGAACAGATTGGACTGTGTACAAGATTGGACTGTGTACAAGATTGGACTGTGTACAAGATTGGACTGTGTACAAGATTGGACTGTGTACAAGATTGGACTGTTGTACAAGATTGGACTGTTGTACAAGATTGGACTGTTGTACAAGATTGGACTGTTGTACAAGATTGGACTGTTGTTCAAGATTGGACTGTTGTTCAAGATTGGACTGTTGTTCAAGATTGGACTGTTGTTCAAGATTGGACTGTTGTTCAAGATTGGACTGTTGTTCAAGATTGGACTGTTGTTCAAGATTGGACTGTTGTTCAAGATTGGACTGTTGTTCAAGATTGGACTGTTGTTCAAGATTGGACTGTTGTTCAAGATTGGACTGTTGTTCAAGATTGGACTGTTGTACAAGATTGGACTGTTGTACAAGATTGGACTGTTGTACAAGATTGGACTGTTGTACAAGATTGGACTGTTGTACAAGATTGGACTGTTGTACAAGATTGGACTGTTGTACAAGATTGGACTGTTGTACAAGATTGGACTGTTGTACAAGATTGGACTGTTGTACAAGATTGGACTGTTGTACAAGATTGGACTGTTGTACAAGATTGGACTGTTGTACAAGATTGGACTGTTGTACAAGATTGGACTGTTGTACAAGATTGGACTGTTGTACAAGATTGGACTGTTGTACAAGATTGGACTGTTGTACAAGATTGGACTGTTGTACAAGATTGGACTGTTGTACAAGATTGGACTGTTGTACAAGATTGGACTGTTGTACAAGATTGGACTGTTGTACAAGATTGGACTGTTGTACAAGATTGGGTCTTTGTATGGGCACTGAAGACCGCGCATTTGAGCCCCCATAAACCATCGCCACCATCATTGCGGCCATTCACACTAGTGAGCGCTCGTTTGCGAATAATTGACGAGAAGAGAATTGGGAATTTTGTGAGACACACAAGAGTGTTAAAATAGCGGCTCTATATAGTCTGGACGTGTGATTTAGTGAATAGGATAACATTTTCACCTGCAGGAGGTTGTAGGTTCAGATCCCACCACATGCACTAACCTTTTTATATTTAAACCTTTATTGACATGACTTTGATCATTATTTTTATTCAATTAACTGGTTTAAATGTAATTTTCTAATTTCATTAATCTGCCATATAATTTTAATCACTGTATGTACTTTTTCATTTGCTTCTTTTTTTTTGTATCATTCTCCTTCCAATCGGAATACGTGAATTTGATTTTATTTATCAATTATAATGTTTAACTGTCTGAACACTCCAGTGTATCAGTTAAAATACAAAAGACGAAATTGAGCCGTGGCTGGTTGGTGTTATGCTTTGCATTAACCCTTGGTTGCTGTTCTGTGATTAGTCTCCCGCGGTTATAGCGATTATGCTGTTATCCTCTCTCTCCGCGAGTGGCAGCAGCGGCGTGTCTCGATACTCGCACCCTTGGAGTATGTCTGGCCTCGCGCTTATAGTTTCCAGCTGTGCCGTATGCGGGCAGTTGGTCGGTTGGCTTGGAGCAGCGAGGAAATCTCCGCGGCGCGTAGTTTGGCCGGGGCCGTTGGGGGAGTCCTCGCGCGGTCGCAGTGTGTGGTGCTGTTCCCATTGTTACGAGGTCCGTGGCTCACCGATCCCGGACACGAAAGTTGAGTTTTGACTTAATCTGCCAGCCAGCCTCAAGTGTTCACATTGTGTCGTTTCAATTTCGGTGTGGACTGTTGGGACATTCCCGCGAGCAACAACATGTGTTTTCAAGTTGTCGAATTTCTAGCCGCTCTTCCTGTGGAGTTTAACTTAACTTGATTATTATTGAATTGTGCACCAGCGGAATCTTCCGCCGTGTGGCGTTAACGTTCCGGTTACCTGCCCTGGCCGTTGACGTAAATTCAAGCAGTGTATTTTCCTCGTCGTGTTGTGGCTGTCCAGCACGGCGTGTAGTTTGACAGCCGAATGTGCAATTCGTTGTGGGCGCCGATACCTTCTGTGCTATTGTGTGCTGGTCGGGTGGAGCGAAAATTATCCTGTCGCTTGGTCCGTTGACTGTCTATCAGTTGGGTTGCCATCGGATTGAGAAATATTGGGTCGACTTACTGTCTCAACTAAGCGATCGTTGGTGTTTGAATTCCAGGCCGACCCTTGGAAACTTCTGAGCGCCGTTTGATGTGCTGCCCTTTCTTTTGTCCTTGTTGCTTGTTTATATATGGCTTCTAGCCGATTTTAAATTAAAGCTGTTTTGCCCTTCAGGTATGAGATTCTTTGGGCCTTCGGCCTGATTTAAAGAAATTTTAGTGTAAGTCCTTCAGCATTTTTAAAATTCAAATTACAGTTTTGAGCCTTAAGTTATTGGCCTTCAGCCGATTTTAAGTTGTTTTGCCCTTAGGGCGTGAGATTGTTTGGGCCTTCACCCTAATTTAGAGAAATGTTTTAGGATAAGGTCTTCTGCCTTTTAAAGTCAAATTCCTGTTTTTGAGTCTTAAGTGACTGGCCTTCATCTGGTTTCATTGAATGGCGCATTTAGCCGGGAATTAAGTTCTAAAATTAATGTTTGGCTGACTCTGCTTTTAATGTTTTCTTTACTCTTTTAATGTTTGTCAAATGAATAAAGTAGTATGTTCGAGTGCAACTAACAGCCTCTCATTTTGGCCCCTTTCCGCAAATTAAACTATCTGTCCTGTCTTGCGGGTATACCAGGGGATATCAGAAATAATCTCTTTATATTTTACAGTGATGGGAAAAATATATTCGCGTTACCAGTTGTGCAATTGTTTTGCACGGTAATCATCAAACAAAGATTTAAAGCGTAACCTAAATACCTATTGCGCTATGGACAAAATAACTCAGATGAAAATTTAAATGAATGATGGTTTTATAAGGAAAACAAAATTCAAGCGAAATGAGAAATAGATATAACGAACACAGTAATGTGGGCGATTAAAAAAACAAAGTGGTAAAACAAAATAAATCAATTCCAAATTAATTAAAAACACACGAACAAAGATTTCAAGTGGGTTAACGATGATAGGAAGAAAAATGAGAGGAAAAGCAAAATTCATATTGTGATTAAATTATGTGACAAAGGAATGCAATTCGAAAATACATCAAAACCAATTAATTGAATAAAAATTGTGATCAAAGTTATTTCAAGAAAGATTTAAAAATAACCAAGAAGTAGTACATCTTACAAGATTCGAACCCACAACCTCCTGCCTGTAAAGCTGTTATCCTTTCCATTATACTACACAACCAGACTACTTAACGCTATTGTCACACAAAATTCCGAATTTCTATTTGTTCGTCAATTACTCGGAAACGAGAGCCCATCGTGGTGAGTGGCTACAGTGTCTGACACCTGGGATCTTTACTGACACCATGGTGCAAATAGTTTTAAAAAGTCGTTCGCGCAGCAGGGGACGTCTCCTCGTTAGTAAAACAATGAGGAAGACGGGAGAATGCTTTCGAGGCCACTGCTTTCAAATGCGTCTTCGCTCTGCTCCCTCCACACCCGATCTTCACTTCGAAAGCTACGTTGCTGTTTTTCGCTGCGTTGCCGTCCAGTGCAGTGCTACAATAGAGAAGTGAAATTTTGGGGAAAAAAATTTCTGGTTTTAAATAAGCTAGCCACTGTAATCGAGGTACGCATTGAAAGTTTTCCGATGCGCGAGAAACGAACACAATTTTTCATCTGCTTAATCAGGCCCATGTGCTTCGACGATATCACCAAATTGCGTTTTCCATTTGCCGCTCACGCGGAACGAGTACTCGTTTCCACTTCATCGTAAACGTTCGCACAGTTCTTGCCGAAAATTATTTATCGGTAAATACTAAAACACAATATGCTTTTTTCAAGATCGGTCTCCTTTAGAAAGGCCATTAAACATTTAATTGGATGGTAGTTCCATTCAGTTAGTGATGTCTTCATTCAGTGACACATCGTGTATCGTAAACTGTCATTAAATCGCCAATCATATAAAGCAAGTCAAATTGTACATTAAAAGGCAGAAGCAGCTACAGCTTGCTATTTCTCTAAGTTACACAACTAAAAATTACAACCATTTCATTTAGTGCAAATTTTAAGACTTGCTGCCTGATTTTTTAAAAGTCATGTCGTAGAATATACACTGACGAGCGAGGAAAACTATGCTAGCGACCAGGGCAGGTAACGTTAACGGCCACAAGGCAGAAGATACCGCTGGTGCACTTCACTAACGAGTTACAATCATTTCAATAGTAAAACACCATACAGAAAGACAGCTGCAAAATTTGCTGACTCCAGCACACCATACGTTGCAGCTTGCGGCAACGGCCCAGGAGGCAACAGCTGGCACTGAACGAAATGTCGCGGCAGTTGAGGTTTCGTAACAGGTTAACTGATTACTCAACTCCAGTAGCCAGGTTCGAGGGCGACGAATTTCGCAGCTCTCGCAGCTAGTGCCTCACATCTCCGACCGCATGTGCACGCCGCCAGCGGCCCCGGCCTGACCACACGCTGTGAAGACTTCCTCATTGCTCCGTCGCAACCGAACGACTGGCTGCTCCAATACGCAGACAGCACTCATCTGCGCAGTGGAGATCACAGAAGCTACACACAGTTCCATGTAAACACATGCAGCGAGTACTCCGACAAGCCCCAAACAAATCACTGTGGAGCAAAAAGGAGAAATGACAAGTCTCACACACAGAGTGTTTCCATAAGCGGTCGGCGACCAAATACACGTCGTCCGATGAGACGACCGACCGAACGACCCACCACGGTCGTCCCCACTCAAGCTATGACTGTCGGCAACGATCGGGCGAGTCTTGGCTGTCTGAAGCTCACTGCAGCTCCAACCCAACTCAACTCGATGTCCGTTCGGAATTCGCAGAGATGGCGACCTGGGCGCACTGGCTCGGACCCACCCATGCAGACTCTCGCCCATAGGAGACGACATCTCTGCACGAGGAAGGAACAGACCCACGTCTGCCCAGATGACCAACTGAGGCGGCCCAGAAACAGAGACCAAATACACGTCGCCAGATGAGAGGACCAACCGAGCGACCAATCGACGGTGATTCCCGCTCCAATCTCCTTCCATCGAATAATTCACGAGTGTGGCCAGAGGTCGGCAAGTACTGGCTGTCCGAGCCTCACTGGCGCTCCGTCCCCGACTCTGAACTCCCGACAGACGACGACCCGGAAATACCAACGGTCGCTCTAGAGATAGTACGACAGTGCACTTATCGATAAGCGCTGCTGCTGCTGCCGCCACTCACGGGCAAGCAAACCAGCAACTTAGTGACGCGAAAAAAATTGAATAAGAAAGAGGCGACAGAAACGTAAAAACAAGATGAAAAGCAAGAAATGGCATGCCGTGAGTGACGCACGGCTCACGTAGTGTGAAGAGCGCAGAGAATACCAACTTCTAGACATTCCCTCTCAACACAGACCACGCAGTGGCCCACGGCCTGCACTTAACGAGCGAGAGCAGCGGCGTTTTTCCCAGAGTTGTCAGTGCTAACAGACAAGCAACACTGCGTAAAACAATCGCCGAGATCAATGTGGGCAACATCGAGAGGTCAGTTCGTGCACAAAACCTGCACTGGCAACACTTTCGGAATTATAGACGGCTATAGAGGCAGCCTGAGTCATTATATATACAGGGCCCTTCCAACGACGTGTTGACTCCATGCCACGTTGAGTTGCTGAACTACGTCGGGCAAACAGAGGTCCTACGCGGTAGTAGGACGTGTCCCGTTACTTTTCTCACGTCCCTCACACACTGAAGCCCCAAAGAAACTGGTATAGGCATGCGTATTCAAATACAGAAATAATGGACACAGGCAGAACACGGTGCCGCGGTCGGCAACGCCTATACACCACCACAATTGTATGGCGTAATTGAAACTTCCTGGCAGATTAAAACTGTGTGCCCGACCGAGACTCGAACTCGGGACCTTTGCCTTTCGCGGGCAAGTGCTCTACCATCTGAGCTACCGAAGCACGACTCACGCCCGGTACTCACAGCTTTACTTCTGCCAGTATCTCGTCTCCTACCTTCCAAACTTTACAGAAGCTCTTCTCAGATGGTAGAGCACTTGCCCGCGAAAGGCAAAGGTCCCGAGTTCGAGTCTCGGTCGGGCACACAGTTTTAATCTGCCAGGAATTTCATATCAGCGCACACTCCGCTGCAGAGTGAAAATCTCATTCTGGAAACATCCCCCAGGCTGTGGCTAAGCTATGTCTCCGCTATATCCTTTCTTTCAGGAGTGCTAGTTCTGCAAGATTCGCAGAAGAGCTTCTGTAAAGTTTGGAAGGTAGGAGACGAGATACTGGCAGAAGTAAAGCTGTGAGTACCGGGCGTGAGTCGTGCTTCGGTAGCTCAGTTGGTAGAGCACTTGCCCGCGAAAGGCAAAGGTCCCGAGTTGGATTCTCGGTCCGGTACACAGTTTTAATCTGCCAGGAAGTTTCATATCAGCGCACACTGCGCTGCAGAGTGAAGATCTCATTCTGGTATGGCGTAATTGTTAGATCGATTACTTCTGCTGCAATGACAGGTCATCAAGATATAACTGAGTTTGAAAGTGGTGTTACAGTCGGCTCACGAGCGATGGGACACAGCATCTCTGAGGCAGCACTGAAGTGGGCATTTTCCGGCACGACCATTTCACGAGTGTACCGTCAATATCAAGAATCTAGTAAAACATCAAATCTCCGACATCTCTGCAGCCGGGAAAAGATCTTGCAAGAGACTGAAGAGAACCGTTCACGTGACAGAAGTGCAACCCATCCGCAAATTGCTGCAAATTTCACTGCTGGGCCATCAACAAGTGTCAGCGTGCGAATTATTCAACGAAATATCATCGATATGGGCTATTGGAGTCGAAGTCCCACTCGTGTACCGTTAATGACTGCACGACACAAAGCTTTACGCCTCGCGTGGGACTGTAAACATCAACATTGGACTGTTGACGACTGGAAACGTGTTGCCTGGCTGGACGAGTCGCGTTTCAAATTGCATCGAGAGGATGGACGTCTACAGGTATGGAAACAACCTCGTGAATCCGTGAACCTTGCATGTCAGCAGGGGACTGTTCAAGCTGGTGGACGCAATGTGATCTTGTGAAGCGATATGGGACTCCTGATACGTCTAGATACGACTCAGACAGGTGACACGTACGTAAGCATCCTGTCTGATCACCTCCATCCGTTCGTGTCCATTGTGCATTCCGACGAACTTTGACAATTCCAGCAGGACAAAGCGACACCCCACACGTCCAGAATTGCTACAGAGGGGCTCCAGGAACACTCTTCTGAGTTTAAACACTTCCGCTGCCCACCAAACTCCCCAGACATGAACTTTATTGAGCACATTTGCAGTGGCTTGCAACGTGCTGTTCAGAAGAGATCTCCAGTACTTCTTACTCTTTCGGATTTATGGCAGCCCTGCTGTATTCACGGTGTAAGTTCCCTCCAGCACTAGTGCAGACGTTAGTCGGGTCCATGCCACATCGCGTTGCGGCACTTCTGCGTTCTTGCGGGGGGGAGGGGGGGGGGGGGAGGGGGCTACACGATATTAAGCAGGTGTACCAGTGTCTCTGGCTCTTCAGTGTATATTACCCGGTGTTCCCTGCACATTATGGCTGTTTTTCTGAGCCTTTCACATACCCAGCTATATTTTGTCGAGTCTATTTCCAGGTCGTGAAATACTACGATGGTGTCTGCCTCCATACCTCTTTCCACAATTTCACAAAATGATAAAATCAGAAGTATACACAGGCCAGTATAGAATCGTGAAATATAGCCTCCTGGTCGAAAGCGCTGTCGACATCGTAATCCAATTTTCCGGTAATTGGCGAGAAGTAATGCCATAGTAGCTGGCAGATTAAAGATAGCTTGGGATTCCAAAGGAGACCTCACTAACCGGGGATTTCGTCCGCTAGCAGAGACGAGAATTCTGAGTAGATTTGGAGAAAGAAAATCTGTTCTTTATACAGTGTTAACAACGCAACAGCTCTCATCTAGATATTTCTTTGGAAAAGAACAAATAATGGACTTTTTTTATCCTTCTCGTGGCTGTAGGAAACAAACTTTCGCGGAATTGTTATCGGACTCGCGTCGAAATAGAAGCTCTCTGGTGGGGGGGGGGGGGGGGGGGGGGGGAGGAGATACCTGAAGTTCTTTCCGAGAACAATACGATGTTTTAATTATTTGCTCTTGTTTTCGCTGTAGCAGAGGAAGGAAAAAGGCCTAATTCCGGATAGGGACACTTTTAATTATCTTCGTTCTACTGCCTCAGGAATCCTGAAGCAGACATAGTGACGTGGTGGAATGTTAATGGCTTAAGCAACGCGCTTGCATTTTCCTCTTCAAATTAGCAGCCGTTTACAGGCAGCTAATATTGCTACCTTCGCGGAAACATCTTTTGGTATGAAATATTTACGTGAGTAAGAGGTACAAAAAGCACCGACAAGCAGTATAATAAGGAAAGAAGTAGTTAAGTAGAAAACTTTATGGGAAAATCCGTCAGTCGCATAAGGTAGCTGCATAAATTCGTATCACTTTTCTGTAAGTTTAATAAACACTAAGGACACACTTAATGGAGACTTTAGTCATCAATGATATATTATACCCCGCTATTGACAGCCATCTGGCAACGCTGTGGTCACCTTTCTATTCCGCGACTGTAGAAATCCCGTGGTCTTCCGGAGAAGGACTGATTGAGCCGTGCTCGAAGCGCATTTTCATCCGGAAAGGAAGTTCTTGAGGGTTGTTCGATAGAAAGCAGAAAAGGTACAAATTTGAAGTTTTTTTTTTTTTGTCAGTCTAGCAGAAACTTCACGCAGTTTTCCTGGTCGTTGTTCTTGTACTGTGTCTGCAAGACGCCTCACCTCTGAGTTGTTGACATTATATGACAGCAGTGATGGTTACAACTTGTGGAAGCAAATCGCAGTACAACACACCGTCACTGTTCCACCAGATGCATAACATTATTTTTTGCAGATGCGCGCAGATCTTTGTACTGAGAGGTCCTGCCTTGTTTCGGTTCAACCATTCCCTTTTTTTCCGTTTATCATATATATATAAAATTCTCGTGTCACAGTGTTATTTGCCATAGTCCTACGAAACGGCTCGATCGATTCTGACGAAATTTTACATATAAATTCGGTTGGTCTGAGAATCGGTCGTAATCTGTTTTTCATACCCGTAAAGTGATAAGAATGGTCCACCCCAAATATTTTTTCATATTTTTTTGGACAGAACTTCTCATTTTTATTTTTTATGATGCGGCATTAAAAAATACACACAACCCTAAATTTTCACCCTTCTGCCACCAACCCCTATTTTTTAATAGCGATTTTAGTAATGTAATAATTTTCAAACCCAGTCGATAACTGATCAATTATCACTTGATCAGTTATTCCCGCCGGGTGTGTACCGATGACAGTATATCACTATTCGATAGATAGGTAAGTGAAGAAAACGTACCAAAAGCAACGACTCGAATATCCTTCTTTGAATCTACGTAAATAGACCGAGAAGTTTAACTAGGTAGTACGCGTCATTCGCTAAACCGACATTTAGGCCTAGCGCACACGCATCGACTTTTATCGTACTGAAATATATCGTACGATCAAATTCTTCAAGTGGAACAAAGGAGTTCCTATGCTCTCCTTTGTTCCTCTAAAGGAATTTAATCGTACAATATTTTTACGTACGATAAAAATCGATGCGTGTGCGCTTGGCCTTATTCACAATGCTGGCGAACACGTTTCTACACGAAATTGCCGCTATGTTTGTATGCTCGTGGACGAGCCGTGTATTGGCTGCAATTGTTAAATCCACGCGATCTATCGTAGAAACGCTAGAACTAATTGTGGTCGATACTGCCGGACTTCCCCCTAAGTCTTTCCTCACTCCCTACGCAGTATTCGGCCATTATTATTGTTTGTGTCACGAGCTCCCGCCAACAACGGCTATTGTTACACGCATACATTATTCTTATAGACTAGAGATAATTTATATGGCAAAACAACGTTTGCCGGGTCAGCTATAACATACAAAGATTTTCAGGGGTGGAACGAAGTTCGCCGAGTATAGCTAGCGTTACCACAAAGATACGATTCGTCTGCAGTAACGATAAAGGAAAGCAGCGGTCGGTGTTCCCACGAGCGAATTGATGACGACCAAGCAGAGATGCACATACGGCCATCCGTCGATTTTTTGTGATTTTGGCTTAGAACATATGGTAGCCATACACACTATTTTTAAACCTTCACCACTGCGTGCAAATGTCGTTCGATGGTGGAATGTGTACAGGTCGTCACATTTGCCATTTGTCGAGTACGCTGACTTGGATCGTTGTGGATTACTGTGTTTAATCGACCTTCGTCAAACCTCAAAGGTCTTTCTGAACGTGCAGATTCACTAATGTCGAAACGTAAAACTAGAAAACCATTTTCTTGCCGTGCCGTTCCCATAACAACGAATACCAACAGGGAAAAAAAAGGAGTTTCCATCTTCAAGCAAATATTATCAGTAGCGGTTTGTGTGTGTGTGTGTGTGTGTGTGTGTGTGTGTGTGTGTGTGTGTGTGTGTGTGTGTGTGTCGGCCGGAGTGACCAAGCGGTTCTAGGCGCTACAGTCTGGAACCGCGCGACCGCTACGGTCGCAGGTTGGAATCCTGCCTCGGGCATGGATGTGTGTGATGTCCTTAGGTTAGCTAGGTTTAAGTAGTTCTAACAAGGGAACATCCCCATCGCACCCCCCTCAGATTTAGTTATAAGTTGGCACAGTGGATAGGCCTTGAAAAACTGAACACAGATCGATCGAGAAAACAGGAAGAAGTTATGTGGAACTATGAAAAAATAAGCAAAATATACAAACTGGGTCGTCCATGTGTAATATAGCCACTGGGAGCGCCGTGGTCCCGTGGTTAGTGTGAACAGGTGCAGAACGAGAGGTCTTCAGTTCGAATCTTCCCTCGATCGAAAATTTTAACTTTTTATTTTCAGTTTATGTGAAAAACTCTTATGTTTTCATCACTTTTTTGGAAGTGATTATCACATCCACAAGAAAACCTAAATAAGGTAGAAGAATCTTTTTACCCATTCGCCAAGTGTACAAGTTAGATGGGTCGACAACATATTCCTGTCATGTGACGCACATGCCGTCACCAGTGTCGTATAGAATATATCAGACGTGTTTTCCCGTGGAGGAATCGGTTGACCTATGACCTTGCGATCAAATGTTTTCTGTTCCCATTGGAGAGGCACGTCCTTTCGTCTACTAATCGCACGGTTTTGCGGTGCGGTCGCAAAACACGGACACTAAACTTATTGCAGTGAACAGAGACGTCAACGAACGAACGGACAGATCATAACTTTGCGAAAATAAAGAAAGTAAAATTTTCAGTTGAGGGAAGACTTGAACCAAGGAGCTCTCGCTCCGCAGCTACTCACGATAACCACGGGACCACGGCGCTCCTGAGTTTACGTTCTCCTTGATGTTGCCTATCTTCGCATGGACTACTCAGTTTGTATATTTTACTAATTTTTTTCACCGTTCCACACACATTCTTCCTGTTTTCTCGATTTATCTGTTTTCAGTTTTTCAAGACCTATCCACTGTGCCAACTTATAACTAAATCTGAGGGGGGTACGATGGGGAGGTTCCCTTGTCAGAGCCATTTGAACCATTTTGTGTGTGTGTGTGTGTGTGTGTGTGTGTGTGTGTGTGTGTGTGTGTGTGTGTGTGTGTGTGTGAGAGAGAGAGAGAGAGAGAGAGAGAGAGAGAGAGAGAGAGAGAGAGAGAGAGAGAGAGAGAGAGAGTGTGAGTGTGTTTACCTCAGTACTATGGGTCAACAACCAGTAACTGAATCTGTGACAATGGTGGAAAAGAAGCCCCACCCCCGTACATGAGTGTAGATTGGAGAAAGTGACTCGACCCCACAAGCATGGAGTCCGGCTATTTTGAATTCCCCATCCCTCTTTTCTCCTTGATCCGTTCAACCAGAGCAAGTCGGTTGCTCCACCTAAAGTCGTGAGAAAAGTCCACTCCGGAAAAAACCGTTCATTCATGTCGAGTGATGTACCATAGGAATCCAGGGAGAGGACGTTGTTTGGTGGCCGGTATGCTCTTCTTACAACACAACTGCACACATTTATTAACAGGGTTCTTTATTTACATAAACAGAGAGCTGCTACTAATCTTTAAGAGAGTCCGCGTGTTGTCGTACAAGCTCTTCAAAATTAGTCACAGTTAGCTGGCGAAGTACAAGTCCCGCTATACGATGTATGACAGACGCCAAACAAGAGCGTAAGTTGGTCCGTCAGTGACTGAGCGACTGAGGTTCAGCTAGTGACTGCGACTGAGCCCTCCGGTCAGCAGCAGTGATCTGAATGCTTGCGGTTGAGGTGGCGTTGGTGGTACGTTGCTTGCGAGTACGTCTTTGGCCTCTCTCCTGATAAACGCGCTTGATATCGCCCTCCTTGCTACATCTTTGCTGGCGACAGCTTATGCCGGCACAGTTTACAGATAAATTGGCAAGTTGCGTGTAGGACTTCAGCACTGAGGGTTCAGTAGAAGCTCAGTTGTCCGTATAGACAGTTCATCAATACCGGGAGGCGATAATCTCGGCCATTGTTGCCTGTTATCAACACCGATACTGGCCAGATCTTTCGTCTAGGGGATTCCAAGATTTTTCAGAATTTTTTTATTTTAATAGTGTAAATGTGAGAACGCAGCATGTCATTCTCAATGGAGAGAAGTCATCCGAAGTAAGAGTGATTTTAGGTGTGCCGCAGAGGAGTGTCGTAGGACCGTTGCTATTCACAATATTCATAAATGACCTTGTGGATAACATCGGAAGTTCACTGAGGATTTTTGCGGATGATGCTGTGGCATATCGAGAAGTTGTAACAATGGAAAATTGTACTGAAATACAGGAGGATCTGCAACGAATTGACGCATGGTGCAGGGAATGGCAATTGAATCTCCATGTAGACAAGCTGCGAATACATAGAAAGAAAGATGCCATATCACTTAGCTACAATATAGCAGTTCAGCAACTGGAAGCAGTTAATTCCATAAATTATCTGGGAGTAGGCATTAGGAGTGATTTAAACATAAATTAAGCGTCGGTAAAGCAGATGCCAGACTGAGATTCATTGGAAGAATCCCAAGGAAATACAATCCGAAAACAAAGGAAGTAGGTTACAGTAGGCTTGTTCGCCCACTGCTTGAATACTGCTGAGCAGTGTGGGATCCGTACCAGATAGGATTGATAGAAGAGATAGAGAAGATCCAACGGAGAGCAGCGCACTTCGTTACAGGATCATTTAGTAATCGCGAAAGCGTTACGGAGATGATAGATAAACTCCAGTGGAAGACTCTGCAGGAGAGACGCTGAGTAGCTCGGTACGGGCTTTTGTTGAAGTTTCGAGAACATACTTTCACCGAGGAGTCCAGCAGTATATTGCTCCCTCCTACGTATATCTCGCGAAGAGACCATGAGGGAAAAATCAGAGAGATTAGAGCCCACACAGAGGCATACCGACAATCTTTCTTTCCACGAACAATACGAGACTGGAATAGAAGGGAGAACCGATAGAGGAACTTAAGGTACCCTCCGCCACACACCGTCGGGTGGCATGCGGAAGATGGATGTAGATAGATAGATAGATAGATAGAAAGCATGCAGCACGATGGCCGCGATTGTTACAATAATCAGTAATTCTGCATTTAGGCTGAGTGGGTTGCGATGGTAAAAAGTCAAGCATAGGGCAAAGAATGACTTTATTGCTCATATGACGCGTTTCGGAAGTTATCAATCAGTTGTCCAGGAGCGATAACTGTACATTGACTAGTCGCCAAATATTTATTTCACATACAACTTGAACTGCGATATTTACGTGCAATTACTGCTCCTCGATGTCTGATGATGGTACACAGTGAAACACGTCATATGATCAATGACGTCAGTCGTTTCTCACCAGATGTTTGACTTTTACCATTGCGACTCAGTCAGCCTGAATGGAGAACTGCTGATCATTTTAATTTCAAGTTTGACGTCGGATAACAAATGACGGAAGAATTATTTTTTCTTGTGAAATTAATGATTCTTTGATTTCTTTTTCCTTTATTTGTACTCAGAAACATTACCCCTTGTCAAATTCACATCATTTTAGACAAAGAGGAAGTACGTAAGTGACCGTGTCTTGTGACTGAATTGACTTAGAAGCTAACGTTTATTATGCTACCAAGGGCGCACAGACGTTAGTATGTGACGTAAATTTTAACTTCATAGTCTATAATGAACATCAACAAAAGCAAAACGAGGATAATGGAATGTAGTCGAATCAAGTTGGGCGATGCTGAGGGAATTAATTAGGAAATGAGACGCTTAAAGTAGTAGAGGAATTTTTCTATTTGGGGAGCAAAATAACTGATGATGGTCGAAGTAGAGAGGATATAAAATGTAGATTGGCAATGGCAAGGAAAGCGTTTCTGAAGAAGAGAAATTTGTTAACATCTAGTACAGATTTAAGTGTCAGGAAGTCATCTCTGAAAGTATTTGTATGGAGTGTGGCCATGTATGGAAGTGAAACATGGACGATAAATAGTTTGGACAAGAAGAGAATAGAAGCTTTTGAAATGTGGTGCTACAGAAGAATACTGAAGATTAGATGGGTAGATCACATAACTAATGAGGAAGTATTGAATAGGGTTGGGGAGAAGAGAAATTTGTAGCACAACTTGACAAGAAGAAGGGATCGGTTGGTAGGACATGGGTTGAGGCATCAAGGGATCACCAATTTAGTATTGGTGGGCAGTGTGGAGGGTAAAAATCATAGAGGGAGACCAAGAGATGAATACACTAAGCAGATACAGAAGGATGTAGGCTGCAGTAGGTACTGGCAGATGAAGAAGGTTGCACAGGATGGAGTAGCATGGAGAGCTGCTTCAAACCAGTCTCAGGACTGAAGACAACAACAACAACAACAACAACAACAGTCTATCCGTCTCTGAGACAAACTTTATTAACAGTCGGGCTGACAGACAGACAACAAAGGGATTCTATGAGGATTCCGTTTTTACCGATTGATTACACGGAATGCTAAAAATTAGCGCAGGGAGCGCCTTGCGTGAAGCGTTCAATACATTCGAATGTGAAATTCTGTGTACCGAGTCGATGCGAGAGCCTAATAAGCTTTGATATTACGTTAAATAAGTAAACTGGTCGAAGCCATTTGTTTAGACATTCTGTGGCCATAGCGGCACTGAAGCGGAATACGACGCAGGAAAGGCCGGACTACCAAACGTGTTTCTCCGAAACTGCTTCACAGAGAGCGATCGCACTGCCGTAAGACGTTGCACGAACGACAGAATGACTGAATGATGACTGACTGATATCGAAATTAGTGACCATGGGATAGAGAAGCAACCGAAATGGCTTAATAGAGGGAATGCCCCTGGATCGAACGGCATACTAATACGGTTCTACATAGACTACGCTAAAGAACGGACCTTTCTAACAGTAGTACATCGCCATTGAAGCAGCGAATCTTTCGTGATGATTGAAAAAAAAATCACAGGTTATTCCCGTTTTCAAGAACGGGTGTCGCACAAAACTCTAGCTCTTTAGCTCTGAAGTTTGTCTGCTGTAGAATTTCGGAACATGTGTCTTGCTCGCGTGCTACATTTCTGGGAGCCGAAAATCTCCTTTGTAGGAGCCGACACGCGTTCCGAAAACAACGATAGTGTCAAGCCCAACTCGCTGTGTTTGTGCACGAAACGCAGACAGGAGCAGCCCACACAGATGCCGCGTTACTTGACTTCCGGAGGGCGTCCCATGCAGCCCGTAACGAACAGAATACGACCGTACAGAATATCAGACCAGCTGTGTGGTTGGTTTGAACAGTTTCTAGCAGACAGAGCGCAGCATGACATTATCAACAGAGGGCAGTCTTCAGAGGTGACAGTAACTTTAGGCGTGCTCTGTGGCTGCGTAACAGCACCATTACTTCCGACAATTTACAGTGAAGAGCCAAAGAAACTGTTACACCTGCCTAATATCGAGGAGGGCAACCCGCGAGCATGCGGAAGTGTCACAACACGGCATGGACTCAACTAATGTCTGATGTAGTGCTGGAGGGAACTCACACCGTAAATCCTGCAGGGCTGTTGGTAAATCCGTAAGAGTACGTGGAGGTGGACATCTCTTCTGAACAGCATGTTGCAAGGCATCCCAGATACGCTCAGTAATGCTCATGTCTGGGGAGTCTGGTGGCCGGCGGAAGTCTTTAAACTCAGAGGAGTGTTCCTGGAACCACTCTGGACACTTCTGGACCTGTTCAGGTCCGTCGGAATTCACAATGGACAAGAATGGATGCAAGTGATCAGACAATGCTTACGTGCGTTTCACCTGTCACAGTCGTATCTAGAGGTACCAGAGGTCCCATATCACTGCAACTACACATGCCCAGTACCATCACAGAGCCTCCACCAGCTTGAACAATCCCCTGCTGACATGTAGGATACACGGATTCACGAGGATGTCGCCATTCCCGTACAAGTCCATCCGCTCGATACTATTTGAAGCCCTGTGTCTGCAGTCATCAAGGGTACACGAGTGGGCCTTCGGTTGGTTGGTTGTTTGGGGAAGGAGACCAGACATCGAGGTCATCGGTCTCATCGGATTAGGGAAGGATGGGGAAGGAAGTCGGCCGTGCCTTTTGAAAGGAACCATCCCGGCATTTGCCTGAAGCGATTTAGGGAAATCACGGAAAACCTAAATCAGGATGGCCGGACGCGGGATGGAACCGTCGTCCTCCCGAATGCGAGTCCAGTTTCGAACCACTGCGTGGGCCTTCGGCTCCGAAAGCCCATATCGATGATGTTTGGTTGAATGAATGGTTCGCACGCTGACACTTGTTGATGGCCCAGCATCGAAATCTGCTGCAGTTTGCGGTTGGGTTGCGGTTGGGTTGCACTTCTGTCACGTTGAACGACTCTCTTCAGTCGTCATTGGTCCCGTTCTTGCAGCATCTTTTTTCGGCCGCGTAGATGGCAGAGATTTGGTATTTTACCGGATTCCTGATATTCACGGTACACTCGTGAAATGGTCGTACGAGAAAATCCCCTCTTCATCGCTACCTCGGAAATGCTGTGTCCCATCGCTCGTGCGCCGACTATAGCACCAAACCCACTTGAATCTTGATAACCTGCCATTTTAGGAGCAGTAACCGATCCAACAACTGCGCCAGACACTTGTTGTGTTATATACGCGTTGCCGACCGCAGCGCCTTAGTCTGCCTATTTACACATCTCTGTATGTGAATACGCCTGCCTGTACCAGTTAATTTGGAGCTTCAGTGTATATATGGTAGACTAGCTAAGCGCCCACTGCTTCGGTCGAGTGGACTCTGTCATATGCAGAGATTTCTTTTCGTTTTTGTGTAATCGAATTTTTATCTTGTTCACAAATTGCAACACCTAATCTTTCGGCGCTAGGTAAGGTCATAAAATCAAAGTTTCTTCATAATGAACTTTTACATCTACATCTACATGGATACTCCGCAAATCACATTTAAGTGCCTGTCAGAGGGTTCATCGCACCTTCACAGTTCTCTATTATTCCAATCTCGTATAGCGCGCGGAAAGAATGTGAGCACCTTTATCTTTCTCTGATTTCCCTTATTTTATCTTTGTGTTCGTTCCTCTCTATGTAAGCCGGTGTCAACAAAATATTTTCGCATTCGGAGGAGAAAGTTGGTCATTGGAATTTCTTGAGAAGATTCCGTCGCAACCGAAAACGCCTTTCTTTTAATGAAGTCCATCCCAAATCCTGTATCATTTCTGTGACACTCTCTCCCATATTTCGCGATAATACAAAACGTGCTGCCTTTCTTTGAACTTTTTCCATGTACTCAGTCAGTCCTATCTGGTAAGGTTCCCAAACCGCGCAACAGTATTCTAAATGAGGACGGACAAGCGTAGTGTAGGCAGTCTCCTTAGTAGGTCTGTTACATTTTCTAAGTGTCCTGCCAATGAAACGCAGTCTTAGGTTAGCCTTCCCCACAACATTTTCTGTGTGTTGCTTCCATATTAAATTGTTCGTAATGGTAATACCTAGGTATTTAGTTGAATTTACGGCTTTTAGGTTAGACTGATTTATCGTGTAACCGAAGTTTAACGCGTTCCTTTTAGCACTCATGTGGATGACCTCACTCTTTTCGCTATTTAGGGTCAACTGCCACTTTTCGCACCATTCCGATATATCTTCTAAATCGTTTTGCAGTTTGTTTTGATCTTGTGATGAATTTATTAATCGATAAACGACAGCGTCATCTGCAAACAACCGAAGACGGCTGCTCAGATTGTCTCCCAAATCGTTTTGGAACGTCCCCTTAGAAAAACTTAATGAATTACTGTGCTGATAAACCTCTTACGGACTACAGTGGGCCCACACCTTTGCAGACTCACCAGTACCACTATTTCTACAAGGACTGCAGTGGGTCTGCACCTCTGGTGGCCCACCAATACCGTAATCTCTACCAGGACTACAGTGGGTCTGCTCTGTGATGACCTACCTACCAATACTCTTCAAAATTTCGACTGACTCTGCTGTGGGTTTGCTCTGTTGTGGCCCATTACCTGTCTGCATGTCGAGAGTTAGCACTGTCTTTCTGTTGGAAGGAAAACACTACTTCTTCAAGACTGCATGGAAATCCACTACATCCGTGTGCATTTTCTTTTACTGCTCAGACTTTGAGAAAAACACTGCTATTTTACTGTGACGAACGACCAGGACTGTCTTTATGGACTGTGAGAAAATTTTAGCTTTTGACCAACATCGTATCAATAAGTGTGTGCATTTGATTTCTCTGTTATTGTAACTGTGCAAAAATTTTAACAAATATGTACTGGCCAGTGCCCAAAAGAATTTGTAAAATTTTTTTGGGGGACCATGGGGGTATGTAAGTAGGCTGTTTAGGTTTTTATATTGGTAACGCCACGTAGCGCTCTGTATGAAAATCACTGGCTGTGCTGTGTGCGGTCTGTGGCTAGTTCGCATTGTTGTCTGCCATTGTAGTGTTGGGCAGTTGGCTGTGAACAGCGCGTAGCGTTGCGCAGTTGGAGGTGAGCCGCCAGCAGTGGTGGATGTGGGGAGAGAAATGGCGGAGTTTTGAAATTTGTAAGACTGCATGTCATGAACTGCTATGTATATTTATGATTTTTCAACACTATTAAGGTAAATACATTGTTTGTTCTCTATTAAAATCTTTCATTTGCTAACTATGCCTATCAGTAGTTAGTGCCTTCAGTAGTTAGAATCTTTTATTTAGCTGGCAGTAGTGGCGCTCGCTGTATTGATTAGTTCGAGTAACAAAGATTTTTGTGAGGTAAGTGATTTGTGAAACATATAGGTTAATGTTAGTCAGGGCCATTCTTTTGTAGGGATTATTGAAAGTCAGATTGCGTTGCTCTAAAAATATTGTGTGTCAGTTTAAGCACAGTCATGTATAATTTTTCTAAGGGGACGTTTCAGTTTATATAGATAAGGAACAGCAAATGGCCTATAACACTACCTTGGGGAACGCCAGAAATCACTTCTGTTTTACTCGATGACTTTCCGTCAATTACAACGAACTGTGACCTCTCTGACAGGAAATCACACATCCAGTCACATAACTGAGACGATATTCCATAAGCAGTCAATTTCGCTACGAGCCGCTTGTGTGGTACAGTGTCAAAAGCCTTCCGGAAATCCAGAAATACAGAATCGATGTGATATCCCTTGTCAATAGCACTCAGCACTTCATGTGAATAAAGAGCTAGTTTTCACAGGAACGATGTTTCCTAAACCCATGTTGACAGAAAACTGATTCTGGTGGCTAGAGTCCTTGGATTTTGTTAATAATGCCTTTTTCGTTGTATCTCACACCTTTAGCGGATGATTTCCCAAAATCATTTAAACAAGCATTTTTTTAAATTTCTGACGGTCTGTCCAAATACACATTTTTGTTTTTCTTTTCATCGCATGTTTCACTCCCTTAACACGCTGAACTTCCGAAATACTAAAACACGTGCTTTTTAGTTTCTATCTTGGGAACGAAATACCAGTTTTAAAAGACGTTAGTGTAAAAATGCTTTATTAGTTCTTTAATAATGTTTTATTTAAAAAAGCGCCCATACGTTTCTTGAAAATCGGTGTTGATGCGCACTTTCCTGAATTGCTTGAGGATTTAGACCTGCCTATACGTGCAGGTTATTGAAGTTCACACCACCATCTCTCGTGAACGCTGCCTCACCGGTAAATAAAACCTTCGATGCGGACAGTGGATTTGCGGCACACTACTGCAAGAGCCGTTGACAGAACCGTCGTCTGGTATGGTGATGCTGTGGCCCTGGGGCCTGGACGCGCTGTGGGCGGTACGGGTTCAGCAACTGTCAGGAGGTACCCTTCCTCCCCAGATACGAGAGTGAGGGACGCCTTCTGCTGCTGCTGCTGCTGATCGCCGCACACTGGGCCCAGGGGTTTCTTCCACCAAACGCAGCACACGCTCCTTCATGTCAGGCGTGCGGGGCACCTGTGTCCCTCACGGGCTGGAAAAGTCTGCCTTATCGGAGAGCACTCTGCGCTGTGGACATTTCTCAGCGTAGAGGGCGCTGGCTCGCAGGCTACGTCCGTTTGTTAAACGACAGCAAAATAAATTTCTCCAAATTTTTGGGTGTTCACATTGATGACAACTTGAACTGGAAGAAGCATATTACTGAGCTTCTCAAAGAACTAAGTTCAGCTTCTTTCGCACTTCGTATAAGCGCTAGTCTTGGTAATAAACAGATCAACCTCCTAACGCACTTTGCATATTTCCATTCAATAATGTCTTATGGAATAGTTTTCTGGGGTAACTAACCACTTAACCGCGCGGGATTAGCCGAGTGGTCTAGGGCGCTGCAGTCGTCGACTGTGTGGCTGGTCCCGGCGGAGGTTCGAGTCCTCCCTCGGGCATGGGTGTGTGTGTGTTTGTCCTTAGGATAATTTAAGTTAAGTAGTGTGTAAACTTAGGGACTGATGACCTTAGCAGTTAAGTCCCATAAGATTTCACACACATTTGAACATTTCAACTAACCACTTAGACATAAAGTATTGATTGCACAAAAGAGGGCAGTGAGAATAATTAGTGGTGTTCACCCAAGGACGTCATGTAGGCACCTTTTCAAGGAGTTAGGTATTTTAACTGCGCCATAAGAGTACATATATTCGCTAATGAAATTCGTTACGAACAATCCATCTCAATTCCCGAAGAACAGTGATGTTCATACGTACAACACTAGAGGGGAAAAATGACCTTTCCTATCAGTTATTGAAGCTGCCAGTTGCTCAAAGAGGAGTACATTACTCAGCAACACAAATATTTGATCATTTGCCCAACAGCATAAAGTTTCTGGCAGGTAGCAGATCAAGTTTTAAATCTAGCTTAAAGTCATTCCTTTCGGACAATTCCTTCTACTCCATGGACTAGTTTCTGTTTCAGAAATGGTAAAAAAAAGTACCTCTAAATGTAGTTGCATGTGTAGAACTAAAAATTCAGTAATATTAATATTAGCACTATTCATGTGTGTATATAAATATCGATATACATATATCGATAAAACAATTGGGAAAATGATCTACGGAACATGACATATTTGACATATCCGCCATTTCACTTGTTGAGTAGTCGGCTTCCATTGTTAATAACTGGTGGAAGAGGGAAAATGTAAATGTGTACATCATTTGTAGGTACAAACATCGCAGTGACAGTAAACACGTAAGTGAATCCGCGTATGGAAGAACGTAAAAGTACCACGATACGTAACCAAGATTGACAGTACTCACTAATTAAAACTTCCGGGCTAAGAGGCCGTGGTCCAATAGTAGAAATACTTCTCCCTGACGTTTCGTTGCCAACTGCGGGCAACATCATCTGAGGTGAGTCTACGACTGGCTGCTAGGCCGTGGAGGTCCTGTTTATATAGAGAGCGTAGAGGGCGCCACCACTCGTCACGTGTTGTCAACAGTAAAACTATCTCTGGCTGGCGTCATTACTCTCGATCGAAGGTAATCGATTGTCACATCTTTGGTACAGAGTCGATCGCCATATCTTATCTAGCTTCAAGCCTTCTTCTTTCCTGTTAAAATTATTGTGGTGTTTAAAAATCTCTACAGCCTCTCTATACATACGTGCATAATAATGCGATGTCTTAGCTAGCACGCTCGTCTCACTAAATTTTATTTCATGGTCACCCTTTTCAAAAACATGTTCCGCTACAGCCGATTTGTCCGTGTGTCCCAGACGACAGTTCCTTTTATGTTCAGTTAGGCGAGTATTGATACTTCTTTTTGTGGTTCCAATGTAAACCTTCCCACAACTACAGGGAATCTTATAGACACCAGGAGTAGCTAAAGGGTGTCGTGCATCTTTCGCCGATCTTAAGCATTCACTAATCTTCTTGGTGGGTCTGAAGATTGTATCAACTCTGAACTTGGCCAGCACTTTCCCGATACGGTCCGTAATATTGTGGATGAATGGAAGAAAAACTTTCCCCACCGATGGTTGTTGTTGTTGCACGTTTTCGGACATTTTTCTTCTGGGATGGAGTGCTCTATCTATCTCCTTGTCAGCGTACCCATTTTTCTGGAAAGCGGTTCGCAAGTGGTTTAGTTCCTCTTGCAAATAAGCTGGCTCACAGATTTTATTAGCCCTGTCCACCAATGTCTTGATGAAGCCTCTCTTCTGCCTGGGATGATGGTTTGAATGCTTATGAAGATAACGATCGGTATGCGTATCTTTTCTGTAGACTTTGTGACCCAGAGTCCCATCTGCTCGTTTAATTACTGAGACGTCCAAAAAATTTATCTGTCCATTACTTTCTGTCTCCATAGTGAATTGTATTTTTGAATTAATGCTATTCAAATGCTTCAAAAAACGGTTCAGTTCTTCTTCACCGTGATTCCATACGACAAAAGTGTCGTCCACATACCGATACCACTTCAAAGGCCTTTTTCTGGCTGACTGCAGTGCTTGCTGTTCAAAAAATTTCATAAAAATATTAGCAACGGCTGGACTTAGAGGGCTACCCATTGCCACTCCATTAATTTGTTCATAGAACTCATTATTATACTGAAAATAAGTCGTGGAAAGGCAATGTCTAAACAAAGCTAATATACCAGTCGGAAATATGTCAGATACGCAAGCAAGAGCTTCGTTGACAGGAACCATGGTGAACAGAGACAACACCACATCAAAGCTGACAAGAATATCACTGGGGCTGACGGTAATCTCCTTCAATTTTTCGATGAAGTGCATAGAGTTTTTAATATGATGATCAGTTTTTCCAATGAACGGTTGTAACAAGGTGGCAAGATGTCTAGCCAGCTCTTGAGTAGGGGATCCAATAGCACTTACTATCGGTCTAAGTGGGACATCAGGTTTATGCACCTTAGGTAGCCCATATAATCTAGGAGGATAAGCTTCCGTTTTACAAAGATCTTTTTTATCCTCTGTAGGAATAGAAGACTTTTTTATTAATTGATTGGTAACTGTCAACACTTTCGTTGTAGGATCCTTTTTCAACTTTTTATAAGTGGTAAGATCCAAAAGGTCACTGATCTTCTTGTGGTAGTCTTCACTCTTCATCGCCACGGTGGCATTTCCCTTGTCAGCAGAAAGTACAATAATACTCTTGTCCGCATTAATCTCCCGTAATGCTTTCTTTTCTCCTTGAGACAGATTACTGCTAGGTGGCTTAGCTTTACGCAGTATCCTGGCTGTTTCCATCCTAACTTCATCAGCAGTGTGTGATGGTAACAGCCGAATCCCCGCCTCTATATTAGCTACAATATCCTCCGTTGGAATCTTCAGTGGAGTAATTGCAAAATTACCTCCTTTCGAGAGAACAGAAGTTTCTTCCCTGGATAACTCTTTTCCGGACAAATTTATAACCGTTCGAGAATTGTCTATAACCGGTGTTTCCTGTCTGCTCGTTTAATTATTGAACATAAAAGGAACTGTCGTCTGGGACACACGGACAAATCGGCTGTAGCGGAACATGTTTTTGAAACGGGTGACCATGAAATAAAATTTAGTGAGACGAGCGTGCTAGCTAAGACATCGCATTATTATGCACGTATGTATAGAGAGGCTGTAGAGATTTTTAAACACCACAATAATTTTAACAGGAAAGAAGAAGGCTTGAAGCTAGATAAGATATGGCGATCGACTCTGTACCAAAGATGTGACAATCGATTACCTTCGATCGAGAGTAATGACGCCAGACAGAGATAGTTTTACTGTTGACAACACGTGACGAGTGGTGGCGCCCTCTACGCGCTCTATATAAACAGGACCTCCACGGCCTAGCAGCCAGTCGTAGACTCACCTCAGATGATGTTGCCCGCAGCTGGCAACGAAACGTCAGGGAGAAGTATTTCTACTATTGGACCACGGCCTCTTAGCCCGGAAGTTTTAATTACTGAAGACGCCGGCCGTGAAAGCCTACACGCTATGATTGACAGTACTGTTCAGGAAGGCGTACAAACACGACGAAAATTAACGTGGCCCCTACAAAACCTCTATAGCCACACAACTGACGGCAGCCCACCTAATGGTAGACAGAGTACTATCAGAACACCCTGCCGACACATTCGAAGAAGCGCCAATGCAACGACTGTGCTCCTACCCGCAACCAAGCGTCGCGCAGGCCTTCCTTTAAACACGTGTTTGCGTTACTGGGCGCATGTTTATTGGACTTATTTTTGTTTGGCTGAGTACTACCACAGCTCAAAGTATTACACCCATCTTTTGAACACCCTGTATAGAGGATACTTGGTAATTGTGAAGGAGTATGCTGATGCATTAACTCCATACTTAACAATCATATACAAGAGTTCGCTCGAAGAAAGCTCCGTAGCCAAGGAGTGGAAAGTTGCACAGGTCACACCAATATTCAACAAGGGTAGTAGGATCGATTCACTATATTACAGGCCCATATCGTTAACGTCTATATGCAGCAGGATTTTAGAACATATACTGTTTTCGAACATTATGGATTATCTCTAAGGAAACTGTCTATTGACACAAAGTCAACATGGGTTTAGAAAGCATCGTTCCTGTCAAACACAACTAGCTCTTTATTTACATGAAGTCCTAAGTGCTATTGACAAGGGATTTCAGATCGATTCCGTATTCCTGGATTTCCGGAAGGCTTTTGACTCTGTGCGACACAAGCGGCTCGTAGTAAAATTGCGTGCTTATGGAATATCGTCTCAGTTATGTGACTGGATTTGCGATTTCCTGTCAGAGAGGTTACAGTTCGTAGTAATTGACAGAAAGTCACCGAGTAAAACAGAAGTGATTTCCGGCGTTCCCCAAGGTAGTGTTATAGGCCCTTTGCTGTTCTTTATCTATATAAACTATGTGGGAGACAATCTGAGCAGCCGTCTTCGGTTGTTTGCAAATGACGCCGTCGTTTATAGGCTAATAAAGTCATCAGATCAAAACAAACTGCAAAAGATTTAGAAAAAGTATCTGAATGGTGCGAAAATTGGCAGTTGACCCTAAATAACAAAAAGTGTGAGGTCGTCAACATGAGTGTTAAAAGTAACTCGTTAAACCTTGGTTACACGATAAATCAGTCTAATCTAAAAGCCGCAAATTCAACTATATACCTAGGTATTACAATTACGAACAACTTAAATTGGAAAGAACACATAGAAAATGTTGTGGGAAAGGCTAACCAGAGGCTGCGTTTTATTGGCAGGACACTTAGAAAATGTAACAGACCTACTAAGGAGACTGCCTACACTACGCTTGTCAGTCCTCTTTTAGAATACCGCTGCGCGGTGTGGGATCCTTACCAGATAGGACTGACGGAGTGCACCGTAAAAGTACGAGGGTCGGTCAAAAAGTAATGCCTCCCATTTTTTTTCTACTTAAAGAAATTAAGTTAAGTGGAAAATTTGAATTTGGCGCCATTCCTCAAACCTTCTTCTGCAATCCACTGCAGTAGTAACTTTCTGTGTCAACAGGTGGCAGCACAGCAGAAGTTTGTAAGATGGCCGACATCGATGTTCGTTTGAGACAGCGTTGTGTGATTGAATTCTTGAATGCAGAAGGTGAAACGCCCATACGCATTCATGAAAGACTGAAGAAGGTGTATGGTGTTGTGACAGTGGATGTCAGCACTGTTAGACGATGGGTTCGTCGTTGTAAGGAAGCTGAAGGGCAAACACCGTTGACTGACGAAAAGCGGAGCGGCAGGCCGGTGAGTGCAGTGACTCCACACAACATTCAGCAAGTTGATGACATCATTCGTGGTGACCGTCGGGTGACTGCAGATGAAGTGTGTCGCATTATTTCTCTTAGTAAAGGCAGTGTGATCACGATTATTAAACAATTGGGGTACTCAAAAGTTTGTGCACGGTGGGTTCCAAGAATGTTAACCGATCAGAATAAAGAGGCAAGGAAAACAATAGCCTCCCAACACTTGCAGCGCTTCCGTTTGGAGGGAGATGAGTTTCTGAAAAAAATTGTGACCGGGGACGAAACATGGGTGCATTTTTTTGAACCCGAATCAAAGAGGCAGTCAATGGAGTGGCGTCACACAAGCTCGCCGAGGAAGAAAAAATTCAAAACTGTGCGATCGGCAGGGAAAGTTATGGCAACAGTTTTCTGGAATACAGAGGGTGTGATTCTGGTTGATTTTTTGGAGCAGGGATGCACAATAAATTCTGTTCAATACGTCACAACCCTCAACAAACTTAAAGCACGTCTTCAGCGAGTTCGCCCAACAAAATCAATGGCAGATGTTCTTCTTTTGCATGACAATGCAAGACCACACACCAGTCGTCACACCTCTGACGAGATTGTCAAAATTGGATGGGAAGTTTTGCCTCATCCCCCATACAGCCCTGACCTGGCACCATCAGACTTCCATCTGTTCGGGCCACTAAAAGAAGCTCATCGTGGGATTCATTTTGAAGATGAGGAGGCCGTCAAAACATCCGTGCGTCAATGGCTTAGGAAGCAGAGCTGTGATTTTTACCGTGCTGGGATACATGCCCTTGTTCAAAGATGGACCAAAACTGTAGAGATGGGCGGAGATTACATTGAAAAATGACAAAATGATCCTCAATGTTGTGGTTTTCAACCTATGTAATTGCATTTAAATTTCCTGACAATTAAACGTAGAAAAAAAAATAGGAGGCATTACTTTTTGACTGACCCTCGTACAAAGAAGAGCAGTACGTTTTTTATTATCGCGAAATATGGAAGAGAGTGTCACAGAAATCATTAAAAGAAAGGCGTTTTTCGTTGCGACGGAGTCTTCTCACGAAATTCCAATCACCAACTTCCTCCTCCGAATGCAAAAAAGTTTTGTTGACACCGACCTGTATAGGGCGGAACGATCACCACGATAAAATAAGGGAAATCAGAGCTAGTACGGAAAGATAGAAGTGTTCATTCTTTCCGCGCGCTATAGGAGATTGGAATGATAGAAAATTGTGAACGTCGTTCTATGAACCCTCTGCCAGGCACTTAAATGTGATTTGCAGAGTATCCATGTAGATGTAGAACGATAGAGTGCATGCGTGCTTGTAGGTGACTAGTTAAGTCAGATCACGAATTACTCAGTTCCGTATGGCCGGTATTACACTATCAAATTTCTTTGTCAAAGATTTGATCAAAGATGTGATCACATATTCCGTCAAATATATTTGACAAAGATCTTTGACGTAGCGCTAGAAGGGGTATTACACTGTCCTCATATTTTTCGTCAAAGTTCAAGATGGCTGACAACAACAACTTGTTATTAACAGCAGCAGTTGCATGTACCACAATTGCACTGTGTGCACATGTGGAAGAGAAGTTGGGGGTGGGGGGCGGGAGGAAGTAAACATTCCTGGGTGAAGCCGTGGGTTTTACGATAAAAGCATTCAACAAAACTTGTTACGTGAGCTTATAGTGAAGGACGTCAAGTCGTACATCAGTTACTTAAGAGTGGATGACCATACATTTCTGTATGTGCTCAATGGAGTGTATCCTCGTATCACAAAGCACAATATTCGCTTAAGAACGGCTACATCTGCAGAAGACAGGTTCACTGTATCACTCTAATTCCTTGCTACAGGAGAGGGTTAGGTTAGGTTAGGTTAGGTTAGGCCTCCAATCTTCGTAATCTATTTTTGTATTCAGTGTGCCTCACGTTGTATAGCGTCTCATCAGCTTCAAACATCTCTATTAATTTTGTAGTTGTCGGCACACACCAATTTTATTTACTGGCAATGTTTATAAAAACACCACAGACGACAGAATGCTGCAGCGATGCTAGGGCTCCATGTGGTAACATGTCACATTGCAGTGAACGGAAGACAAGCGACTTCTTTGATCAAATCTACAGCGAGGCTCTAGACTTGATCAAATATTGGACGACATTTGACAAAGTACCCTATTACACCATCAAATATATTTGACAAAGATATTGGACAAAGAAATTTGATAGTGTAGTACCGGCCTATTGACAATGACAGCAGCGCCTGCAGTAGGCAGAGGTCGACGCGGCAACGCCTGCCAGCCAATCGCCGGCTCTGTACTGGCTGAGGCACAAAGCGGACCGCCCCCACCCTCCACCCCCGCCCACACCCACAAGTGGGCCGCAACGCTGCACCTTTGATGTGCTTCTCGCATTGTTAGCCTTCTGGCGGTAACTTCGACGGAACGTGATAATACCGAGCTACCTAAAGTTGTTACCCGATGTTCAGTCGTTCAACTCTGCACAGTGGCCCGTAAACAAAATTACCGGCACGCCACGCGAGTCGTGAGGTCGCAGATACCCAGAGGCGGTTCTCAATGATGCGGTACGGTACGCGATGCGGATGCGACTGTCTTGACAAGGTGCCGAAGCAACCCTGAGTTGGTGCAGAGCTTACAAAAAAAATTCAAGTGACTTAACTGTGCCACACTGTGATGACAGGGATACAGAACAGCAATATGGTTCTCTGTCGTTATATCTCAGCGCAAATCTGGCTGCCGTATAGAAATTGTTCTTGACACAGGAAGTAGAGTCCCACCTCTTTCCACTCTCCAGTACGTACTCGACACATCTGGAAGCTGACCAGCGACGCTCCACGTGTTAGGCTGTTGCTTGTCGTAAAGCTCCTGTGCGAACACCAGTGTCGCACGGAGATCTGTCCCGTCAACGCGGCCCGTATTACAAGCTGTCTGAACCGTGCACACCTTATGTTCATCCCATTAATTGTCATCTATTACGGTACACCAACATCTACATTTTTACTCGGCATGTCACCCAACGGTGTGTGGCGGAGGGCACTTTACGTGCCACCGTCATTACCTCCCTTTTCTGCTCCAGTCGTGCTCGAATCTCTCTAATTTTACATTCGTGATCTCCTCGGGAGGTATAAGTAGGGGGAACCAATATATTCGATACCTCATCCAGAAACGCACCCTCTAGAAACCTGGACAGGAAGCTACACCGCGATGCAGAGCGCCTCTCTTGCAGAGTCTGCCACTTGAGTTTGCTAAACATCTCCGTAACGCTATCACGGTTACCAAATAACCCTGTGACGAAACGCGCCGCTCTTCTTTGGATCTTCTCTATCTTCTGTGTCAACCCGACCTGGTACGGATCCCAAACTGATGCGCAATACTCAAGTATAGGTCGAACGAGTGTTTTGTAAGCCACCTCCTTTGTTGATGGACTACATTTTCTAAGGACTTTCCCAATGAATCTCAACCTGGTACCCGCCTTACCAACAATTAATTTTACATGATCATTCCACTTCAAATCGTTCCGTACGCATACTCCCAGATATTTTACAGAAGTAACTGCTACCAGTGTTTGTTCCACTATCATACAACCGTTCAATAAAGGATTCTTTTCTCTACGTATTCGCAGTACATTACATTTGTCTATGTTAAGGGTCAGTTGCCACTCCTTCCACCAAGTGCCTATCCGTAGCAGATCTTCCTGCATTTCGCTGCAATTTTCTAATGCTGCAACTTTTCTGTATACTACAGCATCATCCGCGAAAAGCCGCATGGAACTTCCGACACTATCTACTAGGTCATTTATATATATTGTGAAAAGCAATGGTCCAATAACACTCCCCTGTGGCACGCCAGAGGTTACTTTAACGTCTGTAGACGTCTCTCCATTGAGAACAACATGCTGTGTTCTGTTTGCTAAAAACTCTTCAATCCAGCCACACAGCTGGTCCGATATTCCGTAGGCTCTTACTTTGTTTATCAGGCGAGAGTGCGGAACTGTATCGAACGGCTTCCGGAAGTCAAGGAAAATGGCAACTACCTGGGAGCCTGTGTCTAATATTTTCTGGGTCTCATGAACAAGTAAAGCGGGTTGGGTCTCACACGGTAGTGCTACCTCGTTTTCTTATTCCATTTAGTGCCGTCAGTAACTTCCTGCCTTACTTGCCTGTGAGTGGTAGCAGCAGCGCGTATCGATAAGCGTACTGTCGTGCCATCTCTGGAGAGACCGATAGTATTTCTGGGTCGTCGTGTGCCGGGTATTGAGTGAGTGAGTGAGTGAGTGAGTGAATGGGAGACGCACCAGCCGTGCATACGCGGACGGACCAGCGAATGGCGTGGAGCAGCAAGGAAGTCGCTGTCGTGCGCCGTCGAGCTGGAGCCGCTGGCGGCGTGCACGCGTGGTTTGAGTGCGAGGTGCTGCTTGCGAGTGCTACCAAGTTCGTCACCCACCGATCTTGGACATGAAAGTTGAGTCCTCCCTTAACCTACTATCGAGCCTCAACTGCTTACGTTTCTTCGTTTGATCTTGGTTGTCGCTTTTGGGACATTCCCGCGAGTAACAACGTGTGTATATTGTAACAACCCTACCGTAACAAAGGTCAAAAATTAATTATGATTGTAGTGTTGCTCACGCTGCTAAATATTGCATTTTCGGGCAACAACAAAGTTATATTATGTGGCAGGTGTCATTAAAGCACAGTTAATAAAGTCATTTCTTGAAATAATGGATAAACTAGGCACTCATCTTTTCGTGTTTCCCACGCTGGTCTCGTTGTGAACTCATGGCTCAATCGTCGAAAATCTAGGTAGTGATGATTCCAAGCTCGGTTGCAAAGAGGCCTAGGTGTTATTCTGCAATATTCAAAAGATTTATAGATGTGTTTCGTAAATCATTCTTGAAGATTAAACTTTTGCAAGTTAGGACAATGGTGATGTAAAAAAGTAATCAGCACTTCCAATTTAAGTTACACTTCTTTTTTATTACTTCTGTGCAATATCACGTAACTCGTTCCAAAACATCACTTCACAATATAAAACATACTTGAAAATATCTTCCTCACTGTTAAAGTTCACATTTCACAAACTGTCAACAATCTGAGTCTTTTTAACATGACGACCAAAACTTGATTCTCTAATAACCGCATACACGCCCAAAAATCAGAGTTACAAGTACGTTAAAGATCATAGTGACAAAAGAAAGAATACACACAAGAATACTATCATTGCAATATATACATATCGATGTATCGAAGTACCTCTACATTAATGAAATCAAATCTGAATGTTGTCACAGAAATATGTTAACTATTTTACAGAAACATAGTAGAATATTGCTGGTATTGAGAGGTTGAGGTGAGGTGCCGTAATGGTTACGTAATTCAAGTACCATTACAATATTTAAGTCGGCTAAGATTCCAGCCTTCTTCCCTGTTACAGAAGTTCACCAGCCGTATCTTCTGCCTAGTGGCTCTTGACGTACCGGTTACCTGCCCTGGTCGTTGACGTAATTTTAGGCGGTGTATTTTACTCGTCGTGTTGTTGCTGTCCAGCGCGGCGTGTAGTTCGACAGCTGAGGTGTTGTTGGTCGCTGTGGGCGCCAATATTCTGTGTGTCGTCATATTGAAATCTTGTGGTCGTTTTGCTGGTTGCGTTGACAGGAACTGATTTGGTTGATTGGTCTGTCGACTGTCTGTCGGTTGGTTGCCTCCAGATTAAGAAGTCGTTGGCCAGGTTGCCTGTCTCACCTAAACGGGCGTTAGTGTTACAATCGAACGCTGACCCTTGGAAACTTCTGAGTGCTGTTCCTTGTGTGTTATGTAGAAATTTCCCTGTTTGGATTTTAGTTATCTGGTTCATGTGTGGCTTTCAGCCGAGTATCAATATTAGAATCATATATTAATACCTTCAGCTGCTGATGGGCGTTGATATATATCAAAGGGAACAGGTGAAATTGTGTTCCCCAACCGGGACTTGAACCTGGGATCACCTGCTTACATGGCAGACGCTCTATCCATCCGAGCCACCGAAGATAGTGCGACTTCAGGGACTATCTCGCGCACACCTCACGCGAGACCCACACTCTCACCTTGTATGTGGGTGTGCATGTGGTCTAGGGGTAGCGTCTTTGATTCATAATCAAAAACGTCTTCGGTCCCGGATCGATCCCCGCCACTGCCTAAATTTTGATAAATAATCAGCATTGGCGGCCGAAGACTTCCGGCATAAGAAGTCAGCCTCATTCTGCCAACGGCCTTGTCAAAGAGGGCGGAGGAGCGGATAGAGCTTCAGGGCACTCTCTTGTCCTAGGGGTGGGAAATTGCCCCTAAAGGTGGAAGAATCAGCAATTATGAACGACATGAGGATGCAGAAGGCAATGGAAACCACTGCATTAAAGACACGTAACGTGTATCCACAGGACATGTGGCCTGTAATTGAAGTAGTGTCATGATCATCTCTCCATTGGCAAAAGATTCCGGAATAGTCCCCCATTCGGATCTCCGGGAGGGGACTGCCAAGGGGGAGGTTACCATGAGAAAAAGATTGAATAATCAACGAAAGGGTAACGTTCTACGAGTCGGGGCGTGGAATGTCAGAAGCTTGAACGTGGTAGGGAAACTAGAAAATCTGAAAAGGGAAATGCAAAGGCCCAATCTAGATATAATAGGGGTCAGTGAAGTGAAGTGAAAGGAAGACAAGGATTTCTGGTCAGATGAGTATCGGGTAATATCAACAGCAGCAGAAAATGGTATAACAGGTGTAGGATTCGTTATGAATAGGAAGGTAGGGCAGAGGGTGTGTTACTGTGAACAGTTCAATGAACGGGTTGTTCTAATCAGAATCGACAGCAGACCAACACCGACAACGTTAGTTCAGGTATACATGCCGATGTCGCAAGCTGAAGATGAACAGATAGAGAAAGTGTATGAGGATATTGAAAGGGTAATGCAGTATGTAAAGGGGGACGAAAATCTAATAGTCATGGGCGACTGGAATGCAGTTGTAGGGGAAGGAGTAGAAGAAAAAGTTACAGGGGAATATGGGCTTGGGACAAGGAATGAAAGAGGAGAAAGACTAATTAAGTTCTGTAACAAGTTTCAGCTAGTAATAGCGAATACCCTGTTCAAGAATCACAAGAGGAGGAGGTATACTTGGAAAAGGCCGGGAGATACGGGAAGATTTCAATTAGATTACATCATGGTCAGACAGAGATTCCGAAATCAGATAATGGATTGTAAGGCGTACCCAGGAGCAGATATAGACTCAGATCACAATATAGTAGTGATGAAGAGTAGGCTGAAGTTCAAGACATTAGTCAGGAAGAATCAATACGCAAAGAAGTGGGATACAGAAGTACTAAGGAATGACGAGATACGTTTGAAGTTCTCTAACGCTATAGATACAGCAGTAAGGAATAGCGCATTAGGCAGTACAGTTGAAGATGAATGGACATCTCTAAAAAGGGCCATCACAGAAGTTGGGAAGGAAAACATCGGTACAAAGAAGGTAGCTGCGAAGAAACCGTGGGTAACAGAAGAAATACTTAAGTTGATTGATGAAAGGAGGAAGTACAAACATGTTCCAGGAAAATCAGGAATACAGAAATACAAGTCGCTGAGGAATGAAATAAATAGGAAGTGCAGGGAAGCTAAGACGAAATGGCTGCAGGAAAAATGTGAAGACATCGAAAAAGAAATGATTGTCGGAAGGACAGACTCAGCATACAGGAAAGTCGAAACAACCTTTGGTGACATTAAAAGCAACGGTGGTAACATTAAGAGTGCAACGGGAATTCCACTGTTAAATGCAGAGGAGAGAACAGATAGGTGGAAAGAATACATTGAAAGCCTCTATGAGGGTGAAGATTTGTCTGATGTGATAGAAGAAGAAACGGGAGTCGATTTAGAAGAGATAGGGGACCCAGTATTAGAATCGGAATTTAAAAGAGCTTTGGAGGACCTACGGTCAAATAAAGCGGAAGGGATACATAACATTCCATCAGACTTTCTAAAATCATTGGGGGAAGTGGCAACAAAACGACTATTCACGTTGGTGTGTAGAATATATGGGTCTGGCGACATACCATCTGACTTTCGGAAAAGCATCATCCACACAATTCCGAAGACGGCAAGAGCTGACAAGTGCGAGAATTATCGCACAAGCAGCTTAACAGCTCATGCATTGAAGCTGCTTACAAAAATAAAATACAGAAGAATGGAAAAGAAAATTGAGGATGCGCTAGGTGACGATCAGTTTGGCTTTAGGAGAAGTAAAGGGACGAGAGAGGCAATTCTGACGTTACGGCTAATAATGGAAGCAAGGCTAAAGATAAATCAAGGATTTGTCGACCTGGAAAAAGCGTTCGACAATATAAAATGGTGCAAGCTGTTCGAGATTCTGAAAAAAGTAGGGGTAAGCTATAGGGAGAGACGGGTCATATACAATATGTACAACAACCAAGAGGGAATAATAAGAGTGGACGATCAAGAACGAAGTGCTTGTATTAAGAAGGGTGTAAGACAAGGCTGTAGCCTTTCGCCCCTACTCTTCAATCTGTACATCGAGGAAGCAATGATGGAAATAAAAGAAAGGTTCAGGAGTGGAATTAAAATACAAGGTGAAAGGATATCAATGATACGATTCGCTGATGACATTGCTATCCTGAGTGAAAGTGAAGAAGAATTAAATGATCTGCTGAACGGAATGAACAGTCTAATGAGTACACAGTATGGTTCGAGAGTAAATCGGAGAAAGACGAAGGTAATGAGAAGTAGTAGTAATGAGAAGAGCGAGATACTTAACATCAGGATTGATGGTCACGAAGTCAATGAAGTTAAGGAATTCTGCTACCTAGGCAGTAAAATAACCAATGACGGATGGAGCAAGGAGGTGTGGTGTCACCGCCAGACACCACACTTGCTAGGTGGTAGCCTTTAAATCGGCCGCGGTCCATTAGTATACGTCGGACCCGCGTGTCGCCACTGTCAGTGATTGCAGACCGAGCGCCACCACACGGCAGGTCTAGAGAGACTTACTAGCACTCGCCCCAGTTGTACAGCCGACTTTGCTAGGAAAGGTTCGCTGAAAAATACGCTCTAATTTCCGAGACGATAGTTAGCATAGCCTTCAGCTACGTCATTTGCTACGACCTAGCAAGGCGCCATAGCATTTGATAATTAATATTGTGAAGCTTGTACAGTAACGAGAGATGTTCACCGGTTGTGGATTAAAGTTAAGTATTCCAACAGCTACGTACTTTATTTGCTAGACTCAAATCCTTTAACTGTTCCAGACCTCACGCCAATCTGCGTGAGCTTAAAAGCGTGCATTTCGGCCTCCTCTAGCAACACGGTGTTGGCTCTTCTGCCAACACTACAGGAGGACATCAAAAGCAGACTCGCTATGGCAAAAAAGGCATTTCTGGCCAAGAGAAGTCTACTAATATGAAATACCAGCCTTAATTTTAGGAAGAAATTTCTGAGATTGTACGTCTGGAGTACAGCATTGTATGGTAGTGAAACATGGACTGTGGGAAAACCGGAACAGAAGAGAATCGAAGCATTTGAGATGTGGTGCTATAGACGAATGTTGAAAATTAGGTGGACTGATAAGGTAAGGAATGAGGAGGTTCTACGCAGAATCGGAGAGGAAAGGAATATGTGGAAAACACTGATAAGGAGAAGGGACAGGATGATAGGACATCTGCTAAGACATGAGGGAATGACTTCCATGGTACTAGAGGGAGCTGTAGAGGGCAAAAACTGTAGAGGAAGACAGAGATTGGAATACGTCAAGCAAATAATTGAGGACGTAGGTTGCAAGTGCTACTCTGAGATGAAGAGGTTAGCACAGGAAAGGAATTCGTGGTGGGCCGCATCAAACCAGTCAGTAGACTGATGACAAAAAAAAAGGTGAGACAAGAAGTCGGCCGAACCATCCGCCGGCAACCCAACCAAGAGACAGTCAGGGACCCACCGACAAGACGACTTGCTAACCACCGACCAGTATATGATAATTCCCAAGCCAAAACGTTACAGACATAGCCGTCCACAACCAAAAATACTTCAAGATGTCAAAAACTACACACCATGTTGGACAGCGACAACAGGTGAGGAAAGGACACTGCCTGAATTACGTCAGCGACCAGAGCAGGTAACCGGAACGCTAACGGCCACAAGGCAGATAATTCCGCTGGTGCACTTGAATTTCAAACCGAAAAGTATAGTCAGTTCCACGACACGGTGGCTAAATCTTCACCAACTCGAACACTCGCCGTTGCTCCCAGGAATACCGCCAACGGCGAATCACCAACCAAGGGGACAACGTGAAGAGACGTGGCTTCGGTAGTAAAATCACTGCTCAACTTTCATGTCCAGGATCGGTGAGCCAGGAACCTCGTAGCAATCGCAACAGCCCCCCACACGCTCTGATACTGCATAGAGACCGCCAGTGGGCCCGGCCGACAGCGCCGCGCGAAGACTTGCCCACTGATCCGCTCCAACCGATTGACTGGCTGCACACCGCCAAGACGGAACTATAGGCACCAGACCAAAGATGGTTTGCGGTGCAAATATCGATACACACCACTGCTGCCACACGTCGAAAGAGGAAGAACCATGGCACAACCGCAATGACCGCGGGAAACCAAACCCAGAGAAACAGTCAAGGTTCAAACCAACGCATAAGCCGGGGTCAGCACAGCTCAACTGCCTTTGGAAATGATGAAAGGTCGAAGTGCGTAAGATTGGTTCAAATGGCTCTGAGCACTGTGGGACTTCACATTTGAGGTCGACTGTAGCAGTCGCGCGGTTCCGGGCTGAAGCGCCTAGAACCGCTCGGCCATCGCGGCCGGCAGCGCGTAAGGTGTATGGAAATAAAAAAAGGTGTGGGCAAGACAGTAAAACGTTGTTGTTGTTGTTGTCGTCTTGAGTCCTGAGACTGGTTTGATGCAGCTCTCCATGCTAATCTATCCTGTGCAAGCTCCTTCATCTCCCAGTACCTATTGCAACCTACATCCTTCTGAATCTGCTTGGTGTATTCATCTCTTGGTCTTCCTCTACGATTTTTACCCTCCACGCTGCCCTCCCATACTAAATTGGTGATCGCTTGATGCCTCAGAACATGTCCTACCAACCGATCCCTTCTTCTAGTCAAGTTGTGCCACAAACTTCTCTTCTTCCCAATCCTATTCAATTCCTCCTCATTAGTTACGTGATCTACCCACCTTATCTTCAGCATTCTTCTGTAGCACCACATTTCGAAAGCTTCTATTCTCTTCTTGTCCAAACTAGTTATCGTCCACGTTTCACTTCCATACATGGCTACACTCCATACAAATACTTTCAGAAACGACTTCCTGACACTTAAATCAATACTGGATGTTAACAAATTTCTCTTCTTCAGAAACGTTTTCCTTGCCATTGCCAGTCTACATTTTATATCCTCTCTACTACGACCATCATCAGTTACTTTACTCCCTAAATAGCAAAACTCCTTTACTACTTTAAGTGTCTCATTTCCTAATCTAATTCCCTCAGCATCACCCGATTTAATTTGACTACATTCCATTATCCTCGTTTTGCTTTTGTTGATGTTCATCTTATATCCTCCTTTCAAGATACTGTCCATTCCGTTCAACTGCTCTTCCAAGTCCTTTGCTGTCTCTGACAGAATTACAATGTCATCGGCGAACCTCAAAGTTTTTACTTCTTCTCCATGAATTTTAATACCTACTCCGAATTTTTCTATTCTTTCCTTTACTGCTTGCTCAATATACAGATTGAATAACATCGGGGAGAGGCTACAACCCTGTCTCACTCCTTTCCCAACCACTGCTTCCCTTTCATGCCCCTGGTTTCTGTACAAATTGTAAATAGCCTTTCGCTCCCTGTATTTTACCCCCACCACCTTTAGAATTTGAAAGAGAGTATTCCAGTTAACATTGTCAAAAGCTTTCTCTAAGTCTACAAATGCTAGAAACGTAGGTTTGCCCTTTCATAATCTTTCGTCGAAGATAAGTCGTAAGGTTAGTATTGCCTCACGTGTTCCAACATTTCTACGGAATCCAAACTGATCTTCCCCGAGGTCCGCTTCTAGCAATTTTTCCATTCGTCTGTAAAGAATTCGCGTTAGTATTTTGCAGCTGTGACTTATTAAACTGATAGTTCGATAATAATTGTAGCAGTTGTATTTAATTCATTGACCTACAGCCGTTTTAGAATTAAAGGCGTTTTCTGTTGATAGTCAAGCTTAGGAGTTGCGCTGTAATGTTTGGACGACTAAATAAAGTGTTCTGCTTGAGTGTAAGTGACAGCCGCTCATTCTGGCCCCCTTCCACAATTCCCACTACTTGTCCTGTCCTTTGGGTTTAGCTGGGTGTCTCAGCAGTGTTACGTCAATCTTATAAAATAATTACTCGTTAGAGGTCGTCATTATCGGTCACGTAACAAGTGCAAAACTTGAAACTGACGGAGAGTCGAAAGGCACAAGGTGTTTTTGGAAACAGAAAAGTGTGGTCAACACGTAAGAAAAGTTGTAAAAGTTCACGCAAATGGCCGATTCGTCTCAGAGCAATTTCGTGAACATTGCAGCTGACACCTCTTCGTTCGCCTCCGGGGCTCAGTTCGAAGTGGGACTCACCACTGAAGACAATTCTACTCGAGCCAGTAAGATTCCAGGTCAAAGCCGGGTCAGCGCTAACAAGAGAGACGTCCGTCCGCTCGTGCAGCGACGTGTTTCATTGTGATCCGTTGTTTACCTGGGATGAGACTGTCCGCACGTTTCGACATTGCGGGAGCCACAACAGTATGAAACCGGCCGGTACGCGGGAGATCAGGCAGGTTTTCGCGACCTTGTTGGGGTGATGACAGGCGCTTAGTTCGACGACTCATCGTGCTTTCTTTCACTTCCAGGTTTCCGCAGTCACTCAGCAAGCGCCTATGAATATGTGATGCTCTGTTTTTCCGTAAAAAAAAAAAAGAAAAATGTTCAGTGAAGCCTCTGTTACAGAGGCCATTTCGAAGGCGACGTACAGCGTTGCCACTTGCCGCAACTTCGTGAGACTACAGGGGCTGCAGTGGGAACATTCCACGATGTCGAACAACAAATTCCACAGTTTTTCAACCGAAATTGGCCGAAAAATTGGATGTGTTTCATACCTTACTGAACGCCTGTCATAGTAGAGTGACGGTGCTGGGTCACGGTCGTTACGGTTCAACGCTTTCCGTCGGTGCGCTTACGACCTGTGAGGCAGCACGAGCACGGAATGTGTTTGCTGGCCCCTCCTGTGGATCCGAGACAAATTCGCGTCCCGGAAGCGTCCGCCCCGGAGGCCGGATCGGGACGCCCCGGCAAGTGGGTTCGATCGCCAGACTGCGGGGTGTGCTCGGGCAGTGACGCAGGTCTGACGTCAGCAGTGACGTCACGGGCAGCGTGGCCCCCACGTGGCCCGCGCGGCGTCCGCGGGGGGCGTCGACCCCTGGAGGGCGGCCGGAGCTGGCGGGGGCGCGGGTTCGAGTCCCGCCGCTCACATTCTTTTCCTTCTGAGCGTTGAGTCGCTTCTCTTAGGCGTCCGTCAGCTGGTAGGGGTGGTGATGAGTGTGTGCCCCAGCATATCAGCATCCGTCAAAGAGCAGCAGCGTACTAGCTTAAAGGCAGACGTGATAAGGTATTTGAAATTATAAGGGAGGACATCACAGAAAGCTGCCAAATAAACCGCTGGCGAAATGATGCCTGGCAGAGATCGCACACGTGACGTGGTCCATTTTCTCACAGGCCATTCTCCATTCGCAGAACACCTCTATCAGTTCTGCCTCATCCGAACACCCATGTGCACTTGTGGAGAACTAGCAAGTCGTGAACATGTCACTTTGACTGCCACAGACTTACACACATACGACCCTGAGTGGAGTATGGCAACATAGGACAAATTCAACAACTGCCGATTGGAGCATACTGCATGACATAACAGATAATCTGTCACGTACGTTACACGAATTATAGAACCAAGAACAAAGACGTACACACATGACAGCGACACACAAACACTGAAACAGGATACTTGAAACGACACAGTCACAAACCCATAAATAGACTCAGGTGCTGTAACAAACACAACGAGTGAGATTAATATACAGACATAGATGTAAGGTAAGATATCAAGAAATACAGAAACGGATCAACTGTCGCTTTAATATATGTAGAAACGTCCTGAGTAATACGTGTAAGTTAAATGATATAATTGTTACTACACTTAGATAAAATACCTGTAACGAAAATGATGCAGTTGGTGGTTAAAGTTAGATAAGGCTTCATCTTACAAACAACACGTGCAAATAAGGAAGTCACAGATGCGCAAATAATGTACTGATTATTCCCACCTGTGAAGACGTATGAGCTGTAACAAATGTAAGATAAGAGTGAAACAAACACTGGTCTGGAGGCACAACTTTAGCAAATAAATACTAAAGATATATTTTGTACACTATTTCGAATGTGACACGCTTGACCATTTGCCGACCTCGCAAACCCTAGATAGTCGCTACATGCTTTGTCTGCCGTTTCGTTCAGCAATACTTTATTATTCTGCTAGCGGTAACACGTGTGAAATAATTGAATAACAGCCTGTTAATGATAGTTCACTATACATGAAATGCAAGTAAATTCACTGTTTAGTTTTTCTCACATTACTAACGGAAGTTTATCATTTTGATGCGCTGCTTCCAAACACAGCAGCAAATCGCATAGCAGGATCACAATTTAGGCTAGCTTTGTCACCGTACCAGTACCGAATAAACCTCCCGGTACCTCACACCACATTAAATCATCTCCCCGCTGCTTCACTTCTCTATGAAAAGTGACTTGGAGATGAATAAGATGGCTGTAAAGAGAGAAGTATTAAAAGTTACATTCTGCGTAAATCACTCGCAACATCGATACTTGTCTCTCATGTTAACTAACTGCGTTAGATCCGGTTTAATACCTTCAACTTGACAACGCATTCGCATCTCACGTACATACTACTGCCTCCTAACTCCACAGACAATGCTTACCGACCTCGCTATGTATGCTGCAGTTGAAAGAAAAGCGAAGGACGAGAAAAGGAGCGCCGAACTGAACGAAGTGACCAGTGCACGCACGACCACGGCTGTTACTGAGGTTTCGGCGTCAGCTTCTTCACAGCTCGGCGAGACGCCAGTCCTGAATGCCAAATTGCGGAGTAGTTTTCTGTCAGTGTCTTCCAATGCCGCCTCGTATACGTGCACGCACATCTCCTGCCACCACTGTTCCCAGCAACGGGCAGAAGCACCATGCGGTGACCGCAACCTGCGTCCTGATGCTGGTTCCGTTCTCCGCGAGACATCCTGGCAGGAGTCCGCAAGAACAAAATCACCTTATTTCCGAATAATTTTCATTTTAGTTCCCCGAGCAGTACAGACTCAAAGAAACCACGACGCATCACGAAAAAATTATCCTATTGGGACGGAAATAGGTGGATATGATGTTCATCTACAGGCAAACAAATGTTGAAAATTCAGAAAAATTCGATGATTTATTCAAGAGAGAGTGCTCCACAAATTCAGCAAGTCAGGAACACATTGGTCCACTTCTGACCTTTATGCAAGCCCTTACTGGGCTTGGCATTGATTGATAGAGTTGTTGGAGCTGAGGAATATCGTGCCAAATTCTGTCCAACTGGCGCGTTAGATCGTCGAAATCCGGAATTGTTTGGAAGGTTCTGCCCATAAGGCTCAAACGGTCCTCAATTGTGGCCAAGATGGGGTTTGGCAAGCAAAGACAGTATAAAGCAAGAAATACATATCACAAAATGTTGTGTGTGAAATATTATTGGACTCAACTGCTAAGGTCATCAGTCCCTAAGCTTACACACTACTTAACCTAAATTATCCTAAGGACAAACACACACACACACATGCCCGAGGGAGGACTCGAACCTCCGCCGGGACCAGACCTTTGACTACATAGCACATAATAATGGATATGATCCATCTATAGCCGACGTTATTTATAACAATGTAAAAAAGAAATAAAAGTAAGAAGTTATCTAGTAAGATCAATCCAAAAAGATATGTCCCTATGACATATAATGGTCTATATCAGATACAATTGAACGACAGTTCCGTAAACGTGGTGTTCGCGTTCAATACAAAAAGTAACCTATGGTCGAAACTTACACATACTGTAGAAAGCCAAGCAGATAAATACAAAAGCACAGGAGTTTATAAACTACGGTGCGGTGAGTGCGAAGGGTTCTATGTCTGGCAGAGAGGAAGATCGTTTTCTACACGTTTTCGAGAACACACAAATGCACATAACAAGACTGCTTTTGGAGACCATATGCGGACGTCTAAGCGCAAGGTGTTAGATATACGCCGAGACATGCAGATTTTGGATAGGGCCCCCAAAAGAAAAAGCTTGTCATTCTAGAAAACATTCAAATTTATAGAAACAAAAAAAGATACCCAAACTTATTGCTTAATCATCAACTCGAATCTGCAGACCATAATTTCTTTAGTATCTTTGACGAGGTCCAACGGAGCCCTCTGAAGCAACAGTGAACCATGGGAATGCAGTCAACTCTTTTATGAATGTGGGGAGAATGTCCTATTTTAGGGAGATAGACACGCCCCCCCCCTCCCCCCCTCCCCCACTCCCCCCTCCCCCAGTCACCCCTCCAGTTTTACGTTTTCTTGGTTTTGGTCCGGTGATCGCCGCGTAAACCACAGAACAGGGTCTTTTACGATTACATAAGTATATAGTCGACATAAGGTGACACAACTTTTTGATATTGGTCTTGTTAGATGACTGTGGTTCATTTACATGAGGCTGCCACATAGTTGTACTTCTTATATTAAGTGGTTCTGTTAAGACCAAATTCCATAGACTCATACGCAATGTGTATTTTATCGGTATGTTTTTTTTTAATATAAGACCAGACGGATATGCATTTGTGTAACCCTGAAGTGTTCTTAAATTTGTATATGACTTTTGGTAGGTTTTATGTATGACCAGACATATGTGCACTTGTGTAACTCGGCAGTCCCAGAAAACTTGCATTTCTTTTCGGTATGTTTAACATATAACGAGGCAGATGTGCATTTGATATGACCGGAAAAATCTGCGCTCATACGCAATGCGTGTTTTATTGGTATTTCTTATATATGACCAGACGGGGATGCACTGTGTAACCCTGAAATATTCTTCAAATTTGCACATACTTTCGGTAGATTTTATATATCATCAGACTGTTGTGCTGTGTATTAGCCTGCAGATCCCATAAAATATCTATATGGCTCTTAGCACTATGGGACTTAACATCTGAGGTCATCAGTCCCCTAGAACTTAGAACTACTTAAACCTAACTAACCTAAGGACATCACACACATCCATGCCCGAGGCAGGATTCGATCCTGCGACCGTAGCAGTCGCCCGGTTCCGGACTCAAGTACCTAGAATCGCTCGGCCACCGCGGCCGGCTTGTGCTTTTCGATATCTCGTATATGTGACCAGGCAGATGTGCAATTGTGTAGGTCTGCAGCTTTCATAAGTTTTGTATATGTTTACGTGATACAGATAATCTCTAGAATTATGTACAAGCCCTAATGACGTAGTGTTACCACACACGCAGAGCCTGTTATCACGCGAGCTGTGACATTCATTGGCGCCACTTCTGCTGGCGCCATCTCGCGACGCGGCATGTAGTGTAAGAACAGAGCCGGAGTTGCGGTAGTACCTGGCTTACGCTTGTACGTGACGGAGAGACTTAACCTGTTTAGTGTTATCTCTCTTGGACGCATGCGTGCTACCTACGACAATTTTGTAAGGCCTGCATGTTATAGGCAACTAGTAATATCACCAGTGTTTGCCTTGATGTTGTAACCTGTATGTTGTGGTATGTAACTGAATTTATATCTACACATGTTATATAAGTGGAATCCAAGCCCACTTTTATAGTGTTTTCTGTCGTCCCTAGATCCGCTGATGGTGGCTTTAGTTTCGCCGAAACTTGTAATCATGGAATAAAAATAATTCCTGCGATCTTGGCTACCAGTTTATTGTTTTACAAATGAGCAAAATGTGCTGCCAGTAGAAGAGACAATCAGTAGCAACTCTAGCCGTGTGTGGGCTTCCATTACCTTGCTGAAATGTAATCCCAGGATGGCTTGCGATGGAGGGCAACTAAACTGGGGGGTGTAACATCGTCAGTGTACCGCTGTACTTTAAGGGTGACGCGGGTGACATCCAAAAGGGTCCTGCTAAGAAAAGAAATGGCGCTGCAGAACACAACCCCTGATTGTCGGGTCATTGGCCGGGCGACAGTCGGACACGTTTTCGGCCTAGAACCTCATTGACCGGAGTAGAATTGTCTTCAGTGATGAGTCCCGATGCGAACTGAGTCTCGACGGCCAGCAAAGATGTCTCACTAGACGCCCTGGACAGTGGAGGGATTATGTCACCCGTCATATGGCCCGACAACGACTAATTGGTCAGTGCATCGGTGGTCGTAAAGTTTTCTCCATGAGGCGCAGGCAGATGAGGAGTCCCGGCATATAAGACGACGGCACGAGGCAGCAATGTGCACTACTGGCTATTAAAATTGCTACACCACGAAGATGACGTACTACAGACGCGAAATTTAACCGACAGGAAGAAGATGCTGCGATATGCATATGATTAGCTTTTCACAGCATTTACACAATGTTGGCGCCGGTGGCGACACCGACAATGTGCTGACATGAGGAAAGTTTCCAACCGATTTCTCATACACAAACAACAGTTGACCGGCGTTGCCTGGTGAAACGTTGTTGTGATGCCTCGTGTAACGAGGAGAAATGCATACCATCACGTTTCCGACTTTGATAAAGGTCGGATTGTAGCCTATCGCGACTGCGGTTTATCGTATCGCGACATTGCTGCTTGTGTTGATCGAGATCCAATGACTGTTAGCAGAATATGGAATCGGTGGGTTCAGGAGGGTAATACAGAACGCCGTGCCGGATCCCAACGGCCTCGCATCACTAGCAGTCGAGATGACAAGCATCTTATCCGCATGACTGTAACAGATCTTGCAGCCACGTCTCGATCCATCAGTCAACAGATGGGGACGTTTGCAAGACAACAACCATCTGCACGAACAGTTCGACGATGTTTGCAGCAGCATGGACTATCAGCACGGAGACTATGGCTGCGGTTACCCTTGACGCTGTATCACAGACAGGAGCGCCTACGATTGTGTACTCAACGACGAACCTGGGTGCCCGAATGGCAAAACGTCATTTTTTCGGATCAATCCAGGTTCTATTTACAGACGGTCGCATCCGTGTTTGGCGACATTGCGGTGAACCCACATTGGAAGCGTGTATTCGTCATCGCCGTGCTGGCGTATCAAGTGGCGTGATGGTATGGGTTGCCATTGTTTACACGTCTCGGTCACCTCTTGCTCGCATTGACCGCAAATGGAACAGTGGACGTTACATTTCACATGTGTTACGATCCGTGGCTCTACCCTTCATTCAATCCCTGCAAAATCCTTCCTTTTAAGCAGGATAATGCACGACCGCATTTTTCAGGTCCTGTACCGGCCTTTCTGGATACAGAAAATGTTCGACTGCTGCCCTGGCCAGCACATTCTCCAGATCTCTCACAAATTGAAAACGTCTGGTCAATGGTGGCCGAGCAACTGGCTCGTCAGAATAAGCCAGTCACTACTCTTGATGAACTGTGGTATCGTGTTGAAGCTGCATGGGCAGCTGTACCTCTACACGTCATCCAAGGTCTCAATGCCCAGGCGTTTCAAGGCCGTTATTACGGCCAGAGGTGGTTGTTCTGGGTAGCGATTTCTCAGCATCTATGCACCCAAATTGCGTGAAAATGTAATCACATGTCAGTTCTAGTATAATATATTTGTCCAATGAATACCCGTTTATCACCTGCATTTCCTCTTAATGGCCAGTAGTGTACGTCAGTGCATGGCCGCAGACTGCCGGCTGCTGAGGTACGGAAACGTCGCCTCTAATTCTCCGCCGCCCGTCTGGTGGCTGGAAAATTCGTGCTGGGCCGTGACCCTGCGCTGTATCGGAGACAGCAGCAATAACTCCTCGCGACGAGCTCCTGAATCCAACAGGGCGGCGACACTGGGTTTCCCCGAGCACTCCGCCCCGACAGCTGCCCACAATACGAGTCGCCGGGAGCCGATATCGACTGTCGATATGAGATCTCGCCGCGGCGCCCCTCGCCACGGAAACGGAACGGGCGCGATAAAATCTGCAGATAGCAGACAGTTATGGCGGTGCGTTTTATTGCCCTGACGGGGCGTATCTGTGAAGGCGCCCTGGGCGCATTCCAGTCGACACAGCGGGCGACAATGCGACCGCTAAGGTGCGTGCACGTGTGGTCTCAAACCCACTGCACGTGCACAGGCGCCAGCGACGATAGAATGGTTCCAGTTCTCCCTCACTAAACTCTGAAAGAATATCATGCTTTGGTACGAGGTTTTCTTTCTGTATGCGCCTAAAAAGTGACAACCGTGTCAGAGGTTACTATTGTTGTGTACTAATTCGTACACAACAGTAAGGAGAGCTTGGCTAAAGAATGGTAAAGCAGTTGTCGTCATAGGTAGCTGGACAGGAGCAGAAATCATCAGCGAATACGTAGACACAGTAAACGGCAGTTTTTATCTTCAATCGTTGTGGAGAAACTTTACAAAAGAACAAACAGCAGTAAAGTCCAGCTCTTGGTGCAGTGTATGACTCCCGCTGCTAATGCATGAGCGAACTGTCGAAGGCTGCGGCCGAGACTGGCACGTGTAACTGCCGTCCATCCTGTACCAAGGAGGCGCCGAAGGTGTGACTCAGCGGGTACGCATCATTGGGTCCGCGAGGTTCCTCTGCTACCGATGTCGGCGTCTGTGGAAAACGTGCGTGCCCATTGCCAGCTGTGAAACACCAGTGAGGGCAGTATCGATCTATAATGCCACAGTTATTATATTTTTGCCCTTAAAACAGTGACTGAACTCTACCTACCTATCTATCTATCTATCGCTTGCACCTTGTCCCGCGGTTACACAGGGTGGGGCATGGTTAACCTGATTTGGCATGTTAATTGTAAGGGGTGGCCCTTCCTGCCGCCACCCCGTACCCCACAGGACGGAATTAGTGTGCCCCAGCTGTCTGCGTCTAGTGTAGATCGTGAAATACAGTGAACGTGTTTTCAAATGTCTGTGGGTCGTGTAACTGAGGCGGGACGAGGGACCAGCCTGCTATTCACCTAGTAGGATGTGGAAAACCGCCTAAAAACCACATCCAGGCTGGCCGGCACATCGTCCGTCGTCGTTTATCTGCCGGGCGGATTCCCCCCGTGGCTGGTGCGGCTACCCGAGTCCAGGAAGCAGCGCGTTAGCACTCTCGGCTATCCTGGCGGGTAGTGATTGAAGTTGAATGTTACATGAGTATTCAATTTTCCCTTTTTTATGTTATCTTCTTCCTTTTCTCTTCCGAAAGCCTCTTCATTCTTTGACTGTGTTCGTATTTCCTTTGCTCAGTCCATATTTTCCCTGGTTTTTTTTTCCAAATTTCGTGTTCATAACTATTTTTATCAATTTGTCGCTTTCATTTATCATTTAATTCCTACTTGTTTTAGGTCTTCTTCGATTTCATGAAACCACTTGGTTTTTTTGATTGAGCTGTTGACTACATCAAAAATCATCTTTGTGAGTCTGGTGGTGTTCGTTCTGCGTATGGCCCAAAGGCAGTTAATCGACGTTTTCTGATTATGTCTGTGTGTCTGTCTGTATGTTCGTATAGTTCACTGCTTGGCGTCTTCATCCGTATACCATCTCTATGTACAGCTCCAAAAAATTTTCGAAGGATTTTGCGTCCTATCCTCTCGGTTTCTGTGATGCCCGATTGTGGTGCATCGAGGCCTTCTGGTAGTGCAGATTTATTGCAGTGCCTGAGTTTCGCCTGTCTCGAGATGCTTCTTTTACTGTAGTGCGTCCTCGTGAGGTTGTACGCTTTCTGAAGTTTTTCTGTTCGTTCTGTACTGGATGCCTTGTTTGATCCTCCTATTTGTATCTATTCTCCGAGACACTTGAATTTTTCCACTCAGCTAACCATTCCGTATTTCGTATGCATGACTTGCGTATTGTTGCCCTCTCTTTCCATCTATTGTGTTTTCTCGTATGATACCTGTAACCTCATTTTAGCAGAGACTTCATGTAAGTATTCCAGAGCTTCTTGAACTTCTTACCTGTTGTTGCTATTGCCAAGTCATCTGCAAATGCTAGGATTGTCTTGTTTACAAGCGTTCTTCCTAACTGTATTCCTTTACTTTTTCTTCGCACTGCTTGATAATTCTGTCCAGAACTATGCTGAATAGAAGTGGTGAGAGACCATGTCCTTGCGTGATCTCTGTATGTATGTATGTATGTATGTATCTAAAATGGCTCTGAGATTTCTCCCATAAATTTTATGTTGGATGTAGTGTCTGCGAGCGTCTGTTCTATTAGTGCCCTAGTTTCTCTGTATATTCCATATTCTGCTAGTGTGTGAAACAGAATCTGCCTGTTAGTGGGGTCATTGGCCATTGTAAAGTCCACAAATGTAACTACATTGTTGTGCGCGTGCTTGACGTTCAAGAGTGTTCGCAGGTTCCAAATTTGCTCAACACAGGATTTCCCTTTGTGAACCCTGGCTGGTATTCACCTATCTTTGTATCCACTTGATGTTCCAGTCTGTTCAGTGACACCTTTGTAAGTGACCGCTAATAATGAGACCCCTCTGTAATTATTAGGGTCTATCCTGTCTCCCCTTTTGGGGCGTGGGTGAATCAGTGCGCATTTCCATTCCCATGAAATTTCCTCTGTACTCCATATTTTCAAGAGAATTTTATGAATTTTCTTTGCACTATTTTAGTCTGTGAGTGTCTAAATCTCGGTGATAACGGTATCTTCCTCTGGGACTCTGTTGTTCTTTAGTTGTTTTATAACCCCCTGTGATTGTACGCGGCTTCGAGCGTGGATTTGGTAGTGTTTTCATAAAGTGTAATTATTCTTTGGGCGTCTCACAATTGAGTTTATCAAAATACCCTTAAAAATACTTCAATTTTCTTTAATGTTTGTTATTATTATTATTATTATTATTATTATTATTATTATTATTATTATTTGCAAGCATCACAAACTACGAAAGCTCTGACATCACAATGCTTTGCCAGGTAGGTCTATCTTTGCATTTAATTTTCCAATACACCGCACATAAGGTTTTCATATCTTTCGTAATGTTGTCGAAGTAGCTAGTCTTGCACTTCCAAGAGATCTTCTTCCTTGAGGAAGTTCCATGCATACTTGATAGATTTTCCAGTCTCCTAGAACACCAAGTGCATGTTCAGTCCAGTGAGGTCTCCTGCTTGAATTTTAGATACGATGTCTGATTCTCCATGTTGATTTGAGGGGAGACTAAAACAGCAGTGGTCTTACCCCACTGTTGCCCTCGGCGAAACCGAGTATTTGTGTGGTTCTGGTCCCTGTTATTCCAGTAAAGGCAACCGGTGCCCTCAAGAAATATGAGCGGCGATCAATAAGTAATGCAACTCACTTTTTACTTCTTCTTTCTTTTTTTCTTTGTTTTTAAGCAAGTTCGATTTTATTCAGGCTTCCAGTACATGATATTATTTCCGACACTTTTGACTACAAAATCCTATGTTTCAATGCAATCTCCGTTCAGTGCGACAGTCTTCCGCCACTTTCCTGGGGGAAACTGTACGCCCCCATACAGTAGCGATAATAAGTATTCTCACAAACACATTTCCGCCGCTAGGGTGTGCTTCGTGTGCTTGCCTTTCTAGCCAGCTCGTCTTGGCTCACTTTGTGCAAGTGTCCATAAAAACACTTCCATCACGATTCATCGCTGTGGCGGTAAGTACAATAGTAAAAATGTTCTCTTGGTCGGTCCAAAAGTATTTTGAGATTGTGGGTTATTGTTGGAAAACAAACGCCCATCCCAGTATTACGTTGAATACCTTTGGCTCACGTTAGATTTTTTTTTTTTTTTTTTTTTTTTTTTTTTTTTTTTTTTTTGCACAGTTCACAACATGCTGAATGTCAAGCAATACTCAGGAGATTTCAAAAATTCGTCAATAGATGCTCTACAGCGAGACAAGTCTCGAGCAGATACTGCTCGGAAGTTCTGTTTGCCCAGACAAACTGTGAGTGTTCGCAACAAGAAGAAACTATTTACAGGAACCGCACATAATAGACGAAGAAAGGGTAGGTCCGGCAAAGTCATAACGAGGATGCCAAAGGGAGCCCCGAAGAAGGCTACTTTTAACGTAAACAGAGCTGCGTCAATTCCACAACGTGGAAATATCGAACAGTACCGTAAAACCCATGCTTGGAGAATCTAATCTTCAAGGCAGAAAGCCATTAATATCGGTGAAGGATGGAAAAGCTCGAGTCTGCCAGAGCCCATGAGGACTGGACACCTCAACAATGGTCCCGTTTTCTCTGTAGCTATGAGACTAAGTTTAATTTCCATAATGAAATTTTCACTCTGCAGCGGAGTGCGCGCTGATACGAAACTTCTTGGCAGATTGAAACTGTGTGCCCGACCGAGACTCGAACTCGGGTCCTTTGCCTTTCGCGGGCAAGTACTCTACCGACTGAGCTACCCAAGCACGACTCACGACCCGTTCTCATAGCTTCAATTCCGCCAATACCTCTTCTCCCAATTTTTTTTTCTTCTGGTGGTTTTTGATATATCCGAAGATAGGATGACTAAAAGAAACTATGTCCAATACCACGTACCTTGTTAGGCACGTGTCATGGTATGGGGACACTTCTCCCGTTCGCGTGTCGACCCTCTGATGCCTACTGAAGGCATTATGGACCGTTTCAAATACTGGGAAATCTCGAAAACGCACATGTTGCCCCACGCCAAAGATAAAATGGAATGATACTGAGAATTTCTGTACGTCATAGATCCTAAGCATACCTCTGCGTCTGTCACAGACTTTCTGAGGATGAGTAAGGATGGTTACATGGCCTAGCCAAAGCCCAGATCTGAATTCGACTGAACACCTGTGACAGGAACTCGACTGAAGGCTAAGGCGGCGAAAATTCTCCAAACGCAACCAATTATAGCAATCTACAGTTAAAGAATGGCAGAAAATCCCCCACTCCCCCCCCCCCCCCCCCCCCCCCCGCATCTTTTGGTTGCCCTAGCTGATTCCGTGCTCCGTGCTATCACACTGAGTGGCTGTAATTAAGGCGAAAGGTCACGTAACCAAGTACTGATGGCAATGTACACTGATTAGAGTCCCACAGATCCTTTAAGCTGTAATGCGACTCCTCTGAAACTACAATAGTTTTGTAAAACTATCTGTGATATTGGCAGTAATGGACCACACTGTTCCTTGTTTTGTGACATTAGCGCAATTGCCGCTGTTAATCAAGTAGCGTAATAGTTATAAACAATAATTTGTTTCCCTTATGAACATGAGTTTGTCAAAATATTTATTGTCGAGTGTAAATCCATAAAACTGCAAGCAGTCACTTTTTTGAATATTTATTTATTATTCCATGAACCGCTTTTCGAATCTTCTCAGGTTCATCTTCACATGGCTTTCTGGAGGCTGCGGGCTTTAAAATAATAAAGATGAAATGATGTGGTGTGATGAATGAAATGAGGTCACCCTCAGCTACGTACCCTCCGACTCAGAGTTACAATATTAAATGGTTTTGGCTGGTTTCGTTGTCTATGTGCTGGGATAGGTAGTTGCCTCATTGCAGGCCAAATACTGCTGAGTCTACAGTATACGATAATAATTCACACATTAATCGAATGGTCGAAGGTTTCTATCAGTCGGCAACTGTGAATTATGAATGTAACATATAAATCTATAAATGAAAGATTGTAATCACATAAAATCTGCAGGTACTATCTTAACGACTTTAAATGATGAATACGACAGTAGGAGTACTTTTGATAATGAGCTACATTTCTGCAAAACACTTACTGGTGTCGATGGTCCAGCAATTAAATAAAATGTAAGTTGAATAACAGGGAAACTATAGAATCCTACTTCACGTAATTAGTTATGAACAACAACATAGATATTCACTACTGAACGCATACTAAGACTTCACTGCAGAAGCCACAGAAATCTCACAAGAGCACAGGTCGGCACTCGGAAATACTTCTGTCCTCCGCAACCACGCACAAACAGGTCCACTGTCCAAGTCCTTCCGCCGTTTGCCCGTCTGTCCTGCCATCAGGTGCAGCACCTCCTGTGTCCTGTGCCATCCCTGCAGAACTCCCTCGTGTCCTCTCCGGAAATGATGCTCCTCCCCAATCTACATACGTCTCCCTTAGTAACGAGCCTTGTGATTGGCTAGAGCGCTCCCTCCATGTCTCCAAGCCAACGTACACACACAAACGTATTGAAACACATACAAAATACTGGATTTACGTTTAAATAAAATTAAATAAATATTCCTATGACTGGACCGTAAACACGCACTAACACACATTATTAAATACATAAACAAATTAAATAAACATATATCAAAGGAATAGCAACGAAAGGTAGACCAGTAGCCTAATGTCTCTGTTCTTTCTAAAACACTGCAAATATTTAAACAATTTCTTCATGAATAGTATATATCGGATGTAAACAAAGACATAGATGAATAAGTATATTTATAAGCATGCTACTACCGTTTCTTCGTGTAACTGTGGAGTACTTATGGGCTGACGCGATCGATAATAATCGGCCACTTTGACCTCCAACAACTCGTGTACTATCCAAGTTACATGCCTGTAATTCATACCAATTTTGGTTTATACTAATAGCTTTCTAAAGACAAGTACATCGACGAAATCGGATGAACCGTTAAGATTTTGGAAATTCGTTGCTGGGTGTTACTTGCATAATTTACCGTCAGATACTAAACTTTAAACTAATAGAGATATTGAACATCTGATTACACCATCAGAATCGTCATGCGAATAATTGTAATGTACATGTTTCTTTTTGAGGTATCGTCATTCATCTGGCTACTATTAATTTCTGTACGAACGGTGAAATGTCTGCCACTAAGGTTTCACAAAGTACGCCATCTTCTGCAGTCTCAGTGTGTCTCCTTCACTGAAACAGCATCACAATGGAATTCCCGGCAACGCTATCAGGGTGGACCCCTCTTGCTTCGGCCAACGTCCGGCACCACGTGGTCGGTCTGCCGGCCGAACGGCCCGTGCGGCAACGCCAACTCCGACCGTAGAATATTTTCAGGACACCACAACTCGCCCGTTACCTCACAAGGTACAAATATTAATGTAACCTCCAGGAAACCATCTGAAGATGAGCCTGAGAAGATTCGACAATCAGTTCATGGAATAATAAATAAATAAATATTCAAAAACAAGTGACTGCTTTCAGTTTTACGTATTTTCATTCAGTTAAGTTACGGGTTCTAAAATATCCGTAATGGATAAGCTTAATTTATTGGCTCTAGTGCACTAGAACTGAAGTCGTCGACATCGGATCCGTGGACTCGCTGTGTCAATAACCTCCCCATCAGCCACTTACAGCTTCACACGGAGTCCATCCTTCAACTGGGCCAAACAAGTGCAAGTTGGAAGGTTCGAGATCTGGGCTGTAGGATGGATGGCGAAGAACAGTAAAGTTTTGTGAGCAGAGTTGTCTGAGGACTTGCTGTATCGTGGAGGCGGACAAGTTTGTTCCCATTTTTGAGGCGATGGACACGCTGAAGTCGTTTCTTGACGGTAGTAAAATACACTTCATTATTGATTGTTTCACCCTGATGGAGGACATCAAACAGAATAACTCCTGAAACATCCTGGCAGATCAAAACTGTGTGCCGGACCACGATTCGATCTCGGGACCTTTGCCTTTTGCGGGCAAGTGCTTGCCCCCCAAAAGGCAAAGATCCCAAGTTTGAATCGCGGTCCGGCACACAGTTTTAATCTGCCAGGAAGTTTCATATCAGCGCACACTCCGCTGTAGAGTGGAAATTTCGTTCTAGAATCACTCCTTCAGAATCCCAAAAAGCCATCATCTCTTCACCGGCTGCGGTTGCTGATGTGAGGAGTAGAGATGTTGTGGCGCCACTACATGGATTGTTTCCCTTCCAGTTCGAAGTGGTGAACCCATGTTTGATCGCCTGTGGTGATTTTCGAGGAAAAATTTTCACAGTCAACTTCATAACTTGGAAGTAATTCCGCTATTTGCTGTCCTTCGTTGTTCCTTATGAGCTTCTATAACGGCGTGGAACCCGCCTTTGGGTATGCAACTGGTGAACGATGCAGCCGTCCAGTTGTGCAGCGAGGTATCTGATTGTGATCCGTCCGTCACCTGCGTGATAACCAAGTAGCAACGGTAGGAAAGCACAGGGAAAAATTATTCCCCGACCTACATCGAGTAAAAATATGTACTAAGACCTGTAATAAGCACGACTATTCGACGACACTTCGGAACGTGTAGAAGTGTGTGTCAGAACAGTCGGAAGACAGAAGAGTATAAAACATTCTGAGAAAATTAAGCATAGATAACGCCAAAGCGCGCGTTCGCGCATTTGTGTGTGTGTGTGTGTGTGTGTGTGTGTGTGTGTGTGTGTGTGTGTGTTTAGAATTGCATTTTAGGAAGTGCGTTGTCTCTAAAAATAATACTGGTCATGACACTGACTGGCTACTGAGAAACCGAAGCTAACGAAGAGGACGGTCTGAAGTAATGAGATTCTATGACTTAGAAGAAAGATTAAGGAAAGGCAAACCTACGTTTCTAGCATTTGTAGACTTAGAAAAAGCTTTTGACAATGTTGACTGGAATACTCTCTTTCAAATTCTAAAGGTGGCAGGGGTAAAATACAGGGAGCGAAAGGCTATTTACAATTTGTACAGAAACTAGATGGCAGTTATAAGAGTCGAGGGACATGAAAGGGAAGCAGTGGTTGGGAAGGGAGTAAGACAGGGTTGTAGCCTCTCCCCGATGTTGTTCAATCTGTATATTGAGCAAGCAGTAAAGGAAACAAAAGAAAAATTCGGAGTAGGTATTAAAATTTATGGAGAAGAAATAAAAACTTTGAGGTTCGCCGATGACATTGTAATTCTGTCAGAGACAGCAAAGGACTTGGAAGAGCAGTTGAATGGAATGGACAGTGTCTTGAAAGGAGGATATAAGATGAACATCAACAAAAGCAAAACAAGGATAATGGAATGTAGTCTAATTAAGTCGGGTGATGCTGAGGGAATTAGATTAGGAAATGAGGCACTTAAAGTAATAAAGGAGTTTTGCTATTTGGGGAGCAAAATAACTGATGATGGTCGAAGTAGAGAGGATATAAAATGTAGGCTGGCAATAGCAAGGGAAGGGTTTCTGAAGAAGAGAAATTTGTTAGCATCCAGTATTGATTTAAGTGTCAGGAAGTCATTTCTGAAAGTATTCGTATGGAGTGTAGCCATGTATGGAAGTGAAACGTGGACGATAAATAGTTTGGACAAGAAGAGAATAGAAGCTTTCGAAATGTGGTGCTACAGAAGAATGCTGAAGATTAGATGGGTAGATAACGTAACAGATGAGGAGGTACTTAACAGAATTGGGGAGAAGATAAGTTTGTGGCACAACTTGACCAGAAGAAGGGATCGGTTGGTAGGACATGTTCTGAGGCATCAAGGGATCACCAATTTAGTATTGGAGGGCAGCGTGGAGGGTAAAAATCGTAGGGGGAGACCAAGAGATGAATACACTAAGCAGATTCAGAAGGATGTAGGTTGCAGTAGGTACTGGGAGATGAAAAAGCTTGCACAGGATAGAGTAGCATGGAGAGCTGCATCAAACCTGTCTCAGGACTGAAGACCACAACAACAACATGACGAAACACTGGTGAGCGAGGCGTCTACGATGAATACGCATCAACAGTTAGCTGTGTTTTAACGCACTTACAGTATAGCGTGGGGACGCTTTAATTGCGCAGAATTACGTCCGTCAATTACTATCAGGGCATCTACATGTGTGATCACTTACGCACTGTCACAGGTCGCTTGTCACACGATGACGTATTTAATTAAGATGACGCAACGTGTCCAGCACTGGATTATCATCACGCAGTGATGCCGTTGCGCGCAATTGTTAACACAGGCCGACGAGTATTTTTTCTTTTCATGCGACTCAGTCGTGTAAGTAAATACGATAGGCATGTGTAGTGCCTGTTCAAAATTACTTTCGGATCGACGCGTGGGTAGCGACGGAATTTCCACGTCCAGTACAGAACGCGAGCGTAATCACACGCATCTCTCAGCCCGCTCAAACTCGCAAACTATTCCAGATACAGACGTGGAACTCGCAGCAGTCTCGTCTGAAAGAGATGCACTGTGGTTTCATTTCAACTTCATTTGCAGCAAAAAAAAAAGAAAAAATGCTGTATCCGGAAAGTTTACGAAAATGCATCCCCTACCGACGTTAGAGAATTTTCTAGATGCAGGTCATTTTCTGTCATTGAGCACACGTTACCGCTACTAAATGTTGAGAATATGTCACATTTTCATCTGCCCCAAACCGGAGCAGTGTCGGAGACGTGTAACTCGAGACGAGTTAAACAACACGCGTAATGTTGCGTTCACTCGTCAAAACTTCAGCCTTCGTCAGTATGGTTTCATTGAGAGAAATTTAGCGATAAGTTTATTGCGTTTTCTGATGGAATTTTCTACTTATTGTCAAATAATAAAAAAATTACTGCTGGTAATCATGGTGAGGAAACTTATTGTTCCGCATGAAAGAACAACACAAGTAGTTCAAATGTCTCTGAGCACTATGGCGCTTAACATCTGAGGTCATCAGTCCCATAGAACTTAGAACTACTTAAACCTAACTACCTAAGAACATCACACACGTCCATGACCTAGGCAGGATTCGAACCTGCGACGTAGCAGTCGCGCGGTTCCGGACTGAAGTGCCTAGAACTGCTCGGCCACCGCGGCCGGCGCAAAACAAGTAGTAAAGGCTGGAGTAATTAATAGTAAATATTGTTCACTGAAAATCCAGATTTCGGTGAGTGTGTGGCGATCTTCAGTGCTAAAAGATATAAATAAACCGTTCCAATAAGGTAACATGCATGCCTTATTGTATTTACAGTTGTTTAAAGCTCTAAATGTGAGTCTTTGATGAAATAGTTGCCAATAAATTTAAGTGGAAAAACATTAAATCCACTAATACACACAGTCTCAACTGGCCCTGTCATGTACAGGCAGAGTTCACATTTAAGCCTCTGTCTGCAGTTAAAATATAGCTGGCTTCATTGTACGTCTTAACAATCTACAACGCCCTCATTACACGCGTGATGCATTGATATGTACTGACTTTATTTTCCGATTAATATATTTTAGTTATTATTTTATACTGTTAGAAACGTATGTAAATAAAACAGACTAAGTGATTGTAACTAAAAACAGTGACTGATGTCTTACGGTTATACATACGTAGTGGTAATTGTGGGAACTGAACAGTCGCATCGATTATTCCTGCACACTTTACGGTTCAACGGAGGAAAAAAAAAAAAACCTTGAGAATGAGATTTTCCCTCTGCAGCGGATTGTGCGCTGATGTGAAACTTCCTAGCGGATTAAAACTGTGTGCCGGACCGAGACTCGAGCTCAGGACCTTCGCCATTTGCGTGCAAGTGGTAGAGCACTTGCCCGCGAAAGCCAGAGGTCCCGAGTTCGAGTCTCGGTCCGGCACACAGCTTTAACCACCAGGGAAGTTTAAAAAAAATTGTTCGAGGGACCTAAATTAATAAAGTTTAATAAAACGGAGTTAAAATCTAAGTCCGGTTGAAGGAATTAAAACAGATAAAAATTGTGGTCCAAGCTATCGTACCAGCAGCAGTATGTCGAAAGCACCTGAAATATTTCTGTTTTACAATATCCTCTCCTATAGATTCACATAAAAATACATTATAAATTACACCCTACTAAACTTTGACCTGGATCGTTTAATAATATGAGGAATATATTTGCCTCCGCACACTATCTACTGATATGAGATATACTGCGTAATAAGGCATACATATTGCCGTACTCTAACTGGTTCTTTTATGCCTTTTAGCACTGATGATTGACACGCAGTGACCAAAATCTGGATTTCCAATAAACATTACTTGCACTACCATTTACTCCTTGAAACATACAACCGCTTGGCACATCTGACAAAGAAGAACAGTAGTAACGGAATACGCAACAATTATAATGTAAGCATCGAGACGGATTTCCTTTGCACTATTAATGTCCTCAAATCAACTTCATTCCGACTCAGTTGCCGACAACAGCCTTCTTATTAATAGACAAAAATTAAGAAAATGTAATTTCGTTGTACAGTTACTTAAACCGCACACAACAAACATTCAGCACAATTGAAGACCAATATTATTCAACATCGGTTTGCTACTGAATCCCTGGACATACATCCTAAGACAAAAAAAACAGGTGCACCACGAACGAATTATCCGAATGCCGAATGAGACGGAAGTCGGTAGATGATGGCGTATATGTACAGACGAACAAATGATTACTATTTCAGAAAAATTGGCTGATACATTCGAGAGAGAGAGAGAGAGAGAGAGAGAGAGAGAGAGAGAGAGAGAGAGAGAGAGAGAGAGAGCGAGCGAGCGAGCGAGCTTGACAAACCAATAAAGTCAGTAAGATGTTGGCCCTTATCCGAGCATTCATTCGGCTCGACTTTGAGTGACAGAGTTGTTGGATTCCTTCCTGAGTGATACTGCGCCAAAGTATTTCCAATTGGCGCGTTGTGTCATCAGAATACCGAGGTGACTGGACGGTTCTGCCCATAATGCTCCAAATATTCGCAATGGGGGGACATATCCGGTGACCTTACTGGACAAGTTAGGGTCTCGCAAGCACGAAGACACGCAGTAGAAACTCAGGCTGTGTGCGGGCGACCAGTATCTTGCTGAAATGGCTCGCCATGAAGAACAAGAAAGCGGGGTGTGCAGTATCGTCGGCGTATCGTTGTGTTGTAAGGCTGCCGCGGTGGTCAAAGAAAATGGCGCTGCTATGAATAGAGATGGCAGCCCAGACCATCTCTCCTGGTTGTTGGGCAGCCGTGTTGCTATCCCACCGCTGTCCGGGGAGTATTTAGACACGTCAAAAAGTTTTTGACTGATTTCGTTCACATTTCTGCACGATACTCACTTATTTAGAGGGGCATAGACTACATATTTTTTTAAGCAACGTCCGGCTCCAAAATGAAATTTTCACTCTGCAGCGGACTGTGCGCTGATATGAAACTTCCTGGGAAATTAAAGCTGTGTGCGGGACCAGGGATCGAACTCGGGACCTTTGCCTTCCGCGGGCAAGCGCTCTGCCACTACGGTGCAGAGCCAAAATTTCAGTCTGGAAGCACACCGCAGACTGCGGCTAAGTCATGTCTCCGCAATATCCTTTCTTCCAGGAGTGCTGGCTTTCACACTGTCCGCAGGAGAGGTTTTGGAGAGTTTGGAAGGTAGGGAGCGAAATACTGGCAGAATTGAAGCTGTGAGGAGCTTGAGTGTCAGTCTCACTCGCTCTTTACCTAATTGGGTAGTGCCTGACTGTCTCTAGGTTACGCAAGTTAAGTGCTTTGCACTATTCCTAATGTGTACTTTATGTGGTCCTATTGTTTGTGTTGGTCCTATTGTGTGTTGAGCATTTTGTGGTGGTGGTTAATATACATCACTGTGGCAGTTTTTCACTGCCTTAGCAGGTCGGGCCACCTCATTGTGCCCCTTCTGGGTTGTTTGTTCCCGAGATTTTCGTCGAAAAGTCGAGCCGTCTGTCTAACTAAAAAAATGGTTCAAATGGCTCTGAGCACTATGGGACTCAACTGCTGAGGTCATTAGTCCCCTAGAACTTAGAACTAGTTAAACCTAACTAACCTAAGGACATCACAAACATCCATGCCCGAGGCAGGATTCGAACCTGCGACCGTAGCGGTCTTGCGGTTCCAGACTGCAGCGCCTTTAACAGCACGGCCACTTCGGCCGGCGTCTGTCTAACTCTATCCTTAATGTGTGTACTCCTGTGATATTATGTAACTCCGTAGTTGCGATGTCACGCGGGAGTTTCATGATCGTCCTAAGGATTCTACGCTGGAGGCCCTGCAATCTTCGGATGTGGCAGTCTGCCCACACGACTGCCGCATACTCCATTGCCGGCCTTATAAGGACGAGAAACAGCGTAATACCGCAGCGTATGGGTAGGGTTGTCTTCGGCTTCAAGATCGGGTAAAGTGTTCTCAATCTTGCATAGGCTTTACCCCTAATATCCCTTGTGTGTGGCCCCCACGTGAGGCGCCTCTCCATGGTCACACTGAGGTACTTCGCAGTGCGGGTCCATGGGATGGGGCCTCCCATGATCCGCACCGGCTGTAGGTCGATGGGAATCCATTTCCTCGTGAAGATGATTGACTGGCTTTTGCTGGCATTTTATTTGAGGGGCCACTTCGTGGCCCATGCGCATAGAGCGTCACATGCCGTCTGCAGGCGCGTATAATGCGAGCGAGATTCTGTTGGTCATTGGCGTGTCCAAGGTGTACAGGGAGTACAGCAGGGGTCCGAGAACAGAACCCTGCGGTACTCCCGCCTGTATGGGCCTAGCTGTGGAGATGCCCGCTCCCGCACGACCGTTGAACGTTCGTCCACTGAGGTAGGACTCGATAAGACGGACGTGTGGAGTCGGTACCCCCAGTGCGAGCAATTTGTATAGGAGGCCCTAGTGCCATACACAGTCGAAAGCCCTAGACATCAAACAGCACGGCCCCTGCGTGCTGCCTATACTCCAGGGCATTCAGCGCGCCCTCAGCCTGTCGTAACAGCTGTTGCTCGGTGCTGTGTCCGCGTCGAAAGCCGAATTGTTCCGGCGGGATCAGCTCCTCCGCGTTCACATGCAGCATTAGGCTTTTAGAGAACAGGAGCTCAAATATCTTAGACATTGCCGGTAGAAGGCTGATCGGCCTGTAATTCTGTGGGAGCCTGATGTCTTTGCCTTGTTGTGGGATAGCAACCACCTCTGCACGTTTCCATGCAGAGGGGAAGTTGTTGGTCTGAAAAATTCGATTGAAGATCGTGATGATGGGGTGAATGGCTGTTTGAGGAAGCTGAAGTAGTACAGCGTTTTCCAGCTGGTCGGACCCACCGGCTGGTTTAGCTGCTTCGTTTGTGCCTCTACTTCCTCCTCTGTGAATTCTTCGACGTCTGCTACTGCTTCCCCCTCGAAAAAGACTGGGAGCCGTTCCTACACTAAACGTATGTGCTCTTCGTCAATGGGGTCCTGTACAGGTGTGCAGTTTTCCGCAAAAATATCAGCCAGGGCACTGGCCTCGGCGTCAGGCTCACAGATCACCTCACCACCGAGTTGTGGGGGAGGGATGCTTTGTCCTTACCTCAAGAAGTACTTCGTCATTTGCCATGCTGACCCATCGTTTATTTGCAGGCTAGCTATTTTCCCTTCCCAATCCCTATCTCGGTGTCCCTCCACCGCCACTTTCAGCTGAGCCTGTTGAGGAGACTCTTAATGGCTGGACTTGTAGTCACCTGCCATTCACGGAATACTCTATTTTTGTGGGCGTCTGATGGTTCTGGGGAGAGCTGTCGGGAGAAATCCTTCGTTCTTTGTGCGCTTCTAGGGGATGCATCTACTATAGCCTGTATAGCGTCAGTCTGAGTCTAGCACATACACATAATCTGTCAGCGACTTTCATATATTGTGCTTTGCTGTCTTATGAAACTATGCGCTTTTTTATGCAGTTATTTTTCTCGACAATGACAGGGCAATTAAATAATTGGACATATTGTTTCTCTCACATATGTTCTTTCTCATATATATTTTAGGCAAAAATTATATATACAACAATGTGTTCTTTTGTTTTCTTCCTCGCAGTTGGCTTGTACAGAAAAAAAAGTTGCAGTTAGGCCTGTCAGCTTATGATTAGAATACCAGTAAGCTGTCTGAATTTGCAGTAACAAAAAACAAGGCACAATGTCACGGAGAGGGAGGGGCGAGAGAGGAGATAGAAAGGAGGGGAGGGTGGAGAAAATGGGCAAAGAAAACTGGGAGGAGGATATGGGGAGGGGGAGGAGAGAGAGAGAGAGAGAGAGAGAGAGAGGAGTGATGGAGGAGGAGGAGGAGGAGGAGGAGATGCAGGACGAGAAAGGGAAGGGGGTGACGAGAAGGGAGACGTGGAAGAGGAGGAAACACAAAGAGAGGGGGGGGGAGAGTAGAGGGACAGAGAGGGAGGAAGAATGAGATTGCGATATACATTCAATTCCCATACACATTTAGCAATTGTGAAGTATTGCCCGGTTGAGAAGGTGTAAGGGAAACTTAGGTATTTAACTTTAGGGCAAAGAGATATAAACTTCGAGGGTTGGTGATGGCGCAATTCTGTCGAAGATGACGGAGGACCTGGAGCATCAACTGAAATAATGTCTTTCAGAAAATAAGATGAATGTCAGCAAAAGTTTTGCTTAAATGACTCTTTGTGGGCAGCAGTTGCTACAATCTGGTCCTCGCGACCCCTCTGATAGATCGATGCTTACGGTCTGTACAATATTTCTAAATTCCTCGCGTAATGCTGCATTTCCAGCAAAATACTAAAAGCTTGTTCTCAACAGATAAGTAAGATTCTCAGCCACCTGTGTAATAGCTCTCTGGAACAGGGCATTTTCCCTGATAGACTGAAATATGCTATTGTTATACCTTTGCATAAAAAGGGGGATAGATCTGATGTCAACAATTACCGTCCAATCTCCCTTCTAACAGCTTTATCCAAAATTTTTGAGAAAGTAATGTATTCAAGAGTAGCTTCACATATCTGTAAAAATGATGTACTAACAAAATGTCAGTTTGGTTTCCAGAAAGGTTTTTCAACAGAAAATGCCATATATGCTTTCACCAGTCAAATTTTGAATGATCTGAATAACCGAACACCTCCCATTGGGATTTTTTGTGATCTCTCAAAGGCTTTTGATTGTGTAAATCATGAAATTCTGCTAGACAAGCTCAAGTATTGTGGCATGAGTGGGACAGTGCACAAATGGTTTAATTCGTACCTAACTGGAAGAGTGCAGAAAGTTGAAATAAGTAGTTCTCGTAACATGCAAAAATCAGCACATTCCTCAAACTGGGGAACTATCAAGAATGGGATTCCACAAGGGTCAGTCTTGGGTCCTTTGTTGTTCTTATTATATATTAATGACTTGCCATTCTATATTCATGAAGAGGCAAAGTTAGTTCTCTTTGCTGATGATACAAGTATAGTAATCACACCTGAGAAACAAGAATTAACTGATGAAATTGTCAATACTGTCTCTGAGAAAATTACTAAGTGGTTCCTTGTAAACGGACTCTCAATGAATTTTGATAAGACACGGTACATACAGTTCCGTACAGTGAATGGTATGACGCCATTAATAAATATAGACCTTAATCAGAAGCATATAGCTAAGGTAGAATATTCCAAATTTTTAGGTATGTCCATTGATGAGAGATTAAATTGGAAGAAACACATTGATGATCTGCTGAAACGTTTGAGTTCAGCTACTTATGCAATAAGGGTCATTGCAAATTTTGGTGATAAACATCTTAGTAAATTAGCTTACTACGCCTATTTTCACTCATTGCTTTCATATGGCATCATATTTTGGGGTAATTCATCACTGAGGAATAAAGTATTTATTGCACAAAAACGTGTAATCAGAATAATAGCTGGAGTCCACCCAAGATCATCCTGCAGACATTTATTTAAGGATCTAGGGATATTCACAGTAGCTTCTCAGTATATATACTCTCTTATGAAATTTGTTATTAACAACCAAACCCAATTCAAAAGTAATAGCAGTGTGCATAACTACAATACTAGGAGAAAGGACGATCTTCACTATTCAAGATTAAATCTAACTTTGGCACAGAAAGGGGTGAATTATACTGGCACTAAAGTCTTTGGTCACTTACCAAATAGTATCAAAAGTCTGACAGATAACCAACAAGTATTTAAGAAGAAATTAAAAGAATTTCTGAATGAGAACTCCTTCTACTCCATAGAGGAATTTTTAGATATAAATTAAGAAAAAAATTAAAAAAAACAAAACAAAAATATTAAAAAAATAAAAATAAAAAATAAAGAAAAACAAAAAAACACAAAAAATAAAGTTGTTATATTAACTTAAGTATGTTGTTAAATTAACCTAATTATGTCATGTATTGGAAAATTCGACTCGTTCCACATCATTACGAAATATCGTATTCATGATCCATGGAACTAGTATTAATCTAATCTAATCTTGAAAGGTTGTGAACACGCTATCGCTGGATAGTGTCTTCCAGTTCACATTTTTCAGCTCCTCAGTGACGCTCTACCGCTTGTCAATGGACAGGTGATAAATTACTGACGAATCACAATTTCAGAAAGAAAACCGCCGGCCGAGGTGGCCGAGCGGTTCTAGGCGCTACAGTCTGGAACCGCGCGACCGCTACGGTCGCAGGTTCGAATCCTGCCTCGGGCATGGATGTGTGTGATGTCCTTAGGTTGGTTACGTTTAAGTAGTTCTAAGTTCTAGGGGCTGATGACCTCAGTTAAGTCCCATAATGCTCAGAGCCATTTGAACCATTCAGAAAGAAAGCCACACTCACTGAGAAAGACTTCGAAATTTCGAAACATGTTCGGGTAAAGAATATGAAACTTCCCCGTTTGAATGGAAAGAATGACTGTGCTGGTAAAACTTCCACGTTCCTTGATTTTCAAACTGCAGAGTGAAACTGAACATACTGAGACAGTTTTCTCTTTACTTATTCTGATCATTTCTAAAGCGACAGAGAATATTTTAGCGGTACGCAAACTGACATTCAGCAATTCCTACAAAAGAATTGCCCTGACTAACTGGATGTGTGTGATGTCCTTAGATTAGTTAGGTTTAATTAGTTCTAAGTTCTAGGCGACTGATGACATCAGAAGTTAAGTCCCATAGTGCTCAGAGCCAGCCCTGACTAACAATAACCTACGCCCTTCATGAATCACTTACCTCGCAAAAATCTTCGTTATTCGAACTACTGCAATACAGCGAGAACCAATACTGCCAGCTAAATAAAAGATTGTAACTTCTGAAGGCACTAACTACTGATAGGCATATAGTTAACAAATGAAAGATTTTGATAGAGAACAAACAATGTATTTACCTTAATCGTGTTCAAAAGTCATTATATATATATATATGACATCCAGTTTAACAAATTTCTTTCCTTTTTCTGACGAACACACGTCCAGATCGTTCGCTCATATTAACATCTCAGAACAGGGGCATCTCTCTCCCCACATCCACCACTGCTGGCGGCTCACCTCCAACTGCCCAACGCTACCGGATGTTCACATCTAACTGCCCAACGCTACACAAGCCAATATTCCAACAATGAGTCCAACGAGCCACAGACTGCACAGAGCACAGTAAGCGATTTTCATAGAGAGCGCTACATGGCGTTACCAACGTAAATACCTAAACAGCCTACTTACAAATAGGACGACCATACTTGTAAGGTGGCTGTGTAATTATTGCCCCTTAACACACTATTTTAAATACACAAACGTAATCTACTTATCAAGCAGAGCAGTTTGATACCATACATGGCCTACTTCAAGTAAACTGATACTAATTTGCTTAGTACGGAGAGTAATCTTTCATACGTGGCCGACATCATATCGATACTAACAAGCATTCCCTACTTTGCATATTAATACTCACGTAGAATCGCAGCCACTTTGAACTGAAATGGACGCAGGGAGTTCCCAGCCGTCGAGAGAACAACATGTAACGCATTTCGAGCGAGGCCACAAAAGGCCGACTCTTTGCAGTGGGGAGGCAGGTAGCACTAGCTAACAATAAGCCATTAAGCGAGCTTCTCTGACACACCTGCGTAGAATGGAAAGAAACAAAATAGACGTGTGGCCGCTCTTAGAGGAACAATACACGGAATTCGCATTCACGAAAAAATGTTGAGTCGCACAAAATAAAGTTAACAGCAGGTCAGAGATGAGTGGACAGAATATACGTAGAAAGACCACACCTGATGCCTGGGAAAGCTTCTAGGAAAGGAATGCTTTCAGAATCACAACGGGAGGTATTTGAAAAGCTCAAAAAACATCGTCGCTGTGTTTATGTTTACAAAACAGGAAAAGGCCACAGCGGAAAGCACCGTTATCTTTAACAAATACTCGCAAATCACATGATTAAGGTGTGGAGAACACGAGGGTACACGGGGACGCCTCGCGTAGGTGGAGTCAGAGTAAAGGAGCGAAACATGAGTGCTATACGCCATAAGGAAAATAGTTTCCACCCCAATGCGCTTCTCGAGCGAAGAAACGACGCAAGTGATACCGCAGTCAGCATTGTGGTAGGGGATGAATACGATGTACAGAGGGGGGAACAAGAAAACATACACAGACCGGGGCCGTGAGTGGAAGGGGAAATCTCTTGAGACCAGGGCCGTGTGTAGACGGAACACTTACTGCTCTGTCGACCTAGAAGAGCTTTATCGTGAACACCAAACAACTCCAGAGTGGAGATTACGGATTTAGACCCGTTTTTCTGCGGAATATTTACAGAGGGCAGAGGTGTGCACGTCGCTAAAACAGAGCGAGTGGACATTGCCAATAGTTTAGCTCGAGAAAAACAGTCTCACGAGAGCTCAGGGCATTTGCCGCCTGCTGATACGGTCAAGGCTAGAATAGTATTGGGGTTTACAGGTCCGCAGAGCGTCGACGCGCCTCCGTCATCACACGCCACTGCCGACCACAGCAACAGCGGACAAAGCCACCGACTGTAAATATCGCGTTTCTCAGGCGCTAAATAAGGGCGCCACTAACCTGTGTGTGCACTTCAGTTCTATTGGAGACTGGTGTTGTGTAACTTCTTCTCATTCCCTTATGTCCATGCTAGCCACGTATCGCGTGTGTGTTCGTAGGGCTCAAAAATCGAGAAAGGTATCGGTAAATATACGTTACTGTCCAGCTAAAATAGCATAGGCAGTAGGGCGTACTGAAGTGTTCTGGCTGTAATATTTTGAAGGTTAAATTGTTTTTTGATCACTGTACTGCAACGCTAGGGTTTCTTTCCTAACATAGGAACAATTTTGGAAGGTTGTTATATGTTAGTGCTTTTCGTGATTTATTTCATTTAGCTTGTGAATTCATTGTCAGGATCTTCCTAATTATAGAGGATTTTCCTGCATCAACAACTACGCGCTGGAACCTATTGAGTATGATGATTCTGTAACAAAAAGATTTAGTACAGGTAACAGTTGTTTGTGTGGTCTAGAGTAGAGGCTACACCTTCCCCACTGAAACATTTTAGGGCATGTATGACGGCTGTTATTCTCGTGTCTAATCGTGACTTCATCCGGGATCTCCTTACCTTGCAGGGCCTGGGGTCACAGGCACTTTAGTTCTGTGAGATATCTCCTTGCGTCACAAGAGGTAAGGATGGGTCGTAACAACTGGGGAGGTACATTAGATAGTGTTTTACTGAAAGCGAAATGTTGACAAAACAAGTAATACATCCAGAAGACGTGATTGGCAGTCAGTGTAACTTCTTGCAAAGACACGCCAGCAGCGGATATGTAAATAATTAGTATATCAATTCTCTGTGGTAGTTGTAACAGCCACTAAAGTGCGTTAGCGTTGTTCATGTTCAGTGTTTTTAGAAGGCCTCGTGGGATATACAGGTGAATCACTAGTCATTGCCAGCAAGAATAAATCCGAAAGTATGATAGGAGCTGAAAACTTTGTGGGACAAAAGTTGTACGGGGGTCATAATATGATGCTGGTTTTTTGTTGCTAGGTGGGGTCGTGTCAGAGATATGAAGGTCAACTTTGATTTTTTTTAATGGGATGCTATAGTTTGGTACTTATTTTCTGATAGCGGCTAACGAGACGAATCCAATGATGTGTAACAGTAAGGTCTTTGAAGGTCAACGAAGGTCACAAAGGTGAGATGAACGTCCATTTACAGAAGGTGTTCGAAGTGATGACCATCGGTATCAATGCAGTGCTGCTATCTTCTTATCATGAATTGAGTGGTATTCCTTATCCCAGCGCAAGGCAATCTGACTGCTCAAAACAAAAGATAACCTGACTTCAAATAATTAATTCAAAAGAATGGCCCTGACTAAAAAGAAATCTCAACAATAACATATACTTTTCATTAAGCACTTGCCTCACAAAAATCTTCACTACGCGAACTACTGCAATACAGCGAACGTCATTACTTTCACCTAAATAAAAGATTCTAACTATTAAGAGGCATGTGGTTAGCAAAGGAAAGATTTTGTTGCAAACCAAATAATGTATTTTTTTTTACCTTAATAACGTGACACACACTTCAGACAAGAGTGTAAATCGTCGCTGACATCTAGTACGAAGGTATACAGGGTGTTACAGAAAGGTACGGCCAAACTTTCAGGAAACATTCCTCACACACAAAGAAAGAAAATATGTTATGTGGACATGTGTCCGGAAACGCTTACTTTCCATGTTAGAGCTCATTTTATTACTTCTCTTCAAATCACATTAATCATGGAATGGAAACACACAGAAACAGAACGTACCAGCGTGACTTCAAACACTTTGTTACAGGAAATGTTCAAAATGTCCTCCGTTAGCGCGGATACATGCAACCACCCTCCGTCGCATGGAATCCCTGATGCGCTGATGCAGCCCTGGAGAATGGCGTATTGTATCACAGCCGTCCACAATACGAGCACGAAGAGTCCCTACATTTGGTACCGGGATTGCGTACACAAGAGCTTTCAAATGCCCCCATAACTGAAAGTCAAGAAGGTTGAGGTCAGGAGAGCGTGGAGGCCACGGAATTGGTCCGCCTCTACCAATCCATCGGTCACCGAATCTGTTGTTCAGAAGCGTACGAACACTTCAAGTGAAATGTGCAGGAGCTCCATCGTGCATGAACCACATGTTGTGTCGTACTTGTAAAGGCACATGTTCTAGCAGCACAGGTAGAGTATCCCGTATGAAATCATGATAACGTGCTCCACTGAGCGTAGGTGGAAGAACATGGGGCCCAATCGAGACATCACCAACAATGCCTGCCCAAACGTTCACAGAAAACCTGTGTTGATGACGTGATTGCACAATTGCGTGCGGATTCTCGCCAGACCACACATGTTGATTGTGAAAATTTACAATTTCATCACGTTGGAATGATGCCCCATCCGTAAAGAGAACATTTGCACTGAAATGAGGATTGACACATTGTTGGACGAACCATTCGCAGAAGTGTACCCGTGGAGGCCAATCAGCTGCTGATAGTGCCTGCACACGCTGTACATGGTACGGAAACAACTGGTTCTCCCGTAGCACTCTCCATACAGTGACGTGGTCAACGTTACCTTATACAGCAGCAACTTGTCTGACGCTGACATTAGAGTTATCGTCAACTGCACGAAGAATTGCCTCATCCATTTCAGGTGTCCTCGTCGTTCTAGGTCTTTCCCAGTCGCGAGTCATAGGCTGGAATGTTCCGTGCTCCCTAAGACTCCGATCAATTGCTTCGAACGTCTTCCTGTCGGGACACCTTCGTTCTGGAAATCTGTCTCGATACAAACGTACCGCGCCACGGCTATTGCCCCGTGCTAATTCATACATCAAATGGGCATCTGCCAACTCCGCATTTGTAAACATTGCACTGACTGCAAAACCACGTTCGTGATGAACACTAACCTGTTGATGCTACGTACTGATGTGCTTGATGCTAGTACTGTAGAGCAATGAGTCGCATGTCAACACAAGCACCGAAGTCAACATTACCTTTGTTCGATTGGGCCAACTGGCGGTGAATCGAGGAAGTACAGTAGATACTGACGAAACTAAAATGAGCTCTAACATGGAAAATAATAGTTTCCGGACAGATGTTCACATCACATAATTTCTTTCTTTGTGTGTGAGGAATGTTTCCTGAAAGTTTGGCCGTACCTTTTTGTAACACCCTGTATAATCATGAATAATATTCAATCTCCAAGTCTAACATCTACAGATCGTTAGCCTACGCTAACACTTCAGACCTCTGCCCTCCGTCAATGCTAACTTCTCACGTCTAACATCCATCACTGCTGGCTGTTCACCTCCAACTGCCCAACAGTACTTCTATCACTGCTGGCGACTAAATTCCAACGGCCCAATAGTACTGGCGATTAAGCTCCAACGACGAGTCCAACCAGCCACAGATTCTCTTACAAAGAAAGCGCAGTCAGAGATCTAACGCAAATCGCTACACAGCGCTGCCAACACAGCAGCAGCCCACTTACAATCGTACTGCGTGTGCGGCAGAGATTCGAGCAGCAGCTGGCACCACAGTGACACAACGAAGTGCTACAAACCAGTTCCTTGAACCACAGCTCCGAGCCAGACGCCCTGTAGCGTGCATTCCACTGACACCAAACCACCGCTGTTTGCGACTTCAGTTATGTCAAGCGAGAGCTCATCGGAGGGAACGGTGGGGGTCTGTCGTGTTTTCTGATGAAACCTGGCTCTGTCTCGGTGCCAATGATGGCCGTGTGACGTTTTGGAAGTTAGTTGATAGCCTGCAACCACCGTGTCTGCGCGCTGGACACGCTGGACCCACACCTGGAGTTGTGGTCTGGAGCGCGATTTCGTATGACAGCAGGAGCACTCTCGCTGTTGTCCCGCACACTCTGAACGCAGATCTCTACGTCAGTCTGGTAATTCGACCTCTTGTGTTGCCATTCAAGGACAGAATTCCGTGGAGTGTTTTCCAACAGGATAACGCTCGCCCGCATACCCCTGTTGTAACCCGACATGCTCTACAGGGGGTGTCAACTTGTTGCTTTGGCCTGCTCGATCGCAATATCTGTCTCCAATCGAGCATATATGGACCATCATTGGACAACTCCTGCGTATCCACAACCAGCATTAACCGTTTCTGTATTGGCTGACCAATTGCAACAGGCAGGACTCTCCATTCCAAAAACTGACATCCGCTGCCAGTACGATATAGTGCGTGCTCGTCTCCAAGCTTCATTTCAACATTCTAGTGACTACACATGTATCTGCATTTCACATTTGCAATAGCTTATCTCGCTCTTACATTAACCTGGGACCGTTCAATGTTAATCACTTAAATATGTAATCTAGACAACAAAAGGGCAGTGTAGTTTCAGCTCTCTGAGACTGCAGATGTGTGTGCAAGTTGTGTGTGTGTGTGTGTGTGTGTGTGTGTGTGTGTGTGTGTGTGTGTGTGTGTGCTGCTGACAAAGGCCTTAATGGCCGAAAGCTATGGTTCAAATGGTTCTGAGCACTATGGGACTCAACTGCTGTGGTCATAAGTCCCCTAGAACTTAGAACTACTTAAACCTAACTAACCTAAGGACAGCACACAACACCCAGCCATCACGAGGCAGAGAAAATCCCTGACCCCGCCAGGAATCGAACCCGGGAACCCGGGCGTGGGAAGCGAGAACGCTACCGCACGACCACGAGATGCGGGCCCGAAAGCTATGAGTGTGTGAATCTTTTGTTGTGCCTATCGCAGCATCTCCGCTATATGGTGAGTAGCAACTTTCCTTCTCTGGTATTGTTACATTCCATCCTGAATTTTCCATTGTTCGATTATCTAGACAAATGTAATCCAGAAATTCGTAAGTCTACATTAAACATTTTTTTTTGTGTGTTCAGTTTTTCTCCGTCAGCGTAATACTTCCTCCTACGTATATCTCGCGGAAAGGCCATGAAGATAACATCAGACACATTCGATCCCACACGGATGGTTGCTGGCAATAGTTCTTTCCGCGACTGGAGCAAGGAAGGGCGGACCTGACGCTGATACACAAAGTACCCTCCGCCACACACCGCAAGTTACCTTGAGGAGTATAAAGTAGATGTTTGTTAACTGAAACTGTCCACTTAATCTCACATCCATGTTGCATCAAGCCACCCAAGAGCAAAAGTAAACAGTGTATTAAAACCATTTCCACGAGATGATGGATCCGTAGCGTCCAAAATGCAGCTTGTGATTCAATAAAACACGAAAAAAATTGAAGGTGTTATAATTTGTACTTCCTGTGACTTAAACTGTTAGTGGATGTCACCAAATTTGTGTTCTTGCTACTTCTAGTTCACATTTTACATCCACTTCACTCCTGTCGTCGTCACTTACTCTGCTCCGCAAATATTAAAATCCCGCTGGAAAAAAAATGGAAATTTGTAGTAAGGTCTTATGGGACCAAACTGGTGAGGTCATCGGTCCCTAAGCTTACACAACTGAATCTAACTTAAACCAACTTACGCTAAGGACGACACACACACACACACACACACACACACACACACACACACACACACACACGAGGGAGAACTCGAACTTCGGACGGGGGGAGCCGCGAGGACCGTGACAAGACGCCTCAGACCTCGCTGCTAGTCCGCGCGGCACAAAATTCCGTTCCTCTGAAGATATTTACATAGACACTTTTATCCCCTAACAAGTTTTTTATGCCTAACCTAAAAGTGAAATACAGAATTTAACAGAATTTTTTTTAAATATTATGAGATTTTTCTTAAAACTTTTCATCCCCCGATTTGACTCCCTTAGGAAGCTGAATTAACAAAAACAGTAAAATACGTATTTTTTCATTTCTAACCGTAATGCAAAACACTAATTTTGAAAGATTCTGCTTTAAAAGTGCTTTCAGAATCAAATATTTCACCCACTATTTCACCCCTGTAGGTGTTGAATTTCCAAAAACAGTAAAAAAATGTGGTTTTTTTTTTCTAACCGAGAAGCCAAGTTCCAGTTTTCATAGATTCAGCTTTAAGGGCAGTTGTAGGACCAAACTACGAAAAAAATTCGATTTTTTATTGTGTAATTTATTACATTGATTCTTTGAAAATAACATCCCAAAATTTCATAATCGAATTCTGAATAGAAATATGTTTTAAATATGTTTGTTTGGGCGTCTGCGCCTGCCACACCCCCCTCTTTCTATGCTGTGATCCACGACTTTCCTTTGCTAAAAGTTTTTTGTGCGTTAATTTTTCGTTCACATAATGGAACCGAACTGCAGATGAGCCTAGAAGGCTATGAGAAAAATTACCATTGCTTGTACCTTCGTTTACAACGTGGTTTTTATAACAGTAGATGCTACAAACTTACTTCAGTTTTTAGTTTCACACACGTCAACCTGTTTTCGAAATGGGTCGTAACAGTGGACATATATCCACAAAAGTGAGGAGATGTCGAATTTCACATGTAAAAAGTTCCTGAAATTTAACTAACAGTGTTAACATGCTGCTCCTAAGTGGGAAGAACAGTTTTCAACAAAACCACTGAGTTCATCGAAGAAGAGAATTGATGATGCTGTGTACATCGCGCAAGACGAGTTTTCCAGTGGATTTAGGGCAACAGATTTAGAAATATTGCCCATGAGATTGTTTCGTGTGCATATGGTAATTGTGGGTCAAAGGGTCTTAGACTGCGTGATGATACTGACAGGATTGGCATTGAAAGTATTAGACATACTTTTTGTAAAGTTTGTAAGTATGATGTCCAGTCCAAGACTTCTGTTCTCTATGGGAAGATACATGAGACGAATACAAGACACTGTTACACCATGAGATCAGATGTTCAGGTGCAGGTAGAGAAGACACAAATTTGTTTTGTGGCCTGATGAACATGACATTCCTGCTCCAGTGACTAGATTCAGTGATTACAACAAAACACTCCTTAGTGCTCTTGAAGTTGTTGAGGAAACTGTGGATATTAACGATGAAGGGAAAGAAGGACGCTATGAAGTGAAGACAGATCTGAGGGCCATACATCACTTCATGGTGTATCATCTGTTATTACTGTGGATACAGGAAAAAATCTTAGACTTCCAAGTAATAAGCAAATATTGTTCTTAGTGTGAGACAAGACACAATAACGATGGTAGTGAACAAGAAAGGTGGCATACACAATGTTTGCAGGAAATATTACCAATAGTCAAGTGGTGGAATGGAAGCAGCTAGGATGAAAATAATATTACGAAGGCCATTTGAGCAATATTATGTTAGTTATGTGAAGTACCTAGGTGACGAAGATTACAGTGTTTTTAAGACCCTTTTAGAGAGCAATCGTTATGGCTCACAAACTAAAATTGAAAAACTGGAATGTGTGGGACATGTTCAAAAGCGAATGGGAGGTAGAATTCTCAGACTGAAGAAAGAAATGAAAGGCGAGAAATTAGAAGATGGAGAGACACTGGGAGGTTTTAATAGAGTGTCATACAAGAAAATTCAAACTTTACAAATATATAATGGAAAAGCTATCACGAATAACTTACATAGTGTGAAAACACTGCAGCAAGCTACGTGAGCTGTGTTGTTAAACAAGCTTTCCACAAATGATAATCCTCAACATTCCTCTTGTGACATATCGTGATGCAAATATCTCCAGGCAGAAGCCAGTGGAAAACCATACACCCAGGAACATGGTTTTCCACTTGGTGTTTTAGATGTTATAAAACCAACTTTCAGGTACCTAGCCAATCCCGAACCGCTAAAGAAATGCGATCATGGAAAAACACAGAGTACAAATGAGGGCTGCAATCATCTCTTAATTGAATGCTTTGTCCAAAAACAGTATTTGTGTCCTCCATTGTTGTGAAGATAGATGCATGTCTAGTGTTCAATGGAGGAAATGTAGGTACGATCAAGTGCCTGCAGAGACTAGACTTCCATCCAGGTGTATTCACACTGAAGATACTCAGAAGCATCGATGAAGCGTGACTGGACAAAGCTCAGGCAGCAGAAGAAAAAATGCAAAAGTTGGCTAGGCAAAGGAGACACAGGAAGAGATTACTGCAGGAAGACGAGGAAGAGAATAAAGATTATGGATATGGACAGCATTCGTCACTAGAGGTATAGCAATGTTGTAAAAAATGAAAATAAAAACTTCAAATACAAATTGCTATAAATTGACTTTTTTGAGCCTAAATGTGCCTTTCTTCAGTAACTATGCAAGCTAACATCCTGAAATTTGGCATAGTTCTTAAGAATTACTTACCGAATAGTTCTATAGAACATTTTCCGTTATCTTTTCTCTGAAAACGTTCTCCTTTAAAATTTGAAAAAACAGAGCAGTCCTGGGTAACACAAAACTCAAAAATTAATTTCAAAGCAACTATGACCTTTAACAAAAATCTGTTCAAGTTTTATTAGTTCTTATGAATATGTAAACTGTGAATTTGCAGTTTTATTGCTTGATAAGTTCACGAGAAAAGGTACATAACAGAAACTATGGCAATTAAAACCTCAAATCTTTATAAAATGTATGTCGATGGGCATTTTTAAACAAAAATTGCACAGAATATAAAGTATTATGTTGTACATAATAGTCTCAATTTTACTATTTTAGCTGTAATATTTTTGGAGATATATAAGTACAAGAATGCATTTTGCTCTACGTTTGTCCTTCAAAATGTTTTCGTAGTTAAATATTTTCTTGGAACATTTCAGCCCCCATTTCACCCCTACAGGGCTAAATTTGCAAAAATGCATAAACACCAATTTTCGCGGGTCTAAGCTTCAAAATTGGCTTAATAGCAACATATTTCCAGAAAACCTTTCATCCCCTATTTTGCGCTATGATGGGTGGAATTTCGAAAAATCCCTTCTTAAACGACGCCTACAGTATAAGATCAACACCCTCTCCAAATCCAAGTTTCTATCCTTAGCGGTTTGGGCTGGGTGATGAGCTAGTCAGTCACGACGTTGTCTTTTTTATCAATTTAATTTCCTCAGCATCGCTTGATTGTATTCACCAACACTGCAGTACCCTTGTTTCACTTTTGTTGTTGTTCATCGTACAATCTCTTTTCAAGACATTATCCATTGCGTGCAACTGATCTCTCAAGTCGTTTGCCATATCTACAGAGTTATGATGTGACTGGCAAACGTCAGTTTCTATTTTTTTTTCATACATTTGAGTATGTGTTGCAACAATGGCACCCTGTAATTTTTTACTCTGTGATAAGCACAGCTATATTTCTGGAGTAGCAGTCCGTGCTGCCACCCCTGTCTTAATCCTCACATCACTCCGCTCTCTCCCTTCTCCCTCCCCCCCCCCCCCATGCTTTCACGCTGCGACTCTTATCCCCCCCTCCCCCCGCTGTGGGGTGACTCCCTGTGTGGGGCACGGGTTTCCGAGGCGGCGCCTGCCTCCCTGCAGCTTTACGACCGCCTCCAGCCTCGACCCACATCTGCTGGAGCCTCCCTCTCCCTCCAGAGCCTTCCAGCGCCCCCTCGCTCGCCGCTGTAAACCTCGACCTAGGTCACGCCCCCCCGCCGCCGCACGCTGGATAAGCCAGAGGCGTGGCGTCGGGGCATAAGCGCCGCTAGAGGGCGGCCGAGATCGGCCCAGCGCTTAACGACCCGTCAACATCTAGGTCACCAGCGACCGCATCCTTATCTTCTGGAACACTGACGGACAAAAGAATCAGCAGCGACCATCCTCATATCTTACAGTTACAGTGGAGACGTGATTATCTTGATCTCAGTTACACGGATTCTCAAGTTTCTGGATTGTCAATCGTAAGGCAAATATCTCTGCAGTGTATTCCGTGCGGGCACGAATATGTCGCGCTGGCACTATCCACTCGTAGTGTTGCCAACTCATTTTCGACAACGTCCCTACACGACACATGAAAAGTCCTTACGTTCACGCTACGATGCAAAAACGAATCTAGACTGTCGACAATAATCTATTGTTGACAAAGATAGTGAGTGCACAGCAACTGTTGTCGGCAACATTATTTCAGCAGCTTTGTTCTCTCCCAGTTTAATACTTGAGGTATTTGTAGTAGCTTGATGCATCCACGATGAAAGCACTGAATGATTATTGAATTGTGACACCAGACTTTTGTGCGGATCGCTATTTCCGTGTTTCAAAAGTTCGCTTCTTCCAGCAAACAAACTAATTACACATGCCCTGCACCAGATCTGTCCTTGGGATCCGCAGTTAACCACCCTTTATGATGTTCTTCCTCTTGCCACTAAACCACTAAACTAAGCTAAACTCCGCCCGTACAGGCCACGAAGGCCCAACGGTACCGATAGGCCGCCGTGTCATCCTCAGCCTATAAGCCTCACTGGATGTGGATATGGAGGGGGATGTGGTCAGCACATCGCTCTCCCGGCTGTATGTCAGATCACGAGACCGGAGCCGCCACTTCTCAGTCGAGTAGTGTAGTGTAACGACGTATGTTTTTTTATAACCGATTTTCGTTTGACATATGACCATGTGCAGACTTCGTCACCTACGTCAGTTACAACCCACTACAAAATGATTTATATTCTTTTTAAATTGTCATAGAATGGTTCTTGAACGAAACTGTAAAACATCAGTTGAGTCGTATGCAAAGAATTACATCACTTGGGCCAATTGGTTTTCGTAAACTTTTTCGATTTAAATTTCGTTTGTTTCTCCTCAGAAATTATATTGACACACGTTATCTTGATTTAATCGATATCAGAATCACACATTGAATAAACCTTTAAGATTCAAAGTTTCGATGAACGCTGTCACAATCAATAATCTTGTCAAATATATTATTAATCCGTTCACATAATTCTTCATAAATAAATCCTCAGAACACGTGTTTCAACTTTAGTAGCATACACTATTTTATTAGCTTCCTACACATACAGATGTGAACTTGACCGTTGACAAACTAGGACAGACTTTTCAATAAGATTAAGCTCTCTATGATGTCATTGTTGTACAAAAAAAGTAAAAAAAAAATTCATTTTAATTTTTAGAAGCACGACGCAACAACTCGGTTCCAGGATCTTCTGTTGCTCTTTGGCTGTCGACCCGCGACGTATAGTGGCCAGCAATTTCCTCTCTGCTCGCGGCAGCGAAGATGCTGTCTCCGTTCGTTTCGCCGCCCTCTCCGTACATGAAACATAAAAAAATACAAAACTTTTAGATAATTCACAGCTATTACAAATATTAAGAGAAATACATAAACAAAACTAAATTAAACTTATATTCACCTGCAAACTGGGCTGACACTGGTGGATGGGTGACGCTTCAATTTCGTCCCACTACAGTAGCTCCTCAGTTTGCCTCACAAGGGCTGAGAGTACACCGCTTGCCAACAGCGCTCGGCAGATCGAATGGTCACCCATCCAAGTGCTAGCCCAGCCCGACAGCGCTTACCTTCGGTGATCTGACGCGAACTGGTGTTACCACTGCGGCAAGGCCGAAGCCTTTCTTCTTGCCACTCGTCTCTAAATTTCTGCTTTCGGCTGACTCTCACTGTTCCGTAACTCTATTTCTCCTCTTCACCACTGAAGCCATAAAAAAGAAATACTAATTCTACAGTTGCATACCCTCAAGAAAAAGAAACTTCAGAAGCTTGTGTTGATGCTAAAGGAACTGGACTGATCCATACGAACTGTTTATCCTGGATATTCAACAAGTGGACGCACAACAAAGACAGAAACACAATCGCCTCTGCAGAAGTTAAGAATGTAGCTGTGGAAGTTACAATGATGCAGAGATTACAGCTTTTTTTTTTTTTTTGTCATCCGTCTACTGACTGGTTTGATGTGGCCCGCCGCGAATTCCTTTCCTATGCTAACCTCTTCATCTCAGAGTAGCACTTGCAAACTACGTCCTCAATTATTTGCTTGACGTATTACAATCTCTGTCTTTCTCTACAGTTTTTGCCCTCTACAGCTCCCTCTCCTTACCTTATCAGTCCACCTAATTTTCAACATTCGTCTATAGCACCACATCTCAAATGCTTCGATTCTCTTCTGATCCGGCTTTCCCACAGTCCATGTTTCACTACCATACAATGCTGTACTCCAGACGTACATCCTCAGAAATTTCTTCCTCAAATTAAGGCCGGTATTTGATATTAGTAGACTTCTCTTGGGCAGAAATGCCTTTTCTGCCATAGCGAGTCTGCTTTTGATGTCCTCCTTGCTCCGTCCGTCATTGGTTATTTTACTGCCTAGGTAGCAGAATTCCTTAACTTCATTGACTTCGTGACCATCGATCCTGATGTTAAGTTTCTCGCTGTTCTCATTTCTACTACTTCTCATTACCTTCGTCTTTCTCCGATTTACTCTCAAACCATACTGTGTACTCATTAGGCTGTTCATTCCGTTCAGCAGATCATTTAATTCTTCTTCACTTTCACTCAGGATAGCAATGTCATCAGCGAATCGTATCATTGATATCCTTTCACCTTGTATTTTAATTCCACTCCTGAACCTTTCTTTTATTTCCATCATTGCTTCCTCGATGTACAGATTGAAGAGTAGGGGCGAAAGGCTACAGCCTTGTCTTACACCCCTCTTAATACGAGCACTTCGTTCTTGATCGTCCATTCAGTAGACGCGCTAAAAGTTGCATGATGGACCCCTGGTTTCGGTCGGAGATTTTTGCGTCGATTGTCTTCGAATAACGATTATTGCTAACTGCGAGAAGAAACAGAAGAAAACGCAGATGCAGAAAATCATGGACAATCCCATGCAGTATTATTTCAAGCCCTGCAAACAGCTCTCAAAATTTACCAAAGAACAAACACAGTGCGAGTTTATTGCAATTAAAATGAATTCGTGATGCAACAGCAATAAACAGAAGAATTGTTTGTATCTAATGACAATTATCAAATATTTTAAACAAATTTAAACTACATTGACTGTGCTATTTAACTTTTGTTTGGTGTTTTATTATTAAGGTTGCAGAATGTTACTAATTTTAAGAAAATATGTAAGTAAATACGAAAAGTCTGCTATCTGAATAAACATTCATTTTTGTTGATTTTAATAAGTTTAATTTGTTTTGTTGTTCTGGATAAATACTTAATAATATGCATTATCCCGAGAAAGATAACCATATGACAATGTACCTAAGAAATTACCATATACGAGTGACGTATGTCATTTTCGTAGGATTAATAATTCAAAAATTTTGTTTCTTTCAGACATTTAGTTACACGGATTTTCGATTATATGAATGACTTAAGACAACGGTTAGCCCTGTTAATCTAGTCACCACTATACCTGTTACGTTGACCCACTACGTATGCATGATGTGAGATATTAGTGGCGTAGGTGGCGCTGTAATCATGGTTATTTTCATCAGATTCAGGCTTTATTTATGTAACGGTTCCCTCTCCCTTTCCAAACGTCCTACCCTCGCCCAACACTCCACATCCTCCCCTCTAATTTTGATAAATGCTATTCTGTTTATTTGTATGCACCAAAGTCGTGATACGTTTTGTTCACTCAGATGACAAAATTTTCTACCATAAATTACGATAGTTACGTTACAGTAGCTTTACACTAGTTGAAATCCACTTATTTGCTTGACCCTTCAAATACACCTTAGTTCAGATATCAGTATTCCATTCTGCTTCCATGTAATGGATCTGCACCCACCTTTTTCCAATTTTGATACAGGCTTTTATCTATACAACTGTTCTACACATATAATAAAATTGTGGGTGGCCGATGTCTGTACGTAGGGGATATTTAAGAAAGCGTAATATGAGGGGCCTTTATAACAGCAATAGAGTTTTTAAAATTTTTGCGTGCCTGCCTGCCACTTTGTCCTCATGTTTGTACGCCCATTACGCAAAAACTACTGCAATAAATTAGATGCGGTTTTGACAGTTGTTTTGCCAAAGGTCTAACTTAAAATCTGATACATGTTTCATCTTGATACCCCGTCTAAAAGCCGAATTACCTATACATACGAAGCGTTTTCTGTAAAGGGGTCATTTCGAAGTGGATTTATCCTGAAGACAAGTCTGCTCCCGTCAGTGAGATTCCAGGCCGAAGACGTGTCTGGAGGCACCCTGGACAGCGGTGGTATACAAACCTCAGAGTCGCGCGCCATACGACCCGACTCCGACAACCAGCAGTGGTGGTCTGGGCAGCCATTTTACTTGGTAGCGCCACCCCCTCAGTTGTCATCCGCTCCACCTCACAGCTCAGCGGTGCGTCGACGACATTCCGCGCCCCATTTTGTTGCCATTCGTGAGCAGCCATCCTGTGATTACATTTCAGCAAGATGATACTGGCGAGCACACAACGAGAACTTCTACTGCTTGTCAGCGTGCTTGACAAACCCTAAGTTAGTCAGAAAGGTCGCCGATTTCTTCCCAACTGAGCCCGTTTCGAGCATTATGGGCGGGACCCCTCCGACAAGCTCAGGATTTCGACGATCTGACGCGCCAGTTGGACAGAATTTGGCACGGTGTCCTTCAGGAAGACATGCAATAACTCTGTCAGTGCCAAGCCGAATAACTGCACACATGAGGACCACAAATGGACCAAGGCGTTACTGTCTTGCTCAATTCTGAAGCTCGTTCTCTTGCCTAAATCATCCGGTTTTTCTGACATATCATCGAGTTTTTCTGAAATTTCAATCATTTGTGTGCACGTGTACATCACATCTTACTCGGAACAACCCAATACATAGCTATCTAAATCCTAACATCCTGTCACTTGAAGAATGAAACTTGATGAAAATTTTGCAAAAATGTGACGTAGCATGTGAAAGTTGCTGGATTTGGACAGGTTACTCCTGTAACTGAAATATCAGATCTGAAGATGGTTCTGAATGAACCGAAACCGGTCATATGAATAAAAAAAAAATTGCAATCAAGGCGGATTTTAAGTAACATTGACGAAAATTCATTAAATGTATGCTCGGCATTCGTGCTTTTCCGACGCTCGTGCTGTAATTTCGAAAGCGTGAACCGTTCAGTCTTCTGACTGGTTTGATGCGGCCCGCCACGAATCTCTCTCCTGTGCCAACCTCTTCATTTTAGAGTAGCTCTTCAAATCTACGTCCTCAATTATTTGTTGGATGTATTCCAATCTCTGTCTTCCGCTACAGTTTTTGCCCTCTACAGCTCCCTCTAGAGCATGGAAGTCATTACCTCATATCTTAACAGATGTTCTATCATCCTGTTCCTTCCCCTTGTCAGTGTTTTCCACCTCTCCGATTCTCTGCAGAACCTTCTCGTTCATTAGGTTATCAGTCTACCTAATTTTCAACATTTTTCTGCAGCACCACATTCCAAATGCTCCGATTCTCTTCTGGTTTTCCCATAGTCCATCTTTCACTACCATACAATGCTGCACTCCAGACGTACATTCTCAGAAACTACTTCCTCAAATTAGGGCAGATATTTGATATTAGTAGACTTCTCTTCGCCTTTCGTGCCATACCTAGTCTGCTTTTGATGTCCTCCTTGCTCCGTCCGTCATTGGTTATTGCACTGCCTAGGTAGCTGAATTCCTTAGCTTCATCTATTTCGTGACTATCAATTCTGATGTTAAGTTTCTCGCTGTTCTCGTTTCTACTACCTCTAATTACTTTCGTCTTTCTTCGATTTTTCTCTCAGTGTATATTCTGTACTCATTAGACTGTTCATTCCATTCAGCAGATCATGTAGTTCTCGTTCACTTTCACTCTGGATAGTAATGTCATCAGCCAATCGTATATGTGATATCATTTCACCTTGAGTTTTAATGCCACTCTTGAACCTTTCTTTTATTTCCATCATTGCTTCTTCGACGTACAGATTGAACAGTAGGGGCAAAAGATTGCATCACTGTCTTACACCCTTTTCAATGCGAGGGCCTCGTTCTTGACCTCACAGTCTCACTGTCCCTCTTGCCTCCTGTACGTATGGGACATTACCCGTCTTTCCCCATAGCTTAATCCTACTTTTCTCAGAATTTCGTGCATCCTGCACCATTTTACATCCTCGAACGCTCTTCCTAGTTGGACAAATGCTTTGAGCGTGTCTTCATTTTTCTTCAGTCTTACTTCCATTATCAATCACGACGTGAGAACGGTCTCTCCTAATGCTTTACTTTTCGTAAATTTATTTACTTATTTCTGATAATTACAGCCTATTGTCTGAGAAACTAAAATATTTAAAACAATTCACATGGATAATAATAAATGTATCTATTAATTAGTTATTCCTCGTCTTTAATACAAAATTCCGAACACAAAAAATACAACAGATATCTCTACCACTAAAAACTACAATAAACCGCTTAACTAATTACCCGACTTCTGATAGTACTGTTGGTAGTACAGAATCTGTTGTTTCGATTCAGTTATTTTGGTGCATTTAAATTGTAGATAGTTGCTTCCGCTACTGGATCGACCCTCTTGAATACTCCAGTCAACAGTCAATATCTGCTGGATTCCTTGGGCGTTGCACACGGTAACAAGCAGTTCTACAATCGGCCGTCATAAATCCAGACTCATGTTTTCCTGATTAGCATAAACTTTTGAAGCCCAAGTTTCGTAAGGTCTCCGTACTCCAGCAGGCCTATTTTCGGCTGGTTTTTTTTTCCAACCACATGTTTTTTTCTCACCCACATTTATTACAGCACATCACTTGCACTTTTCATTGTGTGATCATCACGTGTGTTTAGTGTGTGTAGTGTTGCCAACTGTCACTACTGTGTGTTTATCTTCCGTCTTTTGTTAGTGTTTTGTGTGTGTGTGTGTGTGTGTGTGTGTGTGTGTGTGTGTGTGTGTGCACGAAAGTTAAACACACACTGATAGTTGCAACACTACACACTCAAACTCATACATGTTAATCGCACAATGAAAAGTTCAAGTGATGTCTTGGAATTAATGTGGGTGAAGAAAAACGCCGGAAATCGGCAATCTGGAGTTTGGGGACCGAATGAATACACTTCCAGGACAACATACATGGAGTAACAACAATGGAAAGCGTAAGTAACACCAAACGATAATTTAAGCTCACGAAAGTTGCGCTACAAAAGTTGTTTCTGACCTGACAAACAATAGGAAAAAATGAGAAAACATTACATAGCAATGTATACGTAACTCGTACTTTGTTTAATATATTACACATAAGGAAACGTGCATTACAAACCACTGAAGATGCTTGGTAAATAAAAAAAGAAATGCATATGGCCAAAAAAGCAAAGTGCCTTTCATTTACTTGCAAAGATGGAAGATACCACTATCAAATAAGTTACATCATTTTAATACTTCGTATAACCAGTAAGTGGGAAGATCTGCTCGCACGGAATCTGGCACAGTTGTTCAATACAGCTCGCATCATAACACAGTACTCCGTAATCAATTAGGTTTCATTTTGCTTTATTATAATTCCAGTCTTGGATCATAATGTTCATTTGTGATCAGACTATTAATTTCTGTTGGTAATGACGATCTTCAGACCCAGAAAATATACACACACGGAGGTAGCCTAATATAAAAAAAAAATACCACTGCATCACATTCGTATAGTCAGGAGTGTTTTGTAAATGAGCCCACCTCTATGTGCTTCTACACTGACGGAAAAAAATTGCAACACCAAGAAAGAGTTGCGCAACATAAACAGAAGTTGGTCGGCATGGTTCTACATCTGAAAGACGATGTCTGTTCATGTTTCGCTACAGTCGCTAGTAATGCCGCTGTTACTGTGGAATGCACATCGGGTTTGCTTTAAGAAATGCGCTGTAACGGTCGTGATGGTCAGTTACCTTTGAGATTGGACGTGCTGGATTGGTGTCAGTCAAGAGTGCCCTTAAGGTGACAAAGAGGCCATTTTCAACACCTCACCAAGTTTGAACGTGGTCGTGTCGTAGGGTGATAAGCTGGATGGTCGTTCAGCAATACTGCACAAACACTTGGCAGGAATGTAGCTGTTGTAAGTGATTGCTGTCAGCGGTGGTCGCGGGAATGTACGGTCGCAGGAAGACCGGGCTCCGGACGGCCACGTTGCACTACCGGGAGGAAATACCACAGTGTTCGGCATGCGGCTCTGGTGCATCGTACCGCATCTGCAGCAGCAATATGAGCAGCAGTCGGTACCACAGTGACACAACGGACTGTTACAAACCGGTTCCTCCAACCACAGCACCGAGACAGACGCCCTGTAGCGTGCGTTCCACTGACACCAAACCACCGCCATTTGCGACTTCAGTGGTGTCAAGCGAGAGTTCATTGGAGGGCAGGGTGAAGGTCTGTTGTGTTTCCTGTCGGGAGCTGGTGCTGCCTCGGTGCCAGTGATGGCCGCGTGTTGGCTAGGAGGAGGCGATTTGAGGGCGTGCCCAATCCGTCTGCGTGCTACACAGACTGGGCCTGCAGTTATCGTGCGGGAGTGCGATTTCATATGACAGCAGGAGCACACTCTTGGTTATCCCACGCAACCTGACTGAAAATCTGCCTTGCAGGGAATGTTTCCCAACAGGATAACGGCAACCCACATACCTCTGTTGTAACACAACAAGCCCTGCAGTGTGTCTAGATGTTGTCTTGGTCTGCCCGATCACTGGTGGGATATCATACAACGATAACTCAAACGACAGCCACAAACAACATTAACCGTCCCTGCATTGACCAAACAAGTACAACAGCAATGGCACTCCAACCCACAAAGTGACCTCCCGCACCTGTACAACACGCTGCATGTTTACAGTCAACGTTACAGCGGTTATTAATGCACCAGCATTTCGCACTGGCAGTGGCTTATGTCGCGCTTGCATTAACCGGTGATTTTGAAATGTTGATCACTTAAATATGTTACCTAGACAAATGTGTTCCCGAAATTTCATTACTCTACAGTATTTCTTAGAAGAAACATAAAGGAAAGGCAGAACTACGTTTCTAGCATTTGTAGGCTTAGAGAAAGCTTTTGACAATGTTGACTGGAATACTCACTTTCAAATTCTGAAGGTGGCAGGAGTTAAATACAGGCAGCGAAAGGCTATTTACAATTTGTACAGAAAGCAGATCGCAGTTATAAGAGTCGAGTGGTATGAAAGGGAAGCAGTGGTTGTGAAGGGAGTGAGATAGGGTTGTACCCTATCCCCGATGCTATTCAATCTGTATATTGAGCAAGCAGTAAAGGAAACAAAAGAAAAGTTCGGAGTAGACATTAAAGTCCATGGAGAAGAAATGAAAACTTTGAGGTTCGCCGATGACATTGTAATTCTGTCAGAGACAGCAAAGGACTTGGAAGAGCAGTTGAACGGAATGGACAGTGTCTTGAGAGGAGGATATAAGATGAACATCAACAAAAGCAAAACGAGGGTAATGGAATGTAGTCGAAGTAAGTCGGGTGATGCTGAGGGAATTAGATTAGGAAATGAGGCACTTAAAGTAGTAAAGGAGTTTTGCTATTTGGGGAGCAAAATAACTGATGATGGTCGAAGTAGAGAGGATATAAAATGTAGACTGGCAATGGCAAGGAAAGCGTTTCTGAAGAAGAGAAATTTGTTAACATCGAGTATAGATTTAAGTGTCAGGAAGTCATCTCTGAAAGTATTTGTATGGAGTGTGGCCATGCATGGAAGTGAAACACGGACGATAAATAGTTTGGACAAGAAGAGAATAGAAGCTATTGAAATGTGGTGCTACAGAAGAACGCTGAAGATTAGATGCGTAGATCACATTACTAATGAAGAGGTATTGAATAGAATTGGGGAGAAGACGAGCTTGTGGCACAACTTGACTAGAAGAAGGGATCGGTTGGTAGGACATGTTCTGAGACATCGAGGGATCACCAATTTAGTATTGGAGGGCTGCGTGGAGGGTAAAAATCGTAGAGGGAGACCAAGAGATGAATACACTAAGCTGATTCAGAAGGATGTAGGTTGCAGTAGGTACTGGGAGATGATGAAGCTTGCACAGGATAGAGTAGCATGGAGAGCTGCATCAAACCAGTCTCAGGACTGAGGACCACAACAACAACAACAACAACAACAACAAAAACAACATTTCTAGGTGCTGTGATTCTTTTTCGCCGGCCGATGTGGCCGAGCGGCTCTAGGCGCTTCAGTCTGGAACCGCGCGACCACTACGGTCGCAGGTTCGAATCCTGCCTCGGGCATGGGTGTGTGTGATGTCCTTATGTTAGTTAGGTGTAAGTTGTACGGGACTGATTACCTCTGATGTTATGTCCCATAGTGCTCACAGTCATTTCTTTTTCGTCAGTGTATTTTTCTGGTTTACAGATAATCTTTAACCACAGAAATAAATAAAATGAGTACAAATAAGTATTGTGATCCAAAAGTGGAATTACAAAAAAAACTAATATGTTCATGGATTGCTGTAAACGTTTTCGGGACTACGTCACAACTTGTAAATTATATTTGAGTTGTAACTTTGAGTTATTCATACACGTTTTAATACATGTCCCCCAACATTTTGCCTCATACTTCCCACGAGAAGACAGTCAGGTTAAATTTTAGCCACATGTCGGTAACGTTGCCATTCTTTGGAAACAGAAATCCGGATTTATTTGCTGTTTTTTGTTAGGTGGCCTCAAGGTGTACATCAACTGCGAAACAGTAATCTGTCGTTTATCTGAATACAGTACAACTGGAGAAGTATCAACGAATGCGATACATCAAAGACCAGAGTTACTGGATACGAAAAGAAATGTCATGTGGTGACAGCAATAAAAACTTGACAGTTGGCAAGTTACTGGCCATTAACACTGAAACGCACATGATGTAGCGTAAAAGACTTTTGATGTTAACCGACGTAAAATAGAATTACGGCACGCTGCTGGTTGTACTACAAGGGTAGCAGCGAGAACGTCGTTCTCCAGACTGCTATCTTTCTATGAACTCTTTCTATGTTCCATAGCTGTGACCGTAGATCTACGTATGTGTGTATCTTCCCGCTTCTGGATTACTGTGGACGTGAAAAAAAGAGCGAATCTCCACTTTCGCGCGCCGACTTTCGAACTGAAGCGAAATGGTACTGTTTCACTAGACACGAGAGATCATTCCCAGTTGTCAAAGAACAAACTAGATGAAATTCAGCAGATTTGTAAGAGGGACAAAATAATGCTATACGTATATTCGTTTCTGTGCACATTGTCACTTTTAAGGGGAAGAACACACCCTGAAACGTAATTTAGCAAGCTGGGTTTGGAGGGACAGATTCTCATCGACGGTATATAAAAATGTTTCTCTCATAAAAGTTGATACGTAATTAACTTTCTTGAAAACTGAATAAGGAATTTTGTAATAATTCGAAATTTTGCAAGATACCACACCGTCCATAATTAATTCTGAAAACTGAAAAACTTGCGATGGAAATTAAATAAGTTTTGAAGCGAATACATCCATGTGTAATGGAGCTACTTTCCGAGATATCATTTTTCGAAAGTAAGCTGTACACAATGTGATGACGGAGTATTTCCAACATACCTAATTAAAATATCTAAACATTCATTATCAGTCCAGTTATTTGTTATTGGTATTTGTTTTATATTTGAGTTGTTATTTTACGTTTTACAATCTTTTTTTAGTGTACACTTTCACATACGTATAGTTTCTTAATTAAAAATAATAACTCATTATGATAAATAATCATTAAAATAATAATAATCTCTAAATAAATGCTTAAAAATAAAATTATTGAGATGATTTTGATCATAATAATCAGTCACTTACCATTTTCAGTCAAGAGAATGTACTTATGTGAAACGATAAACTAAAAACAAAAAAATAAAAGTGAATGTGAAATGTAGAACAATAACTGAAAACATAAAATAAATATGAATAAAATAAATAACTAGACTAATAATGAATGTTTAGATATTTCAATTAGGTATGTTGGAAATATTCTGACAGCACATCGTATACAGCTCATTTGCCAAAAATGGTATTTCAGACACCAGCTTTGTTACACATGGATGGATGGATGTTGAAAGTTTCTTTAATTTACATTTTTCCAGAAGTTTTCAGTTTTTGAAATTATTTAATAGTGATGGCGTATTTTCCAAAACTAGATTGTACAGTTTTCGATAACGTTAATTACATATCAACTTTTATGTGAGAAACATGTTTTACATATCATCGCTTCAAAGATGTTCGCCTCAAACCTAATATGCCAAATTACCTGTCCAGGTCTGTTTTACCGCTTAAAATAGAAATTATACACAAACAAAAAAAACACGTATTGCGTTATTTGACGCCCTCTGCATTCTCGCCAAGTTTCATGAAGTCGTTCATTAGTACTTGGGAGTGAGTGTTCTCTTGTCAGATTGCGCAACTTGGCGCTGTAGCGTTTTCGGCGTGACAAACAGGAATGAAGGTTCAGTGTGAGAGGGAAGCATCTACAGACAAGGACAGAGGCAGATACGAGCCTGCCATACAAAATACTATTCACAGTTGGTGGGCAACACCTTGGCCAAACGTCGATAACTGCCTGTTGTTACGCACTCGTTTGCGATCGCGAGCACGAGCGATAAAGCCGGAATGAAATATCCATAACATTCGTCTTATTTCGTGAACGGTTTGAGGTATCTAAACGAGATTTTGGCAAATTATAACACACTACGACCAGAGTATTTTGCCTTATGTGTATTATGCAGCCGTGTTAGTCCACTAACTACAGACTTTTTCGATGAAAGAATGTAGCAGTTAAAGGCCATCGGGTGCTGGTGAAATGAGAAATGCTATTTATTTTGAAATAACGTATTTAAAGACATTATGTGATTATTTTTGTATCGAGATTGTGCTTTTTCATAAGCTACTGGCTTTACTTTTCCTCGGCTCCTCACTTAATGAACTCAATAAACCACTTTTTCAGAATTCTCTCGCAGTTACGTCTGCTCAAATATGTTAGTGCTATGTCACTGTGTAAACTCAGGTGTGTTTTGGCCAAAGAAGCAGGCAACAAGAGAGGAGGAGGAGGAGGAGGAGGAGGAGGAGGAGGAGGAGGAGGAGATTAGTGTTTAACGTCCCGTCGACGAGACGGAGCGCAAGCTCGGGTGAGGGAAGGATGGGGAAGGAAATCGGCCGTGCCCTTTCAAAGGAACCATCCCGGCATTTGCCTGAAGCGATTTAGGGAAATCACGGAAAACCTAAATCAGGATGGCAGGAGATGGGACTGAACCGTCGTCCTCCCGAATGAGAGTCCAGTGTGCTAACCACATGCGCCATCTCGCTTGGTGGGCAACAAGATATATGTAGGTTTTACTCAATATTCACTACTCATTACGTTTCTCTGAAAGTTACAAATGGTTAACAAGCCAGAGGAAAATAAATAGCTGCTTTTGTCATACACGGTGATTCTAAAGTCACACTGCAACTTATGTTACAATATGACGCAATTTCAGTACATTTTAATGTGACCACCTCACATGTCTTGCCCCCCCCCCCGAGCGCTCCGCCGGCTGGAGTGGCCGAGTGGATCTAGGCGCTACAGTCTGAAGCTGCGCGAACGCTACGGTCGCAGGTTCGAATCCTGCCTCGGGCATGGATGTGTGTGATGTCCTTAGGTTAGTTGGGTTTAAGTAGTTCTAAGTTCTAGGGGACTGATGACCTCAGAAGTTAAGTCCCATAGTGCTCAGAGCCATTTGAACCAACCCAGCGCTCCACTGCAGACCGAAAAACCTGCCCAAGCTTTTTTTTTTTTTTTTTTTTTTTTTTTTTTTTTTTTTTTTTTTTTTTTTTTTTTTTTTTTTGTCATCAGTCTACTGACTGGTTTGATGCGGCCCGCCACGAATTCCTTTCCTGTGCTAACCTCTTCATCTCAGAGTAGCACTTGCAACCTAAGTCCTCAATTATTTGCTTGACGTATTCCAATCTCTGTCTTCCTCTACAGTTTTTGCCCTCTACAGCTCCCTCTAGTACCATGGAAGTCATTCTCTCATGTCTTAGCAGATGTCCTATCATCCTGTCGCTTCTCCTTATCAGTGTTTTCCACATATTCCTTTCCTCTCCGATTCTGTGTAGAACCTCCTCATTCCTTACCTTATCAGTCCACCTAATTTTCAACATTCGTCTATAGCACCACATCTCAAATGCTTCGATTCTCTTCTCTTCCGGTTTTCCCACAATCCATGTTTCACTACCATACAATGCTGTACTCCAGACGTACATCCTCAGAAATTTCTTCCTCAAATTAAGGCCGGTATTTGATATTAGTAGACTTCTCTTGGCCAAAAATGCCTTTTTTGCCATAGCGAGTCTGCTTTTGATGTCCTCCTTGCTCCGTCCGTCATTGGTTATTTTACTGCCTAGGTAGCAGAATTCCTTAACTTCATTGACCTCGTGACCATCAATCCTGACTCCCAACCATATCTGGTTTAATCTCAGCAGCTGCGGCTCGAATCCACTGTGTTACGTCTTCAGTGCTGCGGATCTCCACCTGGTATACCATAGACTTGATAAACCCCCATGCAAAAAATCTAAGGGTGTCAAGTCAGGAGAGCGGGGTGGCCACATCCGTGGAGAGGCACGACCAATCCATCTGTTGGGAAATGCTTGATTCAGATAATCCCGAACAACGAGGGCAAAATGGGGTGGTGCGTCATCCTGTTGAAAAACAACGGTATCCATAATCCCATCAGATATCAACTGGGGCTCCAAAAATTGTTCCAACATATCTAGGTATGTGGTTCCAGTAACGGTTTCTTCTGCAAAGAGGAAGGGCCCATACACTGTTCACCTCGTTATCCCTAACCACACGTTCACTTCTGCTGTGTCCCGCTGCCAGTCCTGCAGCACACTTGGTTGTTCGTCTGTCCAGATCCTGCAGTTGTGTCTGTTCACATGTCCACAGGTATGAAATGTAGCTTTATCACTGAAGAAGACATTTTGAATCAAATTATCGTTTTCCACAGCTTGTAGCAGCTCATGACACATAGCTTGTCTGGTGCGTAGTCCTCCGCTTCAAGCTTATGTACGACCTGGGTGTGGTACGAACGTTTGTGCAGCTTGTAACGAAGAACTCTCCATACAGTGGTTTTGAGTAATACCAAGCTCCCCACTAATTCTGCTGGTTGATGCGGAAGGGCTACGTGTGAACGCATCCTGCACACTTTGCACGGTGTCTGGCGTTATGGCCAGCCTCCCTGGACGTTCTTCATCTACAGCACTACCAGAACGCTGGAATTTATTTACTAGCCTGGTGGGGCCTGTTTTCCGGAATTGACACCGAGCGAGGTGGCGCAGTGGTTAGACACTGGACTCGCATTCGGGAGGACGACGGTTCAATCCCGCGTCCGGCCATCCTGATTTAGGTTTTCCGTGATTTCCCTAAATCACTCCAGGCAAATGCCGGGATGGTTCCTCTGAAAGGGCACGGCCGACTTCCTTCCCTAATCCGATGAGACCGATGACCACGCAGTCTGGTCTCCTTCCCCAAACCAACCAACCAACCGGAATTGACGGGCAAAGTCTGTCCGCAGCTGTTCATACGTCATTCCACAAAGACGGGCAGAAACAACAGCGATTTGTTCTTCTTTGGTTAGCATTCTGTCGTAGTACCTGCTAGAAACAAATATTCCGTTACTATATCACTGAAATGTACAGTGACTTACTATATCGCTTTAGCATAACCCTGTATTTTCGGCGGAGTTCTTTCTAAATAGAGGTGACGGTAAGATATTTTTGAATGGTCACCATGCAAGTGTGGGCATCGAGGGGCTCCATTAAACATTTACAGAAAATGCGAGGATAGGCTTCTGTTTAGAACGGCACTTCCCCTCCAGCGCTCAGCACTTCCCCTACACTGCCAGGCCACCACCCCCACCACTACAGCTCCACACGTGCCCTGCCTACTGATCATCTACCGGTCACTTTATTCCGCGCCGACTCTAGGCGACAGCTGACAATTGGATCCAGGCTTCGGGATGCTGTCGGCCCCCACTGTGTTCGCCGGCTGTCAGTGTTGTGGAGAATCTTGGAGCAAGTAGTGTGCGATACAAAACTGTAGGGGGCGTGACATCTCCCCAGCAACTGTCATCTGCGGTCTGTTGGCCAGTTGATTTGCTCTGTTTGATCGTTCAATCTCTTCTGGACAGTTCTACAGTGAAATGGTAGAAACTGACATCGAAATCCTCATAACATTAGTAGTTCAGTTTCTCACTCACTACCAGTGTTGCGACTAACAAAAGTCCAGTTTCTGATAACACTTTTTCGGTCACTCATGATGCTCAGGATCTACAAAATGGTGTAGCGAGACCCTCACATTGATTGTACATAGCTTTAAAACTCTGAAATCACGAAATAATAAAAAAGAGATGCTTCACCCTGTAGAGGCAGAGCTGATTAACGCCGTGCACAGAAAATCCAATCGATGTATCTCCTTTTTAAATGCGACAGTTCCAACTCTGGAATCATTGGACAACGATCAGATAGTGGAAGTTTCAGATAAGGATTACGCAGCCTCTTTACGATATTAGAAAACATAAAGTGTCGTTGTAAATTATAAATACAGCCACTCAGCCTAGTGGAAGCACTTGCATACCCCTCATGAAACTTCCTGGCAGATTAAAACTGTGCTGGACCACGACTCGAGCCGGCCGCTGTGGCCGAGCGGTTCTAGGCGCTTCAGTCCGCAACCGTGCGACTGCTACGGTGGCAGGTTCGAATCCTGCCTCGGGCATGGATGTGTGTGATGTCCTTAGGTTAGTTAGGTTTAAGTAGTGCTAAGTTCTAGGGGACTGATGACCTCAGATGTGAACTACGACAGTGCTCAGAGCCGTTTGAACCACGACTCTAAATCGGGACCAAAGTTTGGAAAGTAGGAGACGGGGTACTGGCGGAAGCAAAGCTGTGAGGACGGGTCGGGAGTCGTGTCTGGGTAGCTCAGTCGATAGAGCACTTGGGTACTAAAGGCTACGATACCTAGTTCGAGTCTTGGCCTGGCACACAGTTTTAATCTGCCAGGAAGTTAGTTATCAGCGCGTACTCTGCAGCAGAGTGAAAATTTCATTCTACGTACACCTCAAGTTTATCCCTGTATCAGGACCAGCTTCTTAAAAATGTAGGAATAAATAGCCAACCACCCACTACCAACGCACACCATTATGAACAAGCAGTGGAAGAATTTTCAGGGACACCTTCCAGATCCTCCAGACATGTTTCAGTTTTTTAAGATGATTATAATAATATACATAGCTTAGAATAACGCTTTTTCTTACATTTTAACTATTGTTCTTTTCTGACTCACCTGATTGCAATTGTTAACATTTGTATAGGCTGCATACACTCTCGGAACACAAGTTGGTGCGTTGTATAGAAATCCATTTGTTCATACATGTCGTAAAAAGTTCGTAAACTCGTGCGAAGATAGATTAAAAACTTTATCTTTGTCTTCCCTCAGTTCCTCAAAAAGAACAAAGAACGCACTTACTTCGTCTCTTCTCAGACAGAGCGTGGCGTGTCCAAAAGCCGTCAGGCGCCGACGCCACCCTGCAACACACCACCGTCGTGCTGGTTGCCGGCTCAGCCCCTGCGACTACACGACGTTATGGCGTGACCTGCAGGGGGCCTTCGCGTACTCCGGACCACAGTACAGAAGGCGTGTAAGTCAACACGAGAGGTCGCTCCTGGCGCAAACCTTTTGCTGCATACGGCAGTACCGAGTGCAGCCAGTCAGGAGGAAGTGTACCTTCAGCTTGCGGGTATTCAGGGCCGCGCCGACTACGGCCAAGGGCCTCGGGAATGCGCCCGCAGACCTGTTGTTATATTCTGTCAGACACATCTGGCAAGGCTGTGGAAACTGAACCCATACAGATCGTAACTGACGTGCTACTCTGTTCGAGTGTGCTCCGCTTCAGGAGGGCGAGGACTTAAACATTAGTAATCAAACTAGTGGACTGATTGTAGAAGCCGGCTTATGTGGCCGAGCGGTTCTAGGCGCTTCAGTCTGGAACCGCGCGACCGCTACGGTCACAGGTTCGAATCCTGCCTCGGGCGTGGATGTGTGTGATGTACTTAGGTTAGTTAGGTTTAAGTAGTTCTTAAGTTCTAGGGGACTGATGACCTCTCATGTTAAGTCCCATAGTGCTCAGAGCCATTTGAACCATTTTTTTGATTGTAGAAGCTTTCACTGCACTGTCTCCCCAACCAAGACTTGTGTTCCAAGTACTTGGGTTTCGTTGTGAACTTATTTTCCTGTTAGTAACTAGTTATAAAGTTTGTTAATTGTTTTTTACGGTCATTGGAGGCCATTTGTGTTGAATGCATCGTGTTCTTAAATATAGAGGCTGAAGTACAATTCCGTGTGTTTCTTGCGGAAGTGTTGCAAGTCTAGGATACTTCAGAGCGGATGGATCCAATGTACCCCCTTTTATTCTTCAATTGTATGTTCAAGAAAAGCCACACTAATGACTGGTTATTCTCTATTTGTACTCTGAAGACACACAAGACGTGGAAGGACGGTAGGCATGCGCTGCGATTGGCGGGAATATATGATGAGACGTAGATCTCGTGTCGCCCTGTCAAGGATGCTGGCTTGTCGGCTGCCAGGTTGATGTGAAGCAAGCTCTGTATTTGCACTCTGGTTTCTCTAAAAATTGTACATAAGTTTTTTCACCCTGTATTTTCTGCCATCTATCTCCAAAATTCCAAAGAGTGCTGTAGCCGAGAATATCAATAACTTTCTCTTGACCTAGAAATGCTATAAACGTACGTTTGCCATTCTTCAGCCTGACTTCTACGATAAACCGTAGGGGCCGGATTGCTTCACGTGTTCCTACGTTTGTCTGTACCCCATCTAATCTTCCCTGTGGTCGGCAGCTACCCGTTTTTCTCTTCTCCTGTAGGTTATTGGTATTAGTATTTTGCAACGACGACTTACTAAACTGACATTTCAATAGTGTTGACACACCTCAGCACCTGCCTTCTCTGCAACAGGAATTATTACATGCTACGTGAAGTCTGAGGGTATTTTGCTGTTTCATATGTTTTGCACACAAAATGGTGTTGAAGTTTCTTCATAGGTGTCCCTTCCCGTCCCCCAAGGGTGCCAATCATTCTGAGGGAATATAACCTTCCCATCTGCATTTCCTTCTACTTCCCTTCCGACCTTCACTCCTTCTCCTTCTCTTCCCTTAACATTACGTTCACATTCATTTCCTTTGTGTAGCCCCCCCTCCCCTACATGTTCCTCTCACCTTTCCCTTCTTTGCTTAGTACTGACTTACCACCTAAGCACTTGATACTTGTACAGCTGCTTCTCTTTTGGACAAGCGCGTTTTCGATTTTCCTCTCTTCAATTTTCCTCTCTTCAATTTTCCTCTCTTCAATTTTCCTCTCTTCAATTTTCCTCTCTTCAATTTTCCTGTCGAACGCATCTATGAGGTGTGGGAGAAAAGTGATCAGACTGACAACACTGCGAGCGATGTTCCAACGCCGTGTTGTTCTACTTGAGTAGACATGTGTGTTCATCCCTTCCAGATGCTCAGTCCGAGTTTCCGCTCTGTAAAGCCATCACGTGATTTTTCAGAGCGCCATCACTAATGTTGTGTGTTACGAAAATGGAAGAGCGGAATTTACAGCGACGTTATGGAATCAAGTTGTCAAACTTGGGGAACCGCCAGTGTGACGTTTGAAAAATTGAAACAGGCCTATGGAGAACATTCCTTGTCAACACAAGTTTTTCGTTGGCACAGATCTTTCTCGGAAAGCCATGAACACGTTGAAGATGAACTTCGCTCCGGAAGACCTTCATCTTCAAACACAGACGAAAACGGATTCGACCACATGCGTGCTCTTATGAGATCAGACTGACGTTTAACAATAACGATGCTGAGTGACCTGAGAAGCACTTTCACGTGCATCAAATTTGGACTGAAGTTTTGCACACGTGAAGGATTTTTTTCCAGAATGGTGCCAAAAGCCTCACAGGTGACCAGGAGGACAGTTGAAGAAATGCGTTCTCTTGAGAGTATTGCCAGTGAGCTCAAACGGTTCAGCCATGTGATGACAGGTGATGAAGCCTGGACTTCTGAGTACGATCCCGAGACAAAGCGGCAAAGCGAGGACCGAAAAGAGCTCGAATGAACAAATCAAAGTTCAAAACAATGCTGATTCCCTTTTTGGCAGTAGTGGTATCGCGCATACAGAATTTGATCCTCAAGGACAAACAGTCAACCAAGTGTGTTACAAAGATGTCCTTGAAAGGCTCACCAAATTCGTGAATCGAGTGAGACCAGACATTGCAGACAAGCGGATGCTACATCGTGACAAGGCCCCATATCACACTGCGACTACCAGCACGGAAGTTTCGGCCTTGAAAGGCATTCCTGTTCTTCCACAGACCCACTGTTCGACTGATACGAGGTCTGCAGCTCGTGGTCTACTGGCTCTAAATATCGGGGTCGTGGGTTCGATTCCCGGCTGGGTCGGGCATTTTCTCTGCCCGGGAACTGGGTGTTTGTGTTATCATTTCATCATCATTCGTGTCAGTGGCTAAATCGGATTTTGAAAAAATTGGAATGTATAGAAATTGGGACTTTGTACGGGTGCTGATGACCGCGCAGTTGAGCGTCCCACAAACCAATCATCATCATCATCATCATCATCTGATATGAGTCCTTGGGACTCTGGAGAACATTAAAAAGATTCTGACCAACATCTTAAAGATCCTACCAGTTGAAACCTTTCCATGCCGCTACCAAAACTGGAAACAACGTTGCCAACGGTGTTTAACTACCAAAGGGAACTAATCCGAATGGGAAAAAATTGCTGTTTGGAAAAAAAAATTCATATACAAGAAATGAGTTTCATTACGTTTTTCACATACCTCACACACTGAAGCGCCAAAGAAACTGGTACAGGCATGCGTACTCAAATACAGAGATATCTAAACAGGCAGAACACGGCGCTGCGGTCGGCAACGCCTGTATAAGGCAAAAAGTGTCTGGCGTAGTTGTTAGATCGATTACTGCTGCTCAGTGGCAGGTTATCAAGATTTCAGTGAGTTGGAACGCGGTGTTACAGTCGGTGCGAGAGCGATGGGACACAGCAAGATAGCGATGAAGTGGGCATTTTCCCATACGATCATTTCACGAGTATTACGTGCATATCAGGAATCCGCCAGAACATCAAATATCCGACATCCAGACGGAAAAAGGTCCTGCAAGAATGCGACCAACGACGACTGAACAGAATCGTTCAGCGTGATGGAAGTGTAACTCCTCTGCAAATTGCAGCAGATTTCAATGCTGGGCCATCAACAAGTGTCAGCGTGTGGAACATTCAACGAACCATCATCACCGAAGGCCCACTCGTGTACCCTTGATGACCACATGACACAGAGCTTTAAGCATCGCCTAGGCCCGTCAACACCGACATTGGACTGTTGATGACTGGAAACATGTTGCCTGACCACACAAGGCTCATTTCAAATTATATCGAGTAGATGGACGTGTAAGGGTACAGAGACAGCCTCATGAATCCATAGACCCTGCATGTCGGCTGGGGACTGTTCAAGCTAGTGGAGGCTCTGTAATAGCGTGTAGAGTATGCATTTGGAGTGATATGGGACTCCCGATACGCCTATATACGACTCTGACAGGTGACACATAAGCAAGCATCCTGTCTTATCGCCTTTATCCTTTCATGTCCATTGTGCATCCCGACGCACTTGGTCAATGTCAGCAGAACAATGCGACACCTCACATGTCCAGAATTGCTACAGAGTGCCTCGACTCCCTAGTCATGAACGTTATTAAGCATACCTGGGATGCCTTGCAGCGTGCTGTTCAGAAGAGATCACCAACCCATCGATTTGTGGACAGGCCTGCAGCATTCATGGTGTCAGTTCCCTCCAGCACTACTTCAGACATTAGTGGAGTATATGCCACGTAGTGTTGCGGCACTTCTGCGTGCTCACGGGGGCCCTACACAGTATTAGACAGGTGTACCAGTTTCTCTGGCTCTTCAGTGTATATTCCCTAAAGTAATGCTTGCTTCTTGAGGGTTAAATTTCTGGGCTAGTCATTCACACTTTGCCATTGTGGACTTGGTCAGTCTCCCTTTTTAGAAGTGCGCATTCCCCTGCAGGTAGCCATGACAGCAGCAGAAAGAAAAAGAGATGAAGAAAAATAGTTCGATACATACTGTAAAATCAGTTCACTACTCATGTTGGAGAAAGACTGTTGTCGTAGAGATTCACATAAATGTATTTTGAAATGTAAGTATCCTTTGTTGCCATCAAAAAAGCGCATGTGCATAAGTAAATACATAATTTGCAAGTAATGAAGTGTACTTCTAATGTAATAAATGTCCAGTTTTGTGAATGGAGTGAATATCAGTTTGCAGAAAAAAAATAAAAAGAAGCGTAAATCTTCAAAAATGGCTCTGAGCACTATGGGACTTAACTTGTGAGGTCATCAGTCCCCTAGAACTTAGAACTACTTAAGGACATCACACACATCCACGCCCGAGGCAGGATTCGAACCTGTCACCGTAGCGTGTAATCTTCCATCAAGGTAATTGGGTATTTCCTTTACTGATTACTACGCTAGTTACCTTATCAGTGGTGAAGTCAGTGAGCGAGTATGAAATACAGCCTGTCTCGATCAGTTTTATTGTCTGTGATAGGCGAGTGTCAGACGTGGAACCCACGCGACGAGTTTATTGCGCCAGTGGCCGTGAGATTCCGTTGTCCGAACGGCGGCGTCCAGTCGAACCCCGATGAATATTCACGGCTGTGCCGGGCCCGAGCCTCGTAGATGGTAATGAGGGACTCCTTGCGAGGCAGTGGCACGGTACGTGGTGAAAGGGGTGGAGGGAGGAGGCCAAAAGAAGCAAAATAATGCGCCGGAGGTGGCAACCGGAGAAAGAGGGCCCGACGCCGAGGGCCGACGGCGGGAAATTATAAAGAGGGTTGCGCGCGCGCGCCGGTCGTCCAGTTAATTAACGAGCAAACGGGGTGCTTATCTCTGCAGGCGGGCGCCGTGGGCGGGGGTGGGAGGGACGCGCTATGCGGCTGCGGCTGCTGTGGCGCCAGCGATCAATAGCCGAGCTGCCGCTGCTGCATCGCTGCTGCCTCTCTGACTGCCGGCCACTGCCACGTCTGCGCCGCTCGCGCTCTTTGGCGCCGAGCTGTTTCATCTGCGCCGCTGGCCTCATTAACCCCCGCGTGATAGCAGCTCCGGAAAAACATACGAATGGAGTCTTTTTTCGACTACGTATTGGTTCTAGCAACTCTACGGCAATAAAATGTAAAACATTTCGACATAAATAATGATTTACTGCGAGATCCGTGCACTTTGTTGAAATCACAACTCCATTGTTGGATGCTACAATTAAGTTGCAATCTTGTAAAAAATATTGTCAGTCGAAATTTTCCTAGCACTTCCTCTCAGGTCATCAACAAAATCGTGCACCACTCCGTACCCTTGATTTATTTCCCATCGTTCAGCAGATTTCCATGTATACAGTTGTGCATTTCTGAAGTAATTGGTCTCACAGCCTACAGCGGTGCTCACACTTCTATCCTGTATTGTCCACGTTTCAAAGGAATGCACACCGTCCCCTGAAAGTACTCAGGTGCTCATCAATTTAGTAAAAAACGCAAGGATACAAGACGAAATGAAGGCACCAATGAACATTGCAAACACAGCCCATACATGTTCAGCTCTGCATCCAGAAACTGAGTTTCTATCTTCTCTTGTAAGTTTATCATCGTACCGAAGGCGCATCAGAATGTCACGAAATCTTGAAAAGGTCATTTTGGTTGCAAAAATACCAAAATTGACTCAAAGGTTTCTCACATGCATTATGTTATTAGTAGACCAAAAAATGCCTATAGTTCTGTAGAGTCAAGTTCGATCTAGCGTTCGCGAGTGTTGGTGTGCAATACTGTTACACTCTACATGTGATTGGTGATAAAAGGGGGGGGGGGGGGAGAATGCCGCTCGGGGTAGCCAAACGGTCTGACGCGCCTTGTCATGGTTTGTGCGGCTCCTCCCGTTGGAGGTTCGAGTCCTCCCTCGGGCGTGTGTGTGTGGGTGTGTGTGGGTGTGGGTGTGTGTGTGTGTGTGTGTGTGTGTGTGTGTGTGTGTGTGTGTGTGTGTGTGTGCTCCATAGCGTAAGTTACTTCAGGTTAGATTAGGTAGTGTGTAGGCTTAGGGACCGATGACCTCAGCAGTTTGGCCCTATAGGAACTTACCACCAGTTTCCAAATTTCCGGCAGGATCTGCCCTTGTCTGTGATTTTGGTACAAGGTGACACCGAACACGTGCAGTTTCAACTATTATACTCCTAGAGGCCTGAATACACACAGCAAGTGGTACTACGTCATACGTTATCTGTCCACTTCCAGATGCAAGAGTAGGTGCACTAGTTTCCTGAATACCATTATCTTCTTCACATTCATCCTCATCCACCTCAACTCTGACCTGCATAGGTTCGTTTGTCACACCTACATCAACATAACAGTCTCAACGTTTCCAAAAACTGATTCACTGTCCCTCTCACTCTTACATATTTCTGCTAAAATCTAGTCGAGGCTTCAGCCCCACAAAATGCGTTTCCTAACTCTGACTTCATTCCAACCACGCACATGTACTTGTTTTCCATTAATTGGTAACAACACTCGACGTTTATATGTTGGTTGAGAAGGTGCATTGTTGTCAAGTTTTTAGTTTTGAAATAAATATGAGATATAACATCGAAAATCATATATATCTGGGACATTTTCTGACCCCATTGGAAAAATTTCGAGTTATCGTACCACGAACCGTGATTTCCCCCATTTACAATCAAATCACTACAAAAAGCGTTTATGGAGTATGAGAACCCTATGTCCCGTTAAAACTGTTTCTTTGAAGTTAAAACAGCCAGAAGACAAGCCAGAGTTAAAGACCTCCATACACGATCACACTCGTTTGTCAAATTCCAAGGGTTTGTCAAATGAGCCTGTCCGCATACCAGCAAAGTTTGTCAAGTTAACCACACTTTCGAAGTAGACACAGTTCTTGTCGAGAAGTATTTATACACTAAGTACTGGGGAATGCCTAATGATGCAGACGAAGATTTTCTTACATTCACTTTATCACTTTATTAAATAACACACTCGTCCAAGGAATGATTGAAGTGGAGAGATAAATGCATTCCTGAAAATATGCTAAAGGAAATATTAACCTGATCCTTGCATCAGCTCACTCAGAATGGATAGTCAAAATTTAATAACTGTGTTACTTCTCTCTCAAACTGAAAAAGACGGCATAAGTATGCGAAAATTTATTCTCTTCTACTTGGGCCTCTAATGGCAGTTGATTTAGATACTACAACGTGGCGAGATATGCATAGTCTGTGGAACGACCGGAGAGCTTCGGTTTTTGTAATTTTTTTCAGTTCCTCTTCGCATGTTGTGCGTACAGCGATCATTTTTTCGTTAACCTTTTCCTGCGTAATGTGCGGCTGGTCAAGACGCGAAACCTCTGCTATTATGGGAGTTGCCAGTGCTATTTTGTTTTTATCAGAGATGGCGAGACAGTGAGATACATAGTAATAACTCTCTTTTTAACTAAACATGCGCAGCGGAACATCGACACGAAAAAACGTCCGTCAACTTGCCACATCTGTCGTCAACCAAACTCACTCTCACACACATCAGACACACTCTACATTTGACTAACATATCAAGCAACGCAGTACGCTGTCAAATATTTGACAAACATAGTAAAGTTTGACAAATTGTTTGAACCTGTACAGGGGCCACATCTAGAAAGGAACAGAACGTAAAAGCACTAATGAGTCACTAACAGGCACTGAGCTGACATCGATCGCCTTGTTTGTGGTGACAGACCGATTTGTAGCGTAGCGTGCGGCCTAGTTTGGACTGCAAGATGAGAATTTGAATTTGGCTGTAAGTTGGCGAAGCCAACAAATGTGAATGCCAAAGAAAGACTGAGGTAACAGATTGACATTCGCACAATGTTTAATTGGTCCATTTCAGCAGAGCGCCACTTGTACATTACTCATTCGAGTTTCCCGTAAATATTCTGCAGTAGAGTTGCCAAACGTGCCATACATTGAGTGATTTTCTACATCTGAGTCTTAAAAATTTATTCCTTTTGGACCGTGTCATTACCGTCTTCGTTTACCTTTCATCCAGCCTTAGATGTGGTTGGGACATTCATGGTACTTTCCTACTTTCCTCAGTATTTCCGCCAGTCTTCTTCTATACCTTTTTGGGGAAGTCTGTGACTCTTAAAACAGTGCGTGTGTTTGTAAATAACTCTTCCACTACCACTCATGATTTCCATTTATTTATATTTTACACGAACTCTTTCGTAAAATGATTCCCATTTTCAACTCGTTTGTGTGTGTGTGTGTGTGTGTGTGTGTGTGTGTGTGTGTGTGTGTGTGTGTGTGTACGTACGAACTATTCCATTTGTTCAAAACGTTTTTGATGTGTCAAGTTCTGCGTTCTGTTAACTTCTGCAGTATACAGGTACATATAAGAAACGCTATTTTTATGTTGATAAAAATTTTTGCAGTGTCTCACACAGATTTAACATTGCACACAATTTTCTGTGCACGCTATACATCTACAGTAACAAACTTACATAAATAAACAGTTACAGGTTTCTTATGGTTCACTTGTAAGTACAAGTTCAACAAATTTCACCACTAACTATATAAACTGAATGACAAAAATGATGGGACATCCCTTATATCGTGCCCGATCTCCTTCTGCGTAGCGTAGTGCAGCAAATCGACGTGGCATGGACTCAACAAGTTGTTGGAAGTCTCCTGCAGAAACATTGAGCCAAACTACCTCTATAGTCGTCCATAATTGCGAAACTATTGCCGGTGCAGAATTTTGTGAACGAACTGAACTTTCGAACATGTCCCACAAATGTCCGTTTGGATTCATGTCAGGCGATCTGGGTACCCAAATTATTCGCTCCAGCTGTCCAGAACATTCCTCAAACCAATCGCAAAAAATCGTGGCCTGATGACATGGCGCATTGTCATTCACAAAAATTCCATCATTGTTTGGCAATGGCTGCAAATGGTCTTCAATTAATCGAACATAATCCTTTCCAATCAATGATCTTTACAGCTGGACCAGAGGATCCAGTCCATTCCATGCAAACACAGCACTTAATATTATGGCGCCACCACCAGCTTGCACAGTACCTTGTTGACATCTCTGGTCAACGGTTTCGTGGGGTCTGCACCACACTCGGGACCTTCCATCAGCTATTACCAAGGTATTCTAGTCCCCTAGGGGTCCAACCGGTGCGGTCATGAGCCCAGGATTTGTCCACAGCTCGTGGTCTAGCGGCTACCTCTGGATCACAGGGCCCTGGGATCGATTCCCAGCCGGGTTGGGGATATTCGCGGCCTGGGGACTGGATGTTTGTGTTGTCCTCTTTGTTTAATTGTCATCAACCTCATGACAATGGCTAGAATGGACTGTGGGAAGCAGCTGGACTGTGGGAAGCAGCTGGACTGTGGGAAGCAGCTGGACTGTGGGAAGCAGCTGGACTGTGGGAAGCAGCTGGACTGTGGGAAGCAGCTGGACTGTGGGAAGCAGCTGGACTGTGGGAAGCAGCTGGACTGTGGGAAGCAGCTGGACTGTGGGAAGCAGCTGGACTGTGGGAAGCAGCTGGACTGTGGGAAGCAGCTGGACTGTGGGAAGCAGCTGGACTGTGGGAAGCAGCTGGACTGTGGGAAGCAGCTGGACTGTGGGAAGCAGCTGGACTGTGGGAAGCAGCTGGACTGTGGGAAGCAGCTGGACTGTGGGAAGCAGCTGGACTGTGGGAAGAAATAGGGACTTTGTACAGGCGCTGATCACCGCATAGTTGAGCTTCCCACAAACCAGACGCAAACCAGACATCATCCTCACGAGCCCATGAAGGGCGCTGCAGGCGATGTCGTGTTGTTAGCAAAGGCACTCGCGTCATGCGTCTACTCCCATAGCCCATTAACGCCAGATTTCGCCGCACTGCGGTATCGGATACGTTCGTCGTACGTCCCACATTTATTTCTGCTGTTATTTCATGCATTGTTGCTTGTCTGTCTGTCTGACAACTCTACTCAAATGCAATTTGTCATTCTTGGCACACTCTTGGCAATGTAGATCTCGGAATATTGAATTCCCTATTAATTTTCGAAATGCAATGTCCTATGCGTCTAACTCCAACCACCATTCCACGTTCAAAGTTCGATAATTCCGTGGTGCAGCCATAATCACGTTGGAAACGTTTTCACATGAATCACCCGCATACAAATGACGGCTCCGCCAATGCGCTGCTCTTTTACGCCTTACGATGCGACCGCTGTCTGTATATGTGCTTATGATTATCCCATGGCTTTTGTCTCCTGAATGTGTATACTTTACACTAAATGTAGAAATTATCCTTATCGTGCTCTTTCTTCTAGCGGATAACATATTTGTTTTTTGTTTTTGTTTTTTTTTCCAGTGAGTCAGTCATTGATATTACATTCGAACTAGGAGCATTCAGTAAGCAACAGAACACATTTTTTCCTGGAAGCATGATGGTTTTATTCAGGATTTCAGTACACCATATTATTCCCCAGTCTTTTGGCCAAAAAATCTTACTTTTCAACATAATATCCGTTCATAGCGACGGCCTTGCGCCACTTCACTGGCAGGGCCTGTATGCCCGCACGGGACCGCCCTACTGGTAGACGGCGGAGCCAGCGTCTCGCTGCATCATCCACGTACTGCTTCCCGCGGAGTGCATCTTTCATTGGCCCAAACAGGTGGACATCGGACGGTGCGAGCTACGGATGTAGGGTGGATGAGGGAGAACAGTCCAGTGAAGTTTTGTGATCTGTCCTCGGGTGCGCAGACTTGGGTGAGTCCTTTCATTCTCGTGGAGAAGCAGTTAGTTCGTTTGCATTTTTGTGACGACGAACAGGCTGAAGTCGTTTCTTCAGTTTCCTGATGGCAGCACAATACACTTCAGAATCGGCCGTTGCAGCATGAGGGAGGACATCAAACAGAATAACACCTTCAGAGTCCCAAGAAACTGTCCCGTGACATTACCGGGTGAGGGTGCGGATTGAACTTTCTCTTCGGAGGAGAGGTGTTGTGTCGGCATTGGATGGACTGCCGCCTTGTTCCCGGTTGCGATAAACCCGTGTCTCATAGCCTGAGACAATGTCCGACAAAAAATTATCACTATCGGCCTCGTAATACGTAAGCAGATCTGCACAGATGGAATTCCGTTGCTCTTTGTTGTCTCAGGTGGCAAGGAACCCAGCTGGCCACACCTCTCAGCGCCTCGACTCGTGGACGAGTGTGTCAGCAAAACCGACAGGGACGTGCCTTTGTGCAGCTCACTGTGATCCGTCGGCCGCCCCCCACTAAGTGCACCCGCACGTTTCGACATTGCAGGAGTCACGGCTGTGTGCAGCTGGCTGGCACGTGGAAGGTCGGACAGGCCTGCGCGTCCTTGTTGCCATGGTGACAGACGGCACGCCCGACGACTCACTGTGCTTTCGTTCACTGCCAGATCTCCGTAGACATTCTACAAGCGCCTATGAATATCTGCGATGCTCTGGCTTTCCGCCAAAAGAAACTCAATGACAGCTTATCACGGTCTAAGGGTATATTTTTATTTTTATAATTATATATTTTATGGTTTTGGTTGGGGGTGGCTTTAAATATTGTGGGCTAGCATGAGACTTTTAATTAACTTACACCGCTATAACACTCGTACGGACGTCCGCTGCCACAAAGTACGTACGATATAATATTTTTTAAACACAGCGCGTGACCCACCGCATTCTAATAAATAGTTTGCGTCAGCGCCGCTATCTAGAAATATGCTTATTCTTACGCAAACTTTAATTATTAATATGGGTCTCAGGAGCTACTGGTTATTTATGTACCAAATGTCACAAAGATTAACTGAGATGTTGCGGAATGTAATGCTTTTCAATATTTCTTGTTTATTATTTGCAAGGCAAAACTGCAGAGAATCTCGTCTGCCGTTACGCGGCCAAAATGAAACATACTGAACTCATTCAGTGCTGTGACTTTTGGTAACTGAAATTAATTTTAACTTAGAAATTAATGAAAGATCAAAACTTAAAAGTCTCTCGCATTTACATTTAATATTGTGATATCAAATTTTATTTAAATAATGCAGTCATCGTAATGGCCGACTAAATCCTGTTAGGGTAGATGAGCTCCCTGCACTATGAAGTTCTGTAAAAATTTTGTTAATTATAATTAATGGTTGCGATCATGCGAAGTGACAACTAAGTTAATAATACACACTTTCCAATAACAATTTTTATTGTATTTTTCAAAAATACAGATAAAACTTACGTTAATTACCAGACAGCACTACAATGGCGGCCTACCGCTAGATTAAACAAAACAGGAGAGATAGTTCAATCAAAGCATTGTCTCTGCTCTTCATGGCCCATGTTACATAGAGATTACACCAAAAAAACTGTGTTTTGTTAATTACATCGATATTTGTGTTTTGATAATTATAACTTACGTTCTTTACTATTTGTTATACATCGGGCACACGTACACACTCTTGAAATAATTTATAATTCACACGTCTCATAACAAAAACTTCCTTTCCCTTTCTCCAGATGTCCATTTATGTCACGTACCGTCACGATGTCTCTCCTTGAAACGCAGCTCCACTGCAGACGCCATGTTGAAGACTACGTACAGTGCCCCACCTATCAGAAATTCATGAAGCTGTAGGAGCACAAGTGGGGATATTCCACGATGTCCCACGACGAATACCGCATTTTTTCAACAGAAATCGACAGAGAAAAAAGTGTGTTGCTCTACTTTTTGAACGGTCCTCTTGTATCATTTTGTGACACACAATTGAGGATATATGTCATAAACATTTAGATGTGTGAAAAACTAGCTTTTGGTAAAAACTGAGCGGAATTTACCCTGACTATACTAACCCAGAATTTTATAAGGCAGTCAACTATTTCCAGCTAATTTTATTCATAATTTCAAACCTTGCATACACTATTTGTCGCATATACGCTTAACGTCACCTATCGAACACATGGCTCGTTTGTAAGGTAGTCAGACGTTTGTATCTGTTCGTGGGAACTCAATTCGTTAAAGAAGCGGGGATGGGGGTTGACTGGCGCTAAGGAGGTACGGATTAACCCCATAGCGCAGGGGTTCGTTTCCAGAATCAGTCTTCGACTCTACAGCTCAGAGGACTTAGAAAGGAATAACAAAAGTTGCTGGCAGATTCAAACTGCCTGCCAGAATGTTTCCTCTCTCGGGCATGAACGAAAATACTCCTTACGAAGTGAAAAAATATCACAATAGACAAAATAGATAAGAAACTTCCTGGCAGATTAAAACTGTGTGTCCGACCGAGACTCGAACTCGGGACCTTTGCCTTTCGCGGGCAAGTGCTCTACCAACTGAGCTACCGAAGCACGACTCAAGCCCGGTACTCACAGCTTTACTTCTGCCAGGAAGTTTCATATCAGCGCACACTCCGCTGCAGAGTGAAAATCTCATTCTGAAAATAGATAAGGATTATCACTGTTAGTTTCATGTCTCATTTCTAAAAATTCTCTTCTCCTTGGAAAATATGTCTTACGTGACAAATGATTGTCGCTGTCATAAGTAATGGAAATGGAACTTACTAACATTTGAAATAAGTTTTAAGACCCGTCAGCGGACTTTAAATACACCTAGAAGCTCAGTACCCGTTTAAAAAGCATACGAATGAAACGTTCGCTGACGCAACTGGGGTAGCGAGTAGACTCAGACGCAAGGCAGCGCCTGGAAAGCGGGCTACCCGCCGGACCGCCGTGCTCGCCGTGCTGCATGTTGCGCGTTGCCGGCGCCCACCGCATCGGCTGCTATCCCTGCTCTAGGCCATGCGTCCGCACGCGGCTGCCGTAGCTACTAATTTGAGGAGCGAAAATGAAAAAGTTGTATCCTAACTTGCGAAAAGTTTGTAGGTATATCATAAGCGCCAACGAGCTCGTACGAGTGATCAGACATTCAAGATACTAGCAGCAATATTACAGACTTGAATTTTACTCAACGTGCAGACCCAGCAACTACTATTTTTATTATTTGGATCATCATGAAGCCTATAAAAAAGAGCATCTTTTGTATTTTAGTATCTTCATTTTCTTAAAGAGCTACATCAGTAGATTGTTCTTTTTGTTCTATACCATATTTAAAAACCATAATATTGATTTCGATAAAGTGCTGAACACAGGTTCTACATTCGCATGTTAAGCAATATTCTGTGGGCCACTTCATGGTGTGTGGCGACGATTACTTTGTGTACCACTGTCACTTTCCTCTTCCAGTCGCGCATGGTTCGTGGCAAAAACGATTACTCGATTGCTGTTAACCCTTTGGTGCGGATCGGAGCTGTCTAATTTTACCTTCGCGGTCTTTTCAGGAGATATGCGTAGGTGGAAGGAATATGTTGGTTCGCTCATCTAGAAATGTGTGCTCTCTCATTTATTAGGTTGGTGCATAAGTTCCTAGCGTTTAATAACCACAACCCAACAGATATCAGTCAACAGTAATATATTCTCCTTTATTATTTACAACAGTCTGCTAACGCTGTGGTAATTTTCAGATTCCGCGATTGAGAAATCACGTGGTTTTTGAGGCGAACAACTCATCGAGCCGTGTTTGGAGCGCATTTTCATCCGAAGAGGAAGTTCCTTGCCGGTTGTTCGATAGATAGCAAAAAAAGTGAAAATCTGAGGGCGCAGGTTTAGACCAATAAAGTGGGTGCCGAATGATTTACCAACCCGACTACTGTATAATGTTTCTTCGCAGCCTGTCACTTCACGCAGTCTATCTGGTCGTTGTCTGTGGATTGCATTTGCAAGATGTCTGGCTTGTCGACAGTAAATGTCAGCACCTCGGGGAAGCAATTCGTAGTACACCACACTGCCGCTGTTCCACCACATGCATAACATTATCTTTGCTGAATGCCCTCAGGTCTTTGTAGCTGCTTTGTTTGCGCTCAACCATTCCTTTCTTTTCCATATGTTAGCGTAAAGACAGCAGACCAGTAGGGGTACAGGATAAGAATCGTCGGTCTTGTTCACGAGCCAATTGATAAGGAGCAAGCAGAGATGCCCATATGGCCACCAGTGGCCACCAGCTGATTTTTGTGATTTTGGCTTAGAGCATGCGGTACCGATACACCCGACTTTAGAACCTTCCCCAATACATGCAAATGTTTCATCGCATCTGCCAGTTCTTGGCTACACTGACGTAGATGTTAGTAGGTTAATGCGTTTTAACAATCTTCATCAAATCGAGGAGGTCATCTTGAACGTGGACAGTCACTAATCTCAAAACAATCCTGGAGTGTTAACATGCCATTGCGAGTTCTGATAAGGAGAAAGTCAGGTGTATTGGATCAGCTAGGTACTGTGGGAAGTGAAAGATTTACGGAAAACAAGGTAGTTGTAATGAATCGAGCAAAGAATATATGAAAAACGAAAGAGCATACATTTACTGTATATTTATGGGTTGGATTCGCTGAAATAAAACATTTTGTAAAATAACACTGATGCCTCCGAGGGTTAAAACTATCTGTTTATAGAGTCCACGACTGCTGCTTCGGGCTTTACCTGTTTTGAAGTGGAACGCTGCGAAAGGTTTCATGCTTTAGCGCGTATGAAAATTTAAAAACATCAGACGATGCACTCATTTCATTGCCACGCCTCTCATGAAATCGACAGCATCTTTGCTGGTACGAGCACACCTTTATGTATCAGTTCTCTCAAGAATTGTGGAGTGCTCGATGGAGAAAGTACTTTACACAGCATTAGCTAGATTCTTCGAATAATTTTGGTGAATTTCTAACCATACATAGCTTCTTCTGTTTGTCTCCCTTACAGTTTTTGCACTTAAGTGCGTCTTCTATGTCCCTTGGTGGCTCCTCCTAGCTAGCAAATGTTTAAAAAGAAGTCTTGCCGGAAACACCCACTGCTGCTAACGGACTTGCTTCATTTCCACGCCATTTTCAATCATAACTGATAATCAGCAGGCACAGAAAACGTCGCACGGATAGCCGTCTAATGTGTAAACATTTATAACGTTGGAAAAATGTTGTGTCGAATCACTTATTACCCCAGTGAACCAGTAATTCTTTAAAGCATCGAACTCTCAAGTATAAAACAGCTTCAAACCTCTTATACCTCTATACATGTGTTAATGAGTCAAATATATGAGTTTAAGCACGTAAACGAGAAAAAGTGAAAGAAAGGACTGAGATAATGCCTCTGTTACTGGAAGTCACGGAGTGGTCTCATTGCAAATCACTAGCCGAATATAGTGTGGATAATTCGCCCTCTGTTTTAAGAAGGAGCTAGTTTTTCATGTATGTAAATCTTTATATCATCATGTCTCCTAAACAACGTGCAGTACAGTAATTGCGCAGAAACAGTCAAGTGTGGATAAACTGCATTGCGAATAGAGCCCACAGTAACGACGTAATAAACTTAAACGCGATGCTTGATGCTGGAATTTTGACTGCATCAACAGCGAAGATATATTAAGGAAAAAACTTTTTTCCCTTTACTATTTTGTGGAGCGAGGGGGGGATAGTCAGTGACAGAACGATTCGTAAAGCTTTGAAATTATTTACTGTATGTCGCTAAAGGCTCTCTTTGCCAAATAATGGATTATCTCTGGGTAACTGCGTGCTGTGAATTGGGCTGCCTCAAGACAATCACACAGTTTCTAACTGTAATAGTTGTTGTGTTAAACTCGTAACATAAAATTATACGTCTTAATAAGCAGATTATGACAGCATATCAAATGTTAAATTCGGTCAGCAATTACGCGAAATATTGAAAATTTTATTTTTTAGCTGCCCCTGAAAACCTTTATATAGGCAACCTGGAAGTACAACGGGTTCCGGGATAGCTGTTTAGTACTATAGACATGGGAGAGCGTCGTACCTAGAGGATGGAGTACCAGGCAACACACCATGCTTTTCGGTTAGTACTTCAGTCTAGTGAGTGACTTACTTCACAATCACATGAACGAACGCGTACTAGAAGCTGCCATAAGGAGTTTCTGCCATTTTCTACGGTTCTTGTTGTTGCTGGACGTGAGGCTGTGTTTCTTGCAACTTTTATAAATATTTGGTGGTGTACATATTTAATTTCCATTTAATATATTAAAGCTATATGGGCTTCATTGTTAATTCTTCAGGAAGAGAGTTCACTTGTGTGTTAAATACTATTTTGAACCATACAACACGTTGACGTAAAAGCTACACTTCATAGAAGCTTCTATTTCAAGATGTTTTTAACTTGTAACTAGTTTTTGATAACGCTTTCGCTTCGTTTTATTTCACTTTTTATTCATGTGGAATAGAGTAATAATGTAACACACAGACGATTAAATACAATATTGACAAAGTTTTCTGCCTTCAAATGGTGTTAAATTTCAGTAGAATATTTGTTCCTTGGTAAGTGACAATGTTGCACCTTGGAAGAGTGTTTCACAATTGAAAACACTTTATTTTTCGGAGAATTTTTTGCAATTTAAGAAAAAGAATTGAAGAATACATAAATGGAATGCTGTCATTTAAACGTATAACAAGAAACTGTATTTAACTTGTATTACAGAGGTTGCTAGAGGCGGTAAGATAAGACGAATCCGGTAAATAAAGCTGTGATAAATGATTATACTGTATGAGAGCTATGCCGTGTAAAATAAAAATGTAATGTTACAGATTGTTATAGTGAAAACTAGCAAAGATTACATGTAACTATTATTCACTTTCTAAAACAAAAGTAGGGAAACGAGGTCTTCCTGTTCTGATGTTCACTTCATTACTACTACTTGTGTTTCAGTAATCAACAGATTTAAGAGTAATTTCTCTGTGTAATTTATTATTATTATTGTTGTTGTTATTGAATAAGAAGTTAATTTTCGTATAAATGTGTCTGCAGTCCTTTATCGGATCCTCTTGGGTTACATACACAGACGTGAAATATTAAACTCCTAAACCAGATTAGCGTATTAGGATTGTGCACACATTGTTTGGAAGCAAAACGGCCGATAGCTTGTCGCGTTTGGTCTTTTCCCTACTACAAAGTAGAAGTTTTGCTTTATTTTTCTACTAAGTGCGAATTCATAGTTTTTGCCACCTTGTGCATGGAAGTCAGTATAAAATATTTTCGTGTTCAGTGCTTTAAAACAATGAAGATGTACAACAGCGACGAGGGCACGATACATCGAGAGGACATCAAAATTGCGATGGCATAAATTAAAGAAAAAAGTGGATGTGAACGATACATTTTGTCAGTGTTTTAAGCTAATAGCCGCATTGCGTCACGACACTTGTTGCGAAGTGTCTGCTGACGCAAACCTTTCTTAAATGCATTGCATACATTATTTTCCTAAAAGCTAAATATTTTCTTCCTCCAGTCAGGAACAACACGTCACAATACTCACCCCTACTGCAGTTTCACCAGGAATGGCAAAGCGCTTGGATGAAAATTTGAACGCAATGGACAGTGTCTTAAAAAGAGGTTTTCAGATAACCATTGGTAAAATAAGGAAAATGAAGTGTAGTCTAATTACATCGATCCATGTTGCAAGAATTTGATAAAGAAACGAGACGCTACAAAAGTAGTAGCCGAGTTCAGCTGTTTCCGCTACAAATTAGCTGACGATGGCAGAAGTAAAGAGGCTTAAAACAAAAACTCGCAAAAGGAGGAAAAGCTTTTCTTTAACTTAAATGTGGAATTTGGGAAGTCTCTTCTGAAAATATTTGTTTGGAACGTTGCTTTAGATTAAAATAAATAGTGGGTGACAAAGAGCTGAGACAGCAGCTTGCGATAGGTTCTGTAAAGACAGAAAGCTGGAGATAAATAGGCTGCAGCGGATAAGAATGAACAGGTACCGAATACAACAGTGCACAAAAGAAATTTTTTTCTACTGTTTTACGTAACTTTCACCTCATTCGTCTAACCAGGCGTTCCATGTATTTTATGTTATGTTCTGAACGCCATGGGATAGAATACCCAGGGGTAAGTAAAACATGAACAACGGAAAACACTGGTAACTGCGGTTGGGAAAGTACAGTTTACATTAGTTTATGAGAGGTAGGACAACAAAGACAGATCACATGCTAAAGTCTAAAAAAAATTTTCAAATTTGTGGTAAGGTCTTATGGGACTGAACTGCTGAGGTCATCGGTCCCTAAGCCTACACACAATTTAATCCAACTTAAACTAACTTACACTACAGACAAAACACACACACACACACACACACACACACACACACACACACACACACACACACGAGGGAGGACTCGAACCTCCGGCGGGGGCAGCCGCGCGAACCGTGGCAAGACCCCTCAGACCAAGCGGTATATAATATGAGAGAGAGAGAGAGAGAGAGAGAGAGAGAGAGAGAGAGAGAGAGAGAGGCGTGACTGAGAAACGGAAAAAGAGATACGCGTAACTGGCAGAATGTAGAGGTATTTGCATTTTTGTCTGACAGAGGAAAAACTGGAGAAGAGTTACGAGGCTATGAGGCTGACGAAAGTAAAAAGCTTCAAGCAATTTATTAAAAAGCACCAAGGCACTGAATCCGTGCGCGGAGCGCAGGGCAGCTTTTCCAGATGCAGGCAGCAGTGAGAGCGACAGAATTTGCATACGTTTACTTGTTTTACGGGTGCACACATCTAGGATACTAGGTAAGAGGGAGCTTGTTTCTCGATTATCACGAGATGACAGGCGCATAGATATGTGATGCGAGGTAGTGGGGAGCATGAGCACCGGGAAGCCGACGATGCAGACAAAGCGTAGGGCAGCCACGTAGCTTGTGTGGATGCATCCAAATTAGGAGTATGGTCCAACACAAGCACACGATTTAAGTAAGACAAGAGTAATGGAACGTAGTCGAATTAAATCAGGTGATGCTGAGGGGATTAGATTACGAAATGAGATTCTGACAGTAGTAGAACCATTCCGATATTTGAGCATCAAAGTAACGGACGATTGTCGAAGTAGAGAAGATATAAAATGGAGACTTGCAACACCAAGAAAAGCGTTTCTCAAAGAGAAATTTTTTAATAGCATCCAGTGTCAATTTAAGTGCATAGCAGGGTTCTCAAACTTTTTCCAGCTGCACCCCAATTCTGAAACGTAAATTATTTTAACCCTCCTCAGTACTACTCATACCAAACACAAAAATGGCCAATGATGTCTATTTACCTCCGTCTAATTTTTGCAACTACCAGTTATGGTAGTAATAATAATAATAATAATAATAATAATAATAATAATAATCCCATGGAGGCCCGGGAAAAGAATAGGCCTCCGGCATGTTCTGCCAGTCGTAAAAGGCGACGAAAAGAACAAACCACTAATAGGGCTAACCCCCCTTTTAGTGTGATTAGTTGGTTCAGGACAGAACTAAGGAAGCCTCGGACAAGCGCCGTCATGGTCGGGGACGACGCTTGAACCCTATGCCTGCCCACAATGGTAACGACACTGCTAGCCAACCGGAAAATGATTCAAATCCAAATAGAGGTGTTTTGCAGGATATGCTTCCTGCAACCACCCTAGAAGGAAAACAAAGACAGAGGATGAGATGGTCAGATGAAGCTAATCGACACCTCATGTTCTGTTATTACCAAGCAACAAACCTAGGAACCAACACAACTGGATACAGATCACAAGTATATACAACATTTATTACCAGATACCCAGAATTAAAATTTTTAACAGAACAACGACTAGCTGATCAGATCCGTGTAATAATCAAAAATGACAGTCAGAATTAGAAAACATCAAACAACTACTACAACAAATACTGGAACAAAATAATCTGCAATCAGAAGAAGAAGAAAATACAGTAAAGGACTCAAACATCCCAGAGCAAACAAACAAAGAACAACACGCATCAATTAAACAGTCAGAGGAAAACGAAATCTTAAGACAGCCACCAGAACAAGCACAAATGGAACACGAAGTGACACACATGTTAGATATAGAAGAAAAATTTCAACTGACATATATAGAATACAAAGACACAAATACAGACATTAGACCATTCTTGCATAGACCGCCAAATAACCCACAAGTCGAAACAACAATAAAAACTATCAACACAATCATACACAGAAAATAAATGAAAACACAACTATGGAAGAGTTACAACTACTGGTTTATATAGGAGCACTCACTACACTAAATATACACACTAGGCAGAGATCAGAACCAACCAACACACAGAAGAAACCCACAAAACCAGCATGGCAACACAGGCTACAGATCAAAATAGAAAAACTGAGAAAAGACATCAGACAGCTAACACAATTTACAAGAAATGAAATGTCAGAAAAAAAACGAAAAAGGCTAGGTAAAATCTCACAACAAGATGTGATTGAGCAATTAGATGAAAAGAAGCAGAAATTACAAGCATTGGCCAAACGACTTAGAAGATGCAAAAAAAGTGAAAAAAAAGTGAAAAAAGAAGGAAACAATACCAAACATTCATCACAAACCAAAAGAAATTTTACCAGACAATAGATAACACACACATTAAAGTAGACAATCCACCAAACATAACAGACATGGAACACTTCTGGAGCAACATATGGTCAAACCCGGTACAACATAACAGGCATGCACGGTGGATACAAGCAGAAACAGGTACGTACAAGATGATACCACAAATGCCTGAAGTGATAATTTTGCAACATGAAGTCACCCAAGCAATTAAGTCTACTCACAATTGGAAAGCCCCTGGAAAAGATAAAATAGCAAATTTCTGGCTAAAGAAATTCACCTCAACACATTCACATCTAACTAAATTATTTAACAGTTACATTGCAGACCCATACACGTTCCCTGATACACTTACACATGGAATAACTTATCTGAAACCTAAAGATGAAGCAGACACCGCAAACCCAGGTAAATATCGCCCCATAACATGCCTACCAACAATATAAAAAATATTAACTTCAGTCATTACACAAAAATTAATGACACATACAACACAGAACAAAATTATAAATGAAGAACAAAAAGGCTGTTGCAAAGGAGCACGAGGATGTAAACAGCAACTGATAATAGATGCAGAGGTGACATATCAAGCTAAAACTAAACAAAGGTCGCTACACTATGCATACATTGATTACCAAAAAGCTTTTGATAGTGTACCCCACTCATGGTTACTACAAATATTGGAAATATACAAAGTAGATCCTAAATTGATACAGTTCCTAAACATAGTAATGAAAAATTGGAAAACCACACTTAATATCCAAACAAATTCAAATAATGTCACATCACAGCCAATACAGATTAAGCGTGGAATATACCAAGGAGACTCATTAAGTCCTTTGTGGTTCTGCCTTGCTCTGAACCCACTATCCAACATGCTAAATAATACAAATTATGGATACAATATTACTGGAACATACCCACACAAAATCACACATCTGCTATATATGGATGATCTAAAACTACTGGCAGCAACAAATCAACAACTCAAACAATTACTAAAGATAACAGAAGTATTCAGCAATGATATAAATATGGCTCTTGGAACAGACAAATGTAAGAAAAATAGCATAATCAAGGGAAAACACACTAAACAAGAAGATTACATATTGGATAACTACAGTGACTGCATAGAAGTGATGGAAAAAATAGATGCCTATAAATATCTAGGATACAGACAAATAGTAGGAATAGATAATACAAATATTAAAGAAGAACTAAAAGAAAAATATAGACAAAGACTAACAAAAATACTGAAAACAGAATTGACAGCAAGAAACAAGACAAAAGCTATAAATACTTATGCTATACCAATATTGACCTATTCATTTGGAGTAGTGAAATGGAGTAACACAGACCTAGAAGCACTCAATACACTTACACGATCACAATGCCACAAATATAGAATACATCACATACATTCAGCAACTGAAAGATTCACATTAAGCAGAAAGGAAGGAGGAAGGGGATTTATCGGCGTAAAAAACCTACATTGTGGACAGGTAGACAATTTAAGAAAACTCTTTCTAGAACGAGCAGAAACTAGCAAAATACACCGGCTACACTACTGCAATTTCATAACCACTTCTACAACCAATTAGATCACATAACATCAACAGATACGAAGAAAATAAATTGGAAAAAGAAAACACTACATGGCAAGCACCTGTATCGTCTAACACAGCCACACATCGATCAAGACGCATCCAACACATGGCTAAGAAAAGGCAATATATACAGTGAGATGGAAGGATTCATGATTGCAATACAGGATCAAACAATAAACACCAGATATTACAGCAAGCATGTTATTAAAGATCCCAATACCACAACAGATAAATGCAGACTTTGCAACAACAAATAGAAACAGTAGATCACATCACAAGTGGATGTACAATACTAGCAAATACAGAATACCCCAGAAGACATGACAATGTAGCAAAAATAATACATCAACAGCTTGCCTTACAACATAAACTTATAAAACAACATGTTCCCACATACAAGTATGCACCACAAAATGTACTGGAGAATGATGAATACAAATTATACTGGAAAAGAACCATTATAACAGATAAAACAACACCACATAACAAACCTGACATCATACTCACCAATAAAAAGAAGAAATTAACACAACTAATCGAAATATCCATACCCAATACAACAAATATACAAAAGAAAACAGGAGAAAAAATTGAAAAATACATTCAGCTGGCTGAGGAAGTCAAGGACTTGTGGCATCAGGATAAAGTTGACATTATACCAATTATACTATCAACTACAGGAGTCATACCACACAATATCCACCAGTACATCAATGCAATACAGCTACATCCAAACTTGTATATACAACTACAGAAATCTGTAATTATTGACACTTGTTCAATTACCCGAAAGTTCCTAAATGCAATATAACACATACCATACAGTTAAAAGGAAGTGACGCTTGATCAAGGTCCCCATCACTTTCCATTTTTAACCAGACTTAACGTCTGAGAAAGTAAAGAAATAATAATAATAATAATCCTCGTGGAGCCCCGGGAAAAGAATAGGCCTCCGGTATGGTCTGCCAGTCGTAAAAGGCGACGAAAAGAACACACCACTAATAGGGCTAACCCCACCTTTAGTGTGATTAGTTGGTTCAGGACAGAACTAAAGAAGCCTCGGACAAGCGCCGTCACGGTCGGGGATGACGCTTGAACCCTATGCCTGCCCACAATGGTAATCACACTGCTAGCCAACTGCAAAATGATTTAAATCCAAATAGAGGTGTTTTGCAGGATATGCTCCATGCAACCACCCTAGAAGGAAAACAAAGACAGAAGATCAGATGGTCAGATGAGGTTAATCGACACCTCATGTTCTGTTATTACCAAGCAACAAACCTAGGAACCAACACAACTGGATACAGATCACAAGTATATACAACATTTATTACCAGATGCCCAGAATTAAAATTTTTAACAGAACAACGACTAGCTGATCAGATCTGTGTAATAATAAAAAATAACAGGATACCCCAGTCAGAAAACAACAAGTACAACAAATACTGGAACAAAATAATGTGCAATCAGATGAAGAAGAAGAAAATACAGTAATGGACTCAAACTTCCCAGAGCAAACAAACAAAGAAAAACACGCATCAATTAAACAGTCAGAGGAAAACAAAATCTTAAGACAGCCACCAGAACAAGCACAAATAGAACACAAAGTGACACACATGTTAGATATAGAAGAAAAATTTCAGCTGACATATATAGAATACAAAGACACAAATACAGACATTAGACCAATCTTGCATAGACCGCCAAATAACCCACAAGTCGAAACAACAACAACTATCAATACAATCATGCACAACAAAATAAATGAAAGCAACTATGGAAGAGTTACAACTACTGGTCTATATAGGAGCACTCACTACACTAAATATACACACTAGGCAGAGATCAGAACCAACCAACACACAGAAGAAACCCACAAAACCAGCATGGCAACACAGGCTACAGATCAGAATAGAAAAACTGAGAAAAGACATCAGACAGCTATCACAATTTATAAGAAATGAAATGTCAGACGAAAAACGAAAAAGGTTCGGTAAAATCTCACAACAAGAAGCGATAGAGCAATTAGATGAAAAGAAGCAGAAATTACAAGCATAGTCAAGGGAAAACACACTAAACAAGAAGATTACATGTTGGATAACTACAGCGACTGCATAGAAGCGATGGAAAAAATAGATGCCTATAAATATCTAGGATACGGACAAAAATAGGAATAGATGATACAAATATTAAAGAAGAACTAAAAGAAATATATAGACAAAGACTAAGAAAAATGCTGAAAACAGAATTGACAGCAAGAAACAAGACAAAAGCTATAAATACTTATGCTATACCAATATTGACCTATTCATTTGGAGTAGTGAAATGGAGTAACACAGACCTAGAAGCACTCAATACACTTACACAATCACAATGCCACAAATATAGAATACATCACATACATTCAGCAACTGAAAGATTCACATTAAGCAGAAAGGAAGGAGGAAGGGGATTTATTGACATAAAAAACCTACATTATGGACAGGTAGACAATTTAAGAAAATTTCTTTCTAGAACGAGCAGAAACTAGCAAAATACACAAAGCAATCACTCATATAAATACATCAGCGAGACCATTGCAATTCCATAACCACTTCTACAACCCTTTAGATCACATAACATCAACAGATACAAAGAAAGTAAATTGGAAAAAGAAAACACTACATGGCAAGCACCTTTATCATCTAACACAGCCACACATCGATCAAGACGCATCCAACACATGGCTAAGAAAAGGCAATATACACAGTGAGACAGAAGGATTCACGATTGCAATACAGGATCAAACAATAAACACCAGATATTACAGCAAGCATATTTTTAAGGATCCCAATACCACAACAGATAAATGCAGACTTTGCAAACAACAAATAGAAACGGTAGATCACATTACAAGCGGATGTACAATACTAGCAAATACAGAATACCCCAGAAGACATGACAATGTAGCAAAAACAATACATCAACAACTTGCCATACAACATAAACTAATAAAACAACACGTTCCCACATACAAGTATGCACCACAAAATGTACTGGAGAATGATGAATACAAATTATACTGGAACAGAACCATTACAACAGATAAAACAACACCACATAACAAACCTGACATCATACTCACCAATAAAAAGAAGAAATTAACACAACTAATCGAAATATCCATACCCAATACAACAAATATACAAAAGAAAACAGGGAAAAAAATTGAAAAATACATCCAACTGGCTGAGGAAGTCAAGGAAATGTGGCATTAGGATAAAGTTGACATTATACCAATTATACTATCAACAATAGGAGTCATACCACACAATATCCACCAGTACATCAACGCAATACAGCTATATCCAAACGTATATATGCAGCTACAGAAATCTGTAATTATTGATACATGTTCAATTACCCGAAAGCTCCTAAACGCAATGTAACATCTACCGTACAGTTAAAAGGAAGTCACGCTTGATCAATGTTCGCGTCACTTTCAATTTTTAACCAGACATAACATCTGAGAAAGGAAAGCAATAATAATCGTAATCGTAATAATAATAATAATTGTTGACATAATAATAATAATTATTATTATTATTATTATTATTATTAGAAAGTTTCATTCGAGCACAGCAGAGGTGAACCTATTAAAAAATAATCATATATCTGCATCAGTCAAAGGTGGTGCAATATGACAAACACAACTAGTTCACAAATAACCACGACTGTGACTGCAGTTATTGGCATTGAGCAAATACTTGTACTTAACTACATATGTTTTTGCAAATCTACATCTACGTGTATTGTATTGTATTGTATTGTGTGGTATATTAACCGGGGACCTAGAAACGACGGAGAGGCTCCGTCCCCGCCGCAGCCGCAGTGGTCCACAACCCCACGACGACTACCGCAGTCCACTTCTCCCCTCCTCCGCCCCACACCGAACCCAGGGCTATTGTGCGGTTCGGCCCCCGGTGGAGCCCCCCCAGGGAACGTCTCACACCAGACGAGTGTAACCCCTATGTTTGCGTGGTAGAGTAATGGTGGTTTGCGCAGCAATCGCCGACATAGTGTAGCTGAACATCTACATGGATACTCTGCAAATCACATTTAAGTGTCTGACAGACGGTTCATCGAACCACCTTCACAATTCTCTATTATTCCAATTTCGTATAGGGCGCATGAAGAACGAACACCTACATCTTAACGTATGAGCGTTGATTTCCCTTATTTTATCTTGGTGATCGTTTCTCCCTGTGCAGGTCGGCGTCAATAAAATATTTTCGCATTCGGAGGAGTAAGTTGGTAATTGGAATTTCGTGAGAAGATTGCTCCGCAACAAAAAACGCATTTGTTTTAATGATGACCATCCGAAATCCTGTATCATTTCAGTGACACTCTCTCTCCTATTTTGCGTTAATACAAGACGTGATGCCCTTCCTTGAACTTTTTCGATGTACTCCGTCGTTTCTATCTGGTAAGGATCCCAAATCGCGCAGCAGTATTCTAAAAGATGGCAGACAAGCGTAGTGTAGGCAGTCTCCTTAGAAGATCTGTTACATTTTCTAAGTGTCCTCTCAGTAAAACGCAGTCTTTGGTTAGCCTTCCCGGCAACATTTTCTGTGCATTTCTTCCGATTTAAGTTGTTCGTAATTATAATTCCTGGGTATTTAGTTGAATTTACGGCCTTTAGATTTAACTGATTTATCGTGTTCAACGGGTTCCTTTTACCACGCCTGTGGATGAGCTCATACTTCTAGTTATTTGGGGTCAACTGCCAATTTTCGCACCATACAGATATCTTTTCTAAATTGTTTTGCAATTTGTTTTGATCTTTTCATGACTTTACTAGCCAAAAGGTTCAAATGGCTCTAGGCACTATGGGACTTTACTTCTGAGGTCATCAGTCCCCTAGAACTTAAACCTAACTAACCTAAGGCAATCACACACATCCATGCCGGAGGCAGGATTCGAACCTGCGACCGTAGCGGTCGCGCGGTTCCAGACGGTTGCGCCTAGAACCGCTCGGCCACACAGGCCGGCCTTTACTAGTCGATAAACGTCAGCGTCACCTGCAAACCAATTAGTTCACATATTCGTTGGTTACTTAAGATTTAACTGTTTTCATCTGTAATGCATTTATTACATTTAGAAAATTTTAGTACTTGAAAGCTCACAAGGTACAAATAACAACACAACAATATTCAACATATAAATGGTAATTTGAAAATTGCTTCCAGAATGAGATTTTCACTCTGCAGCGGAGTGTGCGCTGATATGAAACTTCCTGGCAGATTAAAACTGTGTGCCCGACCGAGACTCGAACTCGGGACCTTTGCCTTTCGCGGGCAAGTGCTCTACCAACTGAGCTACCGAAGCACGACTCACGCCCGGTACTCACAGCTTTACTTCTGCCAGTACCTCGTCTCCTACCTTCCAAACTTTACAGAAGCTCTCCTGCGAAACTTGCAGAACTAGCACTCCTGAAAGAAAGGATATTGCGGAGACGTGGCTTAGCCACAGCCTGGGGGATGTTTCCAGAATGAGATTTTCACTCTGCAGCGGAGTGTGCGCTGACATGAAACTTCCTGGCAGATTAAAACTGTGTGCCCGACCGAGACTCGAACTCGGGGCCTTTGCCTTTCGCGGGCAAGTGCTCTACCAACTGAGCTACCGAAGCACGACTCACGCCCGGTACTCACAGCTTTACTTCTGCCAGTACCTCGTCTCCCACCTTCCAAACTTTACAGAAGCTCTCCTGCGAAACTTGCAGAACTAGCACTCCTGAAAGAAAGGATATTGCGGAGACGTGGCTTAGCCACAGCCTGGGGGATGTTTCCAGAATGAGATTTTCACTCTGCAGCGGAGTGTGCGCTGATATGAAACTTCCTGGCAGCTTAAAACTGTGTGCCCGACCGAGACTCGAACTCGGGACCTTTGCCTTTCGCGGGCAAGTGCTCTACCAACTGAGCTACCGAAGCACGACTCACGCCCGGTACTCACAGCTTTACTTCTGCCAGTACCTCGTCTCCTACCTTCCAAACTTTACAGAAGCTCTCCTGCGAAACTTGCAGAACTAGCACTCCTGAAAGAAAGGATATTGCGGAGACGTGGCTTAGCCACAGCCTGGGGGATGTTTCCAGAATGAGATTTTCACTCTGCAGCGGAGTGTGCGCTGACATGAAACTTCCTGGCAGATTAAAACTGTGTGCCCGACCGAGACTCGAACTCGGGACCTTTGCCTTTCGCGGGCAAGTGCTCTACCAACTGAGCTACCGAAGCACGACTCACGCCCGGTACTCACAGCTTTACTTCTGCCAGTACCTCGTCTCCTACCTTCCAAACTTTACAGAAGCTCTCCTGCGAAACTTGCAGAACTAGCACTCCTGAAAGAAAGGATATTGCGGAGACGTGGCTTAGCCACAGCCTGGGGGATGTTTCCAGAATGAGATTTTCACTCTGCAGCGGAGTGTGCGCTGATATGAAACTTCCTGGCAGCTTAAAACTGTGTGCCCGACCGAGACTCGAACTCGGGACCTTTGCCTTTCGCGGGCAAGTGCTCTACCAACTGAGCTACCGAAGCACGACTCACGCCCGGTACTCACAGCTTTACTTCTGCCAGTACCTCGTCTCCTACCTTCCAAACTTTACAGAAGCTCTCCTGCGAAACTTGCAGAACTAGCACTCCTGAAAGAAAGGATATTGCGGAGACGTGGCTTAGCCACAGCCTGGGGGATGTTTCCAGAATGAGATTTTCACTCTGCAGCGGAGTGTGCGCTGATATGAAACTTCCTGGCAGCTTAAAACTGTGTGCCCGACCGAGACTCGAACTCGGGACCTTTGCCTTTCGCGGGCAAGTGCTCTACCAACTGAGCTACCGAAGCACGACTCACGCCCGGTACTCACAGCTTTACTTCTGCCAGTACCTCGTCTCCTACCTTCCAAACTTTACAGAAGCTCTCCTGCGAAACTTGCAGAACTAGCACTCCTGAAAGAAAGGATATTGCGGAGACGTGGCTTAGCCACAGCCTGGGGGATGTTTCCAGAATGAGATTTTCACTCTGCAGCGGAGTGTGCGCTGATATGAAACTTCCTGGCAGATTAAAACTGTGTGCCCGACCGAGACTCGAACTCGGGACCTTTGCCTTTCGCGGGCAAGTGCTCTACCAACTGAGCTACCGAAGCACGACTCACGCCCGGTACTCACAGCTTTACTTCTGCCAGTACCTCGTCTCCTACCTGGCAGAAGTAAAGCTGTGAGTACCGGGCGTGAGTCGTGCTTCGGTAGCTCAGTTGGTAGAGCACTTGCCCGCGAAAGGCAAAGGTCCCGAGTTCGAGTCTCGGTCGGGCACACAGTTTTAATCTGCCAGGAAGTTTCATATCAGCGCACACTCCGCTGCAGAGTGAAAATCTCATTCTGGAAACATCCCCCAGGCTGTGGCTAAGCCACGTCTCCGCAATATCCTTTCTTTCAGGAGTGCTAGTTCTGCAAGTTTCGCAGGAGAGCTTCTGTAAAGTTTGGAAGGTAGGAGACGAGGTACTGGCAGAAGTAAAGCTGTGAGTACCGGGCGTGAGTCGTGCCTCGGTAGCTCAGTTGGTAGAGCACTTGCCCGCGAAAGGCAAAGGTCCCGAGTTCGAGTCTCGGTCGGGCACACAGTTTTAATCTGCCAGGAAGTTTCATATCAGCGCACACTCCGCTGCAGAGTGAAAATCTCATTCTGGAAACATCCCCCAGGCTGTGGCTAAGCCACGTCTCCGCAATATCCTTTCTTTCAGGAGTGCTAGTTCTGCAAGTTTCGCAGGAGAGCTTCTGTAAAGTTTGGAAGGTAGGAGACGAGGTACTGGCAGAAGTAAAGCTGTGAGTACCGGGCGTGAGTCGTGCTTCGGTAGCTCAGTTGGTAGAGCACTTGCCCGCGAAAGGCAAAGGTCCCGAGTTCGAGTCTCGGTCGGGCACACAGTTTTAATCTGCCAGGAAGTTTCATATCAGCGCACACTCCGCTGCAGAGTGAAAATCTCATTCTGGAAACATCCCCCAGGCTGTGGCTAAGCCACGTCTCCGCAATATCCTTTCTTTCAGGAGTGCTAGTTCTGCAAGTTTCGCAGGAGAGCTTCTGTAAAGTTTGGAAGGTAGGAGACGAGGTACTGGCAGAAGTAAAGCTGTGAGTACCGGGCGTGAGTCGTGCCTCGGTAGCTCAGTTGGTAGAGCACTTGCCCGCGAAAGGCAAAGGTCCCGAGTTCGAGTCTCGGTCGGGCACACAGTTTTAAGCTGCCAGGAAGTTTCATATCAGCGCACACTCCGCTGCAGAGTGAAAATCTCATTCTGGAAACATCCCCCAGGCTGTGGCTAAGCCACGTCTCCGCAATATCCTTTCTTTCAGGAGTGCTAGTTCTGCAAGTTTCGCAGGAGAGCTTCTGTAAAGTTTGGAAGGTAGGAGACGAGGTACTGGCAGAAGTAAAGCTGTGAGTACCGGGCGTGAGTCGTGCTTCGGTAGCTCAGTTGGTAGAGCACTTGCCCGCGAAAGGCAAAGGTCCCGAGTTCGAGTCTCGGTCGGGCACACAGTTTTAAGCTGCCAGGAAGTTTCATATCAGCGCACACTCCGCTGCAGAGTGAAAATCTCATTCTGGAAACATCCCCCAGGCTGTGGCTAAGCCACGTCTCCGCAATATCCTTTCTTTCAGGAGTGCTAGTTCTGCAAGTTTCGCAGGAGAGCTTCTGTAAAGTTTGGAAGGTAGGAGACGAGGTACTGGCAGAAGTAAAGCTGTGAGTACCGGGCGTGAGTCGTGCTTCGGTAGCTCAGTTGGTAGAGCACTTGCCCGCGAAAGGCAAAGGTCCCGAGTTCGAGTCTCGGTCGGGCACACAGTTTTAAGCTGCCAGGAAGTTTCATATCAGCGCACACTCCGCTGCAGAGTGAAAATCTCATTCTGGAAACATCCCCCAGGCTGTGGCTAAGCCACGTCTCCGCAATATCCTTTCTTTCAGGAGTGCTAGTTCTGCAAGTTTCGCAGGAGAGCTTCTGTAAAGTTTGGAAGGTAGGAGACGAGGTACTGGCAGAAGTAAAGCTGTGAGTACCGGGCGTGAGTCGTGCCTCGGTAGCTCAGTTGGTAGAGCACTTGCCCGCGAAAGGCAAAGGTCCCGAGTTCGAGTCTCGGTCGGGCACACAGTTTTAATCTGCCAGGAAGTTTCATATCAGCGCACACTCCGCTGCAGAGTGAAAATCTCATTCTGGAAACATCCCCCAGGCTGTGGCTAAGCCACGTCTCCGCAATATCCTTTCTTTCAGGAGTGCTAGTTCTGCAAGTTTCGCAGGAGAGCTTCTGTAAAGTTTGGAAGGTAGGAGACGAGGTACTGGCAGAAGTAAAGCTGTGAGTACCGGGCGTGAGTCGTGCTTCGGTAGCTCAGTTGGTAGAGCACTTGCCCGCGAAAGGCAAAGGTCCCGAGTTCGAGTCTCGGTCGGGCACACAGTTTTAAGCTGCCAGGAAGTTTCATATCAGCGCACACTCCGCTGCAGAGTGAAAATCTCATTCTGGAAACATCCCCCAGGCTGTGGCTAAGCCACGTCTCCGCAATATCCTTTCTTTCAGGAGTGCTAGTTCTGCAAGTTTCGCAGGAGAGCTTCTGTAAAGTTTGGAAGGTAGGAGACGAGGTACTGGCAGAAGTAAAGCTGTGAGTACCGGGCGTGAGTCGTGCTTCGGTAGCTCAGTTGGTAGAGCACTTGCCCGCGAAAGGCAAAGGTCCCGAGTTCGAGTTTCGGTCAGGCACACAGTTTTAATCTGCCAGGAAGTTTCATATCAGCGCACACTCCGCTGCAGAGTGAAAATCTCATTCTGGAAACATCCCCCAGGCTGTGGCTAAGCCACGTCTCCGCAATATCCTTTCTTTCAGGAGTGCTAGTTCTGCAAGTTTCGCAGGAGAGCTTCTGTAAAGTTTGGAAGGTAGGAGACGAGGTACTGGCAGAAGTAAAGCTGTGAGTACCGGGCGTGAGTCGTGCTTCGGTAGCTCAGTTGGTAGAGCACTTGCCCGCGAAAGGCAAAGGTCCCGAGTTCGAGTCTCGGTCGGGCACACAGTTTTAATCTGCCAGGAAGTTTCATATCAGCGCACACTCCGCTGCAGAGTGAAAATCTCATTCTGGAAACATCCCCCAGGCTGTGGCTAAGCCACGTCTCCGCAATATCCTTTCTTTCAGGAGTGCTAGTTCTGCAAGTTTCGCAGGAGAGCTTCTGTAAAGTTTGGAAGGTAGGAGACGAGGTACTGGCAGAAGTAAAGCTGTGAGTACCGGGCGTGAGTCGTGCTTCGGTAGCTCAGTTGGTAGAGCACTTGCCCGCGAAAGGCAAAGGTCCCGAGTTCGAGTCTCGGTCGGGCACACAGTTTTAATCTGTCAGGAAGTTTCATATCAGCGCACACTCCGCTGCAGAGTGAAAATCTCATTCTGGAAACATCCCCCAGGCTGTGGCTAAGCCACGTCTCCGCAATATCCTTTCTTTCAGGAGTGCTAGTTCTGCAAGTTTCGCAGGAGAGCTTCTGTAAAGTTTGGAAGGTAGGAGACGAGGTACTGGCAGAAGTAAAGCTGTGAGTACCGGGCGTGAGTCGTGCTTCGGTAGCTCAGTTGGTAGAGCACTTGCCCGCGAAAGGCAAAGGTCCCGAGTTCGAGTCTCGGTCGGGCACACAGTTTTAAGCTGCCAGGAAGTTTCATATCAGCGCACACTCCGCTGCAGAGTGAAAATCTCATTCTGGAAACATCCCCCAGGCTGTGGCTAAGCCACGTCTCCGCAATATCCTTTCTTTCAGGAGTGCTAGTTCTGCAAGTTTCGCAGGAGAGCTTCTGTAAAGTTTGGAAGGTAGGAGACGAGGTACTGGCAGAAGTAAAGCTGTGAGTACCGGGCGTGAGTCGTGCTTCGGTAGCTCAGTTGGTAGAGCACTTGCCCGCGAAAGGCAAAGGTCCCGAGTTCGAGTCTCGGTCGGGCACACAGTTTTAATCTGCCAGGAAGTTTCATATCAGCGCACACTCCGCTGCAGAGTGAAAATCTCATTCTGGAAACATCCCCCAGGCTGTGGCTAAGCCACGTCTCCGCAATATCCTTTCTTTCAGGAGTGCTAGTTCTGCAAGTTTCGCAGGAGAGCTTCTGTAAAGTTTGGAAGGTAGGAGACGAGGTACTGGCAGAAGTAAAGCTGTGAGTACCGGGCGTGAGTCGTGCTTCGGTAGCTCAGTTGGTAGAGCACTTGCCCGCGAAAGGCAAAGGTCCCGAGTTCGAGTCTCGGTCGGGCACACAGTTTTAAGCTGCCAGGAAGTTTCATATCAGCGCACACTCCGCTGCAGAGTGAAAATCTCATTCTGGAAACATCCCCCAGGCTGTGGCTAAGCCACGTCTCCGCAATATCCTTTCTTTCAGGAGTGCTAGTTCTGCAAGTTTCGCAGGAGAGCTTCTGTAAAGTTTGGAAGGTAGGAGACGAGGTACTGGCAGAAGTAAAGCTGTGAGTACCGGGCGTGAGTCGTGCTTCGGTAGCTCAGTTGGTAGAGCACTTGCCCGCGAAAGGCAAAGGTCCCGAGTTCGAGTCTCGGTCGGGCACACAGTTTTAATCTGAAAATTGCTGTATTCAAACTGGTCATCCAAGAAAAGGAAATAACCAACAGTAAAAATGCACAATGTCCAGAGCTCGTAAATTTTTTGGCATTTGCACATAAACTGTGCTTTGTGTGCTTCTTCACAAGAAGGAAGTAGATTCAGTCTTGTTTGGATCTTTCAAACAACCAGTCGCAAATACCCTTCCAACTGGAGTCCAGACCGCTGTTTCTTCCTGAGTAATGACAGTAAGTTGATGGGAAGGGCAATAACATGCCCGCTGCCTTCTTGCTATTCATTCAGAGTCTGCATCCAAAAATTTTCAAGTAACTTCAGCTTAAATTCAATTCCAAGTGTTCTATCACATGGGATTTCTGGTAATTCCTCTTGTTATACTGTTGGCAAGTGATGTTACGATCGTATCGAACAAATTGTGGGTCCAGTCATACTTAGACGAAAAATTTTTCCCGAATAGTTGACCAAGGTTTTCGAGAAGTACCAGACGAATTCGATTACTCTTACCTACAGCCAACTTATTTTCCTCCACCAAACCACCAAACAATTCTACATCTACATTGATACTCCGCAAGCCACCCAACGGTGTGTGGCGGAGGGCACTTTACGTGCCACTGTCATTACCTCCCTTTCCTGTTCCAGTCGCGTATGGTTCGCGGGAAGAACGACTGTCTGAAAGCCTCCGTGCGCGCTCTAATCTCTCTAATTTTACATTCGTGATCTCCTCGGGAGGTATAAGTAGGGGGAAGCAATATATTCGATACCTCATCCAGAAACGCACCCTCTCGAAACCTGGACAGCAAGCTACACCGCGATGCAGAGCGCCTCTCTTGCAGAGTCTGCCACTTGAGTTTATTAAACATCTCCGTAACGCTATCACGGTTACCAAATAACCCGGTGACGAAACAAGCCGCTCTTCTTTGGATCTTTTCTATCTCCTCCGTCAACCCGACCTGGTACGGATCCCACACTGATGAGCAATACTCAAGTATAGGTCGAACGAGTGTTTTGTAAGCCACCTCCTTTGTTGATGGACTACATTTTCTAAGCACTCTCCCAATGAATCTCAACCTGGTACCCGCCTTACCAACAATTAATTTTATATGATCATTCCACTTCAAATCGTTCCGTACGCATACTCCCAGATATTTTACAGAAGTAACTGCTACCAGTGTTTGTCCCGCTATCATATAATCATACAATAAAGGATCCTTCTTTCTATGTATTCGCAATACATTACATTTGTCTATGTTAAGGGTCAGTTGCCACTCCCTGCACCAAGTGCCTATCCGCTGCAGATCTTCCTGTATTTCGCTACAATTTTCTAATGCAGCAACTTCTCTGTATACTACAGCATCATCCGCGAAAAGCCGCATGGAACTTCCGACACTATCTACTAAGTCATTTATATATATTGTGAAAAGCAATGGTCCCATAACACTCCCCTGTGGCACGCCAGAGGTTACTTTAACGTCTGTAGACGTCTCTCCATTGATAACAACATGCTGTGTTCTGTTTGCTAAAAACTCTTCAATCCAGCCACACAGCTGGTCTGATATTCCGTAGGCTCTTACTTTGTTTATCAGGCGACAGTGCGGAACTGTATCGAACGCCTTCCGGAAGTCAAGAAAAATAGCATCTACCTGGGAGCCTGTATCTAATATTTTCTGGGTCTCATGAACAAATAAGGCGAGTTGGGTCTCACACGATCGCTGTTTGCGGAATCCATGTTGATTCCTACATAGTAGATTCTGGGTTTCCAGAAATGACATGATACGCGAGCAAAAAACATGTTCTAAAATTCTACAAGAGATCGACGTAAGAGATATAGGTCTATAGTTTTGCGCATCTGCTCGACGACCCTTCTTGAAGACTGGGACTATCTGTGCTCTTTTCCAATCATTTGGAACCCTCCGTTCCTCTAGAGACTTGCGGTACACGGCTGTTAGAAGGGGGGCAAGTTCTTTCGCGTACTCTGTGTAGAATCGAATTGGTATCCCGTCAGGTCCAGTGGACTTTCCTCTATTGAGTGATTCCAGTTGCTTTTCTATTCCTTGGACACTTATTTCGATGTCAGCCATTTTTTCGTTTGTGCGAGGATTTAGAGAAGGAACTGCAGTGCGGTCTTCCTCTGTGAAACAGCTTTGGAAAAAGGTGTTTAGTATTTCAGCTTTACGCGTGTCATCCTCTGTTTCAATGCCATCATCATCCCGTAGTGTCTGGATATGCTGTTTCGAGCCACTTACTGATTTAACGTAAGACCAGAACTTCCTAGGATTTTCTGTCAAGTCGCTACATAGAATTTTACTTTCGAATTCAATGAACGCTTCACGCATAGCCCTCCTTACGCTAACTTTGACATCGTTTAGCTTCTGTTTGTCTGAGAGGTTTTGGCTGCGTTTAAACTTGGAGTGGAGCTCTCTTTGCTTTCGCAGTAGTTTCCTAACTTTGTTGTTGTACCACGGTGGGTTTTTCCCGTCCCTCACAGTTTTACTCGGCACGTACCTGTCTAAAACGCATTTTACGATTGCCTTGAACTTTTTCCATAAACACTCAACATTGTCAGTGTCGGAACAGAAATTTTCGTTTTGATCTGTTAGGTAGTCTGAAATCTGCCTTCTATTACTCTTGCTAAACAGATAAACCTTCCTCCCTTTTTTTATATTCCTATTAACTTCCATATTCAGGGATGCTGCAACGGCCTTATGATCACTGATTCCCTGTTCTGTACATACAGAGTCGAAAAGTTCGGGTCTGTTTGTTATCAGTAGGTCCAAGATGTTATCTCCACGAGTCGGTTCTCTGTTTAATTGCTCGAGGTAATTTTCGGATAGTGCACTCAGTATAATGTCACTCGATGCTCTGTCCCTACCACCCGTCCTAAACATCTGAGTGTCCCAGTCTATATCTGGTAAATTGAAATCTCCACCTAAGACTATAACATGCTGAGAAAATTTATGAGAAATGTATTCCAAATTTTCTCTCAGTTGTTCTGCCACTAATGCTGCTGAGTCGGGAGGTCGGTAAAAGGAGCCAATTATTAACCTAGTTCGGTTGTTTAGTGTAACCTCCACCCATAATAATTCACAGGAACTATCCACTTCTACTTCACTACAGGATAAACTACTACTAACAGCGACGAACACTCCACCAGCGGTTGCATGCAATCTATCTTTTCTAAACACCGTCTGTACCTTTGTAAAAATTTCGGCAGAATTTATCTCTGGCTTAAGCCAGCTTTCTGTACCTATAACGATTTCAGCTTCGGTGCTTTCTATCAGCGCTTGAAGTTCCGGTACTTTACCAACGCAGCTTCGACAGTTGACAATTACAATACCGATTGCTGCTTGGTCCCCGCATGTCCTGACTTTGCCCCGCACCCGTTGAGGCTGTTGCCCTTTCTGTACTTGCCCAAGGCCATCTAACCTAAAAAACCGCCCAGCCCACGCCACACAACCCCTGCTACCCGTGTAGCCGCTTGTTGCTTGTTGTGGACTCCTGACCTATCCAGCGGAACTCGAAACCCCACCACCCTATGGCGCAAGTCGAGGAATCTGCAGCCCACACGGTCGCAGAACCGTCTCAGCCTCTGATTCAGACCCTCCACTCGGCTCTGTACCAAAGGTCCGCAGTCAGTCCTGTCGACGATGCTGCAGATGGTGAGCTCTGCTTTCATCCCGCTAGCGAGACTGGCAGTCTTCACCAAATCAGATAGCCGCCGGAAGCCAGAGAGGATTTCCTCCGATCCATAGCGACACACATCATTGGTGCCGACATGAGCGACCACCTGCAGATGGGTGCACCCTGTACCCTCCATGGCATCCGGAAGGACCCTTTCCACATCTGGAATGACTCCCCCCGGTATGCACACGGAGTGCACATTGGTTTTCTTCCCCTCTCTTGCTGCCATTTCCCTAAGGGGCCCCATTACGCGCCTGACGTTGGAGCTCCCAACTACCAGTAAGCCCACCCTCTGCGACTGCCCGGATCTTGCAGACTGAGGGGCAACCTCTGGAACAGGACAAGCAGCCATGTCAGGCCGAAGATCAGTATCAGCCTGAGACAGAGCCTGAAACCGGTTCGTCAGACAAACTGGAGAGGCTTTCCGTTCAGCCCTCCGGAATGTCTTTCGCCCCCTGCCACAACTTGAAACGACCTCCCACTCTACCACAGGTGAGGGATCAGCCTCAATGCGGGCAGTATCCCGGGCAACCACAGTCTTAGTCCGATCAGGGGATGCGTGGGACGAGCTGGCCGTCCCCGACAAACCCCCATCCGGACCCCCACAGTGATGCCCATTGGCAACAGCCTCAAGCTGTGTGACCGAAGCCAACACTGCCTGAAGCTGGGAGCGAAGGGATGCCAACTCAGCCTGCATCCGAACACAGCAGTTGCAGTCCCTATCCATGCTAAAAACTGTTTTGCAAAGAACGTCTGAACTAATCTACAGAGAGCGCAAACAAATCGACAAAATTTAAACGGTTATTAAAATACAAGATTGCCTAGTAAATGCAGTAATGCTGCTACTTGCGCACTGCTGACACTGCTCGGCGGCGGAAGGAGACTAAGCGAAATTACACTATTCAGGTACTAAAACACGATGCTACACTCTCAAATACTATAATACGCCCGAAATTTATGAATTAAACAATGCAAGTACCAAAAACACGCAAAGAAATTAAGAATTAAACTATGTAGCAAATGAGTGAGCTAGGAGTATACGACTTGCTGCTGCAGCTGCTTATCCAACGGCGGCAGGGAGCACACTGACTGCGACCAACCGACACTGGCCGTTCAAAACAAAAACAGTAGACAAACGACTACGCGAATTTACACTATTGAGGTACTAAAACACGATGCTACACTCTCAAATACTATAATACGCCCGAAATTTATGAATTAAACAATGCAAGTACCAAAAACACGCAAAGAAATTAAGAATCAAACTATGTAGCAAATGAGTGAGCTAGGAGTATACGACTTGCTGCTCAGCTGCTTATCCAACGGCGGCAGGGAGCACACTGACTGCGACCAACCGACACTGGCCGTTCAAAACAAAAACAGTAGACAGACGACTACGCGAATTTATACTATTCACGTACTAAAACGCGATGCTACAACTCTCTAATACTATAATACGCCCGAAATTTATGAATTAAACAATGCAAGTACCAAAAACACGCAAAGAAATTAAGAATTAAACTATGTAACAAATGAGTGAGCTAGGAGTATACGACTTGCTGCTGCAGCTGCTTATCCAACGGCGGCAGGGAGCACACATGCCGCATTTCGCCTTCTCCGTCTGTCCATGTTTCCTCTTCAATGCAAGCACTTTCTCATTAAGAAAGACAATATTACTATTTCGGCCTTTGAAGTAATACGTTAAAATCAATTTCTCAACAACGTCGGCCAACTGTCACAATATTAGAAGCTATTTTTCGTCGAGAAGCAGAGCCGCAAGTGTGGGACTACTGTTTAATTGGAACGCACGAAGTCCATCTTTCAGCTTCACAACCCACCGAAGAACTTTATCGCAAGACAACGAGCGTACCTCCATGTGCAATAGAAGCGGACCATGAGTGGAACCCATCTCCTCGCAAACAATGCGAAGCAGCCTACAGTGTAAAGGTCGTGCTTTCACAAATCTTACAGCAATCACTGACTTCCGGTTGTTCTGCCTTATAAGCCAGCGCCTCCCCGTGTATCACGCAGTGCGTGAATTCTACAGAAGAAGAAACAGCACACGCTATTGTCATGAACCCTTTATTTAGTTCCAGTAGATGCTGTCACCCCATCGGTACAGACACCAACGCGGTTTATCCGTGACAAGTTGTTGTCAACAAGAAAGGAATTCACAAAAAAGAAAACATCTTCGCCAGAAGTCCTCCCCCCCCCCCTTCCAGAAATTTGCAAAATAGAAAGTCCTGGTGCATTTTATTTTCATAGTAGTAGCGTACAAAAACAATAAGCTGGAAAGACTCTCAGTACTGTCATCAAGTTGCAGAGAGCGAATTTTGGGATCGTGAGGACGCGATAGCAATTTATTTTTCATGTCAGTGATGGCCGCGTCAGTATGACGTCACAGTGGTATTGTCCCCAGACACTCGCCGAAGCTCTCTCGTTGCGTGATTTTGGACATTTTGACAGTTCTGGGAGAACATATTTTCTCACGAGTGATCTTTGATTATTTGAATATTGCAATTAAATAAGATAATTCCAGGGATAGTCTTTGGGCTTTTCTAGGAAGTAGTACTTTTTTCACGAATCTTACATTTCCGTTTAGTTGTTGCTTGTGGCGTTTAAAAAATTTGATGGGTTTATCTACATGGTGTGGACCTGCAGGAGTCCGTTTAGTTTTATAGGCTTCAGTCTATCGTTAGCTAAACTCTCCAAACAAAGACTAAATTGTGAAGGTTCCTTATTATTCCAAAGAATGCTGGTAAAGTCTAGTGTCAATTAATCAATTTCATATTTCCACACTTCGTACTTGCGTTTAGAGCTAACGTGGCTGATAGGAAATGAGAGAGATGCGAACAAAGAATGTACTTAGATTAAATTCGCATCTTTTTCCTTGCGAGGACTTCATACTTTCGACGTAAAAGACACACTCAGTGAATCACTTCGGGGGATCTCTGGTAACCACTGAGAATCAGCCACTTATCGATGGGAATCTGTACTTGATCCGATTGTTGGACTACATGCACTAGAATTCCACTTCTAGCTGTCTCACTGCATTTTTCGTGTTTCTGGAAGCCAGTCTGAAATTGGTATGGACATTCAGAATGGCTGTGATACACAATTTATTCTTGCATTCAGCGCTGCAAGGATGTGGCGGTCGCATTGTCAAACGGCTTATTGTCATCAGTGGTCGTTAAACGTCTGGTAAGCAGCTAACCTAGCGGGTGATCGGGGGCAGTAGCTGCGTGATGAAATACGACTCGTGAATTTTCTCGCCATTCCTGCTGACAGTGTTTACTGGTCATTTTCTGCGAAATAAAACTGCAAACTAACGTACAAGAAGAGGTCTCCAGTGGTGGGACTGACTTTATGAAACAGTCTGTACGGTGATGTAGGTTAAACTCCAAAGCCGGCCGGAGTGGCAGAACAGTTCTAGGCCCTACAGTTTGGAACCGCGCGACCGCTACGGTCGCAGCTTCGAATCCTGCCTCGGCCATGGATGTGTGTGATGTCCTTAGGTTCGTTAGGTTTAAGTAGTTCTAAGTTCTAGGGTAATGATGACCTCAGATGTTAAGCCCCATAGTGCTCAGAGCCATTTGAACCATTTTACCACTAATTCTTTTTGCCTATGGACAAACTAACGTGGACTCAAGCGAAAGCAGGGGTTATGAGTAAAACTAAATTCAAGCAAAATGAGAAATAGAAAAAAAATGCATGCAGTAACATGAACGAAAATGTGAAGTAAATCGAAGTTAATACATAACAATAATCAGAATTACATAAACAAGTGGAAGAAGGCTAATAGGGAAAAAATGAGATTAATGATGTGACAAAGGAATAGAAACAAATTAAATTTAAACCATTTAACTGATAAAAAATAATGATCAAAGTCATTTGGATAAAGATTCCAAAATAAAAAATTCAAAGCATCCAACAAGATTTGGAGCCACTTTATTTTGCATACGAGGTCAGTATCTGTATCGCACAGCCATACCATTCTCAAACTTACCACCATATCTAAAGCTATAGACCATCACACGAAATTCCGAAATTCTCCCTTGGATTACTTGCAAACGAGGGCGCGACAGGGTGGATAGCTGCAGGGTGTGATTCCATGGACCTTTAACCTACATCACTGTATGGATTGTTTCTAAAAGTCGATCCCACCATTGGGATCCCACCTTGTTAGTTCATGAAAACGAGAATTTTCGGTCGTCGGAAGACCGCTTCTTATAGTAAGACATACAAATATTTCAATGAAGACAGGCGCCGCCCCCCCCCCCCCAACCCCACCCTCTGTTACTACGGCTGCAAAGTTAGAACCGAGAGACCCAGTGTCGAAATCATGCAGTTTCCTTGTGAGTCGCCAAGAGAAACTTCAAGACACACAACTGCTCAGAAACAACTCAAAAATTCCTCAGGGGATGTCAGAAATGGCGTCAATGAAACTAACCCTTTCCCCGAGGCGTTGGTTCCCACACATTTCGCGGTCGAAAACGGCAGTTCGCAGCGTGATGGGCGACAGGAAGGTGTCCTTGACAACATTTGACACTTCTGACGTCCTTGGATGTTTCAGTTCTTCTCTAAAGACAGCTCCCTCCGAGAAGCCTAGGATTTTGACAATCTAAAGCGCCAGTTGGACAGAATTTGGTGTAATATCCATTTGAATGACATCCAGCATATCAACGAGTGTAAAAACTGTACGCATAAGGGTTAAAGGTGGACCTATGCGTTCTTGATTTGCTCAGTTTGTGATGCGTTACCTCTCGAATGAATCACCCATTTTCTCTGAAATTGTAATCATCTGTGTGTCTGTACATGTAAATCACATCCACCAATTTTGCGTCCCATTCGCATAATGCCTTGTTGTTGCATCGTTCCTTTTTTTGTCTTACATTCCCTCTTGAACCACCCTGTATTTCAATCCACATCACTTCGATAAACTTTGTGCACATGGTGAACAGAGCAAGTGACTCTTGTTACCCAGACAGTGACAGAGTAGCCCAGCTGATCGATGCTTGTTGTCGTCGTGTGTTTCAGGCCTGGGGCAGTACCTGGGTGCACCGTGCGTCGACGACTGCAGCCCCTCGCTGCCACACACCTTCTGCGACCCCGTGACGCAGGTGTGCGAGTGCGAGAAGCACTACCCCGTCAAGTTGGGCGCCACCAAGGGCTGCGCCAAGCGTGAGTACTGCCACCACTGCATGTGCTTTGCCTAATGGACTCCACACACACACACACACACACACACACACACACACACACATACACACACACACGGTGTAGAAGGCGAGGGCCTGGAGGGTGTCCACTGTGAAACCCTACCCACTGGGTACCTACGGCGACCAGGGCAGCGCCAGATATCGGGATCGGAGCGAGCACGAGTGGCATGTTGCGGGTTGCATACTTCACAAGTGAAGGCGCCGCTGTTACGTCAGTGCTAGCAGGCTACCGTCGTTCCCGCTGTAAGTTCCCCGACTATGACGAGTCTGAGAACCGTGGCGCTGCAGTCGCTTCATTCCTATGGACTCACTCACTACCTTTACATGCGACACATCTTCCGACGAAAACCGAATTTCGAAAACCCTTTTTTCAATCCTTCATGTTACATTTAAGGTCTGAAGCTGGTTTGCTAGCCCTGTTAAATATGGCACTTCCAGAACAGCCGTTATACTTTCTGATTTAGTCAGCACAATTGCTATTTCTCTTCAGACGAAGTGTAAACAGCGTGTAATGGTACTTGAATTACGTAACCATCATGGCACAGCACCTCAACCTCTCGATACCAACAATATTCTACTGTGTTTCTGTAAAATAGTTAACATATTTCTGTGACAACATTCAGATTTGATGTCATTAATGTAGAGGTATATGTATATATTGCAATGATATTATTCTTATGTGTATTCTTTCTTTTGTCACTATGATCTTTAACGTACTTGTAACTCTGATTTTTGGGCGCGTAAGCGGTTATTAGAGAATCAAGTTTTGGTCGTCATGTTAAAAAGACGCAAATTGTAGACAGTTTGTGAAATGTGAACTTTATCAGTGAGGAAGATATTTTCAAGTATGTTTTATATTGTGAAGTGATGTTTTGGAACGAGTTACGTGATATTGCAACAAAAGTAATAAAAAAGAAGTGTAACTTAAATTCGGAGTGCTGATTATTTTTTTACATCACCATTGTCCTAACTTGCAAAAGTTTAATCTTCATGAATGGTTTATGAAACACATCTATAAAACTTTAGAATATCGCAGAATAACACCTAGGCCTCTTTGCATCCGAGCTTGAAATCATCACTACCTAGATTTTCGACGATTGAGCCATGAGTTCACAACGAGACCAGCGTGGGAAACACGAAAAGATGAGTGCCAAGTTTATCCATTATTTCAAGAAATGACTCCTGCCACATAATATAACTTTGTTGTTGCCCGAAAATGCAATATTTAGCAGCATGAGCAACACTACAATCATAATTAATTTTTGACCTTTGTTGTGGTAGGGTTGTTAGAAGCTTCAGTCTAATATTTCTATTTCACTGTACAAAAAGCCACTCCGTCCATTTTAGCCAAAGTACCGTTTCAAAATCGGTTGCGTTTACATTGGAGCGAAAATCGGTTGCGGAATTGGAAGACCGGCAACTAAAAGCGGATTTCCAGAATCGATTCTGAAGTGTTTACATCGGTTTATGAAATCCGGTTTTGAGAGCCACATGTAACCGAAGTGATTGTCGCTTATTGATGAACTCTGTAGTGTAAGGCTAGGCGTGACTTACGGTTAGTGTGGAAGACGAGTACACGATCTAGCTGCCGTAAAGCAGCGCTGACAACGCGAAGTGACTGACTGTTCGGGTCAGATGGCCTTCAACGAAGCTGTGTTTTGTGAGACGGTGAAGGGCGTAAGATGAAAATCAGCTGATGCAAAGTATGCCAGTCGCGAATCTGGAATAAGTTTCACGCTGTAGTCTACGTTTCAGACGAAATACGTACACGTTTCGTCCAGTGCAAACAAAATGGTTTTATTCTTCTTTATTCCAACATCTCTATGAGAAAACACGTGTACTGCTTCGATCGAAAACTGGACAGAGCGAAACGTCACTGTTATTTTGCGACAAAAAAGCACGCTTTTTCTGTATGCATTAGTCATGGCAAGTTGCGTTTATTGGTTAACAGCGAGTTGTGTAGTTCATCATTAATTGCTGTAATTTATTTTAATAATTAATCTCCATTCAGAGATTGCACTTCATCCTCATGCCAAATTTTCTGCTACGGTCGTTTCGAACTAGGTAGCTCGTCTAAAGTCTGTAGGCACGGTGTTTCACAATTTGATACACACTTATAGATTGACTGGTAGATAAAGTTTTACATATGAGTCCACGTCCGGAACCGTCGTCCGACAAAGGTACGGATCGCCAAAGTTATACGTGCCGGCGCTTGTAAATGAATTCGGATGTATATAACAGGTGATTCCGTGATGATGATACAAACTTTCTTGGATGATGGAGAAGGATAAATCCATCAGTCGGACGTAAGGGTCCTCTTCCGAAACAAACGAATCGAGAGTTATGATAACCGTTCTGACACTTCTGACTGTGGAGTACGTGTACCGGTACTGTTGCTGCTAAGACCGTAGGGTACGCAGCTATCAGAGGTGGCACTATGGACCAAAGCAAGGAAAAATGTACAGTAAACATGAGTTCTTAAACACACACATTAAGAGGTAAGAGCACTTGTTCAATAGAGATGATCTGCTTCAAATTAGCGAAGATGAACAAGTCCTCATAGCTTCTCTTGTATGCGTTTTAGAGCCCATGTTGAGTGGACTTTCTTTCTCGTCTTCTTCCATACTACCACTTGCAGAGGTATCGGAACGGTTTTCTTTTATAACTTTAGACTCGTTCGTTTTCGATAGAGGAACCCTTACGTCAAATTGGTATAGTAATCCGTTCCTATCATCCTTGAAAGCTTGTAACATCATCTCGGGCTCACCGTGTATAGATTTATATTTACAGGCGCCTGTGCCAGTAAATTTGACGCTCTGAAGCATGGGATGACGTTTTGGAGACATGGGCTCCTACGTAAAACTTAATCTACTAAGTGCCCTCCACAACCTTTATAAGAGTTTGACATGAACTGTGAAACACCCTGTAGATATGCCCTCATTATAATACCCCTTCGTATCTATGAAAACTGGCCCACCTCCTACCGTAACGCGATCCCACCTCATTTCATGAACAAGTTAACACTTGATACTTCCTGACAGATTAAAACTGTGTGCCGGACCGAGACTCGAACTCGGGACCTTTGCCTTTCGCGGGCAAGTGCTCTGCCGACTGAGCTACCCAAGCACGGCTCACGACCCGTCCTCACAGATTCAAGTCTGCCAGTACCTCGTCTCCTACAGTTTTAATCTGTCAGGAAGTTTCTTATCAGCGCACACTCCGCTGCAGAGTGAAAATCTCATTCAAGTTAACACTTGCTCAGCGCAACGGTAAATAGTGCTTCAAGAACGTGTAAGTTCACTTCCACGTTGAAATTTCTTACAAATAGAACTACAAATTGAGATCTGAAACGTTTAATATTGTCACGTGGCCAGCTGCCATGTGTACTGAGTGCTATGTTTACACCCTGATTGTTTTTAGTGCGATCTTACGAATTACCATACTCTGATTTTAATGTCGATATTACTGAACAGTGACTATGATAAACAACACTCAATGTGACGCGACACGGACACCAAAAAAAAAAAAATATTTCAACAACAAAATTAAGCACACGTATGTCACCTATTTCACAGCACGTATTTCAGCTATTCAGTAACTCTGAGGCAGTACTGAGGATCGTACTATCTTCTCTTCTTACAAGAATCAGTAACCTTCGGTACTGATAGGCAAATGCGTCCATACCAGATACGACACTCTCAAATCGCAGGTGTTTCTTGACGTCAAATTATTCTACAGAGTTGAGCCTCAATACGAGTGTATCAGACGAGAGGTATCATGAACAAGCAGCATTTACGTCAATAAAGAACCATTATTTTCGCCTCGGTGTTTTGTCTGATAAATAATATTATACGGCGAGTATTACGAATGGAATCTTAACGAAAATCCACTGTAAACCTAGAAGATAAGAATACCTGTATGCTTCGAGATAGTCACGACGGTAATAATAAATAATTCTTAGCGATACTGAAACTATAGCAAATCATTTTTCTTTGCATTCAGTCATTTAGCGTGAGGAAATATCTCTCTTCCTTTGATAACTTAAGAAATATACGCAGTTTAACGTTGCCGCACATGTACACAAACACTGTAATTATTTCAGTGGAAAATATTTCTCTGACTTTGTTTATTCCTGCGATACTGTTAGCGTAGATTAACACATCTGGTAGTCTGTCAACCTTATATGTGATCGCTGAATACAACAATAAATAAATTGCGTAAGATTAGTTTTTTTGTCCTAAGTTGAATTAATTTGTATCTTGGTTTTCTCGTAATCTTTCCTTTTATCTTCGTGTTTACTTTCTTTAGTGCATTAGTCGTAAATATATAAAAGACTTCAATTTTAAATATTATACTTCTCGACGAACGCACTCGTTAAAAATTTTTTCTTTCTTTTTCCCTCTCTCTTCTTTTATTAAATTTAGATTGCAAGTGCCATAAAAGGTTTCTTTCTGTCTTTTGCTCTCACTTTAAATCTCCATTGCCACTCTTAATGAACGCTGGTCGTATCGTCAGAGACAATTAAATGATCGGGTCTGTCCTTAATTGATTACGGTTGGATACGACAAACGTTCACCTGTTCTGTATTTTATCAACCCTCGTCTTTCACGTAATACATACAACGATTCTAGTCACAAAAATCAGAAACCGATCTCTCTTAATTTTTTCTTAATTTCAATTTGAACTATGGAAAATCCAGGATGGATTATTTATACTTTATTGATTATTCATATAATAACGATGCAACTCTTACAGTGAATGTGATGGATTAATGCCAGCAAAGAAACTAATCCCCCTTATCTGAAGCGAATCTCACAACAAAAACAAAACAGATACCCTACGTGTCACCGTCACTTGCAATCAACAATTATACAATGATAATCAAAGCTCTGTCTCTTCAGAAGTTGGCAGTTCGCGAACCCGCTAGTAAAATCTAATTTTATAATGGTCACTCATGACAGTGAATTCTCAAACTTACAAAATAGTTTGATATGGTTCCAAAGTTTTAGGGTCGAAATCGATCTATGCGATAGGGCAGATCTCGGCTTTCAAATACCAGACGCTCTATGCAGTACAAAACAATAGCGCCCACTGAATACCATTCGCCAGAGACTGCCGCAATAACAATAATCGCTACACCGATACTTCACCTCGCTCGGGTATAAAAAATCCCCGTCAATCACGTAATAATATTTAGCACGGCTCAAGTACCTTAGAGCAAGCCAATAGTTCCACTAGCTTTACCTGCAGGAAAAAATCTTATCCATCATTCAACACAAATCAGACTACATAACGATGCTGTATCAAATAAACTGCAAAAGATACTGCATAAGCTATGTCGTTCCTTCAAATTCAGTTACTATAAAGATCATCATCATGTAATAAGTGTATTTGCATTGTGGTTACAAAAGAACTTCTGAACTAACTTCCACACAAACAGCTAACCGAAAACAAGTTTTTTGGAGCACACTGAAATTCCAAGGTAGCTTTATCGCTCCACACGTGCTAACCGCATTCACTATGCACAGTTAGACTTACTGCACGAGACGAGTAATAAGAGTAGTTCACCAGCGTCTTCCCAACAAGACGATCTGCCTTGCTTGGTTCGTGACAAGAAGGGAATTGCCCGTCCTCCATTTTAATCTCAAAATGTACCATCTTTCGAGACAAACATGTACCAGTTTTGAAATATTACAATATTAAAATCGTTGGAGGCGATGGCTGTCGATTTCTGGAATCTGCTGTAGCCGCCGCCGCACTCTCTCTGTTTTATTGCAACGCTGCCCATTTTAATGCGATTCTGTCTGTTTTAATTATTCGGGAGTTGACCGTCTGGTTTTACACTTTCTTTGCTTTTTGCGTTTAATTTGATTGGGAAACCGTTGAGATTGAACTTAACATATACATGGATGGACATGAGAAATGAAAGGTTGCAATAAATTTTTCATCTGTGATTATTACTTCACGTACGAAATATTCTGTTGCAGATTAATAAAAATGAATTTCTTTGAATATTCCAAAATAATGATTCAAGTTTTACTTTTATTCAAGTACTAAAGCTGTTTGTGCAAGAATGAAAATAATATTGTCCATTGAACTTAGCAAACATTTTCACGTTGCAGTGGATTTTTGTTTAACTGGATATACCCCAACAAGCTTTGAAGCAAAAGACTATCTTTACTATATGAAAATGTTTTCTTTTTTTATGTATTGCTAAGCTCTCATGAAAATTATCCACTTTTAAATACACTTTACGATATGTTAAGAATTTATCACTTTTTTGAATGAAAATTTACAAAAGCTGCAGCTTGTATCCACCTGTGAATGCACAAGATAAAATCTACTATCTCCTTTTATTCCGCGTCTGGAATGCTGTGAAAGGAAACACGTTATTATTTTCGTTCACCTCTACCTATACCCCTTTTAGGATGTGGTCGCTATTGCGATCGTGTATTTAAATCTGCCGCTGCTGCAGACAGCTCGCTCGCAGCACATTTCCACACCGCCAGCGATATCCAATAAAATGCTGAAATTTCTTAAATAAATTGGGTAATATCCGGTGTGAACTTTGCAGTGATTGTGACAAACAGATTTTACTAGATAAATATATTTTAACAGAAACAATTAAAATCTTTACACACCTTTTACAGTCCCAGCTGAAAATGGCGTCGATAATCAACTTATGACAAATGAAGACTACCTAAGAGCCTAATGCAACGTGACGGGTTCCTCTCCCATTCAGTCCGTGCAGAAGACAAGCGATTCTACTACAATATATTGCCTATTTATATCTTAATTAATTCTTGTACAGTCTTTGTCATTTTTAATTACATATCGTTTCTTCTGTGGCGGTTTTCACATCCTCCGCCACAGATAGTATTCCACACTCTTTGAATAATCATTTATAATAGCAGAATTCATAATTATCTCTTTCCTCACAAAATTAAGTGTCCTTTCGAAATTCAATTAACAGAAATACATGTAAATTATTTGTTACAGTGAGCATTATACATCGAAATGTTCTTTTAACTTGCACTTTGGATGCGTAGCTGCCAGAGAACGTGGCACTGTTGCAAGTACGTTTCGTTTTTTATTTTTTCTTCCTATTTAAATACTTTACATAAGATCTAAAAAAAAATTTAAATTTCTTTAAAATTCTCGAAAAAATTTTTTAAGAAATTTTAAGGGTCCTCTAGTTATTTGGTAATATATATTACATAGGTCTTTTCCTCCTTATGTAGTTCACCTGAGGATGCTGTTTTAATGCAGCGAAACCGCTCGTGACAACAAAGAAATAACCAGTTATAGCTGTCTCGCGGTTCATGTTACTTATATACGCATTCATTGTGAAGTTCAGCCGCTGTGGCTGCCCGTGTTACAAAGTTATATCTGACGCAGCGAAAGTGCTTCCGAGTTAGCAGACACACAAAACACGATACACTGGAAGTCGGCATATATGACAGTCAATTTTCAAGCTACAGACAAAGGTGATAGATAATGTGGATGCAGTTGTCGGAAAGCATCCGGCTCACTGCCGTACCACATGGGGCATCAATACACAATGTGTGACTGGAATAAAGATTTCTTAGCAGACAGGATGCACTGTGTCGACAAATGTACAAATAATTACAAGTGCGCTCAAGGGCAGTGATAACAAAAGAACCAACACAATGGATTTAGCCGGTTGTTGGAAAACAAATTGACTCATTCAGTTGTAGTTTTACGTATCGGCTGAATTACTCATTTATTCTTTTGATCTAAACCATTCTATAAGAGCGACGGAATGAAAACAGACGGGCAGTGCGCCCCATTCTGTTCTGAGCGGAAAAATTCGATCGTTTGGCCATTGTTAAATCTGCATTGTCGATTGCGCTCTGTTATCGCCAGTCGTCATTCCTGTTGGCGTTTCAGGATTGGAAAAAACCGACTGGTTAAAACCGATACCGGCATCTTAGTTTCGGTATTGTTTGACCTCGGTTATGACACTTTACTTTTTTTACGTTAACCGAGGGGGAAAAAATCCGAAATATCACTAAGCCATAGCAGCAGTGCTAGGATTTTTCGTTCTTAAATACTCGTCTTTTTTTTTTTTAAAAAAAAAGCGACTAATGTTTACTCGTGAAATTTCCTTTGCTTTCTGCTTTCCCTTCTTTGCTTAGAACTGGGTTTCCATCTGAGCTCTTGATATTCATACAAGTGGATCTCTTTTCTCCAAAGGTCCCTTCAGTTTTCCTGTAGGTAGTACCTATCTTGCCCCTAGTGAGATACGCCTCCACATCCTTACATTTGTCCTCTAGCCATCCTTGCTTAGCCATTTTGCACTTCCTGTCGATCTCATTTTTGAGACGATTTTATTCGTTTTTGCCTGCTTTATTTACTGCATTTTTATATCTTCTCCTTTCATCAATTAAATTCAGTATCTCTTCTGTTACCCAAGGATTTCGACTAGCCCCCGTCTTTTTACCTACTTGATCCTCTGCTGCCTTCACTATTTCATTCCTCAAAGCTACCCATTCTTCTTCTACCGTACTTCTTTCCCCAGTTCATGCCAATTGTTCCCTTATGCTCTCCCTGCAACTCTGTACAACCTATGGTTTAGTCAGTTTATCCAGGTACCATCTCCTTAAATTCCCACCTTTTTGCAGTTTCTTCAGTTTTAATCTACAGTTCATAACCAATAGATTGTGGTCAGAGTCGACATCTGCCACTGGAAATGTCTTACAATTTAAAACCTGGTTCCTAAATCTCTGTCTTACCATTATATAATCTATCTGATACCTTCTAGTATCTCCAGGATTCTTCCATGTATACAACCTTCTTTTATGATTCTTGAACCAAATGTTAGCTATGATTGAGTTATGCTCTGTGCAAAATTCTACCAGACGGCTTCCTCTTTCATTTCTTACCCCGAATCCATATTCACCTACTATGTTTCCTTCCCTCCCTTTTCCTACTCTCAAATTTCATTCACCCACAATTTTCGTCTCCCTTCACTACCTGAATAATTTCTTTTATCTCATCATATATTTCATCAACTTCTTCATCATCTGCAGAGCTAGTTGGCATATAAATTTGTACTACTGTAGTAGGCATGTGCTTCGTGTCTATCTTGGCCACAATAATGCGTTCACTATTTTTTTTTTCACAACTAGAGAGCTACGTCAAACCAGTCTCCGGACTGAAGACAACAACAACTACTACTACTGTTATTATTATTATTATTATTATTATTATTATTATTACTTTTCGTTGTCATGCTTGAGAAACTCGAGCATATAAATGAAATGTAAAACTATTTCCTAACATAAAACTTTTTGACTTTAGTAGCCGTAATATGCATTTAAAATTGGTACTTCGTGAATTACATTCTGTCGTATTATTTACGTAAAGGAAGTAGATAAAAAAGACGATTTGTGACAAAAAAGTCTCGCTTATTTGGCGTATGGAACATTTGCTGCAATATTAGATAGTCCTATTTCTTTTTATCTAGCAGACAGTGACAAAACAGGCGCAATCAAATCGAGAAACCACACCCAGTCTCAGGTACTATTCGTATTAAGAGCTTTCTCGGTATTAGACAACGACATTTTGACTTTTCAGGTAGCGAAAAGTCGGTGGAAGTTGGATGAGGTAATAGATTCTTTGGTAGAAAGGAAAACACGCTGTGTAGAGTCGTAGCAAGATTAGAAAGAAAAAAATGCTGGAATCTAAGGGCTGAAGAAATGTGTACCGTCTTGCTTCACTGTTGTCTTTATGGGTTTTATGTTTCCTATATTTAATTTTAAGTCACACAAAAGATAAAATTGTTAGCTAATAGGCTATAAAGAGTGCAAATATTCTAAAGATTTCTTATCCTCCGTGTTACAAAGAATCCCTTCCAGTATTAACTTTAAAAAAAAAAAAAAAAAAGAAAGAGGGGTAGGGTATCAAACTGGTCGACTGGGAACGAGAGAGGCAGCACAGGGCATTTTAATTTCCACTTTCCTGAAAATAGGTTTGATGGCCATTACAAAATATTCACGTTTGAACTCCGCAGAGTGACATGAAGTGACGTGCGATAGAAGAATGCTGTATTAAGAGGCGTAGCACTGCGCTTTGGCACATTTAAGACTAAATAACATGTCTTACATTTCCTCGAACATATGTTTTATATATAAAACCCTTCGGAAAGGTGTGCGCTACAAAACGAACGTATTTTCGGAAAAGGGATTTTTTTTTTAATTTTTTGCGTCCTATCTTAAGCGTTCGGGGGGGGGGGGGGATGGAAGAGTGGGGCGCCACTTTAAAGTTTTCCTGCTGGTTCGGAAATGTCGTAGATCCGGGACTGCTTGCGTCTGACCCGCCTAAGCTCTGGAATCCAGCAACGGACGGACGACTGACTGGAATGCGATTTCAGCTCCGCCGTAGCCGGATGTATCGATTTCTTGAGCTGCACAAAGGCAAGACTGTGCAGAAAGGAGTACTTGGGAGCGGACCAAAGAGGAGCGAGACAAAAGACGCTCCAGTGGGCGTGGCGTGGCGTTTGCCGGCCGTAATTTTCGGCGCCTCTGATAAGTTTGCTCCTTCCGGCGCTTTTTGTTCACCCCCTGCCGGCTGTGCAGGGCTCCGTCACTGTGTGTATATATATACGTGTCTGCCACGGCACCTTGCTCGCCGCCCCAGCCTTTGCAGTTCTCTTATTACGGCGTCCTTATCGCGCGAAGATGGATCTTCCCTTATTGTCATTACATCGCCAGCGTGGTGTAAGTTTTTGTTTCCTGTAACTTAGCGGGAGGGGGGTGTTGGAGGGAGGGGCGTCATAATATTCTCCAGCAACCTGAAAACAGGGACAAAAAAAGATAAATAATCGACATAAAAACAACTAAAAATCTATAAGTATTCTGGTAGTTCTGTTTGAAGCAAGTTAAATTAAGAATCAAAATACATAGCATTAATATCTACACTACTAGCCATTAAAACTGCTACACCACGAAGATGACGTGCTACAGACACGAAATTTAACCGAGAGGAAGAAGATGCTGTGATATGCAAATGATTAGCTTTTCAGAGCATTCACACAAGGTGGGCACCGGTGGCGACACCTGCAAAGTGCTGACATGAGGAAAGTTTCCAACCGATTTCTCATACACAAACAGCAGTTGACCGGCGTTGCCTGATGGAACGTTGTTGTGATGCCTCGTGTAAGGAGGAGAAATGCGTACCATCACGTTTCCGACTTTGATAAAGAACGGATTGTAGCCTATCGCGATTTCGGTTTTATCGTATCGCGGCATTGCTGCTCGCGTTGGTCGAGATCCAATGACTGTTAGCTGAAGATGGAATCGGTGGCTTCAGGAGGGTAATACAGAACGCCGTGCTGGATCCCAACGGCCTCGTATCACTAGCAGTCGAGATGACAGGCATCTTATCCGCATGGCTGTAACGGATCGTGCAGCCACGTCTCGATCCCTGAGTCAACAGATGGGGACGTTTGCAAGACAACAACCATCTGCACCAACAGTTCGATGACGTTTGCAGCAGCATGGACTATCAGCTCGGAGACCATGGCTGCAGTTACCCTTGACGCTGCATCACAGACAGGAGCGCCTGCGATGGCGTACTCAACGACGAACGTGGGTGCACGAATGGCAAAACGTCATTTTTCGGATGAATCCAGGTTCTGTATACAGCATCACGATGGTCGCATCCGTGTTTGGTGACATCGCGATGAACGCACATTGGAAGCGTGTATTCGTCATCGCCATACTGGCGTATCACCCGGCGTGATGGTAATGGGGTGCCATTGGTTACACGTCTCGGTCACCTCTTGTTCGCATTGACGCCACTTTGAACAGTGGACGTTACATTTCATATGTGTTACGACCCGTGGCTCTACCTTTCATTCGATCCCTGCGAAGCCCTACATTTCAGCAGGATAATGCACGACCGCATGTTGCAAGTCCTGTACGGGCCTTTCTGGATATAGAAAATGTTCGACTGCTGCCCTGGCCAGCACATTCTCCAGATCTCTCACCAATTGAAAACGTTTGGTCAATGGTGGCCGAGCATCTGGCTCGTCACAATACGGCAGTCACTACTCTTGATGAACTGTGGTATCGTGTTGAAGCTGCATGGGCAGCTGTAACTGTACACGCCATCCAAGCTCTGTTTGACTCAATGCCCAGGCGTATCAAGGCCATTATTATGGCCAGAGGTGGTTGTTCTAGGTACCGATTTATCAGGATCTATCCACCCAAATTGCGTGAAAAAGTAATCACATGTCAGTTCTTGTATAGTATATTTGTCCAATGAATACCAGTTTATCACCTGCATTCTTGGTGTAGCAATTTTAATGGCCAGTAGTGTATGTGTCACAGGCAGCCTTTTGGAAGAAAAGTGCCATCATCCAGGTGCAAAGATTGCAGAATGAAGGAACGAACCATACACTAGACATCTATGAGCCATGGCACTAGGGCCGATTGCTCAACCTTCGCTACCTGGAGATAAAATTTGGCATTACATCGGAAACTGAAATATATTCACGACTCAGCTCTATTGAACAGGGTGTATAAAAAAGAATCAGCCGATTTAGCGTCTCCATTTCTGAAACTAATAAACATACCCAATGAATTTTGCTTGTTGAGTAACGGGAAACTCAAAGTTTTTTTTTTTTTCTTTTACACCTTCTCATTTCCCTTTGAGATGCACGACGTATGTCAATGCTGTATTCAAATTCTTCCCGCACTGCAGCGAGCATGTCTTGACTTACAGTTTCCACAGCTGCTGTTATGCGATGTCTCAGTTCATTCATTGTTGTTGGTAACGGAGGGACATAAACAAAGTCCTTTATAAAGCCCCACAAATAATAATCACATACAGTGAGGTCCGGTGACCTTGGAGGGGGGGGGGGGCAGTAATGTAAGGCTGAATCATTTGGTCCAGTGCGACCGACCCATCGTTCAGTAACCCTTTGATTTACAAATTCCCACACTTCCAGATGCCAGTGTGGCGGTGCCCCATTCTGGTGGTAAATGAAGTCGTTTGAATCAGTCTTCAACAATGGGAAAAGAAAGATTTCAAGCATATCTAGATACGTGCTTCCTGTAACAGTGTTATCGGCAAAGAAAAATGAACCGTATACATTTTCCCATGAAACTTCACAGAACACATTAAATTTTGGAGAGTTCCTCTCATGTTGTACATCATGATCTGGTTGTTCCGTACCCCATATACTCACATTATGACGGTTCACCTTTCCATTTAAATGGAGTGTTGCCTCGTCACTAAACAGTAAGCGTGGAAGAAAACTGACAGCCTCCATCTGGCCAACATCGACATTACAGAGCTCCACACGTTGTAGTTGTCTTGTGACAGCCAGAGCGAGAGCACCAGCAGCAGCGAGTACTGTTTGTATAAAGCGTTTATTTTGCATTTTGTTTACGACCTTCCACTAAGGAAGGGATTCTATTTGTGTTTATCTGCTCTGCATAGTAACTAACAGTTCTTGATAAAACTTTACGTAGTTTTCGTGTTAGATTTCTTAGTGTTTTCTTGATGGTTTAGAACAGAAAGCGCCCTAAAACCGTCTTTTGTTTGTTTCGCGGCCGTTAGCCACTAGTCACTTGAATCAGCAGTTGTCTTGTGACAGCCACAGCGAGAGCACCAACAGCAGCGAGTACTGTTTGTATAAAGCGTTTTTGTACTTATTTGCTGCGCGTAGCTTTTAAATAGTTTTTCTGGGAAAACCTAGCGTAGTTTTCGCGTCTCGTATTTCAGTGAGTGTTTCTTGATTATCAGAGTAGCTCATCAGAAGATTATCTTGGGAATTTGTCACCGTATAGAGTAGGGTAAACATAGTCATGTGTAGGGACTGTGGTTGTTGTGAGCGGACGCAAGGAGAATTGGCCACTCTTCGGGGGCAGGTGGAGGCTTTGTCTGTTAGGCTCATCGAGCTCGAGGCGCAGGCGTCGGCTCGTAGTGGCGTTGGGGCAACTGTGGTGAGACCTATGCCTACATTGGTGGCCTTGGAATCACATGGAACCCCTGATGTCGCTGCGTCTTCCGGCAGTGAGCATCTTACCGGTCAGCCATCACTCCAGGGTGAATGGCGGACAGTGGTGGGCTCGCGCGTGCCTGGCCGAAAGGCGAAGGTGGGATCTGGCCGCGTGGCAGCTGCCTTACCCCTTTCCAACAGGTACGGGGTGCTTCCTAGTGGTGATGACATCGTTTCCGAGCCACCACAGGATGCCTCGCCTGTTGGGCCAGTGGCCGATTCTCCGGCAAGGTCCCGACAGTCACAGAGGGCGGGCCTATTAGTTATAGGGAGCTCCAACGTTAGGCGGGTTATGGAGCCCCTTAGGAAAATAGCGGGTAGGTCGGGGAAGAATGCCAGTGTGCACTCGGTGTGCTTGCCGGGGAGTCTCGTCCGTAATGTGGAGGAGGCCCTTCCGGCAGCTATTGAACGCACTGGGTGTGACCGGCTGCAGATAGTAGCACATGTCGGAACGAATGACGCCTGCCGCTTGGGTTCTGAGGCCATCCTTGGTTCCTTCCGGCGGCTGGCTGATTTGGTGAAGACAACCAGCATCGCACACGGAGTGCAAGCTGAGCTTAATATCTGCAGCATAGTGCCCAGAGTCGATCGCGGTCCTCTGGTTTGGAGCCGTGTGGAGGGTCTAAACCAGAGGCTCAGACGACTCTGCGACTATAATGGTTGCAAATTCATCGACCTCCGTTATTGGGTGGAGAACTGTAGGGGCCCCCCTAGACAGGTCAGGCGTGCACTACACACCGGAAGCAGCTACTAGGGTAGCAGAGTACGTGTGGCGTGCACACGGGGGTTTTTTAGGTTAGAGGGACCTCCCCTTGGGCGAAACGATAAAATACCTGACGGCTTACCAGAGAGGACATTATCATCGTTGATAAAGAACGTCCGTCCTCAGAGACCAAAAACAGGAAAAGTTAACGTAATATTGGCAAACTGCAGGAGTATCCAGGGCAAGGTTCCTGAATTAGTATCTCTTATTGAAGGAAATAGTGCGCATATAGTATTAGGAACGGAAAGTTGGTTAAAACCGGAAGTGAACAGTAACGAAATCCTAGACACAGAATGGAATATATACCGCAAGGATAGGATAAACGCCAATGGTGGAGGAGTATTTATAGCAGTAAAGAATTCAATAATATCCAGTGAAGTTATTAGCGAATGCGAATGTGAAATAATCTGGGTTAAGTTAAGTATCAAAGGTGGGTCAGATATGATAGTCGGATGCTTCTATAGACCACCTGCATCAGCAACCGTAGTAGTTGAGCGCCTCAGAGAGAACCTGCAGAACGTCGTGAAGAAGTTTCGTGATCATACTATTGTAATAGGGGGAGACTTCAATCTACCAGGTATAGAATGGGATAGTCACACAATCAGAACTGGAGCCAGGGACAGAGACTCTTTTGACATTATCCTGACTGCCTTGTCCGAGAATTACTTCGAGCAGATAGTTAGAGAACCAACTCGTGAAGCTAACGTTTTAGACCTCATAGCAACAAATAGACCGGAACTTTTCGACTCCGTGAATGTAGAAGAGGGTATCAGTGATCATAAGTCAGTGGTTGCATCAATGACTACAAGTGTAATAAGAAATGCCAAGAAAGGAAGGAAAATATATTTGCTTAACAAGAGTGATAGGGCACAAATCGCAGAATATCTGAGCGACCACCATCAAACGTTCATTTCTGAGGAAGAGGATGTGGAACAAAAATGGAAAAAAATCAGGAACATCGTCCAGTACGCCTTAGATAAGTTCGTACCGACTAAGGTCCAAAGCGAGGGGAGAGATCCACCGTGGTATAACAATCATGTACGAAAGGTACTACGGAAACAAAGAAAGCTTCATCATAGGTTTAAGAGTAGTCGAATCATAGCTGATAAGGAAAAGCTGAACGAAGCGAAAAAGAGCGTAAAGAGAGCAATGAGAGAAGCATTCAACGAATTCGAACATAAGACATTGGCAAACAATCTAAACAAGAACCCTAAAAAGTTTTGGTCATATGTAAAATCGGTAAGCGGATCTAAATCCCCTATTCAGTCACTCGTTGACCACGATGGCACCGAAACAGAGGACGACCGAAGAAAGGCAGAAATACTGAATTCAGTGTTCCGAAACTGTTTCACTGCGGAAAATCGTAACACGGTCCCTGACTTCAGCCGTCGCACGGACGCCAAAATGGAAAATATTGAAATAAACGATATCGGAATTGAAAAACAACTGCTATCACTTAGTAGCGGAAAAGCATCCGGACCAGACGAGATACCCTTAAGATTCTACAGTGATTATGCTAAAGAACTTGCCCCCTTTCTATCAGCAATTTATCGTAGATCGCTGGAAGAACGTAAAGTACCTAGCGACTGGAAGAAAGCGCAGGTCGTTCCCATTTTCAAGAAGGGTCATAAATCAGATGCGAATAATTATAGGCCTATTTCGCTTACGTCAATCTGTTGTAGAATAATGGAACATGTTTTGTGTTCTCGTATTATGACGTTCTTAGATAATACAAATCTCCTTCATCATAACCAACATGGATTCCGCAAACAGAGATCATGTGAAACTCAGCTCGCCCTATTTGCCCAAGAAATTCACAGTGCCGTAGACACTGGCGAGCAGATTGATGCCGTATTCCTGGACTTCAGGAAGGCATTTGATACGGTTCCGCACTTACGTTTAGTGAAAAAAATACGAGCTTACGGAATATCGGACCAGGTTTGTGATTGGATTCAGGATTTCCTAGAAGAAAGAACACAACATGTCATTCTTAACGGTTCAAAATCTGCAGATGTAGAGGTAATTTCGGGAGTACCGCAGGGAAGCGTGATAGGACCTTTATTGTTTACAATATACATAAATGACTTAGTTGACAACATCGGTAGCTCCGTGAGGCTATTTGCAGATGACACGGTTGTCTACAAGAAAGTAGCAACATCAGAAGACTCGTACGTACTCCAGGAGGACCTGCAGAGGATTAATGCATGGTGCGACAGCTGGCAGCTTTCCCTAAACGTAGATAAATGTAATATAATGCGCATACATAGGGGCAGAACTCCATTCCAGTACGATTATGCCATAGGTGGTAAATCATTGGAAGCGGTAACGACCGTAAAATACTTAGGAGTTACTATCCGGAGCGATCTGAAGTGGAATGATCACATAAAACAAATAGTGGGAAAAGCAGGCGCCAGGTTGAGATTCATAGGAAGAATTCTAAGAAAATGTGACTCATCGACGAAAGAAGTAGCTTACAAAACGCTTGTTCGTCCGATTCTTGAGTATTGCTCATCAGTATGGGACCCTTACCAGGTTAGATTAATAGAAGAGATAGACATGATCCAGCGAAAAGCAGCGCGATTCGTCATGGGGACCTTTAGTCAGCGCGAGAGCGTTACGGAGATGCTGAACAAGCTCCAGTGGCGGACACTTCAAGAAAGGCGTTACGCAATACGGAGAGGTTTATTATCGAAATTACGAGAGAGCACATTCCGGGAAGAGATGGGCAACATATTACTACCGCCCACATATATCTCGCGTAATGATCACAACGAAAAGATCCGAGAAATTAGAGCAAATACGGAGACTTACAAGCAGTCGTTCTTCCCACGCACAATTCGTGAATGGAACAGGGAAGGGGGGATCAGATAGTGGTACAATAAGTACCCTCCGCCACACACCGTAAGGTGGCTCGCGGAGTATAGATGTAGATGTAGATGTAGATGTAGTTTGGCATCGTCACGAAGAGCCTGCAGTAGCTGAATTTTGTATGGTTTCATGTGTAAAAGTCGACGCAACACACGCCAGACGGACATCGGGGGCAAGTTGAGCTGTCGAGCTGCACCGCGAACGGATTTCTGCGGACTCCTTGTCAAACTATGACGGATGAGTTCGACGTTTGTGTCAGACACTCGGGGACTGTGCGATGATTTGCCTTTACACAAACGCCCTGCTCCTCGAAATTGTTCACGCCATCGTTTAATACTCTGTGCTGTAGGAGGATCCACACCATTCCTAGTACGAAAGTTATTACTGACCCGCACTGCGCAAAAAATAGAACACGAAACGCTTTCTGTTGTCCCGACACCATTTTTACTAGAACTGAAGTGGGTGCACAGTGCTGCTACCTAGTGGGAGCCATGTAAAACTCGAGAGTTTGTTCTTCCCAACAGTACCTTGTTCACGCACATATCTCAAATAACATAATAGTTATGATTTGTTTTCAATCGGACGATTCTTTTGAAACACCCCGTATAACGCTGAACTTGAATCCACTGAAGCAGGTTCAGATTTGATCTCAGGTAATACGTAACTTGCTTGGCATCCGGCTGAAATGGGCTATCGCCACCATAATTGTGTTTCGACAGGAGATATTTATCGTAAATCATAGACACAGTATTTATTATCGAAGCAAGTATTATGGAAGCAAGTGAACAGAAAAAGAAACGATTCTCAAACTTTTCTCAATACGAGAAAGATTTGTTGATGGAAATTATGTGGGGCCATTATAAAGGCATAATTGAGTGAAGAAAGAAAAAGATAGTCACTGCAGCCAACGAATTAAAAATGGTTCAAATGGCTCTGAGCACTATGGGACTTAACACCTGAGGTCATCAGTCCCCTAGACTTAGAACTACTTAAACCTAACTAACCTAAGGACATCACACACACCCATGCCCGAGGCAGGGTTCGAACCTGCGACAGTAGCGGTCGCGCGGTTCCAGACTGAAGCGTGTAGAACCGCTCGGCCACATCGGCAGGCCAACAAAATAAAAACATACACAGAAGTTGCTGTTGACTGTGATGCTTGTAACATCGGGACGCATCGTGACTCTAAAAATTTGGAAATGTTACGAAAATACTAAGAAAAGAAACAAGAAGGCATATGCGCATTACAACGTTTAATTTCAGACATGCCTTTCTAATTATTACAGTCATTTTTTTTACGTGTGTGGTATGTAATCTGGAGCAGAAAGGGTGGCATAAATGTGGACGCGGTAATTTCGTAAGGCCTACTGTTACAGAATGTGAACAAAAGCTAATTGCAGTCCTGAATTTTTTTAACATCTTGATTAGAGGCAGGTCAGTACCATGTGCAACCTTCACAAAATGCATTACACTGCACTGTCTGTGATAATGATATTTGTTCCTCTACCTATTTCGGTCTTAAACCATCCCCAGCGACAGAAAAATTATTGCAGATTTCTGCCGTTGAACATGGTTTAAAACCGAAACAGGTAGCAGAATACATATCATTATCACAGACAGCGCAGTCTAATGCATTCTGTAAAAATAATAATAATAATAATAATAATAATAATAATAATAATAAAAAGTTTCCAACCCCTACGATGACGATGCAGATTTTCATCCTTAAGTTATGTGCAGTGGTTTGCAAACATATTGATGCGATCGTATAAACGTCAGTAAACGAGGAGAGAGCTGCAACTTCAAACGAAAATATTACTCTTGTTGATCACAATATAAATGAAAACGGTGATAATGTTTACATTGTATGGTGGTACAACATTAAATGTGTGGTTTTCATGAGCAACAAAAAGAGCGGAAATGATGATTATGTTGATCTCCATTCCAATTTTCTGTACAGGTTCTGGAACTCTCGGAACCGAGGTGATGCAAAACTTTTTTTTTGATGTGTGTACACGCATTTACAGCCACCGGTGCATGTAGCTTTGACTGTCTGTAGCGTCGTTGGATGGAGGCTTCTTAACCGTGTAGCAGGGAAAGACTATGGCAGATGGATTGAGGCTCCAACTTTATCCCAGTTAGCTGTGAGTGGGGCACAGTACTTCTGAAGCGTCAGTATTTAGGAAGGTATCACCAGTTCTGGCAGTTACCTTACAACCAAGCAGAACCTCATAGGCCGAAATTATAGAGAAGAGGAGCAATTTTTGTTTTTGGGACAGTAGTTTCCCCGACTAAAATATGAACTTCCATTGTAGTATCTGTACCGAAACTGATCCTGTCACAGATATATAGTTGTCCAACTACACAGATGCCTGCCTTAGATGGTTTCCGAACCACTCGAGCCCTGCCATTTGCCTATGAGAACGTGTACCACGATGTATCACTTCAGGCGACCCCAGTCTTTGCAGATCTACCCACTGATCTGTTTGATTCCTGACGTTTAATAGAGCCAGTATTCCAAGGAAGGCTGTTGCTGATGGGTATGATTATTAGTAAACCGTCAGTTTAATAAATCGTGGTTGGAAAATACTAATTCTTACTTACTGAAAAATGGAAGCTAAGGGAGAAGCCGATCTTGGGAAACATCAGTTTGGGTTGCAGAGAAATGCAGGAAGACGAGAGATAGTACTGACCCAACAGCAAAATACTTGCAAGACCAGTTGAACGAAACGAATAGCGTTTTGAAAAGAGGTTATATGATGATGAACGTCAACACATGCATAACAAGGTTATTGGAATGTAGTGAAATCAAGCGACGCAGAGGGAAGTAGATTAGGGTATGAGGAACTGAAAATAGCAGATAAATTTTGCTATTTTCGCAGGACAATTATTGATGGTGGCCCAAGTAAACAGTATGTAAACTGTAGACTGGCAATACCCAAAAAAGCATTCCTGGAAAAACAGAAATTTAAGTTCTGTATAATTTCTGGAGAATTGCCTGATGTCTGTAACGTGCTGGTAGGACGTTTTGGAGCAGCGTCTTCTGGCCAACTTCAGGTGAATACTAACGAGCAATACGGTAAGCTCCCCTATTTATGATCCCGCTGATACTCATTGCTCTGCACGCTTCGTGGTGAAAACTCGCCTCTTCGACATCAAAACTATTGTTTTCGAGTGGCAAGATCGCGTTTCGACGCCGAATACGCAGAGCATGAAGTTTTTCTGTAATTGTGACCCATGCCGAATTTAACTGGAAACCACCGTCTCGATTCAAAAGAGATTCAAATTGTAGTCCATACGTCAAACTTTAGGAGTTCGATGATCAATGAATCAGTGGTAATACGACTGTCTGTGATACTATGCTTAACAAAGTAAACAACGATTTAAAAAGTGTACAGTGTTAACAGAGAATTTCTATAAAAATCACAGCTTAATCAATTCATATGTTAATGCATGGCTCATGGAAATGGGGTGGGCTCTGTCTGAGCATGTTAAATAGGTGACGATAGTCATTCCTAGCTGCACAGTGCTGTAGTCTTACCAAAAAACTCCTCCTCGGAATTGCGTATTTGTTGTGTTATGGACATACAGAGCGTAAACCGCGTGACGACGTAGGTCACAGTGACTGCTCAAAGTGACGACCCCACGTCTCAGTGCACAGTCGTATGGAGCTCTGCCGCGGGTGTCTGTTGTACAGTGGAACAGGCAGGCTCGTACATCCTTGATGACCAGGAAGGCGCACTGCACGCAACTTAGCTCATGGCACGCGTGCGATTATGACACAACACCATCCGAGGTGTTAGTCGTCCACTGCATCAGGCAGCTCATAATGTGTCCACAGCGAGGTGTGTTACTGTGTACAGTTCAGGACACGGAGTCACACAGGGAATATTACTCGTCACGAGAGTTGGCACACACGCATTTAATTTACGATGCGCCAGGATGTAGTGCCTATAAAGCAGCACACATATACAGGGAATGCTTTCCCAACTGGTGAAATCCTAACTGGAAGGAGTTCATCTCCTTGGATACCAACTTACTAGTGACAGGGCCGTTGACGCCACAGAGGGCCCACCAAGGTTCCCTCTAAAGATGTAACTGAACACAGACTTTGAAGAGATGGCGTAGGATCGTGTCGCCGACCACCCAGCAATAAGTGCCCGTCAACTTGCCAGTGTAACGCACACTTCCAATGATACACTGCACACAGTACAAGTGGAATAGGAATCACGCCCCTGTTATAAAGAATGTTTACAAGCAGTGGGACTAGCGGATTTGGAGACCCCTTGTTCACTTCTGTCTATGTATTATCCACTGCAATGTTGTAGTACCTAACTTCATACAGTTCGTATTTGTTGATAAATGAGCTCTCATTCACCCGTGATGGTGTTTCCAGCAGCCAGCCATGTCTGGAGAGAGGACAATCCCCACACCACCCATATAGGGGGCCGCCAGCAACAATTCTCTGTCAACGTGTGGGTAGCCATTACCCACAATCACCTAATAAGACTTTCTTTGCTGCCTGCTCGTTTGACTGGTTCACATTACCTGGTGTTCATGCAGTTTGTGCTGCCACAGTCCTTGGAGACTATGCGCCTTGTTGTCAGCAGAAGGATGTGCTTTCAATACAATGGGATAGTGCACCAGTCGACTTACATCTTCATGTCGCGACCACCTGAACATCTTGTACCCTCATCATCAGATTGGAAGGTGAAGTCCCATCGCATGGCCAGAGTGATCGCAAGATCTCACACTACTGCACTTTCTCCCCTGCACTTTCTCCCCTGCACATTCTCCCCCTGCACTTTCTCCCCCTGCACTTTCTCCCCCTGCACTTTCTCCCCCTGCACTTTCTCCCCCTGCACTTTCTCCCCCTGCACTTTCTACCCCTGCACTTTCTCCCCCTGCACTTTCTCCCCCTGCACTTTCTCCCCCTGCACTTTCTCCCCCTGCACTTTCTCCCCCTGCACTTTCTCCCCCTGCACTTTCTCCCCCTGCACTTTCTCCCCCTGCACTTTCTCCCCCTGCACTTTCTCCCCCTGCACTTTCTCCCCCTGCACTTTCTCCCCCTGCACTTTCTCCCCCTGCACTTTCTCCCCCTGCACTTTCTCCCCCTGCACTTTCTCCCCCTGCACTTTCTCCCCCTGCACTTTCTCCCCCTGCACTTTCTCCCCCAGCACTTTCTCCCCCAGCACTTTCTCCCCCAGCACTTTCTCCCCCAGCACTTTCTCCCCCAGCACTTTCTCCCCCAGCACTTTCTCCCCCAGCACTTTCTCCCCCAGCACTTTCTCCCCCAGCACTTTCTCCCCCAGCACTTTCTCCCCCAGCACTTTCTCCCCCAGCACTTTCTCCCCCAGCACTTTCTCCCCCAGCACTTTCTCCCCCAGCACTTTCTCCCCCAGCACTTTCTCCCCCAGCACTTTCTCCCCCAGCACTTTCTATGTTCATCTTTTTGGTTGGAGGTTCGAGAAACTTGGCTATTCACTTACATAATAAAATGGTACACCTTCAACTAGTTGAAGATTGATGGTTGGAAACACAATGTCGTTGTTATAGGTAGTCTGCAAACCAGTTTGCAGATGTCGGCCACTGACGGAATCGAAAATACGACTGGAGTAAACCCCCCTTAGCATCAGTTAAGGCCACTGCAATTTGTAGCTATGTAATAAGTATCATAATGACGGCTGTAGGTGTGCCATTATTTCATCTGGGGTTAAGTTAGGACGTTGGTATATGAAACCCCCGTAGCAATGGCTGAAGATGACCTTGCCAGAGTCCAAGCTGCCTGTCTCCTGACACAAAAGACAACAGGGAATTTCATGCACTGTTGCGATGCATGCATTGGGACTGGCAGTCCTAACTTTGAACAGTTGCTGTGAGCTACGTTGTTCTTATTCGGTGCACACTGTTTATGTTAATAATGCAATAAACATGAATTTACGCTGAATGGTTACCTATCTTGATATAATCGGTTGTGGAGCCACTAATATCTGTTTGAGTTTGACTTAAAGGCTTTGAGACAGCCTGTCTAGCCGTGTCATAGTAGGATCAACGGACCAGCGCTTGTACGCACGTACCTGACAACAGCCTCGCACCACCAGGAACCGCGCCGGCCGCTGGAAACGGGAGGGAAAACAATTCCGCCTGTTTGTGTATGTCGGATTATTTTCCTGCCACTGCCGAAGATCTGTAGCGGGCGACCGGCAGGCACCCTCCGTACACGGCTGTATGATGGATAGTAGGATTCCAGGCGCTAATCGTACGATACGTTAACTATCTACACTCCTGGAAATTGAAATAAGAACACCGTGAATTCATTGTCCCAGGAAGGGGAAACTTTATTGACACATTCCTGGGGTCAGATACATCACATGATCACACTGACAGAACCACAGGCACATAGACACAGGCAACAGAGCATGCACAATGTCGGCACTAGTACAGTGTATATCCACCTTTCGCAGCAATGCAGGCTGCTATTCTCCCATGGAGACGATCGTAGAGATGCTGGATGTAGTCCTGTGGAACGGCTTGCCATGCCATTTCCACCTGGCGCCTCAGTTGGACCAGCTTTCGTGCTGGACGTGCAGATCGCGGGAGACGACGCTTCATCCAGTCCCAAACATGCTCAATGGGGGACAGATCCGGAGATCTTGCTGGCCAGGGTGCTTGACTTACACCTTCTAGAGCACGTTGGGTGGCACGGGATACATGCGGACGTGCATTGTCCTGTTGGAACAGCAAGTTCCCTTGCCGGTCTAGGAATGGTAGAACGATGGGTTCGATGACGGTTTGGATGTACCGTGCACTATTCAGTGTCCCCTCGACGATCACCAGTGGTGTACGGCCAGTGAAGAGATCGCTCCCCACACCATGATGCCGGGTGTTGGCCCTGTGTGCCTCAGTCGTATGCAGTCCTGATTGTGGCGCTCACCTGCACGGCGCCAAACACTCATACGACCATCATTGGCACCAAGGCAGAAGCGACTCTCATCGCTGAAGACGACACGTCTCCATTCGTCCCTCCATTCACGCCTGTCGCGACACCACTGGAGGCGGGCTGCACGATGTTGGGGCGTGAGCGGAAGACGGCCTAACGGTGTGCGGGACCGTAGCCCAGCTTCATGGAGACGGTTGCGAATGGTCCTCGCCGATACCCCAGGAGCAACAGTGTCCCTAATTTGCTGGGAAGTGGCGGTGCGGTCCCCTACGGCACTGCGTAGGATCCTACGGTCTTGGCGTGCATCCGTGCGTCGCTGCGGTCTGGTCCCAGGTCGACGGGCACGTGCACCTTCCGCCGACCACTGGCGACAACATCGATGTACTGTGGAGACCTCACGCCCCACGTGTTGAGCAATTCGGCGGTACGTCCACCCGGCCTCCCGCATGCCCACTATACGCCCTCGCTCAAAGTCCGTCAACTGCACATACGGTTCACGTCCACGCTGTCGCGGCATGCTACCAGTGTTAAAGACTGCGATGGAGCTCCGTCTGCCACGGCAAACTGGCTGACACTGACGGCGGCGGTGCACAAATGCTGCGCAGCTAGCGCCATTCGACGGCCAACACCGCGGTTCCTGGTGTGTCCGCTGTGCCGTGCGTGTGATCATTGCTTGTACAGCCCTCTCGCAGTGTCCGAAGCAAGTATGGTGGGTCTGACACACCGGTGTCAATGTGTTCTTTTTTCCATTTCCAGGAGTGTATATGTCAGTGTAGGTGCTCTCATTTCTCTCCTTTTGATGACAGCTAATGACATGAAAGGAAAATCTACACGGCCATTAAGAATAATTCGATGATGGGCAGTGGGTACCACGTTTTTATGCAACGATTTCCCACTTCTAAGCTAGCCTGACAGACCCCCCCCCCCCCCCACCTCCCCACCGACAGACCGATAAACCCACAGACCGTCTGTTGCGCCTGTGTACTGATTTAATTATCCCATATGCTACAGTACATGGCAGCTTTGTCAGTTCGTAAACGATAATACAGGTTCCCTGGCACCCAAGAGTGTGCAGTTCTTATTTCCGTAAAACGTATTTTGTTGGTCACATCCAGGCACGGAAATGAGCTTTCCTAGTTCAAAATGGAAATGCAACAAAGTGTTTGTTACTTTTTTACCGTTGATTCCGATATTGACGACGGGAATAGTTTAACTTTTCAAGCATTTTATTCAACCCTTAGATACGTTATCAGAAACCCACTGGAATCAGTTGCATGTTACTGCTGTGTATCTGTGTCCCTTTGGTAAGAGGAAGCCTTATAATTACAGATTGCACCTGCAGGCTGAGCTGTCCTCAATTTCATTGGTAACCCTGAATTAGTTCGCACCTGCAGGTAGACAACCAAACTGCCAGATCCGCAAAGCGGGGTGCCTTCGCACCTTCCCGGACACGTCCTGTCAACGAAGTTGCACTCACGAAATGTCGCTTGCCCCATCACAAACACAGCGCATATTGAGCAGCTGCAGTTTGAGGTACAAACTTGGAGAGACGCTCTGTGCACCGATGGGGTGTCTGTTTTCAGCACGTCTTGTACGCTTTGCGCAGTCGTCTTCCGAACCCTGGTGGTACCTTTGAATAATCCTCTATGTCCTACCCTCCACCACAACCAACCCTTTGGGAAACAATCTTTCCATATCGCTACATATAAGACATTAATTAAAATAACCATACATCAACGTCTTTGAAATAAAATCCGTAGTGATAGGGTTAAGCTTGAGGTCTACGCCGCTGGGCGTAAATAATTGCATCACCAGGAAGGATGGTAACTACGGAGCGTTATTTCTGGTGTGTGTACAGTATAAATGGAACAATGCGCGACTAGGTTTGCAGAAGATTTGGGGCTGTATGGTACGCTCTTTCTGTACATACAGCCGTCACCTCTGGCTGCAATGGCGGCTCGAACGCTTCCGGGCGTCGAGTGAACTGAGCGTGGACCATCCCACGGTGCTCCAACTCTGCACTAAAGTTCTTCAACCGTAGTGGCTCCCGAATGGTGACGTGGTAGTCTCTCCGTGACACGTGGCCACATGTTTGGAGTCGGTTACAGATCTAGACGACGTTGTGGCCAAGGCAACGGTCCAACACCCTCTATGTCGAGGTAGGTCAGAGACATCACGGGCAAACTACGATCTTGCGTTATCTTGTTGAAAGATGTCGTGGAGACATTGAACACGTCTGAAGTACTATCAGTAAATGTTCATTATTGAAAAACTACATCTATGTCTACGTACATACTCCGCATGCCACCGTGAGATGAGTGGCGGAGGGTACCGTGCATCACTGCTAGTCGTTTCCTTTCCTGTTCCACTCACAAAGAGAGAGAGAGTGAGAGAGTGAGAGTGAGAGGGTGAGAGTGAGAGAGTGAGAGAGAGAGAGAGAGAGAGAGAGAGAGAGAGAGAGAGAGAGAGAGGAGAATGTCTACATGCCTCCATATAAGCCCTAATTTCTCGTATCTCATCTTCGTGCTCCTTGTGCGAAACATACTCGTATGCTGGCGGCACTAAGGTCATTCTGCAGTCAATTTATTTGGAGGGAAAGGAGGTTTCTTTAACTGACAAGCAAAACATGGGATTATCGCAGACTCGGACTAACAATCACGAGCCTAACCCTGCAATTGTGTCTTAAGCTATGCTTACGAATTTTACCTTGAATTCCATCTTAAAGCGTAGTTAAGCCATCTAAACCTCTCCTGGCTATACAACGACTTGGGGGCAGCGTGACACGGCTTCTGTCTCCCAGCTCTCGACCGACACTACTACTTCCGTTCTCGCAGACAGACCTCGTCTCACAACAATGCTTAGAATCGCGCTCCCATGTTTCGCCCTCAGATTGTTACTATCGATATCTGAGTGCTTATTTATTTCCAATCTTACATAAAGCAAAGAATAGCTTTAGGTTGGCAATATTGTTTTCAATGTAATGGAGAATTCTGACACACTCTTTACAGCCTGTCAAATGCTTTCCGGAAATGTAGAAATATGGAATCTGCCTGTTGTCCTTCATCCATAGTTCGCAGTATTTCATGTGACACAAGAGCAAATTGAGTTTCTCACGAGCGATGCTTTCTAAACTGTGCTCATTTGTGGACATAAACTTCCCGGTCTCTAGGAAAAACATTATATTCGTGAAATAGTGTGGACGTGTTTCAAATGTCTGCGACACGTGTAACTGAGGCGGAACGTGGGGACCAGCCCGGTATTCACCTAGCGGAATGTGGGAAACCGCCTAAAAACCACATCCAGGCTGGGCGGCACACCGGCCCTCGTCGTTAATCCGACGGGCGGATTCGATCCCGGGCCGGCGCGCCTACCCGAGTCCAGGAAGCAGCGCTTAGAGCGCTCGGCTACCCTGGCGGGTCCTCGACGTGATTTATCACCCCTCGGCATTTCATGCACAGTCCCTGAAAAATCTTGTGTACAGTACTTACCTCTCTTCTGGAGAGCGCCGACATTAAACACAATATCTGACTAGTAATGAGGTTGTATGAAAGTCCTAATTAGGTTAACTTACACCCATTTGCTGGGGAATTTGGTGGGTCTGCGCTGGCGGTCGGAGACTGGTTGTGTCACTCGTCATACTCATTGGCAAGACCCGGAAGATGACCCACTCACTCTCTAGTTGAACGGCCTAGTGAATAATCGGTGGGCCGAAGGATGCCGAGCAAAGCTTTATCTAGTTCTGCGCATGTGACGTGCACGACAGAGCAGTGCGCCAAAGGCGCGGCGTTAAGATCTGTGGTGTCCGCCCGCTGGATACGCCTGATGTGCAGGCAACCCAGCAGGCTGCGCTGTAATGCGTGGAGCCTGTGTGCCCGGCGGATACAGCACGAACTAGAGTCTGGCAACGTCCAAATCGTCCACACAGGGGTACGGCCATTGTGCAGCGCCTGGCTTGTTGACCATTTGTATCTTTCAGAGAAAAGTTACGAGTGGGGAATTTTTTGTTTCTTTCGCCATATCACGCGGAGTTCACGCTGTGTATATATATATATATATATACTGGCCATTAAAACTGCTACACCAAGAAGAAAAGCAGATGATAAATGGGTATTCATTGTACAAATATATTATGCTAGAACTGACATTTGATTACATTTTCAAGCAATTTGGGTGCATAGATCCAGAGAAATCAGTACCCAGAACAAACGCCTCTGGCCGTAATAACGGCCTTGATACGCCTGGGCATTGAGTGAAACAGAGCTTGGATGGCGTGTACAGATACAGCTGCCTATGCAGCTTCTACACGATACCACAGTTCATCAAGAGTAGTGACTGGCGTATTGTGACGAGCCAGTTGCTCGGCCATCATTGACCAGACGATTTCAATTGGTGTGAGATCTGGAGAATCTGCTGGCCAGGGCATCAGTCGAATATTTTCTGTATCCAGAAAGGCCCGTGCAGGACCTGCTACATGCGGTCGTGCATTATCCTGCTGAAACGTAGGGTTTCGCAGGGATCGAGTGCAGGGTAGAGCCACGTGTCGTAACATATCTGAAATGTAACGTCCACTGTTCACAGTGCCGTCAATGCGAACAAGAGGTGACCGAGACGTGTAGCCAATGGAAACCCATACCATCACGCCGGGTGATACGCCAGTATGGCGATGACGAATACACGCTTCCAATGTGCGTTCACCGCGATGTCGCCGAACACGGATGCGACCATCATGATGCTGTAAACAGAATGTGGTTTCATCCGAGAAAATGACGTTTTGCCATTCGTGCACCCAGGTTCGTCGTTGAGTACACCATCCCAGGCACTCCTGTCTGTGATGCAGCGTCAAGGGTAACCGCAGCCACGGTCTCCGAGCTGATAGTCCATGCTGCTGCAAACGTCATCGAACTGTTGGTGCAGATGGTTGTTGTCTTGCAAACGTCCCCATCTGTTGACTCAGGGATCGAGACGTGGCTGCACGATCGGTTACAGCCATGCGGATAAGATGCCTGTCATCTCGACTGCTAGTGATACGTGGCCGTTGGGATCCAGCACGGCGTTCCGTATTATCCTCCTGAACCCACCGATTCCATATTCTGCTAACAGTCATTGGATCTCGACCAACGCGAGCAGCAATGTCGCGATATGATAAACCGCAATCGCGATAGGCTACAATTCGACCTTTATCAAAGTCGGAAACGTGATGGTATGCATTTCTCCTCCTTACACGAGGCATCACAACAACGTTTCACCAGGCAACGCCGGTCAACTGCTGTTTGTGTATGTGAAATCGATTGGAAACTTTCCTCATGTCAGCACGTTGTAGGTGTCGCCACCGGCGCCAATCTTGTGTGAATGCTCTGGAAAGCTAATCATTTGCATATCACAGCATCCTCTTAATGTCTGTAAAATTTCGCGTCTGTAGCACGTCATCTTCGTGGTGTAGCAATTTTGTGTGTGTGTGTGTGTGTGTGTGTGTGTGTGTGTGTGTGTGTGTGTGTGTGTGTGTGTGTACTGAACCGTGAAACAACGGAGAGTCCTCGCCCCGCCTTAGCGCTCAGTGGTTCACAACCCCACAACTGGCCACAGCAAAGTAGAATATGTACTTTACATAACGTCATTGTAAGTTTTCCATATTATCTGAATTTGCATCTTTTATAGTGTATATACGCTGGTTATGCTCTTGTTCATTTGAAGAGCGAAAAGGGTAAATAAAAAATACCAAGTGCTGTTTTCGAAAACTCAGTTTCAGCAGTCGCTCCCCCTGCAGTCAATGCCTGCTCTTGTTAAATTGTTGAAACGAAGTGTTCCCAAAGGTGCCGGCTGCGAACGATCAGTAGTTCCTGGCCAGAGGCCACCATAGCGTGCCCTTGATAGAGTAGTCTACTGAGGGCTCATAAGATACTAATTTATGTAGGTTACCAGTACGATCCATAGAGAAGCTGCGCGAGCTGCCTCCTACAGTGTCCGTACTGCTTCTGGAGCAAAAACGTTCGATGGACAATGGCCTATTGCGTCCATCATCCGTGAGCACCTACAGGTCGTGTGTGGTAAAGAGTTCATGTCTGGTCAAATGGTTGGCCGCGTGTGTTGCACGTTCAGAGAAGAGACGCAGACACTGGAGGTTGAATGTCGAAGTGTTGCCTCCACTGAAAGCCGCTCTCTCTCTCTGAACGTCAGTTCCAAAGTAAGGCTGAGGTTGGGCAGGCCGTGCGTCAGTTCCTCGCCCCGCAGGGCACCGAGGTTTGCCGCAGTGTTTTCTTCAACCCGATTGCGTGCTGCGACAGACGTGTCAATGTCGCAGGTGACTATGTCGGAAAATAGTGCAAGGTGTATAGTTCTTGTCGCATACGTGTATCTTTTTTGGCAGTAACTTTTCCCTTCGAAAAACAGTGACGAAATTTACTTTCCGAACACCCTGTTACAAAGTACAGTGGCATGCGTGAGAACCTGTCACGACGCCACGTTCACGCCCCCATGTTACATGAGGCATAATACGATCTCCTAACAAAAAAAATAACATTTCAACACGATTTCTGAGTAAGAAAACCCACTGCGTAATCCGCCGCCTTATATACTTTTCATTTATTTATACGTCTAGTTCCGAACGACCGAATTGAGGAGCAAATCTCCAAGGACATGGACGTGTCAGTACATGAAACTACAACATAAAATGAATAACAGATAAAATAAAATGAATAACAGATAAAATAAAATGAATAACAGATAAAATAAAATGAATAACAGATAAAATAAAATGAATAACACACAAAATAAAATGAATAACAGATAAAATAAAATGAATAACAGATAAAATAAAATGAATAACACACAAAATAAAATGTTTATGAACCCAAAAAAGTCAAGCCATAAGTTTAAGTAAACGCAATCAACAGTATAACATAGGAATAAGCTTAATTTTTCAAAGAACTCCTCAACAGAATAGAAGTGTGCCATGAGGAAAGCGCGTGGATAACTGCCTGGGGCACCCCCCCACCCCCACCCCCCACTTGACTCTACCCCACTCAGACCCCACATCACAGTCATTCTCAACATTGTTAATAATGAGCTTTTGCTGTCCGTTGCTCAAGTAAGACGTGAAACAATTGTGAGCTACTCCCTGTATTCTGTAATGGTCCAACTTCTGGAGCAATATTTTGATCAACACAATCAAACGCCTTAGTTAAATCAAAAAATATGCGTAGCGTTAAAATATTTTGTTTAGTACATCCAGTACCTCACAGAGAAAAGAGGATCTAGCATTGTTAAACGACTCCCTAAAGCCGGCCACTGTGGCAGAGCGGTTCTAGGCGGTTCAGTCCGAAATCGCGCGACTGCTACGGTCGCAGGTTCGAATCCTGCCTCGGGCATGGATGTTTGTGATGTCCTTAGGTTAGTTAGGTTTAAGTAGTTCTAAGTCTAGGGAACTGATGACCTCAGTCATTTTAAGTCCCATAGTGCTCAGAGCCATCTGAACCATTTTTTAACCATTTCGACTCCCAAAGCCGAACTCTACATTTGATAGCAAATTATGTGATATAAAATGATCAATACTCCTTAGATACAAAGGTTTTCCAATGACCTTAGCAAACACTGATGTCATAGAAATAGGTCTAAAATTGTCTACGTTATCCCTTTTCTGCCTGTACATTATGTTCCTACTTTGCTCAGTTGCGCTAAAACACTGCGTACTACCTATATATACATGTACATGATTACCCTGCAGTTCAAAGTTAAGTACCTCCCAGAAGCTTCATCGAAACACCTTTAAGCTGCTTCTCTACCGTTCCGTACTTTAATAGCGCGCGGAAAAAACGAACGCTTGAATCTTCCCGTGCGAGCTCTGATTTACCTTATAAATTAATAAAGTTATGATGATCCCTTCTACCTATATAGTTCGGAGTCAACAAAATATTTTCGCATTCGGAGGAGAAAGTTGGTGATTGAAATTTCGTGAGAAGATCCGGCCACAACGAAAAACATCCTTTATTTAGCGATGTGCATTCCACATCTTGTATGATGTTCGTGTCACACACTCCCCTATTTCGCGATAATACAAAATGTGCTGCTCTTCTTTGAACTTTCTCGATGCGCTCTGTCAATCCTATCTGGTAACGTACTGCAATTTTATTGCCCAGTAGCGTAATATATTTTATGATAACCCTTCATTGCGTGATGGAGTAGGATAGTAAGCTGATGCTTTATCAAAAGGTTTACATCCCGAGTGAAGCTCCTATATATGCGACAGTAAAAAGGGTTCCATAAGTGGTCTACTATTTTTCTCGTTTCACGTCAACAGGTAAAACAAAGTACAACTACTTGTTTTTTCTGATCTAAAACATAGTACAGTGAAACGAATAGCAAATTGTCAGTAGGGGTAAGTGCTAATTACTCTGCTCTTCCTAAAAAAAAGTTAGCTCTGCTCTTCCTTAAAAAAAGTTAGCTCTGCTCAACAACAAAAAAAGACGTGGTACATTCCCATCTGTTCTTTCACTCCGCTCTTTTCTGGAAAATGAGCTGCGATCGTTAATCTCTGTAAGGACCAGCCTTCCTCATCCCAATGCGTTTATATTATCTGTTGAGTGTATTTTCTGAAATAGATAGTGCTACAACAAAAGTAAATTAAAAAATGCAATACTTGATTAACATTTATCATTCACGACTCATTTAGACGTCATTACACATGGTGCAACAAATTATACAAGATAATGTCCTTATATGGCGGACAACTACAATGTGGATTCCACAAGGTTTGGCATTGGCTCCCCAATTCATTTTGTTATTCGTCAACGACCTCCTGCTTATTCAAACCAAAAGTGGGAACTAATTATTTTTGTTGGTCTTACCATTTTGTCCTGGCATGGGAAAAGCCGTGTATAGGTACAATGGAAAACGAACGGCTTTAGTAAAGCTTTCAACCGCTCTGACACAAAAGTCTAGATTTGATTTTGCAAAACAGACAGGACCCTGGCACGCTGTTCCTCGCCACACTGTATAGTCTGCCGCTGACACGTTTCAGATAATAGTGTTTACGGCAGTAATGCGGCACTGGATGTGGTCTGTTGTGTGCATTTTCTGAAACATCTAGACTGTGCCACAACATACATTTCTAAACGAACGTGGTCGAACTACACGGCATATCGCATTGTAAAATGTGCTAGCTCTTGTTAATGATGAAAATATTCAGAATGTGCACTAGCTTCTATTTGTCCCTTTCCGAGGAGAGGTTTAGGAAATATCTGTGCTGCAAGCGGTATTCTATACTGGCAAGTGTAAAACAATAACTAGTGGAAACAATACATGTAATCCGTAGCAACGGTGTGGAAAAATATACCAGAAGAGTCTCTGCGTTTGAAACGGGGGAAAAAAAAACCTAAACTCCACTTGACCACATTGGCGCTTTTGCGATGCGGAAACTGGGGGATTTTGAAGTGTTATTTCATTTACTGACATTCGTACACGACACGTGCCATTGTCGTTCTGTAGCACGTCATGCATGCAGAATTATTTAGTATCAGACTGAAGGCATTTCTCATTGTGGAACAAATATGTAGTAATAGAGAGACTGCAACTAAGGGGAAAAAATTGCACGAGAGAATCTGTAAATTAACAAAATGAAATTTTATTCTTTTAGAAGATACGTGAAAGAAGAAAAAAATGGCTCTGAGCACTATGGGACTCAACATCTGAGGTCATCAGTCCCCTAGAACTTAGAGCTACTTAAACCTAACTAACCTAAGGACATCACACACATCCATTCCCGAGGCGGGATTCGAACCTGCGACCGTAGCAGCAGCGCGGTTCCGAACTGAAGCGCCTAGAACCGCTCGAGACGCTAAAAATAACAGACGAGTTCACCTACTGGACTACAGCAAAATTAAAGAGAATATAAATGCAGACAGACAACAAGAAGGGAAGGTTTATTTGAAAAATAACAAATTTTTAACGTCGAATATAGTTTTAACTTTTTTCAACATGGCTGTCAATCAGCGAATGTTGTATAACACAAAATTTTGAAAAACACAGCCCTCAGTCGCGAACACAATTAATTTGTATCCTAGGTTTCGGTGTCACAAAGGACACTTTCTTCGCACAAAATTAAAACCAAATGTTACAGTATAACGTATCAAAAAATACGAAAGCTGCGGTCATACCTAACAGCGTCAGATAGAATGAAAATGAAATGCAACAGAGGTGCAAGCCATTAGGGGCTGCCATGTACCCTCTGCTACAGTCAGCACAAAACATTTTTTGTGCTGCACGGAAGTAGAATGTGGAAGATAAGCAGTTCAGACGAAAGGGAATAGAAGCTTTTGAGATGTGGTGCTACAGAAGAATGCTGAAGATTAGATTGGTACAGCTGATATCTAATAAAAAGGTACTGGAGTGAATGATTGTGCAAGGTGTCATACAGTGTGACTAGAAGATGGGCTCACTTGATAGGACACATTCTGTGGCAATAAGGCAATAATAGAAGAGCTTTCCTATTTGGCCAACAAAGTACTGGACTACAGAAAATGTAAAGAGAATATAAATATACTTCGCGGCAGGTTAAAACTGTTTACCATACCGGGATATGAAGCTGGGACGTTCGTCTGTCAGGAGCAAGTTTTCTGCCAACTGAGCTATCCGAGCACATTTCACAAGCCGTCCTCGCAACTGTACTTCCGTCACTGCCTCATCTCATACCTCCCAAACGTCTCTGCAGTATCCTTTGAATGAGGGTTTCCAGTCCTGCCTGGTGTACAAGAGAACTTGTATGAAGTGTGGAAGGTAGATAACGTACTGGCGAAAGTAAAGCTGTGAGGACGGATCGGGAGTCCTGCTTGGGTAGCTCAGTCGGCAGAGCACTTGCCAACGAAAGCCAAAGGTCCTTCGAGTGCCGCCCGGCACATAGTTTTAACCTGCCGGGGAGTTTCAAATTATCAAACACTTTGTTGCAGAGTGAAACTTCATAGCCGGCCAGTGTGGCCGAGCGGTTCTAGGCGCTTCAGTCTGGAACCGCGTGACCGCTACGGTCGCAGGTTCGAATCCTGCCTCGGGCATGGATGTGTGTGATGTCCTTAAGTTAGTTAGGTTTAAGTAGTTCTAAGTTCTAGGGGACTGATGACCTCAGATGTTAAGTCCCACAGTGCTCAGAGCCATTTTTGAAACTTCATTCCGGAGGGAATAATTAATTTCTCAATAGATAACAGTATGGGAATTGTGAATCCACCTTGATGCTAAACACTTTTTGTTATTCATTTACTTACTTATTCCCCAGAGTGTTTTGCAACAAGGCGCACTCACAATTACCGTATTCTTGTTTTTCTGACCAAACACGGACCAAATGGAAGAGTTCCGAGATAAAGCTATTGTTCTTAATAGACAGAAGTGTAGCGAATAAAAAGTTTAGAATAACACCACGGCATAACTACAGTAAGAAGATTGAGAGTGATGTAGGTTGAAGTAGTTATTGGGAGATGAAGAGGCTTGCACAGCATACGGTAGTGTGGAGAGCTGCTTCAAACTAGTCTTCGGACTAAGACCGCAGTAACGATGGACACTATGTGATCAAAAGTATCCGGACACCTGGCTGAAAATGTCTTAAAAGTTTGTGGCGTCCTCCATCGGTAAAGCTGGAATTCAATATGGTGTTGGCCCACCCTTATCCCTGATGACAGCTTCCAGACATACGATCAATCAGGTGCTTGGTGAATGGCAGTCCATTCTTCATTGAGTGCTGCACTGAGGAGAGGTTTCTTTGTCGGTCGGTGAGGCCTGGCACGAAGTCGGCGTTCCAAAACATCTCAAAAATGTTCTATAGGATTCAGGACTCTGTGCAGGCTAGTCCATTACAGTAATGATATTGTCGTGGAACCACTCCGCCACAGGCCGTGCATTATGAACAGGTGCTGGATCGTGCTGAATGATGTAGTGGCCCGAATTGCTCTTCAACAGCGGGAAGCAAGAAGGTGCTTACAACATCAATGTAGGCCGGTGGTGTGATGGTGCCACGCAAAACAACAAGGGGTGCAAGCCCTGTCCATGAAAAACACGACCACACCATAACACCATCGGCTCCGAATTTTACTGTCGGCGCTGCACACGCTGGCAGATGACGTTCACCGGTAATTCGCCATACCCACACCCTGACATCTAAGCGCCACATTGTGTACCGTGATTCGTCACGCCACACAGCTTTTCCACGGTTCAATCGTCCAATGTTTTCGCTCCTCACACCGAGGTGTCGTTTGGCATTTACCGGCGTGATGTGTGGATTATGAGCAGCCGCTCGACCATGAAATCCAAGTTTTCTCCCCTCCACGTAACTGGAGTAGATCCTGATGCAGTTTGGAATTCCTGTGTGATGGTCTGGATAGATGTCTGCCTACTACACATTACGATCCTCTGCAACTGTCGATGGTCTCTGTAAGTCAACAGACGAGGTCGGCCTGTACGTTTTTGGGCTGTATGTTTCCCTTCACGTTTCCACTTTACTATCACATCGGATTCAGTGGACCTATGGATGTTTAGGAGTGTGTGAATCTCACGTACAGACGTATAACGATCTGTAACACCAAGACGTTTGATACATACATTCTGATACACCCTGTACACATTCCACAAACCGCTGTACAATGGTGAAGGGTACCCTGGTCCTGATCTCAGAATTACTTATTACTTCAACACTAGCCCTTCGCTGGCCTAGCCCTTCGCTGGCCTAGCCCTTCGCTGGCCTAGCCCTTCGCTGGCCTAGCCCTTCGCTGGCCTAGCTCTTCGCTGGCCTAGCCCTTCGCTGGCCCAGCCCTTCGCTGGCCCAGCCCTTCGCTGGCCCAGCCCTTCGCTGGCCCAGCCCTTCGCTGGCCCAGCCCTTCGCTGGCCCAGCCCTTCGCTGGCCCAGCCCTTCGCTGGCCCAGCCCTTCGCTGGCCCAGCCCTTCGCTGGCCCAGCCCTTCGCTGGCCCAGCCCTTCGCTGGCCCAGCCCTTCGCTGGCCCAGCCCTTCGCTGGCCCAGCCCTTCGCTGGCCCAGCCCTTCGCTGGCCCAGCCCTTCGCTGGCCCAGCCCTTCGCTGGCCCAGCCCTTCGCTGGCCCAGCCCTTCGCTGGCCCAGCCCTTCGCTGGCCCAGCCCTTCGCTGGCCCAGCCCTTCGCTGGCCCAGCCCTTCGCTGGCCCAGCCCTTCGCTGGCCCAGCCCTTCGCTGGCCCAGCCCTTCGCTGGCCCAGCCCTTCGCTGGCCCAGCCCTTCGCTGGCCCAGCCCTTCGCTGGCCCAGCCCTTCGCTGGCCCAGCCCTTCGCTGGCCCAGCCCTTCGCTGGCCTAGCCCTTTGCTGGCCTAGCCCTTTGGGAACTACAGGAAAGCAGCGATAGTCCGGTAAACATTAGTTTCTATGACAAATGATATATAACTTTTCTATCCGTTTCAGCATTATCTGTATGTCATCTGATTTTCTACACACATCTTAATGTCATCCTATATACGAAGTGCTTTGTAGAATTGTGAATAATAATCCCCGGAAAAAAAGGTAGCAAATGGTATATGCTGATCTATCTTTCCAACAAACAAACAAAAACATAATAATAATACGCCAAGTTATTCAGATTTCGAACGAGCAGAAAGTCCTGCTGATAGAATTATGTCGGCACGCTGCAGTACTGGAGCTGTGATGGCTACCGAGAAGTGCAAAAACACCCGTCTATGTCTTTAATCAATATTCGCGTGTACCCCGCCCTCCCCCGGGTCGAGCTGATGTTTTCCCTGCCGCGAAAACAAAAAGAGCTTCAACTTCGTAATTGAAATGGATTTCGTGTAAGGAAGCTCAATCTGAGTGAGATAGGAGACCCGCGAACTCTGTAAACAGGGTCGCGCCTTTCTATTTGCTCCTCAGGAGAGTACTTTGTTCTCTCCGAGAATTTCATATCTTCACTCATCACTGATGCAATTATTTTTTCTTCTATATTCAGCAGCAGGAACAGAGCGCCGAGACGTTCCTGAGAAGCGTACAGACTCTGGAATGTGTGACGTACTTGTTTTAAATAGAAATTAAGCAGTTGTCAACAGCCGTGTAGTTCTCTTCCCTGCTGCTTGTTTCTTGAATATTTAGACCAAAAGATATCTGAACTGAACACACCGTCGCTATTTTTGTTTGTCTGGGGGTTCACGGTTATATGTTGTCAAAAAGAATTAAAACATACTTTATTGGGTCAGATAGATGCATGACATGCTTTTTTTAATAGATGAACCTCAAGCAATAATTGACCAATTGCATACAAACACAATATACAGAAAGATAAGATTCACAATGAAAAAAGAACAGAACAACGAAAAAAGAAAATCAGCATAGCTTTGAAATCTACCGTAACTCACAGAAACAATTAGCACCCAGATATATGCTTCGTAGACTCAACACAGTATCACTCAGCACAGGAAATTACCAGAAACAATTAGACATCATCATCACAAATAGCAACAAACAATGGATGCAATAGGGATCCAGTCACCAAATTAAGCAAAAAAATTAAAAAATCAAATACAGTCAGTGAACACAGTACAAAAACAGCCACAAACAACAGTACAACAAAACACTACACAAACAGGCACAAACAGTGACATAACAATAACGACACAAAGAATACAGGAAAACAAGAAAGAAGATTCAAGATATTACACAATGACATACAATCACAAACTCACACATAAAATAACAAACATTTTCAAAAGACAAGATATAAACATAGCATTCAAAACAGACAATTCAATCCAAAGCCACATTCCAAAAATAACAAAAAATGCTGATATCTACCAAAAAGCAGGAATATGCCAACTACAGCGCAACACATCTGAGGGAAGGTATACAGGACAAGCCAGCAGAACATTTGACACCAGGTACAAAGAACATATGAGAGAATGGAAATATGGAACAAGCCACTCAACTTTTGCAGAACATTTGAGAAAAAATAAGCACAAACCTACTACAAGAGGAAATGATACGAAAATAATTAGACTAGATAATGAAAAGCATCTCCTAACATTACAGGAAAATTATCATACATACGAAACAAAGGCTGAAAAGAAACAACTACTAAATGACCAAGTAAATATGACTAACAACTCACTGTTTACACAGATTGATCATATAATAGACAGAAAGCCCAACAAATCATAACACACGTGATTCCTATCATAAGTATATACAGGAAAATATAATAATAATTACTATTATTATGAAGAATAAGTAAATAAATAAAAATAAAAAAAATTATTTAAAAAATCTCTCTCCCCCTCTAATACACACACACACACACACACACACACACACACACACACACGCACACACGCACACGCACACACACACACACACACACATTCACAAAACAGTTGAATACAGAAAACTGAGAATGTTGGTAACAATTAGAAAAACAAATGAAACTTTGTATTAAAAAGATGGCAGTTGCAGTGATGTGTAACGTAAACAGTGAACTGAAAGATGTCTACCTGGTTTCCAGATGAGAGAAAGCGGTTTGCTTGGATGCAATGAATTAGAAGTTACCCGTAAGTACCTTTCCATTTCATAATAAAACGTTAAGGAACTGTTTTTAAATCTACAACCTAGATGTGAAACCATAACCTACGTGTAAAAATGGACAAATCATGTAATATTTCAGGACGCCCACTGAAGATGCCTTGCAAAAAAGGCGAAACGCGTATGGGTGCATAAATAAAAATAAAAATAAAAATAAAAATTTCGATGTGCAGCACGCAAAAAAAAGGCGTTTTCTTTGAAACAACTGCAGTTTATATGAAATTAATTGACACACATCGTCGTCACCTTTGACTACTAAAGCTGTACATTTATAGACTAAGCTGCAGCAGTTTCAAACGTTTAGCTGTTTATTAAAACTGTCACAAATGTACGCAGAGGTGACAAGAGAATGGCGTTATGCACATACACAGATAGCGGCGGTCGTATCGCGTGCACGAGATACAAACGGGCAGTGGATTGGTGGTGCTGTCAGTTGCAGTGAGGTGATTCATCTAAAAAGGTCTGCGACTTGATTATGGTCGCAATACGGAAACTAACAGATTTTGAACGCGGAATGTTGGTTGGAGCTAGGCGCATCGGACATTCCGTTTCGGAAATCGTCCGGGAATTTAATATTCCGCGATCTACAGTGTCAATAGCTTGCCGAAGATACCAGATTTCAGGCATTACCTCTCACCACGGACAACATAGCGGCGGACGGCCTACACTTTACAACCGAGACCAGCAGCGTTTGGGCAGAGTTGTCAGTGCTAACAGACAAGCAACACTGCGTGAAATAGCCCCAGAAGCCAATGTGGGACGTACGACGAAGACATCCGTTAGGACAGTGCGGCGAAATTTGACGGTAATGCGAGTGCCTCTGCTAACAGCACGACATCGCCTGCGCTCGTGGCCGTATCGGTTGGACCCTGGACGACTGGAAAATCGTGGCCTGCTCAGCTGAATTCTGATTTCACTTGGTAAGAGCTGATGGCAGGGATCGAGTCTGGAGCAGACCTCGTGTAGACAAAGACCCAAGTTGTCAAGCTGGTGATGCCTCCGTAATGGTATGAGCTGTGTTTACATGGGTGGATGACAATGAGCCACGTCAGAACATTCTGGACAATTCGAGCGAATGGGTTGGCCCCCCACATCGACCGACATCAATCCCATCGAACATTTACGGGACATAATTGAGAGGTCAGTTCGTGCACAAAATCCGGCACCGGCAACTATTTCGCAGTTATGGACGACTATAGATGCAGTATTTCTGGAGAGGATTTCGAACAGCTTGATGAGTCCACGCGACGTCGAATTTCTGCACTACGCCGTGCAAAATGAGGTCCGACAAAATATGGGAGGGGTGGGGGGGGGGGGGGGGTGGAGGCGGGCAGAGGGGTTACCCATGGCTTTACTCATCTCAGTGTATTTTTGTGTTGATCTGACGGAGGTATGTCTACTTGCCTGATACTTTTAAAATATTAAAATGTCCAGAAGAACGTAACTTTCGCTACATTCCGCTTCAAAATGGCTAAACCTCCAAAATCGCTACAGCGAATTTTATAAATAAAAAACTTTAACAGTCGAAGGCACCGAAGATACCTTCATAAACCATTCTCAAGTGATTTTTGTACTGAGTTTTCGAAAGGGTGTAAGTTCTTTGTGCAGATACTTTTTTTTTCTAATTCATGCCTCATTTCTTGGCAACGATTCAGTTATAACTTTTTCCAGATATCTCATTCCAACCAAAAAATGTATCTACTAAAGGCTGTTCACCGAGAGCTGGGACGAAACATAGTGTCACGTGAGCGACTATGATCGTTTCCAGAGAAAGCATTCGGTGTTCACGTGATACGTAGGGGTGTGGAAAATCCTTGGCGCACGCTTTGCAGCTGGTGGCGTTCGACTGGCTGGCGAGCTGTCTCAGAGGACCGTGAGAAACCTGGGCAACAATGGCGCGAAATAGTTTAACATTATTTGAACATTATAGTTAAATTTGAGTTCATTCTGTCGAAGCAGATATATTTTCATTCAGGTTGCTAACAAAACGCTCCACTCAAACAAAATTAATTGTTAATTTTAATAACAATACCAGTAATAATGATAAAGGACGAAACAAGGTTCACTCTGTCGAACTTTAACTGTTGTTATTGAGGTTTATAACAAACCTCTCCTCTCTCTCTATAATGCAGTCTAATTACCACATTTGAGTTTCCACTTTTTCTACGACATGGAGGACACACTTGTTCCAATCCTCTGCAGTCACTGTTCGTACTACTTCTTCTAGCAGTACTTTAACTTCCGGCATTTTGTATGCTTTGTTTTTCGCTGCAACATAGCCTTTGAATTAAACGCCGTCGAGTAAGTGTGAGCCAGAATCACAGTGGTACAGAGGAATTCTGAGAACAGTTTTCCCTGCATTCTTCGCCATTTCATCTATTGCGTCTTAGTTCTCCGCTGTTCTGTGATTTTTAACTATATCTAAAAGTTCTTTCTTCAAAATACCGTCTTCGAAATCGATGTTTTTAGATTTTAGCCACTTTGATATTTCGTTCTTATTGGAATTCGCATTGGGAACTTTTTCTTTTCTCCGAGAATGGTACAGCGCGTCATCAAGAACAATAACTGCATTTTGCTGAAGCCGAGGAAGAACATCTTGAAACCACTTCTCGAAGGTTTCGGCGCACATCTCCTCATCATAATTTCCACTTTTCTTGGATTCGAAAGTCCACAAACATCCTTCAACGAACCCTGCTTTGCAGCCAATGCGTGCGATAATCAGACGTTTCCCTTTCCTCATGGGCCCTTGCTTCCGGTGGATAATCCGGACAGAAACGCTTGTTTTGAGGAATTTATCATGTCCTCTACCCAGACTTAACTTCGGGTATGTTCTGCGTTCACCCACGTCTCGTCCCAATAGTAAATGGGTCTGCCTTCATCTCTCAACCGTTTAGTGGTTCGAAGATAACGCCGCCTCCGTAAAATGATGTCATCCCTGTCTATTAGCATGCTATCGCGCCCACGCCGGACATATTTGAAATTCAATTCTCTCAATAACTTATAAAATGTAGTTCTCCGAAAATTGCCCATATCTGCATCTTCGTTCACGACTGTAAGCACTTTGTCAATTGTTGGCAATTCGTTGTTGTTGTTGTTGTTGTTGTTGTCTTCAGTCCTAAGACTGGTTTGATGCAGCTCTCCATGCTACTCTACCCTGTGCAAGCTTCTTCATCTCCCAGTACTTACTGCAACCTACATCCTTCTGAATCTGCTTAGTGTATTCATCTCTTGGTCTCCCTTACACTTAAATCTATACTCGATGTTAACAAATTTCCCTTCTTCAGCAACGCTTTCCTTGCCATTGCCAGTCTACATTTTATATCCTCTCTACATCGACCATCACCAGTTATTTTGCTCCCCAAATAGCAAAATTCCTTTACTACTTTAAGTGCCTCATTTCCTAATCTAATTCCCTCAGCATCACCCGACTTAATTCGACTACATTCCATTATCCTCGTTTTGCTTTTGTTGATGTTGATCATCTTATATCCACCTTTCAAGAGACATTGTCCATTCCGTTCAACTGCTCTTCCAAGTCCTTTGCTGTCTCTGACAGAATTACAATGTCATCGGCGAACCTCAAAGTTTTTATTTCTTCTCCATGGATTTTAATGCCTACTCTGAACTTTCCTTTTGTTTCCTTTACTGCTTGCTCAATATACAGATTGAATAACATCGGGGATAGGCTACAAGCCTGTCTCACTCCCTTCCCAACCGCTGCTTCCCTTTCTTGCCCCACGACTCTTATAACTGCCATCTGGTTTCTGTACAAATTGTAAATAGCCTTTCGCTCCCTGTATTTTACCCCTGCCACCTTTAGAATTTGAAAGAGAGTATTGCAGTCAACATTGTCGAAAGCTTTCTCTAAGTCTACAAATGCTAGAAACGTAGGTTTGCCTTTCCTTTATCTATTTTCTAAGATAAGTCGTAGGGTCAGTATTGCCTCATGTGTTCCAACATTTCTGCGGAATCCAAACTGATCTTCCCCGAGGTCGGCTTCTACCAGTTTTTCCATTCGTCTGTAAAGAATTCGCGTTAGTATTTTGCAGCAGTGACTTATTAAACTGATAGTTCGGTAATTTTCACATCTGTCAACACCTGTTTTCTTTGGGATTGGAATTATTATACTCTTCTTGAAGTCTGAGGGTATTTCACCTGTCTCATACATCTTGTTCACCAGATGGTAGAGTTTTGTCAGGACTGGCTCTCCCAAGGCCGTCAGTAGTTCCAATGGAATGATGTCTACTCCCGGGGCCTTGTTTCGGTGAATGGAGTATAGGTCTCCAGATAACATGTACCCTATATGATCGACAGTATCAGGACACCTCAAAAAACACACGTTTTTCATATTAGCTACGTTGTGCTGCCACCTACTGCCAGGTACTCCATATCAGGGACCTCAGTAGTCATTAGACATCGCGAAAGAGCAGAATGTGGCGCTCCGCGGAACTCATGGACTTCGAACGTGGTCAGGTGATTGGGTGTGCTTACGTCATACGTCTGTAGCCGAGATTTTCACATTCCTAAACACCCCTATGTCCACTGTTTCCGATGTGATAGTGAAGTGGAAACGTGAAGGGAAACGTACAGCACTAAAACGTTCGGTGACGGTTCCTGGCTTTTATTGAACTCGCCGGCCCTGGGACGACAGATTTCGCCGAAATGGCAGGGTGTGCTAACCAGGTGTGCCTATCACAGTAAACTGCTAGAGTGATCAACAAGAAAACGTTGAGAATGAGCGTTCCTTTGACGCGGAACACATGACTGGATTGCAGAGAACACACATTGCATCCGCGTTGGTCGCTCAGGGGCATAACCAGCACACGTGGTAGCCCACGGTGGAAAGCGCCAGCCAACATTTAGCATCTAACAAATTATGTTCTCCATGACGTCACCTGACTCCCCTAGACGTTTGATGCAGATACTTTGAAACACCCTGTATACGTATCTGTACAGGGTGTATGATAACTAATGGCGAAAAGTGAGACACGTGAAAATACTCCATAACACAAGTAGAAGCAAAAACATTGCAGTAATCAGGGAGCCACGTTTTTTAAAACATATAAATAAATATGTAATATACAAAGGGGAAACGTTGTTACCAAAATTTTCGAAAAGTTCTTGGGTGGTTCATTCTAAATTTTTACACAATACACTAATGAACAATCGGACTGACATAGGCTGTATATTTTTAATACTTACAATTTATGAATATATACGTAATATACAAAAAGGAAGAGTTGTTTGGCCGGGGTGGCCGAACGGTTCTAGGCGCTACAGTCTGGAACCACGCGACCGCTACGGTCGCAGGTTCGAATCCTGCCCCGGGCATGGACGTGTGTGATGTCCTTAGGTTAGTTAGGTTTAAGTAGTTCTAAGTTCTAGGGGACTGATGACCTCAGAAGTTAAGTCCCATAGTGCTCAGAGCCATTTGAACCATTTTTTTTTTTGAAGAGTTGTTCTATAAATTTCGAAATATTCTTGACTGGTTTATTTCTAATTTTTAGACGGTACTCTAATGAATATGCAGATAGACATACGCTACGCATTTTTGTAATATGTGAATGTGTATGTGTATCTGTAATATATAAAGGGGAAATATTCTTATTGGAAATCTCGAAATTTTCGACTTCAAATTTTTGCACGATACCCCAATAAGCAGACGGACTTTAACTACCTATTTGCTGTTAAAACCGAATGTGAGAAATAAAATGCTCAGTCCGCTGTTCTGTGAAAATAAAAGGTTTCGTTTTCTCTCTCGTAGTCGGTTTTAATTCTGGTAGCAGAGCATATAAACAGTTTGTTTCACCCATGTATAGGCTTTCTCATTATGTTTGTTTCGTATACAATTTTTACTTAAAAATAGAGTGCTGTCTGTTTTCCTTCCTCACAGAAAACAGAAATGTTGTATTCATGACGTATCGACTTATGACTACAGGGTGCCCATAAAGTCGGCGAACATAGGACATTCTGATAAATAATAATAATAATGAAGCACATTTTAGTCACTTTAATGTTATTTATTAATATTTTAGACATTATCTCCGTGTTTTTCAATGCATAATTTCACAGGTTTTGCAGGATTAAGGTGAACTCTATGGAATAGGTCTCAATTGAGTTCTATTTTAGCAAGCTGACTGGTAATGCGTTCTGTCAGGTGGTTCAAAAAAATGGCTCTGAGCACTATGGGACTTAACATCTATGGTCATCAGTCCCCTAGAACTTAGAACTACTTAAACCTAACTAACCTAAGGACATCACACAACACCCAGCCATCCCGAGGCAGAGATAATCCCTGACCCCGCCGGGAATCGAACCCGGGAACCCGGGCGTGGGAAGCGAGAACGCTACCGCACGACCACGAGATGCGGGCAGGTGGTTCAAAACTGTAATCTTCAAAGAGTAAATTTTTTCTTTCAGCATACCCCAGAAAAAGAAATAAAGGTCAGAAAGGTCTCCTCCTCCAGTGCTGGTGTTGCTGAGCGGCTGATACAGGGAGCCATCCACAAGGCGCAGTTGTGGGCTCTAGCTCACGGCTTCCAGGTTTCAGCCGCGAAGTCGTGTGTCATGCATTTCTGTCGGCGTCGTACCGTTCATCCGGAACCAGAACTTTACCTTAATGACGATCCGCTCACTGTAGAGGGGATATATCGATTCTTAGGACTGCCTGAGGAACACAGCTAGTGCAGACCGCTCAACACTGCTGCAGCTCTACAGGGCCCTTGTTCAATCCGTCCTTGACTATGGGAGTCTGGTTTACGGTTCGGCGGCGCTCTCGGTGTTGCGTTTACTCGTCCCAGCGCACCACTGTGGCGTCCGCCCAGTGACGGGAGGTTTTAGAACGAGTCCGGTGACCAGTGTCCTGGTGGAGGCCGGAGTTCCTCCATTGCAGATCCGACGTGCTAAACTGCTTGGCAGTTACGTTGCACACATTCGTAGTTCTCCTGAGCATCCGAATTACCGTCTCCTTTTCTCAATCACGGCAGTTCATTTCCCGCATCAGCGGCCCAGGTCAGCGCTTACGATTGCGGTTCGCGTGTGATCCCTTCCCTCCGAACTGAAGTCCTTCCCTTTACCACCTCTACTTGAGGTCCATTCACGTACACCTCCAAGGTGTACACATAGGCCGAAGCTTCGTCTGGACCTTTTACATGGCCCTAAGGACTCCGTTAACCCAGACGCTCTCTGCTGTCACTTCCTCTCGATTCTTGACGTGTTCCGGGGCTCTGAAGTTGTTTACACCGACGGCTCGATGGCTGATGGTAATGTTGGCTTCGCCTATGTCCACAGAGACCATATTTAACGGCATTCCTTGCCGCTGGCTGCGGTGTATTCAGTGCAGAGCTAGTGGCCATATCCCGTGCACTTCAGCACATCCTTTCCTGTTCTGGTGAGTCGTTTCTTCTCTGTTCTGGCTCACTGAGCAGCCTACAAGCTATGACCAGTGCTACCCCAGCCATCCTTTGGTAGCGAACATCCAGGAGTCCTTCTATGCTCTGGAACAGTCCGGTCGTTCAGTGGTATTTGTGTGGACCCCAGGTCACGTCGGAATCCCAGACAACGAACTTGCTGACAGGCTGGACAAACAAGATAGGCAGAAACCGCTCCTGGAAATGGGCACCTGTGAAACTGACCTGCGTTCTGTCTTACGCCGCAAGGTTTTTCGGCTTTGGGATTCGGAGTGGCACAATAGTATGCACAGCAAACTGCGTGTCATTAAGGGGACTGCGAATGTGTGGAAGTCTTCCAGTGCGGGCTTGACGCAGGGAATCGGTTGTCCTTTGTCGGCTCTGCATTGGCCGTACGTGGCTCACACGTGGTTACCTTCCCCTCCACGGGGACCCACCTCCGTGTTGCTGTGGCTCCCAAATGACGGTCGTCCACCTCTTGCTGGACTGCCCACTTTTAGTCGCTCTCCGGCAGACTTTTAACTTTCCCAGCACCCCACCCGCGGTATTGGGCGACAGTGCCTCAACAGCAGCTTTAGTTTTACGTTTTATTCGTGAGGGGGTGGGAGTGGGGGGGGCCTTTATCACTTGATCTTTTAGCACATGTCCATTGTCTCCCTGTGTACCTCACCCTAGGGCTTTTAGGGTGGAGATTTTGAGATGTTGCAGAGTGGCTGGCTTCTTATTTTTTATTCTCATCGTCAGCCAGCCATGGTAATCTGCTTTCTTGTTTTTAATCTCCTCTACCTGTTTCTTGCGTCTCTCTGTGGTTTTCTTGTCATGTTTTGTCTCTTGTACTGTTTCTTGTCCTGTCATTCTTCTGGTTCTTCCTTTCTCCTGTTATTGTGCCGTACGTCTTCTTTGTTTTCTTCTTTCCCTTGGGTAATTGTTCTACTGGGAACAAGGGACCGCTCCCCCCCCCCCCCCCCCCCCACTTTTAAACCTACTAACCAACTAACAAAACGGTCTGGCGAACGAGAAGACCACTCCACATGACCTCTTCTCCCAACTCTGTGAGCAAAATTGTCTCCAACAGCAACAGAAAAATGGGCAGAGACCTAACTAACCTAAGGACATCACACACATCCATGCCCGAGGCAGGATTCAAATCTGCGTCCGTAGCACCAACGCAGTTCCGGACGGAAGCGCCTAGAACCGCTCGGCCACAGCGGCCGGCGCAGAGCTCCCCATTCTGATCTCTCACGATGTCTAATGACTACTGAGGTCGCTGATATGGAGTACTTGGCAGTAGGTGGCAGCACAATGCACCTAATATGAAAAACGTATGTTTTTGGGTGTGTCCGGATACTTTTGATCACACAGTGTAGCAAAAGGTAAGTGGTGATCCTGAAACACAAAATTATGCTCGGATTTATTTCCTGATTTAGCTTTAGGAAAATCCCTCATAAGAATACAGCCTGCGAAACTAATACGATAAACGTGTAATCTGAATCATCATTAAAGATTTTGTTCTCATAAGAGCGCCCCATTCTGTTCTCTCACGATTTGTAATGACTGCTGAGATTCTACAATGTATTCTACAATATATTGTAGAACAAAAGTAAACTGGTGCTTTTCATTTATTATAATGTTGTTCTACCAAGAACCGACGGAAGATTCTGTTAACATGCAAAATGTATGTTTTTGGGGTGTCCGGATACTTTTGATCACATTGTGTATATCGAATTCCCATACATTTGTGACAATTGCTATCGTTGCAGGGTTCTCTAGTATGAGGTGTGAGACAATTTAGAATGTGTGGTTAGAAGCCACCACTGATTTCAGAATGAAATATTATCGTAGTTAGAGCAAAGCTATTTGTTGTGTAGGTTTTTCGATTAAGTCGGCGTCTAATTGCGCTCAAATGTATCCCCTGTCAGAGGAGGCGCTCCAAGTGTAGGGCTCGCATTTGAACACAACCCCATACTGGCCTTTGCAGTGAATTACGAATTCTTTCAAACACCTAAGAATCATCTCGTAAATTTCAACAAGACTGAACGATTCACTTCTCCAATTTTATCAACCATATCAATGTGAGTGCTGTAGACTCCACTTCTGATGTGACCTCAGAGAGAAAAATCCAGATATTTGAAGTCAGGTGATCAGGGAGAGCAAACTACGGGCCCTGCTCGACCTGACCATTTGAGACCGCGTACCAATTCTTCGGCGTTGAGCAAGGTGAACATCCTTCAAGCAGACCTGGAAAGTCCCGCAGCAGAAGTCAAAAGTACCCTCTTCCACCAAGTTTTGTTGGAAGAACGTGTGGACCAAAGAGACGATCACGCAGTTGCACTGAGCACACATTCAGTGAGAGACGTTGGCAGTGTGGGTTTATGTCAAATCTGAGCCCAGTTAGACGCGGATTTAATGGAAAAGTACCCATTTAAAATGCGTTTGTACAAGCCATGACAACACTTCGTGATGACGTCAGTGGCGATTGATAACCAAACACTTGCAGCCGTGTCGGCTCTTTCGCGGACCCATATTTGCAGGGACGTTTCTGCTTCCATCCTGCGCAGCTGCGCGGGAATATTTACGGAGTGAGCATTCATATGTGCAGATCAGGGTTTTTTGTCCCCATCAAACACCGGCTCCAAAACACACGTTTTGTGCTGCGGCATAATGTTTGTCCGGAACCGTCCTGTACATTTTTAATGTCGTTTCATGGGCAGCAGTAACGAAGCCCGCCCAAAAGTATCTTGCATTTTGCGCAAACGTTTCATAGGCGTCATAGCAGTTTTACTTCCGTATTCGAAATGAGCTTGGCTTAAATCTTTGTAGAGATGTGCAAGTTAAAGTTGCTCTAAATGTGTATTCATTCAGCGAATGTCTTAATAAATTGAGGCAAAACGCGTCTGGCGAAACCTGTGTTGCCTTAATTCAGACTCACGCAGGCGGTCTACAGCGCCACTCGTACTAAATGCGAGTTAGCAAGTGTCACCTCTTCTACAGAATTAAGTGAACGCGATCGTGTGTCTAAAGACTTAAAGCAGTCGGCCTGTTAATTTCGTTTTCAAACGCAGCATTGTATTGAAAAGAGCTAGGACTCGAATCTGGATTCATGAAGCAATAGGAATTGTGAGAGATCAGACAACAAAACACGATCGCCATTTAAAGTGGGACAAATAATTTCAGGCTAGTTGTCAGTTTGTTCAGCATTATACAATAAAATGGAAACTCTTTAACATCGAAATCGGGCAATAACATGTTAACAACATTAGTCACAGATAATTTCTGTAAAGATCCCTACTGTTAAGTATGACCAAAGTAATAAAACTTTCCACGCTCTAACGCTTACTAAATGAACAGCTTAATAAACAAATTACCTCTTTGAAGACAATTAATGAATCACTGGTCAGATCAAATTCTAGAGTAAGCGGACGCTAGACTGTGATTAAATTCAACAACACTTTCAGCAGTACCTTTGATTCACGTCAGTGCATACCAATATACCGATTTAAACAAACTAATTTAACTTTTTAGACTACATCGAGCAATTTATGTATTGCAGTACTTTTACATTGATTTCATATTTTGACTTGCGTCTTTGAACACTTCAATTATTAATGTTAACAAAAATGAGTTATTCAACTTCTCTTTTTTTTTTATACTCAGAATCTTGCAGGATGACGAACAGTACCGTAAGGACCATAACACATTGCTGTTGTTGTTTTGGTGGTGGTGGTGGTGGTGGTGGTGGTGGTGGTGGTGGTGGTGGTCCTGGTCGTCGTCGTCGTGAAGTCCTGAGACTGGTTTGATGCAGGTCTCCATGCTACTCTATCCAGCGGAAGCCTCTTCATCTCCCAGTGCCTACTGCAACCTACATCCTTCTGAATGTAAGTGTATTCATGCCTTAGTCTCCCTCTACCATTTTTACCCCCACGCTTCTCTCCAGTACTAAACTGGTGATCCCTTAATGCCTCAGAACGAGTCCTACCGCCCTATCTCTTCTTCTTTTCAAGTTCTGCCACAGATTCCTCTTCTCCCCAGTTCCGTACCTCATCATTACTTACGTGATCTACCCATCTAATCTTCAGCATTCTTCTGTAGCACCACGTTCCAAAAGCTTCTATTTTTTTATCGTCCATCTTTCATTTTCATACATGGTTACACTCCAGACAAATACTTCCAGAAAAATTTCCTGACTCCTAAATCTGTACTCAATGTTAACAAATTTCTCTTCTTCAGAAACATTTTTCTTGCCACTGCTAGCTGACATTTTATATCCTGACATCTTGGGTTGTCGGGTGTTCTGCCGGATATCAGCGTCGTACTTGCACGATATTTCGGTCACGTAGCTCGAGACCTTCATCAGGTGCGACCTGAGACTGCTCCTCGAGTGCATCTGGTCCAGTATTTATGCCTATGGACTTCCCCCTCCACCAACGGCTGCAGGCGCTTCCTCTGTGGTCCGCGCCCATTCCCTGTGACCTGCTGGAGCGTTGCTGCTCCGTTTTCCGTCCGCTGCGGTTCTAGGTGTTCCCTCTGCGGTCCGCGCCCACCAAACCCGCTCCTGGGGGTTTCATCTACGGTCTGGGGTACCAGGCGTTCCCCCTGCGGTCCGCGCCCGCTCACCACGACCTGTTGGAGCGTTGCCGCTCCGTTTTTCATCTGCTGCGGCTCTGGATGTTCCCTCTGCGGTCCGCGCCCACCAGTCCCACTTCTGGGTGTTCCATCTTCGGTCTGGTGCTCCTGGCAGTCCGTCAGGGGCTCGTTTACCATCTCCATGTCTCTGGTTCTTCTGTTTGTGTAGTGTTGCAGCTGGCCCCGTTGCTCCTTTAACAATTCCAGAGCCGGATCCCAGGCTCTGCTTAGCTGGTACCCTGTGTCACGATTCATAAGATCGTCAGCCATTTTAATCTCAATCGATTCTCTTATGACACTGTCCCAAAATCTGGGTGTTTGTGCTAGATTCTAGCACCGTTGCTCCTTTAACAATTCCAGAGCCGGATCCCAGGCTCTGCTTAGCTGGTACCCTGTGTCACGATTCATAAGATCGTCAGCCATTTTAATCTCAATCGATTCTCTTATGACACTGTCCCAAAATCTGGGTGTTTGTGCTAGATTCTAGCACAAACACCCAGATTTTGGGACAGTGTCATAAGAGAATCGATTGAGATTAAAATGGCTGACGATCTTATGAATCGTGACACAGGGTACTAGCTAAGCAGAGCCTGGGATCCGGCTCTGGAATTGTTAAAGGAGCAACGGGGCCAGCTGCAACACTACACAAACAGAAGAACCAGAGACATGGAGATGGTAAACGAGCCCCTGACGGACTGCCAGGAGCACCAGACCGAAGATGGAACACCCAGAAGTGGGACTGGTGGGCGCGGACCGCAGAGGGAACATCCAGAGCCGCAGCAGATGAAAAACGGAGCGGCAACGCTCCAACAGGTCGTGGTGAGCGGGCGCGGACCGCAGGGGGAACGCCTGGTACCCCAGACCGTAGATGAAACCCCCAGGAGCGGGTTTGGTGGGCGCGGACCGCAGAGGGAACACCTAGAACCGCAGCGGACGGAAAACGGAGCAGCAACGCTCCAGCAGGTCACAGGGAATGGGCGCGGACCACAGAGGAAGCGCCTGCAGCCGTTGGTGGAGGGGGAAGTCCATAGGCATAAATACTGGACCAGATCCACTCGAGGAGCAGTCTCAGGTCGCACCTGATGAAGGTCTCGAGCTACGTGACCGAAATATCGTGCAAGTACGACGCTGATATCCGGCAGAACACCCGACAACCCAAGATGTCATTAGATCGCCGGGAAAGCCTGAAGAGTTACATTTTATATCCTCCCTACTTCGGCAATCATTTATTTTGTTACCCAAATATCAAAACTCATCTACTACTTCAAGTTCTCATTTTATAATCTAATTCCCTCAGCATCACCTGACGTAATCTGACTACATTCCATTATCCTAGTTTTACCTTTGCTCTTATATACCCATTTCAAGACGCGGTCCATTCCGATCAACTACTCTTTCTTTGCCGTCTCTGACAGAATTAAAATGTCATCGGCCTACCTCAAAGTTTTTATTTCTTCTTCCTGGATTTTAATTCCTACTCCAAATTTAATTTCTTTTACTGTGTGTTCGGTTTTAAATAACATCTACCTCATTCCCTCTTCAGTTATTGCTTCCCTATAATGCCCCTCGTCTTTTATAATTGCCGTCTGATTCCTGTACAAGTTGTAAATAGCTTTTCGCTGCTTATATTTTTCTTCTGCCGCCTTCAGAATTTCAATGAGAGTATTGCAGTCGACACTATCAAAAGCTTTCTTCAAATCTGCAAATGCTATAAACATAGGTTTCCCTTTCGTTAGCCTTTCTTCTAAGTACGTCATAGGGTCAGTGTTGCGTTATGTGCTCCTACATTTCTCCAAAATCCAAACTAGTCTTCGCAGAGTTCGGCTTCTGTCAGCTTTTCCATTCTTCTGTAAACAATAAGTTAGCATTTTGCAACTGAGACTTGTTGAACTTGTAGTTCGGTAATATTCACACCTATCCACACCTGCTCTCTTTGGAATTAGAGACTTTAACATAGGATGCGCTATTCGGGTCAGTGAAGTTGTCCTTACATGTGAACACTGAATTTCACAAGTGACATGAGAGATTCGTGCACTGATAAAAGTCCAAACGACCAATTCATCGGCTGGAGGTGTTTTGGTGAAGATTGCTGCGATCATGGAGCTGTAAAGTATTACGCAATCGTGGATCGACAAACGTATTTCTCTATGGACTTTCTTCTTTACACTTCTAGACATCTTAGAGCAGTCCACACTATGCCACGTTGGAATATGCTGATGGCGCTTCCATACCAGAGCCTTTTGTAGTAATTCGGAAGTAATTTTGCCTCACTTTCCACTCCACGGTAATCACATTACGGCGACCAAAGGCAGGTTTCCTTTAGTATGCCTAATTTTGGCACGCTAAAGCCTTCACGCCTTTTCCTTTGGCGCACCACCACCTCCTACACACACACACACACACACACACACACACACACACACACACACAGAGAGAGAGAGAGAGAGAGAGAGAGAGAGAGAGAGAGAGAGAGAGAGAGAGAGAGAGAATACTGCCAATCTCTCCTTTCAAAACAATTACCATTCTGTCAATTCACTATGCAGGGATCGGAAAATGAACCATTGTTTTTACATTAGAACTGTAAAAGAAATCTACGTCCCAATCACAGTCGCTCAAAGAAATACGTGCACTTGAGAACAGACAAGAACAACAAATAACGATGATGATGATGGTCCAACATATCGTAAGATCACGCTAGTGTTAATACATCAGTGACATAAAGTACTGGTGTTACAGGTCCTAAACTAAAAATATATGTTAATAGCAAGTAAGGGTTCACAGATCAACAAAATTCATACACTTATATCAATTATCTCTGCGATAGTAACTCATTATTCCACTTCGTCTCCATATTTTTCAACCCATCAACTGTCAAGTTAGTAAGATAACTACACGTAGAGTTTTATCTTACTGAAGAGTAGCCGGCCGAAGTGGCCGTGCGGTTAAAGGCGCTGCAGTCTGGAGCCGCAAGACCGCTACGCTCGCAGGTTCGAATCCTGCCTCGGGCATGGATGTGTGTGATGTCTTTAGGTTAGTTAGGTTTAACTAGTTCTAAGTTCTAGGGGACTAATGACCTCAGCAGTTGAGTCCCATAGTGCTCAGAGCCATTTGAACCATTTTGAACTGCAGAGTAGCAGCACACTTAACTGGAAGCAATTTAATTAGCACATCATAGTTTGGATTCCAGGAGGATTACTGTACTAAGGATTCTGTTTATGCATTCACTCACTAAATAGTACAGGCCTTAAATAGTAACACATCGATAGTTGGTGTTATTTGTGATCTGTCCAAGGCGTTTGACTGTGTAAATCATGTTACTCTCTTAGAAAAACTCCAGATTGCTTTACACACCTCCGGTTCGAATCCTCCTTAAGAAACACAATGCAAAATGTTGTGATGAATAATTCAGACTATGTCGGAAATGCGGAAAATCATCACAGGACGAGTCGCACAGAGTTCGATTTTGGGTCCATTCCTGCTCCTTATATATGTGAATCATCTTCCACTTAACATTAAAAAAGCAAAACTGGTACTTTCTGCGGGCAATAGTAGTGTTAAGTTGAGAGAAAGCAACAGATAGAATAGGTAAATGATATTTTTCATGGCAGTGTTAAGCACTTCTCTGAAGAGCGATTCTCCTTAAACTTTGAAAAACACTACATTCAGTTCTGTACAACGAATAATCATATCAACAATTGATGTAACACACGGGCAGCAGGCAGAAAATAGGATAGAATGCTCCAAATTGTGCATACCAGTGAAAACTTGAACGGTGTGAGAGATATTACGGAGTTTCTCAAGCAATTAAGTTCAGCTGATTTTGTTCCTCATATCATTGCTTATCTTGGAAACAAACGTATCAACCTCCTGACATAATTTGGATATTTCCCCTCAATAATGTCTTACGGAAGAATTTTCTGGGCTAACTCATCATTTAGAAATAAAAGTATTAATTGGACAAAAGCGAACGGTAAAACTAATGTGTGTTCAGCCGTGGGCGTCAAGTAGGTACCTCTTCCAGAAGCTGGCTATCTTAACTGCCCTATCACAGTACACATTTTTGCTAATAAAATTCGTCATAAATAGCCCGTCCCAAATTGAGAAGAACAGTGATGTACGTACCTACAACACTAGAGACAAAATAATCTTTACTACCCATTGTTAAAGCTCTCAGCGACTCAGAAAGGAGTTCAATATGCAGCAACAAACATTTTTGATCATTTTCCCAATAACATAAAGAATCTGACAAGCAGCAAAGCAAGTTTTAAATCTGCTTTTAAAATGATTTCTCCTGGACAACTCCTCCTATTCCATTGAAGAATTCTGCTAAAAAACTGGTAGTCACTAAAAGAAAAGCAGTAGCCGTTGCATGGTTAGGAATAAAAATGTGTTCATTAATGTTAACACCAGTCATGTATACATATGAAGTAAACTGATTCCTTCTACATCAGTTCGATAAAAGAATCCTACAAATGAGCTATGCGACACTTAACTAACTATTAACAATGATTCACCATTTGGTGTTACTAATGAAGGAATGTGCAAAATCAAGGAGGGTAAATGCGACATATTAATGTTTGTCTCACAAGGCGACTTCACAGAGGGCGGTTCCCTGTTTCCACCATACGTGCAGAATCTGAAGGACGGTGACCGGGCATGGGTTTCCGAAACCATTACGAAGCTATTCTCGAAACAGCTCGAAAACAAAATCGTCTTTGAAGATCAGAACATTTCGGAGCGCAGTTGTGTGAAAAATATACACTGAAGCGCCAAAGAAACTGGTATAGCCACGCTTATTCAAATACAGTGATATGTAAACAGGAAGAATACGGCGCTGCGGTCGGCAACGCCTGTATAAGACAACAAGTGTCTGGTCCAGTTATTAGATCGGTTACTGCTGCTACAATGGTAGGTTATAAAGATTTAATTGAGATTGAACGTCGGCGCACCAGCGATGGGTCACAGCATCTCCGAGGTAGCGATAAAGTGAGGATTTTCACGTAGGATCATTTCACGAGTGTGCCTGAATATCAGCAGTACGGTAAAACATCAAATCTCCGACATCGCTGCGGGCGGAAAAACAACGTGGCAGAAGTGCAATCATTCCGCCAACTGCTGCGGATTTCAATGCCATCAACAAGTGTCAGCTTGCGAACCATTCAACGAAACATCATCGACATCGGCTTTCGGAGCCGAAGACCCACTCGTGTACCCTTGATGACTGCACGACACAAAGCTTTACGCCTCGCCTGGACCCGTCAACACCGACATTGGACTGTTGGTGGCTGGAAACATGTTGCCTGGTCGGATGAGTCTCGTTTCAAATTGTATCGAGCCTGTGGACGTGAACGGGTATGGAGACAACCTCATGAATCCATTGGACCCTGCGTTTCAGCAGGGGACTGCTCAAGCTGGTGGAGGCCCTGTAGTGGTGTGGGGCGGGCGCAGTTGCAGTGATATGGGACCCCCGATACGTCTAGATACGACAGGTGACACGTACGTAAGCATCCTGTCTGATCACCTGCATCCATTCCTGTCCATTGTGCATTCCGACGGACTTGGGCAATCCAGCAGGACAATGCGACTCCCCACACGTCCAGAATTGCTACAGTGTGGCTCCAGGAACACAATTCTTAGTTTCAACACTTCCCTGGCCACCATACTCCCCAGACATGAACATTACTGAAATTATCTGGGATGCCTTGCAACGTGCTGTTCAGAAGAGATCTCCACCCCCTCGTACCCTTACGGATTTATGGACAGCCCTGCAGGATGATGGTGTCAGTTCCCTCCAGCACTACTTCAGACATTAGTCGTGTTGCGGCTGTTCTGCTTGGTCGCGGGGCGCTACACGATGTAAGACAGGTGTACCGGTTTCTTTGGCTCTTCAGTGTAATTGGATTACTAGAATATGCGTCGGTAAATCAGTAGATATCGTTATAGGATTTTTACAATGGAAACGTTGTCTAACAAATACTGGTCCATAATCTATAATAAAAATAGCACGTTTTCACCTTTAATTAAAGACCGCAAAAATAATCATTTAGAATTTCATACGTATATGCGAAGTGCGTTTTTGTTAAATGAAAGAAAATTACATACGTCATTAATACTGCTCAGTCTCCTCAAATAAAAAGGCAGTTTATTTTCTGGAATGAGATTTTCATTCTGCAGCGGAGCACTTGCCCGCGAAAGGCTAAGGTCCCGAGTTCGAGTCTCGGTCGGGCACACAGTTTTAATCTGCCAGGAAGTTTATTTTCTGTTTGATATTTCGCATTTTTCGAACAAAGTTTTAATTTATTACGAATACTAGCTTTTTCGTGCCATTAGTAGTAATCAAAGATGGAAACACGATGTTTCGATTAAAAATTATTCGATATTTGTCAGCTAACATTTAACTTTGCTAACAAATATGGAATTTAAATAAGAGTAAAGAAATGTGTATGCCACCAATGAGATCGCAGCCGTTTATTTTAGCTTCACGACACTATCAAACCGTGCATACTTTTTTTTTAACTACTCATTGTTTAAAAATCTTAATTCTCGAAGTTAAATTTATTCACGTTTAAAGCGGAAAAATGAAAACATAGAAGTGACACTTTCTCGGGATTATGATATTCTTTCTGGACCAGACACCACCATTAGCATCCTAAAAGCGTCCTCGGTCCTCTTTAATTTCCAGCTTCTGTTCCTCGTCGGTGTACAACAGGAGAGGTGATTAAATACGTTTCGTACTGCTCGACATGTTTTCCACCACACCTTTGTCGCATGACCCAAATTTTGCTGTTGCAGGTACGACTGAGAGTCCAGTATATTCTGATTAGCTGTGATTATGGAGTAGCGTATCGACGAACGTGCTAATAAGATAACAATGTTTTATACTTAGCAGGGCTCGGAAGTCTTCTATTCTTCTTTTTATTTTCGTTGTACTGCTGTAGGATCCTGATTTCGGCACTGACCTAAAAATCGTGTTGGTGTGAAGGAAATTTAACAGGACTGAACAGTCCACAGGCTCCGTTCTTAGATCAGTTAGTAAACCAACTGCTTTATACGAAAGTAGGGATCGAATGAACCGACCGGTTAAAATCGATATCGGTATTTTAGTTCTGAGTAACCGGTATTTTTCTGTATTTGTTTATTCTCGGTTGCGAAAGGTATTTTTCTTTTTTACTGATATCCGGTTGTAAAATCGATGTATTAATTTGCCGTAACAGTGACGATAAAATTTTTGGTTTTAGATAAAACATTTTTTAAAAAATCGAGTTCGGTAGGGAGTATATGTCAGTCGTGAAAAATTCATTTCGTCTTTGAATGATACTGTTTCTGGCGGAAGCAGTCAACTTACAGACCAACACGCTATAGAACGACTACTTACGATCTCACTGGGCAATAAATATTCGCCATTGGACTAATTCATTATTTAAATTTCAGTGTAACTGTTCCTGGTAAATGTCATATTTTCTCCAATATCTAAACTGTTAACTTAAATTTTTTAAAAGAGCACTTTTTCTTTTGTCACCAAAACATAATTGTTTTCGAAATCCCGCTAAAATGTAGACAGTTATTTCACAAAAAACAGCGTTTCATTTGAAACAGTTGAAGACAAAGAACGCTACAAGTTTTACACAAAAGCTTACACTGAGGTGAGAAACGTCGTGGGATGGCTCCTAATATCGTGTCGGAGCTCCTTTAGAGCGGAGTAGTGCTGGAATTAGACCTGCTATGGACCCAGAAAGTCGTTAGAAGTCCCCAGCAGAAATATTGAGCCATACTGCGTCTATAGCCGTCTATAATTGCATATAACGATACATGAGGCAGACCAAAATGGTTTATAAATGTTAAGCTGCATTCAGATCCGATTATGGCACCTTTAGTGTGTTGAAACCGGTTACCCAGTAAACAGTATTTAAGCGATCTTGGCTTTTGAATTATTTCTACAACAGTGTGATCGCCCCACTGCGCACTGTGTGTTCACTGCACTTAGAAAATGTAACAGATCCTTTAAGGAGACCGTCTACGCTACGCTTGTCCGTCCTCTTTTTAGAATGCTGCTGCGCGGTTTTGGATCCTTACCAGATAGGACTGACGGAGTACATCGAAAAATTTCAAAGAAGAGTAGCACGTTTTGTATTATCGCGAAATATGGGAGAGAGTGTCACAGAAATGATGCAGGATTTGAGCTGGAAATTATTAAAAGAAAGGCATTTTTAGTTGCGACGGAATCTTCTCACGAAATTCCAATCACCAGTTTTCTCCTCCGAATACGAAAATATTTTGTTGACACCTGCCTACATAGGGAGAAATGATCACCACGATAGAATAAGGGAAATGAGAGCTCGTACGGAAAGATATAGGTGTTCGTTCTTTCCGTGCGCTATACGAGATTGGAATAATAGAGAATTGTGAAGGTGATTCGATGAACCCTCTGCCAGGCACTTGTATGTGATTTCCAGAGTACCCACGTAGATGTAGATCCTGGGTCTCATCCCTTGTGCGCCGACTATTATACGACGTACAAAATCACTTAAATCTTGATAACGTGCCATTGTTGCAGCAGTATCTGATCTACCAAGTGCGCCCCACACTTGCTGTCTACTATTTCTAGACCCGTGGTCTAGGGGGTAGCGTCTTATATTCACAATCAAAACGTCTTCGGTCTCGGGTTCGATCCCCGCCACTGCCTAAATTTTGATAAATAATCAGCATTGGCGGCCGAAGACTTCCGGCATAAGAAGTCAGCCTCATTCTGCCAACGGCCTTGTCAAAGAGGGCGGAGAAGCGGATAGAGGTTCAGGGCACTCTCTTGTCCTAGGGGTGGGAAATTGCCCCTAAAGGCGGAAGAATCAGCAATGATCAACGACATGAGGATGCAGAAGGCAATGGAAACCACTGCATTAAAGACACGTAACGTGTATCCACAGGACACGTGGACTGTAATTGAAGAAGTGTCATGATGATCTCTCCATTGGCAAAAGATTCCGGAATAGTCCCCCATTCGGATCTCCGGGAGGGGACTGCCAAGGGGGAGGTTACCATGAGAAAAAGATTGAATAATCAACGAAAGGCTAACGTTCTACGAGTCGGGGCGTGGAATGTCAGAAACTTGAACGTGGTAGGGAAACTAGAAAATCTGAAAAGGGAAATGCAAAGGCTCAATCTAGATATAGTAGGGGTCAGTGAAGTGAAGTGGTAGGAAGACAAGGATTTCTGGTCAGATGAGTATCGGGTAATATCAACAGCAGCAGAAAATGGTATAACAGGTGTAGGATTCGTTATGAATAGGAAGGTAGGGCAGAGGGTGTGTTACTGTGAACAATTGAATGACCAGGTTGTTCTAATCAGAATCGACAGCAGACCAACACCGACAACGATAGTTCAGGTATACATGCCGACGTCGCAAGCTGAAGATGAACAGATAGAGAAAGTGTATGAGGATATTGAAAGGGTAATGCAGTATGTAAAGGGGGACGAAAATCTAATAGTCATGGGCGACTGGAATGCAGTTGTAGGGGAAGGAGTAGAAGAAAAAGTTACAGGGGAATATGGGCTTGGGACAAGGAATGAAAGAGGAGAAAGACTAATTAAGTTCTGTAACAAGTTTCAGCTAGTAATAGCGAATACCCTGTTCAAGAATCACAAGAGGAGGAGGTATACTTGGAAAAGGCCGAGAGATACGGGAAGATTTCAATTAGATTACATCATGGTCAGACAGAGATTCCTAAATCAGATACTGGATTGTAAGGCGTACCCAGGAGCAGATATAGACTCAGATCACAATATAGTAGTGATGAAGAGTAGGCTGAAGTTCAAGACATTAGTCACGAAGAATCAATACGCAAAGAAGTGGGATACGGAAGTACTAAGGAATGACGAGATACGTTTGAAGTTCCCTAACGCTATAGATACAGCAATAAGGAATAGCGCAGTAGGCAGTACAGTTGAAGAGGAATGGACATCTCTAAAAAGGGCCATCACAGAAGTTGGGAAGGAAAACATAGGTACAAAGAAGCTAGCTGCGAAGAAACCGTGGGTTTGATTGATGAAAGGAGGGAGTACAAACATGTTCCGGGAAAATCGGGAATACAGAAATACAAGTCGCTGAGGAATGAATCAAATAGGAAGTGTAGGGAAGCTAAGACGAAATGGCTGCAGGAAAAATGTGAAGACATCGAAAAAGATATGATTGCCGAAGGACAGACTCAGCATACAGGAAAGTCAAAACAACTTTTGGTGACATTAAAAGCAACGGTGGTAACATTAAGAGTGCAACGGGTATTCCACTGTTAAATGCAGAGGAGAGAGCTGATAGGTGGAAAGAATACATTGAAAGCCTCTATGAGGGTGAAGATTTGTCTGATGTGATAGAAGAAGAAACAGGAGTCGATTTAGAAGAGATAGGGGATCCAATATTAGAAATGGAATTTCAAAGAGCTTTGGAGGACTTACGGTCAAATAAGGCAGAAGGGATACATAACATTCCATCAGAATTTCTAAAATCATTGGGGGAAGTGGCAACAAAACGACTATTCACGTTGGTGTGTAGAATATATGACTCTGGCGACATACCATCTGACTTTCGGAAAAGCATCATCCACAAAATTCCGAAGACGGCAAGAGCTGACAAATGCGAGAATTATCGCATAATCAGCTTAACAGCTCATGCATCGAAGCTGCTTACAAGAATAATATACAGGAGAATGGAAAAGAAAATTGAGAATGCGCTAGGTGACGATTAGTTTGGCTTTAGGAAAAGTAAAGGGACGAGAGAGGTAATTCTGACGTTACGGCTAATAATGGAAGCAAGGCTAAAGAAAAATCAAGACACTTTCATAGAATTTGTCGACCTGGAAAAAGCGTTCGACAATATAAAATGGTGCGAGCTGTTCGAGATTCTGAAAAAAGTAGGGGTAAGCTATAGGGAGAGACGGGTCATATACAATATGTACAACAACCAAGAGGGATTAATAAGAGTGGACGATCAAGAACGAAGTGCTCGTATTAAGAAGGGTGTAAGACAAGGCTGTAGCCTTTCGCCCCTACTCTTCAATCTGTACATCGAGTAAGCAATGATGGAAATAAAAGAAAGGTTCAGGAGTGGAATTAAAATACAAGGTGAAAGGATATCAATGATACGATTCGCTGATGACATTGCTATCCTGAGTGAAAGTGAAGAAGAATTAAATGATCTGCTGAACGGAATGAACAGTCTAATGAGTACACAGTATGGTTTGAGAGTAAATCGGAGAAAGACGAAGGTAATGAGAAGTAGTAGAAATGAGAACAGCGAGAAACTTAACATCAGGATTGATGGTCACGAAGTCAATGAAGTTAAGGAATTCTGCTACCTAGGCAGTAAAATAACCAATGACGGACGGAGCAAGGAGGACATCAAAAGCAGACTCGCTATGGCATAAAAGGCATTTCTGCCCAAGAGAAGTCTACTAATATCAAATACCGGCCTTAATTTGAGGAAGAAATTTCTGAGGATGTACGTCTGGAGTACAGCATTGTATGGTAGTGAAAGATGGACTGTGGGAAAACCGGAACAGAAGAGAATCGAAGCATTTGAGATGTGCTGCTATGGACGAATGTTGAAAATTAGGTGGACTGATAAGGTAAGGAATGAGGAGGTTCTACGCAGAATCGGAGAGGAAAGGAATATGTGGAAAACACTGATAAGGAGAAGGGACAGGATGATAGGACATCTGCTAAGACATGAGGGAATGACTTCCATGGTACTAGAGGGAGCTGTAGAAGGCAAAAACTGTAGAGGAAGACAGAGATTGGAATACGTCAAGCAAATAATTGAGGACGTAGGTTGCAAGTGGTACTCTGAGATGAAGAGGTTAGCACAGGAAAGGAATTCGTGGCGGGCCGCATCAAACCAGTCAGTAGACTGATGACAAAAAAAAAAAAAAAAAAAAAAGACGTTGCCGACCGCAGCGCCGTATTCCCCCTGTTTAAATATCTCTGTATTAGAATACCCATGGCTACATCAGTCTGATTGGCGCTTCACTGTAGTTGATGGTTGCTGCGATTTTACAGTAGTTACGGAAGCCAGTTCACAGATATTCGCCACTGATCGTGTATACGGTAGGAGTTCTGCTTCCCCCCGCTCCCCAGCGTCAGTTAAGGCCTGAAAGATTGTTTGTTGGGTCGCCGAAATTGGTTGCAGTATAGCAAAATAACATAAAAACGATACCTGTTGCTGCTTTATTTTATTCCTTTCAAAAACAACCGGTGTAACCTAAAATCAGTTGTTTCTGCTGAAACCGCCATCCCTTCGAGATTCATGTTAGCGACAAGCGCACACGATAGACTTAGCTGCTCCCTCGCCTTTCTACATCTACAGGGTGTTTCAAAAATGACCGGTATATTTGAATCGGCAATAAAAACTAAACGAGCAGCGATAGAAATACACCGTTTGTTGCAATATGCTTGGGACAACAGTACATTTTCAGGCAGACAAACTTTCGAAATTACAGTAGTTACAATTTTCAACAACAGATGGCGCTGCAAGTGATGTGAAAGATATAGAAGACAACGCAGTCTGTGGGTACGCCATTCTGTACGTCGTCTTTCTGCTGTAAGCGTGTGCTATTCACAACGTGCAAGTGTGCTGTAGACAACATGGTTTATTCCTTAGAACAGAGGATTTTTCTGGTGTTGGAATTCCACCACCTAGAACACAGTGTTGTTGCAACAAGACGAAGTTTTCAACGGAGGTTTAATGTAACCAAAGGACCGAAAAGCGATACAATAAAGGATCTGTCTGAAAAATTTCAACGGACTGGGAACGTGACGGATGAACGTGCTGGAAAGGTAGGGTGACCGCGTACGGCAACCACAGAGGGCAACGCGCAGCTAGTGCACCAGGTGATCCAACAGCGGCCTCGGGTTTCCGTTCGCCGTGTTGCAGCTGCGGTCCAAATGACGCCAACGTCCACGTATCGTCTCATGCGCCAGAGTTTACACCTCTATCTATACAAAATTGAAACGCGGCAACCCCTCAGCGCCGCTACCATTGCTGCACGAGAGACATTCGCCAACGATATAGTGCACAGGATTGATGACGGCGATATGCATGTGGGCAGCATTTGGTTTACTGACGAAGCTTATTTTTACCTGGACGGCTTCGTCAATAAACAGAACCGAAAAGCCACATGTTGCAGTCCCATCGTCCCTGCATCCTCAAAAAGTACTGGTCTGAGCCGCCATTTCTTCCAAAGGAATCATTGGCCCATTTTTCAGATCCGAAACGATTACTGCATCACGCTATCTGGACATTCTTCGTGAATTTGTGGCGGTACAAACTGCCTTAGAATACACTGCAAACACCTCGTGGTTTATGCAAGATGGTGCCCGGCCACATCGCACGGCCGACGTCTTTAATTTCCTGAATGAATATTTCGATGATCGTGTGATTGCTTTGGGCTATCCGAAACATACAGGAGGCGGCGTGGATTGGCCTCCCTATTCGCCAGACATGAACCCCTGTGACTTCTTTCTGTGGGGACACTTGAAAGACCAGGTGTACCGCCAGAATCCAGAAACAATTGAACAGCTGAAGCAGTACATCTCATCTGCATATGAAGCCATTCCGCCAGACACGTTGTCAAAGGTTTCGGGTAATTTCATTCAGAGACTACGCCATATCATTGCTACGCATGGTGGATATGTGGAAAATATCGTACTATAGAGTTTCCCAGACCGCAGCGCCATCTGTTGTTGAAAATTGTAACTACTGTAATTTCGAAAGTTTGTCTGCCTGAAAATGTACTGTTGTCCCAAGTATATTGCAACAAACGGTGTATTTCTATCGCTGCTCGTTTAGTTTTTACTGCCGTTTCAAATATACCGGTCATTTTTGAAACACCCTGTACATCTACATCCAAACTCCGCATGCCACCTGGCGGTGTGTGGCGGAGGTTACTTTGGGTACCTCTATCGGTTCTCCCTTCTATTCCAGTCTCGTGTTGTTCGTGTAAAGAAAGATTGTCGGTATGCCTCTGTGTGGGCTCATCTCTCTGATTTTATCGTCATGGTCTCTTCGCGAGATTTACGTAGGAGGGAGCAATATACTGATTACCCCCTGCGGGTCCGAGATAAGAATAGGCCCGAGGTATTCCTGCCTGTCGTAAGAGGCGACTAAAAGTTCAACCGTTTTAGCCTTCCATGTGATCGTCCCCCTTGGGGTTTGACCTCCATTTTTCAAAATTCTACAGAAGTACGAGCCTTTTGGGGAAGGACACCTTACATGGTGTACCACTGGTCCTAAGTGCACTAAGACCTTGGCACTCAGTATTGTACCGGCGTTGTAACCATACCCACTATTCCTCAAATTGGGCCTAAACGCCTGATGGGTTGTACAAGTTACGCCCATAGCGCGTCCCCATCTGTACCTACGATCATGATGGGCTTTCCATGGCACCAGAAATCCAGCACGGTAGCCAGCCCATTGTGGTGGGGTCGTCATGTACCCTCTAGGTTGTAGCCCCCTGACAACACAGGGATCGTACTGCTGATACCTGAGCTGCACCCTCCCCACGTAGGCCAAGGAGTAGATGCCCGTCTCCTTGGGGCATCAGGACTCCCGGCAATGGTCATCCTGCCAGGTGGCCCTTGCTGAGGCTGGGTGGCGCCCGTGGGGAGAGCCCCTGGTCAGAGTGGGTGGTATCGGGGCGGACGTTTCGCAGATGAAACGTCAACACATATCAGTCTTTCAAAAGGAAAGCTACTGTCTCTAGTTCTGGTTCTCCTGCCCTTTCCCCCTTGGCCACTCCCTGGGAGGAGGGACAGGCCCGCCGGCTTGGGGCGAAGTACTTCCCCCGCTATTTGGTCTGTTCTCGAACCGATGGGGGGACGTTCGCCACCTCCAAGCCCATGTTCTTTGTTCAGCACATCGAGGACATCTTCGGGGAAATTGAGGCTCTCAGTAAGATGCGTTCGGGGTCCGTTCTTATCAAGACCACCTCCGCCACACAGTCGGCGGCGCTCCAGGCGTGCGACCGCCTAGGGGACATCCCAGTGTCCATTGTCCCGCATCTGGCACTAAATAGGACACAGGGGGTTATTTTTCATTGGGACCTCCTGCTGCAATCTGATGAGGAGCTCAGGGCCAACCTGGAGCGCCGAGGCGTGCATTTCGTCCGGCGAGTCCAGCGCGGCCCCAAAGACCGTCGCATCGACACCGGGGACTTTATCCTCGCCTTCGAGGGGGACGTTCTCCCGGAGAAGGTAAAGGTGATGTGCTACCGGTGCGATGTGCGACCTTACGTCCCGCCTCCTATGCGCTGTTTTCGGTGTTTGCGCTTTGGGCACATGTCGTCACGGTGTGAGGCTGAGCCCCTTTGTGGCGATTGTTGACGTCCTCTTCGTGAGGAACATGCATGCACCCCACCACCTCGGTGCGTTAATTGTCCTGGCATCCACTCGCCTAGATCCTCAGACTGCCCCGCCTATCAGAAGGAGGAGAAGATACAAGAACTCAAAACTTTGGATCGTCTCTCTTATTCTGAGGCCAGGAAGAAGTATGACCGCCTCCATCCCGTGCCGTTAACCACTTGGTTTGCCTCAGTTGTGTCCACGCCTTCCGCGGTATCCTCACCCCTATCCTGTCCCCCCTCGGCCTCCTCCCCCCATCCGGGGTCTCTGCCTCCGCCTCCCAAATCCCTCACTTCCAAATCCTCCTCCCCCGTTGCCCCCGCCCCCTCTGCCCTAGGGGCCACACTTCCTCCTCCTCCTCCCCCCAACCCCGCCGCCTGAGAAGCGATCCTCTTCTCAGGCGTCCATCGGGGAAACGTTCCGGACTCCAGCTTCCGAGGTCCGGCGTTCCAAAACGGACCCCGCGCGTCAGGACCTTCTTTAGGTCCAGCCCACCATCCCTGTGCCTCCTTGGACTTCCAAGAAGGCCTCCAAGAAGAAGTCTCTATCCCCCTCTCCACCCCGGCGCGTTTCGTCTGACGCTTCATCCGTGAGTCGCTGCTCCCGGCTGTCCTCAGTTTCGCCGGGACGCTCTGTTGCCAGGCGCTCCGCCGGCCTTTCGTCGGCAAATGATGCGGCCCCTCCTACACAACCAGGGACAGCGGCCGCGGCTGGCGACGAGTCGATGGAACAGGATCCGCCTCCCGTCGGTTGTAGCGTTGTTCCCTCGAAACCTGGCCCTCCGCGGCCGTCGAGGTGACCAGCTCTTCCCCCGTCTCGTTCCCCCGACCTTTTGACTAGCGATGGCGTTGTTTCATTGGAACATAAGAGGTATTCGATCTAATCGGGAGGAATTGCAACTGCTCCTCCGCCTGCACTGTCCGCTCGTCCTTGGTCTCCAGGAAACCAAGTTGCGCCCGACTGACCGTATTGCCTTTACCCACTATACCTCGGAGCGGTATGACCTCACCCCTGTGGACGGTATCCCAGCTCATGGTGGGGTCATGCTGCTCGTTCGGGACGATGTCTATTACCATCCCATCCCATTGACCACCCCACTCCAAGCAATAGCTGTCCGTATTACTCTTTCTGCTTTTACTTTTTCAGTTTGTACCATCTACACTCCATCGTCATCCGCTGTTAGTCGGGCTGACATGATGCACCTGATTGTTCAGCTTCCCCCGCCGTTTTTATTGTTAAGCGACTTCAATGCCCATCATCCCCTTTGGGGCTCTCCTGCATCCTGTCAAAGAGGCTCACTCTTGGCGGATGTCTTCAACCATCTCAATCTTGTCTGCCTCAATACTGGCGCCCCGACTTTCCTCTCGGACTCTACTCATACCTACTCCCACTTGGACCTCTCGATCTGTTCTACCACTCTTGCCCGTCGGTTCGAGTGGTATGTCCTTTCTGACACCTATTCGAGCGACCACTTCCCCTGTGTCGTTCGTCTCCTGCACCACACCCCATCCCCACGTCCTTCGAGCTGGAACATACTGAAAGGTGACTGGGGACTTTACTCCTCCCTGGCGACCTTTCCGGACCACGATTTTCTCAGTTGTGACAGTCAGGTCGAATACCTCACGGCTGTTATCATCAATGCTGCCGAACGTTCCATTCCTCGTACTACCTCTTCTTCACGTCGCGTTTCCGTCCCCTGGTGGAACGAGGCTTGTAGAGACGCTATCCGTGCTCGACGACGTGCTTTACGCACCTTTCGCCGCCATCCTACGTTGGCGAATTGTATTGGATGCAAACGACTCTGAGCGCAATGCCGTAGAGTCATCAAAGCAAAAAAGCTTGTTGGGCCTCTTTCACCAGCTCCTTTAACAGTTTTACTCCCTCTTCTGTCGTATGGGGTGGCCTGCGGCGGCTGTCGGGCATTAAGGCCCACTCCTCGGTACCTGGCCTGACCTCAGGTAATGAGGTCCTAGTTGATCCTGTGGCTGTCTCCAACGCCTTCGGCCGGTTTTTCGCGGAGGTTTCAAGCTTCGCCCATTACCACCCTCCCTTCCTTCCCAGGAAAGAGGCAGAAGAGGCTCGGCGACCTTCCTTCCGCTCGCTGAATCTGGAAACTTATAATGCCCCCTTTACTATGCAGGAACTCGAACGTGCGCTTGCACTGTCCCAGTCCTCTGCTCCGGGGCCAGATGCCATTCACGTTCAGATGCTGGCACACCTTTCTCTAGCGGGCAAAAGCTTCCTTCTTCGTACCTACAATCGCGTCTGGACCGAAGGTCAGGTCCCCATGCGTTGGCGTGACGCCGTCATTGTTCCTATACCCAAACCCGGGAAGGATAGACACCTTCCTTCTAGTTACTGCCCCATTTCTCTTACAAGCTGTGTCTGTAAGGTGATGGAGCGCATGGTTCATGCTCGGTTAGTTTGGATTCTTGAATCTCGACGGCTACTTACCAATGTCCAATGCGGCTTTCGTCGCCGCCGCTCCGCTGTTGACCACCTTGTGACCTTGTCGACATTCATCATGAACAACTTTTTGCGAAGGCGCCAAACGGTAGCAGTGTTCTTCGATTTGGAGAAGGCTTATGATACCTGTTGGAGAGGAGGTATCCTCCGCACTATGCACAGGTGGGGCCTAGCGGTCGCCTGCCCCTTTTTATTGATTTCTTTTTAACGGATCGAAAGTTTAGGGTACATGTGGGTTCCGTATTGTCCGACGTCTTCCTCGAGGAGAACAGAGTGCCTCAGGGCTCCGTCTTGAGCGTAGCCCCTTTTGCCATCGCGATCAATCCAATTATGGATTGCATTCCACCTAATGTCTCAGGCTCTCTTTGTCGATGACTTCGCGATCTACTGCAGTGCCCAGAGAACATGCCTCCTGGAGCGCTGCCTTCACCGTTGTCTAGACAGCCTATACTCATGGAGCGTGGCAAATGGCTTCCAGTTCTCTGAAGAGAAGACGGTTTGTATCAACTTTTGGCGATATAAAGCGTTCCTTCCGCCATCCTTACATCTCGGTTCCGTTGTTCTCCCATTCGTGGAAACAACTAAGTTTCTAGGGCTCACGTTGGACAGGAAACTGTGTTGGTCTCCACATGTCTCTTATTTGGTGGCCCGTTGTACACGTTCCCTTAATGTCCTCAGAGTTCTAAGTGGTTCATCTTGGGGAGCGGATCGCACTATCCTGCTTCGCTTCTATCGGTCCATAGTCCGATCGAAGCTGGATTATGGGAGCTTCGTCTACTCGTCTGCTCGGCCATCCCTCTTACGCCGTCTCAACTCCATCCACCATCGGGGGTTACGTCTTGCGACCGGAGCCTTCTACACTAGTCCTGTCGAGAGTCAGGCTCCAAAACTGACGATGGTGTCGGCTGTGCCTTTGTCGTCGGGGCCGCCACCTTTAAATACCGGCTCCTCGACCAATGTTCCAGCTTTACGGCCGAACTGTTTGCTCTCCATCAGGCCGTTCAGTATGCCCGCCGCCACCGCCATTCATCGTATGTACTCTGCTCTGACTCACTCAGTGCTCTTCAGAGCCTTGGAGCTCCCTATCCGGTCCATCCCTTGGTTCAACGGATCCAACAGTCCCTCCATTCTTTCGCTGATAATGGTTCTCCTGTCAGCTTTCTGTGGGTTCCTGGACATGTAGGAGTGCCTGGGAATGAGGCTGCGGATGCTGCAGCCAAGGCTGCTGTCGTCCTGCCTTGGCCAGCCTCCCATTGTGTCCCGTCATCTGACGTTCGTGGGGATGTTTGTAAGAGGCTTGTGTCGTTGTGGTGGGATGCTTGGTCATCCCTCCAAGGAAACAAGCTCCGGGCAGTAAAACCGCTCCCAACTGCTTGGACAACCTCCTCCCGACCATCTCGGCGAGAGGAGGTCCTTCTAACCAGGTTGCGGATCGGGCATTGCCGGTTTAGCCACCGCTACCTGCACTCCGGTGACCCAGCCCCACAGTGCCCTTGTGGTCAGGCTTTAACAGTGCGCCATTTTTTATTGTCGTGTCCCCGCTTTAGTCAATCTCGTGTTGTCCTGTCCCTGCCATCTACTTCACCGGATATTGTAGCTGATGACGCTCGAGCAGCTGCTCGTGTTCTGCGTTTTGTAACTTTGACTGGCTTGTCCAAGGACACCTAACCTTTTTACTTATTTTATCTGCATCTTTGTCAGGTCTTTCTGGTGTCCCCCCCTCCCCTTGAGTTTTACTAGATTCCATGTGCTCTAACAACAGTGACTGGGCGCTAATGACCTCAGTAGTTGAGCGCCCCTAAACCCCACCAAAAAAAAAAAAAAAAAAAAAAAAAAAAAAAAAAAAAAAAAAAAAAATACTGATTCACTCCTCGGTGAAGGTATGTTCTCGAAACTTCAACGAAAGCCCTTACCGAGCTACTGAGCGTCTCTCCTTCCACTGGAGTTCATCTATCATTTTCGTAACGCTTTCGCGATTACCAATTGATCCTGTAACGAAGCGCGCTGCTCTCCGTTGGATATTCTCTATCTCCTCTATCAACCCTATGTGGTACGGATCACACACTGGTGAGCAATATTCAAGCAGTAAGCGAACAAGTGTACTGTAACCTACTTCCTTTGTTTTCGGATTGCATTTCCTTAGGATTCTTCCAATGAATCTCAGTCTGGCATCTGCTTTACCGACGATTAATTTTATATGATCATTCCATTTTAAATCACTCCTAATGCCTGCTCCCAGATAACTTATGGAATTAACTGCTTCCAGTTGCTGACCTGCTATATTGTAGATAAATGATAAATCTTTGTTTCTAAGTATTCGCTGGACATTACACTTGTCTACATTGAGATTGAATTGCCAATCCCTGCACCACGCGTCAATTCGTTGCAGATCCTCCTGCATTTCAGTACAGTTTTCCATTGTTACAACCTCTCGATATACCACAGCATCATCCGCAAAAAGCCTCAGTGAACTTCCGATGTTATCCACAAGGTCATTTATATATAATGCGAATAGCAACGGTCCCACGACACTCCCCTGCGGCACACCTGAAATCACTCTTACTTCGGAAGACTTCTTTCCATTGAGAATGACATGCTGCGTTCTGTTATCTAGGAACTCTTCAATCCAATCACACAATTGGTCTGATAGTCCATATGCTCTTACTTTGTTCATTAAACGACTGTGGGGAACTGTATCGAACGCCTTGCGGAAGTCAAGAAACACGGCATCTACCTGGGAACCCGTGTCTATTGCCCTCTGAGTCTCGTGGACGAATAGCACGAGCTGGGTTTCACACGATCGTCTTTTTCGAAACCCATGATGATTCCGACAGAATAGATTTCTAGTCTCCAGAAAAGTCATTTTCCTCGAACATAATACGTGTTCCAAAATTCTACAACTGATCGACGTTAGAGATATACAGGGTGTTACAAAAAGGTGCGGCTAAACCTTCAGGAAACATTCCTCACACACAAAGAAAGAAAATACGTGTTCGGAAACGCTTACTTTCCATGTTAGAGCTCATTTTATTACTTCTCTTCAAATCACATTAATCATGGAATGGAAACACACAGCTACAGAACTTACCAGCGTGACTTCAAACACTTTGTTACAGGAAATGTTGAAAATGACCTCCGTTAGCGAGGATACATGCATCCACCCTCCGTCGCATGGAATCCCTGATGCACCGATGCAGCCCTGGAGAATGGCGTATTGTATCACAGCCGTCCACAATACGAGCACGAAGAGTCTCTACATTTGGTACTGGGGTTGCGTAGACAAGAGCTTTCAAATGCCCCCATAAATGAAAGTCAGGAGGGTTGAGGTCAGGAGAGCGTGGAGGCCATGGAATTGGTCCGCCTCTACCAATCCATCGGTCACCGAATGTGTTGTTGAGAAGCTCCATCGCGTATGAACCACATGTTGTGTCGTACTTGTAAAGGCACATGTTCTAGCAGCACAAGTAGAGTATCCCGTATGAAATCATGATAACGTGCTCCATTGAGCGTAGGTGGACGAAACTAAAATGAGCTCTAACATGGAAATCAAGCGTTTCCGGACACATGTCCACATAACATCTTTTCTTTATTTGTGTGTGAGGAATGTTTCCTGAAAGTTTGGCCGTACCTTTTTGTAACACCCTGTAGTTCTGCACATCTGTTCGACGTCCTTTCTTAAAAACGGGGATAACCTGTGCCCTTTTCCAATCCTTTGGAACGCTACGCTCTTCTAGAGACCTACGGTACACCGCTGCAAGAAGGGTGCAAGTTCCTTCGCGTACTCTGTGTAAAATCGAACTGGTATCCCATCAGGTCCAGCGGTCTTTCCTCTTTTGAGTGATTTTAATTGTTTCTCTATCCCTCTGTCGTCTATTTCGATATCTACGATTTTGTTACCTGTGCGACAATCTAGAGAAGGAACTACAGTCCCGTCTTCCTCTGTGAAACAGCTTTGGAAAAAGACATTTAGTATCTCGGCCTTTAGTCTGTCATCCTCTGTTTCAGTACCATTTTGGTCACAGGTGTCAGGACATTGTTTTGATCCACCGCGTCAATTTTCGCGGATAATTATGACACACCCTGTAGATTAATCGAGAAGAGAGGATAACGTAGCGCTGAAAATCGGGGCACTCCTGAGGCGTGCCCCAGATAAATGTCCCCCTGGGGGTGGTGCCGGCAGCTGCGCGCTGCATTTAGGGGTCGGGATTTCCTGCGGGGCGCCGCCGCTAACGCCGGCAATGTATTAATCCGCGCGCATTACCGCCACCCACCCACACACTTACCTGCCTACCCAGCCGCACGCCTGCGCCATTAGCGCCACCGACCGTAATCAGTTTTTGGACGCGCGCGCCTGCCTGTCAGCGAGACCGCAGCCGCTGTGGCCACGCCTCCCCACCGCTAGCCGCTCCGTCTAGTCAACAGCGTGACGCAATCGCGAAATCACTTCCCTGTACAAACTGACTGGCTGACGAAATTACTTTTGAATACATTATGGGAGTGAACAGTGATCAATGTGTTACAAACATTTACTATCAAAAACAGTCTTGATCACAATTTATTTATTACGGTGACCGGTTTCGACCACTACTGTGATCATCTTCAGACCTACAAGTCGTATACAAAGCTTTAATTAGAGGGCTACATACATTAAAGAAAATACATAAAGTTATAAAGCTATAAAACGATGAATTGGCAATGAGTAAGAACCACCACCTGCTGGAGAAACCAGTGCACCTCTTACTATACATAGTGGGGGCTCCGCCCACTTCTGACGGAATGATGTCATTACTAACCAATGGGTTATGGGTCGAATAACAATGTAAAATTTCTTAGTTCAAAAAACATTGTCAAGAAAGAAAATAAACACACACTTAACTTAGCTTATTTAACAGCTATTGTCAACTAAGAAAGGTTAAAAACATTTAAACATGTAGGATAAATGAACTTCGGTTTGACACTACATGGGTTGCCCTCTCAAGGCCTGTTAGTGATTTGGAACCCCTGGTTGCCATGGTGAAGTCGGGCGCCGTTTCAAAGTTGTGGCAGCAGGCTTCTTTCTAACGAAGTTGTTGCGAAAGTGTTATGACTGACTTTCTGTTTCTAGAATGTTTGCTTATATGCTTTTAGACTGCATTTGCTAATTCGCATCCTTTTATTCTGGACACTATGGCTCATAGTATTATAATTTTAAATTCCTTCCATTTTCATTCTTTTTATTTGTTTATAGGACTGGCATACAACATAAGACATAGCAATGCCTTTTTAAAAATTGTCACACGTAATTAAAAGAAAATGGAATCTACATACACTCCTGGAAATGGAAAAAAGAACACATTGACACCGGTGTGTCAGACCCACCATACTTGCTCCGGACACTGCGAGAGGGCTGTACAAGCAATGATCACACGCACGGCACAGCGGACACACTAGGAACTGCGGTGTTGGCCGTCGAATGGCGCTAGCTGCGCAGCATTTGTGCACCGCCGCCGTCAGTGTCAGCCAGTTTGCCGTGGCATACGGAGCTCCATCGCAGTCTATAACACTGGTAGCATGCCGCGACAGCGTGGACGTGAACCGTATGTGCAGTTGACGGTCTTTGAGCGAGGGCGTATAGTGGGCATGCGGGAGGCCGGGTGGACGTACCGCCGAATTGCTCAACACGTGGGGCGTGAGGTCTCCACAGTACATCGATGTTGTCGCCAGTGGTCGGCAGAAGGTGCACGTGCCCGTCGACCTGGGACCGGACCGCAGCGACGCACGGATGCACGCCAAGACCGTAGGATCCTACGCAGTGCCGTAGGGGACTGCACCGCCACTTCCCAGCAAATTAGGGACACTGTTGCTCCTGGGGTATCGGCGAGGACCATTCGCAACCGTCTCCATGAAGCTGGGCTACGGTCCCGCACACCGTTAGGCCGTCTTCCGCTCACGCCCCAACATCGTGCAGCCCGCCTCCAGTGGTGTCGCGACAGGCGTGAATGGAGGGACGAATGGAGGCGTGTCGTCTTCAACGATGAGAGTCGCTTCTGCCTTGGTGCCAATGATGGTCGTATGCGTGTTTGGCGCCGTGCAGGTGAGCGCCACAATCAGGACTGCATACGACCGAGGCACACAGGGCCAACACCCGGCATCATGGCGTGGGGAGCGATCTCCTACACTGGCCGTACACCACTGGTGATCGTCGAGGGGACACTGAATAGTGCACGGTACATCCAAACCGTCATAGAACCCATCGTTCTACCATTCCTAGACCGGCAAGGGAACTTGCTGTTCCAACAGGACAATGCACGTCCGCATGTATCCCGTGCCACCCAACGTGCTCTAGAAAGTGTAAGTCAACTACCCTGGCCAGCAAGATCTCCGGATCTGTCCCCCATTGAGCATGTTTGGGACTGGATGAAGCGTCGTCTCACGCGGTCTGCACGTCCAGCACGAACGCTGGTCCAACTGAGGCGCCAGGTGGAAATGGCATGGCAAGCCGTTCCACAGGACTACATCCAGCATCTCTACGATCGTCTCCATGGGAGAATAGCAGCCTGCATTGCTGCGAAAGGTGGATATACACTGTACTAGTGCCGACATTGTGCATGCTCTGTTGCCTGTGCCTATGTGCCTGTGGTTCTGTCAGTGTGATCATGTGATGTATTTGACCCCAGGAATGTGTCAATAAAGTTTCCCCTTCCTGGGACAATGAATTCACGGTGTTCTTATTTCAATTTCCAGGAGTGTATGAACTTCATAGACAATATTTCATAAATATGCGCATCTACTGTACCCTCAATTTTTTTCTTGAGTATTGATCTGTAAGAATTATTATGTAATCTATGTAAATGGAAGTCTCGTATTACACCAGTAAATTGTATCTGTGCGGCATGTGCTATACATGTCTGTTAACGATTACTACAGCTTACTCACTGAAAATTGTTTCATTAGCGATATGTTCCTGCTAAATAGTACATCGTCTGACGTGACAGTCTTTGCCATTCCACTTTCGCAACAACTTCGTTAGAAAGAAGCCTGCTGCCACAAATTTGGAACGGCGTCCAATTTCACCATGGCAACCATTGATTCCGAATGTTCACTAACAGGCCTTGAGAGGGCAACCAATGTTCTGTCAAAACATGTTTAAATATTTTTAACGCTTCTTAATTGAAAATAGCTGTTAAATAAGCTAAGTTAAGTGTGTGTTTATTTTCTTTTTTGATAATGTTCTTTTAACTAAGAAATTTTATATTGTTATTCGACCCATAACCCGTTGGTTAGTAATGACATCATTGCGTCAGAAGTGGGAGGAGCCTCCACTATATATAGTAAGACATGCACTGGTTTCTCCAGTAGTGATTCTCCAGCAGGAGGAGGTTCTTACCCATTGGTAATTCATCGTTTTATACCTTTATAACTTTATGTATTTTCTTTAATGTATGTAGCGCTCTAATTAAAGCTTTGTATACAACTTGCAGGTCAGAAGATATCACAGTAGCGGTCGAAACCGGTAACCGTAATAAATAAATTGTGATCAAGACTGTTTTTGATAGTAAATATTTGACTGACAAAAATCGTGAAGCACACGCAAGACGAGATCGGTTGTTCAGTATAACATCGTAGACGTACGCACCATCGACGGATATTTAATTGCTTGTAGCTGCAGTTCTGCTTGACATGTACAACGGCTACCACAGTGCTATACTGTTGCTCGTGCGTAATATTGTTACCAGACCTAGTGCAACAGATCGTAATAATACCCAGAAAGTGTATTATTTCTGCAAAACCATTCCATTTTTAAAATGAAACAATGCCGACTGACATTAAGAAACTGGAAATAAATCAGAATGTGAGCGGTGTTTCTTCCAAGATTCTACTGCGAGTGATTTACGAGATACCGTAGTTTGAAAATCTTCCGCACCGATACTTGATCGTGCGATTCAGCCTACCTAGCTACTAGGTACCATGCTGTTAAGTTCGCTTGCAATGTGCTTGCGTGTTCCTTGAGTGCATTTGGAGTTGCCAGTCAATTAATGAGTCACAGTCCAAGTAGTAGATAGTGAGTGGACCATGGGATTTGCCAAGGCAGGAAAAGCCGGCATGTTCATGGTATATGGAGAGTTTTCGAAGAATGCTGTCCGTTCTTATATGGTGTGCGCGGCAAGATATCCTAATTGACGCTAACCATGTCGGCAACTATTTATCAACCTCTTCAACCAGTTACGTGAAAGTGTCACACCTACACAACGTGACAGAAGCGGACAAGTAACGGCAGAAGAGAGTGCTGTTGCAGTTGATACGCACGTCAGCTCCCGCGCAATTGCACGAGGAAGAGGAATGAGTGAGGCAACCGTCATATGCGTCCTCCGTCGACATAAACTACTGGCCATTAAAATTGCTACAAGAAGAAGAAATTCAGATGATAAACGGGTATTCATTGGACAAATATATTATACCAGAACTGACATGTGATTACATTTTCACGCAATTTGGGTGCACAGATCCTGACAAATCAGTACCCAGAACAACCACCCCTGGCCGTAATAATGGCCTTGATACGCCTGGGCATTGAGTCAAACAGAGCTTGGATGGCGTGTACAGGTACAGCAGCCCATACAGCTTCAACACGATACCACAGTTCATCAAGAGTAGTGACTGGCGTATTGTGACGAGTCAGTTGCTCGGCCACCATTGACCAGACGTTTTCAATTGGTGAGAGATCTCGAGAATGTGCTGGCCAGGGCAGCAGTCAAACATTTTCTGTATCCAGAAAGGCCCGTACAGGACGTGCAACATGCGCTCGTGCATTATCGTGCTGAAACGTAGGGTTTCGCAGGGATCGAATGAAGGGTAGGGCCACGGGTCGTAACACATCTGAAATGTAACATCCATTGTTCAAAGTGCCGTCAATGCGAACAAGAGGTGACCAAGACGTGTAACCAATGGCACCCCATACCATCACGCCGGGTGATACGCCAGTATGGCGATGACGAATACACGGTTCCAATGTGCGTTCACCGCACAGGTTCGTCGTTGAGTACATCATCGCAGGCGCTCCTGTCTATGATGCAGCGTCGAGGGTAACCGCAACCGTGGTCTCCGAGCTGATAGTCCAAGCTGCTGCAAACGTCGTCGAACTGTTCGTGCAGATGGTTGTTGTCTTGCAAACGTCCCCATCTGTTGACTCAGGGATCGAGACGTGGCTGCACGATCCGTTACAGCCACGTGGATAAGATGGCTGTCATCTCGACTGCTAGTGATACGAGGCCGTTGGGATCCAGCACAGCGTTCCGTATTACCCTCCCGAACCCACCGATTCCGTATTCTGCTAACAGTCATTGGATCTCGACCAACGAGAGTTTTAATGTCGCGATACGATAATACGCAATCACGATAGGCTACAATCCGACCTTTATCAAAGTCGAAAACGTGATGATACGCATTTCTCCTCCTTACACGAGGCATCACAACAACGTTTCCCCATGCAACGCCTGTCAGCTGCTGTTTGTGTATGAGAAATCGGTTGGAAGCTTTGCTCAGTCAGCGCGTTGTAGGTGTGGACACCGGCGCCAACCTTGTGTGAATGCTCTGAAAAGCTAATCATTTGCATATCACAGAATCTTCTTCCCGTCGCTTAAATTTCGCGTCTGTAGCACGTCAACTTCGTGGTGTAGCAATTTTAATAGCTAATAGTGTAGGTTCCATCCCTATCACATCTCTCCCATCAAGACCTGTGTGAAAATCATCATGAATATCGTCTCAACCTTTGTACATAAGCATTAAGACGGAATACTCCAGGTGTATCACATATCTTGTTTAGTGATGAAGCTACATTCACAAATCGTGGCCAACTAACGCTCTGAAACATGCATTGTTAGTCTGTTGACAATCCCTGTTGGCTCCTAGAGGTGGAACGTAGGCGTCTGTGGGTAGTGTGGGATAGTGGACCGTCAGCTCATAGGCCCGTGTTTCATAGACGGAACACTGAACGCGCACAGGTATCGCAGCCTCCTAACACACCATCTTCCGCGGATGCTAGAAGGCTTTCCTCTTCACACTGGGAGGAACTTGTGGTACCAACGTCGTGGCTGTCCAGCCCAAAGTACTACAGCGTGTCTTCACGAGTTGTTTCCAAATCTTTGGACTGGATGCAGAGTACCTGTACACTGGCGGGCCGTTCCCTGTATTTACATACCTGCAGACTTTTCTGTGGGGAAAGGTGAAAGACGCTCTCTATAAGGACATAACAACTACACCCGAAGATACGCAACGACATATTTCTGCAGCCTGCCCGGACCTCCCTTGAAGTGCTAGCACGTGTGCTGCGGTCGTTCCATACCAGACAGGAAGCGTCTATTATCATTGCCGGTGGTCATCTTGAACACAGCCTGTGATGGTCAGTTGTCTTATTACTGGTCAGTTTTTTGCGTACTCTGGTCAGTGACACGAGATCGTAATTAAGTAACTGGTCAGTGTGTGACAGAGTTTTGCTGTGGTGCTGCCTTTCCCACTGACTAGTTATGACAGCCCTAACCTACTATGCGCAGCTTCTCAGTGTTCATCGCACGCTGGATATTGCCAGGTGGCCCATTCTAAGTGTCCAGTACTGTCAGCCCCAATCGTGAACACTGTAGAGAGCACACTCTAAGTCCTGGTGTTCGATTTCAATCCAGTGTTATGGTCTGAGCTTGAACATTCAGGAAACCCCGTTTGTTACCCGGACGGCAGCCACAGCTCACGCATGGGGCTCTCGTAGCTTGTGTTGTCAGCTGCTGTGTTGGTGGCAAACACACACTAGCGTGTCGGTTCTGGTCACTACAGGGTTCAGTACTCCTATGGATGACATCTGTGATGGCCATTTTGTTGCCTGACACAGGCCGACAAGAGCGCATTTTAATGGGAGTGTTTACAGTTCGTGACTTCACACAAACATGACTTTCATCATTGACAACGGTCTTCTTACGATTTGACGATGCTCTGCATCAATTTAGGAGCGCTGAAATCTTCATCTAGCCACTAGAAATGTTAGTATACTGCGGCATTCTCCTGAACCCACCGATTCCATATCCTGCTAACAGTCATTGGATCTCGACCAACGCGAGCAGCAATGTTGTGATACGATAAACCGCAATCGCGATAGGCTACAATCCGACCTTTGTCAAAGTCTGAAACGTGATGGTACGCATTTCTCCTTACACGAGGCATCACAACAACGTTTCCCCATGCAACGCCTGTCAGCTGCTGTTTGTGTATGAGAAATCGGTTTGAAACTTTCCTCATGTCAGCACGTTGTAGGTGTCGCCACCGGCGCCAACCTTGTGTGAATGCTCTGAAAAGCTAATCATTGCATATCACAGCATCCTCTTCCTGTCGGTTAAATTCCGCGTCTGTAGCACGTCATCTTCGTGGCGTAGCAATTTTAATAGCCAGTAGTGTACTTCAACCTAAGTAACCTAAGGAGATCACACACATCCATGCCCGAGGCAGAAGTCGAACCTGCGACCGTAGCAGCAGCGCGGTTCGGGACTGAAGCGCCTAGAATCTCTCGGCCACTCCGGCCGGCCACTAATATCGATATGTCGATACCTGGAACCTCAGAACAGCTTGTGCTACTGATCTGTAAACGTTGTCATTTCATGTGCACCGTATGCACTGTGGCAACAATAAATTTTGAGTGGATTGGGAACCTCTAAAGGCGTGTACTCATTCTTTTTGGTGCAGGGTATTTAAAGCTTCTATTACAGACGGTAGACGCGGTACACCACTACTTAAAACTGCACTCGGAAGTCTTTTAAAACTTGGATGACTGATTTTTTTTTCGACTTCATTCTGTAATTGGCTTGTACTGCTTCAGGAAACTGAGGTCGGTAAGGCCCCTCGTGAGTCAGGGGCTGGTGTGGAGAAAACATAGCGCGGTGGCGGCGCAGTCGAGTCCCAGCGCCGTCCATTGTTGGTCGTGGGGGGACAGGAAGTCTGCGCTGCGCGCATTGTAGCCACCCAGCCGGCCGAGCGGCTGCACGCTGGGGAGGGCTTCGACCGCCCGGTGGCGAGCTGCAATTACGCCAGGAAATCCTAATGAAGCAATTAAGGAGCCGCGCTAACGGGCAAGGGGGTGGGGGCTGCGACCCAATGGAACGAGGCGAAGGCGCCGGGGACTCCAGGCATTCGCTGGCGACGCGCCGAGCCAAAGGTGAGCAGCGGCTGAGTCCTGAGGAGGGAGCCGTCTCTGGCAGCGCCGCTCACCTCACCCCGCGCTCCCTGAGGTTGCGTCCAGCGCCGCATACCGGCAACACTCCTGGTACAATAATAATTGGCAGTCAGTGCTGTACAATCGCAATAAAGTCATGAAATGTGCAATACCCCACCCATCACTTATCTGGTTTTGGCGTGTGTTCACCCCAGCTAATTGACTAACAGATCAACAGAGAGAGAAAAACTGCCGCAATATCGGATAGCGCAAGGAAAGTATTAAGGCCCTGTGACTCCTGATTGAACTGTGGTGGCAGTGTTGACATTAATTGATTCAGAATTGATCACTTAATTAAAAAGGGGTGTACATTGATGTTATATTCAGCTATTGAACACCAGATGCAAATGTTGAACATAAAATTAAGAAACTGAGGTAATAAATTGCGTTTGCGTGGAGTAAAGCGCGATAAATCAAAATTAATTCCTATCGACTGACCCAGGCGAGTGCGAGAAGAGTTCTACAATACACGGCCCATGAAACCCTCGTGGAAATTTTGCCGATGTGATCCAGCAAATTAATCAGTGGCCGGAGCGGGCGCAGTATCAGCGAATACAACGTGGCGGAGCGGCGTCGTTGTGAGGACGTCGGCCGACCTCGTGGTGTTGCAGGGCTGCACTCGTCTATTCACTCATAGCTATCTTGCTCAGTACTTAGCTGAACCAAAACTTTCTATCTCCAAGCTCAATCGTTCCATTTGCTTAGTCCTAAACTGCAGAGATGGTCACTCTCTCTCAGGCAAGCTGAGTAAAGAACGCCACGTCTGCACTCTAGGCAAGCTGGGAATGGAAGACCTCTACGGAGACTTCTGCCAGTCTGCTCTTCGCCTCAGTTTCCCCTCCAGCAAAATCACTTACGCCAATTGCAGCGCAAGTCGCGTTAATTATGCGTCGCTTCCCAGCGCTGACCAATGCCTGCTCTGGGAAGTGAACAAATTCCCACAAAATTTCCCTTCCTCTCAACTTCTGCTGTATAGCTCCTGCCAGGCCATCCATCAAGGTTAGCGTCTGCACAAACACCAATTTTTTCGGAATTCTGACTCCCAGGAGAGTACTTCAAATTCCTTGGTCCTACGTTCCCATTGGAGGCCAGTGTATTTCATTCTGTCGCTCTTTACTTGATTTACTTCAGACTCTGCGGAATGTGAAGTTGCTATAGTCACGAACACGCATATTTTGACCTCTATTGACCGCTCCACCGTAGCTTTGCGCGGCTTTCTCGCATGTTTCCCTCAAAACGGGACTACGGACATTTATCAACAGGCGTACAAGTTCTTCGTCTGCTTCCCAGTACACCAGCATGGGGTCGGGGTCAACCACCCATGCTGTCACTTATCTTAAGGCAGCTGGAGGCTGCGCCGCGTTACTGCATTCTCAGAGCTTGGGCAGCCCTAAGCTGCCTATCGTCACTTCCCTTAGCACTCCCCCGGCCAGACACGTTCAACTCTAAATACTTCCCTGGGGTAAACTGGCGTCCTGTAGATCGACTCGTTTCCACAAAGTTTTCATCTCGTGTGAATTACTTTAAAACCATCACCCGACATTAATTATTCCAATACGTCCATACTATACCCTCTACAAGATGCATTTTGCCTTGTCAGTCATTTTGTTCAGCCCTACTGTTCGCTCAACGTGAGTTAGGTGATCTTTAATGACTTAGTGTAAGGGGCATAGTTCTTGCCATCATTCAGATGTTTAATTGACTCTTTTACTGGAAAATTTTACGCGTTTCGGGATTACACCCATCTTCAGACATCACAAACTTCAACTCCTTCCTAACAATTGTAAAGGCTGCACGCCTGGTTGGTTAGGAAGGTGTTGAAGTTTGTGATGTCTGAATATGGGTGTAATCCCGAAATGTGTAACATCTTGTAATAAGAGAGTCAATTAAACATCTCATGACATTATTGCGATTGTACAGCATTGATTGCCAATTATTAACATAAAAATGATCACAGGCCTCAGACGGGATTTTATGCCCTGTATATCACTCCCGATACAGTCACACGTAGAGTTCCGATTTACAAATGGTTTCTCTGTGACGCTCTGGACAGATTAAATAAGAGGTGGCGAATGCTAGGTGTCTTCGTTATTTTGACTAAGGCCTTGGACTGTGTTGCTCACAAAATATTTCTGCACAAGTTGGACCATTAAGAAATCCGATTACTATCTCAGAACTGGTTACTCTCCTACACTGGCAGACAGAAAAGATCACTCTATACAGTAATGAGAGCTGCTGTGAGGTGGTGTCTGGTTCAAGTGTGTGGTACTTCAGGGGTCACTGCTGACAGCAGTATTGTATATCAATAAAACAGTCAGGATCGCTGTTTCAGATTTTTTCCATTTGTTGGCAACCGGTTTCGGTCCTTTCGTCGGACCATCTACAGGTTTACACCACCATAATGGCAGCAGGCGGAGCGAGATGTCACTGCAGCCGTACTTCTACACATTTCGCTCTGTCTGCCGCCACGAGTAGCCATAGTGGCGGTGTAAGCCTGAAGATGGTCCGGCGAAAGGACCGAAACCGGATGTTATTTATCCATCACAATGAATATGCGGGTTTGGTAGTATTTATTACATTCGACTTACATTTATAAATAATACATGAAATGAAAGTCCAGCTAAAACAGATTTGTTTGTATGTCTGTGCGCAAAGGGAAGAGCGTGGAGCGACAAAGAGTGACTGAAGAACGTGCTGAACGACTGGGAGTCTTCCACGCTTTGCCCCAAGAAGTCATTTCGGAAGGCTAGACGTGAGTCAGCAGTTCCAGTAACGTCTGCGTGGTGACGTTCAAGAAGACGCTTCCAACAGTGTCCTTACTGTCGGCAGTTGTTACAAAGCTCTAAAGCCTGCAGACTGAAGCTTACGCGGCAGCTTTGCGAACGAAATATTGCTGCATAACGATTGCAAGCTTTCCAAAAACGACTACGCACCCTCCGACTCAGAGTTACAATATTATAAGTTTTGGCTGGTTTCGTTGTCTAGGGGCTGGGATACATAGTTGCCGCATTACAGGCCAAATACTGCTGAGTCTACCATATACAATATGAATACACATGTGAATCGAATGGTCGAAGGTTCCTATCACTAGGCATATGGAAATTTATAAATGTAAGATTGCAATTATTTAAAATCTGCATGTTATCTTAACGGCTTTGAATGATGAGTACGATAGTAGAAGTACTTTTGAGAATGCCGTATATTTCTGCAAAACACTTACTGGTGTCGATGGTCCAGCAATTAAATAAAATATAAGTTGAATAACAGGGAAACAATAGGTTCCTACAGCATGTAATTAGTTAGGAACAACAACATAGCTCGCGAGATATTCACTTCCAAACGCGTACTACGTCTTCACTGCAGAAGCCACGGTAATCTCTCAACTGCACCAGTCGGCACTACGAAATATTTCTCTCTCTCGCGACCACGCTCAAACTGCTCCACTCCAAGTCTTTCCAGCCACGGTGCGTTCGTTGCACCATACAGCACCTCCCGTGTGTTCTGTCCGTACCGTCCCGAACTGCCTCCTGCTCCGTGTCCTCTCCGGAAACTCGCTTCCATCCAGTCTCCCCATTCACGAGCGCTGTAATTGGCTAGAGCGCTCGCCATGTCTTCATTCCAACACACAGTCACTCAATGAAACATATTCGAAATACTGTATCTACATTTAAATACTTGAAATTAAATAAATATTCCTGCGGCTAGACCATAAACACGCTCTAACACTTATTAAATACATAAACAATTACGAAAAACCAAAATATCCACGGGTGTACTGCCGGTCTACAGCGTCCAACGGGCACAATATTTCGGCGATCATACATGTCGCCATCATCAGGTGAACTGACGGACTGAGCTCCTGTGAACGTGCCGGCACGGAGATCGGTACACTATGGCTGCTCAGGGGGAACTGCGTTCGGTCGCGGCGGCGGCCGATTTAAATACCCTCCGCCCGCGGCGCGCTCTCTCCGCTCTCCGCGCCCCGCGCCACGGTCGCGCGGTGGAACAGATTGCGACGGCGTCTGAGATGACGTCGGTGTGATGGCTCTGTCCGCCGTGGTCGTCACAACTATACGTTTGCTCGATTTACTCTCGATTAACCCAATCGCTGGTTCCCAAGCCCTGCTAAGATTATAGCACAGTCATGGTTTATGAGGTCGTCATTGGTGCGAATTTCGATGGCCTCTCTAACAACGCTGTCCCAGTATCTCGACGTCTGTGCCAGAATCCTCGTGCGTTCATACTCCATAGCGTGACTTTCCGACAAACAATGTTCAGCGACCGCCGACCGAGTGTGCCTCTGGTGTTCACGGCATCGATCCTCGACGGTACGCATCGTCTGACCAATATACGACTTGCCACATTGACACGGAATCTGGTACACGCCGCCGGCCGAAGTGGCCGTGCGGTTAAAGGCGCTGCAGTCTGGAACCGCAAGACCGCTACGGTCGCAGGTTCGAATCCTGCCTCGGGCATGGATGTTTGTGATGTCCTTAGGTTAGTTAGGTTTAAGTAGTTCTAAGTTCTAGGGGACTAATGACCACAGAAGTTAAGTCCCATAGTGCTCAGAGCCATTTGAACCATTTTTTTCTGGTACACGCCGGCCTTCCTCAAACCGAGGTCATCTTTTGATGATGATCCTATCATTTACCGTTTTATAAAATCATTTGATAATCAGACGAAAAAGTTGGAAGATCACTGGATCACGTGTCTATCCGTCAAAGGAGACTATGTCGAGAAGTAAGGTGAACTGTCTACGAAACAAATATGTTTCTTGTTTGTTTTACCAGACTCATCAAGCTGCCCTCGTATATATGTGTTACATGGCTGTTACATATACATATCAAAAAATGTTTTGCATCACCTCGGTTCCGAGAGTTCCGGAACCTATACAGAAAATTGGAAAAGAGGTCAACATAAACATCATTTCCGCCATTTTAACTGCTCATGAAAACCACACATTGCATGTTGTACCACCATACAGCTTGACCTTCAGAGGTGGTGGTCCAGATTGCTGTACACACTGGTACCTCTAATACCCAGTAGCACATCCTCTTGCATTGATGCATGCCTGTATTCGTCGTGGCATACGATGCACAAGTTAATCAAGGCACTGTTGGTCCAGATTGTGCCACACCTCAACGGCGATTCGGCATAGATCCCTCAGAGTGGTTAGTGGGCCACGTCGTCCATAAACAGACCTTTCCAATCTATCCTAGGCATGTTCCATAGGGTTCATCTCTGGAGAACATACTGGCCACTCTAGTCGAGCGATGTCGTTATCCTGAAGGAATTTATTCAAAAGATGTGCGCAATGAGGGTGCGAATTGTCGTCAATGAAGACGAATGCCTAGTCAACATACAGCCGATATGGTTGCACCGTCGGTCGGAGAATGGCATTCACGTATCGTACAGCTGTTACGGCGCCTTCCATGACCACCGGCGGCTTACGTCTGCCCCACATAATGCCATCTCAAAACAGCAGGGAACTTCCACCTTGCTGCACTCGCTGGACAGTGTGTCTAGGGCGTTCAGCCTGACCAGGATGCATCCAAACACGTCTCCGACGATTGTCTGGTTGAAGGCATATGCGTCACACATTGGTGAATCGAAAAGGCAATTTTTGGCTTAGAAAAGGACGGTTGGAGTTATATGTGGCGTAAGTTCGCGAACCTCTTTGCGACACTTGTTCAGCAGTCTGGGAATTCTGACATTGGCGTCTAATTACGTATTGTCTTTAATGTTTTTTGTTGTTAAGAATCTGAGCCTATTTCCAAGAGCTAGCAGCTTTCACTCAGTTAAAACAAGGCAGGAAACCAGTCTGCATTTGCATCGCACCTCCTTGACTCTTGTGCGGAAAGGTGTGCAGTATACCGACTGTTGCATCCATTTTCAATAAGCTACCACAAGAATTTAAAAATCTTAGCAGAAATCCACAGACTCAGGCCTGCGTCTACGTGGCTGCTCTGCAAACCACACTTAAGTGCCTGACAGAGAACTCTGGGAACCACCTTCACAATAATTCTGTACTATTCCACTCTCTAACAGCACGTGGAAAAAACGAACACCTATATCTTTCCTTGCGAACTTTGGTTTCCCTTATTTTCTTATGATGACCGTTTCTCACTCTGTAGGTCGATATCAACAAAATATTTTCGCATTCGGTGGAGAAAGTTAGTGATCGAAATTTTGTGAGGATATTCCACCGGAACGAAAAACGCCTTTGTTTTAGTTACGTCCATCCCAAATCCTATATCATGTCCGCGAAACTCTCTCCCCTATTTCTCGATAATACAAAACGTGCTGCTCTTTTTTAAACTTCCTCGATGTATTCCCTTAATTCTATCTGGTAAGGACCCCACACCGTGCAGCAGTACTCCGAAAGAGGACGGACAAACGTGGTGCACGCAATCTCTTTATTCTAAACCGGAGAGGTTTTTTACGGTTCACTCCTATTCTGTTGAGGGACTCTTCGAAAAATTAAAAAAATCAAAGCCAATTCCTGTGTTAAGTTGCTAATTATCTTTATTGAATCTTGTGACTTGTCGTGCGCATAGGATTCATATAAGTTTCGTTTTGTCTATTACTACTGTTCTCTTATAATTTCATGTACTGACTCGATGCATGACCATGGAGACTTGCTCCTGAGTTTGGTCCTACATAACATAACGTATATAAAAAAGTGAGAGCTCTTTTTGGGAGCATCCAGTCTTTTGATTGATTTTATGCGACCTTACAAAACTTCCTTTCTTCTTACACGGTATCTTGTATGAGACACAACCACAGCCCTAAGTAGACTACTCTATATATAAAAGGCAATAAATATTCTGATTTACCGGGTGATAATCGCTCAGCCCAAACCGCTAAGGATAAGTACTTGAAATTTGGAGAAGGTGCAGATCTTATACAGTAGGCGTCGTTTATGGAGGTACTATTCAAAATTCCAACCCGAAGGCGTGAAGTAGGGGATGAAGGTTTTTTTTAAAAAAAAACTGTCGCTATTAAGGCAATTGTGAAGCTAGACCTACGACATTAGTATTTGGTTTCTCGGTCAGAAATTAAGAAAAACGTGTTTCAGCACTTTCGGAAAACCCTATGGGGATAAAATAGTGAGTGAAAGTCTTTTGGAAACATCATTATTACAGAACTCCGTCAGTATTTTTAAAACTACATATATCAACATTGGTATATGACTTCACTGTTACAAATAAAGAAAATACGTGTTTCAGTGTTTTTGGAAATTGAACCCCGAGGGGGTGCAATAGGAGATGAGATTTTTATGAAAATATTTTATAATGAAAGCATTTTCAAAGCTAAATCTATGAAAATTTAAATTTGGCTTCTCAGTTACAAATGAAAAATGTGTGTTTTGCTGTTTTTTTGGAAATTCATCCTCTATGGGGGTAAAACGGGGAATCAAAGTTTCTATGGAAATATTTCACTGTGTAAGCATTTTTGAAGCTAAGAAAATTTGTATTTGGCTTCTCAAGTAGACATAAAAATACATGTCTCACTGTTTTTTTGGAAATTCAACCCCTAAGGGGGTGAAATAGGGTCAGACAAATCCAAACGCTAAAGATAGAAACGCCAGGTTCAGAGAGTGTGTAGGTCCTATACTATTGGCATCGTTTAGGAAAGGATTGTTTGAAACTCTACTCCTGAAGGGGTGAAATAAGGGTGAAAGGCTTTCTGGAAGTATGTCGCTATTAAGAGGAGTTTGAGGCTAGAGCAACGAAAACTGGTAACTGGTTTCTGAGTTAGAAAATAAAAAATACGTTTTTCAGAATTTTTGGAATTCACTTACCAATGGAGTAAAATAATAGGTGAAAGACTTTTAAAAAAATAATTACTTAACAACTACCAAAGGATTTTAAGGCTACATCTGTGATTACTCGTATCTGACTTATCGGCTAGAAATTTTAAAAAATCGTGTTTGAATGTTTCCGGAAATTAAACCTCTAACAGAGTGCAATAGAGGGTGAAAATTTTTTAATATTTTTTACATTAAAAAATTTTGAAACTAAATTTATGAAAATTATTTCGCTTCTCAGTTAGAGATTAAATAAATATTTGTTAGGAGGTGGAAGTTGCTATGAAAATATCTCTGCAAGAACGCTAAAGCCATGAATAACAAAAACCAGAATCGCTTTTTGGTCAGAAGTACATAGTACATTCGGAAGGGGACACTTTTATATGGCCGTAATTAGCGTGGAAAGCTTAGAAGATGTTACAATTTGTGAACAACATAACAACTTGATGAAATAAAAAGAAAAAAAAACCTTGCAGGACATACAGTCTAGGCGAGCGAAGCAGCGAGCGCTCAGCTGATCTTCAATAATTACCGCTTGGCTGCTTTTTGCAAGTAATTGATTTACTTAATGACCGGTTTCATAGCCTAGAAGCCATCTCATTGGGTTAGTATGTTTAATTAGAGAAAGCGTTCGCTACAACTGTGATCAAATTACACGGGGTGGCCAAGATAAAAGAGGCCCCGTGTTATACTGAAAGTGATACGTGAAGCTGTTTGAGGCTTGTTATTTCTTAGTACTAGGGTAGCGTCACGTGATGTCGAGCGGCTATTTAGCGATGAGTGCTGTGTTGTCAGTAGCCGTTTGAAGATCGTTGTGAATACACTTCTGGTGAACGCCCTTACGCCTTTTGTTTTGGATGTAAATCGTTTAAAACATTTGCCACCAAAGAAATGCTAAGTGTAACCTGATCAATGATCAGGTCATAATGAAAAATGCCCATTTCTGGGAATTGTTTGAAAACCTCCTAATTGAAAGCAGTGAAAAATTCGACCCAGGGGGCCTCAAAGACCAGTCGCAACCTCATGCCATTATGTAGCAGCCACTTGCGTAAGATCTAAACGAGTACCACTTTCATAACACTATATTTACATAACTTATTTCATTAGAATAACACACAAACTCATGAGGGTAACTATTAGCAACAATTAATACGTAAAACTGTCGTTTTCCAAAATAAGTGTTCAAAAGATCACGCTTTATCATAATATTCTTATTTCTCGGCCACTAAGTGCGACATATTGAAATGACGCTTACAAGCGCTACTAGCGCCAACAAAGTGCATTTTGTAAATAAAGTTCACGTTATATCTTTTGTCAAGTAACAACTAATTAAGTTAAGACAGGTCCCAACACTACAAAATATGCAATACTTACTATAACGTACTTTACGTAGCCATATCAGTTTTATAATTAAATTCAGCCCATGAGGCCTAAACTGTCACTGTTACGTGTTATAGTAATTTTAAACATCTAGCAGACTACAGACATGAGAAAAAGTAAGAATTGTAATTTTACACAGTTTTACTTATAATAATTTCATATTACTACTTAGTTACTATACAATATAAATATTACAAAAAATGTCGTCAAAACTGTAAACTTCAGGCGCAGCTCATAGAGGGCGCCATACGCAAAACCTATGTGTACTGTGAAACCAACACATAATTTTACGACAGTAATGGTTGAACTGCGTAAGCATTAACTTGAGCACGAACAACTGCTACAATTCCGCACTGGTATGTAATGTTAACATTAAAAGACAACGATGTGATGGACTTAAAACTTTTGTAAATCACATTGTAATATATACTCTTGTATTTGCTTTAGCATTGATAATGACCTGACACAGGTCGAAATCTGATCTGCTTTGTGACTATAAATGTCATATTAAAGCAACTTAATTCTACGACTTATTGGTGCCCTATCTAACCCATTGAATGAAAAGTTCGGGATAAAATATCCAGACACAGACGCAACAGCTTCAGTCGCTAATGCCAAGCGTAACCGCGGAAAAGATAGTTCGTTCGCAGGAAAATACTGAGCGTGTTCACGAGACTGTGGTAAGAAGTCCACAGAAATCAACCAGACTTCTATCCATCCAGCTGAACATCAGACGAACGTCATGCCAGAACATGCTGAAGCTGTTCCATATGCGAGCCAGCAAAGTGAGAGTGACGGAAGCATTAAAACCTACGGATTACGCGCAAGGACAACACTGTTGCGAATGGTTACTCACGCTTGTCGCCGATGGTTAAGGGGATCCAAATCTTTACTTCAACTCAGACAAAGCATAGTTTCGCCCTAGTGGGTAGGTGAACTCGCAAAACACACGCTACTGGTGGACAGGCAATCCAAAGGAACCCTTTCAGATGCCTCTTCATGATCTGGTAGCAGGCGTTTGGTTTGCAGTTTCGGGCCAACGGATTGTAGGCCCTATTTTCTTTAACATCGTGAACGCTCAAGTGCGTGTAACGGAATTGTTGCAACCTTTCACAGCACGAAAGTATGCGTTTTTCCAGCAAGATGCTTCACGGTTTTCAGTCTTGTACGTCCATCAAGCTTTCGGAGAGCAACGTACAGTTTCCGCAGGTTTATGGCCTCCATGATCTCCCGATCTATCTACCTATGTCTTTTTTTTTGGGGGGGGGGGGTGTTTTAAAAGATAAAGTCTACAGTAACAACCTGCATACAGTTGAAGAGCTGAAAACAAACATTCGCACTGTGGTTAAGGAAATCACACCAAATGAACTGGCCAAAACTTTCCAGAATATGTTGAGACGTGCTGAGTCGTGTGCCAAAGTTTATTAATATCGAGCAAAATGACGCTGTGGTTAGCACACTGGACTCGCATTCGGGAGGTCAACGGTTCAGACCCGCGTTTGGTCATCCAGATTTAGGTTTTCCGTGATTTCCCTAAATGGTTCCAGGCAAATGCCGGGGCGGTTCCATCGAAAGGGCAGGGCCGACTTCCTGTCAGAGCTTGCGCTCCGTCTCTAATGACGTCGATATCGACGGGACGTTAAACACAATCTTCCTTTGAAACTTCCTGGCAGATTAAAACTGTCTACCAAGAGCACTTGCCCGCGAAAGGCAAAGGTCCCGAGTTCGAGTCTCGGTCGGGCACACAGTTTTAATCTGCCAGGAAGTTTCATATCAGCGCACACTCCGATGCAGAGTGAAAATCTCATTCTGGAAGACAATCTTCCTTTCTTCCTTCCTCCCTCCCTCCCTCCCTTCATTCATTCTCGACGTTTATGGTGAACATTTTCAGCACTTCCTGTGAACTGTTAACCTATTGAATGTTCAGTACGTTGTTTTCCATAACAATAATAATTTACTGCCTTATATCATGTACTTACAATAAACGATTGAGCTGTCTATATATTGTTTACAAGACATAGGGTCTCTTTTATTTTGGCCACCCTGTAGCTACAGTCAATAGTAAGAAACAAAGCAAATGACATACATGTTAAATCGTGACATTATTTTTGCAACATGGACGGGACCGAACATTCCTTGTCCGTGAATAAATGACGCAATTAGATAATCGTTAAATAAGCAGAAAGTATGGATCCATGGTTCCTCAAGCATGCTTAAAAGCTTTTTTCTTTTAAATATATAGGAACCCTCGTGGAACATCCGCCCAATGTAATGTGACATAAGACCAATAACGGGCCACAACACCCAGTCAGAAATTAAAAATTAAAACCTGTTGTGAATCCAGGCCGGACGACATTAGGGTGAACTTACAGCTACACAAAACATCTAGTGTTACCATCCATCTAGAGCGCCTAAAAATTAATGACAATGTCGCAGGTATCGACAAGAACCCACTTAGTAACAAAAACAGCATAAAGACTGTACTTCCGTAAAACTGACACACGATGAATACAGCAGACCGCCATGCATGGAGATTCAGGCGGGAAGTGGCCAGCTATGAGCGGAAAGCCTCGGCGATGGCGGAAATCTGGTCCGCAGGTGCGCAGTGGGGCAGTATGACTACAGAAGTTCCCATGGCGTGGTCACGTTCGTAGACAAAAAGCATTAGCATCCTGTCCCGACTAACATAACAATTACAGGTGACAACCATGAGCATAAAAAAGTGCTATATGTCGTACACTATTTAAGCATCTACTCAGAATAATACTGAAAAAAAAAAACGTTATCAGTGTATAAAAATAGCCGGCCGGAGTGGCCGAGCGGTTCTAGGCGCTACAGTCTGGAGCAGCGCGATCGCTACGGTCGCAGGTTCGAATCCTGCCTCGGGCATGGATGTGTGTGATGCCCTTAGGTTAGTTAGATTTAAGTAGTTCTAAGTTCTAGGGGACTGATGACCTCAGAAGTTAAGTCTCATAGTGCTCAGAGCCATTTGAACCATTTTTGTATAAAAATTTAAATTATTATTTGAGGGGTGCTTACCTGGGCATGCTGTAAGAGCAAGTGATAAGTAAAAATAGCATATTACCGATCATTTTAGTGAACACCAGTAACATACAACTTCAGTAGTGCAGACCTGACTAAACACTTAGTTATAAAATCTTTGTATACCGAAATCCAAACCATAAGCGATAAGGTAAGGTATACTGAAGCAATACAAATACAGTGTATTGGTCTAATACCACAGAAACCATCAAGCACAGGTGTAGATAGACATAATTGACATTTTCATTTAACATGTCAGAGTTATCCAGAATGTTACAGTGACGTAGTTCCAGTTGTCCGTTCACTGTCACCTCGGCAAACAGCTTAATGGATCTCATAACTTCCACTTCCTCAAGTGTGATAAATGTGTACCTATTTTCTCGATATAACATGGACAAGTTAGAGCTAGGAAGGAAGATAGTGTCATCCTAGAAGGGTTCTAATCTTAGCCATTGGCATAAATACACTGCTGATGTCGTATCATCTTAAAATTCTTGAAAATTTCGGTGATAACTCCCAGCAAAGGATAAAAAGCAGACGATCTACAAATATCCTTTGATGGTGTCCCCGGTGGTCCAAAATGAAGAGCACGACATACTTGTTGCCCAAGAGGAGAACACGTGAAGTGCCATAACCCGATTTCCCAGAAACTTCACTGAGTGGAAGAAGATCCAAAATGAGCGAATGCGCGTCTTTGCTTACCCGCAGACACTCGACCGTTTCTGAGAAAGCGACGGTAAAGTTTTCTTACCTTTTAGGGAGTGAACAGTCAAACCAAAACGGTACCGCAGCGGCTAGGGTCGCGGCTCCATTATTTCGTACCCTGCTTCCGAAACCTGATTATTATTTTTATTGTTTTCGTTTATCTACCCCTGTCCGTAGGAGATTACTACACGAATGTATTCCGAAGTATATTGAAATACCGTTGACCTTATTCGTCTGCTAACTGTATGTCTGGTGCATACATTTAAAAATTATTTGAAATTGTTGTTGGAGAAACTCCAATGTGTATCTTGATTGATAATCAATTGGTAACTCCAGTTTACGGAAATATAATCCGTTTCACGTGGTTTTTCCGTGAAGCTATCATCAACGTTTGAAATCTTCAGCAGTGAGAACGTTGTTGCTTTCCCGAGCGAGATTCACATGAAGAAATGTCGTCGTGGCAAACGTACCGGTACCTTCACACTGTCCTCGTTGTTTTTGGAATTTCTATGTTTTGAATGTTTGTACGATTGGTGGAACCCGAGGAAATACCAAATCTGCCTGAAGAATAAACGTAAGAATATAATATAAGAATTAAGAACTGAACGAGAACTAAATATAAGAACATGAAAATTTGAAAAGATTGTTACCGCTGAAAATACCATACACACACATATATCACATAATAAAGGTATGGCACTTCTTGTGAAACTAGTTGCAATTTTACAGTTACTATAAAGCTCTTGCATCCCCTACATTGATACAAAAAAACAATCGTTTAAGGACCTTCTATGGACGTGGGTATATAAATGGAAAAAAAATCCAATAAACTGGGTTTCGAAACCCGGATGCAAAACTGAAAGTCAGCGACGCTGGTCACTGTGCTACCCTTTGGGTTCAGCTTATTGTGCGCTAAAAGACATCTAAATTACGTCGAAAACTTTGACGGTTGTTTTCTCTGAAACGCACGAATGTGTTGGATAAGCTGAGATACGCGTTCGCTAATGCTGAGCCTTCTTTCAGTACGCGTAATTTCTAGAAAATCAGGTCATGGCACTTGCTGTGTTCTTCTTATCATTGTAACAATTCTGCATAAGGACAGCCTTAAGATGGTCCACTTGCTGTTCACATTTTCCACGTCGTGAACGACACAGATTCTCTTCACCATAGCCTCCAAGACCACAGTACGTTGGTGTGGTGGATGACAGCTCGTCACATGAAGATAAGGATGAATATGCGTAGGGATGTAGCCTTTCGCCCCTACTCTTCAATCTGTACATCGAAGAAGCAATAATGGAAATAAAAGAAAGTTTCAGGAGTGGAATTAAAACTCAAGGTGAAAGGATATCGATACGATTCGCTGATGACATTGCTATCCTGAGTGAGTGAAAGTGAAGAAGAATTACATGGCCTGCTGAATGCAATGAACAACCTAATGAGTAAAAAATATGGATTCAGAGTAAAACGAAGAAAGACGAAAGTAATGAGAAGTATCAGAAATAAGAACAGCGATAAATTAAGCATCAGGCTTGATGGTCATGAAGTAGATGAAGTTAAGGAATTCTGCTGTCTAGCCAGTAAAATGACTAGTGACGGGCGGAACAAGGACATGAAAAGAAGACTAGCGATAGCATAAAGGGCATTCCTGGCCAAGAGAAGTCTACCAGTATCAAACATAGGTCTTAATTTGAGGAGAATGTACGTCTGGAGTACAGCATATTATGGTAATGAAACGTGGTCTGAGGGAAAACCGGAATAGAAGAGAAGCGAAGTATTTGAGATGTGGTGCTACAGCCGAATGCTGAAAATTATGAGGACTAATAAGGCAAGGAATGAGGAGATTCTGTGCAGAATCGGAGAGGAAAGGAATATGTAGAAAACACTGATAAGAAGAAGGGACAGGATGATATGACATCTGTTAAGAAATGAGGGAATGACTTCTACGGTACTAGAGGGAGCTGCAGAGGGCAAAAACTATAGAGGAAGAGAGAGGCTGGAATACATCCAGCAAATAATTGAGGACTTAGGTTGCTATTGAGGACTTAGGTTGCAAGTGCTACTCTGAGATGAAGAGGTTAGCACAGGAAATGAATTCGTGGCGGGCCGCATCAAACCAGTCAGAAGACAGATGACCAAAAAAGCGTATGTTTGCGACGTGAACTATACTCCGAAGTCGCATCGTCATTTCTGTGAACCAAAACGTCAAGAAAAGGAAGTCTATCATCCTTTTCAGCTTCCGTCGTAAATTTTATGCTAGGATGGAGACCATTAAAATGATCTACTGAGCAAACGACTGTGCATCAGTGTACTCACCTGAAGATGGCGGCTAGTTGATCCGTTGAAATATTGTGTCAAAGTGACATCATTATCTGGTTTCACAGCCAACGAAAGTATCATCAGTCTACATAATCTCGGCCTTGTGGATTGTTTCCAAAATATATTTTCACTCTGCAGCGGAGTGTGCGCTGATTCGAAACTTGCTGAAATATTAAGGTTGTACCAGAACGCGATGTGAACTTTTGTATTTCTTTGGCATACACTCTACCAACTGCCTGCGATAAACACAGTTTCTGCCAGCAAGATTCAAATGTGTGCACAGTCCAGTGCAGAGTGAAAATTCGGTTTGGAAACAGTTTTATTCCCTGTCTCTGATCTCTAACTAGTTTTCTAAAAATCTCTCGGATTGCGTATATTGCTCGTTCCAGTTACAGAACGAATAACATAGCGGTAAAATAAAACCGTGTCTCACGCGCTTCCTAACTACTGCCTTCCTTCTATAAAATCTTCTCGGTTTACGAGCCGCATCACTTCGAATAAACACTCGAGCTTTCGATAGCTGTCTCCGTCATCGTCATCAGAAGTTTAAATCACTGACTGCCGGGGTGGCGCATTGTTCGTAGAATACTCCACAGACCCTAAACGTGTCTTTACCAGTTGGAAAGTATCACTGGGCTAAGGCTCTAGTTGGGTTGGGTGGTTTTGGGGAAGGAGACCAGACAGCGAGGTCATCGGTCACATTGGGTTAGGGAAGGACGGGGAAGGAAGTCGGCCGTGGCCTTTGAAAGGAACCATCCCGGCATTTGCCTGGAGCGATTTAGGGAAATCACAGAAAACCTAAATCAGGATGGCCGGACGTTGGATTGAACCGTCGTCCTCCCGAATGCGAGTCCAGTGTTTAACTACTGCGCCATCTCGCTCGGTTAAGGCTCTAGTCAAGCTGTTTTGCCACTGGCATGCCATGAGTATGCTTTCTCAATGTGAAAGTCGTCCATGTGTATGTAAAGGAGCTGTGCACACGGAAATGGAAGGAAATGCTTGGCCCTAACGCATCGAAAGTAGTTGTGTCCTAACTAAACATTGATAGCTACCATGTAGTGATGGGAACTATGAGCTACCGTAGTGAAACAAGGATTACAAATCCCGTATTGAAGTGCCCCAGTTTGGGGCACTTTCATAGTAAGTCAGCAGATTACACTAAAAAATCAATTTATTGACATTCAGTAAGTTTATGTTCCTAAATGTAAGTTCTGTGATCCATTAGAAATTCAAAACAAATAAGAACAGTTATTGAAAATAAAGGAAAGACTTGTCTGACAACTCAAACTTCTTGGAAAACAACACACGTAAATTTCTACGTGAAGTATCTTCTGAAAAGTTCTCTTAAAACAGTATTTTCCTAGAAATCAACAGTAGACAGAAAATTAAAGCTCCATCTTTCGAGCAGTACAAGGAGTTTGTCTCAGAGTCCACGGCACAGGTGGCAAGGGCGGCGTCGCGCCAGGGCGGCGGCATGGTGCTGGCGAATTCTGCTGGCAGAGGGCAGTTACAGCCGCGTGGCGGTTCACTACCACATTGCTACTGTATCGCGATTTTTGGTCTGACTGCTTGAGGAAAATGCAGCAAAGAGTCCGTAGATGTGGCGGCCTCTACTGCTATTGCGCGCACCCTCTGAACTAGCCTCCTTCTTGCAGGTAAGGCGAAGTTCGGCTGACTTCAGCCAGCACGCCTGCGGAGCTGGAGCGATGACCCGCAAAGCGGTGCAGCGTTGCGGGTTGGCGGCGTTGCAGGGGACCCCGGAAACACGCACGTACAATTATTGGTTACGAATTAAGTGATTGTTGAAATACTCATCACGGGCGAATGAAAGCGTATACACATATGAAAGAGTGCTAGTTGTGGATCTTCAGAGCGGAAGAACTGGAGAAGTTCTCATAACATAGACTTAACGAACAGGAAGTCGAGTTAACTGGAAGATGAAACCGGCTAATTAGTTTTTGTTGTATGGTAATGCGTAGTTATATCGGTTGGTATTGTCAGTGTGGTAATGCGGAGTTGAACTCGTGATTAGAGAAGCAGTTAAGCTTGTATTTAAGGTCGTGAGTAATTTCGTAATCCTTGAAATGTGATCAACAATGCCAAAGTTCATCAGAAATGCAACATTAAACTGTGTGGCAGGAGTACAGTATGTTCTGTAAAATTTAAGAAAACTGTCCTGTCAGGAATCATACAAGCAATCTGACTGCGAGGAAAATATGAAATATAAATAACTACCAAAAATGCCCTATCTCAAAAGTGTGTTGCTGTTGAAATGTTATTTGTATTATACGTAAATTACAAATAGCTCACCTGTTTGTGCAATAAATAAATGCTGTGCTGCTGCTATGCTAGTTAAAAAGTAAAAATTGAAACTACCAGCAACGCGATGTGCAATGTGTACTTCAAACTGTAGAGACAGCCACAAAACTACTGTGCTAGTAAATATCACTACTGCAATGATCATTGTCAATTAAAGTTCTGTTGCTGAGAAACTCGGGAAACCAAAATTACATATGTGAAACTTGATGATCGTTGGTTAAGGAAAAAAAAAGTAAGTAACTGTGTTAGCAAAACTTAACATAACTAAGACAAAATATTTTAACACTTCAAACATTAAATATTCACCTTACGTTAATAATGGAAAAACTGGAAAATTCTCTTTACTTTCTTACAAATACGTATGCTATCCATCTCTGAAGAAAAATCAGTAAATGGCACATTGTTACCGGAATGAGATTTTCACTCTGCAGCGGAGTGTGCGCTGATATGAATCTTCCTGGCAGATTAAAACTGTGTGCCGGACCGAGACTCGAACTCTGGACCTTTGCCTTTCGCGGGCAAGTGCTCTACCAACTGAGCTACCCAAGCACGACTCACACCCCGTCCTCACAGCTTTACTTCTGCCAGTATCTCGTCTCCTACCTTCCAAACTTTACAGAAGCTCTCCTGCGAACCAAGCCAGGAAGTTTCATATCAGCGCACACTCCGCTGCAGAGTGAAAATCTCATTCTGGAAACATCCCCCAGGCTGTGGCTAAGCCATGTCTCCGCAATATCCTTTCTTTCAGGAGTGCTAGTTCTGCTTGGTTCGCAGGAGAGCTTCTGTAAAGTTTGGAAGGTAGGAGACGAGATACTGGCAGAAGTAATGCTGTGAGGACGGGGCGTGAGTCGTGCTTGGGTAGCTCAGTTGGTAGAGCACTTGCCCGCGAAAGGCAAAGGTCCCGAGTTAGAGTCTCGGTCCGGTTCAAAATGGTTCAAATGGCTCTGAGCACTATGGGACTCAACTGCTGAGGTCATTAGTCCCCTAGAACTTAGAACTAGTTAAACCTAACTAACCTAAGGCCATCACAAACATCCATGCCCGAGGCAGGATTCGAACCTGCGACCGTAGCGGTCCTGCGGTTCCAGACTGCAGCGCCTTTAACCGCACGGCCACTTCGGCCGACTCTCGGTCCGGCACACAGTTTAAATCTGCCAGGAAGTTTGACACTTGTTACGTTATCATAAAAATCTCCAATTTCAAATCTCTCACCAAATTAATTATTACGCTTGTATGTCTCAGCAAATGTGCTATTAGACTACAATTTGAAGTCTTCTGAATGAATTTAGAAACACATTCTCCATAAGTGAATAATAATACAAGAAAACTATTGTCAGCACACAGCACGACCTAAGCACATCTTACTCCATCACAGGATACAACTCGACTCCCCCCCCCCCTCTCTCTCTCTCTCTCTCTCTCTCTCTCTCTCTCTCACTCTCTCTCTGTCTCTCCCCCCCCTCCCTGACTGCACTCCTCACAAAAGCAAAGGTGCTAGTAACAGTCTCTCGCAGCGCAATCTCTTTGGCAGAGATGTTGCCCGCTATTACCCAGATGCTATTGCAGCTTTACTTTTACACGTAACATCCTAAATATTACCAAAATTACAATTTTCTGTATGAAACAATACTCTTACAATGATGATCACAAAACTGGAGAGTTGGTGACGATTTCACCGGAAGGTTAGTGAGTACAGAAAAACAGAACCTCAAAGTGTAAAATCATGCCCAAAAGGTCACCACACAGTGATTGATTGATCAATCTGAACCAACTCACCTATCACCCCGTACGAATTTCGTACCCCGTGACTGCGACACTTACGTCATTTGTGGGCGACGAAGCGCAGTGAGTTTCCAGGCAGGACTGGACGCAGCCCATCTGCTCCTAAATCCCCTCTCCTCTCACGGTGTGCAAGACTATTCTCTTCGCCTCTCGATGACGAAGTCTGTCTGCTATGGCTGCCAGCGAAGAAGTCCAACACTTCTCTCTCCCGCACCCTGTCGGTATGAGCCTGCCAACACCGACATGCTGGCCAATTTCAGAACGCGCGCTTTATTTTGCCAATCCGAAACCTCCCAGCAATTTTGTTCTGAAACGTACGGCGTAGATTTTTTGGAAGATTCTGAACGTCGACCTATCCGACCTCCTCTTTCCGGCATTTTGCAAGTTCCGCCTTATTTCATATCGCCATTCCCAAAATTTCAGATTTCCGACGTATCAAGCGGCTCGCCGCCAAAAAACATTCCGTAGCTCTGTGCTCTCAGTGTTACGCTCAAGGTGTCAGTGACCCATCGGCGCCAGACCAAAGACTGGCCTGTGGGGGCGCCCCGTGGTTACCACACAACAATGCGACGCTATCGCGAGGGACACGCCATTTTCCTGTCGTTCGGAGAAACAAATCTCTGTATTCTTACCGCCACTGGCGAGGACAGGGCAAGGTCGCTGAACGCAGAACGTAAGGGTATTCTGAACCGAGCGTAGCTACACTACTGGCCATCAAAATTGCTACACCACGAAGTTGACGTGCTACAGACGCGAAATTTAACCGACAGGAAGAAGATGCTGTGATATGCAAATGATTAGCTTTCCAGAGCATTCACACAAGGTTGGCGCCGGTGGCGACACCTACAACGTGCTGACATGAGGAAAGTTTCCAACCGATTTCTCATGCACAAACAGCAGTTGACCGGCGTTGCCAGGTGAAACGTTGTTGTGATGCCTCGTGTAAGGAGGAGAAATGCGTACCTTCACGTTTCCGACTTTGATAAAGGTCGGATTGTAGTCTATCGCGATTGCGGTTTATCGTATCGCGACATTGCTGCTCGTGTTGGTCGAGATCCAATGACTGTTAGCAGAATATGGAATCGGAGGATTCAGGAGGGTAGTACGGAACGCCGTGCTGGATCCCAACGGCCTCGTATCACTAGCAGTCGAGATGACAGGCATCTTATCCGCATGGCTGTAACGGATCGTACAGCCATGTCTCGATCCCTGAGTCAACAGATAGGGACGTTTGCAAGACAATAACCATCTGCACGAACAGTTCGACGACCTTTGCAGCAGCACGGACTATCCGCTCGGAGACCGTGGTTGCTGTTACCCTTGACGCTGCATCACAGCCTGGAGTGCCTGCGATGGTGTGCTCAAAGACGAACGTGGGTGTACGAATGGCAAAACGTCATTTTTTCGTATGAATCCAGGTTCTGTTTACAGCATCGTGATGGTCGCATCCGTGTCTGGCGACATCGTGGTGAACTCACAATGAAAGCGTGTATTCGTCATCGCCATACTGGCCTATCACCCGGCGTGATGGTATGGGGTGCCATTAGTTACACGTCACGGTCAACCCCTTGTTCGCATTGACGGCACTTTGAACAGTGGACGTTACATTTCAGATGTGTTACGACCCGTGGCTCTACCCTTCATTCGATCCCTGCGAAACCCTACATTTGAGCACGAAACTGCACGACCGCATGTTGCAAGTCCTGTACGGGCCTTTCTGGATACAGAAAATGTTCGACTGCACATTGTCGAGATCTCTCACCAACTGAAAACGGCTGGGCAATGGTGACCGAGCAACTGGCTCGTCACAATACGCCAGTCACTACTCTTGATGAACTGTGGTATCGTGTTGAAGCTGCATGGGTACCTGTACCTGTACACGCCATCCAAGCTCTGTTTGAATCGATGCCCAGGCGTATCAAGGCCGTTATTACGACCAGAGGTGGTTGTTGTGGGTACTGATTTCTCAGGATCTATGCATCCAAATTGCGTGAAAATGTAATCACGTCAGTTCTAGTATAACATATTTGTCCAATGAATACCCATTTATCATCTGCACTTCTTCTTGGTGTAGCAATTTTAATGGCCAGTAGTGTAATTTCGTCAGAGACGCAGGCCGCCCTCTGCTGCTGTGAATGCGAAGCAGACATCCACACTGGGGAGTCGGGTGGCGAGCGTTACCCCACACAGCGTGCGTCCAGTCAGAAGGCAGGCCAAGGCGATCGGAAACTGTAAGGGCCACATTTCCACTCCCCGCTAACTACCAGAATGAGTCCAGTATGCACTTCAGAACTAAGAGAAGTTCGAGGAAATCATCTACTACCTGCACCCGCTCTCACATGTAATGTTGCTCTTTTTCACACACATCGGTATTTATTGATTAATTAGACCTGTCTTGTCGATGGGTTAAGTGTACTGATCAGAAAGGAGAATAAAACACGAGACTGGCTGACTACAGCCTGACATCTACAGCCAGCAAAGTTTCCTCATTCGCGGTGTATGTACCCGCAATGACGCAGCATGAGGAAGCCAGTGAAGCTAGAAAATATGATTCGAACCAACGCGTGCCCATTAAAGAAGGGGGAGGGTCTAAAAAGCGAAATACTGAACAAATTTTTGTTTGGTTCCAGATAATAATCCTGATCAAATAAGGAGAATCATGACAGATACAGGTATTAGTGACCACAATGTTGTTCTAGGGAACTGAGTATCATAACATCCACAGCCACCAAAAATAAACCTATATTTATTTAAAAAAGCAGACAACAATTCGCTTGGGACCTTCCTAAGAGTTTCCACTCCTTCCAATCTGACTTCGTAACCGTAGACCAGATGTGGTTTAATTTCAAAAGAAATAGTATCGACGGCAGTTGACAGATGTATACCAAATAAATTAATAAGAGATTTTACTCACCCCCCTCCCCATCCCCCATGGTATACAAAACAGGTCAGGACACTATTGCAGAAACAAAGAAAAAAGTACTCCAAATTTAAAAATTTGGCTAAGTTTTACAGAAGCTCGAAATTAAGTGCGAACTACAATGCGGGATGCTTTTAATAGTTTCCATAACGAAACTCTATCTCTAAATCTGGCAAAAAAACCAAAGAGATTGTGGTTGTATGTACATACAGTACATCAGTGCCAACATGCAGTCAATATCTTCACTTTTTTTTTCTTCTTCGAGTCATCAGTCTACTGACTGGTTTTATGCGGCCCGCCACCAATTCCTTTCCTGTGCTAACCTCTCCATCTCAGAGTAGCACTTGCAACCTACGTCCTCAATTATTTGCTGGATGTATTTTAATCTCTGTCTTCCTCTACAGTTTTTGCCCTCTACAGCTCCCTCTAGTACCATGGAAGTCATTCCCTCATGTCTTGACAGTTGTCCTACCGTCCTGTCCGTTCTCTTTATCAGTGTTTTCCACATATTCCTTTCCTCTCCGATTCTGCACAAATCCACCTCATTCCTTACCTTATCAGTCCAGCTAAATTTCAACATTCGCCCGTAGCACCACATCTCAAATGCTTCGATTCCCTACTGTTCCGATGTTCCCACAGTCAGTGTTTCACTACCATACAATGATGTACTCCAGACCTACGTTCTCAGAAATTTCTTCCTCAAGTTAAGGCCTATATCATCACTACGCGATAACAATGGCGATGTTATTGATGACAACGCCACTAAACTGAAGTTCATAAATCCGGTTTTCCGAAATTCATTCACAAAAGGAGACGGAGAATTCGAATGCAGAGCAGGTGCCAATATCAGTAACTTAGAAGTGCATATCCTCCGTGTTGCAAAGCAGGTTAAAACAATAAAGGCACGTCTTCCTCTACAGATTGTATATCACTCAGATTCCTTTCATTGTATGCTGATGCTACAGCTCCCTACTCAGCAATACAAACGATCGTTCGTAGAAAGATCCGTACCTAAAGCCCAGAAAGTTGCAAAAGTCACGCCAGTACTCAGAAAAGGAAATAGGAGTAATCCACTGAATTAGAGACACACATCGCTAACGTCGATCTGTCGTAGGATTTTCGAACGGACACTGTGTTCTAACATTGTAAATTACCCCGAAGAAAACGATTTATTAGCAAACAGGAATCCAGGAAATATCGTTCTTGTAAAACACAACTAGCTCTTTATTCTCAAGAGTCAAGGGCCGTCAGTTTGATTTCAAAAATTTCCAAAGGGCTTTTGACCTCATTCCTCACGACTGACTTCTAATCAAATTGCATGCCTATGAAGTACCGTCTTAGTCGCGGGACTCGATTCGTGAGTTCCTATCATAAAAGCCACAGTTTGTAACAATTGACGGAAAGTCATCGAATACAGTAGATGTAATACATGGCCCTCTGTTGTTCCTGATCTACATAAACGATTTATGACACAATCAGAGCAGCCATTTTCGATTGTTTGCTGAGGAGGCCATCATTTACCGTTTTATAAAGTCATTTGATAATCAAAGAGAATTCCAAAATGATTTATACAAGATATGTCAGATGCATAAAGTGGTAATTGACTCAAAATCATGGAAAGGATGAAGTCATCCACATGAGAGCTAAAAAGAATGTGTTAAACTTGCGTTACACGATAAATCAAGCAAATCTAAAGGCCGTAAATTCAACTAAATACCTAGAAATTATAACCACGAATAATTAAAATTGGAACGACCACATAGATAATGTTGTAGGGGGAAAGCAACCCAAAAACTGTGGTTTATTGGCAGTACACTTACAAAATGTAACAGGTTTATTAGTCAGACTGCTTACACTACATTTGCCCACCTCCTTCTGAACTAATGCTGTGCGGTGTGAGGTCAGCATCAGGTAGGCTTGACGGAGAACATCGGAAAAGTTCAAGGAGGGGCAGTTCGTTTTGCACTATCGCAAAATAGGGAAGAGACTGCCACGGGTATACTACAAGGATTGGGATGGCAGTCAATAAAACAAAAGCGTCTTTCGCTGCGGCAGGGCCTTCTCACGAAATTTCAGTCTCCAGCTTCCTCATCAGAGTGGGAAAATACTTTGTTGAACCCTCTGCCAGGCACTTACTTGTGAACTGCACAGTAATCATGTAACTGATTTGGATGAAATTTAGTCTATTGGGTAGTTATCGGTCATAAACTGCTCTGCAGTATTCTGCTTCTAGTTGGCAACAAATTATTTAAAGAAACGGTTGTAAGAAATCCCACACTGACATAACTCCTTCAAGGATACCAGCAGTAATAAAAAATAGTATTACAGAAAAGCGTGTTGCAGTGTGTGCCAAAGATACGAGAAACTTTTCTGTTGCTTCTGGTGAAGAATTTAAAGAACTCACAGATGTAGATGCACTTAATAACGGGTTGATGCAATTATCAACAGCATAATGTTCCTCCTATTACAGCAGTTTTTAATAAAACATGTGCTGCAACACCTCATATGTGCACTGATTCGCAAAATTACACACATACAGATCGATCTCCTGTGAATCGCGTTCCATTTACAACTAAATACCCGGATGTAATTAAGACAGCAGTAAATGTTACGAGAGAAAAAGAAGATAGTTAACGAACATTCCGCCGGACGTGTAGTGTAATTTAATTTGTTTCCGACCAGGACGCAAATGTAATAAAAGCTTTGGAAAGTCGTGAAACAGTTCCTTGTGCGGCTCGTTGTATAAATAGGCGACTTGACTACACTTTCTACGAACATTGCTTCTTGGTAAATCACGCCTTACATATAACAACAATAAATACTGCAAAATGCGTTGTACGGAACATGAAGCAAAGTGACCTCTGCACATCTTTAGGACGATCTTTGAAATAAAGTGTGAGCTCACGCTGGAACAGCGAGCGAGGCAGGGGGCACTAAGGCAGTTTATGGCGGATGAAGTTCGGTTTATTTGGCGCAAACTCGCGTGAAGTGTGTGAGCGCGCTACTGACGTGCGTCCGTGCGGCAACGCTGCTGCGAAACAAGAGGGAGGGAGGGAGTGAATAACGTTTTCTTGTTTCTCATCTTCGGTCCATGGCAAATTGTGACTCGACAGCACAGATATTTTCCTCGGTCAAGTCAGCGCTTAATCGGTTTGCAGAAAACATCAGCCTAAAAAAATAAAAAAATAAGTATATGAAATGCGAAACACTTTCCCGATGTTCTACAAAATACACTACTGGCCATTAAAATTGCTACACCACGAAGATGACGTGCTACAGACGCGAAATTTAACCGACAGGCAGAAGATGCTGTGATATGCAAATGATTAGCTTTCCAGAGCATTCACACAAGGTTGGCGCCGGTGGCGACACCTACAACGTGCCGACATGAGGAAAGTTTCCAACCGATTTCTCATACACAAACAGCAGCTCACCGGCGATGCCTGATGAAACGTTGTGATGCCTCGTTTAAGGAGGAGAAATGCGTACCATCACGCTTCCTACTTAGATAAAGGTCGGATTGTGGCCTACCGCGATTGTGGGAATATGGAATCGGTGGGTTCAGGAGGGTAATAAGGAACGCCGTGCTGGATCCCAACGGTCTCGTATCACTAGCAGTCGAGATGACAGGCATCTTATCCGCATGGCTGTAACGGATCGTGCAGCCACGTCTCGACCCCTGAGTCAACAGATGGGGACGTTTGCAAGACAACAACCATCTGCACGAACAGTTCGGCGACGTTTGCAGCAGCATGGACTATCAGCGGCCGGAGACCGTCGCTGCGGTTACCCTTGACGCTGCATCACAGACAGGAGCGCCTGCGATGGTGTACTCAACGACGAACCTGGGTGCACGAATGGCAAAACGTCATTTTTTCGGATGAATCCAGGTTCTGTTTACAGCATCATGATGGTCGCACCCGTGTTTGGCGACATCGCGGTGAACGCACATTGGAAGCGTGTATTCGTCATCGCCATATTTTGGCGTATCACCCGGCGTGATGGTATGGGGTGCCATTGGTTACACGTCTCGGTCACCTCTTGTTCGCATTGACGGCACTTTGAACAGTGGACGTTACATTTCAGATGTGTTACGACCCGTGGTTCTACCCTTCATTCGACCCCTGCGAAACTCTACCTTTCCGCAGTATAATGCACGACCGCATGTTGCAGGTCCTGTACGGGCCTTTCTGGATACAGGAAATGTTCGACTGCTGCCTTGGCCTGCAAATTCTCCAGATCTGTCACCAATTGAAAACGTCTGTTCAACGGTGGCCGTCCAACTGGCTCGTCACAGTACGCCAGTCACTACTCTTGATGAACTGCTATCGTGTTGAATCTGCATGGGCAGCTGTACCTGTACACGCCATCCAAGCTCTTTTTGACTCAATGCCCAGGCGTATCTAGGCCGTTATTACGTCCAGAGGTGATTGTTCCGGGTACTGATTTCTCGGGATCTATGCACCCAAATTGCGCGAAAATGTAATCACATGTCGGTTCTAGTATAATATATTTGTCCAATGAATACCCATTTATCATCTGCATTCCTTCTTGGTGTAGCAATTTTAATGGCGAGTAATGTAATATTTATTTGATAATTGTTCAACTTTTAGCTTGTTAGGCTGTCGCCAGGTGAAAACTTCGTGTCGCAAACGCAGATAAAATGAGGTGTTACTAATACAGAGTAGAGGCGTAGCTGTTGACAAAGGAAATTTTTTACTTTTTTTTTCGCTACGCTGAAATTTTTACATCTAATTAAAAATGATAAACTTGTGTTTGGTTATCGATGCGTTTAATGACAGACAAAAAACAAAACTGAATGTACAGTTGTAACCTAATATTTGCATCACTGAAACCTCCATTAACAGAGACGCAAAAAGGCAATTGTTGAAGTAAGTTTGAGTTACGCACATATTGTATTACAACTGTAAATTTTATTTCATTTTTCATCTCTTACTGAACGTAATGATTACTCTACGTGACGTTACAAATGGGCCTTGTCGAGGCTTGGTGTCTCCTGTGCTTCGACAAGACAGACAGCTGTAACGTAGGTGCGACCACACTGGAGGACTATCTATGCAGTGGCTAGACAAAGGTGTGGTCCCTCAAGACGGCAGCAGCCTTTTCGGACGTTTCATGGGCAGCAATCTGGACAAATCACTGATTAGAACGTCAACCAACATGACCCTGCTGTACTGTTACTGCGAACACCTGAAACCAGGGAAAACTACAGCCATATTTTTCCCCCAAAGGACCTGCATCTGTAATCGATGATTAAATGATGATGGCATCCTGTTTCTTCCATTTTTTAGGGTACCACACCTCAATCGGTAGAAACGGAACCCTTGCAGGATCAAAAAAATGGTTCAAATGGCTCTAAGCACTATGAGACTTTACATCTGAGGTCATCAGTCCCCTAGAACTTTGAACTACTTAAACCTAACTGACCTAAGGACATCACACGAGGCAGGATTCGAACCTGCGACCATAGCGGTCGCGCGGTTCCAGACTGAAGCGCCTAGAACCGCTCTGCCACACCGGCAGGCTCAAATGTTAAGTCCCATAGTGCTTAGGGCCATTTGAACCTAGGTGTCTTCACGCGCCGCTGTGCGCTCTGAACGCAAAAGAGCGACGGGACGCCATCGACGGGCACAGTAGGGACACTGCCCAACACGTGTGGTTTCCATTTCGCGTCCGATCGGACCTTACTTGCCGAAGAGCCTTCGTACTACATTTAAGCTACAATCCCCTGAAAATTGATGCTGCCAGTAGTCAATCATGGGCAGTCTGCATCATCCATGGTGTAAGGTCTACATCGTAGCAGAAGGTGGTAGTTAACCCTGTCACTCCAAAAAGTTTCGAGACTGGATTAACAAAGAAAATTTAAGAAGGCGTTTTAGTGATTCTGGCATTCTACATAGCTTCCCCCTCACTTGACAAAAACGCACAGAACGTTGACATAACCATGTGAAACTGTCAGAAAACTCCTCCTTTGGGCGGTTGTTCTATTCGTACGTCACATTGGCTCTCATGACAGTTACGTCGACAAGGTGTTGATCCTTGATGTGTGTTTCTGCAGTTTGCGGCTTTCTGGAAGGTCTCTGTATCTACACCCACACAGTACTACGATACGCCGCCAGGCATCGTACGGTGAGTGGCGGAGGGCACCCTGTACCACTACCAGTGATTTCCTTTCCTGCTGCTCTTGCAAATAGAACGAGGATAAAAACGACTGTCTGTATGCCTCCGTATGAGACATACTTTCAGGAATCTTCTCTTCGTGGTGCTTACGCGCAATGTATGTTACCCGCTGTAGAATCGTTCGGCAGTCAGCGTCAAATGACATCCTCTAAATTTAGTAGTAGTAGCTTTATTCGTCGGTAGATCTCTTTTCACAAGGATCTAGGACATGTAAAAGTATTTACAAATTTAGATCAATTTTCGTATACACATATATTTACAGACTTCTAGTTAGAGACAATCGTTAGATTTACTCCTGGTATACAATACTTTTTTTTACATTTAACTTATTAAATAATGTAATGTCACATTGTTCACTCATATTTCACTATCGGTCACTGCACATACTGTACATTGTTTCATAACACTTCATCACTACACCACACACACACACACACACACACACACACACACACACACTGGTGATCTCTGGGCCATTTTCTCTACCGCAACTTCCCATTTTCTCAAAAAGAATATTTCCCTGCCTCCAGGGATCCCCATTTGAGTTCCTGAAGCATCTCTCTTATACATGTGTTGTTAGAACCTCCGCCGGCCGGGGTGTCCGATCGGTTCTAGGCGCTACAGTCTGGTTGTTCCAAGTTCTAGGGGACTGATGACCTCAGAAGTTAAATCCCATAGTGCTCAGAGCCATTTTTTTGTTAGAACCTCCCGGTAACAAATTTAGCAGACCGCCTCTGAATTGCTTCCATGTCTTTCTTCAGTTCGATCTGGTACGTATCCCAAACAGTTGAGCAGTACTGAACAATAGGTCGCACCAGCATCCTATATGCGGTCTCCTTTTACAGGTGAACCACTCTTTCCTAAAACTCACCTTCGCCTACCACAGTCCTCAAATGCTCGTTCCGTTTCATATCGCTTTGCAACGTTACGTCCAGATATTTAATCGACGTGGCTGTCTCGAGCAGGACTCTAGTAATACTGCGACCGAACATTACAGCATTTTTTCCCTACTCCTCCGCATTGACTCATATTCTTCTACATTTAGATCCAGCTACCAATCATCACACTAACTACAAATTTTGTCTGAGTCATCTTCTATCCTCCTACAGTCATTCAATGGAGACTCCTCCTCACACACCACAGCATCATCGGCAAACAGCCGAGTATTGCTGCCCACTCAGTCCGCCAAATCATTAATGTATGTACACTTCCCTGGAGCACTCCTTACAATACCGGTGTCTCTAATGAACACTCAACGTCGAGGACAACATATCTCGGAGTATATTCCAAATGCTAGTACCTTCGTTAATAGTCAAAATCTTTCCGGAAATCTAGAAATGTCGAATCTGCCTGTCGCTCTTCAGGTCCCTTCTGATAACACCACTTTCATCCACGTGATATTTCCCACAAAAAAAAAGAATCGCTCGCGTTTTGTATTTCAATCGAGTAGCAGCAGGCGTCCATGCATCTTTTATTTATTTTTTAGGAAAAGTGTGCGGTGCAGATTTTGCACACACTTTTCTTCCCTTCAGGACATTCTCTAACGCCTGATTTAGGGACAAGGCTCCATTGCGATTTGAGAGAGTGCGGCCGCACGTCGACTACTTAACACCGCTCGCTCGCTCACAACTGAATAGTCGCAGGCACTTATGTCGTTCACGCCTTCTAGTTCAAGCTGCCACCGGAGTTTGTAATGTAATGTGTGCCTCACTGCTTTTTTTAAACTAATTTGTGCCTGATTTTATTCTGAGAAGCTTAGTCATGTATGTAAATACCGTAAATGTAAATGTGATTCAAAAAGTACTTGAAGTGAAGTGAAGCGCAGCTGGACAGCAAGAAACTCTTTAGCGCGCAATCTCAGCAACGAAAGTAGTTGTGAATCTTTGAGTATGGACTCAAAAAAAAATTGATTCATTAAAAAAAAAAGAGGACTGTTACTCTGTATCTTGTGGAAAGAGGGCGTGTTGCTAGGCCGCCGCTCCTAACGTATTGTTACTTTTAATGAAAATTGATATTTTAGCGATAAAACCGGGTAAAGTGTGTGTAAAGAGTTGCCAAACATTTATGTATACAAATTTTCTGGAAGTGAAGAACAGAAATATCTTGTTTTTGGAAAAGGATGTTAATTTCATTGTCGTCGCCGTCTATCAATCGACAGAATTGTATGAAAAGCTACGAAAACTTGGGCTCAAAGCTATCCGCAATACGGCCAAGTAACTAACAGAGTCGTATTTTAAACCTTAAAGAACAATAACTTCCTACAAATTATAATACGTCACCTACTGGTGCAGAAGCTGATCATTCGAGGAGGCAGCAACAAAAATTCAGGTAGCAGTTACGACCTTGTAACGTGTCGGGCTGAATCGTTGTATTGGTGCCTCTTAAAGTTAACGTCACAACCGGACGTAGTGAAACATTTCCTCACCCAGTAGATAGTGCGCAGTGTTCCTGACCTACCTTGCTTTGCTTATTCAATATTGTCTTCTCGGTAACTGCGTCCGTCTCACCCAAATCACACTGCAATTAAGAAGCCAGGATCCTAGATTATGATTCCCAAAATCAAAAGTCAAGACCGTATTCATTGTTGAACATTTACGACAATCACAGTGCGATTTATTTGATATCACTCACACACACAATATTCATGTGACCAGGCCTCTTACACTTAATAATCGTCACATTAGGTAGGTCAAAACTTTCCAGTCTTTAACAATGTTCCCAATACGCGTTAAATGTTCAAAGCCGAATACAATTGCAATTTTTTGGTACCGACCGCAAAAATTAACCGACTTGCCGCACTTTTGCTCCATGAGAATCTGACCGAGAACTAACTGAGAACTGCAACAGCTCGGACCTTATATAGACGAGTGCTTGAATATTTGACTGTTTATGTTAATATATTATAGTTTATAATTTCCCAGGGTTAAAATGAGCCTTTCTAATTGGTTTTGAAGTAAACTATAGAGTTTTGTTACTTAAATAACTTGAGTGAGCTGTATCAATTTAAATACGCAGAACTAACTTATGCATCCGCAGTGGGAATTCCTCACTTATAAAATATGGCAGCCCTCTTGAACAATAATTTTTACTTATTCAAATAAACTTAATTCTTAATTAATGCACTTACGAAGTTGAGACTGGAGTCATTTTACGTAGAAAAATAAAGGTAGCAAGAGTATCAAAACAGATCTCGGAATTATTCAGTAGTTCGGTCACAATTGGCACTGAAAGTCATACAGGCTACAGATTTTAAGTCTTAATATCTATTTAACTAATAGACTTTAAGTTAATTTAAACACTTTGCTGGAATCAGTAAAATTTAGGCTCTCTTTTGGATGCAGTCTTATAGCTGAATTCGATCTATTACCTCACTCGAATTTTACTTAATATGTATTGCACAATATATGTCATTGTTCATAACTTTTAATAGGATTCATTTCCAATAAAGCTAATTAGCTCATTACTTTCAGAATAGACATTAGAATGTACTGAAGCAATAGATTTTACTAGGGAAATTTTATTCAAATTATATCTGAAATTTTTGCTATGAGGCTGAAGACCACAGAATCTGTAGTCGGAATCTGAGTAGGTAAAATAAATAAATAAATAAATAAATAAATAGATAAATAAATAAAAGTCCATTGTTTAACTAAGTTACTGAAGGAGTGTAAAACCAAAACATGATAGCAGTGGGCAACCCTGCTTCGTTACAACCTGTGGTGTGCGTACTGTAAGACCTTCGGTACACACGCCATCAGATTATTTGACTTGTCGCTCTAACGAAGTAGGCGAGTGTCAGCAATATGTCTCGTGGTCTTATCGTGGCGTGTTTATCTTCTGCCGTTAGGTCAGACGATAGAGATGCCACTGGTATGCTTAGAGTAGCAGATTGACGGTGACCAACTTTAAACAGAACTTGATTTATTTTCACACACATTTATTAAAATAATGACAAGCACAAAAATTACTTAACTTCGTTCTGTATGCTATTTACAATTTACAGTCTGAAGTTCCTTTGGTATTGGTACGTTAATCACATATATCTCTGATACTTGACAAAAGTGTCTATACATTTATCTTCATGGCTATGTACAGGAATATGGTAATCTTATTAGGCGCAGACTGAAACTTGACTATAGACTGGTACAGACTAATGCAGACTGGTACAGGCTGTTGCAGACAAATGCAGACTGACTAATCGGAGGTCTGTACACTCGTTATAATACCTCGCGCGTTCAGGCATCACTGCGCGAGTGTGATCCGGGAGGAGAAAAGGTTCTACGTTAGCAGCAATCTCATTGGCTGCGTTACATATTAATATGCGGATCGGCGGAAGCAGAATTTGGTCCGTCTCTATGGCAGCGCCATCTCGTAGTGCGGAGACGGACGAGCGCTGTGCTTGCGCTGTTGTGCTTAGCGGGGCGCGCTCTAGTGGGAAAGTTGTGTACGCGCTGACTACATGGAACTATGTACACAACACAACCTAAAGCAAAAATCTCAATCACAAATCAACCCCCCCCCCCCTCTCTCTCTCTCTCTCTCTCTCTCTCTCTCTCTCTCTCTCTCTCTCTCTCTCTCTCTCTCTCTCCAAACACATATGTAAATATTGCTATTATTAAGATAAAAGTCATTTTATACGTTAGTGTGCTCACGTCGTGAGTACGTCAGGAATAAAATGAGTCTCGAAACATTTTGGACGTACGGTGTACCCGTTACACATTACTCGTCACTTGTTGTTTTCGTCACTTGTTGTTTTCGTCACTTGTTGTTTTCGTCACTGAACGGCATTGCTGATGTAGCCATTAAACATAAATTCGTGGACGGTGTGTGTACGACAGGTGGAGTGGACTGAATCCTTGTGTGTTTGTGTGTGTTGGCAGCGGTGCGGCTGGGCGAGCAGTGCTACTACCTGGCGACGTGCACGTACACGGACGCGCACGCCGAGTGCAAGCAGATCGCCCACAACGCCATCTGCCAGTGCAAGCCCGGCTACCACGTGGTCGCGCGCCAGCGGCCCACCAAGAAGGTCTTCTGCTCAGAAGGTGAGTCGCCCCGCAGCAGGTAGGTCTGAAGCGCGGGCCAGTGGGCTGCTGCCTCTCCTGCAGGGCTCACGTCTGCCGACTCACGTACCTCGTGACAGCGAAGAGGGGAGATCAGAACCCGAGGTGCAGCGTGATTTGTCAGGTACTGTATTTGGAGGAAGGGGGAGACGATGGATCGACTATGTACCTGTTACGTTTTATTGAAAGTGATACCGAAAGCCAACATCCAGTTAAGAGCACACGTGTAACGATTTGTCAGGCTCAAAATTGGGGAACCAACGTAGGGTCAACTGTTGACACACAACGATTTATTGGACTTGAACTATCGATGCTGGGCTAACCGTACGCACTTAGCACTCTGACAGACATGTTACTGGGGGAGGGGGGAGGTTAAAGCCGTGTTAACTGTGCGTATGTAATGATTAATTGGATCTGGTCTTAGACGGGGGGGATGGGCAATGTCAAACCAAATTGTACATGCGTTACAATTTATCGGATACGATCTTCGGGACCATCTGCACACACGTTAAGATTGTTTTGGACTTGAAATAGCGGGAGGCCTACCACACACACAGATATCGATTTATTGGAGGACCAACATTGGGTTAACTGTACACATGTAACAATACATAAGCACGTGCATCAGGAAGAAGACACGGATGTCACTGTACAAAGCGCGCGTATCACACATCTGATAACAGAGCGCTGTAGTAGGACTGACTCCACACACGCTGCAAATCGTCAGATCCGTCAGTATCAGCCACAGTACATACAGTACTGGCCATTAAAATTGCTACACCATGAAGATGACGTGCTACAGACGCGAAATTCAACCGACGGGAAGAAGATGCTGTGATACACAAATGATTAGCTTTTCAAAGCATTCACACAAGGTTGGCGCCGGTGGCGACACCTACAACGTGCTGACAGGAGGAAAGTCTCCAACCGATTTCTCATCCACAAACAGCAGTTCACCGGCGTTGCCGGGTGGAACGTTGTTGTGATGCCTCGTGTAAGGAGGAGAAATGCGTACCGTGACGTTTCCAATTTCGATAAAGGTCCGATTGTAGCCTGTTGCGATTGCGGTTTATCGTATCGCGACATTGCTGCTCGCGTCGGTCGAGATCCAATGACTGTTAGCAGAATATGGAATCGGTGGGTTCGGGAGGGTAATACGGATCGCCGTGCCGGATCCCAAAGGCCTCGTATCACTAGCAGTCGAGATGACAGACATCTTATCCGCATGGCTGTAACGGATCGTGCAGCCACGTCTCGATCCCTGAGTCAACAGATGGGGACGTTTGCAAGACAACAACCATCTGCACGAACAGTTCGGCGACGTTTGCAGCAGCACGCACTATCAGCTCGGAGACCATGGCTGCGGTTACCCTTGACGCTGCCTTACAGACAGGAGCGCCTGCGATGGTGTACTCAACGACGAATCTGGGTGCACGAATGGCAAAACGTCATTTTTTCGGATGAATCCAGGTTCTGTTTACAGCATCATGATGGTCGCATCCGTGTTTGGCGACATCGCGGTGAACGCACATTGGAAGCGTGTATTCGTCATCGCCATACTGGCGTATCACCCGGCGTGATGGCGTGGGGTACCATTGGTTACACGTCTCGGTCACCTCTTGTTCGCAATGACGGTTCTTTGAACAGTGGACGTTACATTTCAGACGACCCGTGGCTCTACCCTTCATTCGATCCCTGCGAAACCCCACGTTTTAGGAGGATAATGCACGACCTCATGTTGCAGGTCCTGTACCTTTCTGGATACAGAAAATATTCGACTGCTGCCCTGGCCAGCACATTCTCCAGATCTCTCACCAATTGAAAACATCTGGTCAGTGGTGGCCGAGCAACTGGTTCGTCACAATACGCCTGTCACTACTCTTGATGAACTGTGGTATCCTGTTGAAGCTGTATGGGCAACTGTACCTATACACGCCATCCAACCTCTGTTTGACTCAATGCCCAGGCGTGTCAAGGCCGTTGTTACGGCCAGGGATGGTTGTTCTGGGTACTGATTTCTCAGGATCTATGCACCCAAATTGCGTGAACATGTAATCACGTGTCAGTTCTAGCGTAATATTTTTCCAATGAATACCCGTTTATCATCTGCATTTCTTCTTGGTGTATCAATTTTAATGGCCAGTAGCGTATATTCCCAGACAGTACATCCAACTAGATACTGGTGGGCTGACAAGGGTCATAACTGTGCTATTTAAGTAATTACTTGGACACAGAATCTGGGACTAACACTGGGCCAACCGTAAACACATCTATATTTATTTTATGTGCTATTGGAGAGCCGTTGTCGGGTCAGCAGGTCACGCAGCATGATTTAATGGATCTGATATCGAGGTATCGCCATCGGGCCTAGTGCACACACATCATTTACTAGCTGTACCTGGCCACGCTTTTCTCTGGCTCAGTCTGCTTAAAAGGAAAAGAGAGGAAGGAGAAAGCATACGTTTCTAATATGTAAGGGAACGGGATATACGTCCTAATCTCCATCTGTCCCCTGTGTCTGTTCATCTTCCCAGCCCCCTTTCTTTGTCCATCACTTCCTCCCTGTCCATCCTCTCCCTCCATCTTCTCCTTCCCCTTCGCTCAACCCATCCTCTCTCTCTTTCTCTCTCTCTCTCTCTCTCTCTCTCTCTATATATATATATATATATATATATATATATATATATATATATATATATATATATTCACCTAGAGACCTGTTTATTGTTATTGCAAATTCATTTTCTGTAGTATTATTCTAATCATATACCATTAAGACATAAGTACAACTTTCCTGTCTGCTATCAACGTTTCACTATTGTATAATCTACATATATATTTATATACTAAAATGCATAGTCTATATGTTTCTTAAGCTGCGACATAGTCGCGAGTACAATCAATGATCCAGGCACTGTCAAATGTTTTTTATTCCAGTCTTTGATCACAAAGTAAAGCCCTTCGACGCTGAACGGTTTCCGTCAGTAATAACCATCTTCAGCTCTGTTCTACACCATGTCCTACTGTCACTAAGCCGTAACGGCGTCGTCAAAACATATGAATACACTCCTCAAAGCATCGTCACATAGAACAAAAATATCGTGTAAAATAGGCCACATCGCCCACACACTCATTTTGCACCATATTTTAGTTCGGTGACGATGCTTTGCTTGAGTGTATTTATATGTTTTGACGACGCCATTACGGCTTTTTCACAGTTGTTCAAAGGGCTCTGAGCACTATGGGACTTAACTTCTGAGGTCAACAGTCCCTTAGAACTTAGAACTAATTAAACCAAACTAAACTTAAGAACATCACACACATCCATCCAGGCCCGAGCCTGGATTCAAACCTGCGACCGTAGTGGTCGCGCAGTTCCAGGCTGTAGCGCCTAGAACCGTTCGGCCACCCCGGCCGGCTTTCTCACAGTAAGGCATGGTGTAGAACAGATCTGAAGACGGTCATTACTGACTGAAACCGGTCATCGTCGAAGGACTTTATATTGTCATCGAAGATTGGAATAAAAACATTTCATAGTCTACATGTGTCTAAATGCTTATTACAGTAATGTGTAGACATTTGGAGTAGATAGAAAACTTACATTTTGAGATTTTTGGTAACAATGTTTTCCCATATACGAGGGTTATCCACAAAGTACATAACGTTTTGGAATTAAAAATAAATAAAGTATTGGAAAATTTTGATATTATATACAGATGAAAGCCACACTTAAATAATACTTTTCTACATAGTTGCCATTTAAATTAAGGCACTTTTCGTAGCGATGGACGAGCTTGGAAATTCCTTCGTCGTAAAATTCGGCCGCCTGCGCCTTCAACCACGTAGTTAATCAGTAACCCGGTAGAAATACGATTTTTGTGGATTTCCTGGAAAGAGGCACTACAATAAACTCTCAAAGGTATTTCCAAACTCTGCACAACCTCAGAAGAGCAATACAAAACACGCGCAGGGGAAAGGTGGGCTCAAAGATCTTGCGGATTCACGACAACACCCCGGGCCCACACGGCAAATGCCACTCGTGAAGTTCTCGAATCTTTTAAGTGGGAGTTGTTTCCTCATCCGCCGTACAGTCCCGACCTGGCACCGAGCGACTTCCACTTATTCCCAGCAATGAAGAAGTGGTTGGCTATGCAGCGTTTTGATGACGACGCACAGCTTCAAGAAGAGATAACCACGTGGTTGAAGGCGCAGGCGGCCGAATTTTACGACGAAGGAATTTCCAAGCTCGTCCATCGCTACGATAAGTGCCTTAATTTAAATGGCAACTATGAAGAAAAGTAGTATTGAAGTGTGGCTTTCATCTGTATATAATTAAAAAAATTTCCAAAACTTCATTTATTTTTAATTCCAAAACGTAATGTACTTTGTGGATAGCCCTCGTATATAAATAATTAGGTACCTAAAAGTACGCCTGTATTGGAGTTCAACGCCTTGTCAATTTCAAAGAAATCGGTCACGAATTTTCGGAAATACACGATTTTGAACAAATGAACATTTACATTTTAATTTATATAGATTGGACCCGACATCCAGGCGCCAAAGTTGAATTAACAACTCACTCAATCGTGTACCGCCATGGACACATCGTTTCTTCATCTTCTGAGCAGCAGATGAAGAAGGCTATAATACACTTCAATTGTTTAAGAGCTGTGCTCAGTGATGATCCAATACCGTTTTCTGGATTACTTGCCACCTATCTCAAAATGTCTCACCTTTATTGAAGCATGGCAGAATTAGGCCAGGTTTCATACCTGTCGCTTCTGATGACAGACATGCTGATGCTGTTTGGCAAAGTGGTTGGGTTGGCCATCTCCTGATACACACCTGCCCTGTGGTGAGCCCAGACAGCAACAACAGCTAATCTCAGCTGCAGAATGACTGCAAACTGACCGGAGTTCTGCAGGCTGCATGATCCGGGCCCTGTGTAGCTTTCAGTGACCTGCCCACCCCCTGAGCCACCTTCACTTCACGTAACTCGAGACATGTGGCAACTTCGGTCAGACAGCATGCTGCTGATGACAGTAGACTTGCTATCACTGATCAGCTAGGTTGGCCTTCTTGGCCCCCATCTGCTGGGCATTAGTCAGGTGACCCTGGATGCAAAGCGATTGCAGGTTGATCAGAGCACTGCAAGTCACGTGTTTCAACCACAGCGTCGCTGACGATGAACACATCTATGCTTGTTGGGATGGCACATTGACTGGCCATCTTGATAGCAGTCGCCCGTTTCGTGTTAAAACCACGGCAGCAGGACCAGGTTATCTTGGCTGCAAAACGGCTGCAACTAGTTGGCCACAGTAAAGAAGCATCCTGTTTCAGACCTGATGATGCTGACGACGTGTATATTTTCGCTGCTATGCGCGATCATTGGGCTGATCATCTTCACAGCACTCACCTGCTTCGTGCTAAAGCTGTTCAGCAAGATGAGATAACTATAACAAGTTCAAGCCGACTGAAGTTCTCTGGGCCACTTGTTTCAGACATTGTGTGCTTATGGTGACATAGCAGCATGTTGGGTTTAGCGACAAGTTTGGCATCCTTTGTAAGACGCCTATTTCTGCTGAGGTCATGCAGCAGGATAGGTAAACATTGGCTGCAAAATGCCCACAATGTAACAGGAGCAGCACTGGCCACGTGTTTAACACCTTTTGCTTTTGACGATGGCTTTCTGACCAGGCAGACTACTTTTGTGGCACTTGCGTGCTTTGTGCCCAAGCTGCACAACATGTTGAGGTAACCTTGACTGAGAAACAATTATAAACTGAGTGGGCACCTGATTCACAGTTTCTGGGCATGCCAACGCCTCTGTCCTTTACGACTGGGTTGTTGACATTCACAGCAGGTGTGTGTGTGTGTGTGTGTGTGTGTGTGTGTGTGTGTGTGTGTGTGTGCAGAACCTGTTCAGGAGAACTGGGTAAATTTTGGTGTGCAGCGACCACAACCTTACTAGACTGGTGCACACCACTTGCTTCAGATGTAGTCCTGCTGACAATGGACTTACAGCATTGTTTGGTGTACTGACCAGATTTGGATTCTTCACAGAACTCATCTGGTTTTTCTTTATGTTGGATGTTGAGCCACTTAACTAGATCAGAGTGAGCCATCTGTTTCAGACACAGGGCTGTAAGCGATGGATATGCCTCTGCTTGTTGGAATTACAGATTAGATGGCCATCATCACAGCATTCATGAGCTTCGTGCTGAAGCTGTTCAGCAAGTTTGGTTAACTTCAGCTGTGAAATGAGTACCGCCTGACAGGAGCCATATCACTGCTGTTATGCATGTCGATTGTGCTCGCGGTCTCCATGGCACCCATCTGCTACACGATGAAGCTGGGAAGGAGGATCAGCCAACATTATCTACAGTTGACACTGGACTCAGCTGAATGCTGATTGCTTGCTTCAGAGCAGGTGCTGCTGACAGTGGACATGCTAACATTTTTTTGGTTTAGCATTAAGGTTGGTTTTCTTCGATGCACTCATCTCTTTCCTTCTTAATTTGGACTGTAGAACCATGTAATATTCCCTGCAAAGTGATCGGAAATTAACCACAGCACTGTGGACAACCTGTTTCAAAGCCATTGCTGCTGATGAAACACACACCAACACTTGATGAGATGATAAAAATACTGTTCATCTTGATACCACTCATCTGTTCCACGCAGAAGACAGTCCACACGGACAGGTAACCATAGCTGCAAAACAACCCCAAGTCTACCACAGCACTTCTGATAAATTGGTTCAGGTGTGGTACTGCTAATGATGGATATTTGAGCTGTCTTCACCCTGAGGCCACGCAGCAGGACCTCTTTATATTGGCTGAAAAATTGCCGTAGTCTGACTACAGTTGTGTTGGCCACATGAGCTACATCTGGTGCTGCTGGCGATGGACATCGCAACACGATAATGTTATGAATGGGATGGCTTTCTTTATGGATTTAATCTGTTTCATTTTGAAAGTGGGCATCAGGATCAAGCAACCTTTCCTGCAAAGTGATCAGTAGCTGAAATGGACCTGTGTGAGTCACGTGCACCATATCAGAGGCTGCCTACACTGACACACCAGCACTATTTCGTGCCATGACTACACTGGTGTTCATGTGGCTCATCTGCTTCTCCCTTAAGTTGGACAGAAGACTGCTAAACTTCGCTGTAGCGCAGTGTGTGGCTTTTGTTTAGGACCCAGTGCTCCTGACAATGGATGTGTCAAAGTGGCTGGCCATCTTGACTGCACTCATTTATTTTGTCCTGAATCCGGGCATTAGGACCAGGTAATCTTGGGTGCTGATTGGAAACAAGTGGGCCATAGCACTGCAGCTACTTTTTCAGACCTGTTACTGCTGATTATGGATATTACAATGATAGTTGGGGACACAAATGAGCTGTCTATCTTCACAAGACTCATTTGGTTTGTACCAAAGTCAAGAAAAAAGTGCAGCTAACCTTGCCTGCAAACACACAGTGGGCTGACTGGATGGGTGCAGGCCACTAGTTTCTGACCTGTTGCTGCTGACACTCCGCAGGTAATCATTTTCCTGTGTGATTACCAGGTTGGTCGTTCATCAGTTTTTTTCTGAAAACAAGAATAGATAACCTTGACTGATAAAAGAACACAATTTGAACTGAGTCGGCTGACCCACTTGGTTCAGACTTGAGGCTGTTTAAAATGCACAAGCAAACACCGTTGTGCAAGATGAATAGATGGGCTACCACCTGATCTCTCATCCGCTTCTTGTTGAAACTGATCAGAAGGCTCAGGTAATCTTGGCTGCAAGATGACTGACAGTGGCGATTCAGCCACTAGTTTCAAACCTGATTGACCTGCGAATGCTGTTCAAGGTGGCACCCAAGCAGGTCATCTTCAGGACACTCATCTGTTAGATATAGAAGCTGTCGAGGAGGATCAGATAACTTGAGCGGCAAACTGACCATGGGCTGGCCTGACCAGTGTGGACCACTTGTTCCAGACTTGGTATTGCTGTCAGTGAACATACTAATCCGTGTGACGACTTGGGTGCGTACCTACAGGGTACACATGTGCCTCAGGTGGACGTCAGGCAGCAGGGTCAGGTAACGTTGGCCGTCGAGCGACAGCGAGCTGACCGGGGTGGCGCGGGCCGCTCTGTTCCAGACCTGGTGCTGCTGACGACGGACATGCCGACGCTGTTCGGCGTGGCGACCGGGCTGGCCATCTTCACGGCGCTCATCTGCTTCGTGCTGAAGCTGTTCAGCAGAGCCAGGTACTCTCGGCCGCGGCACTACGCCAACGCCAACCTGGCGCCGCCCATCCTCTTCTCCAGCGAGACCGGTGAGTTGCTCTGTAAGTCGACGCTCTGTGAGTACTGTTTACTATATTCTCTGCTACCTGCCTGCAAAGTGCCACCACTGTGCTTCGCCCACTGATATACTGACTCTGCGCACCTCTGAGGACACAGCTGGGAGGACCCCGTCCACCTGCCTTTCACATTCTCACACATTCACAATGCACGTGCTTGTCACAACTCGAAACCGAAAGCTGACAGCTAAACACTGGACACGTGTGTGTGTGTGTGTGTGTGTGTGTGTGTGTGTGTGTGTGTGTGTGTGTGTGTGTGTGTGTGTAGGCGCGCGCTTCTGTACATGTGGCATTTGGTAGTCATCCTCACCCTCATACAGAAGACGGATAGGCAGACTGAAAAAAAAAAAAAAAATTGTCAACCCTAACACAAATCCTGCTGATAATACTACTAGTTGACGAGACTCAGCGGGACCAGGACCACCTCTGGATATGTTCAACGCAGCTCTGGACGAAATGTTAGGAGCAATAAAAGTTCCTCAGGTTTGGTATATCCATCATCAGATACTACAGAGCTACCAAAGTGAAGAAATGGTCAAATCGTCGTGAAATCTTATGGGACTTAACTGCTAAGGTTATCAGTCCCTAAGCTTACACACTACTTAACCTAAATTATCCTAAGGACAAACACACACACCAATGCCCGAGGGAGGACTCGAACCTCCACCGGGACCAGCCGCACAGTCCATGACTGCAGCACCTTAGACCGCTCGACTAATCCCTTGCGGCAAAGTGAAGAAATGCCGAATGCTGCATTTCATCTGTTCTTTCTAATACTCCCCCACATTCGTTATGGGATTAAACTCAGGTGATTTAGCGGGCTAGTGAATCGAGGTTCCATTACGCTGCCTCAGTGTTTTTCAAACCAGGAACGAATGTTGTCTCTATTAGAGTCCTGCATGACCGAGTAAGCGACCACAAAATACGGGATGGGGCGAGCACACCCTAACTGGATAGGCTGCCCGCACTAGTTCTAGCAACCGAGCATACATGCCGTGACCGAATACGTAGCACCTAACTTCAAACACATTACACGTGTCATTATCCGTGTGAGACTGCAGCCAGTACGGGCTTCTCATTTGTGGTGTGTCTCTCTCTGTAATCATGCAGCGCGAGGAAGCCAGTGCAGTAAGACTAAAATTGAAACCATTATTTACACATCAAAGAAACGGGAAGGTCTATAAAGCCAAGTGTGGAGCACATTTCTGTTGGTTGTAGACGAAAACAGTGCGTCTACTGGGTACGTATCGTGCATAAACTGCTCCACATTATTGTGCTTACAGTCGGGAACCACTCATTTAAAGAAACACAGTTGCAAGAAACCTCACAAAGATACAGGTCCTTCAGGGATACCGGCAGTAATAAAAAACAGTTTTACAGAAAAGTATGTTGCTAAAGATATGAAGCCTTTTAATGTTATTTCCGGTGAAGGTTTCAGAGAACTAGGCCAAGAATTAATACAGCTAGGTGCGCATTATGGAGAAGTTAACGTGGCAGATGTCATGCCACATCCCTCTACTATAAGCAGACATGTCAAAGAACAAGCTGATGCAATACGAAACAGCATAATGCCTTCTGTTATTGCGGAAGTTATTAATCAAACATGTGCTGCGACAGTTGATATGTGGATTGATTCGCATAATCAGATGCACTATTTGACGTTTACAACACATTACATTAAGAGAGATTGGTCTCTTGTGAACAACGTTTTATTTACAACAAAATTCCCGGACGTTAAGAAGACGGGAGTAATAATTATGAAAGAAATTGAAGAGAGGATGGCTGATTGGGACATTTCGCCGAACATGTTGCACAGTTTTGTTTTTGTCTCCGACCAGGGTGCCAATGTAATAAATCACGAAAGGATTCCTTGTGCTGCTCGTTGTATAAACACAGTACTTAGCCAAACTTTCGATGAAGATAACTTCTTGTTAAATCATGCCCCGAACATCGCATCAACAATAAATACTGCAAAATGCATTGTAAGGTACATTAAGAAAAGTGGCCTCTGCTCGTCTTTGAAATCATCGTTGAAACAAGAGGTCTGCACTCGCTGGAACAGCTTGTACACTATGCTGGAATCCCTACACACTCAATGTAACGAAGTTGCTGCTTTGTTGACGGAAAAGGACTCCGCTTACAAAAAATGGTTCAAATGGCTCTGAGCACTATGGGACTTAACATCTGAGGTCATCAGCCCCCTAGAACTTAGAACTACTGAAACCTAACGAACCTAAGGACATCACACACATCCATGCCCGAGGCAGGATTCGAACCTGCGACCGCAGCGGTCGCGCGGTTCCAAACTGTAGCGCCTAGAACCACTCGGCCACTCCGGCCGGCACTCCGCTTACAGATTGCAAGGATATGATAATGAGCTTGCAGGAAAAATTACGCATTTTCTGAGACCATTTAAAGAGGCCACAGATGAATTAGAAGGCGAAAAAGAACCGACAATTCAGTTAGTTCTTCTTCGGTTTCACAAACTACAACAAATCTGCAGTGTCTGTGACACTGACTGTCAGGTGAATAATTACTGCAGTTAAAAGCTCTGTTTCATTATGATACGCGATAGATTTAGAATTAACTAGCGTAATTGATGTGTACTAACAGATATGTATTTTTCAACAGGAAGTACAAAGGATTAAAAATCGAGCCTTGACTTTCGTTTGTGAGAAGATTGTGATCACTTCCAGATATAAAAATGCTACGTTTCTTTGGCCATCTTTCCGTGATCTTAACATGCTTGAAATAAATGAAAAGCAGGAAATTCTCAGCAATGTGCGAAAAATGTGTACTACTTACGCAGGTACAACATGCAAACATTAACATAATCGATTGTGCGTAGTTAGTCGATAGTGTATTATAGAGAAACGGGAATGTTATAATTCATATAATATTTCATTAACGTAAAACACCTCGTTTTTACGGGAACGTTTCGATGATTTCCACATCAGTTCTGTATTACTTGTCTCTTTTGTTTATTATCATAGATCCTTCAAGTACTGTCATCACCACACAGAAAGAGAGATCGTTTCAACGAATGGAGGAATAACAGATCATTCGCAGCAGATGAAGTAGATCTCTACATTTTAATGTACCCCGGAGATGATGACATCTTAAAGTGGTGGAACCAGATCTGCCAGGCCTGGCTGCAGTTGCAAGACATATTTCATGTATCCCAGCAACAAGTGCACCTAGTGGAAGATGCTTTAGTAAAGCCAGCATGTTACTAACAAAACATCGCAGCCTATTAAATCCAGAACGCGTTGGTGATTTACTGCTGATCAATAGTAACTATAATTTTGTTTCTGTTGCAAACAAGTGAAAATGATGACAAGTTACGTCTGTAAATGCTTAATGTTCTATGTATGCTTTCTTTATGAAGATGGTTGTCTTCTAGATTACAGGGAAAGCACTTATTGAACGTTTCCTTTTAATGAAACGGAAAATATATCTTCTGTTTGGAAATGAGACTCGTCCGGGATTGTATTGAAATATCATTTTACTTTCCAAGTGCTTTATAAATTTAGCTCCGTCACGTACCCGTTCTTGGAAACATTAAAAGAGAGAGAGAGAGACAGATATAAATACAGTGTGTGTGTGTGTGTGTGTGTGTGTGTGTGTGTGTGTGTGTGTGTGTGTGAGAGAGAGAGAGAGAGAGAGAGAGAGAGAGAGAGAGAGAGAGAGAGAAGAAAGAAAGAAAGAAAGAAAGAGAGAGAGGCGTTGGATTTGTACAGCGCAGTGCAGTGAGCCGAGGCGAGGCGAGGTGAGACGTCAGCGGTGGCCGGTCACGCTCTCTGTTACCCGCGTGTCCGGAATCCGGACATCAGACATGGGGCGAGTACGTGACCGAGCCGAGTCGTGTGGGACCGGTCACGAGCGGCTCGGTCCCCACGTCAACAGGCGAGCCGTGACCGGTCAAACATTCAGCGTTGCAGCACTCTAGTCTCTATGTTAACGGAAACTTGAATAAGTGGTTTCGAGTCATGGGACGAAAAGGAACCCCAGAACCTTACAGAAGCACTACCAGCACAAACTACAACCTCCACACACTGGAGATTAAACGTCTCATTGGGTTGTCAGTGCACTAGTGTCATTCGAAAAGGTACAAGACCGCGATTCGTCGAGCCAGTTTACACGGCTCCAGCCAGCGACTATTCAGTCTCTGCTGTATCGCACACTGAAGACCTGAAGCATCATGTGACTATGTGAACAATGGTCTTTCACGACGTACCCGACTTCAGATGCCTGTTGCATGAAGTACCCTTCGCAGTGATCGCTGAGAAACTGCTTGAGATGGACATGCATCCACTGGCAGCAGCAATTCCAGTCGAGCTTGAAACTGAATGTCACTGACAAGGCGTGACACAATTCTCCGGTCCCTGTCGGTTAGGATGCTTCTAGGATCGCTGCTCTTCCGTCGTGTTACGTGCCTATGAGTGGCACTTCATCCCTTGTAGAGACGTTACACGGTTCGCACCGATACATCAACAAATTGGGAAAATTCGTTCACGGTGTGGCTGTGGACACATACAAACACTACAGTTCCTTTGCACCATTTGCCACAGTGACCCACGATATTGCGCCAATTCCATACAGCCGACTGCCACATACTGCTACTGTCGTGACTTGCGTCATCGGCAGAGGGTCATATGACCACTTGGCAGCAGTGCTACACCATCTACAGCGCTTCAAAGTGGCCAGGGGGTTCTTATAATCAGATTAGTTAATATTTTCTCTCGTGAGCTTATTTCAATCTAATTACTGGCATCTGCTAAAGTGGGGGGTACCACACGGTTCTGTTCTAGGACCAGTGAAATGATATCTCACTAAACATGACAGATGCTTAAAAATTTCTCTATTTGCAAATGACACAAGTCCATTGTGAAGATGTAGGAGGGAAGGAAATGCTTTAGCAAACAATATCGATTAACTGAAGCAAAAATCAGGAAATTTTCATAAAAGAGAAACGTCATTATCACACGGTGAGGAAGGAATCAGTGGGAAAGAACATTTCAAATTCTTCGTGCTGCAATTGGACGTTTCTCCTCGTTTGAAGTACAGCATTCAGGATCTTGTGTACGATCTAAATTTTGTTCCCTTAACTGTGACAATAATCTCCACTGCCCTAACATTGTTTGCCTTGTGTACATTATGTCTATTATAGCATGCATTCCACATTGTGGCGCAACTCTGTGAATTTGCGAAGACTATTCCCATACCACAAGAGGGCTGTAAGAACGATGTGCAGTGTGATTTTGCGAACTGCGTGTAGTCCATTGCTGAAGCACCTTGGAATTCTAACTCTGGAATCTCCGTACGTATATTGCATTGTGGGAGATTTCATTAATAACATTCACTAAAACATTGCTACAGTCACTCACTGAACAAGAGGCGCAAGAATAATCATTTCCTGGGTACGCTATTGTACAGATTGGTGTGCACTGTCTTCAAAAGGCATCAGTGCTAACGGAATAATGTGATACATGCATCCCAGATTTTCAAATCTACGTTGCAAAGTTTGCGTGTGGCATATGCTTTTTATCCCGTACAAGACTTCCTCAGAGCAGCTTAGAACTTGCCATAGTAATGTGTTAACTACTTCCATACAGGGTGTCACAGTAGGAATCGTCAGTATTCCGTGATAGGACAGGAACGATCATTCAAAGCAAAAAAAAAAAAAAAAAGCCAGTGAATATTGTCTCTACAATCTACATCTGAAGAGCTGTGGGCACTTCGATACAGTGAAGCAAATCTCTTCTACTGCAGTCTCTTTGCTTTCCAAATTTTTTGGGAGGAGGTAGTATGGACCAAAACAAGAAAACTATTGTTCAGCAAACAGGCCCTCTAAAGTGCATACTTTAAAAAGCATGAGCACTTGTTCAGCAGAAGTTGTGTATTTCACAATAGCGAAGGTAACCAACTGCTAATAGCTCTTAAGGTATGCATATTAAGAGGCCATGTTTGCTACACAAATGATCGCTTCTGTCATATTCCTGAATATTGACCACTCCTCCTGGGACACCCCGTATACCTAAAATCACGAATCTTCGGTATTTTTTAACAGCATTGTTTAAATACCACAGCATCATTTTCTTATGACACAGCTTTCCGTCACAGGAGCCAACCACCCTCGAGGTAAAATTTTAAAAAAAAATAGTATACGAAATGTATCACAATAAACAGCAAAACAGACACGTGTGAAAATATATGATAATACAAGGAAAAAAAACTATCAGTGAAGATAGGTACAAAAATCGGGCGTTTGCGAGGTAATTCCGAACGTGCCTTGGAGAACCGCTGCTGACTTCATAACGAAATATTGTCCAAGTTAACACACGTGTGTTTCAGATATAAACTTTTCGATTAAGTCCCCATCTAACTGAGCTCAAATTTCAGCCACAGCCGTCTTATCATGCGGGGTTCACTTCCCGGTGCTGTCTGCCTTGTTGGTTGGATGGTTCGTTCGTTTGGGGAGTAAAGGGACCGAACTGCGGGGTCATCTGCCCCGTGCTGCCGGGGATTTTCCTGTGGTGGGAGGACTGGACCACGGTGCACTCAGACTCGTGATGCCAGCCGACGAGCTACTGATGATGGAGTGGTAGCGGGACCACGACAACAGCTGGCAGTGCGATGTCGTGCTCACCCCATGCCTCTCCATATGGCATCCGATGGTGACTGAGCTAGGATGACTTGGCGGTCGGTCGACTATCGCGTGCTCTTCAGGGCCTGATTGCGGGGCTTCCTTTCCCTTTTCACATTCCACAATGAAATTTACTTACTGTGAGCCCTATGCGATTTTCACAATGTCGATTGCATGATTTTATGGAAACCGCGAATATTTCATTGACAATCTGTTTTGACTACTGCGGAATCGTTCACACAGCAATACGACTAGAGAATCTACAACCACGGGGTGCGTCTTTCATTGCCACATTTGAGTGGAATGTGATACAAACCCAGATGTTGTAGATCGTCTGTAACGTTATAAAGCAGGTTTTCTATCTTTGTTGACAGGAACGAAATACACTTGAGATATGTCAGTATAAGCCAGAATCACTTCCCTCGAGGTTTGATATTCTTCCCCTGTGTCAGATTAATGCGACCATGTAATTCTTTCTCACGCTAAGTTCCATTAATCGGACTATAGACAGAACACTAAAAAGAATTAATAGTGGCTGGTTGCTATCTTTTTGCTTGTAAGAATAAATCTACACTAAAAAGAAAGCTGAGGAACAAATACTAATAAAGTTCTCCGAACCAAATTCAAAACCTCCTACACTTTATGTAGTGGGATCTGGCTATTAGCACAGCTGGAAATGAACGAAGAATACGAGCTGCGGAAATGTGATTATTAAGAAGAGAATATGGTTATAGACTCACTACTGGACATTAAAATTGCTACACCAAGAAGAAATGCAGATGATATACGGGATTCATTGGACAAATATATTATACTAGAACTGACATGTGATGACATTTTCACGCAATTTGAGGGCATACGTCCTGAGAAATCAGTACCCAGAACAACCACCTCTGGCCGTAATAACAGCCTTGATACGCCTGGACATTGAGTCAAACAGAGCTCGGATGGCGTGTACAGGTACAGCTGCCCATGCAGCTTCAACACGATACCACACTTCATCAAAAGTAGGCCTGCGTATTGTGACGAGCCAGTTGCTCGGCCACCATTGACCAGACGTTTTCAATTGGTGAGAGATCTGGAGAATGTAATAGCCAGGGCAGCAGTCGAACATTTTCTGTATCCAGAAAGGCCCGTACAGGACCTGCAACATGCGGTCGTGCATTATCCTGCTGAAATGTAGGGTTTCGCAGGGATCGAATGATGGGTAGAGCCACGGGTCGTAACACATCTGAAACGTAACGTCCACTGTTCAAAGTGCCGTCAATGCGAACAAGAGGTGACCGAGTCGTGTAAACAATGGCACCCCATACCATCACGCCGGGTGGTACGCCAGTATGGCGATGACGAATACACGCTTCCAATGTGCGCTCATCGCGATGCTGCCAAACACAGATGCGACCATCATGATGCTGTAAACAGAACCTGGATTCATCCGAAAAAATGACGTTTTGCCATTCGTGCACCCAGGTTCGTCGTTGAGTACACCATGGCAGGCGCTCCTGTCTGTGATGCAGCGTCAAGGGTAACCGCAGCCGTGGTCTCCGAGCTGATAGTCCATGCTGCTGCAAACGTCGTCGAACTGTTCGTGCAGATGGTTGTTGTATTGCAAACGTCCCCATCTGTTGACTCGGGGATCGAGACGTGGCGGCACGATTCGTTATATGCATGCGGATAAGATGCCTGTCATCTCGACTGCTAGTGATACGAGGCCGTTGGGATCTGGCACCGTATGACCCTCCTGAACCCACCGATTCCATATCCTGCTAACAGTCATTGGATCTCGACCAACGCGGCAGCAATGTCGCGATACGATAAACCGCAATCGCGACAGGCCTCAATCCGTCCTTTATCAAAGTCGGAAACATGATGGTACGCATTTTTCCTTCTTACATGAGGCATCACAACAACGTTTCATCAGGCAACGCTGGTCAACTGCTGTTTGTGTGTGAGAAATCGGTTGGAACCTTTCCTCATGGCAGCATGTTGTAGGTGTCGCCACTGACACCAAATTGTGTGAATGCTCTGAAAAGCTAATCATTTGCATTTCACAGCATCTTCTTCCTGTCGGTTAAATTTCACGTCTGTAGCACATCATCTTCGTGGTGTAGCAATTTTAATGGCCAGTAGTGTAAGACAGGTGTTCCCTGACGGCAGTACGCGTGGCATTGGCGATACGCAAAGACATTTCAGGTGGTAAACGTACAAGTAAACAAAACACGCAACAACATAAGCGTAATTATGATGTTACGTTAGTCTTTTTGCAAAGCGAAAACAGATTGATGGGAGGTCGGATTATGGACTCCGCAGCCCTCCCTTCATTGATCGTCACTGTCCTAGCCGGGAATGATTCATCTTGTCCGCGAAAGGCAAAGGTCCCGAGTTCGAGTCTCGGTCAGGCACACAGTTTTAATCTGCCAGGAAGTTTAATGATTCATCTTCTTTTGACGTTCACGATATTTTGATCGAGACTTGTCAGTGCTTACTCGGTCCGCCTTCCAGCTGCCGCTCACTTGCGCAGCGTTCCAACGTGTGTCGCTGAGCTACTCGCGGAGTCAAAGGTTTACAGTTACTATCATCGCTTTGCTGTGCTTTACATTACACTGAGCAAGAGGGCGAAAATTATTTGCTCCATAACAGTCCCCACCTCTGTGGCGCTCGTCGGTCAGCCTCCCACACGCTCCCTCCCACCCCGTCACCCAAGGTTCGTTAAAAAGTGAACAAGCAATAGGGTACGCCCAAATTTCTAAAAACGTCAAGTGATATGCAGTGACAAAAAGTCTGGGAACCACTGATGTAGAACGTAAAACTATGAATGAACAGCAATTTTTGAAAACATGTCTCTCTGGAGTACAGCGGTTTATTTATTATTTAAAAATGAACACAAACATTCACAACTGCAATAAACTTTTTTTATATAAGGTTACCGGTTTTTTTAGACTCACACCATGATGGTAGATGGTGTCTGCAGCTGGAGGTTAAGCGCGTTCACAGCCGCCGTGTACCATCACGGCGTGAGTCAGAAGGTGGTCGAAAACAGACCGAAATCGGAAACCTTAAACAAGGAAAAAAGGTTTACTGGGGCTGTGACTGTTCGTATTTATTTTTGTGAATGAACAGATCGAGGCGTAAATAGACGTATGGAGACAGAGCGTCACAACATAAAATTAAAGTAGGCTCGCTAGAATAATTATTAATTACCGACCAATGGGGAAAGGATTAATACGTAGACCAAGAAATAGAGAAGACAGCAGAGGCGCTGCACAAGAGGACGTAATAGGCAAATGTGTAACGCTTGAAGGAAGGCGAGAAACCTCTTCCTCGCGTGTTGTTCGATTTGATTGCGACGGTGGCTCACTTTGTGATCTGGTTACTCATTTCTTCCAGACGCTATTCACAGGCGTTACAATGGTTCTTTTTTTCAAAAAATATTTATCGATACAATATAATATACAATCTAATGATACAAACAAAACCCACCACCTTATCTAATTAGTGGCTCTATATGTGATACAACATGAAAAAACAAAGCACCATTGTTACAAAGAACTTTCAAGTACTGGCATAACTATGAACAAATTTAATCTAATTTATTAATCTACTCTAATTCTAATCTATTCCACAGCGTTACAGGTGTGCCAGTTCATATATAAACCTGCTGTTGTGGCCTGCTCACAGAGCTAATCCCAGTGAGCGTGCCCCTGGCACTGGGGTGGCCAAGTTGGTTTGAGTCGCTGCAGTCCCTACTTAGTTAGTGTTGGTTTGGAGAAAATATCCTTGCTTGACGGCGTTTCAGGTCTATGGACCAGTCTTCAGCAAGGAATTTCTTTGTGGCAGAGGGTGACGATTCGCGGCTGGAAAACGCCGACAGGCGGAGCTTTCCGCGGAATGACAGTGCAGGATCCAAAATGCAAATGGCACGGAAGGGCTGAAATCGACCCCGCGGAAGAGTCGATGCCTCATTGGCCGGTCGCAATGGGAACAGCTCGCAGCCCGTGGAGAACGCGACTGGGTCGGTCGTCGAAATATTCTACATGCAAATGGGCTCAGCAGCTCGGCTGAGCACCTGCAGGATCACCACTAACAGAGATCAGCCCTGGCTGCAGCACAATGCTGACTGCCCACTGTGCCCCTGATTCCCCACCTGCATCAGTACCTCACACGACTCCTCAAATCGCCTACCTCCCTACGTCTCCCTGGTCGATTCTATGAGAGTGTCCTGGTAAGTAATGTCCCCGAATTCGTATGTCAAACGCCTCAATATTTTCAAATATATTTACATTCTGTATCTTTATTCCTCATGTCGATGTATTTATTTCTCAGCACAATCAACTTGTTGACACGTTTTTCCCAACGAGAGTCCAGTTTGTTGATACCATCACTGTAGAATATTCGACCTTGTCCACGGAGCCAGATCCTCACCTGTGCTTCATCACTACTGAAGTGAAGAACTCGAAGGTGTTCAATAACCCTGTATCTTTATTCCTCATGTCGATATACACTACTGGCCATTAAAATTGCTACACCACGAAGATGACGTGCTACAGACGGAGCCAGATCCTCGCCTGTGCTTCATCACTAAAGAAGTGAAGTACTCGAAGGTGTTCAATAACCCTGTATCTTAATTCCTCATGTCGATATACACTACTAGTCATTAAAATTGCTACACCACGAAGATGATGTGCTACAGACGTGAAATTTAACCGACAGGAAGAAGATGTTGTGATATGCAAATGATTAGCTTTTCAGAGCATTCACACAAGGTTGGCGCCGGTGGCGACACCTACAACGTGCTGACATGAGGAAAGTTTCCAAACCGATTTCTCATACACAAACAGCAGTTGACCGGCGTTGCCTGGTGAAACGTTGTTGTGATGCCTCGTGTAAGGAGGAGAGATGGGTACCATCACGTTTCCGACTTTGATAAAGGTCGGATTGTAGCCTATCGCGATTGCGGTTTATCGTATCGCGTTGGTCGAGATCCAATGACTGTTAGCAGAATATGGAATCGGTGGGTTCAGGAGGGTAATACGGAACGCCGTGCTGGATCCCAACGGCCTCGAATCACTAGCAGTCGACATGACAAGTATCTTATCCGCATGGCTGTAACGAATCGTACAGCCACGTCTCGATCCCTGGATCAACAGATGTGGACGTTTGCAACACAACAACCATCTGCACGAACAGTTCGACGACGTTTGCAGCAGCTTGGACTATCAGCTCGGAGACCATGGCTGCGGTTACCCTTGACGCTGCATCACAGACAGGAGCGCCTGCCATGGTGTACTCGACAACGAACCTGGGTACACGAGTGGCAAACCGTGATGGTCGCATCCGTGTTTGGCGACACCGTGGTGAACGCACACTGGAAGCGTGTATTCGTCATCGCCATACTGGCGTATTACCCGGCGTGATGGTATGGGGTGCCATTGGTTACACGTCCCGGTCACCTCTTGCTCGCATTGACGGCGCTTTGAACAGTGGACGTTACATTTCAGATGTGTTACGACCCGTGGCTCTACCTTTCATGCGATCCCTTCGAAACCCTACATTTCAGCAGGATAATGCACGACCGCATGTTGCCGGTCCGGTACGGGCCTTTCTGGATACAGAAAATGTTCGACTGCTGCCCTGGCCAGCACATTCGCCAGGTCTCTCACCAATTGAAAACGTCTGGTCAATGGTGGCCGAGCAACTGGCTCGTCACAATACGCCAGCCACTATTCTCGATGAACTGTGGTATTGTGTTGAAGCTGCATGGGCAGCTGTACCTGTACAGACCATCCAAGCTGTGTTTGACGCAATGCCCAGGCGTATCAAGGGTGTTATTACGGCCAGAGGTGGTTGTTCTGGGTACTGATTTATCAGGATCTATGCACCCAAATTGCGTGAAAATGTAATCACGTGTCAGTTCTAGTATAAAATATTTGTCCAATGAATACCCGTTTATTATCTGCATTTCTTCTTGGTGTAGCAATTTTAATGGCCAGTAGTGTATTTATTTCTCAGCACTTGTTGACAAACACATTTTTCCCAATGAGAGCCCACTTTGTTGATACCGTCACTGTAGAATGTTCGACTTTGTTGACAGAGCCAGACCCTCGTCTCTGCTTCATCACTACACAAGTGAAGTCCGTGAAGGTGTTCAGTAACCCTTTGACTACCAACAGGATGTACATCTCACACGACAGCTTACCAGAGAACCAATTGGAATTTGTCGCTTCTTATTGCTATGTATCAGTGTCCCTCTGGCAAAGGGGATCCCGCTGACAGTTAGCAGGATTCTTATAGTTACAGACTACAACTATACGTTGTGCTCTCACCAAGTTTCACTGCTGACCCTCGTCACCGCATTCGCACACGTGGGGATGTATGTAAAAGGCTTGTGTCGTTGTGGTGGGATGCTTGGTCATCCCTCCAAGGAAACAAGCTCCGGGCAGTAAAACCGCTCCCAACTGCTTGGACAACCTCCTCCTGACCATCTCGGCGAGAGGAGGTCCTTCTGACCAGGTTGCGGATTGGGCATTGCCGGTTTAGCCACCGCTACCTGCTCTCCGGTGACCCAGCCCCGCAGTGCCCTTGTGGTCAGGCATTAACAGTGAGCCATGTTTTATTGTCGTGTCCCCGTTTTAGTCAATTTCGTGTTGTCCTGCCCCTGCCATCTACTTTACCAGATGTTTTAGCTGATGACGCTCGAGCAGCTGCTCGTATTCTGCGTTTTATAACTTTGACTGGCTTGTCCAAAGACATCTAACCTTTTTACTTATTTTATCTGCATCTTTGTCAGGTCCTTCTGGTGTCCCCCCAATCCCCTTGAGTTTTACTAGATTCCGTGTGCTCTAACAACAGTGACTGGGCGCTAATGACCTCAGTAGTTGAGCGCCCTTAAACCTCACAAAAAAAAACGCATTCGCACATCGAATTAGTTCGCACATGCATGTAGGCAGCCCAGTTACCAGACTCGCAAAGCAGGCGGTCCTTACGTGTTCTCAGACACATCACGAGCCGACCTTTGTGGCCGAGCGGTTCTAGGCACTTCAGTCCGGAACCGCGCGACTCCTACAGTCGCAGGTTCGAATCCTGTCTCGGGCATGGATGTGTGTGATGTCCTTAAGTTAGTCAGGTTTAAGTAGTTCTAAGTGACTGATGACCCCAGATGTTAAGTCCCATAACGCTGAGAGCCATTTAGACACATCACGTCAACGATAGGAAGTACAAATTGACGTTTGCCACATCAGAAACGCAGCCTATATTCAGAATTTGTAGTGTGAGTTATAAACTTAGACATATGCTCTGTCCACTGATGTGTGTCCGTTTTCAGTATGTGTTGTAGTTTCTGCATAGTTACCTTCTGAAACCCTGGATGTTCTTATGAATAATCTTGTATGTCCTGCCACCCATCGCCGTTCCCTTAGAAGACTGAAAGGTGGGGAATAATCTTTTCGTATTGTTACTTCTGACTAAGGCATTAATTAAAATAACCATACATTAATATCTTGTGAAATAAAATCGGGCGGGGCCAAGGTGGGACTACATGGAGGATGACCGATGACAGTGAACTCGAGGTGTCAGATTGTTCAAGATGTCGCAGTGCAACAGTGTGGTCGGCTGTGGACATAATGAATGAGAGGGCCCCCATGTATGGAGAATCTCGATTACAGCAAGTTCTTTCTGTTGTAACCACAACCAACTGCGGGAACGCCTTGGGCTGCGGATCGGAGCCGCCAGGCGTGGAAGCCGCCGCCGGTGGAGCAAGCACCACCGGGTAAACACAGGACGAGTCGGGCGACAGACCAACGACGACCGACCACGGCCGACAATGGCCGACACAACAATGAAGAGATAAACGACGGAGGTTTGAATAAACCACAACACCAACAGTAAATCCACTCGGAACCAGAGCCAGGCAAAAGTCAACAACGAGTAACGACAACTACGCAGTACCGCCGAGATAGAAACTCAATCCAGAGCGAGTATCAGACTGGCTGGACTAGGGCAGAGCGGGTTGTACGTGGCTTAGCGGTGGCGCCCTCGCTGCGCGGAATAGCTGCCGCGAACGCAGAGCCCTCTATGGGCTGCCCACGTCCATTTGTTCTGGCGCGTGTCCGACTTCCACGGCGTGAGGTACTAGATCCCTCCCCCCCGAAATTTGTGCATAGGGGCGGAAATGCTCCAGACGATGCCAAGGCGGGCGGAACGAGGGCACGGGTTGTGAGACGTCCGGAGGGACCACTGGGGGAGGGGAGGACAGACTGTCTGCGGCATCCATCAAGGTGTCACCAGAGGGCAGGGGGTCAGTGGGCGTCTCTACACCCCGGCGAGGCGGAAGGGGTGTCTGCAGAGCCGGCGAGGAGATGTAGGTGGAAGGGGAGGGCTCCACCTCGAGGGACGTGTCCGCACCAAGAAGCAGGGAAGGCGGTGGGGGAGGAGTCAAGGCGGGGGCCCGAGGGCGGAGTTGGTTATGGTGGCGATGCTCGAGCCCCCTGTGTGCCTGTACGGTCGTCACACGCCGCCCATGAGCAGCCGTCACCGTAGCGGGCGTCCATGCAGGTGTGCTGCCATTGGAGCAGGCCCACACGGCCATGCCTGGGGCATAGTGCTGGGAGGGGCGAGAGCGGGGCCCAGAAGGGGATGTGTCAGCAGGTGGAGGAGGGTCCGAGGTTGTCGCCCGTGAAGGAGTTCGGCAGGACTATGACCAGCCACCAGAGTAGTGCGATAGGTGCTTAGAAACAAGGTGAGGGCCGAGGTGGTGGCCGACGGCTCCACTGATTTCATCAGCTGCTGTTTGAAAGTGCGGGCCAGGCGTTCCGCCGCGCAATTGGATGAAGGACGGAAGGGGGGAGAGCGAATGTGGTTGATACCGTTAGTGGAGCAAAAGTTCTGGAACGAGGACGCCGTGAATTGGGGCCCGTTATCTGTGACCCACGTGTGAGGAAGGCCTTCAATGGCCAACACCTGGGCCAAGGCGGTGAGGGTGGCGTCAGTGGTGGTGGACGCCATGCAGACCACATAGGGTATTTGGAATATGTATCAATGATGAGGAGCCACATGGAGCCTAAGAAGGGGCCTGCAAAATCTAGATGGGTCCTGTGCAAGGGTTGGCTGGGTGTTGGCCAGGGTGCGAAAGATTGTGGAGGACTAGCCTGATGATGCGCACACACTGTGCAACCACGGACCAGGTGCTCAATGTCTCCATCGATCCCTGGCCAATAGACATGTCGTCGAGCCAACGCCTTCATGCGAGACATCCCCCAGTGTCCGCGGTGTAATAAGTGCAGGACTCGGTGGTGTAAGGCTGGAGGGATGGCCACCCGATGGGCGTCCGAGTCCATGGACAACAGGAGGACGTCCTCCATCACCGAAAGTCTGTGTGAGACGTGACGCCACGGGCTGAAGTCAGTTTTCAAACGTCGGGTAAGGTAGGGAGGCCAACCATGGGTCACATAGCGGAGGACTTGCCGCAGAATGGGGTCCCTGCGCGTGGAAGCGGCGATTTGCGTAGCTGTCAGAAGAAATCCGTCGAGAGTCTCCCGGCGGGCAGAGTCGATGTGAAAGCACAGGACTTCCTGCTGGTCGAACGCCAGATCGGGTCCTGCTGGTAGACGTGACAAGGCATCGGCATTAGAGCGTTGACCGGTGGGCTTATAGCGGATGGTGTAACTGTAATTACGCAAGAACAACGCCCAGCGCTGAAGACGCTGAGCCATCCGTTCTGGGAGGTGCGAATGGGGCCCGAAAAGCGACACTAAGGGCTTGTGATCCATGAGGAGGCTGAACTGCGCCCCAAACAGGTAAATGTGGAATTTCTGAACTGCAAAAATAATGGCAAGAGCATCCTTTTCGATCTGAGAGTAATTCCTTTGCGCAGGGGTTAACGTCTTGGATGCATATGCCACAGGTTGTTCCGACCCATCATCATTCCTGTGTACCAGGTCTGCCCCAATCCGGTATTCCAAGGCATCGGCCGCCACCACCAAGGGACGATCCGGAGAGAAAATCATAATGAAAGGGGCGGATTTCAGCATCGTCTTCAGGCGGGTGAAAGCCAGATCGCAGGCAGAAGTCCACGTGTAAGGTACTCCTTTGCGACGCAGGCAATTTAAGGGATGCGCGCTGTGGGCGGCTTGGGGTAAGAACTTTAAGTAATAGTTGACTTTCCCCAAAAATACCAGGAGTTCGGATAAGTTTTGTGGACGGGGCAGGGCATCGATGGCTGCGACATTGCGGTCCGAAGGGCGAATGCCATCTTTACTGAGCCAATGTCCTAAGTACTCCACTTCCGGTTGAAAAAAACTGCACTTCTCCAGCCGACAACGTAAAGCCGCAGCCTGCAGGGCGTGAAATAAGGTACTGAGGTTGCCCAGATGTTCATGGCGCGTGCGCCCCGTGACTAAGATATCATCGAGGTAATTGACACAAGCCGGTATTGGTTGCGTAAGTTGCTCGAGATACCGCTGGAAAATCGCAGGGGCAGAGGAAATGCCAAACGGAAGACGCTTGTATTTAGGAAGACCGAAAGGCGTGTTGATGACGACGATAGCCTGCGATTCCTCATCCAACGGCAATTGGTGATAGGCTTCTGCCAGATCAATCTTAGAATGGTACTCGCCACCTTCCAGTTTAGCGATAAGGGCTTCCTGTCGAGGAATGGGATAAGTTTCGACCAAAGACTGAGCGTTGACCGTAACCCCAAAATCCCCACAAAGACGAAGCGATCCATTGGGTTACTTGATGACCACTAAGTGTGTTGCTTACTAGACTTTCTCGTACACCGACATAGTTACGCTATGCACAGCCATGTTATACGCTAAAATTCAAAGCCCTGTAATGGCAGAGTGTTGCAACTTTGTCATCGAAGCAGGAAAGACGATCGTGTCTTGAAGACAGGATAGATCTTTGACATATAGACACTACTGTGAAAAGGTCCGCCAGAAGGTTGCCTTGAGAAATATTTCCCAGAAACTCGCAAACAGCAAATGGGGAGCAAAACCTACTATCCTGTGAACCACCACCAAAGCACCATGCTTCTCTAAAGCTGGATATGCCTGCCCAGTATGAACCAGATCAAACAAAGTGAAGGAGGTCGACATAGGCCTTAATGAAACGTGTCAACAACAGGATGTATGAAACCCACATCCCTACGAAAGCTTTATATATCTGCTTGTCTTGGGAGTTCCAGCTCCTGAAGAAAAAAAATGGCTCTGAGCACTATGGGACTCAACTGCTGAGGTCATTAGTCCCCTAGAACTTAGAACTAGTTAAACCTAACTAACCTAAGGACATCACACACATCCATGCCCGAAGCAGGATTCGAACCTGCGACCGTAGCGGTCTCGCGGTTCCAGACTGCAGCGCCTAGAACCGCACGGTCACTTCGGCCGGCAGCTCCTGAAGAACATCTCACGAAGTCACAGAGAGGCTCAGACAAATCATTGATCATTAACAACCGCTCTTTAGCACCACATGGGTGCCTGGACACCTGAGACCCCCATAAAGGAACGCAAGACTTCCAAGAGGACCACAGTAAGCACCCCCTTACACAACGGGTATAGCAAGCGTAAAATAACTAATTGGGAGACTTTCAGAGCGTCCGCGTGGATTTCAAGGCTTACACTCAACCACAAGACCTTCTGCACTTGGACCAAATCATCAATAGTTAGATGGAAAATCCCGTGGAACAAATGCATAATGGAATTTGGTAACTTGGCAAATATACTCAGACCTTGGATCTTAGGCCCTTGACCACTCAAACTCTGCTCATTATTCCCGGTAGAGTTCAGTCTTTCCTCATCATCATCATCATCATCATCATCATCATCATCATCATCATCATCATCATCACGAATCTTTAAGGGTAATGATACGGGAAAGGATTAATTCGCCCCAACGCTTCACTTTAGATTTTGCATTTATTATCACACCCTTCAGTGCAAAGCACAGAACAAGCAAGTGTAACAATGAGAGAATATTTCCACTCGTAATTTGCTATATAACTTAAGAATTACGTAATAAACAATAGGAATCTAAAATTATTCCTTTTTAACAACAATAACATATTTATGAGACCATAAACGATAAAGATCAACGGTTAAGTCCCATAAACTTGAGCAAGGATAACCTTTACAGTTTCTGAGTGAAGTCAGTAGGTGACATAGTGGACAATCACACGTACATTAAATGTTGCGCCATTAAGGACGATCACTCGTTAAGGACGATCCCTCATTAATAATTATAACCACAAACTAAAGAACATTCATTTAAAGCAATTAACATAAATAGTCATGTCTCAGTAAATGTATCAAAACCAAGTCTTTCAGTTCTATAACAATGTTTGATCGTGGAATACGCTGGATTACCGACACAGAAGGCTAAATTTTACCAAACAGCAATTTCTCCAAACCTAGAACTATCTTAATAATACTTAGGTTATCCAGAACTACTCTAATTCGCCTTCCTTAGGCATAACGGTGGAGTAGATAATTAACCTCTTACTTCATTCTCCTGGAACATTCAGCGGCAATAGACACTCGGGCAACTCTTACCCAGCGTGTCTCGGGAAAGAGGATGGCTCCACCAGGAGGAGGAAACATTCACCCAAACTGGAAAGGGAACTCGTCTAACACGAGCCACTAGCTTGGACGAAGACCAGTTGGCGATCTTTAATCATTAACTAAAGCTTGCTGGCCAGCGAACGACAATTACAGAGGCAAAGGTAGCTTTATTTGTGCTCACAAGAATTGATAACTTCTGCAAATCTGGCAGAACTACCACCTTAGTATCAATACGGGACTTCGTGGCTTAGGAGAGCAAGTCAACAACGGTCTCTACCAGGTAGCCCCAACATTTCAGACAGACCGAGCAACAGACATTAGTCGTGGCTAGGCGGATTGCCAAATAGAAACTCTAGCACTACCGTAAATAAGATTAAATAGAGCACTTAAACTCCTTAATACAAGAATATATAGCCCATAGCAACGACTAAAGTTAAATATGCCTACGTACTGAAACACAACAGATATTGGCGAACATTAACATAATCTCGTATTTCAGACATCCATAAAATTGGCTAGAGTTAACTCTCTCTCTCCGCCAGACAGTACAAGGTTATTTAACATTTTAGAACGTGCTTATCCAGACAGTGACCTACGCCGTCCATGGGAAAACAACGGCTTGCAGAAGGTCCACAGCCAATTTTTTGTTTCTTTACGACGTGTGTCTTAAGTCAGCATGGCGTTCAAACGCACGATCATGGAAGGGGCAATAACACATACCGCAAGGCAATTTCCGATCACAAACTCAAAGCAGAGAAACGTTGCTACACAGTTATTAATAGCTCCCACAACACCGGGAGATTGGCCTTGCCAGACGATGACCGTTGCACTAACTAGATTTATTTCCCCTTGTGTCCTCATGCCCTGGGTTTTTGGACCCATCCAGACTCAGCATAGAGGAACCGAGCGTCCCACTTCAGAACGGTCGTCCAGGGCCAAACACTAGACTCAACTGCCTCATGCGCCCTTGGCACGGCACACAGCGCCTCCTCCCAGCGCTCATGCCTGGGGACGCGCCAAAGATAACAAGCCAATCGCTGATGATTGACCAGCGATCTGGCTCACAGCAGTGTTCTCAGAGCTAACAGAGATAGCGATTGATCCATCAAGCCAGACTGCCAACACGGGTTGATTGCTAGTCGCTCACTCCACACAGCCACTTAAGGGGTGTTGACCATGTGCAGGAGTACTGTTAGAAACCTTGCATTTCTAGTTGCTCCCAGTCCTAAGAAAAAGTAGCAGAGATCGTGTCTCGTAGTTCCAGCAGCTGGCACCATTAGCAATTCATCCAATGGGTTCAAGAATGAGATTTTCACTCTGCAGCGGAGTGTGCGCTGATATGAAACTTCTTGGCAGATTAAAACTGTGTGCTGGACCGAGAATCGAACTCACGACCTTTGCCTTTCTTGGGCAAGTGCTCTACCAACTGAGCTGGAAACATCCCCTAGGCTGTCGCTAAGCCATGTCTCCGCAATATCCAGGAGTGCTAGTTTTGCAAGGTTCGCAGGAGAGCTTCTGTAAAGTTTGGAAGGTAGGAGACGTGGTACTGGCAGAAGTAAAGCTGTGAGGACGGGGCGTGAGTCGTGCATGGGTATCTCAGTTCGTAGAGCACTTGCCCGTGAAAGGCAAAGGTACAGAATTCGAGCTTCGGTCCAGCACACAGTTTTAATCTGCCAGGAAGTTTCATCCAATGGATTGCACGCCCTCGCACGACTGGCTCTCCGGCTGCCTGGCTCCATACAGCTGTCGTCTATGCTCGAGGAACGCACTGACCAAACTACAGGGCTCTGGCTGCCCACAGTCCCGAGTAATGTCGGAGGTCGGCCGCGCCTCGCAGCTTCCACAGCTAGCGCCTCGACCCGGCGAATCGCGCCACGCCGCGCTCCCCCGCATGGCTTGACCCCCGGCCGCGCTGGCCCCCCGCGCCGCCCAGCCGCAGCCAGCCCCGGTGTTGAGAGGGGCCGCCCCCGCGCCGCTGCCCGCAGGGATCCCGCTGGCGGTGCACGGGGCTCGGCCGCCGTCGCGGGCCTCCAGCCAGCGCAGCGCGGGCACCGCCGGCTCCTCGACGGGCGGCTGCGGCTTCGCGCCGCCGCGGCGAGCCTCCAGCGACGGGCTGGTCAGCCTGGCGGGCACGGCGCGCGCGTGCGCGTCGCGCGGCGTCGCGGTGCCGGCGTCGCGGGCAGGTGCGGCTCGAGCCGCGGCCATCTTGCTTATCTCGTGCCACCTGACGGCCACCGCGGCCAAGGCGGCCGCCGCCGCCGCCGCCTCCACCCGCCGCCGCAGCTCCAGCGAGGGCGGCGGGGGCGGTGGTGGTGGCGCCCGGCCGGACGTGGAGGCGGAGGAGGAGGACTCGGAGGCGGAGGCGCCGCCGCCGCTGGCGGGCCCGGCGCCCACCCCCACGCCCGTCACCAGCGGCGCGCCCGCCGCCCTGCCGGACCCCGGCCTCGACCTGCTGGACGCCGACTCGGAGGACGAGCCGCCTCTGCAGCAGCGGGAGCCCGGTGAGCAGCCGGGGGCGGCTGGCGGCGGCGGCGGCGGCGGCGGCGGCGGCGGCGGTCCGGCCCCGGGCCCGAGCCCGGGCGCCGGGAGCGGCCCCGCCCCCGCGGCCGTGCGCGGGGGTGGCGGAACCGGCTACTGCCCCCCGCCGCCCTCCGCCTGCTCCACCGCCTGCGGCACGCCGACTCTGCTGAACAAGAGCGGACGGCTGACCGCAGGTGACTCCACCCCCCATCCTTCCTTCCTTCTCCCTGTCCCTCTGTTCTATCCTGCGACACGTTGGACCTTAACTGATCTCCACATGTGGTACCCTGATGTCCTGCAACTCTCACCTCCCTACCTCTTCCATGCCTTTCTACCCAGCAACACATCTAGACATGAGCTGATACCCTACCTGCATCACTACCTGAGAAGACACCTCCAATCCCCTGTCTCCCTACCTCTCTCTCATCCATCCAGCAAACACAAATAGACATGCTCAGTGATGCTGGCACTCTCTCTATATACCATTATGTTTCAACTATCTCCTTCGATATTTCTCACTGCTCCACACAGCAATATACCGGGTGATCAAGAAGTCAGTATAAATTTGAAAACTGAATAAATCACAGAATAATGTAGATAGAGAGGTAAAAATTGACACACATGCTTGGAATGACATGGGGTTTTATTAGAACCAAAAAAATACAAAAGTTCACAAAATGTCCAAGTGATGCCACTTCGTCTGATCAGAATAGCAGTAATTAGCATAACAAAGTAAGACAAAGCAAAGAAGATGTTCTTTAAAGGAAATGCTCAATATGTCCACCATCATTCCTCAACAATAGCTGTAGTCGAGTAATAATGTTGTGAACAGCACTGTAAAGCATGTCCGGAGTTATGGTGAGGCATTGGCGTCGGATGTTCTCTTTCAGCATCCCTAGAGATGTCGGTCGATCACGATACACTTGCGACTTCAGGTAACCTCAAAGCCAATAATCGCACGGACTGAGGTCTGGGGACCTAGGAGGCCAAGCATGACGAAAGTCGCGGCTGAGTACACGATCATCACCAAACGACGCGCGCAAGAGATCTTTCACACATCTAGCAATATGGGGTGAAGCGCCATCCTGCATAAACATCGTACGTTCCAGCAGGTGTTTATCAGCCAGGCTGGGGATGATGCGATTCTGTAACGCTGTACCTCTCACCCGTCACGGTAGCAGTTACAAAACCAGAGTCACGCATTTCCTCGAAGAAAAAGGCCCAATAATGGTACATGTGGTAAATCCAACCCATACCGTGACTTTCTCGTTGTGCAATGGAGTTTCCACGACAGTTCTAGGATTTTCGGTAGCCCAAATTCTGCAGTTGTGGGCGTTGACAGACCCTCGGAGAGTGAAATGAACTTCGTCGGTCCACAACACGTTACTCAACCAATCGTCATCTTCAGCCATCTTTTGAAACGCCCACACCGCAAATGCCCTCCGCTTCACTAAATCGCCACGTAACAGTTCATGATGCCGATGGATTTCGTACGGATAGCATCGGAGGGTATGCCTAAGTGCCAACCAAACACTAGTGTATGGAATGCCGGTGCGAGGTGCGACTGCATGAGCGCTGACTTCCCCGTGCATAGACGAACCCGCTACAGTCTCCATTTCTTCCTGAACTGTCTGAGCAGCATTACGCCTTGTGCTCGGTCGGCCACTACGGGGTCTATCGTCTAAACAACCCGTGGCTTTGAACTTCGAAATCATTCTCGCCACAGCTGCATTTGTCAACGGGCCTTTACCCGTTTGAATCCCCTTCCTACGGTGACAGGATCGTAACGCTGAACTAGCACATTCCCCATTCTGATAATACAGCTTCACTAAAAGCGCATTTCAGGTAATGTCAACATGCTGCGACTGCTGTCGCATCTCATTCTCTCCCACATTACAGCTCCTTTTATACACGATTGTCATTCGCAGTCACTGACGTTTTGCTGTCCAGCGCCATCTGTCGGACATTTTGTGAACTTGGTTTTTATTTTGTTCTAATAAAACCCCATGTCATTTCAAGCATGTGTGTCAATTTTTTCCTCTCTATCTACATTATTCCATGGTTTATTAAGTGTTCAAATTTATACTAACTTTTTGATCACCCGGTATATCTTTAAATATCTTCAGTCATTGGTACTGAAGGTAGATTACACTGCTGTCTACCTATCCACCTCCATATGTCTTACTGCTCCATTTTCTACAGTATAAAATATCGATATCAACCTACACCTCTTTTGTTTTTATTGGCTTTTGGGATGTGCCCATAGTGCTGTACAAGGCAGGAGCCAGGCCATAAATGTCTTAGGTAATCTGTTTAAAAAAATCATATTTCAAAGGCTGCAGTCTAATCTTCACAGATTCCCTCCAAGAGTTGCTTCGCTTGTGCCCTCACGATTAAAGGTGCCTGTCTCTCAGCACCAAGGCAATTCTGTCCAGCTAAAGCTGTTGACAAGAGACCACCACAGTTGTTTGCTGAAATCATTTAATGTCAGCCCTGGATACCCAATCCTAAGTCCTCTTTGCTCGACCAACCATACATTGTCGTCAGAAGCGGGATGCAAGAACTTCTCTCTATTTGCACCTGAATGCAACCATCTCAACAGTAGAATGTCATTTCTGACGATAGAAACGCTAGGACAGCACAACGCCCACTCACCAAGTGGAGAAAATCTCCGACCTGGTCAGCCCCTTCGGTTGGTAACCCACCATGCTGAATGTATAGCTACTGAGGTGAAAAACCTAAACCTTTACATTGTACCTAACTGCTCAGTCAGCAACTTGTCTGGAGGTGACTATGCTTGCCAGCTGTACACCCCTCACCTCTGGATCATCTCTTCTATCCAACAACGTACCCAGATATGAACAGATCCCCAGACAAACATTGGTCACTTACTCTGGCCCCACCTCCAGCTGGTTTGGTCTATCCTGCGACACAACCAGACATGAACCAGTCCCCACACAACTATCCTATCTGCAGTGGCTGCAGATGCCTCCATCCTCCAACCATCTACTTCCATTCTTCTGCCAACTTCATTTCACACAACAGTACAGCACTGGAATCCTCTGAGATCAGTAATGCTGACAGTAGATCACATTGCTCGCCAACTACCATTCTCCCTGTCTGTTTGTGGTCCTACACTAACACAACTCAACGTCAATCCATGTCCTTACTTCTTACTTCATTGCCCACATTGTCCGATATTAGTTATACATCGTTCTGCCTTCCATTGTCTCCCTTTCCTACCTCTCCCTGGTGCATTCACTCAGAAACACACCCAGACTCGAATCTCCGCCCTTACTTCAGTATTACCACCTTGTGTGTTTCAAAATCCTGAAAGTCTCTGAAATCGTCAGAAATGACTTTACCTTTGAATTACTCGCCTCCCAACCTCTCCCTGGTCCATTTCACACAGCCCTATACCCACACAGTAACCCGTCACGTTCGGTATCAGAGTGTGATCACACTGACTCTATCTTGGATTTCCAATTGCTTTCTTGCTTACTTGCTTGCCTCCCACCGGTTCATTCCACATTGTATTCGATCCACAGATAAAGTTCTCCCTCTAGCACTCCATACATGGTTGAACACCCAAGATCAAAGACATTGCCTGCAAAGAACTTAGATCTCTCATTGCTCATCTCTGCAGTTCATTCCATCCAGACATGAAGACATCACCTTACGACAATAGTAACTACTTCAGTAACCAAGATCACTCACTCTAACCACAAGTGACTCCATCCTGCCTCCTCACCTCTTGCTGATGCACTCAATAAAATTACAAGCACACAGCACAGGACAGATCACTGACGTCTCTACGTGCTTCTCTGGTTTATGTCACTTCTTGAATGAGGACTTTCTGACTGGCAAAACATTTATAAACTGGTTCCCGATCTATTTTGTGTCACAGTACATCTAGACATTAATATATTTATTCACAAGTAACCATACCTGCACCGTTTCGTGGTGTTAGTGACATCGACACAGCTGCTCTGTTAGTCCCCTCTTTCAGACAACTTGCCTTCCCACCTCTTCCTTGTCCAGTATGACAATAACGCATTTAGTAAATTATACATCAGCTTTGTCACTGTCTTACCAGCTTCTGTAGCTGATGTCAACGACACTGACAACAGGTGTCTCTCATTATAATAGTCCACTGGTCCATTCTATGCTGTAGTACACCAAGAAAAATGATCTGTCCTCCTTTCCACTATCACAGACGCTTTGGTGGCTCAGTTCACGGTGTATGCTGGCAGCCATTAACTCTACCCCTACTGCAGCTCACCTCCTTATCCATTCCTAGTGCCCTACAAACAGTAATACACGCAGATAGGCAACCAGGCCAAACGTACTTGAGTGGCAGCAGGATCGTTGTGCAGTCTGCAGCAAATACCGGTTCTGTACACTTTCTCTATAGTGTTTCCCAAAAAAAGCGACGTCGTCTTCCCTCCTTGGATTCCCATCTGCCTTCACAGAGCATATCCGTAACACTTCGTGTTCGTCAGTCCTACTGGTAACAACTCCAGCTGCACAAATCTGAACTGCTTCGACGACTTCGTTGAATTCGACCTGCTGGGGATCTCAAACACACGACCACTAATCAATAATGGGTTGCAGAACTCTTTCATATGCTGTCTCCTTTTCCAGAAATCTGCCAATAAATCGAAGTCGACCATTCGCTTTCCCCACTACCATTATTATGTGCTCGTGCCATCTCACATCACTTTGCAACGTCATGCCTAGACATTTAATCGACGTAACTGTCTAGCAGCACACTACTAGTCTTGTATTCGAACGTTACAGGATTGTTTCTACTACTCATCTGTGTTAATTTGCATTTTTCTACTTTTAGAGCAAGGTCACATTCGTCACAGTAACCTTCTATCCTTCTACAGTCACGGAGCGCCGAGACCATCCCGTACACCACAGTATCATCAGCAAACAAACGAAGATTGCTGATGGCACTATCGACCAGACCGTTTGCGTACATAAAAAATAAACAGCTGTCCTATCACACTTGCCTGGGGCACTCCCGACGATATCGTTGTCTCTGATGAACACTCGGCGTCTAGGAGAACATGTGTGTTCTGTCATTTAAAGTCATTCAAATGGTTCAAGTGGCTCTGAGCACTATGGGACTTAACATCTGTGGTCATCAGTCCCCTAGAACTTAGAACTACTTAAACGTAACTAACCTAAGGACATCACACACATCCATGCCCGAGGCAGGATTCGAACCTGCGACCGTAGCAGTCGCGCGATTCCGGACTGAGCGCCTAGAACCGCATGACCACCGCGGCCGGCAAGTCATTCAGATATGAGGGAAGCTAATCCTGCTGCTCGGACCTTTGTTGACAGCCTGCAGTACCACAATGCGTCAAATTAGATTAGATTTACTTTCATTCCAATTGATCCATAGTGAGGAGGTCCTCCAGGATGTAGAACATGTCAGAAAAACAACAATACATGAGAAATATTTACAACTAAAACAAATAAGCTAATCCACCATTCCACAGGTCCCAAGTGGAATGATCGTCATTTTTTAATGAACACTATACGAAAGAGTCATTTTACAAATACTAAGCACTGAATTTAAAATAAAAAAGTTTTTTATATCCTCTCCATTTCGACCATCATCAGTTATTTTGCTCCACAAATAGCAAAACTCCTTCACTACTTTAGGTGTCTCATTTCCTAATCTAATAATTCGACTACATTCCAGTATCCTCGTTTTGCTTTTGTTGATGTTCATCTTGTATCCTCCTTTCAAGACACTGTCCATTTTGTTCAACTACTCTTCGAAGTCCTTTGCTATCTCTGAGAGAATCACAATGTCATGGGCGAACCTCAAAGTTTTTATTTCTTCTCCATGTATTTTAATACCTACTCCGAATTTTTCTTTTGTTTCCTTTACTGCTTGCTCAATATACAGAATTAATAGCATCAGGGAGAGGCTACAACCCTGTCTCACTCCCTTCGCAACCACTGCTTCCCTTTCATGTCCCCTGACTCTTATAACTGCCATCTGGTTTCTGTACAAATTGTAAATAGCCATTCGCTCCCTGTATTTTACCCCTGCACCTTTAGAATTTGAAAGAGAGTATTCCAGTCAACATTGTCAAAAGCTTTCTCTAAGTCTACAAATGCTGGAAACGTGGGCTTGCCTTTCCTTAATCTTTCTTTTAAGATAAGTCATAAGTATTGCCTCACGCGTTCGAAGATTTCCATGGAATCCAAACTGATCTTCCCCGAGGTTGGCTTCTACCATTTTTGCATTCGTCTGTAAAGAATTCGCGTTAGTATTTTGCAGCTGTGAGTTATTAAACTGATTGTTCGGTAATTTTCACATTTGTCAACACCTGCTTTCTTTGGGATTGGAATTGTTGTATTCTGCTTGAAGTCTGAGGGTATTTCGCCTGTCTCATACATCTTGCTCACCAGATGGTAGAGTTTTGTCAGGACTGGCTCTGCCAAGGCTGTCAGTAGTTCTAATGGAATGTTGTCTACTCCCGGGGCCTTGTTTCGACTCAGGTCTTTCAGTGCTCTGTCAAACTCTTCACGCAGTATCAGATTGATTTACCATAGAAAAATACAGCTGGTCCGTAGCGCAGTATTACCGAGCACTGCACTCATACTGCAGCACTGTTGAAGGCAACATTGCTGTGGCCACAGACCACCACAAAATTTAGCCCATGCAGATGCAGCTTCCCTGGGCGTTTGTGAGGTACTGAGTGGAATGCTTTGTTCTGAGTGGTAGGTCGGGTGTCGGCTTCCGGCTCTGTAGGAGAGGGGAGCACCCGGCAGGCTGCAGGCTGCGAACTCAACCTGGCGCCGATTGCCGCCGCCTGGAAGAGCCGAGGCGTCTGTGGGGCTGTGGAGCGGCGCGGTATTGATCTGGTCAGGGTGAGGGGGGAGCAGGGAGGGAGGGAGGGAGGGAGGGAGGGAGGGAGGGAGGCACCCCTTCCCTCAAGTTGCGAGCTAAGGAGCGGCAGCGGGCCCAGGGCGGCCCGTTACCGGCACGGCCAAGTTGCGGCGGGGGAGCGGAGGGGAGGCGGTTGCGGCTGATTTGATTAGCCGCTCGCGCCTACGCAGGGCTCAAGTTTCCCCGTCCCGCCATCCCACAGTTCCGCCGCACCAGAGACCCACAGCGGCCGCTGTTCCAGGCGCCGCTCCAGCTGGAGGCAGCTCTCGCCCCAGTTAAAGCTGTTGCTGCGGGCTTCTCGCTGCCACCGCGACTGACCGGCGTTTGAGAACACAAACGGAGCGAGGGCGAGTCTAGTGTTGTGGGTTGCATACGTTAGAAATCAAGGCGCCGCCGTTTCGTCGGTGCTGCACCTGTTTCCTTCCTCCTCACAGTAGTTCAGCGGGTATGACGGGTCTGTGAACGGTGGTGCTGAGGTCACATCTTACTCGTTGAGTCGTTCCCTCTCACACATGAGGACACGAGTGTAAACCCGCGATGTAGCACAGATATACATGTTCATATACAGGGTGGTCCATTATGTGATTTTCACTCTGCAGCGGAGTGTGCACTGATATGAAACTTCCAGGCAGATTAAAACTGTGTGCCGGACCGAGACTCGAACTCGGGACCTTTGCCTTTCGCGGGCAAGTGCTCTACCAACTGCCAGAAAGTTTCATATCAGCGCACACTCCGCTGCAGAGTGAAAATCTCATTCTGGAAACATCCCCCAGGCTGTGGCTAAGCCATGTCTCCGCAATATCCTTTCTTTCAGGAGTGCTAGTTCTGCAGTTCGCAGGAGAGCTTCTGTAAAGTTTGGAAGGTAGGAGACGAGGTACTGGCAGATGTAAAGCTGTGAGGACGGGGCGTGAGTCGTGCTTGGGTAGCTCAGTTGATAGAGCACTAGCCCACGAAAGGCAAAGGTCTCGAGTTCGAGTCTCGGTCCAGCACACAGTTTTAATCTGCCAGGAAGTTTCAGGGTGGTCCACTGATCGTCACTGGGCCAAATATCTCACGAAATAAGCGTCAAACGAAAAAATTACAAACAACGAAACTCGTGTAGCTTGAAGAGGGAAACCAGATGGCGCTATGGTTGGCCCGCTAGATGACGCTGCCATAGGTCAAAAGGATATCAACTGCGTTTTTTTAAAAACAGGAACCCCATTTTTTATTGCATATTCGTGTAGTACGTAAAGAAATATGAATGTTTTAGTTGGACCACTTTTTTCGCTTTGTGACAGATGGCGCTGTAACAGTCACAAACATATGGCTCACAATTTTAGACGAACAGTTGGTAACAGGTCGGTTTTTTAAATCAAAATACAGAACGTAGGTACGTTTGAACAATTTATTTCGGTTGTTACAATGTGATACATGTACCTTTGTGAACTTATCATTTCTGAGAACGCATGCTGTTACAGCGTGATTACCTATAAATACCACATTAATGCAATAAATGCTCAAAATGATTTCCGTCAACCTCAATGCATTTGGCAATACGTGTAATGACATTCCTCTCAACAGCGAGTAGTTCGCCTTCCGTAATGTTCGCACACGCATTGCCAAAGCTCTGTCGCATGTTGTTAGGCGTTGTCGGTGGATCACGATAGCAAATATCCTTCAAATTTCCCCACAGAAAGAAATTCGTGGACGTCAGATGCGGTGAACGTGCGGACCATAGTATGGTGCTCCGACGACCAATCCACCTGTCATGAAATATGATATTCAATACTGCTTCAACCGCACGCGACCTATGTGCCGGACATCCATCATGCTGGAAGTACATCGCCATTCTGTCATGCAGTGAAACATCTTGTAGTAGTATCGGTAGAACATTATGTAGGAAACCAGCATACATTCCACCATTTAAATTGCCATCGATAAAATGAGGGCCAATTATCCTTCCTCCCACAATGCCACACCATACGTTAACCGACCAAGGTCGCTGATGTTCCACTTGTCGCAGCCATCGTGGATTTTCCGCTGCCCAATAGTGCCTATTATGACGGTTTACGTTACCGCCGTTGGTGAATGACGCTTCGTCGCTAAATAGAACACGTCCAAAAAATCTGTCATCGTCCCGTAATTTCTCTTGTGCCCAGTGGCAGAACTGTACACGACGTTCAAAGTCGTCGCCATGCAATTCCTCGTGCATACAAGTATGGTAGGGGTGCAATCGATGTTGATGTAGCATTCTCAACACCGAATTTTTTGAGATTCCAGATTCTCGCGCAATTTGTCTGCTACTGATGCGCGGATTAACCGCGACAGCAGCTAAAACACCTACTTGGACATCATCATTTGTTGCAGGTCGTGGTTGACGTTTCACGTGTGGCTGAACACTTCGTTTCCTTAAGGGTATACAGAACGCCCTATGCTTACAATGTTAAATTGAGCTAAAAGTTAGGAACGTTTTCTCATTTGTTATTTGGACGATACTCTTGATTTTTTCACAGAACGCAGAGACACGTTCTGCTTTTATGCTGAATTATTAATTTTGAAAAAATAATGTATAGTTTTTCAGATATTTTATTTTTTGTAAATGTTAAAAGAAGTTATACATTTTAACAAGTATTTTAAAATTTACATCCCTTAATACAAAATAACTCCACATATCTTTTAATTCAGATATATTAGAAGGTCTTAAGGAACAACTACAGAAAATTTCATCTTTCTACTATAAATAGGCCCTGAGAAAATGTACCTTATACACAAAAAAACTAAAGTTACGGGAAATTAGCTTCAAAGTTTTTACTTCAGTACAAGCGTGCTCCATAGCTTGTATCATCAGAATCGTCCAACAGCTTACTCTTGATGGCTCTGCTATGCTGTCTAGCCATCTTTGAATATACTTTTATGGCATTATCTGAAGACCTGAGCCGTTGCTTGTCCAAACAAAGCATAGCTGCGGCAGTTCGTAGTCCTACACAGAGCCCCAACTTCTGCAGAACTTTGCACTTTGTTATATTGCCCTGATTGAATGATGAAACAGCATCATAAACGCCAAAGTGAAGTGTGTTTATACCCACAAACACAGGTTTAGGTAGTCTATTCCATATCACATGGTTCACACACTCAATTGGCTTTTGAGTCCGGCCATGAAGACATTTCTTTAGTAGACTAATATCTGCGAGGTCTCGGAATATTGGTTTTATTTCATTCATTATGGCAGGTGGCAGGTGATGAGGGTGATTGTATTGTTTCTTAGTTACCTTGCCTCTGTTGTACTTGCACCAACTGTCATCTCCTTTTGGACATAGCCCATGTTGGGGATTCTCATTGTTTGAAGCTGTATGAAAAAACAGAGCCCAGACTGCTCTTCTCATTAATTCTGCATCTGCTGTATTCTGTCTTATTGCTAGACCATAGCACTTCTGAATATGATCTATTGTAGCATCTGTCAGTCTATTTTTCCCATCTAAAGTTTTTCCATCGCTCAATTTCTTGCCTTTCATGCTAGCCTTGAGCCGTCGAAATCTTGATCCCATCCTTTTCTGAACATGGCCAACACACTCCAGTTTGGAAATTTTCACAATGTTACCATAGGGTCTCACTTCCTCAATTTCTTTGAAAGCCTTTGAGTCACCATCTCCAAGATAATTTATGTATCTAACGTTGTACCATTGATAAATACTTCTTACACCAGCAACTTCCATACCACCACTTGACCCATAGTAATTTGCCATGCACTCCTCTTCATGTTTATTTTTCATTTTCTCCTTGCATCTGCAATGCTTGGAAAGTATTGCCACATCAACTACCTTACCAGTGTCCACACTTGTAGCTGTTACTACACCATTCAGAGATGTGTGGCCTCTCTTCTGCCAGCTTCCATCAAAAGCTACGGACAAGACTCTGCTATTATTATTTTCAACAACTGCTTCCTCAACAGCAATGGTTGAAATGGCTCTGAGCACTATGGGACTCAACTGTTGAGGTCATTAGTCCCCTAGAACTTAGAACTAGTTAAACCTAACTAACCTAAGGACATCACAAACATCCATGCCCGAGGCAGGATTCGAACCTGCGACCGTAGCGGTCTTGCGGTTCCTCAGCAGCATCTTTCATGTTTTCCTGTGCCACATCTTCTACAGCAGAGCCTATTGCAATTATGTGTTTGTTAAATTTTGAAGGTGGAGGAGGAAGGTTCATCACACCACACAACATGGCACCTGCAGCCCTGCCCTTTCCTATACACCGTAATCCATAAACCACTCTAATTTTTGTATCGTATAGTTTACCTGTATCTGCAGTAACATGTGAGGAATTGAAGAAAGTAACACTGTGTTTGCAATAACTGCACATCAACACTAATTCACAAGCAAGTCTTACATGTAAGTTTGTTTTCAATGAAACACCACATTTTCCACATTGTTTGCAGCACACATTGTTCTCCAAAACGTCTGATAATAAAGAGACGTTAATTACCTCATATTTTGTAGTCCCAGCATTTAGTTTCTTGTATTCTTCTTCAATTCCAGCTAGTTTTCTTCTTGAAGCACTTTCCGGTGTAGTGGCAGCAGTATCACTCAATGTATCACTACCAGTGTTGAGGTTAGTCGCTACTGGGACATTAGATACTGATGAAGATGAATCAGACGAATTTTTAGTACACTTTACTTTCTTGCGCCAATGTACGCGCTTTCTAAATACCTTCACACTAGGTCTTGGCATGTTGAAGGAAAGAAAACACAATGACTTCTCCACATACGACTTTCACAACAATGACATGAAGGTACTCACAAAGGAAACAATACAAATGGTGCAGAATCTATTGTCAACTGTCTAGCAGTGTAGCCAACAGAAAAGCTAACTCTCTTGTGCTCAATTATATCACTGGCAAGGCTGTCTATATCAGGTATATTTCGCGTCTCATATACAAGGTGCGGAACATCGTGTGTCGAGATTATTTTAAAAAATTATTTAAAATAGTTCTATTCACATCATCCAAATATTTTATACATGGTATTAAACGGGAGAGTCTAAATTTTTCGAAAATGCATTTACCCAAAAATCGATTTTTTCATCGAAAAACTCATTCCGTATACCCTTAAATAACGTAACTATCTGGCGAACGGTCCGGACACTTGGATGATGTCGTCCAGGATACCGAGCAGCATACGTAGCACACGCCCGTTGCTCATTTTGACCACAATAGCCATACATCAACATGATGTCGACCTTTTCCGCAATTGGTAAACGGTCCATTGTAACACGGATAATGTATCACGAAGCAAATACCGTCCGCACTGGCGGAATGTTACGTGATACCACGTACTTATACGTTTGTGACTGTTACAGCGCCATCTATCACAAAGCGAAAAAAGTGGTCCAACTAAAACATTCATATTTCTATACGTACTACATGAATATGCAATAAATAATGGGGGTCCCTATTTTAAAAAAACGCAGTTGATATCCCTTTGACCTATGGCAGCACCATCTAGCGGGCCAACCATAGCGCCGTCTGGTTTCCCCCTTCAAGCTTGACGAGTTTCGTTGTTTGTAGTTTTTCCGTTTGATGCTTATTTCGTGAGATATTTGGCCTGGTCACTATCAATGGTCCACCCTGTACATCTTTGCATACATACATAAATTTCTACACACACATACATGCCTCACATACGAACTGAACAGTCAAAGAACCTGTTGCAACTCCCTTACATCGTGTAGGGCACGCAGAAGTGCCGCGACACGCTGTGGCATGGACTAGACTAATGTCTGTAGTAGTGCTGGAGGGAACTGACACCATAAATCCTGTAGGGCTGCCCATAAATCCGTAAGAGTACGAGGTGATGGAGATCTCTTCTAAAAAGCACATCGCAATGCATGCCAGATATGCTCAATAATGTTCATGTCTGGGGAGTTTGGTGGCCAGCGGAAGTGCATGAAGTCACAAGACTATGTAGCAATTCTGAACGTGTGGCGTGCCGCATTGTCCTGCTGGAATTCCCCAAGTTCGTCGGAATGCACAATGGACATGAATGGATTCAGGTGATCAGACAAGATGCTTACGTACGTGTCACTTGTCAGAGTCGTGTCTACACGTATCAGGGGTCCCATATCACTCCAACTGCACACGTCCCACACGTTTACAGAGCCTCCACTAACCTGCACAGTCCCCTACTGATATGCAGGGTCCATGGATTCATGTTCTCTCCATACCTGTACGCGTCCATCTGCTCGATACTAGGCTCGTTCGACCAGGCAACATGTTTCAAGTCATCAACAACCCTCGCCGAGACGAGGAATAAAGCTCTCTGAGCCTTTCAAGGACATCTTTGTGAACACTTTGTTGACAGTTTGTACTGGGGGAAGAAATTCTTTCTGAACGATACTACTCCTACTAAAAAAGCAAATCAGCATTCTTTTGACTAATGATTTGCTCATTCGAGCTTTTTTTATTTTTTGGTCGAGGAGATGTCTCAGTGTGTCACTCCTTACTTCACCGCTTTGTCTCAGGATTGTACTAAAAAAAAACAGGATTCGTCAACTGTGATCACTTCATTGAACCATTCGTAGTCATTGGCAAACCCCTGAACAAAATCAATGCAGATGTTTCTTAGATTGCTCTACTGCACAGTTGTGAGGTTTTTCAGCATCAGCCTTTCACACATGCAAATCCTCGGACAAAATTTAACGTTCAGTAAAAGTGTTTAACAGGTCACCCACCGTGCTTATTGTTAACAGTCGGAATGATATCACAAGAGCACACACGCGTTCGACGTTTTCATAGGTTTTAGAAGTTAAAGGTCTCCCTTACCGAGGTTCATCTTCAACGTGTTGTCGGCCTTCCAAAAAATGACTTGGGCCAGCGAAAAACTTGTGGTATTGATAAGTAAAGCTTCCCATAGGCATGTTTCAACTTTTCAAACGCCACTCGCAGATTCCCCAAGTTTAAGAGAAAACTTGATTTCATAACGTTGCTGTAAATTGCGCTGTTCCATTTTCATAACACACAACTTCACTGACGCCGCTCTCAAAAATCTTGTGAGAGCTGTACAGAATTGAACCTCGGACTGAGCATCTGGAAGGGATTGACACACTGGTCTGGTCTATACAAATAGAACGACACAGCATTGCAGATCGCTCGCAGTGTTGTCATCTCATTACTCTTCTCACACAAGTTATTACGTAAACACGCATCGAAAAACGTTTTGCATAACCCCGGTTCCCAGAACTCCTGAAGATAGACGTTGACTGTGGATATTGTATCACAGACACAGTCCCTTTTTACTATTCAGATACATCAGTAAACCCGCCCAAAGGTGTAAACAACCATGCATGAGCAAGGCCTATTAGACGGAGGGGGTCCGACAGCTGATCAGTTCCACTCATTCCACCAGGAAGGAGGTGCACGGCTCGTGTTGTCTGTAGTTCAATCATGCCTAGACGGTCAATACTGCGGATCCATCGCGTCCCTTTGTGCCAGGAAGGGCTCTCAACTAGGGAAATGTCCAGGGTTCTAGGAGTGAAAGAAAACAATGTTGTTCGGGCATAGAGGAGATACAGAGAGACAGGAACTGTCGATGACATGCCTCGCTGAGGCCGTCCAAGGGCTACTACTGCAGTGGATGACCGCTACCTACGGATTATGGCTCGGAGGAATCCTGACAGCAACGCCACCATGTTGAATAACGATTTTCGTGCACCCACACGACGACGTGTGCGCAAGGCTGCATGATGCGCAACTTCACTTCCGATGTCCATGGCGAGGTCCATCTTTGCAACCACGACACCGTGCAGCGCGGTACAGATGGGCCCAACAACAAGCCGAATGCACCGTTCAGGATTGGCATCACGTTGTCTTCACCGATGAGTGTCGCATATGCCTTCAACCGGACAATCGTCGGAGACGTGTTTGGAGGCAACCCGGTCAGGTTGAACGCCTTAGACACATTGTCCAGCGAGTGCAGCAAGGTGGAGGTTCCCTGCTGTTTCGGGGTGGCATTATGTGGAACCGACGTACGCCGCTGGTGGTCATAGAATGCGCCGTCACGGCTATGCGATACGTGATGCCATTATCCGACCGATAGTGCAACCATATCGGCAGATATTGGCGAGGCATTCGTTTTCATAGACGACAATTTGCGCCTCTATCGTGCACATCTTGTGAATGACTTCCTTCAGGATAACGGCATCGCTAGACTAGAGTCGCCAGCATGTTCTCCAGACATGAACCCAATCGAAGATGCCTAGGATAGATTGAAAAGGACTGTTCATAGAGGACGTGACCCACCAACCACTCTGAGGGGTCTACGCCGAATCGCCGTTGAGGAGTGGGACAATCTGGACTACAGTTCCTTGATGAACTTGTGGATAGTATGCCCCGACGAATACAGACTTGCGTCAGTGCAAGAGGACGTGGTACAGGGTATTAGAGGTACCGGTGTGTACAGCAATCTGGACCACCACTTCTGAAGGTCAAGCTGTATGGTGGTACAACATGTAATGTGTGGTTTTCATGAGCAATAAAAAGGGTCGAAACAATGTTTATGTTGATCTCTATTCCAATTTTCTGTACAGGTTCCGGATCTCTCGGAACCGAGATGATGGAAAACATTTTTTGAAGTGTGTATGTAACACAGACACGTAACACATCTATACGAGGGCAGGTTGATAAGTCTGGTAAAACAAACAAAAAAACATATTTGTTTCGTAGACAGTTCACCTTACTTCCCGACATTGTTTCCTTTGACGCACAGACATGTGATCCAGCGATCTTGCAACTTTTTCTCCCAATCACAAGAATAGGGCCTGTCAGACTCCAAAATACTCGGTGACTGCAAGTATCATTTCCTCATATGATCAAAATTCCTTGTCAGCAAGCGAAAGTTTCAAGGTAGAGAAGAAAAAGAAGTGTCTTCGGGCTACGTATGGTGAATAGCGTGGATGAGGAACCAATTCGAAGCCCTGTTCATTCATTTTCGCCATTCTCTATGCGGGATATTATGCACTCACTCAGTTAAAATGCCTACGGTCTCAGAAATCTCACGATTTTTTTATTCGCCGTTACCATATCACGGATTGAGAATGGTTTCGTTTGTGGATACCTCAATTTTACGTCCACAGGGCGCTTCATCTTCGCTGCTTGTGTGACAACGTTTAAGTTCAATAACCCAGAAGTAAATGATCAGTGACTGTGCAGAATCACTGTGAACTTCATCGAGTTCTCTTTTCATCTGTGTAGGAGTCCAACTCCTCAAATGAAAAGGTTTAATACCAGAACAAAACTAGGTTTTGTCCATTTTCAATCGCAGTTGACATACAGACCAATTCAGACAGCTCTCAACAATGAACTATATGGTGTAAATTGTTGAAATTCTTCACACGATCTTTGGAATAGACAAGCTTGCTAACACAAATGCGCAACAAAATTTCCCATCCTTTTATGGAAATTTACTGCACTTCTCAAACCATCCTTGTACATATGCATACATACCTACATAATTTACACATAAACACATGTATACGTATTTACACGTTCACACTTACATACACTATGTATATGTACACATCTGCAGGGTGTTTATTTTGACTGAATACATTGAAATATCTCGAAAAACTACACATCAGATCTAAGTCTAGTGCAACTACACTCGACCCACATCCCACTGCGTGCGTGGGCGGGGGAAGACGGGGGGGGGGGTGGTCAGGGCACGACGGCACCTTTGAAATCTTCAATGTGAACCACTGTTTTCTATTGCAGATTACGATCCTATGGCAAAATCTACATACGTTTTGTGTGAAGCTTGTTTCGCCAAATATGGTGCTGTAATCAGCTGAACAGAAATACAGCAATGGATACCCATGGCATGTACCCCACCTCCATGCACTAGAGTAGGACAGGCCAGTACTTCGTAACTTCTAATTCGCAACGTTGTATTCCTCCGATGTATTGGGCAGGGAACTAGTTATGCGCCACTGTGGCCGTGGCTCGAGGCAAATGCTACTCTACTTTTCCAATTATAGTTAAGTATTCAAACGTAGTACCACCAATTTCAATACACTTAGTGATTCGCTTTTCAAATGACCATACACAGGACAGAAGTATATCTTCAGGAAGGTCAGCACAGGCATTACCGATGCCGTTGACCACGTCTGCATGGCCTGTTGGCACGCCTTATCTTTCAGATGTCCCCACAGAAAGAAATCTGACGACATCAAATCCGGCGACATCAAATCCGGCGACATCAAATCCGGCGACATCAAATCCGGCGACATCAAATCCGGCGACATCAAATCCGGCGACATCAAATCCGGCGACATCAAATCCGACGACATCAAATCCGACGACATCAAATCCGACGACATCAAATCCGACGACATCAAATCCGACGACATCAAATCCGACGACATCAAATCCGACGACATCAAATCCGACGACATCAAATCCGACGACATCAAATCCGACGACATCAAATCCGACGACATCAAATCCGACGACATCAAATCCGACGACATCAAATCCGACGACATCAAATCCGACGACATCAAATCCGACGACATCAAATCCGACGACATCAAATCCGACGACATCAAATCCGACGACATCAAATCCGACAACATCAAATCCGACAACATCAAATCCGCGACCTAGCGAGCCAGTTAATAGGGCTATCTCTTCAGATCCACTGACCAGTATAAACGCTGTCTAATACCTCCTGTGCTTCAGTTGGGTAATGCGCTGGGCAACCGTCATGCTGAAATCATATACGTTGTCGGACGTTCAGGACAACATGCTGCAGTAGCGCCTGTAGTTCTTGTTCCAAAAACGTTCGATATTTGCGTTCATTCACGTGCAGCCGATAAAATATGTACCAATGAATTTTTTTCCGCATGATGTCACATCAAACGTTAACCGAGCAAGGACTTTGATGGTCAACTTGTCAAAACCAGTGGGGACTGCCTAAACTCCAGTAATGCATGTTACGCCAGTTAACTCCATCGCGGTTTGTGAAGGTAGACTCATTGGAAAACAGTACCTCAACAAAGAATATTGGGGTAGTCTGCATTTGTTGACGTGCCTGTTCACAAAGCACTATGCTGTTATGGAAACCGGCGCCATGAAGTTGTTGATGCAGTGTCACGTGGTATGGATGATACTCATGACGATGCGGTATTGTGACGACACTACCTACGGGCTTACCAGACTCGAGGTGTAATTGCCGGGCGCGTATGTGTGCGTTGCGGTGCACTGCCACTAGTACAGGTATCCATTACCTTCTGCTGCAACACGTTTGCTTCGTTTCCTTTTGCCGGTCGGTGCGCTGCCATCAGACAGAAAGCGTTCACAACGTGTGAAAGAGCCAACGACAGCGTGCTCTCTCTAGAAAATGCTCGACATTTATCCTACATTCTCTTTAAATTAGGTTCATTCCAGTTTTTTCTTCTGTGGTTGCAATATTCATCGTCCGCTTGCACGTCTGTTCTCCAAATGACTGGAAGCGGTGCAGGCAATAAACACTGCGCAAATATTGTAGTGTTTAGACCCACTCTATGTTCCGCGACTGAACGATACGTAAGCTCCGGTCGCAATGTACTGCCTGTTATGATAGGTCGTAGTTCGCTACACAGCCATGATGGCACGTAGAGTAATCACTTGTTCAATGTGCTGGAAGAATACAACCTCGTGAATGGGTTTCCAGTTAGAAATTACTAAATACTGGCCCGTCCTACCCTTGCTGCATGGAGGTGGGGTCACGCGTGTCACTGTGTAGCGTATCGTAAATTAAGATTCTGTGCCAGTTCCTGTTCTTCCAATTTGTCGCGACACAAAGAAAATGATTCACACATATGCAGGTTTTGCATCGTAATCTGCAATAAAAATGGGGTTTTCCATTGAAGATTTATAATTTGTCACCCACCACCGAAGTACGGGTTGGGGTAGCAGGTTGAGTGTGGTATCGCTGGATGCTCCCCTCTGATACAGACGAAGCAGAACTATAAGTTTTTTGATCTGAAGTGTAGTTTTCGAGATATTTCGATGTGTTCAGTTAAAATTAACACCGTTTATGTACACATACATTCATATATGTACATAGATACCTATGTATATACACTGGTGTCGAAAATTAAAACAACAAACGGAAATTTTGCAAGGCTGCGTTTATTTTGCCACGAAACAGTATAAACGGGTGATAGAAAAGTAGAAGCAATGTAAAGAATACAGAACATAAATAATTGCAATATGCATAACATAGAAATATGGGAACACGTGAGGCAATAATGACCCTACGACGTATCTTAGAAGCTAAATTAAGGAAAGGCAAACCTACATTTCTAGCATTTGTAGACTGAGAGAAAGCTTTTCACAATGTTGACTGGAATACTCTCTTTCAAATTCTGAAGGTGGCAGGGGTAAAATACTGGGAGCGAAAGGCCATTAACAATTTGTACAGAAACCAGATGGCGGTTATAAGAGTCGAGGGGCATGAAAGGGAAGCAGTGGTTGGGAAGGGAGTGAGACAGGGTTGTAGCCTCTCCCCGATGTTATTCAATCTGTATATTGAGCAAGCAGTAAAGGAAACAAAAGAAAAATTCGGAGTAGGTATTAAAATTCATGGAGAAGAAGTAAAAACTTTGAGGTTCGCCGATGACATTGTAATTCTGTCGGAGACAGCAAAGGACTTGGAAGAGCAGTTGAACGGAATGGACAGTGTCTTGAAAGGAGGATATAAGATGAATATCAACAAAGGCAAAACGAGGATAATGGAATGTAGTCGAATTATGTCGGGTGATGCTGAGGGAATTAGATTAGGAAATGAGACACTTAATGTAGTAAAGGAGTTTTGCTATTTGGGGAGTAAAATAAATGATGATGGTCGAAGTATAGAAGATATAAAATGTAGACTGGCAATGGCAAGGAAAGCGTTTCTGAACAAGAAAAATTTGTTAACATCGAGTATAGATTTAAGTGTCAGTAAGTCGTTTCTGAAAGTATTTGTATGGAGTGTAGCCATGTATGGAAGTGAAACATGGACGATAAATAGCTAAGAAAAGAAGAGCATAGAAGATTTCGAAATGTGATGCTACAGAAGAATGCTGAAGATTAGATTGGTAGATAACATAACTAATGAGGAGGTGTTGAATAGAATTGGGGAGAAGAGGAGTTTGTGGCGCAAGTGGACGAGAAGAAGGGACCGGTTGGTAGGACATGTTCTGAGGCATCAAGGGATCACAAATTTAGTACTGGAGGGCAGCGTGGAAGGTAAAAATCGTAGAGGGAGACCAAGAAATGAATACACTACACAGATTCAGAAGGATGTTGGCTGCAGTAGGTACTGGGAGATGAAGCAGCTCGCACAGGATAGAGTAGCATGGAGAGCTGCATCAAACCAGTCTGAGGACTGAATAAAACAACAACATGCATAACGATAGACAAAAATTTTCTTCGTTTTTTTTTTCAACTTAACAGGTTTGCACACACATTCCAACAACTGGTTAATGTGCTCACTATGAGGTGTGACCACTTCCGGCTGCAACACAGGCCCGAAAACGAGGGGGCGTGCTCTAAAGGATGTCACGAACATCCTGAACAGCTGATCACAAGTCTTGGAGAGTGGTTGGTGGATGCTGACATGATGCAACCTGTGCCCCCTAGTGCATCCCAGACATGCTCTATGGGATTCAAATAGGTACAGTGAGCAGGCCACGCCAAGAAAACATGAACCACCTGTCCTCTATGAGCTCGAGCATCATCATCCATCAGTAAGAAGTCTGGGTTCACATCATCTCGCAACAACCACACGTGAGGTCCCAAGATTTCATCACGATATCGACAGCAGTTAAACTTTGCTGATTCACCGATGCTATTTCATGAAGAGGTGTTCAAAGCGATCCACATAATCCCTTTGCTCACACCATTGGGGATCCTCCTCGATTCTGGTCTCTTTCCACAATGCTTGGGTCCTGAAAACGTGTTCCACGTTCCTTCCAGATTTAAATGCTTGGAGAACCGCTTTCTAAGCCAAATCGTTACTAATCTGTGAGAAGAGCATTGGCCCCCCTCTTCGACGTCCAGGTGCTATGTTGACGACTGCACTCTAGACGTTCCCTTCTGAGAAGACGCCTCAGAGGTACATACACAGCAGGTATCTGACAATAAAGGCCTCCTATCACGGTTTGTCTCGATATAACAAGTCCAGTGGATGCTGCGAGGTCAAATCCCAGTTGCCGTGCAGTATTAAGGCAGTACTCTCGTGCCGTTACTCCTAAATAACGCTCCTCTCTTTGTTATATTACACATGCGCGGCCCTGCCCTGGTCTTCAGGATAATGTTTCAGTCTCTATAAATTGTCGCCACATCCGAGAAACAACAGAACAGTTCTCATAAAGGCACTGGGACACATCAGTTAACGACTGTTCTGCTTCCATTCTTCTTCTGGCCCTCCACCGCAGAGTGTCTGGCAGGCGTCGTCTTTGTGCCACACCACACCGTCTATGACGGTGTGCGCACAGACTGCGGGTGTGGGGCTACCTGGCACACACGATCCCGTTTCATAGGCGCCCTGACATCATCATTGGCGTGGTTGTCCACTGGCCAGAATGCCACCTTCTGTGCAGAACACGATTGTACAGACATCTGTAGACAGTTTGTACGAGTATACCGTGAATTAGACACAAAATGGAGCAAAAGCGGTTTGCTCTTTTAATTTTGGTCACCAGTGCCACACACACACACACACACACACACACACACACACACACACACACACACACACACACACACACACACACTTACAACATTCACTGATAACACGTCATTCAGTGCATTGGTAAACAGTAATCATCATACCCACCAGCTTTGTATGTAGTGGCAACGTGAAGAGAGTTTGATTATACTTGCAATCTCATGTACTCGTTGTCCACTTGTACACGACAACAGACTCAAGTGACGAGTTTTCATTTAAATGAGCAGTGTGAATAATAACAATAAATTAAGAGTTACCATAAGGGCAAAGAAAATGGAAATGTAGTAAGTGGTGTACTTTTTTTTCCTTTCATCGGTTGGGGCAGGGGGAGGTTTGTCAGTCAGAAAAGGTTTTGTAAAGGTTTCACGTTATGTGTTAAGATTGTAGGAGATCATTAAGATTTCTCACTCTCAAATACTGGATGAATATGTTTTGTTCAATTTACACTCTGTGAGTTAGACGGCCTCAGGACGTATATACACATTTTCTAAATACCTCACTTATTGTGTTGAACCTTTAACATAAAATTATATTTTTTAATAAGTCATCTTTATAATTATTAACTGAACTGGACTAAAAACACACGAAAACGAATTACGAAAAAAAAATCTCAAAAATCGAAACTGAAAAGGATGTGGTTCATATGTATACTGAAAGACTGCATTTTAATCTTAGACTAAAAATCTGGCTTTGGATTTTTGCAGTGAAGTGTACCTTCGTGAATCAATGCATGTTAACTAAAACATAACCTTTTGGGTGAAATAAACTATCTGTATCGAGAGTTTCGATCTTGTACATCGACTGTGGTATTTCAGGATGCTTTTCAACGAAACTGTCAAAAAATAGAGTGGGTAGCACTCTCATATCAAGCTTTGCAATATTAGTCCAAACCCTGTTACACTGCTGCGAATAAGCGGTATTTCAGTCTTCAATAAATGTTAGTATTCCTGAGAATCATCTGGGAAAGAGAAACCAAATAAAAAACTTTAATCATACGAAGAAACCTAAACTCAAAATATCAGTGTGGAAACAGAGGGATAATTTAAAGCAACTTTATGTAGTAGTCGAAAGTGTCTGTTATGTCACATCAGATCCAACTACTATTACGCCAAAATTCAGGTTGTTACGGACAAACAGTCTTCCTTATGTAGTAGTCGGTTAGGTATCGATCGAATTATTACAACTTATCTTTGATTTGCGGAAATGACAGAGAATTCAGTAGCATTATGTCACATATGTCAGATTCTGTACAAAATGTGCAACTGATTTAGCCCCTCTTTTAACCACAATACACCATAGGCCCCTCGAACAAAAGCCTAAGTTCCATCGTTGGAAGAGTTCACATATCTGCATGAGGGATAACAGAAACCTTCGTTATATGCTTAGTTCAAACATAATGAAGTATTAAGTTTCCTTTAATTTACGTCTATGGTCACAAACTTTCTGTTAACAGATTACCGGTTTCGGTCTTTAATGACCATCATCAGATCTGTTTCATAAAAACAAAGTCCTAATGTACTGCAGCCATAGTGGCTGCAGTTTTTATGAAACAGATCTGATGACGGTCATTAAAGCTCGAAACCTGTAATCTGTTAACAGAAAGTTTGTGACCATAGACGTAAATTAAAGGGAACTTATTACATATATGGGTCACTGTTTTTTCGCGACGATGTCGCAGCTTGTGAAAGTAATGAAGTATCTCGAAACAGAACACCAACCAGCAACGATTCCGAAAACATCGGGCATAGCAAATTCTACCCATGCTTTTCTCACCTGACATCCTGAGAAGCTTACATCAAGGTGATCACGTAGCTGAAGAATTTCATATCCGAATAGCATCTAATAGAGTACCATCCCAGTACGCCATAGGTGTATCGTAAGAATTATTTTATGGGGGTATTAAACAAAATTTATGGCTTGACTGAAGATTTCTCAGTAGGAAGGACGCAGAAGTCCGTCAAAAGCTCACTATTGTAGATCGTCTAGAAAACGCTGCCTGAACGACGTCGGAACAGTTTTTTTTGTCCCAGAGGTGTTGTCTAACTCTCACAGCACGCTGCCTGAACGACGTCGGAACAGTTTTTTTTGTCCCAGAGGTGTTGTCTAACTCTCACAGCACCAAGCGTCCAACTTTTTTCAAACAGCCACGTAATCTACCTCATACAGACTACGCAAGCAGATCGCATTCCGATCTTTTGCATGTGATAGCTTCGTGCACCACTATTATCACTATACTAACATAATTTTAAGTAACATTGTTTTCCGAAATAATTGCCGTTTTGTAAAGTTCGCTTTATGTGCGGCAACTGTTGTATTTTTATTTATGTCACTGGTGGATTTACTCCCTTTGTATAATGTGTTGTTGTTGTTCTCTTACTGCCTGTCCACTGTGCTTTCCCAAGCTGCAGACCTTCGATCGAGTTCCTTGCGATATGGCTTCTGAATATTCTCTCTTTCTCTTCCTCTGCAGAAACAGCGTCGCTTAGTTCATCCACAAAGCACTACACCGCCAATTTCTCGAATGAGATGGCACAGTCGTAGCACAAAGGACATTCCAGGTATAGATTTTCTGTTCTTTCGGAAAATCAAGTAAGGAAAATGCGTGGATGGTTCCTTTCAAAAGGACAACACCAATGTCATTCCCCTCCGCTGCTATGTTTCTAAGAAGTTTTGATGCTAAAGGGATGATGAATCCCAATGCTACTTCCTTTCCATTCCAGTTTCCCCTACCAACAGCTATCTCTCCTCACTACTACCCTACTGATGACACACACGCAGGTCCATGCATATTTTATACTTGAACGCTTGACACACATTTTTAAATTACAACAAATACCTAAAATGTTCCCATTCGAGAGTTCCAATGCTACCACCAACGGTTCTGTTATCAGTTCTTAAAACTGTGGAAACGGTAACAACACTTGTTAAATCACGTCCCTCAACGTATACTGTTAAATGAGCGAGATATTATTTAATCTCACCTGATTTAAAGTTTGCCTACATTTATTCCTATCCCAATACAATCTCCACACTTGACATCCTCAGTAATCAACAACACATATTACAGTCCTTGTCTTCCTTTCTAAATTTCGTCCTAAACAGATCCCTCTACTTCGGTATCCTATGCAAATAATTTCATACATATATGAAAACTTGGCAGTATCCAAGAAATTGTTTTTTTTTTTCATTTATCATCACAAACCAATAACATGCTATATCAATGTCTTCATGGACTCTACAATCATTTGAATACATGATGATGTATATAATATTACTCTTTTGTCATCGCTGTTGCTAATTTTCAAGATTCGTATTTACATCTGTAATACAAATCATGTTATTCATTTTCAAAATAGAGAACTTAACCTTTCATCGTAATTCTTTATTCATTGTAGCTTTTTGTTGCAAGTGTCAAAAGACAAATTGTTCTGCTTACAAAAATGTTGAGTATTGATGTCTGAAATAAGTTTGTTACTGATCTCTGAAGTTCCATGAAGCAAACACATTTAGTTATAAGAAAAAGGATCTACAGCTGAAAGTCAGTCGAACAGACTTACATTCACAGTTCCTAGACCCGCTAGTTTCTCTTCCTCCTATTCTTAGCTTAGTGAATTCTAATTTTATCCAATTGCAGACCACCAGTGACCAAACTAAATTGTTGCTGCGTATGAAACCAAAGTATAGCATTAAATTTCAAATGGAATTAGAAAGAGAACATAGTCAAGGAAGACAGAGCATGTTTCACTGTGACTAGTGCCAAATAGTGTACAAGGCAGCAACTAGGTCTAAAATAGAATACCTTTATTATCTCACAATGACTGGTTTTCAGCTGATGATCTCATTACATGTGAAAGGCCACAAATATCTCATTTAATGATTATGAATAGCTAATTATTCCCTATTGAAAAGTTCAGAATATCGTTTTTTATAGTTACTGGGCATTTCAGTGCTTTGAACGAATTTACTGCCTACAGATTTTCAGTCTCGTTACTGACAAAGCATAAGTCTGCTATTACTGAATTACACTATATTTTGGTGTATTTGATTGTTTCAAATGAAAGAAATAGGAAAAGTCATTTATCCCTCCCCTCTAAAAAAAAGCCATACCACTAATTGTGACCTTTAATTTTATGATGAATAATCACATTTAGTTGAGAAACATTTGCAAAAGCATAACAACATACTTATATTTGCACAAGCATTCTAACTTTCTTTATGGGTTGCTTATAGCACTCTATGCATACTAGAACATTATTTCACACTCATCCATCATGTCCAATACAGCTGCAGTAATCAGACACAATAAAAACAGAATTACACTATGAAAAGAAGAGACTTGTACTTAGCCTTTACAAACAAAAATCTTCAATATTTTAAAAAAATTGATTTTGAATAAAAGATATAGATCTTATTAGGACTGCAAAATTATGACAGCAGCAGTGAAGGACATTTTACACTATTTAACTTGAATTTCAATAAACATAAGCACCAAGAACACACAAAGGAAATAAACTGTTTTAAAAATAGGTTGACATAGTATAGATGTAGCTTGCCTTCTTCTTAGAATTCTCTTCTGTACGCCAGTAGTTACTGCAAATTAGTCCATTCACACCATATTCAGTGTACTTTAGTGTTTTTTAGATGAAAACCCATACACATTTTCTGGTTATTTAATAAAAAATACGATCACATCAATATTTGTAACTCGCTACTGTAATGTGAACGGCTGCCTTCTTTTTATTTTGATTATTGTGAATGTGAACATATGTAAATTTCCCTTGATGCATTGTGTTTCCCCAACCCTGCAATGCGATGTGCTGTTCTCCTCTGTATACCTTGTTCTTCACGTGCTAATGCTTTTTATATTCTTTTGACAGTTATGTAGCAAGAACTTGGACAAAGGATGGACTGTTAATACTTTCAGTGTACTGTACGGACTGTCATGAATGTATTGAAAAGTTATTCCTGAACTGTAACCTTAGTCGTGGTGTTACTTGTCATGTTGTGTGCATTGAGTATAAGCAAGATGGCAGTGGTGACAAAAACATTAGGCAATATTTCTATCGATACTTAGGCTATGTTTTGAATCAAGTAAGTCGTGCTTTTTGATTGCTTTTCTAGATTAAATTACTTAGATGTAGGTGTCAATATGACACAAACGTCTTTTCTATTGACTGTCTAAATTTATTAAACTTTTCATTAGCAGCTTTTAATCAGCCATTTTCAGGATCGTGACCTAACTAATAAATAGAAAAGACATAACGTAAGTAAATTTAATTTTTTAATTGCAACTTTAGAAATTGTTGTACTTACTATCTCTAAAGCACAAAAATTTTTAAACAGTTGATAGCCTTTTAGTACTAGACTAATAATTGTGCACATAAAGTATCGTTATGGCAGTTAACAGATTGTTTTTGTTATTTTACAAATATTGGTAAGTTAGATAGATTGACTCAACTAATCCCTTCAATGAACTAAAAAGATATAACACAAGCCATAACGATAACTTTTTAAATAGTCAAATCATTTGTGTAGGTAATTCAGAAAGTAATAAACTACTGTCTAAAGTGCATTACATATAATCAGTTAAGTTATTCATTGTAAGAACAAATACAAAAGATTTTCTGAATTACCTACTTCTATGATTATATTTGTAGCAGTTATCAAAATTCTGCAATTGTCTGAGATGATTACTAACAATGCATTCGAACTGACTGGTATAGTTGCATGGAAAATGCTTCGATCTGTAAAATTTTAAGAGTTTACTCACTGATTTAGGTGAAGAAAAGCAATTACACACAGCAACAATAATTTTCTGACCATTCAGTTTTATTAGATTAATGTAACATATAGTTTTAAAGTAGATATAGAGCCATAGTGATTACATGAGACACTGAAGTATCATGTAGAGACATTTCCCATTCTCTGAAAACTCAATTTCTCCTCAATGAAACTGCTTCCACTGTAGGCCAAGCAAATTTTTGCTGCTCTTAGGATGTACCACCATTTGTAGAAACTTTACAGAACTGATGGTGGTACAAAGTACAAAATTATTTGCAATTAAAAGCGCGTTTGTTCGCGTGTCTAGAGAAAGCAAAATTGATAAAGTTTTAGACGCTAGGCATCATCACTGCTCTCTTGCTGCATTTTGTAGTAGTCTCCTTGTAAGTTTAATGTCGTAGCTGCAGTGGGTGTCTTGCTGTGTATTACCTGTTTGGTGAGTGTTCTGTAATCCTGTAGATATCATACCATATTATCTGGCTTTCCTTCATCTCCTTGTTATTTTCCCTTGTTTGTATCTCTTTAGCTAAAATTCTACTAAAAATTAGCGATAAAATTTTCTGCATTCTTGCTACTCATAAAAATAGTATTTTGACTAGTATTGTTGTAGCTTGTTTGTTGGTGTGCAGACAGTGTCTTTACTGTTCCTATAGAGTCCTGTGATGTATCCATCATGTACATTAATAATGTTCACAAAATGAAGAAACACAGTAATTTTATTAGCTTTCTCTGTACTCAGTAATAATATTGGTAGCTTCTTTTCCAATTTAACATACTTCGTTTTGACATGTGTTCATACAAGTACATGAAACAGAACATTCTTCTTCATCCTGTATTGTTCAATAGTGAAATGATTTCAATTTATTTACTTCCACAACATAAAACACCTTTAGCATCATGCCGTGATGCCAATAGTTCAAAACAAATCTGTCTAGAATGAGACATGAATACTATAATATTGATTTTATAAGCAGTGTGTCACAAGTTCTTGACTTAAATGCTAACTCTTATTTCAGAAAAAATAAATAAAAGTTCTCTAAGCTACTGACAAATAGCATTTGCTTTCAAATGAACTAGGTCATCCAAATTCACTCCTGTAATATGATGTGGCATGTAATGTGATTAAAATTCTTCAAATTCCTGTAGAGTAGATGTATGCTGCATGTTACCAAAGTTATGGTTTTTTTTCCTATCTTCTAGTATGTATGATACTTGGTAATTCATGTTCAAATAAAAAGTATTTGCATGGATGCATATTATTATTATGAAATTCGTTGTGTAATGTATTTATGTATGTTTCTATGTGTAACCCTGTGTTTTATGTTTTTGTTTTAAATGTAGTCTGTGTTTTATGTTCTACATAAATCTGTGTTAGATCTAGGTTTTGAAATTTCTCCCCTAGTAATAGAGGATACATAGTGAGCAGTGAATGTTATATGACACTTTTTATTGCTCTGTTTCCTCCTTACCAAAACAGAACAGAAACCATAACACAATATTAAATTCCTATAGCAAAAATATTTGTTTACTTCTGTATACCAAATGTAAAATACATTAACAAAGTCATCGTTTTTAATAGGGATCAGACAAGAAAAACATGATTTGTTCTCCAGTCCATATTCATCATGTAAGAGCTAAAGGTTTTTGATAGTGTACTGCCCCCCATACAGGTATCGTATTATGCTTGCTTAGAGCTGTTGTATTTATTATCAGTTAGTTCCCTATTCTAGCAAAGTAATCTACACAAATTATTTATTTTTCTCAATACAATAATTTACAGTACTCTGTAAAGTTCACTCATGTAAAGTTCATGATATTGACATATTGCCACATAAGCCACCCAGTTTTACTTTCCCATTTGCTGACTACTGAAAGGTGTCTACTGCATCCTAATGCACACCACCTACCCATATGCAAACTGACACACATGGTAGGAAGCGAAAGCAATTAGTTACATTACACTGATAAACTGAAATGTATTCTAAAGATTTTTTTGCACTATTCCATCTCTCTTATTGAAGAAATACAAGTCCCCCTCTATTGATGTAGCTTCTATTTATAAATAAATGTAATTATTAAGTCACATCCTTTTCCTTTCATTTGTCTGTAACTATTAGACACAGGTCTATTCGTCAGTGGATTTCAGACCATATGGCCATTTTCAAATCATCAATGCATCACACTTATTAGAAAAATGCACATAAAGTCCACGTCAATCCACAAAATGTAGCTGCTGCCTGCATACATGAAACTGATTTGGTAATAAATACCTGGGAGCAGCTGATGTAATTGTGAACAGATATGGATGTGGTGTGGGCTTTGTCTTAGTTATCTACACGGACTGATTGCTTGAAACTGTCCGCAGAGACTGAAATCGACTGGCTATCTTGTGTTAGCCAGTTAAACTTTTGTGTAAAACTAGACCCAAATAAAGTATATGATATAACTTAATTTTATGCAGGCTGTGATTCCTGCACAAAGATATTATTTTTAAAGACAATAACAGTGTCTTTCAAAATACTTGCATTTCCTCCATTCTGATTCACTGAAATGATCGAATTCTCTTTTCAGTAATTCTAAACTTGTATACGGAACAAGCAAAACATTTCAGGAGAAATGATAAATAAAATATATATGCAATATGACTAATGATAAACTCAAGGAATGTCAGGCTTCGAAATGCATGTTTATTATCTGCTTACATTAACTTAAGTTCAAAAGGAAAACAGTGACATTGTCAGAAACAGTTATGTACATGAAAGATTAGTTGAACCAAATGATTTGTATGTTGAAAAGCGTTAATAAGATGAACAATAAAAGTAAAACAACAGTAATGGAGTGAACTCAATCAGATGATGCTCCAGTAATGAGGATATGAAATGGAGACTGGCAATAGCAAAAAAAAAGTGTTTCTGTAAAATAGATTACTAATTTATTTGTGTAGAAAGTCGTTTCTGAAAGTATTTGTCTCGATCGCAAACTTACGTAAAAGTAAAACGTGTACACTGGTAAGTAGGGACTGGAAGATGACAGAGTGTTTGTAACCTTCAGTTGAAAATTTACACCATGCAATCACTGATGTGGCTTCGTTTGCAGTACATATAATTACTGTTGTTTGTGTTTTAAAATTGAAGAAATATGCCTAGTTTGCATATTTCCATTTCGTAGTGAGCTACGTAATCATTTATTTTGGATGACAGGGTGGCAACTCACCCTGAAGAGATAATTTTTTCTAAACACAGAAGTGTATAACATGAGTTATTTCTCTTGTAACTTTCATTATATACGACAGAGACCTCTTTAAAAATATTAGTATTTTGACAACCGCTTCTCGATATTTACGTTCACGGATGTCCTTCGTCAATACCAATACATCTCATTTCTCAAAATATAGTGCACTGCGTGACTATAGTATTATATTGTTGTGCGAAACTCAGCTTGCCCTTTTCTTCCATATATCCCACGAACCATGTGTGAAGGGCAGCAGAAGATTCCGTCTTGCTAGATTTCCACCCGAAACGTTTGACATGATGCACCATGCTGGCGAATTAAGAGCGTACAGGTTAGGTTCCCAGATATGTAAGTGGGTCAAAGACTTCTTAATTAATAGGATCCAGTACATTGACCCAGATGGTGAATGTTCATCAGGGACAAGGGTACAGATTGAGTGACCAGGGAAGGCATCAAGTCGAGTGACTTGAGGAGAATACAGGATGAATTGCTCCAAATGCAGACGAATGTAAGTTAACACAGGAAAGACAGTCCCATAACGTTCGAATACAGCATCATTAGCGTGCTGGTTGACACAATCAACTCAACTAAACATCTAGGCGTAACTCTGCAGAGAGATCTGAAATGCAACGAGCTCATAAGGGTCGTAGTAGGGAAGGTCGCCTTCGGTTTATTCTGAGAATAAGTGTAGCTCATTTATAGAGGAAACCGTGTATCTAATACTAGTGCGAGCTATGCTTGAGTAGTGCTCAAGTGTTTCGGATTACCACAAGGTCAGATTAAAGGGAGACATTGACGCAATTCAGAGGCGAACCGCTATATCTGTTGCTGGTAGGTGCGATGAACGCGCGAATAACGGATGTTTCGTGAACTCAAATGGGAATCATGGGAGAGAAGGCGACGCTCTTTTCGTGAAACACGATTGACAAAATTTAGAGAACGATTCTTCTGCCCCCAGCGTCCATATCACATAAGGACCAGGAAGATAATAAAGTAAGATAAGAGAAATTAGGGCTCCTATGGAGGCATATAAACAGTCATTTTCCCGTCGTTCTTTATGTGAGTGGAAAAGGAAGGGAAACCACTGTTAGTGGTATAAGATGTCCTCCGCCATCCACCACACAGGGACTTGCGGAGTATCTATGTAGACGTAGAGCACTATCAAAGATTTCAATAGTGTAACATTATAACAGGGAGGAGTCAAAACAAGAGCACACCATTATTCAGCAACTTCCCAATACTTGTTAAATGTCTTGGGGGAGTTAAGGAACTTCCTGCTTGGGCAACCCTTTCAATTCCACTAAAAGAGTATCTTCACAGCATCCCTTGAAGTTAATGTTTTTGGCTACAATACAATAAGTATCAGCACAGTAGTGTTATATCGTAATATTAAGTCATTTCATTATAGTGCTCTAAAATAAAACGTACTTTCCTGACTCGTTACACTCCATAGACATCTATCCACGGGAGCCCCATGGACTGTGAATGACTTACATGCAGGTAATAAAACGTAACGGTTCAGACATTTAATGTAAGCGACTCATTCTAACGTTGCAAGCTCAACCTACTATACAGGGTATCAATTTTAAATTGACAAACCAGAATAACTCAAAAAAATAAGCTTCACACGAAAAAATGTGTAGAATCCAAAGCTGATAATTTTCGAGGGGGACATTTGCTGCAGCTAAAATTAGCCCGCACCCCTGATCCCTGGGGGTGGGGCTCGAGGCAACTTTAAAATTTCAAATGGGAACCCCCATTTTTTATTGAAGAATCAGATTCTACATAAAAAAAAACTACGTACATTTTGTGTTAAACATTTGTTTTGATTCTTGGTAGTTGGCGCTGTAATTCAAGAAAATCCATGTTCTCATTTTTGCATGGAAAATGGTTACGGATAAATAAAAAAAAAATACTTACTTACTTCGTAATTTTTCATTCGCTAAAACTAAAACTCTCCCTCTCTCCCCAAAGAGAGGAATTAGAGTCCTACAAATGTTGACCCAAATACTAATTTTATCCGCAGATTCGGGTAAGTTTTGTTTTTAGATGAGCGGTAGTCACTAAGCTTTGATTTTCATATCGAAAAAAGTAAGTCATGTAATTATTTTTGTCTGTATACGAGTATACAGTAGTATAGCTCGCCACAAGGGAAGCCAAAAAAAAATTGGCACGGTCCATCCCCACTTCGACAATGGGACAAGACAGTGACACTCGAACCTGACGCGGAAGTAACGTTTCTGTTACTCAATGCGATCACCACAGACAGCAAAAAAAAAAAAAAATGGCTCTGAGCACTATGGGACTTCACTTGTTTGGTCATCAGGCCCCTAAAACTTAGAACTACTTAAACCTAACTAACCTAAGGACATCACACACATCCATGCCCGAGGCAGGATTCGAACCTGCGACCGTAGCGGTAGCGCGGTTCCAGACTGTAGCGCCTAGAACCGCTCGGCCACTCTGGGCGGCTCCACAGACAGCACTCAGCGCAGTAAGCTGCGAGGGACACCAGCTTTGTTACTTTCACTCGCAGCAATGTGAGCTGTCTTCTCGGTTCCTGTCTATAACCACACTCACGGAAATCGCGACATGTTCGGAAATAAACTGTGAAATATTTGTGACAAGCAAGGAATATACTCCGCCCAAAAGAATTAGGGGATCACCACTCTGGGCGTCTGCCACACTCCATTGTGATACAATTGAGAACTGAGTATGTTAGCGAATTATACCTTCATCTGTCGTAAGTACACAACGAAACCTCATTACATCCTTGTTCGTTTACATAAAAAGAACTGAAATGTCCGTCAGGCATGGAAATCGAAGTGGAAACAATCATTGATCCTGGGTGCTGTTCATTGGACTTTGAGATCTTCAGTAGCTGTGAGCGTCTGTCACCACCCAACACGTACGTAGCTTGCTCCGTATAATTATGTCCGTTCCCAGTTCTTCAATGAGAGCCCAAGAGAATTTCTGGAGAGTCTGTGATGGGGATGATCACGAACCCGTCTATCGAGTATTTCCCACAAATGCACGATGGGGTTTACGTCAGGATTCATCATCGGCCATTCCATTACTTCAGCGTCCAGGCTTCATAAGACATCCCTGCTGACGCCCGATAGACAGGCACTGGCATTAGAAGGAATTCAGGGCCACCACAAATACAACAGCATATTCGGAAATAAACTGTCAACATTCTTTTGTATCACCTCTTCTCAAAAACTTCGATTCTCGCCTTTTCTGGTTTACCTACTGTCCATGATTCACTACCATACAGTGCTGTGCTCCAAACAATATACAGGGTGGTCCATTGATCGTGACCGGGCCAAATATCTCACGAAATAAGCGTCAAACAAAAAACTACAAAGAACGAAACTCGTCTAGCTTGAAGGGGGAAACCAGATGGCGCAATGGTTGGCCCGCTAGATGGCGCTGTCGTAGGTCAAACGGATATCAACTGAATTTTTTAAAATAGGAACCCCCATTTTTATTACATATTCGGTAGTAGGTAAAGAAATATGAATGCTTTAGTTGGACCACTATTTTCGCTTTGTGGTAGATGGCGGTGTAATAGTCAGAAACATATGGCTCACAATTTTAGACGAACAGTTGGCAACAGTTAGGTTTTTTAAATTAAAATGAAGAACGTAGGTACGTTTGAACATTTTATTTCGGTTGTTCCAGTGTGATACATGTACCTTTGTGAACCTATCATTTCTGAGAACGCATGCTATTACAGCGTGATTACTTGTAAATACTACACTAATGCAATAAATGATCAAAATGATGTCCGTCCACCTCAATGCATTTGGCAATACGTGTAACGACATTCCTCTCAACAGCGAGTAGTTCGCCTTCCGTAATGTTTGCACATGCATTGTCAATATGTTGTCAGGCGTTGTCGGTGGATCACGATAGCAAATATCCTTCAACTTTCCTCACAGAAAGAAATCCGGGGGCGGCAGATAAGGTGAACGTGCGGGTCATGGTATGGCGCTTCGACGACCAATCCACCTGTCATGAAATATGCTATTCAATACCGCTTCAACCGCACGCGAGCTATGTGTCGGACATCCATCATGTTGAAAGTACATCGCCATTCTGTCACGCAGCGAAACATCTTGTAGTCACATCGGTAGAACATAACGTAGGAAATCAGCATACGTTGCACCATTTAGATTGCAATCGATAAAATGGGAGCCAATTCTCCTTCCTCCCATAATGCCGCACCATATATTAACCCGCCAAGGTCGCTGATGTTCCACTTGTCGCAGCCATCGTGGATTTTCCGCTGCCCAATAATGCATATTATGGCGGTTTACGTTACCGCTGTTGGTGAATGACGCTTCGTCGCTAAATAGCACACGTACAAAAAATTTGTCATCGTCCCGTAATTTCTCTTGTGCCCAGTGGCAGAACTCTACACGACGTTCAAAGTCGTCGCCATGCAATTCCTGGTGCATAGAAATATGGTACGGGTGCAATCGATGTTGATGTAGCATTCTCAACACCGACGTTTTTGAGATTCCCGACTCTCGCGCAATTTGTCTGCTACTGATGTGCGGATTTGCCGCGACAGCAGCTAAAACACCCACTTGGGCATCATTCCTCGTTGCAGGTCGTAGTTGACGTTAAACATGTGGCTGAACACTCCCTGTTTCCTTAAATATCGCAACTACCCGGCGAACGATCCGGACACTTGGATGATGTCGTCCAGGATACGGAGCAGCATACATAGCACACGCCCGTTGGGCATTTTGATCACAATAGCCATACATCAACACGATATCGACCTTTTCCGCAATTGGTAAACGGTCCATTTTAACACGGCTAATGTATCACGAAGCAAATACCGTCCGCACTGGCGGAATGTTACGTGATGTTTGTGACTATTACAGCGCCATCTATCACAGAGCGAAAAAAGTGGTTCAACAAAAACATTCATATTTCTTTACGTACTACACGAATATGTAATAAAAAATGAGGGTTCCTATTTGAAAGAACGCAGTTGATATCCGTTTGACGTATTGCAGCGCCATCTAGTGGGCCAACCGTAGCGCCATCTGGTTTCCCCCTTCAAGCTAGAGTAGTTTCGTTCTTTGCAGTTTTTTCGTTTGATGCTTATTTCGTGACATATTTGGCCCGGTCAGTATCAATTGACCAACCTGTATTGTCAGACATTTATTCCTGAAATTAAGGCCATGTCGTGTGGGGAAACACAAACTGTTCGATGTACTTCCTGGCTATAAAGTGACCACAGACGACAAGATCCGTACGACTATCAACACTGAAGCTTCCTCACGTCATCACAGAACCTCGGAAATGTGTCGATTTTCTGGACAACGCTTGGCAGGTACAGCTCACTGAGGGTGTCCACACGCGAACACTGCCAGCTCCTTGCTCCAGTGGATATCTGGACTCGTCTGTGAATAACAAGTTTCGTCAAAGACGAAGTTGCCAGTTGACACGGGAAAGGTGGAACAGACGGTGAACTGTGAGATGATCCCATGTCGACTGGAACTAGAGCAGGACGTCTGGGTCGTGCTGTCCTTTCTCGTGACCTGTTCATCACAGTCTGATTAAATACAGCGGCTCCAGTGGCCGTCTTCCAGTGCTCTGCAACACAGAGACTGCCGCCGGATATCGGTCTTCACGCGAGGTTGTTGCCTTAAGATGTCGCACTGCAAGCGCTTAGTTGAATATCTTTTCCACAAATGACGGCTGGTCACCTGGGTAACGCACTAGGACACCAGTACTCACTTCCCTCTGAGGGGATCACGTGATACTGTAATGCATAACACAGGCAAGAAATAGCGAATGATTTTAATTGTTGCCTACATTGAAAGTGACGATCTCAGGCATAGCAATAAGACCACAGACATCACCAGTGTCAAAATAGATTTAACATACGGGATGATGATACATGAGTTCCCCCTAATTCTTTTGAACAGTGTAAAATACCAATTTCCTCGCACCAATTTAAGCTACGGTCTAGGGTTCCTGCCTAACCGCATCCTCGGAAAAAAATGACCAAATATTTTGGACAAGCAAGGAACAAAAATGTCATTGCTAGTCACAGAATCTGTTGAAAATGCGAAGATGAAAAAAAAAAAAACCTACAAGCTCGTAATAGGACGCAAACCTTCTTCTTTCATTCCCTAATTCTACGTCTTTTACCAGAAGGCCACGCGCAACTTTCGACAATATTATCATTGATCTTAGCATATCCTGAAGGCTTTTACCTTAGATGTATCATTAAATGACACATAATTATAACGAAATATACGAAGAATGACGCTTTTGCATTAAACCTACAGTACGGAATGCCTAAAAATGGCATACTTCACAATTCGTAAATTATAATGCGTAAATAAAGAAATCCCACCGATATGGCTTCTCCAGAGTTGAAGTTTGTCAACTGCTATCAACTTTCATCGTCGCATTGTTTCTCTTTTTCTTTTTTTTCCTCATCAGTCTTCTGACTGGTTTGGTATGACCACCACGATTTCCTCTTCATCTCAGAGTAGCACTTGCGACTTCCGTCCTCTATTATTTGCTGGATGTATTCCAATCTCCGTTTTCCTCGGCAATTTTTACCCTACAGCTGCCTCTAAAAACAGGCAAGTTATCTCCTGATGCCTTAACAGACGTCCATTCACCTTGTCAGTGTTCTCGAGATACTCCTTTCCCTGCCGATTCTGCAGAAAATCGCCTCATTCTTTACCTTATCACTCCACCTAACTTTCAACATTCTTCTGTAGCACCACATTTTAAACGCTTTGATTCTCTGCTTTTCTGGTTTACCTACTGTCCACGATTCACTACCATACAATGCTGTGCTCCAAACAGATATTCTCAGAAATTTATTCCTGAAATTAAGGCCATGTCTGATACTAATAGGAATGTCCTTTTTGCCTGTGCTAGTCTTCTTCTTGTGTCCTCCTTGCTCCATCCATCCTGGGTTATTTTGCTGCTTAGGTTACAGAAGTCCTTAACTTCATCTGGTTTGTGATCACCAATCCGGATGTTAAGTTTCTCACTGTTCCCGTTTCTGCTACTTCTCACTATTTTCATCTTTCTTCGATTTAGTCCCATTCCATATTCTGTACTCATTAGACTGTTCATTCCATTTACCAGATCCTGTAATTCTTCACTTTCACCGAGGATAACAATGTTGTCAGCAAATGTTATCATTGATATTCTCTCACCTCAAATTTTATTTGAGTGATACGTCAGTTTGACAACACTTGTGCTCCAGATTCGAATGACAGTAGCTTCTCCCCTTTAATAATGGGCTATTCAATTTTGTTAAGGCTCCTGTAACTGAGTTCTGCGGTACTATGGCACAGGGTTTTCGTTGTGTACCCCAACTGCAGACTTGTATCTACAGGGTGTTACAAAAAGGTACGGCCAAACTTTCAGGAAACATTCCTCACACACAAAGAAAGAAAATATGTTGTGTGGACATGTGTCCGGAAAAGCTTACTTTCCATGTTAGAGCTCATTTTATTACTTCTCTTCAAATCACATTAATCGTGGAATGGAAACACACAGCAACAGAACGTGCCAGCGTGACCTCAAACACTTTGTTACAGGAAATGTTCAAAATGTCCTGCGTTAGCGAGGATACATGCATCCACCCTCCGTCGCATGGAATCCCTGATGCGCTGATGCAGCCCTGGAGAATGGCGTATTGTATCACAGCCGTCCACAATACGAGCACGAAGAGTCTCTACATTTGGTACCGGGGTTGAGTACACAAGCGCTTTCAAATGCCCCCATAACTGAAAGTCAAGAAGGTTGAGGTCAGGAGAGCGTGGAGGCCATGGAATTGGTCCGCCTTTACCAATCCATCGGTCACCGAATCTGTTGTTGAGAAGCGTACGAACACTTCGACTGAAATATGCAGGAGCTCCATCGTGCATGAACCACATGTTGTGTCGTAGCTGTAAAGGCACATGTTCTAGCAGCACAGGCAGAGTATCCCGTATGAAATCATGATAACGTGCTCCATTGAGCTTAGGTGGAAGAACATGGGGCCCAGTCAAGGCATCACCAACAGTGCCTGCCCAAACGTTCACAGAAAATCTGTGTTGATGACGTGATTGCACAACTGCGTGCGGATTCTCGTCAGCCCACACATGTTGATTGTGAAAATTTACAATTTGATCACGTTGGAATGAACCCTCATCCGTAAAGAGAACATTTGCACTGAAATGAGGATTGACACATTGTTGGATGAACCATTCGCAGAAGTGTACCCGTGGTTGCCAATCAGCTGCTGATAGTGCCTGCACACGATGTACATGGTAAGGAAACAACTGGTTCTCCCGTAGCACTCTCCATACAGTGACGTGGCCGACGTTACCTTGTACAGCAGCAACTTCTCTGACGCTGAAATTAGGGTTATCGTCAACTGCACGAAGAATTGCCTCGTCCACTGCAGGTGTCCTCGTTGTTCTAGGTTTTCCCCAGTCGCGAGTCGTAGGCTGGAATGTTCCGTGCCCCCTAAGACGCCGATCAATTGCTTCGAACGTCTTCCTTTCGGGACACCTTCGTTCTGGAAATCTGTCTCGATACAAACGTCCCGCGCCACGGCTATTGGCCCGTACTAATCCATACATCAAATGGGCATCTGCCAACTCCGCATTTGTAAACATTGCACTGACTGCAAAACCACGTTCGTGATGAACACTAACCTGTTGATGCTACGTACTGATGTGCTTGATGCTAGTACTGTAGAGCAATGAGTCGCATGTCAACACAAGCGCCAAAGTCAACATTACCTTCCTTCAATTGGGCCAACTGGCGGTGAATCGAGGAAGTACAGTACATACTGACGAAACTAAAATGAGCTCTAACATGGAAATTAAGCGTTTCCGGATACATGTCCACATAACAACTTTTCTTTATTTGTGTGTGAGGAATGTTCCCTGAAAGTTTGGCCGTACCTTTTTGTAACACCCTGTATAAGCAAACAAAAATAATGACATATCTTTATTCGTTTGGGTTATGATTAAAATGTTAGGACAGCTTTTCGTAGATATCCGTCCCCTATGAATGAGGTTGGGCCCCTGCAACAGACCAGCAGCGCAGAGGTGTCGCCGCCACGCGGCCGCGGGCGCAGTTACCGGCTCGCAGAGGGCAGCAGTTTACGGCCCAACTGGGGGGGATTTGGCCAATCGCAGCCGAGTCCCCGGCCCACCAGAGTAATCTGCTGTCGCGTCGGCCCCCAGTATGCTGTGTTGCCGCCCACGCTTTACCGTAATGGATTTCCGGTGGCTTTTAATGAGAACGCCAAGATATCGCGCCCCGGGGACGCATCGCGGCGCCTCTCCCGACCAGCCGCCGAGGTTGCACGCGCCTATACGAGCGCCCTGCTACAACCTACAGCGTTAAACAAAGAGCAGGCCCTGCTACCGCCGGACGCGCAAAATGCTCCGAGTCAGCTACAATGCTGGCCATTAAAACCGTAAAACACAGTCAAGGTGGCAGGTGACAGATTTCAAACTGGCGCCGAGTGCACCACATGCTCAGATATGCAAACGATAAGCTACATTCAGGAAACGAGGAAAGACCACAAAATGGATTTCTGAGTCAGACATTGCAGTGCACAGTTTGTTGTTTGCGACAAGACTGCGTTGGGTCTCGTGTAAGAATGAGAAACTTATAACAGTGTGTGAGTGGCAAATGCCAAAAGAGATTACAGTTTATCATTCTGCGATACTGGACAGTATCCCATGACTCTCATATGTATATGGAATCGAGAGATTGGGAATGACACACTCAGTGCGGTACAGGATCTCGATGGCTCCACGCGAGTAGCGCCTGAGAGGACAGACATTTGGGCCAGCCAGAGTGGCCAAGTGGTTCTAGGTGCTACCGTCTGGAACCGCGCGACCGCTACGGTCGCAGGTTCGAAACCTGCCTCGGGCATGGATGTGTGTGTGATGTCCTTACGTTAGTTAAGTTTAAGTAGTTACAAGTTCTAGGGGACTGATGACCACAGCAGTTAAGTCCCATAGTGCTCAGGGCCATTTGAACCATTTTTTTGATCATTTGGTCACGCAGGATCGTACAGCCACGTCACATGCCTCGAGACCAGTATCCACAAGGATAGTGTGGTGATGTCTGGACCATCAGGGACAGTCCCAGCTTCCCTTGATGCGGCAGTAGAGAGATGTGTACCGACAGGAACACTGGACACAGGAGTAGCAGAATGTCATCTTCCCAGACGATTCTCTGTTCTGCGTACAGCATTAAAACAACTGGACCGGCGTGCGGAGGCTTAGAGGAGACCAAATGTTGCCATACTGCATTTTTCACCATCTCACCTCACACGTTTGTCGCACTGTGACATGGCACTGGCTACACAATCTCTCATTCGCATAGCCAGTAATTTGGACAGCAAGCGCTGCATTTCTGACCTCTTAAAGCTGGCGGATCTTCCAGATCTCTGTCACGTCATCTTCCTACAGTGTGACGCAAGACCGCTTGCTGCCTGTTCAAAAATGACTCTGAGCACTATGGGACATAACATCTGAGATCATCAGTCCCCTAGAACTCAGAACTACTTAAACCTAACTAACCTAAGGACATCACACACATCCATGCCCGAGGCAGGATTCGAACCTGCGACCGTAGAGGTCGCGCTGTTCCAGACTGAGGCGCCTAGAACCGCTCGGCCACCGCGGCCGGCTGCTGCCTGTGCTGTCCCCACTAGTTTTGATAAGGAAGGTGTTTCACTTCTCCCTCGCTCTCCAGATCTCTCACTGTCTGAAAACATCTGGTCATTAGTTTACGAGAAAGTGCCATGGCGGCACTCATAAACCACCATAGTTCATAAACTTTAGCACTGAACTGAATGGGTGCTGAATAACATTCCCCCGTCTGTCAACCACTCTCTGTTCGACTTGATGCTCAGACGCCCCACAAATCACCCATGTACTTAACCCTTCTTCCTATTACACTCTAAGCCAAAAAAAAAAAGACGCACAGGGAAGGAATTAGCCCAATGGCACAGATCAGATGAACGTGTACTGATAAGCAAATGATTACAATTTCAGAACAATTCCACGATTTATCCAACAGAAAGAACTTCGCAAATTGAGCAAGTCAATAACGTCTTGGTGCAACCCGGTCCCTTATGCAAGCAATTACACAGCTCTATATTATTTGATAGATGTCCCCCTGAAGGATACCGTGCCAAATTCTAACCGACTGGAGCGTCAGATAGTCATATTCCGAGTCGATTCGAGGGCGCTGCCCATAGTCCTCTCAATTGGGGAGGGACCCAGCTACCTTGCTGGTCAAGATAGATAGGGTCGGGAAAGCAGTAGAAACGCTCGCTGCGTGCGGGTGGGCATTATCTTGCTGAAATGTAGGACTGTCGTGACTTGCCCTGCAGGTCTAACAACCCTACCACAACAAAGGTCAAAAATTTAATGATGATTGTGGTGTTGCTCACGCTGCTAAATACTGCATTTTCGGGCAACAATAAAGTTATTATGTGGCAGGTGTCATTAGAGCACAGTTAATAAAGTCATTTCATGTAATAATGAATAAACTAGGCACTCATCTTTTCTTGTTTCCCACGCTGGTCTCGTTGTAAAATCATGGCTCAATCGTCGAAAATCTAGGTGGTGATGATTCCAAGCTCGGATGCAAAGAGGCCTAGGTTTTATTCTGCGATATTCAGAAGTTTTGTAGATGCGCTTCACAAACCATTCTTGACGATTAAACCTTTCGAAGTTAGCAGAATGGTGATGTAAAAAAATAATCAGCACTCCGAATTTAAGTTACACTTCCTTTTTATTGCTTTTGTTGCAATATCACGTAACACACAAAACATCACTTAACAATACAAAACATACTTGAAAACATCCTCCCCACTGTTAAAGTTCACATTTTATAAGCTGACTACAATATGTGTCTTTCCAACATGACGTCCAAGACTTGACTTTTTCAAGGTCCGACTCTCTAACAAAGTAACTAATAATCGCTTACGCCCCCAAAAATCAGAGTTACAAGTACGTCAAAGATCATAGTGGCAAAAGAAAGAATACACATAAGAATAATATCATTGCAATACAAACATATCGCTGTATCAAAGTACCACTACATTAATTAAATCAAATCTGAATGTTGTCTCAGAAATATGTTAACTACTTCACAGAAACACAGTAGAATATTGCTGGTATCGAGAGGTTGAGGTGAGCTGCCGTAATGGTTACATAATTCAAGTACCATTACAAAGGGCAATGCAGAGTGAAATAACTGGTTGCATAAGGACCGCAGGTGGACCACGCATTATTGACTTGCTCAATTTATGAAGCCTTTTCTCTTATATAAATGATCCAATTTTTCTGAAATTGTAATCATTTGTTTGTCTGTAGATGCGCATCACAGCAACCGATTTCTGTCCCATCCGGATAATTCCTGCGTCGTGCATCATTTCTTCCGCCTTAAAGCGTACACTGCGTTCAGACAATACGCAAAGTTTCGTTTCTACTGTGTTTCCTGATGTCGAAAGTTTAATGGCGAGCTTCATCTGATAAAATGTATCTGGACACACATAGGTTGACCTGACGAGCGTGTGTGTCAACCCTTCGCCTTTATCACAGATGGAACTTCACAGGGGATATTTTCAGTAAGGTTAATGCCGTGATATTAAGTGACCGAGTGGTTGACGGCTGAAGTTGCGTAAGGCTATTTCCGGACGATGCTGACACCTGTAGGAAGGTGATGTATCAGTGGAGTACCTTTACTAGGTTTAGCAAGCGTAGATCCAACGAATCACGGGATCGCGTAGCAAACACAAGACGGTTATGGCGATGCCCAACAAACTCGAGTGGAACACAAGAGAAGTGTCTGGCGTCACCAAGAGGTATGTTGCTGAAATTCCTAGAAGAATCGGGCAGCGTATCATTTGCTCCCACCCACGTCTTGCCAAAAAAAAAAAAAAAAAAAAAAAAAAAATCAATGCATTCAGCCTACGTCACATTCGCGATTAGAACAGGAGAGGAGGGGGGAGGCGAGAATCAGATCACAGGGTACTGATGTACATGTAGAGGTACAGCATTTTGACTATTAAGGTTATGGGGAGGGCAGGGGTAAAATACAGGGAGTGAAAGGCTATTTACAATCTGTACAGAAACCAGATGGCAGTTATAACAGTCAAGGGGCACGAAAGGGAAGCAGTGGTTGGGAAGGGAGTGAGACAGGGTTGAAGCCTCTCCCCGATGTTATTTAATCTGTATATTGAGCAATCAGTAAAGGGAACAAAAGAAAAATTTGGTGTAGGTATTAAAATCCATGGAGAAGAAATAAAAACTGAGGTTCGCCGATGACATTGTAATTCTGTCAGAGACAGCAAAGGACTTGGAAGAGCAGTTGAACGGAATGGACAGTGTCTTGAAAGGAGGATACAAAATGAACATCAACAAAAGCAAAACGAGGATAATGGAATGTAGTCAAATTAAGTCGGGTGATGCTGAGGGAATTAGATTAGGAAATGAGACACTTAAAGCAGTAAAGGAGTTTTGCTATTTGGGGAGCAAAAACCTGATGATGGTCGAAGTAGAGAGGATATAAAATATAGACTGGCAATGGCAACGAAAGCGTTTCGGAAGAAGAGAAATTTGTTAACATCGAGTATAGATTTCAGTGTCAGGAAGTCGTTTCTGAAAGTATTTGTATGGAGTGTAGCCATGTATGGAAGTGAAACATAGACGATAAATAGTATAGACAAGAAGAGGATAGAAGCTTTCGAAATGTGGTGCTACAAAAGAATTCTGAAGATTAGATTGATAGATCACATAACTAATGAGGAGGTATTGAATAGGATTGGGGACAAGAGAAGTTTGTGGCACAACTTGACTAGAAGAAGGGATCGGTTGGTAGGGCATGTTCTGAGTCATCAGGGGATCACAAATTTAGCATTGGAGGGCACTGTGGAGGGTAAAAATCGTAGAGGGGGACCAAGAGATGAAGACACTAAGCAGATTCAGAAGGATGTAGGTTGCAGTAGGTACTGGGAGATGAAGAAGCTTGCACAGGACAGAGTAGCATGGAGAGCTGCATCAAACCACTCTCAGGGCTGAAGACCATAACAACATCAAAATTCGTGTAAAACTGGAATTGGAAGGATTATTAAAACCAAGTGGATATGGGAAATAAGAAGTGTAGGCATTTAGCTGAAGTGAAGAATAGAAAAGATAAAGCAGATTACTGAGTATTTTGGGTGTAGTAGGTATGCAGAGATTAAGACACAGGCCGTTCACAGCATGGAAACAGCTGAAGAAAGAAACGATAATGCAAGCTGCTAACAATTTAAACGCAGTTGCTGAAGATTCAGTGGACGCCTGAACCTCTGCTGCTGAATATAGCATGAGAAAGAATGTTCTCGTCTCAGAATACCCGCGCGGATCAATAGAGGCGTCTAGCTTCTACACAGTGTGTGTACAAGGACATCGCATTAGATTCGTATCAAAATTAAAAATTGTTCCGTTTTGCACGTTTAATTCGGGGACGAAGAGGAAACATGATAATCTCATATCGCGGTAAGAGCTGTTTCCATCGATTTTTATCCATCACGCACACCTCTTGCATTTATCACAGAGTATGAATTAGTCGGAGGCTCCCGCAAACAATGAAGCTAAAGATAGTCGCGTTGCGTGCACACGCACCAGCTGCAAACACGGATCAGCGTTAAAGTAGCCCTGTTACCGTTCTCTGTCAACAGAACACAGCCTTGCGACAATAGAAATCGAAATCGCTGAGGACCGAATCACACGCAATAACGCGGCCAAAGTGTATCGCCGTAGACGTAACTATGAGCGAACACTGACACGGGTGAAAATAAATAACAAAAGCAGAAACCCAAAACAAGCAATTTGCAAAATAACTGCTAATGTGTGCTTACAAGCCGTCACTGACTTCAGTATGAAATATTGTAGAAACATACGGCACAAATGCTTTGAGACGCGGTAGTTTTTTTTCTTTTTTAGGATTCCGTACCTCAAACGGTAAAACCAGAATCATTCTAGGATAGCTTTGTTGTTCGTCCGTCTATCTGTGTGCCTTTCCGACTGTTAAAACTCCATTTTCTCAGAAGCAGTCAGACGTATCAGTTTGAAATATATGTCGCATAGTGAGGTCTATGGTTCCTTGGTTGTGTAAGGCATAGAAGCTTCTAAGTCAACGCAATCAAAAGCTACGGCAATTTAGGTCACATGTTTTGATACTCGCAAACTCATCCACAAAAACCTAGACGATACTTCCCGTTGACCTGTAATCAGTATTTGGCAAGCAGCAAAACTCAGTGATTAAAAGCTATACGGTACATTAACCTAGAATCATGAGACGGCAAGAAGCAAGATTCTACAGCACAAGAAAGGAAGAAAAATGAAAATTGTTAATTTGTAATTATATCACACGAAAAAAAATTTCATTGTCATCCGACGTCAATCTTAAAACTAAAACGATCAGTAGTTCTGCGTTCAGGCTGACTGGGTCGCGATGGTAAAAGTCAAACATCAGGCAAGAAATGACTTTACTGCTCATATTGGTCGTGCGGTAGCGTTCTCGCTTCCCACACCCGGGTTCCCGGGTTCGATTCCCGGCGGGGTCAGGGATTTTCTCTGCCTCGTGATGACTGGGTGTTCTGTGATGTCCTTAGGTTAGTTAGGTTCTAGGGGACTGATTACCATAGATGTTAAGTCCCATAGTGCTCAGAACCATTTGAACCATTTGAACTGGTCATATGACGTGATTCAGAATTTATCAGCGAATGTTTGTTTCACATACAACTTGACATATCTGCGCGCTTAATCGCTCCCGGATATCTGATAAATTCCGAAATGCGTAATATAAAGTCATTCATTGCCTGATTTTTTACTTTTACCATTTGAATACAGAACTACTGATTATTATGATAACGGTCGCCTGGCTCTTGCGTGACTTTGTGTCACATTTATATTACTGAAATTAAAACATTCTCGACAATCTTGGAATCTCTGCGACTGAAATCTTGCCAGTATCAATATCTATGTCAGGCAAAAGTCTTAGAGATTTTCGATTCCCGTAATAAATGAACTGTCTGTATAACATAATTAAGTTTGTGCGGAACCCTGATTACGACAGTCCTAATCACACCTGGCCAGTTTTCGTGCTACGAGTATAACGAAACCTTAGTCTGACGACAGTTCTTTATTAACTTTAACTAATCCTCGCGCATTTCTGCGTTACGCCATTTACAAAGGATCATAAAAAATATGAAGCATACATCAGAAACAGAGCAATGATTTGGATGTAATATGACAAGTGTACATCGACAAGAACAAAATACAATACAGTGTGAACATAGCAGAGCTGACACCTACCCAAAACATAATAAGTTCTGCTATGTCCGCATTGCATTCAGTTTGCTTGTCCTCGGTGTACGCCTGCTCATCTTAAACAGTACATTTCTTTCTTCCCCACGTCTGCTAGATCTTTTCTAGATCCTCTGGAAATGGTATAAGACTGAAACGCGTAATGGTTTCTGAATGTGGTCAAGACTGAAGATCTATTGCCATGAAATATTGCCCCAATTAGTACAAATGCATTTGTTATTTTAACTTCGAGATTAAGTCCCCATTTAAATGGGTTGAAATTTCACCCACGGTCTACTTTAAAAAGACAATACTGATAAAGCCCGTTACATGTTAGAAATTACTCTTCATTCGTAACTGTTGACGAAAGTCCACACAATGCCTTATGGGCAATAATGGGGCCACAACCTAACTACGAAAAACACCCTTTCGACATACGGTGTGGCCGAGCGGTTCTAGGCGCTTCAGTCCGGAACCGCGCTGCTCATACGGTCGCAAGTTCGAATCCTGCCTCGGGCATGGATGTGTGTGATGTCCTTAGGTTAGTTAGGTTTAAGTAGTTCCAAGTCTAGGGGAGTGACGACCCCATTAGTTAAGTCGCATAGTGCTTGGAGCCATTTGGACCACTCTGAACCTTTCGCCATAACGTACTTCACTGTTAGCGGTAAACATGATGGCAGGTAACAGTCTCCAGGCGTTCACCAAACACATTCCCCATCGGACAGCCACAGAGTATGGCGCTGATTCATCACTCGTTTCAAATCACGCACTGTCCAGTCGCTTCGCTTAGCACGCCTACAAAAATGTGCGGCTCATGAGCAGCTACTCGAGAACTGCATCCCGTTCTCTTCAACTCCCCACGCAGCTGCACTGCTGCTGGCGCTTCGGAACTGTCAAGCGATTCCTCCCGCTGATTTCGTGCGATCTTTACAACGATCCTCTGCGGTACCGGTTGGTCGCTGTCCGCTGGTTGTGAGGTCTCAGTAATCCCGGTTTAATTACGGTTGTTCCTTCGTGTCTGGGCTCCACAGTCGCATGACCAAAAGTAGACTTGCATAGCTACAGAAAGGTTGGAACGCCCCTGATGGATTTGTTACTCAGGCGATATCCAGTGACTAGCCCACGTTCGAAGCCACAGAGCTGTCGTTGCTTCTCTACCGACAACACAGTACGCCCCCGCTTCCTTTTGTACAGGTGGGGCCACCTCTCCGTCAGTTCCGCATGGCGTAGGGATGACCCGATACCTCTGACCAGATATGCTGTTTGTATGCAGTTGACTGGTAGTTACACCACAGAAAACAAATCAAAACGTCCGTTCTACGTATACTGTACATCTACACTGACTGAGCCACTTTAGTGTTGGCAGAGGATAACTCTGCTACCGATATCACTTCCTCTGTAACTCTAAATCACCTACAAATTTCTTCATGCTATGCTCTTTCACCATGACATAACTGCGCTGTAGACATCGCGCTCAGATTGACTCTAGGGAAGCATCTGACACTGTCCCGTAATGACGATTAGTGAAAAGGGTACGAGCTTACCGAGAATCGGACCAGATTTGCGGCTGGATTCGAGACTTTCTTGCAGATAGAACTGAACATGTTGCTGTCAAAATCGACAGATGCAGAGGCAATTTCGACAGTAGCCCAGAGGAGTGTTGACAGAACTGATAGTGTTTACAGTTTATACATACATCATTAGTTGAAGGGTAGGAAAGTTTTTAAGGCTATTCGCAGATGATGTGGTTGTCTATGAGAAGGCTGCAACGCTGGAAGACAGTATCGATCTGCCGATTGGCGCATATAGGATTGATGAATGGTGCAGACTATGGAAGTTGACCCTGAACGTAAATAAATTTAATATATTCCTATATTAATATATTCATTACTGTACAGCTGCACAACTGATGAGAAACTGCTGTGAAGTGTATCTATCGTAAGATATCTAGGAGCAATCATCTGCACCGGCCTTATGTGGAATGACCACCTAAAACAAATAGTAGGGAAAGCAGATGACTCAGGTTCATATGAAGAATTTTAAGGTAATGCTACTCACCTACTAAGGAAGTAGCTTCCAAGGCGCTTGTTCGACCGATCCTAGAGTGTTGTATGTCAGTCTGGGGCGCTTACCTGGTAGGACTGATGGAAGGGATAGAGGAGAGCCAACGAAGAGCGGCGAGTTACTTCAGGGGGTCTTCAGTTGGCGTGAGAGAGTTACACAGATGCTCAATAAACTCCAGTGGCATGCGCTACAAGAGATGCGTTGTGCATCATAGACAGGTTCCTACTGAAATTACAAGAGAGTACTATCCGGGAAGAGTCAGAAACATAACCCGCATTATTGTCGTTCTTGTTATGGTCTTCAGTCTGAAGACTTCGTTTCAAGCGGCTCTCCTTGCTACTCTGTCAAGCCTCTTCATCTCTTCTAATGCAGCCTACATCGTTATGAATCTGGGTACTGTATTCACCTCTTGGTTTCCCTCTATCATTTTTACGACCCCCCCCTCCTCCCCACCCATATTGCTCTCCAAACCTAAAATAGTGATCCCTTGATGTCTCAGAATGTATCCTATCAACCGATTCCTTCTTCTAGTCAGGTTGAGCCACAAATTTCTTTTCTTCCCACATTCTTTTCCGTGCTTTCTCATTAGTTACGTCATCTATCCATCTAATCTTCAGCATACTTCTGCAGTACCACGTTTCAAAATCGTCTATTCTCTTCTTGGCTAAACTGTTTATCGTCCATGTTTCCCTTCCACAAATGGCTATATTCCATACAAATACCTTCATAAAATACTTCCTAACGCTTAATTCTATATTCCATGTTAATAAACTTCTCTTCCTCAGAAACGCTTTTCTTGCCATCGCCAGACTCCATTTCATATTCTCTCTACTTCGACCATCGTCAGTTGTTTTGCTGCCCAAATAGCTAAGCTCATCTACTACTTTAAGTGCCTCGTTTCCTAATATAATTCCGTTAGCGTCACTTCATTTAATTTAACTACATCCTATTATCCTTGTCTTGTTTTTGTTGATGTTCATCTTATATCCTCCTCTCAAGACACTGTCCATTCCGTTCAACTGCTCTTCAAAGTCCTGTGTTGTCAGAATTACAATGTCATCGACAAGCCACAGAGTTTCTATTTTTCCTCCCTGGACTTTAAATCCTACTCAAAATTTTTCTTTTGTTTCCTTTACTGCTTGCTAAAAATGCAGACTGAATAGCATCGGGGATAAACTACAACCCTGTCTCACTCCCTCCTCAACCATTGCCTCCATTTCATACCCCTCGACTCTTATAACTGCCATCTGGTTTCTGTATAAATTCTAAATAGCCTTTTGCTCCTTGTATTTTGCTCCCACCACCTTTAGAACTTGAAAGAGAGTATTCCAGTCGACACTGTCAAACGCTTTATTTAAGTCTACAAATGCTATAAACGTAGGTTTGCCTCTCCTTGACCTATCTTCTAAGATAAGTTGTAGGGCCAGTATTAGTCTGGAAACCAAACTGATCTTCCCTGAGTTGGGCTTCTACCAGTTTTTGCATTCTTTTTTAGAAAACTAAAGAAAAGTTTGGAGTAGGAATTAGCTTTCAGGGAGAAGAAATAAAAACTTTGAGGTTTGCCGATGACATTGTAATTCTGTTTGAAACAGCAAAGGACTTGGAAGAGCAGTCGAACGGAATGGACAGTGTCTTAAAAGGATATAAGATGAACAGCAAGAAAAGCAAAGGAAGGACAGTCGAATAAAGACGAGTGATGATGAGGGAATTAAATTAGAAAACGAGACGACAAAAGTAGTATTAGTTTTGCTATTTGGGTAGCAAAATAACTTAAAATGGTCGAAATAGAGAGGATATCAAGAAAAGCGTTTTTGAAGAAGTTTGGTAACATGGAATGTAGATTTGAGTGTTAGGATGTCTTTTATGAAGGTATTTGTCTGTACTGCAGCCATGTGTGGAAGTGAAACATGGACGACAAACGGTTTATTCACGATAAAGGATGACAGCCGAAATAGTTGCAGGATAAAGATTTAATAAAATTCTTGACCAAGGTTTCGGTATATATAAATATACCTTCATCAGAAGTAAAAAATCCTGAACAGGAAGACACTTTCATTAGCAAAATCTTAGCATCGGAAATTAGGAACACTAAAGTTTACGTAACAGTGAAATTACCAGAGTAATATAGGCCCGAAATCTTTTAGTTACTTACTAAAATTACATCATGCAATGTAGATTAATAAAACAATTGTGCCAAAGGCGTCGTCAATGATTAAGACATCTTCTCTATTTGTATAACATGACTATGGGCACAGGGTCAATGCGAACAGTTTAGCACCAGTACTTCGCCTATGAACTATCGTGACGAGAGTGTGAAAGCACTAGGGCAGATGGTTTCGCCGAGAGAGGGCACTTACGGTATGTGCCAGACACTCTCGCATGTTAAAATCCATGGATATATACATAAGCGCATCAAAATTATTAAAAGTTGTGCTAATTCAAACCTTCTGTCTTAATAAATAAAACATATCAGACCATTTAAAAACATTTATGTGAAATAGAAAATATGGAACCAGTTTACCTGTGTCCTACTGTCAAACAGATGAAGCTTGCGCTATGGAACACATCTAACGAGAGAGGGTACTAGTGTAATGCGCGAGAATCTCGCGTAACGTAGGGGGTGAAATACACACATCTACATTTATACTCCGCAAGCCACCTGACGGTGTGTGGCGGAGGGTACCCTGAGTACCTCTATCGGTTCTCCCTTCTATTCCAGTCTCGTATTGTTCGTGGAAAGGAGGATTGTCGGTATGCTTCTGTGTGAGCTCTAATCTCTCTGATTTTATCCTCATAGTCTCTTCGCGAGATATACGTAGGAGGGAGCAATATACTGCTTGACTCCTCGGTGAAGGTATGTACTCGAAACTTCAACGAAAGCCCGTACCGAGCTACTGAGCGTCTCTCCCGCAGAGTCTTCCACTGGAGTTTATCTATCATCTCCGTAACGCTTTCGCGATTACTAAATGATCCTGTAACGAAGCGCGCTGCTCTCCGTTGGATCTTCTCTATCTCTTCTATCAACCCTATCTGCTACGGATCCCACACTGCTGAGCAGTATTCAAGCAGTGGGCGAACAAGCGTACCGTAACCTACTTCCTTTGTTTTCGGATTGCATTTCCTTAGGATTCTTCCAATGAATCTCAGTCTGGGATCTGCTTTACCGACGATCAACTTTATATGATCATTCCATTTTAAATCACTCCTAATGCGTACTCCCAGATAATTTATGGAATTAACTGCTTCCAGTTGCTGACCTGCTATTTTGTAGCTAAATGATAAGGGATCTATCTTTCTATGTATTCGCAGCACATTACACTTGTCTACATTGAGATTCAATTGCATTTCCCTGCACCATGCGTCAATTCGCTGCAGATCCTCCTGCATTTCAGTACAATTTTCCATTGTTACAACCTCTCGATACACCAAAGCATCATCTGCAAAAAGCCTCAGTGAACTTCTGATGTCATGCACAAGGTCATTTATGTATATTGTGAATAGCAACGGTCCTATGACACTCCCCTGCGGCACACCTGAAATCACCCTTCCTTCGGAAGACTTCTCTCCATTGAGAATGACATGCTGCGTTCTGTTATCTAGGAACTTTTCAATCCAATCACACAATTGGTCTGATAGTCCACATGCTCTTACTTTGTTCATTAAACGACTGTGGGGAACTGTATCGAACGCCTTGCGGAAGTCAAGAAACACGGCATCTACCTGTGAACCCGTGTCTATGGCCCTCTGAGTCTCGTGGACGAATAGCGCGAGCTGGGTTTCACACGACCGTCTTTTTCGAAACCCATGCTGATTCCTACAGAGTAGATTTCTAGTCTCCAGAAAAGTCATTATACTCGAACATAATACATGTTCCAAAATTCTACAACTGATCGACGTTAGAGATATAGGTCTATAGTTCTGCACATCTGTTCGACGTCCCTTCTTGAAAACGGGGATGACCTGTGCCCTTTTCCAATCCTTTGGAACGCTACGCTCTTCTAGAAACCTACGGTACACCGCTGCAAGAAAGGGGGCAAGTTCCTTCGCGTACTCTGTGTAAAATCGAACTGGTATCCCATCAGGTCCAGCGGCCTTTCCTCTTTTGAGCGATTTTAATTGTTTCTCTATCCCTCTGTCGTCTATTTCGATATCTACCATTTTGTCATCTGTACGACAATCTAGAGAAGGAACTACAGTGCAGTCTTCCTCTGTGAAACAGCTTTGGAAAAAGACATTTAGTATTTCGGCCTTAAGTCCGTCATCCTCTGTTTCAGTACCATTTTGGTCCCAGAGTGTCTGGACATTTTGTTTTGATCCACCTACCGCTTTGACATAAGACCAAAATTTCTTAGGATTTTCTGCCAAGTCAGTACATATAACTTTACTTTCGAATTCACTGAACGCCTCTCGCATAGCCCTCCTCACACTACATTTCGCTTAGCGTAATTTTTGTTTGTCTGCAAGGCTTTGGCTATGTTTATGTTTGCTGTGAAGTTCCCTTCGCTTCCGCAGCAGTTTTCTAATTCGGTTGTTGTACCACGGTGGCTCTTTTCCATCTCTCACGATCTTGCTTGGCACATACTCGTCTAACGCATATTGTACGATGGTTTTTGAACTTTGTCCACTGATCCTCAACACTATCTGTACTTGAGACGAAACTTTTGTGTTGAGCCGTCAGGTACTCTGTACTCTGCTTTCTGTCACTTTTGCTAAACAGAAAAATCTTCATACCTTTTTTAATATTTTTATTTACGGCTGAAATCATCGATGCCGTAACCGCTTTATGATCGCTGATTCCCTGTCCTGCGTTAACTGTTTCAAATAGTTCGGGTCTGTTTGTCACCAGAAGGTCTAATATGTTATCGTCACGAGTCGGTTCTCTGTTTAAGTGCTCAAGCTAGTTTTCAGATAAAGCACTTAAAAAAATTTCACTGGATTCTTTGTCCCTGCCACCCGTTTGAACGTTTGAGTCTCCCAGTCTATGTCCAGCAAATTAAAATCTCCATCCAGAACTATAACATGGTGGGAAAATCTACTCGAAATATTTTCCAAATTATCCTTCAGGTGCTCAGCCACAACAGCTGCTGAGCCAGGGGGCCTATAGAGACATCCAATTACCATGTCGGGGCCTGCTTTAACCGTGACCTTCACCCAAATCATTTCACATTTCGGATCTCCGTCAATTTCCTTCGATACTATTGCACTTCTTATCGCTATAAACACGCCTCCCCCTTTACTGTCCAGCCTGTCTCTGCGGTATACATTCCAATCTGAGTTCAGGATTTCATTACTGTTTACGTCTGGTTTCAGCCAACTTTCTGTCCCTAGTACTATATGGGCGTTGTGACCGGTTATTAATGAGAGCAGTTCTGGGACCTTTCTATAGACGCTCCTGCAGTTTACTATTAGCACAGTAATATTGTTATTCCCTGTTGCATTTTGACTACTCCTACCTTGCCGCGTCTCAGGAGGCGTCTTGTCGGGCCTGGGGAGGGAATTCTCTAACCTAAAAAACCCCCATGTGCACTCCACACGTACTCCGCTACCCTTGTAGCCGCTTCCGGCGTGTAGTGCACGCCTGACCTATTAAGGGGGACCCTACATTTGCACCCCGGATCTTCGCAGAATCGTCTGAGCCTCTGGTTTAAGCCTTCCACTCGGCTCCAAACCAGAGGACCGCAATCGGTTCTGGGAACGATACTACAAATAGTTAGCTCTGATTCCACCCCGCGAGCGAGGCTTTCCGCCTTCACCAATTCCGCCAACCGTCTGTACGAACTGAGGATGACCTCTGAACCCAGACGGCAGGAGTCATTGGTGCCGACATGAGCAACAATTTGCAGTCGGGTGCACCCAGTGCTATCTATCGCCGCCCGCAGGGCCTCCTCCACATCTCGGATGAGACCCCCCGGCAAGCAGAAAGAGTGAACACTGGCCTTCTTCCCCGACCTTTCCGCTATTTCCCTAAGGGGCTCCAACACCCGCCTAACGTTGGAGCTCCCAATAACTAATAAACCCCTCCCCCCGGGTGCCTGCTCGGACCTTGCTGAAGGAGCAGCCATATGTCCACTCACAGGCAGAGCGGGCGATGCCACACGGCCAGCCTCCACATTGACCCTCCGCCTCGTGCGCCCCGAACGCCGCTGAACCCGCCGCTCCCCTTGGGGAGAGGGTGGCCCAACAGCGCCCGGTACCCGCGAAGATGTCTCGACGGCAGGGACAGTGGGTGAAGCATGTAACACCTGGGGTGTACCATGCGACGCACCAGACTCCCCACTGCCGCTACACTCCGAGGCAGCAGCCTGAAGACGGCTAACCGTGGCCATCAACACGCTCAGCTGTTCGCGAACAGTAGCCAGCTCCTCCTGCGTCCGTACACAGCAGTCACACATCCTATCCATCCTAAGGAATCAATTTACTGTAGAGAGTTAATACTAGCGAAAACAACCAAAATGTTACAGTAAAACGAAACCATCTGTCGTTGTCAATAAAAACATACTAGTCAATTAACCACACACACATGTCGAAAATCACAAACAGAAAACATCAAAAATATGTAAAATCGCAATAAGACAAGACTTCTGACGAAGGTATATTTATATATACCGAAATCTTGGTCAAGAATTTTAATAAATCTTTATCCTGCAACTGTTTTGGCTGTCATCCTTTATCTCGAAGAATTTCAACAGTTGCTGTTTCAGCCATGTTTAAAATCTTGAAATAAACAGTTTAACCAGAAAGAGAATAGAAGTTTTTGAAACGTGGTGCTACAGAAGAATGCTGGAAATTAGGTTGGTCGATCACCTAACTGATGGAGACACTGAACAGAATTGGGGAGAAAAGAAATTTATGGCACAACCTTACTGGAAGAAGGATCGATAGGACACATTCCGAGACATCAAGGGATCACCAATTTAGTACCGGAGGGAAGTGTGTGTGGGGAGGGGGGAATGGTAGAGGGAGACCAAGAGATGAATACAGTAAGCAGATTCAGAAGGATGTTGGCCGCAGTAGTTACTCGGAAATGAAAGACTTGCAAGGGATAAATTATCATGGAAAGCTGCATGAAAACAATCTTTGGACTGAAGACGACTACGACGACAACAACAACAACAACACGGAATGGAACAGGGATGATAAATAAAATCTCGTGATTTGGTATCGTTCCTGGTGTTGGACTTTCCGTGTCTAGCAGTGTAGGTATTTGAGAAGGGCAGCGAGGCAGCTCACCAGCTCTGACGCCGTCACTCGGAGCAGCGTTCCGCAGGGTGCGTCAGAGCCACCGAGCGGGGAGAGCGCGCGGCTCGAACCTAATGGTACGGTTACGGTGTCGCCCCTGGCCGGTATTAGCGGGCTATCAGTGATTTACGGCTGCGGTGGCGAACCTAATCGATGTGTCACGTCACAGCGGCGCTGGGGGACAGATTACATTCGGCGCCGCCTGGCACCGCCGGATTCACTGCGCGTCAAAACAGACCGCTCGCCGATCCGATCCACTGTGCGTTGCGGCAAATGAGATTCGCGCGGGGGGCTATACGGGACGACACGAGCCCGCACGCTCTTCTGCATCAGTGGTATCACTTCGATATTCGTACCCGGCAAACCGTTGTCAAGTGCGTGGCAGAGGGAACTTCACACGGAACCACGTACTTGGAATCCTTTCGCATTGCAGTGGCATATGGGACGTGGGAAGGATGATTGTTTTCATGAACCCTACAGTTAGGCCGTTCTTGTCTTTAGACGGGTGTCCAAATACTTTTGACCGGACAGCGTGTATAGGATGGGCCTTATGTTGCATTACAATTAGTGTTTCACCCCAATCTGGTAACAAAATATATACGTCTGATGCCCGTTATTTCAGACATGTTCGAAAGAACACACAACATTTTGTTCCTGTTTTGATGTGTATCAATGGCGCAAGTTGAAAATTTGTGCCAAACCAGGATTCGAACCCGGGTCTACCAATTACTGATAGACTGAAACTAAGCCATCTGGACATCACCACACCTGCGCGACTACCCTACCACGCTTCGTATCAGACCCAAATTGTCAATTTATACCAAACTCTACTGATGTAGTGTCCCTGCTCATCAGCTTTATTATTCGTGGCGTCTCGCCATTCCCGTAAGAGTTCCAGCTTGACGTGCATCTTCACTGAAGGGGTCATTGGCCGTCATTGCTGGAATTATACGTGTGGTGTCTGTTCTTTCAGACATGTCCGAAAGAACAAACACCATTTTGATCCTCCAGCCGCTATGAATCAGGTCACACAGGTCATGTCCGAAGGAAGAGACACTACCAATATAGTTACAGCAATGATCTCTTCAGAGCAGACGCACATAAGCTCGAACTCTTACAGGAATCGTCAAGATGCCACAAATAGTGAAGCTGATGAGCAGGGTCACTACACCAGCAGTGAGTGGTACAAGCTGACAATTTGGATGTCACGGGAGGTGTGCTAGGGCAGTCCGCTGTGTCCAGATGGCGCAGTGGCGAGGGCATCTGCCCAGTAAGGAGGACACCCCGTTTCTAATCGTGGTCTGGCGCAAATGTTCGACTTGCCCCATTTATGTAAATCAGTGCTCAGTGGCAGCTAATGTCTTTAATTCCTTTCTGTCTTGAACAAGTATATAGTTCGTTTTTATCAGCAGCTCATTACATAAACATGACGCTCGTTAAAGTTGTGGTTGTCTACGAAAAAATCCTAAAAGTATCGTGAAGTTACGCAGTCACAAGACCAGATATCCAAAGTGGATTCAGCGAGTATTTTTCGGTCCCTAAACATCTGTCGTGCGAAACTGAACACTGGGAAGATAAGATTAGACTAGAAGCGTCTCGCGCAGCGATGTATAAACTTGTAGATCTTGCTACAATCGAACCATGAAGCAAACAAATAGAAGTACATGTTACAATTTTAAACTGTGCTACACCTGTTATTGTTACCAATTACAAGTATGTGCGACATAGAACTCTACTGAGGCAGGCGGCCGGAGTAGCCGTGCGGTTCTAGGCGCTACACTCTGGAACCGCGAGACCGCTACGGTCGCAGGTTCGAATCCTGCCTCGGGCATGGATGTGTGTGATGTCCTTAGGTTAGTTAGGTTTAAGTAGTTCTAAGTTCTAGGGGACTGAAGACCTCAGCAATTGAGTCCCATAGTGCTCAGAGCCATTTGAACCATTCTACTGAGGCAGCCATTAATTATTCACATGGCTTACCATCCATCTGAACACCTACGAATTTGGACTGTCCACACTCACTAATCATATGCCCATCCTGTGTAATCAAAACGTGTTAGAAACGGTAAAAAAACGAGTCTTACCGTTATTAAACAACAACTTATTTCCTACAAGCCATGCACTTATGTACTGAACTGCACTGTTTAATACATTGCCTATGCTGCACTCAGCATCCTTCGCTACCAGGTTAGTCTCATCAGCAATCAGAAATATTTTAGGCTCATCTGCTACATTAGCATGTAGAGAAACAGTATGGTCCCAGCACTGACCCCTGAGGCATCCTCCACTTAACTGTGACCTGATCAGACTCCACGTCTTAGCTGTTCTTATCACTGTGGAGAATGACCGTTTGCTGTCTGTTCTAAAGAATCATAGGAACCAGTTGGTAGCTACTCCTCGTGATCAAGACAAGCACCTTAGTTAAACCAAAGTCTTCAGTTTGAACACTACTTTGATGCACATCGCCTTGCTAGTCTACCTTGCGCAAGTATCTTAGTTTCTACATAATAACTGCAACCTTCGCCCACTTGTAGCGGATTACAGGACTTAATTGTCGTTCTCCCTCTACAGTTTTTATCCCCTGTCCTCCATACTTCCGTTCATAAGGAACCTATTTCTTGATGCCTCAGGATATGTTGTTTCAATCTGTGCAAAATATTTCTTTCTTTCTCCAGTTAGACTCGGTGACTCCTCACTAGTTTTATGACCTACCCATCTAATCATCATTTCTCAGTAGCATCACATTTCGAAAGCCACTATTCTCTCCTTGTCTGAACTGTTTATCGTCCGTGTTTGAACTTAAATTTATAGTCTATGTTAAAAAAAATCCTCCTTTTCAGGAATGCTTCTTTTGCTACTGCCAGTTTGCATCGTATATCATCTCTACTTCGGCCTTTATTAATCATTTTGCTGCCCAGACAGCAGAAATCACACAGTTCTTTTATAATCTCACTTCTGAATATAATTTCATCAGCACTGCTTGATTTAATTCGACTGGATTACGTCACCAGCACTTTACTTTAGTTGGTGTTCGACAAATAATCCGATTCCTTTGCCAATATTGATTTTTAGTGATGAAAATCTTCTCTGGTAATCATCGAATGATGATTACCTATATACTTCCCGCGGAAAATACCCATACCAACAAACTGGTCAATGTACAGGATGAAGCAGAACCACGCCAACAAACTTTCAGAGGTGGTAGTATCAACTAAAAAAAGTCCACTAACCATGGGCTCTAAAACACATACCTTAAGAGCTGTAAACACTTCTTCAGTAGAAGAGATGTTTGACAGTAGCGAAAATGAACAAGTACTGGATGGTCTTAAGGTATGCACTTTAGATCCCACCCCCTCAAAAGTTCGTTGGTTCAGTTTCGGTTCACCCTCTATTTTTTTTGCAGTATATTAGTGAAGGTATTGCAAATGAACTCTATACCACACGTGAGCTGAGATTGTTAGCAGTGTAGCTTTAGAGACTGCACGAAGGCCGCCTGCTGACCGGCGGTTCCCCGTCTCCGGCCCGCAGGTTCCCGGAGACCCAGCCTGGCGTCTATCCACTCGAGCGCCTCCTCGTCCCGCTCGATGAGCTTCAGCATGCGGAAGTTCGAGCGCGAGAACCAGCAGCGCGAGGAGCGGCGGCTGCAGCTGCTGGCCCAGCAGCAGGAGCAGCAGCAGCTGCAGCAGCAGCAGCTGCTGGAGATCCAGCAGAAGCAGCAGCAGCAGCAGCTGCAGCTGCGCCAGGAGCCGCAGCAGGCGGCGCAGGCCCACCAGCAGGCGCCATCGCCCAGCCCGCGAACGCCCATGAGCACCGACGAGCTGCTGCCCGCCGTCTCCGAGGTCAGGGATGTGAGTAATTGGGCGGTAGGGACTAGGGACCAGGGACTAGGGACCAGGGACTAGGGACCAGGGACTAGGGACCAGGGACTAGGGACCAGGGACTAGGGACCAGGGACTAGGGACCAGGGACTAGGGACTAGGGACCAGGGACTAGGGACTAGGGACCAGGGACTAGGGACCAGGGACTAGGGACCAGGGACTAGGGACCAGGGACTAGGGACCAGGGACTAGGGACCAGGGACTAGGGACCAGGGACTAGGGACCAGGGACTAGGTACCAAGGACCAGGGACCGGGGGGGGGGGGGGGGGGGGGGGAGGTAGGAGGAGGACACACCACCACTTACTTCACTTATGTCATCATACTCAGCTATGGAGATCCTCTTCCACTGGGTTCTTTTCCCTGCTTTCTGCTGTCAATTGCCCCTGGGCAGATCTTCAGCAAATCCTAGCGCATTCTCTCTCCCTCCAACTTCTCTCTGGTTTGCTTACTCGTCTTCTTCCACAAGAGAGTAAAATCTGGGGATTTCAGAGACCAAAATGTAGACTTTCACGGCCGGAAATATCATGATCATTATAATTATCCGGGCTGTTATGCCGTGGTCGGTTGATTAATTCTGTGTTGGTTCCCAACGTTTCGTCTCCGACTGCGGGAGACATCTTCAAGGGGGTCCGTAGCTCGATGGAAGGTCCAACACACCCACTGGCTCGCTACTGACTGCCGCTAAATTCCGTGTCCGCGCGCTCCCGCGCCGCGGTGTGTTTTGAAAACGTCAGTGCAATTGGCCGCTGTCCGTCGCCGTCGATCGCCGTTGCCATCACCCAGTAGTGGACGGGTGGTACACATCTTCTTTAACACCGGCATCCATATACCGTTTAATTTCACGCCCTCCTCGTTTCAGTTGAAATTATTTGTGTGTTTAGCGATTTCGATTGCCTCCCTGTAGAGCCTTTCGTAATATCCGCTTGTGGCCGCTAGTACTTGCGTCTCCTCGAAACGGATATTGTGGTTCCCTGGCAGGAAAGCATGCAAATTACTGATCTACTGGATCCGCAAGCATATAGGAAGCTGAATAAGGACCCCACTAACAACGTTCTCAGAACTGTGTCGCGGTTAATAAAAAAGTCCTCCATTGAAGAGAGTGTACAGAAAGGTCTCTGCAATTCGGTTGCACTACCACCGAGGCTTTATGGATTGCCCAAAATTCATAAAGAAAATGTGCCGTTAAGACCGATACTAAGTGCCATTGGTTCGCCCACCTACTCGTTAGCCAAGTTTTTGACTACGCTGTTAAAACCACATGTGGGCCGTTCGGACTCTTATATAAAGAATTCGACACATTTCATCAGCAGATTGAATGGCATAGTGGTCCAGCCGGAGGACATATTGGTCAGCTTCGATGTGGTATCGCTGTTTACCATGGTTCCACTTAATGATGTATTGGAACAGCTGGATCGAATTTTTTCTGCCGATATTTCAGACCTGTTAAAGTGTTTGACGACCACATACTTCAAGAGGAATGAACAGTTTTATGAGCAAACGGATGGCGTGGCTATGGGAAGCCCCCTAAGTCCCGTAATTGCAAACTTCTTTATGGAGAAAATCGAAGAACAGGCCTTAGGTACTGCCAGCAAAAAACCAAATGTATGGTTCCGATACGTGGATGACACGTTTGTGCAGTGGAGACATGGTAGGAAGGAACTAAGCCGGTTGCACGAACATCTGAACAGTATAAACTCGAGAATTCAGTTTACAATGGAGGAGGAGGTAGACGGCAAATTACGTTTCCTCGATGTGCTTGTTTTTAGAAACGAAAATGGTAGTTTGGGCCACTCAGTATACCGCAAACCCACGCACACGGACCGTTATTTGCACCGGAATTCGACCCACCACCCACAACAGAAGTGGGGGTGTTATCAAGACGTTAGCGGACAGAGCTAGAAATATTTGTGAACCTGAGTTGCTCGACGCTGAGATGGAACATCTCCACAATGCACTAATGAAGAACGGATGTTCGTCCGCCGAAATAAAACGTGCGTTGAGGCAGCCACGCAGAAATCATACTGACGTACAGGCTACTACAAAATCTAAGGTTTTCCTGCCGTTTGTTAAAAATGTAACGGAAAGAATAGGGAGGATCTTGACGAAGCGGAATATTACCGTAATTTACAAGCCCACCAGCAAGATACAGGAATACCTTAAGCCTGCCAAGGACGCTCACAAAACACTGGAAAAAGCTGGAGTGTATAGGATCCCATGCAGCTGTGGTGATGTTTATGTGGGTACCACTAAAAGAAATGTTTCTAAACGTTTGGAAGAGCATAAGGGAAACTGTAGAAGAGGAGAAACGGAACGATCAGCTGTTGCGGAGCATGCTTTCCAGCCAGGGAACCACAACATTCGTTTCGAGGAGACGCAAGTACTAGCGGCCACAAGCGGGTATTACGAAAGGCTCTACAGAGAGGCAATCGAAATCGCCAAGCACACAAATAATTTCAACCGAAACGAGGGGGGCGTGAAATTAAACGGTATATGCATGCCGGTGCTAAAGAAGATGTGTACCACCCGCCCACTACTGGGTGATGGCAACGGCGATCGACGGCGACGGACAGCGGCCAATTGCACTGACGTTTTCAAAACACGTGACGTCACGCCGCGGCGCGGGAGCGCGCGGACACGGAATTTAGCGGCAGTCAGTAGCGAGCCAGTGGGTGTGTTGGACCTTCCATCGAGCTACGGACCCCCTTGAAGATGTCTCCCGCAGTCAGAGACGAAACGTTGGGAATCGACACAGAATTCATCAACCGACCACGGCATAACAGCCCGGATAATTATAATGGACATTTCAGAGACCGTCAGTTTCCATCCATCTGAGCAACGTGACCTACCTGAACGAGGCGTTCGGCTCTCTTTGGACCTACAATAACTGGCCACATCCGACTCACAATTACGCCACACGCTCCATTCCCTACTGATCTCACCTTGCACTGGACTACAGATCATCTTTTAGATTCTGTGTTCGTTTCCTTTTTTGTCTCTATGGTCGGCCAACCACTGCCACACTCTGCATACTCTGCGAGATTTTAATTCGTTTTGTCTGACCTCTGCCTGAGTCTTTCTTGTCCTGTGTTGTCTGTTGTCGTCTCCATTCTTCGTTTTTATTGTGTGTGGGTGTTCGCAGTTATGGAAAAAGGGACCGATGACCATCGCAGTCTGGTCCCTTCAATCTCTCAAACCAACCAACCATTGTGTGTTCGGAAGTCTCTTTTTCTTTCGGGCACTCCGCGTTTTGCAGCTGCAGCTTAGATCAGTGTTGTTTTGTACAGCTGGAAACTGAAATTCCTTAAAGACTGCACGATTTAAAAAGCTGACTGTGTCTAAAGTACAAAGAGTTTGTGGCTCGGATCCTTGCTTTGCAGCCTCACACGATGTGTCTACATCTACATCTACACTCCGCAAGCCACCCAACGGTGTGTGGCGGAGGGCACTTTACGTGCCACTGTCATTACCTCCCTTTTCTGTTCCAGTCGCGTATAGTTCGCGGGAAGAACGACTGTGTGAAAGCCTCCGTGCGCGCTCTAATCTCTCTGATTTTACATCCGTGATCTCCTCGGGAGGTATAAGTAGGGGGAAGCAATATATTCGATACCTCATCCAAAAACGCACCCTCTCGAAACCTGGATAGCAAGCTACACCGCGATGCAGAGCGCCTCTCTTGCAGAGGCTGCCACTTGAGTTTGCTAAACATCTGCGTAACGCTATCACGCTTACCAAATAACCCTGTGACGAAACGCACCGGTCTTCTTTGGATCTTCCCTATCTCCTCTGTCAATCCGACCTGGTACGGGTCCCACACTGATGAGCAATACTCAAGTATAGGTCGAACGAGTGTTTTGTAAGCCACCTCCTCTGTTGATGGACTACATTTTCTAAGGACTCTCCCAATGAATCTCAACCTGGTACCCGCCTTACCAACAATTAATTTTATATGATCATTCCACTTCAAATCGTTCCGCACACATACTCCCAGATATTTTACAGAAGTTACTGCTACCAGTGTTTGTTCCGCTATCATATAATCATACAATAAAGGATCCTTCTTTCTATGTGTTCGTAATACATTACATTTGTCTGTGTTAAGGGTCAGTTGCCACTCCCTGCACCAAGTGCCTATCCGCTGCAGATCTTCCTGCATTTCGCTACAATTTTCTAATGCTGCAACTTCTCTGTATACTACAACATCATCCGCGAAAAGCCGCATAGAACTTCCGACACTATCTACTCGGTCATTTATATATACACTCCTGGAAATGGAAAAAAGAACACATTGTCACCGGTGTGTCAGACCCACCATACTTGCTCCGGACACTGCGAGAGGGCTGTACAAGCAATGATCACACGCACGGCACAGTGGACACACCAGGAACCGCGGTGTTGGCCGTCGAATGGCGCTAGCTGCGCAGCATTTGTGCACCGCCGCCGTCAGTGTCAGCCAGTTTGCCGTGGCATACGGAGCTCCATCGCAGTCTTTAACACTGGTAGCATGCCGCAACAGCGTGGACGTGAACCGTATGTGCAGTTGACGGACTTTGAGCGAGGGCGTATAGTGGGCATGCGGGAGGCCGGGTGGACGTACCGCCGAATTGCTCAACACGTGGGGCGTGAGGTCTCCACAGTACATCGATGTTGTCGCCAGTGGTCGGCGGAAGGTGCACGTGCCCGTCGACCTGGGACCGGACCGCAGCGACGCACGGATGCATGCCAAGACCGTAGGATCCTACGCAGTGCCGTAGGGGACCGCACCGCCACTTCCCAGCAAATTAGGGACACTGTTGCTCCTGGGGTATCGGCGAGGACCATTCGCAACCGTCTCCATGAAGCTGGGCTACGGTCCCGCACACCGTTAGGCCGTCTTCCGCTCACGCCCCAACATCGTGCGGCCCGCCTCCAGTGGTGTCGCGACAGGCGTGAATGGAGGGACGAATGGAGACGTGTCGTCTTCAGCGATGAGAGTCGCTTCTGCCTTGGTGCCAATGATGGTCGTATGCGTGTTTGGCGCCGTGCAGGTGAGCGCCACAATCAGGACTGCATACGACCGAGGCACACAGGGCCAACACCCGGCATCATGGTGTGGGGAGCGATCTCCTACACTGGCCGTACACCACTGGTTATCGTCGAGGGGACACTGAATAGTGCACGGTACATCCAAACCGTCATCGAACCCATCGTTCTACCATTCCTAGACCGGCAAGGGAACTTGCTGTTCCAACAGGACAATGCACGTCCGCATGTATCCCGTGCCACCCAACGTGCTCTAGAAGGTGTAAGTCAACTACCCTGGCCAACAAGATCTCCGGATCTGTCCCCCATTGAGCATGTTTGGGACTGGATGAAGCGTCGTCTCACGCGGTCTGCACGTCCAGCACGAACGCTGGTCCAACTGAGGCGCCAGGTGGAAATGGCATGGCAAGCCGTTCCACAGGACTACATCCAGCATCTCTACGATCGTCTCCATGGGAGAATAGCAGCCTGCATTGCTGCGAAAGGTGGATATACACTGTACTAGTGCCGACATTGTGCATGCTCTGTTGCCTGTGTCTATGTGCCTGTGGTTCTGTCAGTGTGATCATGTGATGTATCTGACCCCAGGAATGTGTCAATAAAGTTTCCCCTTCCTGGGACAATGAATTCACGGTGTTCTTATTTCAATTTCCAGGAGTGTATATTGTGAAAAGCAATGGTCCCATAACATTCCCCTGTGGCACGCCAGAGGTTACTTTGTCTGTAGGCGTCTCTCCATTGATAACAACATGCTGTGTTCTGTTTGCTAAAATCTCTTCAATCCAGCCACACAGCTGGTCTGATATTACGCAAGCTCTTACTTTATCAGGCGACAGTGCTGAACTGGTATCGAACGCTTTCCGGAAGTCAAGGAAAATGGGAGCCTGTATCTAATATTTTCTGGGTCTCATGAACAAATAAAGCGAGTTGGGTCTCACACGATCGCTGTTTCCGGAATCCATGTTGATTCCTACAGAGTAGACTCTGGGTTTGCAGAAATGACATGACATGATACGCGAGCAAAAAACATGTTCTAAAATTCTACAACAGATCGACGTCAGAGATATAGGTGTATAGTTTTGCGCATCTGCTCGACGATCGTCTGCGAAGATTGGCGCCGAGGTCCTCCGAATTATGAACGCTTTTGTAGGTTCCGACTACCATTGGCTACAGCAGGTCTCTCAAATAAGCAACAAGCCCTGTTCATCACCGGATTCTGTCTTCGATTCATTCACAAGAAAACTGGTCTCCCTCTCTGCCACCTCTACACTGCAGTCCTTCCTCAGATCTGGACAATGGGGTCACATTGTTTGCAAATGTGAGATGTGCTCCTATCATCTTTTCGAGAGCCAGGTTCAACAACAACAGAGACATAGCATCTCCTCGTGTCGACGACATGTTTATGTTAAAGCTGTCCACGAGTTGGTTTCGCAGCTTCCGTTTGCCTTTTTAACTAGTGAATCAAACTCGATCTAGGCTTATAAACTTCTCTGGTATTCCAAACTACACAATTAATCGTGCTCTCCTGCTGAATGCTGTTGTATGCCTTCTTAAACTCTAGGAAGAGCACATGAAGGTCTTTGCCATATTCCCACATCTTCTCAGTGAACTATGGCAGTACACATACGTTGTCCAACGTCAACAGCCGTTCCTGGAGTCACCCAATTTTGGTCAATCACTTCTTGTGCGTAACAGCTGGATTCTATTCAGTAAATAGTTGAACAACATCTTACAGCAGACATTCAGTGGGTCGACTCCTGCATAACTGGTGCGATCTATTTTGTCACCTTTCTTGTCTATAGGACAGATAATCAGTCTTCCAGTCTCCTGGGGTCTCGTCTACAATACAGATCCTTTTTCATTAGTTGGTGGATTCACTTGCGGAGCTCCACACCCTCTCCCCCCCCCCCCTCCTCCCCTCCTCCTGCCCTGCACATCCTGAATGACTTCTGCCTCTACTCCATCTTCTCTTGGACTTATGTTATTCGTCCACTTCATTATCTGATTCCTTATTTTCTCCAGTGTAAGTGGTGGATAACATAAAGCCAAAAAATGTCAGGATGATAGAATCCAAACAGATCTTTAGGTTCATTACTGCTGAGTAGCTCCATGGAGTCCTGTTTCCATCTCTTAGCAACGCTAAACTCTTTGGTGAGTACGGTCCTATTACTGTCCTTGGCGAACTTTTGATGACTCTGTTATCCCCTCTTAAAGAAATTAACTCTGTGTTACATCTTTGGAGCCTCTTTCCTGAAAAATCTTGTTGAGCCTCCTCTACATTTCCTTTGGCGTACATTATCTTTGGTCTCGTCAAAGTTGCTCGGGTAGTTCTCCACACATGTTCAAAATGTACTTTGCCTTGTGCAAAATCTGTGCCTCATAGACAGGTCTACTTCACTTCTCTTCACTAATATCTTAATGCGTTCATCCCCAGACAAATTCTTCTTGCCTCTGATATTCTCCTCATTACTCCATTTGCGATCTCATTTAAGAATCTTTGACTTCTTTCCATACTACTTCTAACTCCTTTTCTGTATCCTCTTCGTCCAGAATTTCAAAATCATTGCTGAGATGGAGTTCAAAATTTTTTTTTTGTTATATCTTTGAGCCTATCAACGTGGTAGTGTACTATTTTCTTAAAATTACTCCTATCTCTCATTTTGGGCTCAGTTGTACTTGCAACCAGTTTATTACTAGGAAGTGGTCATTCCCATACTCTGCAAGCTGTGCTGTCTTTAGATTCATCAAGAAGTTATTTATTTTGGCACCAATTACAATGTGATCTATCTGGTTGTTCTACCATCTGGTAACACCCATGTTTCTTTGTGTACATCCTTCCATCAGAAATTCTTGCCACTGATGAAAGTCACTTTCGATATTACAAATGTGATGAACCTCATGTCTTTGCCTTTGCTGGGTTCATGGAAACTGTATCTTACAGTTGTTGACATGAATATGTCTCCTCTTACCATTTTAACATTCATATCATCAAGTAGGACTCTACAGTTGCTATTCAGAATAGCATCCCTCATTATCTTGAATTCCACTTAAAAATCGTCTTTCGCTAGGAGTGTGCATTCTTTGTGCACACACGACAGTTTACAACAAATTTTACACCTCTTCACGTCTGTTACAAACATTGCTATTCTAGGGGTCACTGATGAAAACCTAGAGACATTAGGAACTAGAGCTTTACTCCCACAAAATCCCATACCTAATTTGTGTCCTGAATCACAGCTTCCATAAAAGATTTAATCTTTTTCGAACTCTAAGGTACCACTATAAACCCAACAAACTTCTCATAAAGATGCTAAAGCCATCCTATATCTTTCCATCTCCTTCACTAGACTGAGACATTTTTTTATATAAACTATGAATATTCCATGTTCCAAATCATATACCCTCATCTCCCACTTTTCATCCATTTTGTATAATGGAATTCCGAATAGTCTGTTTACTGTTACCGAATTTTCTGTGATACGGTGGTAACCCGTCAGCAACCCCCAGTCTGGAGGACCAGGATTTTTTATTTTGTGGCTACCATCACCAAGATGAATTGGTTTCTCTAAAACTACAAGGTTCCTCTTTCCTACCCTAAGTTTGTTTCATGTGTGAAGATTTGTCTCCATTAAGAATGACATGCTGTGTTCTGTTTGCTAGGAAGTCTTCTTCATTCCAATCACATTGCTGGTTTGATAATCCTATACCTATATTTTGTTCATTAGGCAGCAGTGCAGAATTATATCGAGTGCCTTGTGGTAGTCAAGGAACATGGCATCAACCTGGACACAAGTAGCTACTGCTTTCTGTGTCTTGTGGACAAACAGAATGAGATCTGGGTTTAACATGATCACTATTTGTGGACTCCACGTTGATTCTCACAGAGAAACTAACAGTGGAAGTTCATAATAATAATAATAATAATAATAATAATAATCTCTTGAGTATCCCATTCAAATCTCTGGGCGAGGGGGGGGGGGGGGCACTACTCAGGAGGATGTAATCATCAGGAGAAACAAAATGCATTCTACAGATTGGAGCATGGAATTTCAGATCCCTTAATCAGGCAGGTAGGTTAGAGAATTTATAAACTGAAATGGATTGGCCAAAGTTAAATACAGTGAGAGTCAGTGAAGTTCTGTGGCATGATGAACAGGACTTCTGGTCAAATGAATACATGGTTATAAATACAAAATCAAATAGGGGTAATGCAGGAGTAGGTTTAGTAATTAATAATAAAAAAACAACAGGAATGCAGATAAGCTACTATGAACAACATACTGAATGCATTATTGTGGCTAAGAGAGACACAAAGCCCACACCCACCACAGTAGCCCCCCCTGCGGGTCCGGGGATTAGAATAGGCCCGCGGTATTCCTGCCTGTCGTAAGAGGCGACTAAAAGGAGTCCATCCCCCTCACGGGGGTAGTTCGCGCCTGCGTCCGGAGACGGACGGTTCCACGACCTATCATCGTGGTCCTTTTGGTTTTTTCACTTCTCGTTTCTTCCTTCCTTTTGTTGGTTCCTTTCTTTGCTCTCCTCCACCTCACTGTCTTCCTTACTCTTTCCCTTGCCTTCTCCTTGCCTTTTTCTCCTTGCCTTCTCATTGCCTTTTTCTCCTTGCCCTCTCATTGCCTTCTTCTCCTTGCCTTCTTATTGCCTTCTTCCCCTTGCTTTCTCATTGCCTTCTTCTCCTTGCCTTCTCTGGTCTCCGCCTCGGCGTTTGAGACAGTCTGTCCTCTTTCTCCCTCTCTCTCTTCTTTTTCCTCTTCTTCCTTCCTCCCTGTGCGTGTCTGAAGGCCGACCCACGCGTTCGCACGCGTAGCCGGTGACGGGGTAACGCGTAAGTCCCCGCCCTGGGTAGACATGTAAGGCACGCGCGTACCCCCTGGTAAAGGCCAGGCCCGGGGAGGGGTGATTGCCTGAGCTGATACCTTCTGACCATGCCGATTGGTCCCTCCGTCTGTTTCTCGGGAGGTGTGACCTGAGGTGTAAACATTCACCTAAGGCGGGAGTGCCCTCTGAGAGGGTCCCCACAAGGAAGGAGCGCGCCATCGGAGACGCTGGCAATCATGGGGGATTCCTCCGCAATGGATTCTACTCCATCTCTTTCGACTTCGACCCAAAAACGGAAACGTGACCAGCCAACAGTGACAAAAGTACTACCGCCTGCCCCACAGTTCCTCGTAGTTTCTCGAACTGAGGACGGAAAGGATTTTTCCTCTGTCAACCCTTTCGTTATTCAGAAGGGCGTAGATGCCATAGCCGGATCTGTCAAATCCTGTACCAGGTTGCGTAACGGCACCTTATTACTGGAAACTGAGAATGCCTTTCAGGCACAAAAACTGCTTCGGGCCACCCTCCTGTACACGTTCCCTGTCCGGGTGGAGGCCCACCGAACTTTGAATTCGTCTCGTGGTGTGGTCTATACTGACTCCCTCGACGGATTGACTGACGAGGAGCTTCAACCATTCCTCGCTGAGCAGGGCGTGACGGCTGTCCATAGGGTCATGAAAAAGGTCAACAATGACCTTGTACCGACCCGGACAATTTTCTTGACCTTCGATAATGTTAAGCTGCCATCGCGCATCAAGGCGGGCTACGAGGTTATTTCTGTTCGCCCCTATATCCCGACACCTACGCGCTGCTACCAGTGTCAGCGTTTCAATCACACTCGACAGTCTTGTTCCAATGCGGCTAAATGTGTCACCTGTGGCAGGGATGCCCATGAGGGTGACTGTCCACCTCCGTCTCCTCGTTGTGTGAACTGTCAGGGTGACCATGCAGCATCCTCCCGCGACTGTCCTGTCTATAAGGAAGAACGCTGTATCCAGGAAATTCGGGTCAAAGAGAAAGTGTCCACCTCGGCTGCTCGCAAGCTATTGGCTAGTAGGAAGCCCACGCTGCTCCCAGCGGGGAAATACAGTACTGTCCTCGCCTCTCCTCGGACTACCCGGGAGGTAGCAACCCCGACATGCGATCTGACCTTCAGCACCACGGTCGTCCGTTCGGCCAGTGCTAAGATCGCGCGGTCGACGTCTCCTCTTCCTCCCATCACCCCACAGACACGAGCACCTTCTTCAGCTTCTGCTAAAACGAAGACACCGAAGTCAGATGCACGGGCCTTCAAGAAGGAACCATCCCGTGCAGACTTCCTCCGTACCTCGACCTCACAGCCTTCGACCGGTACTTCCACTACACGTCCTTCCAAAAAGGTGCATAGGAAGCACAGTTCTCCTTCCCCGCCACGGCGCATTTCTTCTCTTGCGCCACCCAGCGGCTGCCGCCCCAGGCCGTCATCCGTTTCGCCTGGCCGCACCGCTGGTCGCCGTACATCTGGCCGTTCACTGGCGGAGGAAGCTCCCCCTCCCGGCCATCCTCCCGAGATGGCCGATGACCCTATAGACCCAATGGACGATGACTGTCCGCCTACTGATAGCGGCGGCAGTGCTCGCTCGAAGCCAGGCCCTAAGCGGCCTTCGAGGTGACCACTTCTCTCATCTTTCTTTTCTTACGATGGCACTTATTCACTGGAATATTCGCAGCATTTGCTCCAACCGAGAGGACTTGAAGTTGCTGCTCCGCTTGCACCGTCCGCTTGTCGTAGCCCTCCAGGAAACGAAGCTACGCCCATGCGATCAAATTGCCTTGGCACACTACACCTCTGTGCGTTTTGACCTACCCCCTGTGGTAGGTATCCCAGCTCATGGAGGGGTTATGTTGCTGGTCCGGGATGATATTTACTACGATCCCATCACGTTGCACACCGGCCTGCAGGCAGTTGCCATCCGCATTACTCTCCCCACTTTTACGTTTTCCTTTTGTACCGTTTACACTCCATCGTCATCTGCCGTTACCAGGGCAGACGTGATGCAACTTATTGCTCAGCTACCTGCACCATTTTTGTTAACTGGAGACTTCAATGCCCACCATCCCCTTTGGGGCTCTCCAGCATCCTGCCCGAGGGGCTCCTTGTTAGCAGACCTTTTCAACCAGCTCGATCTTGTCTGCCTCAATACTGGCGCCCCTACTTTTCTTTCGGACACATCTCACACCTATTCCCATTTAGACCTCTCTATATGTACTCCCCAACTTGCACGCCGGTTTGAGTGGTATGCACTTTCTGATACATATTCGAGCGACCATTTCCCGTGTGTTATCCATTTCCTGCAGCATACTCCCTCTCCGTGCTCCTCTCGTTGGACCATCTCCAAGGCAGACTGGGAGCTCTTCTCTTCCAGGGCTACCTTTCAGGATCAAACCTTCACAAGCTGCGATCGTCAGGTCGCACACCTCACGGAAGTCATTCTCGCTGCTGCTGAATATTCCATCCCTCACCCTACTTCTTCTCCACGTCGCGTACCGGTCCCCTGGTGGACCGCAGCATGTAGAGATGCTTTACGTGCTCGTCGACGTGCTTTACGCACCTTTAAGCGCCACCCTACAGTGGCGAATTGTATTAATTATAAACGATTACGTGCTCAGTGTCGTCGTATTATTAAAGAAAGCAAGAAAGCCAGCTGGGCTGCTTTCACAAGCACCTTCAACAGTTCTACCCCTTCTTCTGTTGTCTGGGGTAGCCTGCGCCGGTTATCTGGCACTAAGGTCCACTCCCCAGTTTCTGGCTTGAAGGTCGCGAATGAAGTCCTTGTGGCCCCTGAGGCTGTCTCCAATGCCTTCGGCCGCTTTTTCGCCGAGGTTTCGAGCTCCGCTCATTACCACCCTGCCTTCCTCCCCCGCAAACAGGCAGAGGAGGCTAGGCCACCTGACTTCCGCTCCTCGAATTGTGAAAGTTATAATGCCCCATTCACCATGCGGGAACTCGAAACCGCACTTGGCCGATCACGGTCCTCCGCTCCAGGGCCTGATTCTATTCATATTCAGATGCTGAAGAACCTTTCTCCTGCGGGTAAAGGTTTTCTTCTTCGTACATACAATCACATCTGGATTGAGGGACATGTTCCCGCATGCTGGCGCGAGTCTATTGTTGTCCCGATTCCTAAGCCGGGGAAGGACAAGCACTTGCCTTCCAGTTATCGACCTATCTCGCTTACCAGCTGTGTCTGTAAAGTGATGGAGCGAATGGTTAACTCTCGATTGGTTTGGCTGCTCGAGTCTCGACGCCTACTTACCAATGTACAATGTGGATTTCGAAGGCGCCGCTCTGCTGTTGACCATCTGGTTACCTTGTCGACCTTCATTATGAATAACTTCTTGCGGAAGCGCCCGACCGCGGCTGTGTTCTTTGATTTGGAGAAGGCTTACGACACCTGTTGGAGGGCGGGCATTCTCCGCACCATGCATACATGGGGCTTTCGCGGTCGCCTCCCTCTTTTTATTCATTCCTTCTTAATGGATCGACAGTTTCGGGTACGTGTGGGTTCTGTCCTGTCCGACACCTTTCGCCAGGAGAATGGGGTGCCACAGGGCTCAGTTTTGAGCGTCGCTCTCTTCGCCATCGCGATCAATCCAATAATGGATTGCCTCCCAGCTGATGTATCAGGCTCCCTTTTCGTGGACGATTTTACCATCTATTGCAGCGCGCAGTGTGCACGTGTCCTGGAGCGCTGTCTTCAGCGTTCTCTTGACCGTCTTTACTCCTGGAGTGTCGCCAATGGCTTCCGTTTTTCTGCCGAGAAGACGGTCTGTATTAACTTCTGGCGCTACAAAGAGTTTCTCCCACCGTCCTTACGACTCGGTCCCGTTGCTCTCCCACTCGTGGAGACAATCAAATTTTTAGGCCTTACCTTTGACAGGAAACTTAGCTGGTCTCCACATGTGTCATATTTGGCCGCCCGTTGTACCCGTTCTTTAAATGTCCTCCGTGTTCTCAGTGGTATGTCGTGGGGAGCGGATCGAACCGTCCTACTTCGTCTATATCGGTCGATCGTCCGCTCCAAGCTGGATTATGGGAGCTTCGTATACTCCTCTGCACGGCCATCCATCTTACGCCGCCTCAACTCCATACAACATCGGGGTTTACGACTTGCGATCGGAGCATTTTATACCAGTCCCGTAGAGAGTCTTCATGCTGACGCTGGCGAATTGCCACTCACCTACCGGCGCGATATACTGCTTTGTCGGTATGCCTGTCGGCTACTGTCAATGCCCGACCATCCGTCTTATCGTTCCTTTTTTGACGACTCTCTTGACCTTCAATACGGGTTGTATGTCTCTGCCTTGCTACCCCCTGGAGTTCGCTTTCGTCGCCTCCTTCAACACCTTGATTTTTCACTCCCTGCAACCTTTCGAGTGGGCGAGAGCCGCACGCCACCTTGGCTCCAGGCTCAGGTCCGCGTTCACCTCAACCTCAGCTCGCTCCCAAAAGAGGTCACCCCCGGTTCGGTCTACCACTCCCGTTTTTTGGAACTTTCTTTCGAAGTTCAACAACATGACTTTCATTTATACAGATGGCTCTAAGACCAATGACGGGGTCGGGTGTTCCTTTATTGTCGGGGCACAAAGTTTCCAATACCGGCTCCATGGCCATTGTTCGGTCTTCACAGCTGAGCTCTTTGCCCTCTACCAGGCTGTTCTTTACATCTGCCGCCACCGACATTCTGCTTATGTCATCTGCTCAGATTCCCTGAGCGCCATCCAGAGCCTCAGTGATCCGTACCCGGTTCACCCTTTCGTACACCGGATCCAACGCTCTCTTCAGCAGCTGGTGGACGTCGGTACGCCGGTTAGCTTTATGTGGGTTCCTGGCCATGTCGGTATCCCTGGGAACGAAGCTGCAGATGCCGCGGCCAAGGCTGCGGTCCTCCAGCCTCGGACAGCTTCTTGTTGTGTCCCTTCGTCCGATTTTAGCAGGGTCATTTGTCGGCGCGTTGTGTCGCTGTGGCATGCCGATTGGGCTGCACTTACCGACAACAAGCTTCGGGCCTTAAAACCTCTTCCCGTGGCTTGGACGTCCTCCTCACGCCCTTCTCGGCGGGAGGAGGTCGTTTTAGCAAGGTTAAGAATTGGACACTGCCGGTTCAGCCATCGCCATCTGCTGACGGCTGCGCCGGCGCCGTTCTGCCCATGTGGGCACTTGCTGACGGTTAGACACATTTTAATGTCCTGTCCTGATCTTAACACACTGCGCCTCGATCTTAACCTGCCTACTACTATCGATGCCATTTTAGCGGATGACCCACGAGCAGCTGCTCGTGTTCTTTGTTTTATCAATTTGACACACCTCGCTAAGGACATTTGATGATGTTTTTTAATCCTATGCCTGTCAGTCTGTCTTTTATTGTGTTTTCCCTTTTAGTTGTTGTTGTCAACTTGTGCCTCGCGGTGCATTCTTAGAGTAGTCAGGGCGCTAATGACCATTGAAGTTGTGCGCCCGAAAACCACAAAAAAAAAAAAAAAAAAACCACCACAGTAGTATAAGTTTATATGCCAACTAGCTCATGAAGAGATTGAAGAAATGTATGATGAGATAAAAGAAATTATTCTTCAGATAGTTAAGGGAGACAGAAATTTAACAGTCATATGGGACTGGAATTCAATAGTAGGAAAAGGAAGAGAAGGAAATATTAGTGAATAGGGACTGGGGTAAAGGAATGAAAGACGAATCTGCCTTGTAGAATTTTGTACACAGCATAATTTAATCATTGATAACACTTGGTTTAAGAATCATGAAAGTTGGTTGTTTATGTGAGAGAGACTTGGAGGTACCTGAAGGTTTCAGATTGACTATATAATGGTAAGAGAGTTTTCGGAACCAGATTATAAATTGTAAGGCTTTTCCAGGGGCAGATGTTGACTCTGATCCCAATTTAGTGGTTATGAACTGTAGGTTAAACCCGAAGAAATTGCAAAAAGGTGGGAATTCAAAGAGATGGGACCTGGATAAATTCAAAGAGCCAGAGGTTGTAGAGAGTTTCAGAGGGAGCATGAGGGAAGATTGAGAGGAACAGGGGAAGGGAAGACAGTAGAAGAAGAAAGGATAGCTTTCAGAGATGAATAATGAAAGCAACAGATGATCAAGTAGGTAAAAAAATGAGGGCTAGTAGAAATACTTGGGTAACACGAGAGATACTGAATTTAATTGATGAAAACTGAAAATATGGAAATGCAGTAAATGAGCAGGCCAGAGGGAATACAAACACCTAAAAAATGAGACTGACAGGAAGTGCAGGAATGGCTAGAGGACAAATGTAAGGATTTAGAAGCATGTATCACCTGGGGAAAGAGAGATAATGCCTCCTGGAAAATTAAGAGCCCTTTAGAGAAATGAGAAGCAGTTGTATGAATATCAAGAGATCATATGGAAAACTAGTCCTAAGCAAAGAAGGGAATACAGAAAGGTGCAGTGAGTATATAGAGTGTCTATGTAAGGGAGATGTGCTTCAGAACAATATTATGGAAATGGACGAGGACATAAACGGAGATGGGAGATACGATACTGCGTAAAGAACTTGACAGAGCACTGAAGGACCTAAGTCAAAATAAGGCCATGGGTGTAGACTACATTCTGTTGGACCTACTGACACCCTTGTAACTGCCAGCCATGACAAAACTCCGACATTTGGTGAGCAAGATGAAGGGGCGGATGCGAAATTACTGAACTATCAATTTGACAAGTCATGGCTGCAAAACGCTTCCATACATGATTTATGAGAGAATGGAAAAACTGGTAGAAGCCAACCTTGGGGAAAATGTTTGGATTCCAGAGAAATGCAGGAACATGCAAAGTAATACAGACACTACGCCTTACCTTAGAAGATGGGGTAAGGAAAGGCAAACCTACATTTCTAGCATTTGTAGACAGATAAAGTTTTTGACAATGTCGACTGGAATACTCTCTTTCAAATTCTGAAGGTGGCAGGGGTAAAATAGAGGGAGTGAAAGGCTATTTACAATTTGTATAGAAACTATATGGCAGTTACAAGAGTAGAGGGGCATGAGAGGGAAGCAGTGGTTGAGAAGGAAGTGAGACAGGTTTGTAGCCTATCCCTGATGTTACTCAATCTGTGTATTGAGCAAGCAGTAAAGGAAAGAAAAGAAAAATTTGGAGTAGGTATTAAAATCCATGGAGAAAAAATAAAAACTTTGAGGGTTGCCGATGACATTGTAATTCTGTCAGAGACAGCAAATGACTTGGAAGAGCAGTTGAATGGAATGCAAAGTGTCTTGAAAGGAAGATATAAGATGAACATTAACAAAAGCCAAACAAGGATAATGGAATGGAGTAAAATTAAATCATGTGATGCTGAGGGAATTAGATTGGGAAATGATACACTTAAAGTAGTAAAGGAGGTTTGCTATTTGGGGAGCAAAATAACTGATGATGGTCGAAGTAGAGAGGATATAAAATGTAGACTGGCAATGGTGAGAAAATATTTCTGAAGAAGAGAAATTTGTTAACATCGAGTATATGTTTAAGTTTCAGGAAGTCTCTTCTGAAAATATGTGTATGGAAGAGAAACATGGATGATAAACAGTTTAACCAAGAAGAGAATAGAAGCTTTTGAAATGAGGTGCTACAGAAGAATGGTGAAGATTAGGTGGGTAGATGATGTAACTAATGAGAATGTACTGAACAGAATTGTGGAGAAAAAAAAAAATTGTGCCACAACCTGACTATAAGAAGGGATCAGTTGGTAGGACACATTCTGAGACATCACAGGAAAACATTAAAAGTCTTGCACAGGATGGAATAGCATGGAGAGCTGCATCAAACCAGTCTTCAGACTGAAGGCTATTACAACAACAACAACAACAACAAATTCTTCTTGTAGTCTGAGGGTATTTCACCTGTCTCATACACCACGCTCAGCAAATGGAAGATTTTTGTCATGGCTGGCTCCCACAAGGCTATCAGTAGTTCTGACAGAATGTCGCCTTCTCCCAGGGCCTTGTTTTGACTTACGCCTTCCAGTGCTCTCTCGAATTATTCTTTGAGAATCCTATCTCCCATACCATCTTCATCTCTGTCCTCCTCCATTTCTGTAATATTGCCTACAAGTTCATCTCGCTTGTATAGACCATCTATCTGCTCCCTCCATGTTTTAGCTTTCTCTTCTTTGCTTAGGAATGGTTTTTCATTTGAGCTCTTGATATTCATAAAACTGCTTCTCTATTATCCAGAAGTCTCTTTAATTTTGCTGTCAGCAGTATCTACTCGTATCTTTCACTTATTGAAATATGCTTCTAAATCCTTACATTTGTCCTCTAGCCATTCCTGATTACCCCTTTTGCACTTCCTATCAGTCTCATTTTTTAGAAGCTTGTACTCCCTTTTGTCTGCTTCATTTATGGTATTTTTATATTCTCTCCTTTCATCAATTAAATGCAGTATATTTTGTGTTATCCAAGGATTTCTACCTGCCCTCATCTTTTTACATTCTTTATCTTCTGCTGCCTTCCTTTCCACTATCCTTCTCAATCATTCCTTAATGCTCCCTCTGGAACACTCCACAACCTCTGGCTCTTTCAGTTCATCCACAGCTCATCTCCTTAATTTACTACCTTTTTGCAATTTCTTCAATTTTAATCTACAGTTCATAACCAATAGATTGTGGCCAGAGACCACATTTGCCACTGGAAATGTCTTACAATTTAAAACCTGGTTCCTAAATCTCTGTCTTGCCATTATACAGGATGAGTCAGGTGGAAAGGTACATGCTTTGGGACACTATATTATTAGTGATGCTGAACGAAAAAATTCATATGTACATATGCCCCATTGCAAATGGTTTCTGAGATAGAACACATTTAATATCACTGTTGTAAGCTTTTTTTAATAACTCAAAAGCTGCACACTCCAACGAAAATGTGTCTTAGTACACAATTAAACTAAATTAAATTTGCTACAGAAAAAGGTCCTATTTATTTTTTGTCTAGGATTAACAGGTTGCATCAAGAGCTCATGGGAATATTGAAAATCTTGCACGACGCACATGCACTGTAGCTTAGATACTTTTTGTAGGCCAGTTTGAGGCAGTTTTCCGACTTTATAGACCACAAGCGTCTGTATCAAAATGTTTGTCTCAACTTCCTCTATATTACTGTGATATGTTGTAAACAATGAATAATACAGAAAATAAATAGAAATGTACATTAAAAGTGTTCTACCTTGGAAACCATTCAGAATAGAGCATGTCTCCACGTCAAGATTTTTGTTCAGAATTAGTAATGCTATAACCCGTCAAAACACGTACCCTTCCTCCTGACTCACTCTGTATAATCTGTCTGAAACCTTCCAGTGCCTCCAGGTCTCTTCCACGTACGCAACCTTCTTTCATGATTTTTGAACCAAGTGTTAGCTATGATTAAGTTATGCTCTGTGTAAAATTCTACCTTGTGGCTTCCTCTTTCATTCCTTACCCCCAGTCCATATTCACCTACTACTTTTCCTTCTCTTCCTTTTCCTATCGAATGTCAGTCATATATGACTATTAAATTTTTGTTTCCCTTAACTGTCTGAATAATTTCTTCAATCGCATCATACATTTATTCAATCTCATCATCTGCAGAGCTAGTTGGCATATAAACTTTTACTACTGTGGTAGGCGTGGGCTTTGTGTCTATCTTGGCTATAATAAAGTGTTGACTATGTTGTTCATAAAAGCTTATCTGTGTTTGTATATTTTTATGAATTATTAAACCTACTCCTGGATTACCCCTATTTGATTTTGAATTTATAACCCTGCATTCACCTGACTAGATGTCCTGGTCCTCCTGCTACAAAACTTCACTAACTCTCACTATATCCAACTTTAACCTATCCATTTTCATTTCTAAATTTTCTAACCTACCTGCCCGATTAAGGGATCCGACATTCCATGCTCCAATCTGTAGAACGCATTTTGTTTCTCCTGATAATGACATCCTCCTGAGTAGTCCCCACCCAGAGATCCAAATGGGCGACTACTTTACCTCCGGAATATTTTACCCAATAGGACGCCATCATCATCATCATTTAACCACACAGTAAAGCTGCATGCCCTCGGGAAAAATTACGGCTGTAGTTTCCCCCTTGCTTTCAGCCGTTCACAGTACCAGCACAGCAAGGTCGTTTTGGTTAGTGTTACAAGGCCAGGGGAAGTAAATGAGACTCATCAGTGGTTTTGTAAGATACGTAGGAGAGATACGAATATACTAGAACAGGAGGGGAAAATGACCACCCTTCAGGCTGAGTTAGACAAGGCCAGGGGAATTCTTGACGGGTTAAGGAGAGAGAAGGGTCAAGAGAGGTGGGAAGTGGCAACAGGAGGAATTGTCCGGCAGTTTCACGGTGAATTTGAAAAATAGGTTTGACCTGTTGCTTCAGCTAGAAGCTGGCGAGCCTCAAGCAGTTGCAGGTGTAGACAGGGCACAACAAACTTTCAGCAGCAAATTGGAAAGTAAGAATGTAGGGAAATCAGTAATGGGAAAGAAAGTGATGTTGTTAGGTAGTTCCCATAGAAGAGGTGTTGGCCAACTTTTGCAAGATGAAATAGGATCAGAATACCAGGTCACAATTCTTTTTAAACCTAGTGCTGGTCTGGAGCAGGTGACAGAGGATTTAGAATCACTTTGCAACGGTTTCACTAAGGAAGACGCTGTGGTTATAGTGGGTGGGCCAGGTAATAGTATTGACAGAGATCTTGGGTACAGTATAGAGTGTGACCTGGCAAAGATTGCATCAGCATCGAAGCATATTAGTGTTGAGTTTGTATCTGTTCTTGGATGTCATGACCGACCTAATTTGAACTCTTCTGTCAAGAGAGTTAATTTTGAGTTGGAACGGCTGCTTATGTCGAGTGCAGGGTCACACATTGGTGTGGTTTCTGTTGCTTCTCTCAATAGGTCAGGTTATACTAGGCATGGACTTCACCTCAACAGGAAAGGGAAGGGTAAACTGGCTGCGAAAATAGCAGGAAAGTTAAGGAAGGGAGGCACTGTCATGAGTGATAAAATACCTGTGGTTATAGGGTTCAGAAAAGACCCTTTTTTATGGTAGGGAGAAAGAAACCAAGTTTTAAGAGCAGTTCAGATTGAGACACACTTTCAGTTTGAGAAAGAAATAAAAAAACATAATTCTAGCTTATTACATCAGCATAAACAGCTGCTGGTTAAGAATTTTTAACAAGCAGCAGAAACTTAAACTCTACCCAATTTTAACTCAGTCAATGTGAAATGTCAGCTATCTTTATATATTTACTAAGATGGTGTCTGTTCTTTCGGACATGCCCGAAAGAACAGATACCATCTTAGTAAATATATAGTTAACACTCACTGGCCACTTGACCATCTTCTTCTTCTGTGCGAATGCACAAACAGTGCCCGAACTCTTACGGGAATCAGCAACGCGTCACGAGTAATGAGTATAATGGGTGGGGGCACTACGAATGTAGTGCGGGACAATACATTGAGAATGTGGGTTTCGCGGGAGGTGTGCCAGAGATAAATCCCTGCAGTCGCGTTATCCTCTGTGTCCTCGGTGGCTCAGATGGATAGAGCGTCTGCCATGTAAGCAGGATATCCCAGGTTCGAGTCCCGGTCCGGGCACACATTTTCATCTGTCCCCGTTGACGTATGTCAATGCCTGTAAGCAGCTAAGGGTGTTCATTTCATTGTAATTTCAAGCTATCTTTATTGCATCAAAATATTCGAGGACTGAGAAATAAAATTAATGAATTAATTATCTGCATAGAGTCCTCAAACCCAGCTGACAATCAGCCTCTCTGAATATCATGCGACCACTGGTATAGAGCTTTTAAGTGTTACAGGGTTTAGGTTAGCATCTCACTTTTGTGGAGAAAGGAGGAATTGCCGCATTCATCAGGAACTGTCATAAATTTAAGAACATAGACATTCATAAATTTTGCCTAGAACAGCATATGGAAGCATGTGCAACAGAAGTAGAATTTCACAAAAAATCCTTCATAATATTAAGTGTTTATCGAGCACCTGCAGGTAACTGTAATCTGTTCACAAAGCACCTTGAAGCTGTACTGGCCCATTTAACAACCAAAAGCAAAGAAATAGTGGTAGCTGGTGACTTCAATGTAGATTTCCTTGAAGACTCTCCCAATAAGAACTTATTTGAGTTAGTAACACCATTATTCCACTTAAGTCCCACTGTACAGTTCCCCACTAAGGTAGCCAATTGTTCACCAACTGCCATTGATAATATCTTTATAGGAAAGTCCAATGAACAAAATATTACAAAACCAATAGCCAATGGCCTCTCAGATCATGGCATGTAGGTCCTTCTGTTAAATGTTAATACTGAACAGGATATAAAATCTGTTAAATCTGAGCTCAAGAGGGTAATCAATAAGCCAAAAATTGATTATTTTAGTACACTCCTCAGAGACATTCACTGGACTGATGTTTACAGTGCTCATGGCATGAACAAAAAATATAACACTTTTGCTAATAAAGTGCTAACCTTATTCGAACACTGTTTCCCCCAAAACTTACCAAGATTAGAGCAAAGTCTACAAAGAAGCCATGGATTACTCAAGGAATATGGGTATCTTGTAAAACAAAAAGAAAACTGTATCTGCCAATCCGAAATAGTTTCGATGTTGATGCTATAGCACATTACAAGAAATATTGCAAAATATTAAAGACTGTAATACGGACATCAAAGCAAATATATTACAAGGAAAAGATAGTCATATCAGATAACAAAATAAAGACAATATGAGATATAGTGAAGAAGGAGACCAGTAGAACCAAACATGAAGAGGGACAAATAGCATTAAGAGTAAATGATACATTGGTGACAGATGTGTATAGTGTTGAAGAACTTCTTAACAAACATTTTATAACTGTTACTGACAAGATGGAGTTGTCAGGTTCTGTAGATGCTGCAATGGAATACCTCAAACCAGACATTTCAAGTAACTTCCATAATATGAATTTGACCCTCACTACCCCAGCAGACATAATGCCCATCATAAAATCTTTAAAATCAAAAACATCTAGTGGGTATGATGAAACATCAACAAAGTTAATGAAAGAATATGATTCTGAGTTAAGTAACATATTAAGCCATCTGTGTAACCAGAATGGTTGAAATATGCTGAAGTTAAGCCACTGTTTAAGAAGGGCGATAAAGAAATAGCATCAAATTTCCATCCAGTTTCACTTTTGCCAGCATTCTCAAAAATTTTAGAAAAGGTAATGTACAGGGTTATAAACACAAAATCAAATAGGGGTAATGCAGGAGTAGGTTTAATAATGAATAGGAAAATAGGAATGCGGGTAAGCTACTACAAACAGCATAGTGAACACATTATTGTGGCCAAGATAGATACGAAGCCCACACCTACTACAGTAGTACAAGTTTATATGCCAACTAGCTCTGCAGATGACGAAGAAATTGAAGAAATGTATGATGAAATAAAAGAAATTATTCAGATTGTGAAGGGAGACGAAAATTTAATAGTCATGGGTGACTGGAATTCGAGTGTAGGAAAAGGGAGAGAAGGAAACATAGTAGGTGAATATGGATTGGGGGACAGAAATGAAAGAGGAAGCCGCCTGGTAGAATTTTGCACAGAGCACAACTTAATCATAGCTAACACTTGGTTTAAGAATCATGAAAGAAGGTTGTATACATGGAAGAACCCTGGAGATACTAAAAGGTATCAGATAGATTATATAATGGTAAGACAGAGATTTAGGAACCAGGTTTTAAATTGTAAGACATTTCCAGGGGCAGATGTGGACTCTGACCACAATCTATTGGTTATGACCTGTAGATTAAAACTGAAGAAACTGCAAAAAGGTGGGAATTTAAGGAGATGGGACCTGGATAAACTAAAAGAACCAGAGGTTGTACAGAGATTCAGGGAGAGCATAAGGGAGCAATTGACAGGAATGGGGGAAAGAAATACAGTAGAAGAAGAATGGGTAGCTTTGAGGGATGAAGTAGTGAAGGCAGCAGAGGATCAAGTAGGTAAAAAGACGAGGGCTAGTAGAAATCCTTGGGTAACAGAAGAAATACTGAATTTAATTGATGAAAGGAGAAAATATAAAAATGCAGTAAGTGAAACAGGCAAAAAGGAATACAAACGTCTCAAAAATGAGATCGACAGGAAGTGCAAAATGGCTAAGCAGGGATGGCTAGAGGACAAATGTAAGGATGTAGAGGCCTATCTCACTAGGGGTAAGATAGATACCGCCTACAGGAAAATTAAAGAGACCTTTGGAGATAAGAGAACGACTTGTATGAATATCAAGAGCTCATATGGAAACCCAGTTCTAAGCAAAGAAGGGGAAGCAGAAAGATTGAAGGAGTATATAGAGGGTCTATACAAGGGTGGTGTACTTGAGGACAATATTATGGAAATGGAAGAGGATGTAGATGAAGATGAAATGGGAGATATGATACTGCGTGAAGAGTTTGACAGAGCAATGAAAGACCTGAGTCGAAACAAGGCCCCCGGAGTAGACAATATTCCATTGGAACTACTGACAGCCGTGGGAGAGCCAGTCCTGACAAAACTCTACCATCTGGTGAGCAAGATGTATGAAACAGACGAAATACCCTCAGACTTCAAGAAGAATATAATAATTCCAATCCCAAAGAAAGCAGGTGTTGACAGATGTGAAAATTACCGAACTATCAGCTTAATAAGTCACAGCTGCAAAATACTAACACGAATTCTTTACAGACCAATGGAAAAACTAGCAGAAGCCAACCTCGGGGAAGATCAGTTTGGATTCCGTAGAAACACTGGAACACGTGAGGCAATACTGACCTTACGACTTATCTTGGAAGAAAGATTAAGGAAAGGCAAACCTACGTTTCTAGCATTTGTAGACTTAGAGAAAGCTTTTGACAATGTTGACTGGAATACTCTCTTTCAAATTCTAAAGGTGGCAGGGGTAAAATACAGGGAGCGAAAGGCTATTTACAATTTGTACAGAAACCAGATGGCAGTTATAAGAGTCGAGGGACATGAAAGGGAAGCAGTGGTTGGGAAGGGAGTAAGACAGGGTTGTAGCCTCTCCCCGATGTTGTTCAATCTGTATATTGAGCAAGCAGTAAAGGAAACAAAAGAAAAATTCAGAGTAGGTATTAAAATTCATGGAGAAGAAATAAAAACTTTGAGGTTCGCCGATGACATTGTAATTCTGTCAGAGACAGCAAAGGACTTGGAAGAGCAGTTGAATGGAATGGACAGTGTCTTGAAAGGAGGATATAAGATGAACATCAACAAAAGCAAAACAAGGATAATGGAATGTAGTCTAAATAAGTCGGGTGATGCTGAGGGAATTAGATTAGGAAATGAGGCACTTAAAGTAGTAAAGGAGTTTTGCTATTTGGGGAGCAAAATAACTGATGATGGTCGAAGTAGAGAGGATATAAAATGTAGGCTGGCTATGGCAAGGAAAGCGTTTCTGAAGAAGAGAAATTTGTTAACATCCAGTATTGATTTAAGTGTCAAGAAGTCATTTCTGAAAGTATTCGTATGGAGTGTAGCCGTGTATGGAAGTGAAACATGGACGATAAATAGTTTGGACAAGAAGAGAATAGAAGCTTTCGAAATGTGGTGCTACAGAAGAATGCTGAAGATTAGATGGGTAGATCACATAACTAATGAGGAAGTATTGAATAGGATTGGGGAGAAGAGAAGTTTGTGGCACAACTTGACCAGAAGAAGGGATCGGTTGGTAGGACATGTTCTGAGGCATCAAGGGATCACCAATTTAGTATTGCAGGGCAGCGTGGAGGGTAAAAATCGTAGAGGGAGACCAAGAGATGAATACACTAAGCAGATTCAGAAGGATGTAGGTTGCAGTAGGTACTGGGAGATGAAAAAGCTTGCACAGGATAGAGTAGCATGGAGAGCTGCATCAAACCAGTCTCAGGACTGAAGACCACAACAACAACAACAACAACAACAATGTACAATCGGCTTTATAACCATCTTATCACAAATAACGTACTGTCAAAGTTGCAGTTCGAATTTCTAAAGGGTTCTGATATTGAGAAATCTATCTACACTTATAGTGAAAATGTACTTAATTCATTAGACAAAAAATTGCAGGCAACTGGTATATTTTGTGATCTGTCGAAGGCATTTGACTGTGTAAAACACAATATCCTTTTAAGTAAATTAGAATATTATGGTGTAACAGGAAATGCTGCAAAATGGTTAAATCTTATATCTCTAGTAGGAAACAAAAGGTAATATTTGGAAAGAGACATGTATTAAGCTATCAGGCATCATCCAACTGGGAACTAATTACATGTGGAGTCCCACGAGGTTCCATTCTAGGGCCCTTACTGTTTCTTGTGTATATCAATGTCCTTTCATCAGTAACATTACCAGATGCCAAGTTTGTTTTGTCTGCCAATGATACAAACATTGCAATAAATAGCAAATCAAGTGTAGTCTTAGAAAGATCGGCTAGTAAAATATTTGTGGACATTAATCACTGATTCCTAGCCAATGCTCTGTCACTAAACTTTGAAAGAAAGAAAAAAAAAAAAAAAAAAAAAAAAAAAAAAAGCACACACTACATGCAGTTAAGAACTTGTAAGGAGTGTCCCACGAGTATATGCCTAACATACGATGACAAGCAAATAGAAGAAGTGGACAGTCTTAAATTCTTGGGATTACAGCTTGATAATAAATTCAACTGGGAGGAGCAGACCACAGACCTGCTGAAACGTCTTAACAAACCTCTATTTGAAATGTGAATTGTGTCTGATATATGGGATATAAAAAATGAGAAAGCTGGCATACTATGCTTATTTTCATTCCATAATGTCATATGGGATTATTTTTTGGGGTAATTCATCAAGCCAAGCTAAAGTTTTCCAGGCACAAAAACGGTGCAATATGTTATATGTGGTGTGAACTCAAGAACATCCTGCAGAGGCCTGTTTAGGGAACAAGGGATACTAACTTTTTTAATTTTAACTTCAGTGCATTAATGTGATCTTAGTTAATGAATCTTTGTAAAATGATTCTTTCATATAGAGTTCATTAAAAAAAATGACGATCATTCCACTTGGGAGCTGTGGCAGGTACATTAGCTTATTTGTTTCAGTTGTAAATATTTATCATGTACTATTGTTTTTCTGACATGTACTACATCCTGGAGGACTTCCTCACTATGGATCAATTGGAATGAAAGTAAATCTAATCTAATATTTCAATCCCAAGGAATTTTGCAGATGGTGTTTTGTTTAGTGTATGACTGCTTCTGGTGCTATCAGACCATCACTGTGGGGCACTTGATTCATTCCGGGATGCACTGTTCACCCACAGGAGGCGCTGTACAATTCTGGTTCATCCAGTGCCAGCAGCAGCCACGTGCAGTCCGCGTACCAGGGGCCGTGCACCTCGACCGAGGCATCGCGCTAGCCGCTCGCAACACGTCACCCGCACCGCCGATTCCACAGCTACTCTGTCCGCCGGACCTGAAGAGGGCTTACTTCTGCACCCCGTGAGCTCTCCACCGGTCAGAAGACGTATCTCGGGTGCTTCGTCCAGTTACGTGGCAGAGGTCACTATGCCTCGACAGTGGCACGTTCTTTAACGCGGAGAGTTACGAGGAGAGTTCGTAGTTTACAGGGCAGGCAGACACAGTACAGTAACTAAGTGTACCGTAAGTCTTTCTGAGAAGCCTTTGACCCCGTGTCACGTGACAGGGGGTTCTACTTTTGCTAAAGATAAACTCGACACTTGTGGGACATTCCAATAATTCACCAAATAACTCGCAGATTATCATGTGCAGAGGATAAATGCCATTAAAACTTTATACACTTCCAGTGCGATGTACATCAGATTTTCAGTGGCTCGTTTCACTTCTCGAGAACATGCGACAGATTCGTCACCCTTAACAGTTACGCTTCAGTCCAGGAGATAACCCACATATACACCGAGGTCTAATACTGCATCAGTGACAAATTGTGCAACTTTTATGGATTTGTGTAACATAATTTTTGAGAAGATATTTCTTTTGACCATAATGACTATATCAGGCATTCTCACATTCTGTGTTTAAAGGATTTTCCATTGAACTATGAATGCTAACATTCTGTACCAAACACTAGTGTTGCCTGCAGGCCTTGTGCAACTCTGTGGGAGATAACACTATATCTTTACTACCCCCCCTCCCCCCCACTCTCTCTCTCTCTCTCTCTCTCTCTCTCTCTCTCTCTCTGTACACCTCTCCCCTCCCATCTCTCACCTCACCTCTGCTCTGAAACATTGAGAATAGATCGGTAGCATAATGACAAGAAAGGATGTTTAGCACAATACTGAATCACAGGGTCAGTATAACTGAAATAAAAGTCAAACATGGTTGGAAAATTGGAAAAGTAAGAACATGTTCTTCATAAAACAAAGACCCATTAGACGGAAGGGAAACCAAACAGAAGAGATTTTATTCTCTCAGCGACCACTGCTAACTTCAAATTCTACCCCAGATGACTGTGTTGACATTTGTCTTGATGTCTTTCCCCACTATCTGACTTTCTGCCCTATTTAATGTTAAACTGGGTTATCAGAAGTAAAATGCACTGATGTAGACTACAGATATTTCATTGTTTCTGCAGTATTTGAATGAAAATAATCCAGTAGTATCACAGATTCTAAAAGCTGTTATACACTAAATACTATTATGTGAGATATATAGTAACTTCTGTACAAGGAGTAACCAGTGAGATTTAGTGGTGACTCCCAGAGATTTTGTGTATCACAAGTGGCCTTATTCCATGAGGGCTAAGTGGAGAATATGTATTCTCTTCATAAAATGCACCAATACAATCCAACATCGTGAAATAAAATGTTAATATGTGGGTAGTGTAGCAGCTGAAAAGGAGAAATTTGAATTCAGGTATTGTGAATGCAAATAACCAAGAATATTTTTGATGGTAGAGTCCAACAGTAAGATAGTAGAACATATGTAATTTTTTGATGTGTAGACATTAACAAATTTTGCAAACTATCCACTCTGCATCATCTTGTCAGTAATGTCGTATTTAATTTTTGTAGCAATTCTCCTACAGGCACATAATTACTGTGATTCTTTTCAACTGTCTTGAAATGTAATGCAAAGGTGGGAATTCTGAGTTGTGCTAAGAGACCTTCAAACATACATTCTTTATAAATGGGAGCATCTATAACATATCAAAGCACACCAGATACTTTAAATGTTTGATCTGAGCATTTTGAGAGAGCTATGGCGCAAACATTATCTGTGACACAACATGTCCTCACTGGGAGCTGGCAGTCCCTTTTAATGGAAAAAATATGTAGTTCCTTGAATTGTTTCATGTACCTGAGATAATGTACATTTCAAAAGACTTATCATTTTGAGATCTTCTAATAGGTTGTTTTGACACATATCATTACAATCCTAGTTTTTATGTCCACGAGGTCATTTCCACATTTAGGAAAGTTATGTTAAAGATATCCACACAATTTTCTGATCTAATATCCAGTTAATACAAAAGGTCTGGTCTCAGAATCATCACATTTCAAGGTTTAGAAAGATCATACATTTGCACGTAAAGAATATTATATGCAAGTTATGAAATGCAAACTGCATAATTATGGAGTGATCTTAAGAGGAGGAGATATATTCACTAGCCATTACACAAAGTTAGTGGTGGACAATGTCATTTCAAATGGTCTCAAGCATAATTTACTTTAGTTAGTACTCTGTTGTGCCACATTTAACACAGTTCCGGAAATGATAAACGACTCTGATTCATACATCAGACTTTCTGGTCTGAGATGTGTTGAAATTATTTCATCTTAAAATGACAGGTTTTCTTTCTCTCTCTCTCTCTCTCTCTCTCTCTCTCTCTCTCTCTCTCTCTCTCTCTGCCTCTATAAGCAGTTCTCCTTTTTTATTTTATTTTTGAAGTGGGGGCAGGGGTCTTATGATTATTTCTTTTTCAGTGTTTATGCCCTAAATAGAAGTCGAGCAATAATCATTAGAAGTGTTTGTAGCTTTACACTTACAGGACCAACAGTGCTTTCACTAGGCTTAAAGTTGTGTCAAAGATACAGATAAGTTTATTTTTTCATAATTTTGCTGACAATCAAGAGACCCTCAGCTACATTTTCAGTTACTTTCAAGCTCTGTGGCCTGCTTCTCACTACCACTGCATAACTGCCGTTGCTATCCAAACATATTTTTTACTTAACAGTTCAGAACATATTTTCTATTTGTTACTTTTGTGCATTCTATAGATTACCTATTATATCCTCATACTCTAGAATTGTATTCTATCACAGGGCTCCACTCCATCTGTGAAGCAAACATGGTTTGAGTACGTTCTGAAAAGGACTTATTCTCATAACTGCAAATTCAAAATGGCTGCAGTAATCTTCAAATTCACTGTCTCATAATTCATCAGCAAACTGTAGGGTGTACTGAGACTTGCCCTGTCACTGGTGCATTTCAATAAATTTTGTGATTTATTGTGCCATTCAGTAATGTTATCAACATTATATAGGATAGAAAACAAAATCTCTCACACATGAGTGGTGTATTTGAGGGCTTTACTGTTTAATGTTATCCACTGTCACCTACTTGTCACTGACACACACTAAAGTATGCAAGTAAAAGAATTGCTGTCATCACAAAAACAAGGACTTTTTGGGTTCTGTGACCCCATCACACAATTTTCAGTTGTGTCGTAATCTTATTGATTTTGTTGTTACAGTTTTATATAATTTATATAGTAAAAGCAATTAAACAAACAGAATTTTGCATGTTAAAACACTCACCATACCTTCATGCACTGTCCACTAACACACACAACTGCATAGTGTACCCAGTTAAGTGTACTATGCTGCTTTGCTCTGTCAACAGTGAATGTGAGACACGCATATCTTGTTTGTTTTCATCAGAATTTCTCACTTCAGCTGGATAAACTATTTCATATTTACAGACAGAACTGAAGCTGCACTGATTTGGAAACACCTCAACACAGGGTCACAGAGCCCAAAAAATCACTGTTATAAGATTTTTTTTTTATTTTTTTGTACTGAAGATAGGTTTATAAAGTCATGTACAGATTCACCATTATTTTTTTAGTTATTCATGGGATGGTACCTGAATGCCAGATTCTCATGTTCAGTGCCTGCACTCTTCCAAGAGCCCAGTGTGACTGCATTTCACAGCCTGACAGCAATTCGCAATGTGCCACTGCCTCTACACAATCCCTGTCGACAGGACGCACTCTTGCTAATTGCAAAGAAGTGCTTTGACAAAAGGGAAAAAAAGCCACACTGGCACAAATGACTGAAATGCAGCCCAAGGGATGTTTCAGGAATAAAATGTGTTTCCAAGCCCCCTCCCTGGCACTCTGTCATACGGTGTTGCTGAAACTTCACAGTATTTTCTGACAGTGGGTACGAGCAGGGGTCTGCACAGGTAAGAGATCCGCATCTGCACAACCCTTATCCCCAACCGTAAGTCTTTCGATCATTGTCTGCCGATGTTGAAATACTGAAGCTCATTTGGTATAGCTGAGCTCTGAGAGTAGGATCGAATGTGGGCAGAATTTTCATCTGCCAGAATCTTAACTTCATAATTTACATTCTGTTGACTAGGACCCTAAAGGCCAATCTTGGACACGCATAAAAAGAACATAGCTCTCAAATTTTGATATGTTCTATAAGTTGCACACTTTGCTGTAACTACCAAAATGAGTTTTATGATATCTTATGCAGAACATTTCTGCAACATTGGAAAGTCAATGAAAATGTGTTAGAAGTTACTGTCTAATTTTAATACTGTTTAATGTTGGCCCTATAGTTCATCTATCAAATGCGACTTAATTCATCATAATATCAAAACTTGTCACCCTGCTACACTTTATAGTGTACTAAGCATTACAACATTTACTTGTAAATGTATTTAAGAGAAATGGTGGTACATTCAATCATTTGACACCAAACATTATTTATGTCACTGTGTTACACAAATAAGTCAGCCCACCAAGCGGAGATTCCAATGTATGGAGTGTTACTTTGGGGCAGCTTTCAGTAGTTGTGTAAACTAACCGAGCTGCTGCAAGCGAAGCAGGAATTACCGATGTAAGGGTGCTGCTCGTACAATGGAATCGGCATGTATACGTAACTGTTTGAAAGACCAGGGAGATGGACACGGTGCCATCTAGTCCTCACACGTCGACAGTGCGTCTACCCTCTACGGGGCAACTGAGCCAATACATTGGCACTCCGTTCTGAACGGCCAGTATTTGTTGAACAATTTTCCTGACATTTCACTGGTGCAAGGGACTGGCATTTTCGAGATACACTCTCCGTTGCTGGTGGGGGGACTGGAGTTGAGCCTGTAGCCAGAGATCATATCCAGTCTGCAGGGGGACATTTCCTTGGTCATTAACACTGTACTTCCTCATCTGTTAATTGTAATGGTTGTTCATTGTTGCAGTGCAGAAAACTAAGATTTTGTACATCTTTAAGCTCTCTTCTTCCTTAGTAAAACTATTGTCACGTTTATGAATTTCAGTGGCTTCCCTGAAAAAAATATACGCAGTAGCTCTTCCCCACAACAAGAAACTGTGTGTCGGTGTATTTTGTTGTGTAGTCTGTCTCACACGGCACGTGCTGTGCTGTAGCCAGTTCAACCCGTCCGAACCTGCAATACAGTTTGTTAGTAGACCCTAGCACTGGTGGATCATACAGCTGTTCTGACAAAGACTCTTCCCCGTGTACACAGTATGTGGCACAGTACTGACATAAGGCATTCAGTTGCAGTCTGATACATACTCTGACTTCTTACAACGTGGGACGTATGTGACAGGTATGGAAGAGTCTGTGTTGCAATTATTATGTCTTACTTAATACAATTAGCTCCCCCAGATATTTTTGTAAACACAGCACCACCACCACTTAAAAATAACAAACTAATATTCGGTTGACATACTGTGAGGCGACAGCACGTGAGACAGTGCCCGAGGGGCTCGTCTGAAGTATTTACAACAGAGGAAAAGCCTCATAACGCACAACGTAGTCTTTACTTACACGTCTTCAAAAAATGGCAATCTGGCATTGTTAGCAAGAGTGGCTCAATGGAGACTGGAACAAGAGACAGCTTACGATTCATTGAGACTTGGCTGTAGTCTGTGAAATGTTTTCAAACTGTTCAACAAGGGGGAGATGCGCATATATAACTTATCAGCACTCGAGTTCTGTGCCAACCACAGAGTTTTAATAATGTAATGAATGTTGACGATCACAAACTGTGTATGGAATTATGGCATCTCTTTAGGCACTCGGCTATGTTTCATGCACTGAGGATATAAGTGCTCATTGTCAGTTCCATTCTTTTTTTCACTCAGTAGCAACACCATTCTTATTTTATCGTACTACTAAATTTTAAGTGCAACAAAGTTAGTTCCAACTGGTGCTATAATATTTTCTCTTGGGAATATAGCTTACCGAGATTGTGAGTTGTGACTGTCTGGATATGAGGAAAATACTTAATTATTGTGTACAGTGCCTAAAAGCACAAGACACAAATATGGATTAAAAATTGGTCAGTGGTTTTTAATGTGCAAATAAACAGACGTACAACATGCATACAAAAACAAAGGAAGAGGAAGTTCGGACTTACGATGTTAGTAAGCCGTGCAAACTATTTGATAAATACGAAAGTGTTACGTGCTGTACTATGTTGCATTCATTTGTTTCCTGCTTTCTGTTGAAAAATTTTCAGTCCTGGAACGGACGAGTCTAGGAGTGCTGCATTGACTGCATACGTATATACATTGCTAACAGAATGCATTTATCATGTGCCTCATCGTTAAAAGAAAGTGAATACTACTGTACTTCAGCAGCCTAAAACGCAGTATTATGCAATTCTTATTCCATTCCAGTATCAAATTTCTTGTGGACAGCATCTGTAGGACTTTCTTTTGAAATCGAATAATTGACGTACAGCAGTTTTCAAGTCTTTTTGTATGGAGAATGTGTGAGTACAACTATTGAAGTGCAGTTCTTATCAAATACTGTAGTTTCTTGTAGAGATACACTGAGGTTCAAATGTGTAGATAAATTTCATTGAAATTTTCTTCAATTGTTATGTAACTTAGTATGATGTCAGTAAGAAATATGAGCATCAAAGGCAACTTATGGGCTGAGTAATATGAGTACATAGTCCACTAATATTATGGACAACAATTTGGAGGCTACATTTATAAGCTATTCGGATAATGAATATGTAATGTGCCCAGCAATGTAACCCAACACTCAGCAATATCTTCTGCATAAAAATAAAGTATTTAAAAATGTTTTCCTGTAACTAAAAAGCAGTATTTTAGCAGGAAAACTGTGCTTCAGCCAAGTGTTCATATTTCTTTGTATGATGCTGAACATATCATTCTATGGGGAGCTGTGAAATGGTTTCTCAGGTGTAGTTTACTCAGACTACAAGATGCAACATAACAGGTTTTCATGGGATCTGTGACTTTCACATTTCATATGTTCCAAAAGAAACAATAAAAAAACAAACACATTGTGTCAAAATGTGGCACATTACAACACTTCCATCTTATATGGTTTTGAAAATTGTTTTCTTGAAAACAGTGTTATTTCTATTAACACAAACTGCACATCCTTCTACTAATTTTGACATTTTCATCTGTTTACACCAAAACAAAATTTGTATTTTTAACTACACAAGAAGATTAGCAGTTTTTTCTATGATAATGGTAACTGAGTCACTATGTTAACCCACTTGTAACCTAAAGTACTATTTGGGTAGGAGGCTAGCCATCATAGCTAAGCCCTATGCACAGTTACTGAATTCAAAAGTACCAACTTTTTATTCATGCAAAATGGAAACTTTATCAAAAATGCCAGCTGTGATGGTTCTTCATGAATTTGTTACCCGTATCCAGTTCTAAATAAAAATTACTTTTCTTTTAGTTGCTAAATATTCTGTTTTTCTTAATGCCCTGTAGCAAAAATCATCATCATCATAGTTTTTCAACCGTCCTCCCCCAATGAAGTTACCACCAATATGCAAAATAAATTATAACTGATACATTGCTTCTTCTTGAGCAAGATAAAAAAAATAGCCATTTAAACACGAACAGTTGTTGCACATCTTGATTTAAAGACATGTTCACTAATTCTTAGTAGCTCCCACAATGTTTTGTTTTTTTCTACAAACAATTCTGTTATCTCACATGACCACCTGTTTGTCTTTCTGTATACACTTTCGAGTTTTTCATTTCTTATTCTAATGCTTTTCTTTGTTGTTTGATTCTAGAATTAACTCCCCACCCACCTAGACTACTCCCGATGAAATGTTTCCTTCATTTTCTCTGACTTCTCTCTTCCATCATCATCATCATCATCATCATCATCATCACAACAAACACTAATTACAAACCAATAATTTTATTCCATTGTCATTAGCTGGTCTGCTCTCTCTCTCTCTCTCTCTCTCTGCTGCCATTTACTCTGATTTCATTTTCTTAGCTTAATTCCTTATCGTCCATAATTTTCCTGTCATCTGTTCTCACCAGTGCATTATAAAGCTATACTGTCACATTCACACTCCATCCCCTTACTACCAGTTTTTTTCCCCAAACCCCTTTGATTTTTAGTGTGCTATCACCATTCCAGCACACTGACAAATTTCCATTGACTTCTATACTCCGTTATGGAAAATGCTACAAAGATGAAAAGTGCCACTAAGTTTGAGAACAGGCAGGTAACTTTGCTTCTATGTGCTTGCCAATGAAGCAAATCTTTTTACTTTCAGCCAACTTTTTTCTTCAGTTATCAAAAGGTAAATGCTTGATGGTTCCCTTAACTCCTGCTTTAAATATTTTCTCATACATAAAAGCTTAACATGTTACCTGCTGTTTGCATTAATACACACCACCTGTCCATTTCCATATGCAAGTGCGTGAAACTTTTCTAATCATATACACCGAGACCAGGCTACTATCAGTTTGTTAATGTGTGAATAGTGTTGATTGTATTGAGAGTGTGAAAATCAACTTATTTTTCATTGTTAGGACTCCAAAGATAAACTGTCTGAGGTTCCACATTTTGAGGCAACTTTTTGTCAATGGCTGCATGTACGAAACCTCACATAGTAATAAGAAGTTATTTGTTGGTCCTAAACATAAGACGTTATATTTGTACTATATTACAAGCTTACCACCTGTAACTATGGTCGTCTGTTTCTAGAGTTTAAGATACAAAGTATATAATGTAGTGCCAAGCGCTTTTTATGGTGCAGTACTTTACAAAGTAAAAACTAATAGTTTTCTGAAGGCTAAAACTCCAATTTTATGTACACAAATCTGAATGATGTCATTGTTGCCTGTATGTTTTCAGGGAATGTTTATTTTTTTATTTTTTGTGGACAGACCAATCGGTTCATTTGACGCATCTACCAAACTCGCTATTTGTGCACTGACACGTACGGCTCGTGGAGAGGAGAAAGCACACGCATGATAATGTTATACATAAAACTATTACGTGACATTTGTTTTTCTACAAAAAAAATAAAATAAAATAAATTTTGTGTGTGTGACAAGTGGCTTTTCGCTAAGTGTGAAAAGTGATGTAAATTAACTGTAGTGGGGACCCATCGACATGTATACATCTTACACACAAATTCTGCTTCTTTTTAATTTGATATGTCTGTAATGGAACAAAGAATATGGCCAGTACGGACTACTCGAGTTCAGTCACGTTCTGCAATAGCACTTACACCTAGACACAGAAAATGTTTTTCTTGTCCATATTTATTCCTTTTGAGAAAGTACAGTAGGAAACATTAACACAATTGCTACATACACATCATATATTATATAGTTTGTAATTAATTATAATACAGCTTTGTATATGCCACAGTCAGGTAGTTGTTATACCACCATTTCCCTTTATTCACACAAGCAGCATGCATCCATGGTGTTGAAGCATGAAAATTATACTTTCAAGCAGGGAAGAGCTTCCTTCAGTCATACATACTGACAAAATCTGGAAATAAATTTTGATAAAAATACAAGCATTACCAAAGATTAATCCACATAATGATGTTCCATCATACACATAAAAGACCAGTTCTTAACTTGTGAAATAAACGTTCTCCTGAAACTAAAGTAAGCTCACTCTTTCACCCATCATTGTGTAATAATGACACTGGGCACTCGAGGTAAATTCTGGATATCCCCCGTGTTATATTTATTGCTATTACTTATTCACTGGAGATGGCATGGACCACGTTAAGGGTAGCTACATTTTGGAGTGAGTTTCACTTCCCCTACAGCCACAATTCCTTCACTGTTTCTGAGTAAGTTTGTTTGCTCTCCTCTCTCCATGGGGCAGCATGTCTAGTTTTTGAATATTTGTGTCAATTTATAGTGTTTGTCACCAACTTTCTATGAAATACATGTCTGTCAAAATCATCTTTATGCTTCAATTGTAATGCAGGTAGGGGTCTATTATTCTTATCTTTGCAGTGGCCAACTGTGATCATATGACAGCTTCAATTCCTCTTTATTCTATGTTATTTCGTATGTTTTCCGTAGTCTTTCATCTTCTCCCCCCGTTGGCAGTGTTCCAGCCCCAGATGGAGTTGCAATATTATTACTTCATTTAATGTCATTTCTCCCTGTTTTGTCTTTCCTCCTCTCTGCCCTTGTTGTTCCTGATTTATTACTTCTTCTTGTCATGAAAACTTTTTAAATTTAGTATTTTATTGAAATAGTTGCTTTCTGTTGTATCCATTTCTGTGATATTACTTCTTTCTGGTTCTTTCCTTATTTCTGCAATCCTTGTCAGTGCTGACTTTCTTCCAGAAATACTGGAATATATCATTTTGTTAGCCTATTCTCACTCATTCAGTAGAGGGGTTTAAACGTTCATGTATACTTTGCAATCACTCCTCATACTGTCTACACATTTTGTTCATATTATTATTACTATTATTACGTGTTCTTATTTTTTCATGGCAAGGAGCTAAATTGTGGGTGGTAGGATCAGTCTTCCAGAAACTTCAAACACTATAAGCTGAAACTTTTATTTGTAAATTAAACAGTGATGATGATGATGATGATGATGATGATGATGATGATGCTGCAAATTTCCATTTAATTGCTAACGAACCTGAAACCTGTTTGTGAAAAAGAGCAGTCAAAGAGGAGAGAAAAATAATTAAATGGTCACATTACTTTGAGGAATGATATTTGGTGAAATACTTTTGAAAAAATTCGAGCTATGGGCCCAAAGCTACCTTGCCAAGTAAAGACATGGCTTCCAGTTCACAAACAAACTCTTGTAAACACTCTATCAAAGCGATTGTAACCCAAGTGAGATCACACATATTACAGCATTTCGGTTTTTAACTAAAATTTACTTACTAGCAGTTCACAAATGCTTCTGTGGAACAACATAACCTAACATAATTTGGTTAAAAACATATTCATTTTAGTTTTATAATGCAGGATTTTTCAGCAAAATAAATATAAAATGAGAAAGCATTATTTTCTCTATAGATTGACTGGAAAACAGCAAAGATAGTGGTAAACGTACCATTTTGCGAGACAGAGAACAGTTGATCAAATAATGTCTACACGTGCACAAGAGAACGGGAACAGTTCTCTTGTTGCAGTACATAACTAAATCGGGATCACACGAATTGCCATTTTTCTGAGAGGCAATAACGTGCTATTGTAGCATGTGACTGAGCTGACAACCACTGAGCCATACATGAACTGTAAGAGTTTTTCCACATGTGGAGAATAAATATGGCTTTTTGTCCATATGTTTATAAAAAATGTCAAACAAAGATCTGACACTTTTTTTTTTTAATTTAGTCTTCATTGCTGTTGTTACTGAATTGCCAATTTCAGAGCCAAATCACTGACTACTGCTCATGTTATTTCACAATAAATAATTATATAAAATCTAAAACAGTTTGCAATCTTTTATAACCTTAAACTGTCCATGTCACTTTTTTTTTAATTTCTCCAAGCTGCTGCTTATATCTGAAGTTTGCAGGTTTGTTTCAAAATAATAAAGTCTACTCCAATAGCTAGATCAGCAAATAGTTTCACAAAATGTAAGCAACCAGATACATATTAATATTTTGTGTTCCAGAAGCTGCAAACTTTAGTTAATACAGTGGTATTCAGATCTATCAAGTTCACTGATTGCCACATCAGTAATAGTAATGGAAGAGGACTGGATTAGGAAATGAGACACTAGTAGTAGTAGTAGTAGTAGTAGTAGTAGAATTTTGCTATCTGGGTAGTCAGGTCACCTACAGAAGACAACTGGGTCAGTACAGTTTGTTCGCAAGAAGAAGAGCGACTTCCGAGAGGGGTGCAGCGAGCAGAGTAAGGGAGCTCCGTCCACTGACTTGCAGCACACCGACTGCCGAGGGGTGGAGGGCGGCGCAGAGGGGAGGAGCCGTGCGGTGCCGGTGTGACACTCGCGTTCGCGTACAGTTTGCACTCAGAGGTGCTGACGGCACACTCTTATCCACCGCCACGACAGCTGTAGGCTGCTATGTATTGCACGTCATTGAGATGACAGCGTAATAAAAGTTTACCACATTTGTGAAATTGAAATTGGTAGTTTTGTTATGAATGGTGGTACCTGTCACTACTAATTTTGTATCAGACCACACAGACAATTCTGAATTAAAAAGGACCAGTAGTAAAACTTACATTGCGGCAATAAGAAGAGAACGATTAAAATTTTGAACATTTATTCCCACACGTAAGACAGAAGTGTACGTACATGTACATCACTCTGATTAACACTCGTTAAGTTTCTCATCTGTGCACAATGCACAGTTGTCGCTGCCATCCGATTCTGCAGTACCAGTATCGATAATAATGATTTCATGTATTACAATTTTGACAACACTTTCGCACCACCGGCAGTCTCCTTCCAGTTCCTGGACCCTTCCCAGCCATCAGCAGTTACTGACAAAAGTGATTCACTTGAAATCTTAAAGAGCTTGTCTTTGGATTTGTCCCCTGAAATGTTGTTCTCCCTAAACAACCATTTTATTTTTGCCCGTGCCAGTTCAGCCACACTCAAATTACAACTGTAGGGTGGCAAGCAGACAGCCCTTTGCCATTTACATAAAAAAGCAGGTCTACATTCTCAAAGTTAATAGAGCCCACTTCCTCTCTCGCTTGCTCTCATGACAGGCAACATGCTTCTTTTTGCACCCATTCCCACATTCTCAATTTGTTATAGTACCGTGTCGGTATTTTGTCCACTCGATTCTTACGGTAATGGAGTGTTGTCAATCACAATGACTGACTATGCAGTAAGATTTGGGAGAATATATTTGCAAACCACCTATCAATATTTCCAGAGTTCATTTGACCACAGTAACCACCTTATGTGAATTGAGCCCAGAATTTTAGTTCGGCTTCCCTGACGAACCGCTTCCTCAATCCGACATTTCCAATAATACGAGGGTGGTTTGAAAAGTTCTCGGAATCACCACGAAAGGTCAGCACTAGTGCAGCGAGTTTTTCAGATTGGATATTCATTGGACTGTTGCCTGTAAACATGTGCCGTTTCAGTGCTCTCAGAAGACAACTGTGGTTGTGATGTGGCTCTGTTGTTCCAATGAAGTGATTTGCGAAGACAGGGATTTTTGGGGAGGGGACGGGGGGGGGGGGGGGGGGGGGGGGGGGGGATTCAAGCAATTAATAAGTACTTCCTGAAGAAAGATATGAAAGCAAAGGACATTAATGCCGATTTCCAGAATACACTGGGAGACTCTGCTCCTTCATATTCAACTGTTGCCAAGTAGACAAATGAATTTAAATTTGGTCGGCAGAGCTTTGATGACAATCTGCGCAATGGTTGGCAAAGATGTGTCACTACTCCAGAAATTATTGCAAAAGTGCACAAAATGTGTCACGCAGGATTCATTTTAACTGAAGAATTGGAAATGAAAAAATTGTTTGCAAGATGGGTGCCCCAACACCTGATGCTGGATCAAAAATGCATGAGAATGGACATATCGGAACAATGCTGGGCCCGTTTTAGGAGAAACAGGTAAGATTTTTTGTGCCAGTTTATGACCGCAGATGGAACTTGGGTGCACTACTATACCCCAGTGACAAAACAACAGTCGAAGCAGTGGAAACATGCTGATTCTCTGCCACCAATAAAAGCAAAGACAATTCCTTCGGTGGGAAAGGTCATGGTGTCAGTGTTCTGGGATGCGAAGGGGATCCTGTTTGTAGATTATCTCACCACTGGGCAAATAATTAGTGAAGACTACTATGTTAACCTCCTGGACAAATTGCAACTAAAGATACACAGAAAAGCCAGGTTTAGCAAGTAAGAAAGTCATCTTCCATCAAGACAATGTACGTCCGCACACGTGGCGTCACCACAGCAAAATTACACGAACTAAGGTATGAATTGTTGCCACACCCACCTGATTCGGCTCTGTCAGTCTTTCATGTCTTCCCAAAGCTGAAAATTTTTCTTGGTGGATGAAGATTCACTTTAAACAAAGAACTGATAGCCAGAGTTGACAACTATTTTGCAGGCCTGAAGGAAACACTTTCTCGAGATGGAATCAGGGCACCGGAACATTGCTGGACCAAGTGCATTAACCTGCTGCTTCCCTAATACATTTCATTTCTAGAATGAAATGTGGCCACCAGTCAATAATGCCTCCACGTTCTTACAGCAAAGATGTCTTGTTCTGCAATTCTTTGCATGTGAAAGAAAATATTCTGCAGAGATGCACTACTCCAGACGATCTTTTCCTCAAGTATTTGTCGAAGTTTCCACAGACTGAGTGATCTTCTACTTGGTGCAGAAGTCTTCAATTGCCTGTCTCAAGACATCTCTGTAAAAGTTACCAACTTTTTTTTTCCACTGGATATTGGCCAAATGAAAGAGAATAAAAAAGTCAGAAATTAGAAATTAAGTTTATGCAGAATGTACAGTTACAATTAATGAGGATACAAAGGGAAATGATCGACTTTTTGAAACCACTTATACAGTAGTGTAGGTTATGGTTCCAGGTATCACACGATGCAGTCACAAGTAACTGAATAAAAGTAATGATGGCAGTCATTTCTGTTACAATAGACTATATAATGAGGGAAACTACATCTGTGAATACGCATCTTAGAAAATAAAAAACCACTTCAGCTAGATGAAAATCCTTTATCATTAAACTCCTAGTAAACATCCAATAAAATGGGATTTTTACAGAGCTGAAGTTGTTTTCTATTTTCCAAGATGCATTTCTATCACGACATTAAAAAAAAAAAAGACTGACATCTGACAGGACTTGTGCCCACTACCTTCAGCATAGCAGCCTAGGACCTTAACCACTAGGCTACATGAACGTCTCTGAAAGATCTACTTCATTATTATTATATATTGAGCCACCTACTGGATGACAAGCAGTTCCTTTACACACAAAACAAAAAACCACTTTAAAGTACCTCAGACAAAGTGGAAGGCAGTTTCAAAGCACAGTTGAACAGAAAAATTAGAAAAACTTCACAAAGTTAAGTCAACGCTCTTACTTTGCAGCATATGTTGGTTACGCCTGCCGCAAGCGGTGACGGGAATGTAAGATGGCAGAAGAGCTGATTTGTGCAGTAAGTAAGAACAATGTTCTGCTTTCAAAATCAGGGAAACAAATACTGCATTTTTCATAACATCCTTTAGCATTGTACATATAATTACTCAAACATGGATACACAAAAACACACAATAAAAATGTAACACAAGTGATATTATATTCTTGGACATGTGACCCGTCCAGGGAACAAAACAAGATTTTTTTTATCGAACACAGGTTTCGCTTCTTCATGCTTAAGAAACGCCGTGTATCACAAGCCACAAATGACACTTCATAAATAAAAACAAAAAAAGGTGTATTTAGCTACATAGACAGGCCACATCTCCAAATGTAGAAACAACGAAAGAATTCCAGAAAAACATAAAAATAGTAACACCATAAGTTTTTTCATTCCAACACATCACGCTAGGGTTTGTATGTGCTGTTGCTGCACTTCACAAAATGCATAAATAAACCCTGCTTTTGAGAGTACCTTCTGTGTCACACATATTGAAACAAGTGACAGTCAATTCCACGTGGGAAAAAATATATCTAAAAACAAAGATGATGTAACTTACCAAATGAAAGAGTTGGTATGTTGATAGACACACAAACAAACACACACACAAAATTCAAGCTTTCGCAACCAACGGTTGCTTCATCAGGAAAGAGGGAAGGAGAGAAGGAGAGGGAAAGACAAAAGGATGTGGGTTTTAAGGGAGAGGATAAGGAGTCATTCCAATCCCGGGAGGCGCGCGCGCACACACACACTCACCCGCACATATACTGACACAAGCAGACATTTGTAAAGGCAAAGAGTTTGGACAGAGATGTCAGTCGAGGCGGAAGTACAGAGGCAAAGATGTTGTTGAAAGACAGGTGAGGTATGAGCGCCGGCAACTTGAAATTAGTGCAGGTTGAGGCCTGGTGGGTAACGGGAAGAGAGGATATACTGAAGGGCAAGCTCCCATCTCCGGAGTTGTGATAGGTTGTAACAGCATCTTTCTTTTTAGATATATAATAGTAGACATAATTAGAATATTGTTCTAGTTCCCACATTAAACCTGTACTGAATATTGTTAAGTAATTACATAAATGAACACATCGTTCTACATATAATAATATGAGTGTAATATAAGTTTCATATAAAGAAGCAAGCAAAATGAAACAGAGTAAATACACAACAGAAACACAGAATGCATATTACACAATCGTACAAAATTAATGGGTCCACTACTTGAAAATGTCTGGTTTTATTCAACAAAAATAATTTTACAACATTAATAATAGGTCAATGGTGGCTTGTTATTTCGCCTACAGCTATGAAGGAACAGTATTTAACTTAGGTAGGATATTGTTTCAAAGCCACGCAGAATTTGTTTGCTAACTACCCTAGTAGTAGTAGTAGTAGTAGTAGTAGTTATATAACCTAACAAACATCAACTCTCACAGCATTCTACCAAACAACGCTAACACAGAATTGATCCACATCGACTGAACAAATCAAGCTTTCCCAAAGGGGATGTTCGTGTGGATAATACTAAAATGTGTAGCATTGGACTTTAAGTTCAATAGCAAGTCCCCTTCCCCACACAGTGTTGGTGAAAGGATTTCTGTGTCTACTCTTCCCTATCTCATTTTATTCTCCCCTTAAATTATACCATAAATTTATGATTTTCTACTTCCAAATTCCTGTAAATTTCCTTAAAAAATAAGTGCAATTGCTGTAAGTAAATAAAACAACATTAAAGTGCAGACAAAAGAGCTCCATGCAGCTCCAGCTCCACGTGGTGCTGCTTGGGCAACAGTGTCATGGCCTGAACTGTGTAGTGGTGGTCATAGGTGTTGGCTGAGTCTGTGAGGAGAGTTACGGCCTGCATAAAGCAATAAGATGGCAAGCCCTTAAAATAAAAACCACACACACACACACACACACACACACACACACACACACAATGTTCTGTGTTAGATTCCTGATGTTGGCAGCAACCGGACACAAAACACAAACGGACCGAAGTCGACCAACTCCTACCGACTTCTGCCAATTCAGAACTAGGAACAAGGGAGAGCTCACTATTTTCTTTGTAGACAGACTGTAGTCAAAATATAAACAACAACTAGGCTGAATACCAGCAAGACCACCACTAATCCAGCATGCCCACAAAAGGAGTGATCGCAAGAAAAATCAAATCATTCTACAATCCAATAATGTGTACATATGATCTTGTAAATAACCATTTAGGAACAAAAATATAATGATTACAAGATTCTTTACAGGAACTAGTCAAGGTAATTAAAACACGATGGAGAAAGAAAAATTCCAGCCTGTATGATTCTCAATCTCAGCAGTCATTTTTGTGGTAGTAGTTGTCTTATTAGAGGCAACAGTTCTCTCCAAAGACCGATCTTCGTCAGGAAGTTTAGTTTTTTTTCCTCTATCGCATCAAACCAGTCTCCGGACTGAAGACCACAACAACAACATCACTTATTTTAGCAAGCAACATTTTCACATTTACTCTGCACCCATCATGACACTAGATGCAGTGTATCTACAAAACTGTAGCTTGCTCGTGGGTTTTAACACAGGTGTACCAACAAAGTAGTTTCTGACAACTTATTCTCATTGGGAGTTTTTCATGTCCAACACGATGGTATTCATCAACTTGCAATATATCATTATCAACAGAACTTTGAATCTTGTCTGTTAATTAAAAATTGTGTGTTTCCAGGAAAAGTTTTTGAAATGACTTGACTTTCTCAGTACAAATTACCGCTCCTTACACACTTTAATGGGTACACTTAATTTGTCATATCAATATGTAGAATTAGAAAGAACGTTATAGTGTTTAGGATTAGATGTTCTTTTTGTTCAATAGATCCATAATGAGATCCACAAGGATGCAAAACATGTCATGAAACAAAATTATGCAATACATATTCAGAAAAAAGATATAATGTCCCTTTCACAGGTCTCAAATGAAATGGACCTTGTGGATGTGTAGTAAGTCAAAAAATCTTACCTCTTGTCATTAAACATGTAAAAGTACAACACACAGAGGTAGGCAATTTCAATGCCATTGTCGCCAAACAGAATGTCAAATTACAGAACTTACTTCCACTGATCACACTGCTGTGCTAAATGTATGCATGGGCCATATTTTACATAACGGTAACGTTATTTGATATTATTAACAATACAAATGCCAAGTGGTGCTGCTAACAAAGTTGACAATTGAGCAGAAGGTGTTGTCTATTATCAGCTCCTCTCCCAGGCTCTTCTTAACTGAACTTTATCACTAATGAAACTTTTTAGGGTTACTGGCAAGTTACAGCAAATGTTTGTTCCTGAATAATGGACACCTATCTGGGGTTCAAATCTTCAGTAAGATTACTCTTATTTTTTATCACTGATTCCGTTAATTAATCAATTGACTTGATAAACAGATATTTATAAAAAAAACTCATTGATGAATAAATAGATTAGGAATCAGCAGATAGTACCCCAGTTTCTTGAGAAGGTCACTGCAGAATGTTTTTAAGTTCACACTACTATTAGTTCACATAACAGGTTTTTGAACTAAGCAAACTTTAATTTGGCTTGATAGTTACCCCACAAAAATTATATTATGGAATGAAACTAAGCGAAGTACATTAGGATTTTCCATTTTATTTCGCCGGGTCTGACAACAGACCAACTACAAATTAAGCTTTGTTCGGACTCTTCAACAGTTCTGTGGTATCCTTGGCTGTAATCTTAACAATTTGGCACTTTCAATGTCTTCAATCTGTCTTATCAAATTTAGGCATTCAGTGAGAGGACACCTGTTACAAGTTCTGAACTTCATATAGTGGGTCAACACTTCACTGCTATTTAAAAAAGTAAAATGAAATGAAATAATCATATTTAAATAAGTACAGATTTACAATAACTGATATCAGTATTCTGACAGCACACGATGCAATGTCTTGGCAAATTAAAACTGTGCACTGGATTGAGAGGATTGAGACTCAAACCCAGGACCTCACCCTTAACGTGCAATGCTCTTACAGACTAAGCTACCTGACTGCAACTCACCGGTAGTAGCAGAGCTGTAAGGGCAGATCGTGAGCTGTGTCCAGGTAGCTCAGACAATAACAGCACTGCCTGTGAAAGGCAAGATCCCAAGTCCGAGTCTCGATTCACCGCACAGGTTTTAATCTTCTGAGAAGTTTCAATACAGCACACACTCCTCAGAGATTCATTGTGGCACTTTATATTCCATAGACATTTAGACATCTGGCAGTCTGCTGGAACTAGTAATGAGGAAGTGGCAAGGGTATAAAGAACAATTTTTTTCTGAATCTATATATTGAAATCTCAATAGTTCCGATACACTGCATTACACCATCAGGCCACAAAGTCAAATTTCATAAAAGCTATTGAACAAATAGTAAAAACAACAGTTCTGATTACAAATACACGCACACTTCCTGCCTGGCAAAGGATAAAGAGACAGATGTACAGTTCGCAGCTATTCTCGCCTTTTGACAGGAATCTCCATGAGGTCCCCTGAAGCTACAACCGAACAGGAATCGCAGTCCGACAAGGCGGCCTCGGCTTCTGCTAACAGCTTAGCTACGCTGTCCATATCCTGTGAAGGAAAGCACACACTGCTTTTTACTACTGTCTGTCCCACTGTGCAGGCAACAACATTATTTCTTACTGTCAATACTGGACGTAATAGGAAACAAAATTGATTTTGTTCTGTCAGGAAAACAAGGAAGACATGCATTTCCACACAAACAAAGAAACAAAACCAAAACCTCAGAAAAGATTCCACTCTTCTCGCTGTCATCTTGGGTAACACATTGTATATGAAGCAATTGGTACTCTAATAACAGGAGACATTTCTGAATGTAGTTAGACATACTCCTTACCATATTATCTAGATAAGCCATTTGGGATATTGTCCCATTACCCCACAGTGGCCCCAAAGATGTTCTGTAAGGGCTCTGGCAGGACAGAGAGATCGCAAACTACTTGTTTTAGCATGACCCACAAATTCTGGATACAGCTTTAGGTCTCAAGAATATGGAGGCTACCCCATCTGACTGATTCTAAGCTCCACTAGTGAGGAAGAGAAGTCTACAAATATCAAACATAGGCCTTACATTGAGGAAGAAATTTCTGATAACGTACTTTTGGAGCACTTCACTACATGGTATGAATCATGGACTGTGGGAAAACCAGACCAAAAGAGAATTGAAGCATTTGAGATGTGGTGCTACAGAAGAATGGCACATATTAGGTGGACTGATAAGGTAAGGAAAGAGGAAGTTCTCCACAGAATCAGTGAGGAAAGGAATATATGAAACAGACTGAAAAGAAGAAGTGACAGGATGACAGGACAGCTGTTAAGCCATCAGGGAATAACTTCCATGATATTACGGGGAGCTTTAGAGGGTAAAAACTGTAGAGGAACACATATTAGAATACATCTATCAAATAATTGAGGTCTCAGGTTGCAAGTTCTGGTCCGAAATGAAAAAGTTGGCACAGGAAGGGTATTCGTGGCGGACTGCATCAAGCCAGTCAGAATACTGACGGGGGAGAGGGGGAACAGAAACGAGGGAAGTGTTCACAAGACTGACGACGGATGCACGCATTGTCGTCCGTCAGCGCGAATCCCATTTCAATGTGTTCAAAAACCACAGTCACAATGTGTAAGGATTTCATCCCAGTATTTCACACTAGTCATCCTCCCACATACTGCAACAAGGGATGCTCTGCAGTCACACATGACTATCTCAAACGTGACTGAACGGTCTCGATAAGGGTGGTAATCTACAACACAGTTAGGGTGTAAATGTCATCCCCATTGCCTCCACGCACACATATCGAGGTTGTCGCGGTGGAGAATGATCGGGTCCCACCAGAAAAGAGTGTTGTGTGCCACTACTGCCTAATCCATTAAGAGTGGCTTTGTGCACATGCGACAAGTCACTCTCCAGACTTGATTTGGAGAAGCTTCAAGAGGTCGTCTGGCACATAATCCCTGCTTGTGGAGCCTATTTTGCATCATTTGCATTGACCTCATGCACATGTTTGGAACTGCTGCCTTAGATACATAGTTATACGTAGCTATCAATCTTGCATGCCCTGACACACACACACACACACACACACACACACACACACACACACACACACAGAGAGAGAGACAGAGAGAGAGAGAGAGAGAGAGAGAGAGAGAGAGAGAGAGAGAGAGAGAGAGAGGGAGAGAGAGAGAGAGAGAGAGAGGGAGAGAGGATGATGGTGCTCTCCCACCATTGCGATGGAAAGATGACATCGCACCAGATCTGGTTGAAGATGATGAGGATATGTCGCTTGTAGTCAGATGAGAGATGTTTAACCATCTGGCTGTGGATGCGATCAGGCCCAGGAGCTGTGTCCGGCTATGTGCAAGGGCACTGGGGAGCTCCCACTCTGTAAATGGGGCGTTACAGGATTCACTGTGGCATGTAATGAATGACAAGACTTTCCCTTCCAGCCGCCGTTTGAGAGAGCGAAAGGCTGGGGGGTAATTTTCCGAAGCAGAGGGTCGAGCAAAGTGCTCAGCAAAGTGCTCGGCAATCGCGTTTGCATAGGTAGATAACACGCCATTTACGGTAACACCGGGAAGACCTGTTGGTGTCTGGTACCCAAAAATACGTTTGATCTTTGCCCAGAATTTGGAAAGTGATGTATGGCACCCAATGGTGGAGATGTATCTATCCCAACACTCCTGCTTCTGGCATTTGATAGGTTGGCGAACGCAGGCACGGAGCCGTTTAAAGACTAGGAGGTGCCGCTCATGCCGCTGCAGAGCTCTCTGACGCTTCTTAATTGCTTCAGCAACTTCCGGCGACCGCCAAGGGACTGGCTTGTGCCAGGGGCACCCTAAAGAGTGAGGGATCGCATTTTCTGCCACAGAAACAATTGTTGTAGCCACCTGCTCAACCATCACATCAATGTTACTGTGTGGGGAAGATTCAACGGTGACAGCAGAGGCGGAAGTGTCTCAGTCCACCTTGTTTATAGCCCATCCGGGCAGGCATCCACGGGCCTGATGCCGGGGCGGTGACATGAAGATGGGGAAGTGGCTACTGCCACACAGGTTGTCATGTGCTCTCCAGTTGATGGTAGAAGTCCTGGGCTGCAAATTGATAAATCAATGTCCGAGTAACTACCACGAGCCACACTGAAACGTGTGGCAGCCCCAGTATTTAACAGACCGAGGTTGAACTGAGACAGTAAAGTTCGACATCTCTGCCAATGGAAAAGCAGACAGTGGCGGAACACTACAGGAGTGGGGAGCAAACCTCAAGGAAGAAACTCTGGACACTTTTGCATTTGTGCTTGAAGGAAGACAAACCTGCTCCAAGAAGTGTGTGTTATTCCATCATGTCAGTGACAGACTCTAGGCAGTGAATGGCCACCACAATACTCTAACTTTGTAAAGGACTTTATATTTCGAGGGGTCTAAATGTGCTTCAGAATAGGACGGACTTTTTCCACTTGTATTATGAAACTGAGAATAAAATATGAGTCTACTCATCATCTTGAAGTTATTAATTTGTGAGTCATCATGTTAATCTCTGAACTGTTTTGAGGTGGTGAATATTTCGTGTATTTTGATTACAAAATGGACATAGCTCTCATGTACTTTTGGTGACTAGTTTGCGGATTTTACTATCATTCCCATAACACTCTCAACACAACCTGACTACATTTGATAAGCTATTTGTCTGTAATTGAACATCGTAGGAGCAGTTCCTATTTATTTAATATCTCATTTCTTGAATAAACGTCATTCAACAATTCTCTGTCATCTGCATCAATTACTAAATTTTGAATAGAACACTTGTTATTAAATTATTCATTTAACGTTTATTTTCTATTTCTGTGCATTTTATTAACTCTTAATTCTAGCCAATACATATACTATTGGACTGCAATATGGCAGCTACAGTTGCTATTTGTAGTGCATTAGTTGTTGGGCACAAAAATAGATGTACACTGCTTGACCCTACGACTACGTCGAGCCGTGCACAGTCCAAGTACCTAAAGTACGAGTGACCGCAGGTAAAGATGCAAATTGTTTGCTAATATAGGAGTGCTGTTCAGAAGAGCAACTAGACTAGCGGTAACTGTTACAAACCGTCTCATCTTCCACACGGTCGTCGGTTGACGGGACAGGATGCTGGCCACAGGAGCCAGAGGAGGACAGTGTGTACCTAACCCTACCCAGGTGGCGTGTAGAAGTGGGGCAAAAGACGACAGACCCTACTCCTAGTGATCGCGGGCTGGTCCCACGTGAAGGGGGCCCTGGATCACGGCAGTCCCTAACCGGTCCTATGCGTCCAACAGATTATCCCTGGAGAATCTGTTGTCCGCCAGAAGAGAGTTGCAGCAAGCTGCAGGAACTGCGAGTCCTTTGGACTCTTGAAACCACAACAAATTTTGCTTTTTTTCCGCACAGTGTGCATCAGAGAGAGAAGAATACTCGCGGAATTTCTTGAAAATGTTCTCGTTGCTACTTGAAGATCCTCAGCTGCTCTCCTAGAGTCTTCTGCTTACTTCTGTATCTTCCGCTTCTTGCTCCAAGAGGGTGGGCTGCCTCCGGATGGGGAGAGCTTGTTCCCGACTTCAGCCGGGGGCCAGAGGGAGGCCACCACCGAAGTGGCTGCTGCAACCTCTCGCTGGCCTCTGGTCCTGGCTCGGAAGGCCACTCGTATTAAAACCTGCAGCGGTGACCTAAGAATTCTTTTTTTTTTTACACTGAGTGATGCTATCAATTTATACAGTACTACCAGAGGAACCTAACTTAGTCCAGGTATTTATTTATTTATTTATAGCTGTGTGTTCTTGTTGAATGCCATATTGCACAGCATCTGGCATTGTGCTTAATGTTTATGACATCACGTCTCCTGAACTGTGTGTCATACTGCGATGTAATATTGTAGGTATATTCAGTGACGTATGTGGATGTAGTCTGCAAAATTTATTGCAAATAGAGTTAGCAGCAAAGAAATAATAAATTTACAAGCCATAAATAATGTGGCATCTTATTGTTTACGAGGTCATATCATGAACTACGTGTCATACAATGATATAATTTTGCAGTTACATTCAGTGCTGTACGTGCATGCTGTCAGCAAAAAGTGTCACCAATGCAGTTAATAGTAAAGGAGTAGTAAATTGCAACATCATACCTCATGCAGTACTTTTATTGCACGACCAGAGTAACAGCAGTAAACTATAAACTTTTTTTTTCCTCTTGCATTGCTCTGTAAAGTTTGTCGGCGAGAAAAAATTTGTATAGGTTCCAAATTATGATGCGAGTTGCTAAGTGCTCTCTTTCTCAAATACTGGGTGAATAAAGTCCAGGAATTTTTTGACCCCTATGGGGTAGTCGTAACTCAGTTATCACTAACAATCGTTAGTCTTTGCTTTGAATAGTGAAGTGGTAGTCAATTGTGAACTTGACTATGTAGTACTCATACGTCAGCTGACACTAGCAGTTTGGTATGTTGCTATCTGAACAACTGATAACTAGTACAGGACAGTGTGGGTTTGTTTCGCAGACATGGTGGAACATGACCACAACTACAGTGATGTTTGTGATTTGGTTGTGGAACATTTTGCAAATATCAAATCTCCATCTCAGTAAGGTATTGGCAAATGGAGATACTGGCCCCGTAGCTTCCTTGTTGACACAGACCAAAGACAGTCATTACAAAAGACAATATCAATATTGCCATGCAATGTTTTGTGCAACCAATGACTAAACCTCAAAGAAAAGTGCCCACTTAGTATGGTATAGCAAGAACAGTCCTACAAGGGATATAGAAAAAGCTAAAAAACTGAGACCTAAATGAAGATAACCTGGGTAGTCATATGAAATTCTGCAAGTTGTACACAATCTGACAAGAACCTGATACCAAGTTTTACTAAATAATGTGATCTACTCACCAAGCGGTGGCAGGGGACATAGCCGTTGCTTGGCGAGTAGATTTTTTTATCTATGCATTTACATTATATTATCAATAATTGATAATTTCCAAGTTTTACAAAAGCTGTATTTGAAGTGAAGAAGCTACTTTTCGGGTGAGTGGCTGAGTGAACACACACACACACACACACACACACACACACACACACACCTGTGTCTACCGGATTCAGTGAATCCCCATGTGAGAGTGGAAACAAAGTTAAACTCTACTGGTGTGAGTGTATGGGCAAGGATTTTTCAGCGGTGGGCTAATCAGTTCTGTAAATTACCTTATATGCTTCAAGAAGTATTGTTTTAACTGGAAAACAGACCATTTTTTGAACAGCTGATGCTGGTTAAGGAAAAGTTAATACGGCAACAAGACAGAGCAGGCCCACAATACAGAGTTATTGTGAGAGACTTTTCAAATGAACACTTCAATGTATGGTTTGCAGATGGGGTGCCATTCAATGGCCTCCAAGACCCCAGATACCGCATGTTGATTTCTCAGTGTGAGGTATAGTAGAGAAAGCTGTTTATTGTCTAAAGGTTTGTGATGTTCAATATTTGAAAGACCGAATCCGTGTTGATTTTGAAAACCGACAGCCCAGAGGATTTCTGGCAAAATTTGTCAGTCAGTGTTGAAATGAAGTAATGCTTGATTTTAACAGTATGGAAACCACCTAGTGTCTTTAGTACTTTCATTGAATGCTACACATACTTCAATGTTGACATAAATTTGTATTTGTATTTTGTAATTTTGACAGCTGACATAAGGCCCACGCTGTATTTTTCTGAATAATAGTGTAACGACTGCAATGCCAGCTGTTGTTACATTGTAGATTCTCAGAAACCCAGTAGGTATGGCACTGAAAGCAAGCACGTTAGTACATAGGAAACAAGAGGAAAGCACCGTTCAGGTAGACTCGTTTTGGGTGGTAAGTGAGTAGGTCGTAATATAAATTAGTAATCCAAGAATTCATTTGGATTTATTTGGTTACTGTTGTAGCCACAACATAATGAGCGTCCGTTTTGTCCTGAGGAAGGATTAGGGCACAAAGACCATGACCATTACACTTTCAGGCTTATTGCTTTCACCTTATGCTGGCAAACAGAGAGGTACTATACATCCACACTGGGCTCACTGTGTGTCCATGTTTGCTTTAAGGGGCTGCATATATTAAATATTTGACAGTACTAGATTGTCAAATGTTCAAAATAAGAAAGTGACTCACACCCAAAATCAAGTGAGTATCACAACTATATTATATATAAAAATAACATACACACAAAATTCAAGCTTTGTTGCGAAAGCTTGAATTGTGTGTGTATGTTTGTGTTTGTTTGTGTGTCTATCGACCTGCCAGCGCTTTCGTTCGGTAAGTCACCTCATCTTTGTTTTTATATATAATTTTTCCCACGTGGAATGTTTCCTTCTATTATACTGATATCATTAATTTGAACACAACTATATTAGTTACAGCTGGTGGAAAATGAGAGAATGGCTGAAAGAAGGGAGTGTCATGTATGTTAATTTCCTGACTAAAATAACAACCAAGGATCTAACAATTTGACAAACTATTTTCGGATGATTCCTGCATCTTACAAAAAATTATTAATTTTGATGTGACAAAATATAGGAACAAAATACTTTCATGAGAGAAGCAATAACAGCCAACAAGAGATTAGCTGTAACTAATATTTCTGGCAACAGGCAAGTAATTCAAATACTTGAAATTCAGTGATGTATCACCAAATGCAGTTAGCAAAATGACTATTGATACCTGTGAAGTAATTATATCTGTCCTATGAGGATATTTTAAGGTAATTAACACAAGATATTTTTTGTCTTGTAATAATGTAGTGAGGCTCGCACGTATTTCACTTCTGTTTGTGCCTATTCTAGCACCAATTTCCTCTTTCCTGTTATTTTTATTGCATATGTATGACATACTTTTTGAAGTACAAGCCTCTTATTACACGATTGAGTAATCCAACAAGCCTATGGGCCTACCACATTTCAGATTAATAAGTAAAGCAACGTCATAGTGTATGCTCCACTGATCCCTGAAGAGGTAAATCCAATTAATATAGTTGTATTCAACCTGTTATGTACTAATAGACTTCAGAAAATTAATCTAAGGAATGGTATGTACACAGACTAACTGAAAACAAGTAGCAGACATTAACACCTGATCCTCCCTAAAAGGACAGCCATAAATATCCCTTTTTGCACCAGCTAAGTTTTGTGTCACTGTTCCTGTGTTCCCTCTCAGTGTGTTTATATTGACATAACTGTCGTGTTTGTCCTCTTTGCACCTGGAGCATTGACATTTGTTTTCTGCCTGTCTCACTGCCGAAACAGGGTAGGCCACCTGGTGGTCCATCGTCTGTGCTGCTGACTTCCCGGACTCTAAATATAGATAAATGTAAATGTAAATTAATGCAGATGACTAGGAAAAAGAATCCTGTAATGTTTGAATACTCCATTAGTAGTGTAGTGCTTGACACAGTCACGTCGATTAAATATTTGGGCGTAACATTGCAGAGCGATATGAAGTGAGACAAGCATGTAATGGCAGTTGTGGTGAAGGCGGATAGTCGTCTTCGGTTCCTTGGTAGAATTTTGGGAAGATGTGGTCATCCGTAAAGGAGACTGCTTATAAAACACTAATAGGACCTATTCTTGAGTACTGCTCGAGCGCTTGGGATCCCTATCAGGTCGGATTGAGGGAGGACATAGAAGCAATTCAGAGGCGGGCTGCTAGATTAGTTACTGGTAGGTTTGATCATCACGCGAGTGTTACGGAAATGCTTCAGGAACTCTGGTGGGAGTCTCTAGAGGAAAGGAGGCGTTCTTTTCGTGAATCGCTACTGAGGAAATTTAGAGAACCAGCATTTGAGGCTGACTGCAATACAATTTTGCTGCCAACTTACATTTCGTGGAAAGACCACAAAGATAAGAGAGATTAGGGCTCACACAGAGGCATATAGGCAGTCAGTCTTCCCTCATTCTGTTTGGGAGTGGAGCAGGGAGAGAAGATGCTAGTTGTGGTACAAGGTTCCCTCCGCCACGCACCATATGGTGGACTGCGGAGTATGTATGTAGTATGTAGATGTAGACTTTAAATTAGCCCACCGTCAGACTGCCACGACGCTTCACAGAACTGCTGGGCAGTCTGTTCTACGTGATCCAGCATCGTGGGGATACCTGATTTATCACGCAAATCTCTGGTCAAGTAGTCTTACAGTAAGTGCAAGGTGACTCGCAGAGCTCTCCCTTGCACCCTCCTAGAGCCGACGAATGTGTGTACTCGCTGCATTCTTCCACACTGTTACTGCCACCATATTTGATTTCTGAGGTCATGTGCACGATTTATCTGTCTTGGGATTTCATTGACCACTAGTCATTCTTACCCCAAGATTGCAGATACACAATTTTTTAAACAGTATTGATACAAATGACAGTGAGGAACTGAGGAATACGTACATTAACCATCGGTCTACAGATGAAGGCTCATTTGTGATCGTTAATGTGCCTACAACAAAGAAAACTAAATGTCAGTCATATGTTGCTCAAATTGCAAGCAGTTGTGGTTCAGGCAGCGATACAATATACGTCAAATATCTCAGGAAACAAGGAATGAAGCTCGTTTGGCCACATGTGCCAGACATTGTCTCGATAAATGAAGAACATATAACCTTAATTTTAACTGTAATGGATGAAACTGAAGGTATTATATGCTCAGCTAAATTTGGAGCTTTATGTATGGTACTCCATCTTACTACCTTTCATTATATTTGTAATTTTGATGATGTCTCACACTGTTAGCGTAAAACATTAGGTTTTTTTCCAATTATGAGGCTTCATAAAGCACTTAAGAAAACTTTTCTTGCAATTGTTTACAATTCATGGAATAGCAATCAAATGTGAATCTCTCTGGTCTTTCTGCCTTTTGAAGGATAAGAAGATGGCAAGTTAAGTTAGTGTTTTCGAATGTGTTAAACAGGATTGTTCGAATAAAGGAATTGTTTCGAACCAAAGACAATCGTCGTCGATTTTGAGGTAGCAATCCGTGCAGCTGTTCATTCAGTTTTTTCCTTGGAGTGAAATAGTTGAAAAAAGAAAAACAGAAAGAAAACTTTCCATCTTAAGCTAGCAACACACCCTAGTTTACTCGGGACCCGAAGAATATTCAGTACTCAATGTTGCGTGTTTTTCTTCCTGAAAAAAATACGAACTGTTTTCTGAGTTCAGACATTTAAGATATACACAAAGTTAACCACGAATGACACTCAGCGCTTAAATCTACTTCTGTCGCACATGATTTTTGACCTCGTGTTTTGTCAAGAGCGGTATCGAACGACACCCTTACTGAGCAGTCATTTAAATTCAAAAGTTAGGTCTGGCACTATCATACAACTTTAGCATTACAACTGTTCTACAGATGATCAAAAGTGTACTATCAACCAATATCTCGTTCCACTAGACAGCTTGTGTGAATTAAGATTTCATTGTTTATACAATACATGACATTCCTCTTAACACCCTTTACATCTGCATACAATCATCATCATGTACGATTCTGCTTGAAGTGAGTGTGATTCCGAATCAGAAGCTTAAGTAAACCGTATTTTGTTTTTGTGTTGTCTGTCAAATAACAATCGAAATTTCGGAGGACTTTGGTGAGTGTGGGTTACCTTCTCCCTTTATCAGCATCTCGTTTTGTTTCTAAAGACATTCTTCTGTATAAAGTGACTCATGTTTCTTAAGCGTACATGGAAAAAGCTCTAGCATTCATTTTCATTTATCTGTATCAGTTGTTATAAGCTGTGTGAGCTAATAAATATGTCTAGTTTACTTATCATTCTAGTTGTTAAACATTTGTTGTGGTAAAAGCTTGATATTTCCACTCTGTAAATACATAATTTTGTATTTTCTTTGTATAATTACGTATTCTATATAAACATGTGATCTCAATGGCTAAAGAAAGTACTGACTCTGGAGGCAAAATAATACAAAACAAACAATAAACAATCTTCATAGCACCAGGGCACTATTAAAACTTTGCATCAGATAATGCATGTTTTCATGGACAGTATGCGGGTGTTCATTCCTGCTACCTTGTGGGTGCGCAACATAACAGACCATTCTCTTTTGAAAAAAATCTGTTGATGTATGTTATGCACTGGTGCTTAGTATGACATTAGTAATTTTCTCCATTTTTTCTTGTTTTAGTGAAACTATTTTATTTTAGCACAAAGATAAGTCTGACACAAATGTGTTCTGATGACAAATCACTTCTATATGAGACATGTAGCGACAGAGTTAAATGCTTTAAGGCTGCTTACCTAAATGCAAAAATTTGGATTATTGAGTTAAATTGTACTTTGTCACTTGTCCATCACCATATTTTACTAATAAATCGGAAAGACTTGTCTATTTTTACAAATATGTTGGTTTTGAATTCCAGTTTCATCATTTGTGGCCAGTAAAAACAATTAATGAGAAATTTTGTATCAATTTTGCAATACTGGTATGTTGTAAATGGTACAGTGCACTGACGTACATTAATTAGAAAATGATTGTAGAAGTTTCAATATCATGTGAGAGGTTCGGTATCATTCCGCAGCAGTAGGTGCAGTACTGGTCAATGCAAAAGTTATTTCTTACTTTTGATAATAACTTAATTAAATATATTTTTCCTCATGAAAATCATTCAGGGACACTTGACAGCCTATATCCTCCAAAAATCATCTTTCCTCGTGAAATGATCTGAATGACAGTGAAAACCGCACACCTGGGTATGCACACATGGGCACTTATTACTCGCAGACCAGTCATTAGATTTATTACTTTACTTTTTAACCAACAGAAACATTCTGTGGGTAAGTTTTGGTATATATGTTGCTGCTTTAGGTTACATAAAGAATAAGAAGATGTAATATTAGTGAACTAAGGTGCCAGAAAGTTTGCTGGTAATGTGCTGTTTCGAAATATACTGCACAAACCATAAGAACTACGTCAAATCGGTGCGGTGCCAACTGGTATATTTAAAAAAAAACTGCAACAAAGTTCAATAGAGCATATGCTTATCTTCTACAGTTCATTGACAAACATTTCTGCCTTTTCACATCACCTAGTGCAGTGAATCCAACACACAAAAATGGTGACTGGATGATCCATAAAAGATCAACACGCACTCTCAAACCTGGTTAGCAGATCTTTTTGAATACTGCACCAATTACAAGTCGCAGTTAAGGTCACGATGAAAGAGTTCACCCATGAACTCTGTCACGAAGTACGCCAGGAGAAACTGAAGGATCACGAACTTTTTCCTGTCTTTATTCACTATTTTTTATGTCACCTAAAGTAGCAAAACACATACTAAAACCTGGACAGAGAATGTATCTGTTGATTTAAAAAAAAAAAAGGAAATATCTTAATTGTATAACTGATCGTTATAAGTGCACATATAAACAGAGATCACGAGGGTGGACACTAATCACTCCAGAATGAAATCATTCAACACATACACTTGAAACACTGGTTTAAATAAAAAGCCAAATAATCAACATATATGAAATTTATTTCCATTCTACTTATAACGTAACTCAGACATGGATTTCCGAACAGTATTATGTACTCAAAGAAAAAAACGAAAATTTTAAAAAACCCTAAATATGTCATCTCGTTAGTCAACTTTAATGTTTTGTGCCATGCTGAATTTGAAGCATGCAGACAACAATTTTAGGGAGTGCCAAATTCATATTCTTGAAGGGGAGGAGGGGGGGGGGGGGGGACAACCACTCTTTTCACAAAGCACCTAGCACCCAGCGCACGTTGGTCTATCTATTGATTTAAATTCATCCCTGTTAGTTTTTTAACATTTTTGAACACATTCTAAGTGAATGGTCACATGTACTTATGATTTCTGAATTCACTACATATTTGTAACCTCATCAGTGAATCAGTATTTTAATTTTTCTTCATTTTGGCATCCAATATGGCGCCATCTGAGTATCCAGTTTTTGCTCGATACATTTTAGCACCCAGCAGAGCACCATTTTGACATTAACCCCTCAATCAATCTGAACTCGTCGCATTATTGGCAGCCAATGCGGGACAACATATTTTGCGTATCAGTCCCTCGACTAATTCCAACTTACCACAAAACAAACAAATGTTATTTAATATGTATTGTCATAAACAAAGAGAGTAACCAGTAACATGTTAACCTTAAACTGCTTGTCCTCGATGCAACTTAATTGCACATTTATTATTCCACGAGAAAGTATTACAGAAGTTCACTGGGTAACCGAGTGTGATGTCACCGCCAGTGTGAAGTGAGAATACGTCCCTCAGACTACGAGGCAGGCAGCGACCACTGTTCACTTTGCTGGGGTGGTAAACAGAGTGGCAACACTCTCTCATCAAAGGATTTTCCTGGAAGTTCAACGTTTCTCCATGTTGGAGTTCCCAATATTCCAAAACAAATTTCTATCGTATACGAAGGCAAGATTTTTTGAGCTGCCATGTCACTTATTAGCAATTACTCCAAGTACAACCAGTAATTACAGTTTCCTCAAAACTTTCGTAAGTTAAAAGGCCCTCCTGCACCTGAAAGATGCTAGCAACAACAAATTATGTTTTGAGCTAGGCACATTACAGTCACTGTTGACTCGAGGCATGACACCGTGAGAGAGTAATGAGTAGCAGCAGTAACAAGATCAGCAATAAACTTCTCAAAAGTGCTGACCACGAAGTATGTGAAGTAAACGAATTATGGTACCTCGAATGCAAAATAACATGCAACATATGAAGCGAGCATGACATCAAAATCACACTTCCACAGTCCAATAGAGCATTCCTGGCCACAAGAATTCTGCTGGTATCAGCCATAGATCTTCATTTGAGAAATTAATTTCTGACAACGTATGTTTTGGACAGAGCATAGTATGGTACTAAATTATGGACAGTTGTAAAATCTGAATAAAAGACTTTATGTGTGGTGCTACTGAACAATGTTGAAAATCAGGTGGACTGACAATGTAAGGAATGAGGAGATTCTCCACAGAACTGGCAAAGAAAGAAAAAAATGAAAAACACTGAAAGAAGGAGAGAGAAGATGATGATATGTTTGTCAAGACATCAAGGAATAACCTCTGTGGTTTAGATTAGATTAGATTAGATTAGATTAGTTTTTTGTTCCATAGATCCGTGCTGAGGAGATCCTCGTGGATGTGGAACATGTCAATTTTTTTTTTTTTTTTTTAAGCTGAAATAACAATACTAATAGTATGAATATATACAATACATCAGTTGTTTCTATTAAAAAATTCGTCAATGGAGTAGAAGGAGTTGGCCACTAGTAAGTCTTTCAGGCTCCTTTTAAACTGATCTTTATTTGTAACTAATTTTTTTATGTTTACTGGTAAATTGTTGAAGATGTGTGTTCCTGAGTAGTAGACCCCTTTTTGAACTAAAGTAAGTGCTTTTACGTCCTTGTGCAGATCATTTTTGTTCCTGGTATTGTATGTATGAACTGAGCTGTTTGTTGGAAAAAGAGATATTATTTAGGATGAATTTCATTAATGAGTAAATATACTGAGAGGCAGTAGTTAGTATACCCAGTTCTTTGAAGAGGTTTCTACAGGACGTTCATGAATTTACTCCACAAATAATATGTATTACACGCTTTTGGACTCTTGAAAACTTTTGTTTTTACCCCAAAATATTATACCATATGACATTATGGAATGAAAGTAGGCAAAGTACGCAAGCTTTTTCATTTTTATGTCACCTATGTCTGCTAACACTCGAATTGCAAATACAGATTTGTTAAGGCGTTTCTGCAGTTCTGTGGTGTGCCCTTCCCAACTGTATTTATTATCAAGTTGTGGAGCTGTGGAGGGAAACAACTATAGGGTATGACAGAGATTGGAATACATCCACCAAATAATTGAGGACTTAGCAGAGCATCGTTTGGAAGTGAATCATGGTGTGTGGAAAAACTGGACAAGAAGAGAAGTAAAGCATTTAAGATATGCTGCTACTGAAGGATGTTAAAAATTAGATGGACTGACAAGGTAAGAAATGAAGTGGTCACCCACAGACTTAGCGAGGAGAGTAATATGTGGAAAACATTCATAATAAGAAGGGACAGGATGATAGGATGTATTAAGACATCAAGGAATAATTTCCACGGTATAATTACCCAACAGAATGGAGATGGAAGCCTGTAAATCTGTCTGTTGCAGACTTCATCAAAATCTTTTATCTGGCAAATATTGTAATAGAGAACACTGATTAGAAGTTTCCACCACTTAAAATGGTCATCTTCAGATCAGAATACTAACATGTGATGTCTAAATTGAGGGAATAACCAAAGCAAGTCATTATAGTGATAACACCGTTAAATACAACTAAGTGAAATTTCCTTAAGGACGTTAATAATATAATGTCAAAGTGTCTTACCTATTCCCCCAATTTAGAAACAGCATAATACAGTCCACGGGTGTACTACGAGTCCATTGTCCAACAGGCACAATATTTTGGTGATCAGACATGTCGCCATCATCAGGTGCACTGACGAACTGAGCTCCTGAGGGCGGGAAGCCATCTTAAATCCCCTCCCCTCACGAGGTGTTCTCTCCACAGAATTACAAATGTGATGAGGGCATTTACCCACAGAAGGACTTAGTAATTCTGCCAGGTACTTGGCCAGCAAACATGTAGATGTCCTAATGTTGCTGACAATTGGGCGTAACGGCACCCCTTCTTTGTGTACTTTAGGGAGTCCATAAAGTCTTGGCAGTACAGGTCTTTGAGGTGTCAATTTCTTGGCGACACCCTCTGCTTAATTCTGTGGATTTCGTAGAACGTCTTGACAACTTCAAGCTGAAAGACTCAGATATCCTGGTGAGTTTTGATGTCGTTTCATTATTCACCAGGATGCCTCTTCGAGAGTCAGGTGAGCTTATTACACAGAAATTTCACTAGAAGACGACCGACCTTTTCAAGCATGTTCTGACTTCCACGTATTTTCTGTTTAATGTAGAATACTGTGAACAAACAGAAGGACTCGCAACGGGGAGCCCACTCTCGCCTGTGGTCGCGAATTTCTATACGGAGTACTTCAAGGAGAAAGCTTTGTCGTCATCCAAATGGAAATCTACTTGTTTTCTACGTTATGTGGATGACACATTTGTGACCTGGCCCCATGGAAGGCACATGCTCCTACACTTCCTTACACACCTGAACTCCATACATCTGAGCATCAAATTCACTATGGAGACCGAAGCAGAAGGAAGATTACCATTCCTGCACGTCGTGGTCAAAAGAAGAGTGGATGGCACCCTGGGCCACAGAGTATACAGGAAGAAGATGCACACCGACCTGTATTTGCATGCTGATAGCTGCCACCACCCTGCGCAGAGGAGTGGGGTGGTAAAAACACTGGTGCACAGGGCGCACACCATCTCTGACACAGAGTGTCTGACCCAAGAGCTGGAACACCTCAAAACTGTATTCCAGTAAAATGGGTAATCAGAATGGCAGATCAGACACACTCTGCCCCACCACTACAGTACAGCGTGTGGAGACGGAAGAAGTCACAGATAGAGAGGTATCCACTGCTTATATATCATATACTGGCACACTATCGGGGAAAATGGGATGAATATTGAGGAAACACCGAGTAGGAACTGTCTTTTGCTCACCAAACAAAATGCGAGCATTATTGGGAAGTGCCAAAGACTCTCGGTTTGTGGAAGGCCGGCATATACCAGATTCCATGTCAATGTAGGAAGACTTATGTTGGACAGACCACTAAAGATTGTTGCCGAGAACATCAGAGGCACACTTGACTTGGGTACCCCACCAAGTCGGCAGTTGGAGAGCACTGATTGTCCAAAAATCACGAAATGGACTACCAACATACCAAGGTCTTGGCAAAGACATCTAAATACTGGGACAGTGTCATTAGAGAGGCTATCAAAATTAGTACCAGGGATGGACTCATCAACCGAGATTGCGGCTACAACCTCAGCAGGGCATGGGAACCAGCATTGAGTCAATTAAAAAGACGCTCAGCAAAGGAAACGAATGGGCGACTAAGGCAGACGAGGCAATTACACCGACGCCACCACAGACGCCAACTGTGGAGAAAACGCCTCGCGAGGGGAGGGGATTTAAGACGACCGCCCACCCTGAGGAGCTCAGTTCATCAGTGCACCTGATGATGGCAACATGTCTGAGCGCCAAAATATTGTGCCCGTTGGACACTATGGAGCGGCAGTACACACGTGGACTGTTCGAGCAAGAAATACACCAGGAGAAACCTAAGAATCACATAGAAACAACATGTTTGTATCCTGATCTAAAGATGACAGTTTTGAGTTGTTTAAACGCCTAATCAGTGTTCTCTATACTGCGACCTCAGCCTAGTATGTGTGTATTCTGTGTGTCCTTGGCAGCTTAGTCGGATGGAGCGTCTGTCATGTAAGCAGGAGGTCCCAGGTTCGAGTCTCGGTCGGGGCACATATTTTTCAACTGTCCCCGTTGATGTTTATCAGCGCCCGAAAGCAGCAAAGGTCTAGATTTCATAGTAACTTCATTCTTTGAGAGCTGCAATATCACCAATGATATCTGTACAGATACTAGCTTCATAATGATTAAATGTCCTTCGCCACACTGCTGTGATGGATAATACGTAAAATGCGGCTGACAGCCTGCACATCGTTCGCTAAAACGGACAATAATTCACACAGCAGACAGACACTAGAATGTAAGTGATTTAAAAAAAGGCATTCGGTCAGGAAATGGCAAACTGTCAAAGGTTGGCAACAATGAGCACAGAGAGATGGGGCACCACCACCTAACAAATGACGACTAAAATGACAGCACCCAAAATGCAACCTACCTAAAACAATCTCCTCGCGTCGAGAGGGCCGAGAGGAGGTCTGCCGAGTCACTGGGAGAGGTTTAATTCCCCACAGCTTGTTCCCGTGAAGAGAAGACCAGAGATTATGCTAAAGAGACACCACCTGCTCACAGACAGAAATGCGGAGATCATCAGAAGGGATGGAAGAGCTAGTGGGACGAGGTAGGAGGACTGCAGCCTTGGCAGCAGTGTCAGCAGTCTCGGCTCCTGTTAGACTGGTGTGATCAGGAATCCACAAACATTGAGCCATGGTGCCCACACCAGCTTTTTGGCACGACTCTATAGATTACCCGGCTGTACTAGGATCTTTGACCCTGTTGTGATCGCGCAGGTGTTTGACGCTCGATGCAGGTGTGGTTGGACTCGCTACGAGGCACAAGGACTTGCTTGCATGGACGAAAGAGGAAAACACGCATGCTCGGCCAGCAGTGGCACGGCAGGTCTACCTCACAAGGCAGTCTTGAGTTTATGGTGGACCTGCCTGATGTCAACTCCAGGCACTGTTGCTTCAGTGCCTGTCTTCTCGATGAGACCCATCCCTGGAGACCATCTCTAACAACACTCTCCATCAAAGGTATAAGTGAGTTTGGTACCTTCGTTTCATTCAACAATTTTCGTTGCAGCGAGTGTACTTGTTGCTCTGTTGCCCTAATGTACGTGTTGTTGAAGTAAGAGCAGCCGGCAAAGTGTGTAACCGCGTGGAGACCAGCAGTTACTATTTCTTTTTAAAAATCCACTGGTTGGATTACTATTAGGAAGCTGATTAGCTCAGAAGTGTGTGAGTTGTATTTAGGGTTTTTAGGACAGTATCCAAAAGTTTATGTATTGTCTCTATGAGATTTTCAGTGCATCTTGACTGCCAACAAATCGACATACCTCGTATATTGCTGTAAAATTTGGGTCACTTCTATTGAAAGCACTTTCTCAGTTATAATAAAGACTCGTATTCTGTAAAGGTAGTCAATGTACGTAGTTCCTTTATATATGTGCATTTATTTGAAAGCACTCACTCACTTACTTATTAATAAAAGCTCGTATTCTGTAAAAGAATCACTTGTATGTAGAATTTTATACGTGTGCATTTATTTGAATGCACTCACTCAGTATTAGTAAAAGAGCAACTGACTATTCATTTATTTGTTGTTTATTGACCTCTTAACTTATATTAATCGACATTTGGTTGGTGTTTGCTGTGTCTTTTGCTGTCTCTGTGTTCCAGTTTTCTGCGAGTTTGGGGGTGTGGTAGTGGCACTGCGTTCCGCTTTGGTGCACAGAAGCTGTGACGTGCTCTTTTTAAAAAATTATTTGTGCCACATTTCTTTAAATCACTTTCTGATTGTAATTTGTTCCTTTAAGTATTGAAATCTCTGTGGTTCATCTCTCTAAGTCAGTTTTGGTAACTGTAATTAGCTTGTTTCTCAAGCATGGCAGCAATCTGTGACATTTTGGTATTGTCTTAAAGATGATCACGAGTTGATTGTCTCTTAGCTGTTTTATAAATATTGTGTTCAATAAATTGTTAATTTATTGATTTGGTAGTAGTTATGTTCAAGGAGTGACATTATAGGGGCCTTGATCTTCCATGGTAAGTGTACCCCTCATCCCGACTTCCTCAGTCACAAACATCACAGTGGCTCCCTAAAGAGTGAGAAAGTGGAAGCTTTCTTGGACCCATTGCACTGAGGGATGGACTGTGTACAGCGCAGAGAGGCTCTGAATGGCACAGAGAGAATCTGAACATGTGACATCATTAATGTGTGGCCTTATAGAGGGCTAAGAGCTCTTCTGTAAATATTGAGCAGTGTTCCAGAAGCCGATATTAGAAACTGTCCTTGCAAATGATGAAGGCACGCCCGATACAATCATCAGTCTTAGAGCCACCATCGTACATAAAGGTACTATCACTAAGTTGCATATGAAGATCGAAAAACTTGCAGCAATAGATCGAATTCAGTGTAGTCTCCTTAGGAAGCAAATGAAGTTCAAGACGAACATGGGCCACTGCACGAAGCCAAGGCAGTGAAGGGTCCACACCCATCAGGTAGTGTGAAGTTAAGCTGCCAGAGCAATAGCCAAAAGCAAATTTTGGGAGGTAACAGAAAAATAAAGACATGTCGCATATTGGCAATGAAGGGAGTTATAGAAGAAGGAGGCACAGGATGGATAGCTGGGCACGGCAGACGAACGGCATGCGTATCCGCCGAGGAGATCATCATACTAGTATTCCACCAGTAGTTTGGCAGCTTCTGGACAGAGACACTCAAACGGGTTAGTGTAAAAGGCGCCAGTGACCAAACAGATTTCACAACGGTGAATTGTATTTAGATGGTGCAAGATGGACAGATGTGCTGATGCATAAACGAAACACTTACTACAGTTTCGAATGGACAAGGGATCAGTCACAATAGAGGAGGGTGGTCTGATCCACTCCCCAGGAAGTACCCCCGAGGACACTTACAACACTGACGGAACGTGTATAGCAGGCGGCCAGGTTAGGACACGTGGGAGGACCGAGAAAGTTTTCTATCGAGCATGAGCCCCAGGAATTTTGTAGTTTCAGCAAATGGAAGAGCAGCAGGTCCAAGATGCAAAGATGGTAGAAGAAACCAATTTTGCCACCAGAAATTCATACAAACGGTTTGATCAGAGGAAAAGTGAAAGCCACTGTCAATGCTCCACAAGTAAAGATGATCGAGACATTGCTGAAGGTGCTGCTCGGGGAGACGAGTCCACTGAGAACTGCAATAGATCACAAAGTCGTCGATGAAAAACAGGCAGCCAGAGATGCATAGTGGGAGACAGGCTGTATTAGGGTTAGTGGCTATAGCAAAGAGGATGATACTAAGGAAGGAGCCCTGGGGCAGCCCTTTTTTCTGGATAATGGTGTCTGACAAAACTAGCCCCACACATAACTCGAAAACTTGGCTTTTTAAAAGTTCCTGATGGCAATAGGGCAGGCAGCCTCTGAAGTCCTATGTGCATCAAGTATGGATGATACCAGTCCTCCAGCAGGTGTCTTGGGCTTTCTCCAAATCAAAAAACATGGCCACAGTATGATACTTCCACAGAGAACCATTCAGGACAAGGGTTGACAATATGACAATACGGTCAACTGTGGAACAGCGGCCTCTAAATCAACATTGTGCAGTGATTAGTAGATTGCGAGATTTGAGCCACCGTACCAACCGGCCGTGAATAGTACGCTCCATCACCTAGCATACAGAGCTGGTGAGAGACGTGGGGTGGTAGCTAAAAGGAAGGTGTTTGTCTTTACCTGACTTAGGTTTGAGTATGACAGTGGCTTCATGCCATTATCTGTGAAACATGTCATCTCCCCAAATGTGACTGTACTTATGAAGGAGAAAGTGCTTGCGTGCAAAAGAGAGGTGCTGCAACAACGTAAATATCATCTGGCTCTGGGGTGGAAGATCAGGATGAAGTGACAGTGTGATATAACATTCACAATTCTGAAAGGAGAAGAGTATCAACTGAGTCGCCTCCACTCATTTCCAATGGAGGAAAGCAGGTCGATAGTGGGTGGAGTGTGAAATCTCTGCAAAACAGCTGCCTAAGGATTGGAGATAGCAATATGGCCCACAATGACATCACCTGCTACAGTCAGGTCAGAAGTTGAGGAATGGACACTGGTCCTAGAGAGCCGTCTGAGATTGTTCCACACGAGGTCAAACTGACAAACTGTTAAAAGAACTAGAAAACGAAATCCCACTGGCTTCTTTGCTATCCTGAAGAATGTGACAACATTGCACATGCAACTATTTACAGTGAATACAATTCACCATCTTAGGAGAACTGTAAAAAATGTGGAGCGCATGTCTACACGTGTGCATCACATCGCAGCACGCATCAGTCCACGAATGGACCGGGGCACTGTGCGCTAAAGATGAAGTGCAAGGTATGGAATGTTCTGCGACAGTACGTATAACATTTGTAAGGTATTCTGCCTGGTGATCACAACTGGGAAAATTTTGTTCGTCAAAGGTTGCCAAGTGGGAGTAAAGCCTCCAGTCGCTCTTAGAAAGCTGACAATTGCATTTACATGTAGGTGGGGTTGGAGTCCACAACCAGAGAGCACACAGGAAATGGTCACTCAATTACGTGTCAGAAGAAACCACTCAGGATGACGAGCAAGCTGGGCAGTGCATAACGAGAGGTCCAAATGGGATTAGATGTGCATTGGTCCTGAAAGGAACATGAGTGCTCCAGTGTGAAGACAAATGAGGTTGAGTTAATTGAGGAAATCAGCCAAGAGGGCATCACCTCTCGGACAGGTTCTAGAAGAGCCACAAAGGGGATGGCATGCATTAAAGTCACCGAGCAGCAAAAATGGGTGAGGGAGTTGACCAATAAGTTGCAGGAAGCCTGCCCTGATGACACCAAATGACAGAGCAATGTAGATGCTGCAAAGCGAAATGGTGAAGTGAGGAAGGAAATGCAGGCTGCAACAGCTTGCAGCCAAGTGCTCAGTGAGATGCTCTAGTTATGAACATCATCAGATGAGCAGCATGACTCCCCCATGAGATGGAATGCCACCCTCAGGGAGGGAGGGGGGGGGGGGGGCAAGCCGAAAGGAAATGCAAGAGGTCAAAGCGCACGCACAAGGACACAATTTTGTTTCTTGGAGGCAGAAAGCAAGCAGGTGCTGTGAATCCGAGAGCAGCCGTAATTCCTCCTTGTCGGATCTAGTGCTGCAAATGTTCCATTGGATGTGAGTCATGACAGGAAAAGGGGAGCAGGGAACAAATGAGGGGATGACACCTCAGTGGCTGCCGAATGCCAGGCTTTGCAGACGATCTACAGAGGCGTCACCATTCTCACTTTGTCAGTTGCAGATTTCAGGGCAGAGAAACAGCACGTAGTGCACACCACCGAAATGGAGGTCGGCCGGTCGAGGGTATCACATGGCGACACCGTCGAAGGGGATCTCCGTGTCAGGGAAGGAGAATACTGTGTCTCTGTTTGATTTCTTAAGAGTCCCTGCAGTAGGCAGATGAACACTCAGATGTCTGTGGGTCGCAGGGACGTAAGAGGTCTTTGCAGTAATGTTCGTGTTGTCCGTTCCGGCCTGCCAGTTGTGAAGCCGACGATTTCACTGCCGAGGGCAATTATTTGGTGGCTTGCTGCACAGCTGGAGGAGGGAGAGATGGGGATGGCAACGCTACCATGATACTGGACAATTTTACAAATACAGTGCTGAATTTGAGGTCACAAGTTTGAGTGGCCACGTCCTCTGTGGAGTGAGGCATCGTAAGAACGGTACTGTAAGTGCCAAATGGCGAACTGCGGAACTTTCGACTAACCGACTACTTGCAAGTGACATGGTATGGTACTTTTCCCTGCCCCCAAATTTCTGGGACGAGCCGCTCATCGAGATACGTGGGACATTCCTGAGATGAGGCTGCATGGTCACCATTGCTACTGATACAGCAGGAAGGAGGCAGGCAATTGCCCTTGAGAGCATCCCTACCACAAGCCAAATATCTGGCTGTGTTTTGACGGAGCATGCAAGTGTGGTTATAACGTCGACAATCGTAGCGAGACATCGCGTTTGGATGTACGGTCAGACTGTGGTGACTTCATAGCCTGCTCTGACCTCGGATGGAAGCACTACTCTATCAAACGTGATAAAAAGAGTGTGTGTAGCCACTAATGTTGCACCAACTTTTTTCATTATCCAATGGACTGCAGCGATGTCCTGATCAGAGACATAAGTTTGGATTTCTCCCTCAGTCACACCAACGAGCATATAACATCGTGCGAAGAATTCGGCATTCGATGGGACTCGACACGAACAGGATAGCCACGGAGAAGAGAAGCTGCAAGCAGTTGTCAGACATGAGAATCACAATTGGTCTCCAAAAGCGAAGTTCCATTATATAAATGAACCACAATTTCACAGGGCTTGCAACTGCAACTGCATCAACACCTTTCTGAATTATAAACAGATTAACTGTAGCAAAGGACTGACCTCCAGTACGTGACACTGAGACTGACTGAGACGTGACTGAGGTGCAGCTCGGAGATTCTGTGACTCTTTAGCCTCATTCAGTTATGTTTTATAGACAGACTGAGATAGTGATTGGCTCACTGCGAAAAAATCCCCCACAACTGCCAGTGTCCCCAATGGCGCGCTCCTTCAACTGGGGGGGGGGGGGGGGGGGGGGGGAGGGATCCCCCCTAAGAGGCGGGCTAAACCGCCTCAGGTGATTGTTCACACCTCAGGTCACACCTCCAGAACTCCTGACAGAGGGACCAATTGGCTACCTGGGAAGGTAACATCCCAGGCAATCACCCCTCCCTGGGCCTGGCCTGTACCAGCAGGTACCTGCAAACCCTACCTGTCGACCCAGGGCTGGGAATTACGCAATAACCGGTCACCTGCTATGCGTCAAACATGTGGGCCGGACATCAGGAGTGCACAAGGAGGAAGAAGAAACAGAGGAACCTCAAACACCAAAGCAGAGGAAGGGTAAGAGATGGAGGGCGAAGAAAGAAAGAAAAAACAGATTAGGAGCTATTCTAATGTCAGGCTACTAAAACCTCAGAACACATTTCCAAAAACATCTCACACGTGTTCCCCAAGGAAGGGGGAAATGAATAGCAGATGGACAGGCTGTGCAGTGTGGGAAGGGAAGAGGTGCGGCAAAGGCTGTGGCCCCATAGTAACCGAGCACAAACTCACCAAAGAGTGGCGAGCCCCCTGGAGGGAAGCATTTTGTGATTACTTTCACTGATAAATTAGTTGCTACCAATGAAGTATAAAAAGGAAGTTAACTGAAAACTGTTGCAGTTAGTTATGGAGTTGGTGTTTCTACCATTTCAGAATGGGTGAAGTCAGTAGCTAAATTTCTACACACACACACACACACACACACACACACACACACACACACACACACACACACACACACAAAACTCGAAGTGGTGTCCAACTGAAAGACTTGCAACAGCCAACTGAACCACATGAATTATTATTATTATTACCACCACCACCACCACCACCACCACCACCACCACCGACCCAATATTCTGCTGCAAGTATAAGCTAAAATGTTGGCTGTCTTGTTAGGTGAGGAAAGAAAAGATTTCTCTTTACACTCTGGGTGGTTTGACAGGTTAAAAACAGATACAGGATTCATTAATTTAATGTATACGGAGAAAACTTATCCTCAGACCCAGACGTGGTTGATTTTTTCAAAACAGTTTAAAGAATAAACCCAAGACTACAGTAAGGACCAAATTTACAACGCTGACGAGATGGGAGTTAATTTCAAGATGTTGACTACAAAATCCTTAGCTTCATCAAAAGAAACACCTGGCCCAGGACACAAAATTAAAAATGAACAGATAACTGATCTTTTGACATGAAACGCTTGTCTTTGCACACTGTCATTTGGCAAAATCTTGTTTTGATATCTCAAACCATTTGTGGGACACGAGAATTCTGTGAATATTTCATTCTAGTTTTTTTTCACTGACGCACAAGTACATACATGCCATTTTCTCGAGACTTGAAACAGACAGCGATATACTTCCAAGTTTAAAGAATAATTCAGTATATTGTCTACATTTAATACTCAGCAACAGTCAACTTAACACTCACCAAACACAAATTCATAGCGATACCTACATTTCACTGCAATCTAAAAATTTCTTGCAGTAGCTTACCTGCAACTGAAATATCATAACAACTGGCCATTAACGAAATGATAGGCAGTTCATCAAGAAGCTGACGAATTAAAGTATAAAATGTGTGAGAATGAGAGTTTATTACCGAGTAGTTTCTTCAAAATTGTTTGAGGAAGATCACAGATCGGCGGACTTGCCATTCACACAGTCAAGCGAGTCTGCCAGTTTCCACGCCCAGTTGGCCCGGCACTAAACTATACTGTAGTCATCGCTGACATGCCTAGCACACGCTGGCAACTACGCTTCCCTCCCCTCGCTCCGTACAGAACTGTCAAAAGTTCTAACTTATTTTAAATGCACTACAATTGCCTACACATCACTCCGAGTTAAAATGTGATGATATTATTGTGCATTTCCTTCCCCTAAATGTAATCAGACTGATTCAACCACTGGATAGGGCATAACAACACCATTTAAATGGCACTGCCATGGGCTATTTCTTGAGAATCGTCCTGTAAGGTTGTGGATGAAAAAAAAAAAAAAAATGAATGACATACTGGTAGTAAATATGAAGCACAATTTATTACTGTGGGCAAGCCTGGGATAAAGTGAAAACAGAAACTCTTCAAGGTGTTGCAGAAACTGTGATAGGCTTGAAGAAGACGAGTCAAACTTTTCAGAACTTGACAGATACGGTAATCCCCAGATACGACAACATGGGTATATGAGAGATGGACGATTGGGTTGTCACGGACAGTTTGCAATAAATCACAGACCAAGAAATCATTTAAACTGTGTTACAGTCAAACACTGACAGAACCGAGGAGCCCAAAGAAAATGATACATGTGACAGTGACAGCTAACAATGATTTTCAAGCACTAGAGGTAAAGCTATATTGACAATTTATCTTACAAGAACCTGCTGGGTACAGTACAACACAAAAAACACAGCACATGTATTGTTACTATAGAGTGCCCTAAGATTTGTCAAACAGTGCAGTGAGCCACTGGTGGCTGATGTCCTCCTAATGAAAAGATGGCAGGCCATCACTGCCCAAAAATGTGAAATACGACAAGAAAAACAAAAATTACCGAGTCTTTTGAATGAGTAATTCACAAATTATTAAGTACAGTATGCACATATTAATGTACTGTAATATTAAAAACTTTATTTTAATTTTAATAAAGTAAAGAAGTGTAGCCTACAAAGAGATTTTTGAACCCCTATGATCTTCAAAACTTTAAAAAATACATAATTACAATACAAAATACCTTAGTACATACTATATCAACTAAAATAATAATTTTTTTAAAACAAAGAACCATGGACCTCGCCATTGGTGGGGAGGCTTGCGTGCCTCAGTGATACAGATAGCCGTACCGTAGGTGCAACCACAACGGAGGGGTATCTGTTGACAGGCCAGACAAACCTGTGGTTCCTGAAGAGGGGCAGCAGCCTTTTAAGTAGTTGCAGGGGCAGCAGTCTGGATGATTGACTGGTCTGGCCTTGTAACACTAACAAAAACGGCCTTGCTGTTCTGGTACTGCGAACGGCTGAAAGCAAGGGGAAACTACAGCCGTAATTTTTCCCGAGGTCATGCAGCTTTACTGTATGGTTACATGATGATGGCGTCCTCTTGGGTAAAATATTCCGGAGGTAAAATAGTCCCCCATTCGGATCTCCGGGCGGGGACTACTCAAGAGGACGTCGTTATCAGGAGAAAGAAAACTCGCGTTCTACGGATCGGAGCGTGGAATGTCAGATCCCTTAATCGGGCAGGTAGGTTAGAAAATTTAAAAAGGGAAATGGATAGGTTGAAGTTAGATATAGTAGGAATTAGTGAAGTTCGTTGGCAGGAGGAACAAGACTTTTGGTCAGGCGAATACAGGGGTATAAATACAAAATCAAATAGGGGTAATGCAGGAGTAGGTTTAATAATGAATAACAAAATAGGAGTGCAGGTAAGCTACTACAAACAGCATAGTGAACGCATTATTGTGGCCAAGATAGACACGAAGCCCATGCCTACTACAGTAGTACAAGTTTATATGCCAACTAGCTCTGCAGATGAAGAAATTGAAGAAATGTATGATGAAATAAATTAAATTATTCAGACAGTGAAGGGAGACGAAAATTGAATAGTCATTGGTGACAAATTCAGTAGCAGGAAAAGGGAGAGAAGGAAATGTAGTAGGTGAATATGGATTGGGGCTAAGAAATGAAAGAGGAAGCCGCCTGGTAGAATTTTGCACAGAGCACAACTTAATCATAACTAACACTTGGTTCAAGAATCATAAAAGAAGGCTGTATACATGGAAGAAGCCTGGAGATCTGACAGGTTTCAGATAGATTATATAATGGTAAGACAGAGATTTAGGAACCAGGTTTTAAATTGAAAGACATTTCCAGGGGCAGATGTGGACTCTGACCACAATCTATTGGTTATAAACTGTAGATTAAAACTGAAGAAACTGCAAAAAGGTGGGAATTTAAGGAGATGGGACCTGGATAAACTGACTAAACTAGAGGTTGTACAGAGTTTCAGGGAGAGCATAAGGGAACAATTGACAGGAATGGGGGAAAGAAATACAGTAGAAGAAGAACGGGTAGCTTTGAGAGATGAAGTAGTGAAGGAGCAGAGGATCAAGTAGGTAAAAAGATGAGGGCTAGTAGAAATCCTTGGGTAACAGAAGAAATATTGAATTTAATTGATGAAAGGAGAAAATATAAAAATGCAGTAAATGAAGCAGGCAAAAGGGAGTACAAAAGTCTCAAAAATGAGATCGACAGGAAGTGCAAAATGGCTAAGCAGGGATGGCTTGAGGACAGATGTAAGGATGTAGAGGCTTATCTCACTAGGGGTAAGATAGATACTGCCTACAGAAAAATTAAAGAGACCTTTGGAGAAAAGAGAACCACTTGTATGAATATCAAGAGCTCAGATGGAAACCCAGTTCTAAGCAAAGAAGGGAAAGCAGAAAGGTGGAAGGAGTATATAGAGGGTCTATACAAAGGTGACGTACTTGAGGACAACATTATGGAAATGGAAGAGGATGTAGGTGAAGATGAAATGGGAGATACGATACTGCGTGAAGAGTTTGACAGAGCACTGAAAGACCCGAGTCGAAACAAGGCCCCAGGAGTAGACAACATTCCATTAGAACAACTGACTGCCTTGGGAGAGCCAGTCCTGACAAAACCCTACCATCTGGTAAGCATGATGTGTGAGACAGGCGAAATACCCTCAGACTTCAAGAAGAATATAGTAATTCCAATCCCAAAGAATGCAGGTGTTGACAAATGTGAAAATTACCGAACTATCAGTTTAATAAGTCACAGATGCAAAATACTAACACGAATTCTTTACAGACGAATGGAAAGACTGGTAGAAGCCGACCTCGGGGCACACGTGAGGCAATACTGACCTTACGACTTATCTTAGAAGCTAGATTAAGGAAAGGCAAACCTACATTTCTAGCATTTGTAGACTTAGAGAAAGCTTTTGACAATGTTTACGAATACTCTCTTTTAAATTCTGAAGGTGGCAGGGGTAAAATACAGGGAGCGAAAAGCTATTTACAATTTGTACAGAAACCAGATGGCAGTTATAAGAGTCAGGGGACATGAAAGGGAAGCAGTGATTGGGAAGGGAGTGAGACAGGGTTTTAGCCTCTCCCCGATGTTATTCAATCTCTATATTGAGCAAGCAGTAAAGGAAACAAAAGAAAAGTTCGGAGTAGGTATTAAAATTCATGGGGAAGAAATAAAAACTTTGAGGTTCGCCGATGACATTGTAATTCTGTCAGAGACAGCAAAGGACTTGGAAGAGCAGGTGAACGGAATGGACAGTGTCTTGAAAGGAGGATATAAGATGAACAACAACAAAAGCAAAACGAGGATAATGGAATGTAGTTGAATTAAGTCGGGTGATGCTGAAGGTATTAGATTAGGAAATGAGACACTTAAAGTAGTAAAGGAAATTTGCTATTTGTGGAGCAAAATAACTGATGATGGTCGAAGTAGAGAGGATATAAGGTGTAGACTGGCAATGGCAAGGAAGGCGTTTCTGAAGAAGAGAAATTTGTTAACATTGTGTATAGATTTAAGTGACAGGAAGTCATTTCTGAAAGTATTTGTATGGAAGTGAAACATGGACGATAAATAGTTTGGACAAGAAGAGAATAGAAGCTTTCGAAATGTGGTGCTACAGAAGAAAGCTGAAGATTAGATGGTTAGATCACATAACTAATGAGGAGGTATTGAATAGGATTGGGGAGAAGAGAAGTTTGTGGCACAACTTGACTAGAAGGGATCAGTTCGTAGGACATGTTGTGAGGCATCAAGGGATCACCAATTTAATATTGGAGGGCAGCGTGGAGGGTAAAAATCGTAGAGGGAGAGCATGAGATGAATACACTAAACAGATTCAGAAGGATGTAGGTTGCAGTAGGTACTGGGATATGATGAAGCTTGCACAGGATAGCTAGCATGGAGAGCTGCATCAAACCAGTCTCAGGACTGAAGAAGACGAAGACGACGACGACGACTGGACAGATGAAAAACCTATCCACCAAGCAGCGGCAAGAGGGGGAGCAGGTGGGGGGGGGGGGGGGGGGGACATACAGGTCAAAGAAATGTGCAAGCTTTCAGAGCCAGCGGCTCCCTCCTCTGGCAGAAGGATTGAAGGGGAAGGAAGAGGGGCAAAGGAGAAAGGACTGGTTAGGTTTAGGAGGTGGGGAATGTTAGGAAACCCAGTATCGGGCAGACTTTCCAGACAGGATGAGAAAGGAATTCCGAGGCACAGTACACCGACTGAAGACCCTATACATCTCGGTACTCGTCTTTAAATTTAAATAAGTAAAAGATGTTAGCGAAGATATGAACCCGACTTACCCCTTCACCATCATCTGCAGTCTGCCGGTATCGCTGGCTGTAATGGTACAGTATGAGGACTCTGGCTCCGATATCCTTTGCAAACTGGGCAGCCATTGCAGGGGTGGAGTGGCCATTTTCTAGGGCTTTGTCCCTGAGAGCCTCTTCCAGCGTCGCCTCGTGTACTATGACATCACTATTTCTGTAAATACACACCACCGTCAGATGAATCCATCTCCACTCAGTATAGAGATCGTTGAAGCAATAGAAATGTTTTAATTGGCAAATGAAAATCAGTTCCAGGGACCCTTTAAAATGTGAAATATCTACGATGTACATACGCAGACTGAAGCAGAAAGAAAATTTGTACCGAGGTGGGGATTCGAACCCAGATCTCCTGCTCACTAGGGAGATGTGCCAACCATTATGCTACCGCAGGCACACTGACTTTGCACAACTGAACAGACTACCCTAGCACGCCTCCCTCCTTAATCCAAATTCCAATTCACAGCTCACCTTACTTGGTGCTCCCCCCTAAACTCGAACAGCACAGCACAGCACAGCACAGCACAGGCTATCCAACCATATTGGAACAGCACCTCAGTTCTCAAATGAAACAGGAGATCCTGCACGAAAACTGAGAATAGTTTCACAACTGCACGGACTACTCTAGCAACCCTCCCTTCTTAATCCAAATTCCCATTCACACATCAGCCCATTTGGTATTTCCCTAACTCCCAGCCATGCTACGAATTTTCATTGTCATCACTCCACTATAAAGCTGACGGTTCTCCATATTTGCAACTGCATTTGTACGCTAGATCAGAGTCAACACTGCTTCAACTTATCTGACATTTTTAAGACTGCCCAGGAACACAACAAACTCTCAAGTTTCTGGATATACACTTACAAGTAAAACCATTACGTCCACTGCCAACTGCAAGATCGAATTCCACGTAATGACACCGTGGGCCCGTGATGCAGTAAGAGAAGTATATCGTTGGTGCAGAGAGAAACAGGAAATCATTCTAGCAATGATACGGGTTGCAAATGGGGAAATCCACTTTAGCAAAGGGGAGATTGTTACAGATGGGCACTTTCGAATGACCTGTTCAGAAATAACGGAGCTGGTCAACTATTTGTATGCTAATGGAGTGAGGATCTACGGAAAGTGATTGAAGGATGCCGAATACGACAGGTGGTGACCTGTGGTAGATTTGATGACAGATTATACATCTGGTGCAGGCACAAGTACAGGGTGGAGAAGGGGAAATGCATGTTTCTCAGTATTGAATAACTGTACTTTTATTGCGTTTCTGAAAGCTTCATACCTTAATTAGGTTTGGAAAATAATGTTGATGGGTTGGCAATCTTCCAGTCAGACAAGAATTTGGATCCTCTCCTTAAAGTTACGAACAGCTCTCACCTATGTTTCATTTGCACAGCTTCAATTTCCTGCCGAACAGATTTCTTGAAGACATCGACTTTGCAGATCGTGTCCACGTACACGCTCTATTTCGAGCAGCCCCACCAAAAAAAAAAATCCAGATCGACAGATCTGGCGAGCGTGGAGGATGAGGACCGTAACTGTATTTGAAAATGGCGTGTCCGATGAACACTTGTCGAACCACTTCCGCAGATGCTCTAGCCGTGTGAGCTGTGGCACCATCCTGTCGGAAGCACATTTCTCTCACATTCCCTCGATGCCTTTCGAGTTCTGGATGAAGAAAGTAGCGCACTGATGCCACAGTAGGTGCAGTTCCTCCACTTCAAAAAATTAACGTCCAACAATACCTATCTTAGAGACTCCGCAAAACACTTATTTTTGATTTGAGGAATGGTTTTTTGGGCAGCTCACACTGGTTCTCCAATGTCCAGTACTGACCGTTCTAAGTGTTAACGTAACTGTTGAGATGAAAATGGGCTTCGTCACTCACGAATACTGGGACATCTGCTTCTCCTATAAGAATAACATCCACTATGGCAGAAAATCCAAATCACTTAGTTGCTGGACAATCATTTTGTACGAGTTAAATTTGAGATTATGACAAAAGACGCAATGAAGCAAACCACATGATGTATCCAGCAATACAGCCAGTCACCGAGCAAATCGTTTCGGAGGGCTGAGAACTGCCGTTCTCACTCTGTCTTCGTTTTCTGGAGTTCAAATTGAACAGGGAAGGCCAGATAGTTTCCTTTTTCGTCACAGATCCAGTATTTCTAAATGCTGCAACCCATCAGAGTACAGTGTTTCGATCTGGGACCACATCTCGATGTCCGACATTAAACTTTCGACGAAGAAGGTGCCAAACCATGACCGCAGAATCGTTCTTCCTAAAGTACTGCTCAACTGTGAACATATGATGCTCTATGGTCCGGCACTCTGTAGCAACTGAAACCACACTGTCCGAGCAGTCTGCCAACACCTGCTCAAGGTCAGTACTACCAGTCATTGATGAGTAATGGTTTAAAAAACGCGTTTCCTCTGCCCCACCCTGTACTTCTGAGAAAGTCGTTCACTACACACCGTCGAACGTGAGCCTACGCAGCAGATGCCCCTTTTTCATTCTCAAGTTATCCACCAACATTATCAATTGCAATTCGACTAGGTCTTATCACGTTTCTGGACGCATGTGGCACCATACGTCTACACACAGGTTCAGCAATTCCTGTAACTTATAGGCCCAGCAATTCCTGTAACTTATAGGCCAGCGATGTGTCAGTGCAGAGAAGGTGCCGGATAGTGTGCCAAATGTGTTCTGTCCAGTTCAGATCAGGCGAATCTGATGACAGAGACATTGACGTGAGTTTACTGTCTTGGTCCTCCGACCACTGGAGCACTGTTCTGGCCTCGTGACATGACGCGGACTTATCCCACTCAAAGATGTCATCGTCATCCAGTTCAGATCAGGCGAATCTGATGACAGGGACATTGACGTGAGTTTACTGTCTTGGTCCTCCGACCACTGGAGCACTGTTCTAGCCTCGTGACATGACGCGGACTTATCCCACTCAAAGATGTCATCGTCATCGGGGAAACACGATCGAGCACAAAAGGGTGTGTGTGGTCTGGAGTGATGTTCACGTAGTCACAGCTAATTCAGTGTCCTCGACTGCTACTACAGGACCCACAGAAGCTAAGCAAATGTCTCCCACAGCACAGTGGTGCCTCAATTAGCCTGTCACGTGGTGCAGTGCACACTTTGAGCAGCCATTCCGCATGGACGACTGTTTATCCAGACAACTGTTAACCTGGTGTCAGAATGAACACGATTCATCTGTCTGGGGGACACCTGTCCATTTTCTGTGGTCCAATCTCGACAACCTCGCATCCGCTCCAATCACAACTGACGAGGTCATCGGGCCAACGTGGAAACACGTAGGGATCATCTGCTATAGAGCCCCGTGATCAACAGTGTGTGGTGAATGGTGTTCTCCAGTGCTCAGTACTCAAAAACTATCAATGTTAAGAGTTTAAATACCAATGTTTTGATATTCATCCTGCAGGAAAGTTTTTGTAGAATGTAAATACTTTAGGATTAAAGCGGAGCACTCACCAAAAAGCAAAATGGTTGAGTTGTTGATAGGTACACACAACAGAAGGGAAACTTGCTATGCCTTGACATGGTCCTGACTAGACTAACAATGCCAATGTTATTTTTTGGCAGATAGAGTGGTTTCGGTGAGTGTAGTGTGAGATGATGTGCGTACACGGAGAGGGAGGGGAGAGGTACTGGAGGCGAGTGGCTAACGGCTCGGAGGGAGGCGGCCAGTTGAGGGCTAGGAATGTGCATGGGAGAGGTGCAAGGTATATGGGCCGGCACAATTGAAGTGGCCATTGGAAGTGGTGTACATCAAAGGGAATGTGAATTGGGAGGGGTTGACAGGGTAGAGGAAGTGAAAACTATTGGGTGGAGGGTGCTGGGAAAGTGGATTACTCAAGATTGGGGCCAGGATGGTTATGGGAGCAAAGGATGTGTTGTAAGGGTAACTCCCACCTCCATAGTTCTCAGAAGCTGGAGGTGGAGGGAAGGATCCCGATAGTTTGGGTTGTGAAGCAGCAACTGAATTTGTGCTTGTCCTCCATCCACCCAACTCACCTGATGCCACCACCATCACAATCAGTCTAGCTGGCACAAATAGCGGCACGGGTGTGGGAACACACGTGGGGTTTTATTTTACTTTAGCTTGTCAAAGGATAACTCTCACAGAATAACTCAAAGCTAGCAAGTTTTCCTTCTTTTGTGTGTTGCTTTCGACAACTCGTATGGAAATAGTTTGTGGAACAAATGGCATCCTACATCTGCTTGTATTGTGTAGAGAGTCACTGCAGGCCCACCAATCACTTGCCAGAGGATCCTTCAATCCTCTCGCCTCATTGTCTTCCTGATGTCTCCAGATCTGGTAGACCCAAGCGGGTGCCATTTCGTGTCTATTTCCTCCAACATCATCTGACAGGATATTTTGAATGATCCCCTGGCAAGCCACACGGCATGTCGACCAGCCTACGATTAGACCCATCTTTAGCTGATGCAATTGTGGGACATATCACCTAATATGCCGACCTGGCATTCTGTGCCTACTAACCGCCACCTCAAATCGGGATGTGATCACCACGTGAGAGACTCTTCCACTGTGCGCCGCTTAAACAGGGTCCCGTGACGTAATGCAGCCTCACTGAAAGGTCTGGGCACATGCTCATTGGCACCAAACTTTAATCATTTGCATATTGGATCTCAATGTACTTATCGGCAAAATTGCACATTTGTACCTTTCTTCCCTATTGGTGTGCTATTTTCAGTGTTCTTGAGTGTATTATGGAGCGCTCTTTAAATAAAATGTAATTTTAACGTTGTTTAAAAAGTTATAATCTTAAGTTTATATAACCATCTTATAATTAATTCTCATATCGATACGTATAGCTTAGTCTCATCTTTATAGAACACATGTATGCAAAAATCATTGCAATGAAAATATACATGTGTTTTCAAGATTTGCACTGTAATGCATGCCATAAAATGAACATGATTTCTTGGACAAATAAATGAATAAAAAGTGAAATAAATTTTCGTCTCTGGGGAAATCAGTTACAAATTTATGAGTCTCGTCAACACCCTTCAGTACAGCAAAATATATTTGCATTAATAAAACAAATACTAACTGAGAAATCTTCTTCATCCTGGAAGCATCACAGGTGTCCCCAACAATGGTTACCTTACGACCCTTTTTCTTCGGTCCCAATACACTTGACGGTTCTATCTAGTTGTGTTAAGGTAGGATGATAATTACAGAAAAATGTATAGTCACAATCATTAGAAAATTAGCAGTAACAACAAGAAAAACAGTGTCAGCACACACTCCAGGAAATTTTCAGACACAAAACTATCACAAAGTATTACATGCAAATAACAAAAACTCTTCCTACTCTCATTTTCTTTCACAAAAGGGAAGACATTCATCATGTCATATTTATTATAAGCAGTAAGTCGAACATACCATTGACACTAAAACCATAAACACTTACCGTCATCAGAACTGGCGGTTACCATTTGTGATGGGGAAGTCTTTCTATTGCCTACTACAGTGTATCACAGACACCTGCTGTCTTACTTTTCTGTCAGCAAAGTATGCACAATTCAGAAAAGACACCCTAAAACTGCCAAAAGCTGCTACATTATTAATTTTTACTATTTTTATGACTATATACTTATTAAGTATCACCATGTCAAGAAATACTATCAACATAACATGGGAAGACAGTTCATCTACATCAAACTTACAGACGTAACACAAAAGTGCACCAAGCATCATGGTATTACAATATACAGTGTGATCCAAAAAGTCATGCACTTGAAAATAAATGTCTTTGTAAGCAAGAGTTGCTTTGCACTCATATGGTCAGTCACTGCAAGGTTGCAAAACAGGTATCACCAACAGCAAACGAAGATGGTAATACAATGGGTCAAGTCACATAAGATCCATAGTACATTACAGTTCCATTGCTTCATAAATATACAATTTTTTTAGGAGTTTTGATTAACAGTATTTTGACATTTGTTTGTATACACATGTTGCAGACGTATTTTATTGGAAATATCCAGATACCGCAGTGCTAAACAATTCAACAGTAACAATATTAATCATCCATTTCCAGGAAAAACAAATTGTTGTAGACAAGAAGAGAACTGGGGGACTGGCAATTTTAATGGACACAAAACTGACCAACACGAAGGATGGTGATACTGTTTGCCCTGAAACAATGCGAGGACACTATCTGTCCAAACCCAGATTTGTATTGTAGTGATCAGAAACCAAAGCAGCAGTCAAAATCTCACACGTATCATCTTTGTAGTGCAAAGGAATTTAAGATTCCAGAAAAAGAGAAATGTCTAGTGTACTGTACGTGGTTACAATCAGTTGTTGACATTGTAAAGATAAAGATATCAATCCCATACCACACGGGTGGAACCTAACCTCGACGCATCTTTGCCCCAGCTAGTTGGTGTCCCCGACAGGGAAATCCCACTGTACTGGAACTGTGCAGCTCGGTGCCCACCATTTGTTTTGGCACGTTAGTAACTGACTACAGCCAGAGCCTCCATAAAGAATTGGTCACCAGTGTGAGTGCAGTGCGTGATTTGGTAAAAAATTTATTAATTTATAAAGTCAAGGAAAGACTCTTAAGGCTACCATAAAGAGCCTACTAGCAATGGCTAACTCAATTCACACCGTGTTAAGTGAGTGAATGTGGCTGCAGAGCGACTGATTAGGCTCGTGCGGACAGTCTCGCTCGTGCTTGAAGTATAATCGATGGAGTGCTACCAGACTGGTGTGAACTTGATTTAACATCATCATGTTGATAGCATTTTGGTGGGAATTCTGCTCAGAGTTACTGAAGTCACAGATAGGGCACGTCTACAGTTTGCCCTCAGTTCTGTCATAACTGTGAAGTCCGACTGTCTGCTAATCGAACAGCCAAAAATACACGAACTGGCTCAGTAAAAAGGAGGATCAACTTACAACATCTACGTAATTGCAGAACCGGACCAGATTTTCTTCACTGACCGAGAGTGGTTTCACCTTAGTGGATATGCGAACAGCCAGAACCCACATGTCTTCCACGAAAACAACTCGCATTGTCAGAAAACTGGAGTCTGGTGAGCTGTCTAATAGTGGGCCCAGTTTTCTTTGAAACTATAATGCACAGCATTGTGCAGCAACCCATCATGTTGATAGTATTTTGGTGGACATTATGCTCAGAGTTACTGAGGTCACAGATGTCTACAGGCAAATGGTTGGGAGCTTTCTCAAACTGGCACATCTTGAGGCACACGAACATTATTATTCATTGCAGCAGGATACTGCCACTTGTCACACATCTAGTCAAACAATTCATTTCTTAAGAGAATTTTCTGGTGGTCAAATCATCTGTAAAGGATTATGGCCACCAAGTTCTCACAATTTAATGTCTCCAATCTTCTTCCTGTGGGCCTACCTTAAATAAAGGGCCTATGAATACCGTATTTACTCGAATCTAAGCTGCACTTTTTTTCCGGGTTTTGTAATCCAAAAAACCGCCTGCGGCTTAAAATCGAGTGCAAAGTAAGCGGAAGTTCTGAAAAATGTTGGTAGGTGCCGCCACACCTAACTTCTGCTGTTGAATATATGTAGCGCTACACAGGCATGCTTTGCAGGCACAAAGATAAATACTGGCACCAAAACCTCTGCGGCAGTAAATAAATAAAAAAAAGTGGAAGAAGAGATTTTTTTTTCTCCGCCCCGAGTTTCGACCACTGCATTTTCATACATTATCCAACGAAGTAAATACAATTCCGTATTGTTCATCTTCGAAAGTAGCAGCATTTCAATGTACTACGAAAATCCGACTTGCAAGACTGTTTGGGATGTTTGTCAATATGGCCACCTCTACGTTCTGAATTTTTTTCCTACCTGTGAGAAGAGATGGTTGCTAATAGGAACTTTTATGAATTGTGAATCACATGCAGTATTCTCTTCACCATAAGAATAATATGAATATAAACATTTTGCCATGTATTCTTTGCTGCTGCTATCTCATTTAAATCCTGTCTGCCTAATAAACTACGAAACTAGGGTGAGACAACAGCAAACGCGGAAGAATATACATAGCATGTCATGTTTATATTCATATTATTCTTATGCCTAATAGTGATACAGTCAGAAATGAAGCACGGCAATTGACTGGATTTTTAAATCTAAGCTGACTAATTTCTGTGCAGAATATAACGTACTAAAGAGGCGTCTGCAAAGATTTTCAAACAGAGAAAAATTTTCGCTAAACTCTCGTTCAGAACATCTTCTATCATACGCAGTCTATTATTTGGTGCTTGTTAATCATTATCAAAGAAAGCATCAGTGCAAGTAACAACAAATAGCAGTCTCTTGCCATTGTTTCGCTAATGAGACGATTCCTCTCTTTTTTTTTTTTTTTTTTTTTTATTTATTGTAAGCAGCGGTAGCGCGCACAAAAGCGAGCCATGCCGCGAGCGGACACTGGTCGTAAACACGCATTATCAGAATGTAACAAACAATGCATGACACAGTACAGTAATGCATTTTCAGCTTAGAGTGACGTAAACACCTATAACAAAGAGAACGGTACTTATCAGATCAAAGAAAAATAAGCAATCAATTCAAACCACACGAAGCACATGAAAAAGTAAAGGTACGCGTATAAATACGGACGGAGCGCCTGACGCATAGCAATGGCTACCTGGTAAAGCTTAACTGCTAATCTTACCACTCGAACCAAACTACTGTAGCTGTATAGTCATCCATTCGACCTAAATTGTGTCTCATATTATACAATGGACCAACTTTGTTTCGATTTGGAGGTGCGGCCTAAAACTTTTCTCTCCCCTTGAATTTCGAGTCTCAAATTTCAGGTGCGGCCTAGATTTGGAGAAATTTTTTTTCCTTGATTTTGACTCATTTTTCAGGTGTGGCTTAGATTCGAGTAAATACGGTACAGACTGCAAACACTGACAGAACTAATGATGAACACAATTATGGAGACTAGCAACATCAGGGTCAATGTGCTCTACAAAGTGACCTCGAGGGAGTTTCTACACGTGTGGGGTTGCAAAGAAATATACACACACATTTTTTTATGTAAGCGACTTTTCGATCACCCTGCACTTCAGTCTGCTGAACGTAACTCGTTCATCTGATGTCAACAGACTGAAATTGTAAAATCGAGATGCTCGATACGGTGGACATCTGAGTTACGCCTGTAGTTTCGATGCCACTGAACCATTCTCCCATGTTACATTGACAATATATTATTGTTTGATGATGATTTAATCTATACAACTACATAAACACAAGTTGTAGCTTAATGTTGTTATCAAAAATCTCAAATGCGTACATTATACATCTTCAGCCATACGGTAATGAGCAGCACGGGATGAGCGCATACTTCACCCGGCTACTGTCCAATCCCAGGTCTCGCCGCCGCCATTTCTCACTCGAGTAGCTCTCGAACTGACCTGATGAGCTCATTTACCGATTCCATTGATGACTTATTGATATTGCAGCCACAAAATACTGTTTATTTTTATTTTGTGTCGTATGTTTCCATATATGTACTCTATAGTGCTGAGGGAGGATTCATTTCACAATCATCAATGCTCTCAGTCCCTCTTTTATATGCATGACAATGACTCGGCACCTCAATTGTTGCACGAGTTGCTACCTTTACTCCTCAAGTGCTCATTTAAACACACCTCAAAGTGTAGTGCTCATTGGAGCGAATAGGAAAAGTCCTGTGTGGTTACACAATACACAAAGTACACCATCAATACTGAAGATGCAGACAGCTAGCTGTCTTGGCTGAGAGGAAATCTGTAATTCTTGCATTTTATGTGACAACTAGGACATGCACTGATGTGAGAGTAGCCACGGGATAATGATATGCACATATACAGATGGCAGTACTATCGCATGCCATGGACAAGGTATAAAAGGGCAGTGCATTGGCAGAACTGTCATTTTTACTCAGGCGATTCATGTAAAAAGGTTTCTGGATTTATTATGGCTGCACAATGAGAATTAGCAGACTTTGAACATGAAACGGTAGTTGGAGCTAGATACATGGGACATTCCATTTCCAGAAATTGTTACAGAATTCAATATTCTGAGATTCACAGCGTCAAGAGAGCCGAGAAGAACAAATTTCAAGCATTATCTCTCACCACAGACAATGCAGCAGCCAACTGGCTTCACTTAATGACCGAGAGCAGCCATATTTGTGTCAAGTTGTCTGAGCTTACAGACGAGCAACACTGCGTGAAATAACCACGGAGATCAATATGAGACTTACGCATCCATTAGGATAGTGTGGTGAAATTCGGCATTAATGGCCTACGGCAGCTTACAACTGATACGAGTGCCTTTGTTAACAGTATGACATCGTTTACAGTACTTGTGACAATACTGGTTTGACCCTAAACAACTCTAAAACTGTGGCCTGTTCATATGAGACCCTATTTCAGTCTGTAAGACCTGAAGCTAGGGTTCGAGCGTGGCACAAACCCCACGAAGCCAGGGACCCAAGTTGTCAACAAGACACAGTGCGAGCTGGTGGTGGCTCCATAATGTTGTTGGCTGTGTTTACATGGAATGGACTGGGTCCCCTGGTCCAACTCAACCAATCTTTTTGACAGGAGACTGTTAGGTTTGGCTACTTAGAGACCATCTGAAAACATTCGTGGACTTCATATTCCCAAACAACAATGGAATTTTTATGGGTGATGATGTACCATGTCACCAAGCCAACATTGTTTGTGATTGGTTTGAAGAACATTCTGGACAGTTCAAGTAAATGATTCAGCCACTCTGATCACCCAACATGGATATCACTGAACATTTATGGGACACAGTCTAGAGCAGGCTCTTCCAACCGAGCTCCAGGGAGCCGGAGCACTCCGGAGCGCTCATTTCGGCAGCTCGAGGGGTAAAGCGAACTCACTGCCCCCTGGCCGCATGCAGCCGCAACTGACGCAATAATCCGTATTCAATGACAGCTATGACTAGCCGCGGGAGCCCTGTACCTCAATTGGAAGATACCTTTCTATTCATTGAGAGGGATGGTCGTCCGCAATGTCTTGTATGTCAAAGTATTTAATTCTGCGAAGAGGTACAATATACAACGACATTATACACGTCTTCACGCAGCGCACTTCGATCAGGTAGACGGCGTTGCACACAGAACTGGTAGCCAGGCTTAAGAATGACATATCAGGAGACGCAAGTTCAAAAATGGTTTTGTAATACGAAGGGTATCAAAACATGCAACATAGTTCGTGTTCTGTAATGCGTTTATAATTTTCAGGTGAATGAGAGCGGAGAAAACACTACTGAATCTGCAACTCGAGCAAGCTACAGGGTCACTCACATCATTGCGACAAGTGGCAAGCCATTTTCGGTGGGACCACTCGTAAAATCATGCATGGTAGCAGTTGCAGAATGTTTGTTTCCAATGGAGGTGCAGGCAATTGAAGGGGTTTCGCTGTCAAAGCAAACAAAGTCTCATTGAATCGTGGACATGGCAGTGGATTTAGAGACACAGCTCAGGGAAAAGGCGGAGAGCTTCGTTGCATTTTCGCTAGCACGTGACAAAAGCACCAACATATCGGACTGTGCTCAACTTGCAGTCTTTGTGCGAAATGTCGACATGGAGCTGCAAGTAACTCAAGAACTCTCGGATGTGGTACCACCCGATTACACCGAAACAGGACGTGACATTTTTGAAGCTGTTTGTGAGTCAGTGGACAATATGAATTTGCCGTGGGGTAAGCTCCATTCTGTAGCGACAGACGGTGCACCACAAATGATCGGGCATCAACAAGGTTTTGCTTCTAGTTTGAAAAATAAACTCAGGGGCAAATTCAGGAAAGACATTTTGACTCTTCATTGTTTTATTCACCAAGAGGCACTGTGTGCTGAAACAGTAGAGCTAGGTGGCGTAATGAAAGATGTCGTGAAGTGTGTGAATTTTGTGCGGCGTCACGGTATGAATCATCGCCAATTCAAAGGATTCCTGAAAGATATGGAAGTGGAGTATGGGGATACACCTTACCATAGTACAGTTCGTTGCCTGACTCGGGGAAAAGTTCTTGATGTTTTCTTTGCCATTCGTGAGGAAATATCCCATTTTCTCGAAATGAAATGGGAATAAATGCGTTGTCTGAAAGATATAAAATGGATATCAGACCTGGCGTTCCTAGCTGATATAACTGTGAATCTGAATAATTTAAATCTGTCACTGCAGGGCAAAGGGCAGCTAATCGTTGACATGCACGACCAGATCAAAAAGTTCATGGGAAAGTTACGTATATTTGAGAGGAAGATGAGTAATGGACGTTTAACGTTCTTCAATCGTCTTGCTTCTTTAAAACTACCTGAAGGTACTACTATCGGCGATTACCAAGCAAAGTTAAAACAGCTCATCATGTCGTTTGAAATACGATTCAGAGACCTCACTAGTTTAGAAATGGAACTTAAGGTGTTCAGCACTCCTTTTTCAGTTTCCCCCGATGACCTGTCACCGTCACTTCAATTGGAGATAATTGATTTGCAGAGGTTCAAATGGCTCTGAGCACTATGGGACTTAACATATGAGGTCATCAGTCCCCTAGAACTTAAAACTACTTAAACCCAACTAACCTAAGGACATCACACATCCATGCCCGAGGCAGGATCCGAACCTGCGACCGTAGTGGTCGTGCGGTTCCGGACTGTAGCGCCTAGAATCGCTCCGCCACAACAGCCGGCAATTCATTTGCAAAATTCAACTTTGTTGAAAAAGAGGTACTGCAACACGGATTTGTCACGATGATATTTTTCACTACAGCAAAAGAAATTTCCCAAGCTTCACAACAATGCCGCTCAGATCATGTGCATGTTTGGATCTACGTATTGTTGGGAGCAGCTTTTCTCAGCAATGAAAAATGTAAAAAGAAGGAACGATCATTTCTTGAGGATGCAACAATGAAGGCCATCCTCCGCATTAACGCTGCGAACACTTTGATGCATGATATTTCCGATCTTGTAATGAAAAGAAGATGTCAAGCTGCAAAGGCCCAATAAATTTAGTATGCAATTTCTTGTAAAACAGTTGTTTCTTATTTATTTCCTGAACATCGTATTTCCTGGTGTAGCATGTCACCACGTCTTAGCAGCTAAGAGTATGAGGTTGTCGATCTTGTAAGACGCAGCTGGCACATCAAAACACTCGCCTTGCCACCTGCCTCAGCCAGCCGTGCCACGCGCCGGCCCACTCGAGTGGTCACAGCGAGCAACACAGCTCCCTGGAGCAGGGAGCGCTCCGCGGCTCACAACGGAGCCGACGAGCTGGAACAGCCTGGTCTGGAGGCTAGCTGGTGCACAACATCCTGCATTGGCAACACTTTCACAATTACAGATAGCTATGGAGGCAGCATGGCTCAATATTCCTGCAAGCGCTTCCAAAGACTTGTTGAGTCAACACCTCATCAAGTTGCTGCACGCAGGAGGTGGTCCGACGCAATATTAGGAGGTCTTCAACGACTTTTGTTACTTCAGTGTATGCTGTGGCAGTGAACAATGCTGCTGCTGCTACTACTACTACTACTACTACTACTACTACTACTACTACTATTAGTATCATCATTATCATCATCATCATCATCATCTAATCATTTTATCAGGCAATCACAAAACTTGATCCCAGCTCATCACAAAATGTGGCATATACTGATAATATCACTTCTCTTCAAAGCCTAAGCAGTATGTCTCTCTCAGCAATACTGTGAATGGGAAATTTTCGTTTTCTCTTTTATTTCCTCCACTGTTGTCTACAGCTTTCACCCCTTTACCATACAGGAAATTTCACTTTATGAGGTATCACATCTGGTTCTGTTGTGATAACATTTATTTCTGGTGTTAAAAAGACCCAGCTTCATCTCATATCGTTCGAGTAAACCACTCACGTGTACTTTACATGAAGTTGTCACGTTGCCCCTTCCTTCCTTCTTTCTCCTTCAAATCACTTTTCTGGTGCACTGTGGAAGCTGTGAAGGGTACATGTTCAGAAAGTCTTCCCAACTCAAAAGGACATGCACAAGTGAACGTCTGAACTATCAGTGACACTCATGCTTTTACTTTCACACAAATGAGGCTAATCGACGGACTGAAAAGCGGAATTTTGATTACAATGCTTAATCTATGAACAAAAAGTATTACAAAACTAAGCTCATACAAGCTAAAAAAGCAGTATGTGAAAGGTGCACCAAAAAAAGCGTAAGGCAGCCTGGGAAGATATCTGACAAGATAATTCTTCCAGTCAGCTATATGAAACTCTGCCTGATCCATGAGAATTTAATGACTACTTTGTCACATCAGAGAACTTGGAGGCAAAATTAAGGCCACAGACATACCGGCAAGGTATCTGCCCAGTCCCCAGTTGTCTGAAAGCCCTTTGTTCCATTGGGATAAAATCAGGCCAAATGTTGTCTGTAAAAGTGTTTCCAAATTATCTAATTTTGAAAGTATGGACTGCTGCTGGATGTTTAATTATCTTGTTAAATAAACAGCTAACTTGATTAGTGAGCCAGTGAATTTTATTCTTAATAAATATTTTGGAGTATGGAGTTTTTCTGGATTCACTCAGAACCGCAAAAGTTGTCTGTATTAAAAAATGGTCATAAATAACTTCCCCAGAATAAGTTTCTCCTGTGCCAATATTCTCAAAAATATTTGAGTGATTATTTTGAAAAGCATGACCTCCTTAGCAACAGGCAGTAAACATTTTAGCAAGATGAAAATACTACTCCAACTGTTCTCGAAATTGTTAATCAGACTAACAGCTTTCAAGAATAAGAAAACAGTGTCACTTCTATTACGTAATCTAAATAAAGCATTTGACTGGTTTTTTTTTGTTACTGCTACCAAAATTAGATTACTACAGTATACAAAAATCTACATTAACAGTAATTTCTTCCTACAGAAAACATTTTCTACATCTACATCTACATTGATACTCCGCAAGCCACCCAACGGTGTGTGGCGGAGGGCACTTTACGTGCCACTGTCATTACCTCCCTTTCCTGTTCCAGTCGCGTATGGTTCGCGGGAAGAACGACTGTCTGAAAGCCTCCGTGCACGCTCTAATCTCTCTAATTTTACATTCATGATCTCCTCGGGAGGTATAAGTAGGGGGAAGCAATATATTCGATACCTCATCCAGAAACGCACCCTCTCGAAACCTGGCGAGCAAGCTACACCGCGATGCAGAGCGCCTATCTTGCAGAGTCTGCCACTTGAGTTTATTAAACATCTCCGTAACGCTATCACGGTTACCAAATAACCCTGTGACTAAACGCGCCGCTCTTCTTTGGATCTTCTCTATCTCCTCCGTCAGACCGATCTGGTACGGATCCCACACTGATGAGCAATACTCAAGTATAGGTCTCAATAAGAAATAGACATTTCCTCTTAGTAGAAATTGGTACAGGTGTTCCACAGGGCTCTGTCCTTGGCCCTTTTTCCTTGTGGCTGTCAATGACCTGTCACATTGTGTATCAGCCAGTTATCTGCTATGCTGATGGTACAACTTATTATTCATTACAACATCCCAAATCTTGATATGATTATGCAAGAAACTCTTGACTATTACACCGGTTTGCAGCCAGTTAACTTGTTTGTAAATCCAGACAAAACCCAAAAGCTTATGTTAGAACTGTCCAAGAACGTAGATAATGTATGTATCAAGCTCTTAGGAATACAGACTGATGTCAAACTCAATTGAAAAGAACATATCAGTCAGGTCATAAAAAAGATTTCGTAAGTATCCCACCTCATGGGAAAGCACATAGGATCAGCAATTATTGTTTCTGTTATGACATACATTGTGGTCTTTCATATGCAGACATTCTCTTCACGTCAGTAAGAAAAAATAAATAAATAAATAAAAATGGTCTGAGTAATATACAAGGTTGGTCCTAAAGAGCACTTTCATCCTCTTTTTGCTACGCTCAGAATACTAACAGTAATGAATCTGTTCATCTATGATTCTGCACTCTCTGTCAAAAGCAACTTTACAGAATGTGTTATCAGGGAAACAATGACGCTAGAAATAAGGCAAACACTGGCATCTCAATGCACTGGCTAGCAATAACAGAAGTCCCTTAAAAAGGAATGTCCTCAAAATTTTTTAACAAGTTTCCTCTCACTGCTCGATCCTTACCGTTTAAATAAATGAGATTTAAATTACATGACAGGCTAACAAAAAACCAATGTTACAATATATAGAGTTATGATACAGACAAAGCTGATATGAACATTTCAGATTGTAGCTGTATTTAAAATACACTACTGGCGATTAAAATTGCTACACCATGAAGATGACGTGCTACAGACGCAAAATCTAACCGACAGGAAGAAGATCTGTGATATGCAAATGATTAGCTTTTCAGAGTTTTCACACAAGGTTGGCACCGGTGACGACACCTACAACGTGCAAACATGAGGAAAGTTTCCAGCCGATTTCTCATACACAAACAGCAATTGACTGGTGTTGGCTGATGAAACGTTGTTGTGATGCCTCGTGTAACGAGGAGAAATTTGTACCATCACGTTTCCGACTTTGATAAAGGTCAGATTGTAGCCTATTGCGCTTGTGGTTTATTGTATTGCGACATTGCTGCTCGCGTTCGTCGAGATCCAATGACTATTCGCAGAATACGGAATCGGTGGGTTCAGGAGGGTAATACGGAACGCCGTGCTGGATCCCAACAGCCTCGCATCACTAGCAGTCGAGATGACAGGCACCTTATCCGCATGGCTGTAATGGATCGTGCAGCCACGTCTCGATCCCTTAGTCAACAGATGGGGACGTTTGCAAGACAACAACCATCTGCACGAACAGTTCGATGACGTTTGCAGCAGCATGGACTATCAGCTCTGAGACCATGGCTGCGGTTACCCTTGACGCTGCATCACAGAAAGGAGCGCCTGCGATGGTCCACTCAACGACGAACCTGGGTGCACGAATGGCAAAACGTCATTTTTTCGGATGAAGCCAGGTTCTGTTTACAGCATCATGATGGTCGCATCCGTGTTTGGTGACATCGCAGTGAATGCACATTGGAAATGCATATTCATAACCGCCATACTGGCGTATCACCCAGTGCGATGGTACGGGGTGCCACTGGTTTCGCGTCTGTCACCTCTTCTTCGCAATGACGGCACTTTGAACAGTGGACGTTACATTTCAGACGTGTTACGACCCGTGGCTCTACCCTTCATTCGATCCCTGCGAAACCTTACATTTCAGCAGGAAAATGCACGACCGCATGTTGCAGGAGCTGTACAGGCCTTTCTAGATACAGAAAATGTTCGACTGCTGCCCTGTCCAGCACATTCTCCAGATCTCTCACCAACTGAATACGTCTGGTCAATGATGGCCGAGCAACTGGCTCGGCACAATACGTCAGTCACTACTCTTGATGAACTGTGGTGTAGTGTTGAAGCTGCATGGGCAGCTGTACCTGTACACGCCGTCCAAGCTCTGTTTGACTCAATGCCCAGGCGTATCAAGGCCGTTATTACGGCCAGAGGTGGTTGTTCTGGGTACTCATTTCTCAGGATCTGTGCACCCAAATTGCGTGAATATGTAATCACATGTCAGTTCTAGTATAATATATTTATCCAATGAATACCCGTTTATCATCTGCATTTCTTCTTGGTGTAGCAATTTTAATGGCTAGTAGTGTACTTCATTTGTATATGTAATACTAATTTTAACAGTTTGACGCAACTGTAACTTGCTATCACTGAAAAAGCCTGTTCTAATGTGTGTGGTCAAAGGCAATAAAGAATCTGAATCCCTCTGCATTGATGGATTCCTGCCATTAAGTCCACACAACATGCAGCAGTAAAGTGGAAGTTCAGAGTTTACAGTCTGCAGACTTGTTGTGATCTAAAAGGAACTTGCTAACTTGCTTATAGTTTACTTACCCCCCCCCCCCCCCCCCCCCACACACACACACACACACACACACACACACACACACACACACACACACACAGACACTTAAAATTTAAGGAAGCACTTAAATTTTGAGATTAAAATATTTGGAAATTGGATACTGACTTACTACAACATAAGCTTTTATAAGAAAGACTAGCCAACTCAGAGAATATGAGAGTGTACAGACAAAAGAGGATACAGTGTTTCCATTTATTTCGACACTGTGGCCTGCCTTGATCCTGCCGTAGAGGGGCCCAGGGGGCACACCGAGTTGCTTCAGCTTCTCGACGTCGAGCCGTCCGGGGCTGTCCGCTTCCGTCACCACAAATCCGAATGACGGGATGCTGTGCAAGGCTGCACCCGCCAGCACAGTTGCGCTCTGCTCACTGAAACTGCCACACGACACAAACATTTGACTGGAATATTCTCAGGGTGAGAAGCTTGTTTACTTCATGAATTCTAGCTTAAAGGCGATCGTGTTAAGTTGATGAGGGAATGTCGTACAGTAACCTCTGCAGACACACGGGGGTTTTTTTTTTTAACAGAAGCTTACTTGAAAATAGTTACGAAGTTTTTTTGGAATTTACATTAATGAGGTAAATTGCAAAAAAACAGAAACCCAGCGTAACAAAAGTTGGGTTCATAAAAGGCTAAAAACTGCAACTAATGAATCTGCAACCAGGACTCCAACCATCTCTAACATCAAAGGCAGAAGCAGTAGACTTCAGAATACAAATAAGAGGCAAAAAAAACACCATAAGTTGTTCACCAATTTTATAAAGAAATGCTGCTTTTAATCTACAAATACCAAAATGTAGAGACACGAATATCATATTTCCAGAATGACCTCAGAAGCTAAAACAGCCTGGTGAAAATACTGTAGCTACAGAGAACTTAAGATGGAAAAACTGACAGCAACTGTTAGTTTATTTTTCATAATGTCCTTGTAGCATTCAATATATATATATATATATATATATATATATATATATATATATAAAAAGAAAGATGATGAAACTTACCAAACAAAAGCGCTGGCAGGTCGATAGACACACAAACAAACACAAACATACACACAAAATTCTAGCTTTCGCAACCAATGGTTGCCTCGTCAGGAAAGAGGGAAGGAGAAGGAAAGACAAAAGGATATGGGTTTTAAGGGAGAGGGTAAGGAGTCATTCCAATCCCGGGAGCGGAAAGACTTACCTTAGGGGGAAAAAAGGACAGGTATACACTCGCACACACACACATATCCATCCACACATACACATACATATTATATATATATATATATATATATATATATATATATATATATATATATATAATACCCATGCACCTCACCAAATTATTATTTGGTTATTCCATGTCAATTCAACCAATTTGAGAAAATGTTCCAGCTGATAGTATCAGATTTGACTAAAATTTAGCACACCAATGCTAACAAGTGTGGAACACTCATGTACAAAATTTTAAGTTCCCCTGCCAATTAGTTCCAGAATCATGACTTGTGAAAGAAGGTGGCGTGACCCAGAAATTGCAACCCGCTTCTGGCAATCTATCTTCAGACCCAACTTCAGGTCTTAATAACTTTGGAACTATTCCACACAGTCCAGTGAAATTTTTACAACCCAGTAACATCCACTTAGAAAACACACTCGATGAATCAAGACACCAACAACATATTTCTGAGGGAAAATAAATTCCAAAATATTTTTAAAAATGTAATAGATTAAAATGTACATACTTAGGTGCCCTCTACGCCAAATATAATTCACTCAAAAAAGGTATAAATTTTTTTGTGGTAAGCTTAATGGGGCCTACACACACACAGAACTCCTCTTGCCCATATCAGTCAGACAAACAGAGTTACATGCATACGAAAATACAAAAATTTGAAAAATTACCTGAAAAACATGGAGTTTCAAAGTGTGGTAGCACAAAAGGGACAAGTGATATCCAAGCCAAATTTCAAACACTGCATAAGTAGACCATAATATAATATGTGGCAAAATTTCAACTTCTTATTGCAAGGCATTTGTGCACAATAAAAGTTGACAGATGTATTTCGTTACGTTTCTTTTAACACGATTTAGCACATAATAGTCATGATGCAGACAGCTTGTTTCAGATAAAGCTGCAGCAATTGTTGGGAACCATTAGGCAACAGAAAGTTAAACAATGGTAGTTTTCAGGTACAGAATGAGTCATTGTTAGGCAGGAACAACAAAGGAAACAAGCAACAATTACAGGTTACTCATGATTTTAAGATTCTAGTTCAGACTGATCAGTACTGTTGTGGAAAGTCAGTATGGAGGCAGAAGAGTGTACTAGTGGTGCTTTTGTTCAAACAATTTGCAGTATTGGTAGAGCACAAGCATCTGAATGTCATAAAACAACATATGGAACAAAACGTAGCATTCGCTTTGTACTGCATGATCTGGATGAATCAGACCAAGATTTGTTGCTATGGAGATCCGGGATACACCCTGTTTGCACAAGAAGTACAGTTTCAGGAAACTGCAGTGTTTGTTATCAAGTGTTTCTGGATAAGTATTCTTTCCTACAAAGAAGTTGTTTTGATCCATTTCGGATTCATAATAAGACAGTGAAGTGTAGCCTCAGAGAAACTGATATAAAATCAGTATTGAAAGTGAATCAGTGCATGGGACTTAACATGAAACCAGGACAAAAGTTATGTGCCAGGTGTGTTACTCTGCTAATAAATGAAGAATATTCTGATTATTTACATGGCAGTGACGAAGAGTATCAGCCACCTACAACCACAGCAGATTAGCAATTTAATACTTCAGTGGCTGTTCTTGGTTTGTCTCCCATGAAGACACACAAAGTTGGGAAAAGAGACAGGCCCAGATATGGTAAACTAAGAAGCTCAAATGGAATTGAAACACAAAATAGCCGAGACACTAATGGTGGAAGAGGAAGAACTATCTACTCCAAAGGAACGGAAGTCAGGCCAGAAATGCTCTGATTTGGACAAAATTGTGCATGATTTGAAAGAAAAATGTGCCATATCCACATGCCACAAAAAAGTAGCAATTCTTACCCTTGCACCTTCCAGCTGGTCTATTGACTACACTGCAAAGGAATTCAATGTTTCTGCATATTTGGTAAAGCAAGCTAGGAAAATAAAAGCAACCCAAGGAGTGCTTCCACAACTTCAGGAGCCTCAGGGTAAGCAATTGAGTTCAGAAATAAAAGTGCTAGTGCCGGAGTTTTATGAAAATAATGACTACAGCTGAATAATGCCTGGAAAAAAAAGACTAAGTAATGGTGAAAATGGGAAATGTATGTGTACAGATGCAAAAAAGACTGTTGCATAGCAACATATCATAACTATATGTATAATTCAAGGGAAAGTATCCCAATACCAAAGTAGGATTATCATCTTTCTTCAATCTTCGGCCAAAATGGGTTGTGCCTGTAAGTGCAAGGGGCACACACAATGTGTGTGTATGTGAGACCCATCAAAATGCTAAGCTGATGTTTGCTGCTATGAAGGATTCTGGTCTGGATTACAAAGGTGCAAGGATGCTGCTTGTGTGTGACATCAGTTCCTACCAGTGCATGATACACAGATGTGGAAAGTGTCCTGGTAAGGCAAATCTTGCAGAACATATGAATAACAAACTGTATGGTGAACTCCTTATGGATGACAATGAACTTATTTCTTATAAACAATGGACACACATGGATCGCATAAGTCTTGAAACAAAGCAAAGTACAATGGAAGATTTTGTTGAAATGTGTTGTCAAAAAATGGACCAACTGACCACACACAGCTTCACAGCAACAGCACAATCAGCTTATCTTCAGTTTTGTACGGATAATTTGAAACAAGATGAAATTATAGTAATACTAGACTATTCTGAAAATTATGCACTTATAGTTCAAGATGCCATCCAAGGATATCATTGGGACAACAGTCAAGCAACTCTCCAGCCATTTGCGATTTACTATAGAGGTGATGTGTCTGTCATGAACCTGTGTGTTTTTAGTGACTGTTTAATTCATGATGCCACTGCAGTTCATGCCCACATTCGCACTGTCATGGCATATGTGAAAAACAAGCTGCCTCACATGCATTTTGTGAAATACTTCAGTGATTGGGCAGCTAGTCAGTACAAAAACTGTAAAAAATCTCAAAAATTTATGCATGTATTACCATGATTTTCAGATTCATGCAGACTGGAATTTTTTCGCAACAAGTCATGATAAAAATGTATGTGATGGTAGTGGTGCTACCATTAAACGCATGGCGTCATGGGCCAGTCTGCAGCACCCTACAGAAGGTCACATTCTAACACCTATTCAATTATTTACCTGGGTACAGAAAAATATCTCTCGCATACAATCATTCTATGTTTCAAAAGATGATGTGAAATCAGTCGAAGAGTTGCTAAAAAGCAGACTAGAACATGTTAAAACTGTTGCAGGCACAAGGAGCCATCATCACTTCTCTCAAGCGGACTGACAATGTGCAGATGAGCCGACTGTCCGGTTATAACTATAGGTTCATGCACAACATGTGTCTTCACAGTGTGTGACTGACTCAGGATTCAGAAGCAAAAGCAGCAACATACAACCAGGTTGCTATGTTATTGCTGTTTATGATGACAAATGGTACTTAGGATGTGTTGCAGAGTGCTGTGAAGCAGAAGGTGATGTATTTGTGAACTTCATGGCACCAGCAGGACCAGCAAGATCATTTCATTCGCCACATTTGGCAGACAGGTGTTGGATTCCTTTTGAAAATATTCTTATGACAGTTCCAGTTCCTACCAAGGTGTCAAGAAGACAGTACAATTTGCCACTAGATGTACAGAGTACAGTAGCTAAAGTGTGGGAGAACTTCTGTTCGAGGCACAATCGACTGATTTTTAGCAGTTAAGGTGCAGTAAACATTAATGGTAGGTTGTGTTAATCTGTCTGTGTGTTGTTGCTTAGTGATTAAACAGTTGTGGGAGAGGATAAGAAGAGGCAGAACAGTTTACGATATGTTTTTACAAAATTGTGTTGTGGAACAATGGCCGTATCACTAAATACGTCTGTCAACTTCCATTGTACACAAATGCCTTGGAATAACAAGCTGAAATTTTGCCACATATTATATTATGGTCTACTTATGCAGTGTGTTAAATTTGACGGATATCACTTGTCCCTTTTGTGCTACCACACTTCGAAACTCCATGTTTTTCAGGTAATTTTTCAAATTTTTGTATTTTTGTGTGCATGTAACTCAATTTTTGTGACTGATATGGGCAAGATAGAGTTCTGTGTGTGTTTAGGCCACATTAAGCTTACCACAAAAAAATTTATACCCTTTTTGAGTAGGGCACCTACAATATGTACCTTTTAACATATTACATTTTTTTAAATCACATTTTGGAATTTTTTATTTTCGCTCAGAAATATGTTGTTGGTGTTTTGATTCATGGAGTGTGTTCTCTAAATGGATGTCACTTGGTTGTAAAAATTTCACTGGACTCTGTGGAGTAGTTATTAGGCCCTGAAATTTGGTCTGAAGATAGATTGCCAGATGCAGGTTGCAATTTCCGGGTCACGCCACCTTCTTTCGCAAGTCATAATTCTGGAACTAACTGGCAGGGGAAACTAAGACTTTGTACACGAGTGATCCACACTTGGTAGAACTAGTGTACTGAATTTCAGTCAAATCTGAGACTATGAGCTGGAGCCCCTGGTTGAACTGACATGGAATGACCCTATTAGTACCCGACTTTTACAGGCGCGCACATTATATAGAACAGCTTTCAGTGACGTGAACACAAGCTCTGAGTGTTGAAATTCTTACACACAAAATTACTGTAACCACAGTTTTGTCAGCTAAATAGCAGGAATCAAGAATACAGATACTTCAAATACTGTGGAGAGACTGGTAAATTTCTTTTAGCGACAAGCAGCATTAATGAAACACATCTGATCAGGCAAATGCTATTTTCATACCAGTCTTAGAAAAATATCACAACAAATAAGGCCAACACGATTGTTGCATTTTCATTACTACTTCACACATGAATACAGGACTATTAAAAAAAAAATTCAAATGTTTACTGCTTCCAAACTACAAAAGACAGAAACACAATTCCAACATTCCTGGAAAAAGAGAAGTTGAAATTTTTATGCATTCAATGTGAGCATCATGTGTTACATGACAAATATCAGAATTTGCAACCACATATGAAGCAGCTTGTCTTAGAGAAATTTTCTAGGCACATTTGACTTTACCTGAATGAGACCATTCTATGATGCTGGACTGTAAGAGTAGGAGACCTCACACCTCGTGACCTATCTGTCGGGTTACATAAAAGACCACATTTTTATCCCCCCATGCCTAACACACTTGAAAGTTTGAGACATTGCATTGCTGAAGCTGTAAATTCAATAATGAGAGACCAGCTGCTTTGTGTGTGGCAGGAAATGAGCCACCGTTTTGACATTTATCGTGAAACGTGGCGCTCACATTGAATGCATAAAAATTTGAACTCTTCTCTTTTCAGGAATGTTGGAATTGTGTTTCTATCTTTTGTAAATTGGAAGCAATAAGTGTTTGAAATCTGTTCCCTCTTTTTGACCAGCCCTGTAATCCACTTTTCTAACCGAACAGTTTCTCATGAACAATCATAGCTACATCGAGTGCTACTTCAGATCTGACATACGTCTTGCAACTTTACTTTCTTCACCTCATTAAAATCCAGGAAGGAAGATCACAGTTCACCATCCCTTGAACAATGAGGTCATCAGATACAGTGCACAAATTACAATTGGGAAAGGAGAGGGAAGAAAACAACTTGAAAGATCAGTCGGAAGAATGGACAGGGTGTTGAAAATCAGGTTATACAGTGAACAACAACAAGAGTAAAAGAAGGCTAATGATATGTAGCTGAATTAAATCAGGTGATGCCGAAGGAATCTGATTAGAGAATGAGACACTAACACTAGTATATCAGCTTTGTTATTTGGAAACCAAAATAACTGCTAATAGCTGAAGTAGAGAGGATACAAAGTGCAGACTAATGATACAAGAAAATCTTTATCAAAATTCATTTATATCTGTTCACATAAAAGGCAATGTCCTGACTGACTGACTTATCACCCAGAGTGCTGATTTTATACTGTAAGCATTGTTCACGAGCGAATTTTTCAAAATTCCAGGGAATGAAATGCTTTTTGAAAATATGTCCCTATCAAGACAATTTTGAAAATAGGACTACGAAAATTGGTATTTGGTTTGTCGGTCAGAGTAATGAAATGTGTGTTTCAGCATGTCTGGAAATTTAACCCCTATGGGGATGAAATTCTGGAAGAATGCTTTCCTGAAAATAAATTATTATAGAACTACTAAGACATTTTTAAAGCCACATATGAAAATTGGTATTCGACTTCTCGGTTACAAATAAAAAAATGTATGTTTCAATGCTTTTGGAAATTCAACATTCACAGCAGATGAAATGGGGGATGAAATGACTATAAAAATATTTAATTACAAAAGGATTTTTAAAGCTAAATCTCGGCACACAGACTGTGTATCCGAACATCGAACGTTGAGTGTGCCGAGTTTCTTACATCATAACATGGAACAGCATATTGAAGAATCCTTCCGAATGTGCAGAGCAACATCTACCATTTCAGATATTCTGAACACGCATCTGAGCATCAACCAATGAGATGGCAGAACGTCACCTATGTCACACGCACACCATCTCCTTTCAGTATGGAGTTGCGAGGCACCATATTGGCAATCAGTTGAAGCCCATACATATATACACCATTTTTGAGTACCAGCAAATTGAGAATCTCTCACAACCCATCATCAATTGTACGATTCGTCATAATGAAATGATGAGAAACATCATATTCGTGGTAAAAGAATTACTGTAACTTGCGTATTATGAGAGTACTGCATTTGAAGGCAACAGCACATTGAGGATCCATCAAATACATTGTTCTTGGTACAATTTGTTACAATTAAATTTCAGTTAGTAACATAGCTATGATTAAAGCTCTCAGGAGATGGTAACATGGTAAGACCAGCTGCCACAGAGATGGGGTCATTTTAGAGCAGTGAGGAGCATTACTGATTCATAACAAGGAGTGAGATGTAATGCGTGGTTCTGTCTCAGTACAACTAAATAGTTTTTTTTTCTTTCTAATGTTTGCATTTTTAATAGGCTCTGATACTTTATGTGTAGTTTATTATATGTATATACTATAATACTCAATGTTATGTAAATATACGTGTGCTGTTTACAAGGCACGAGCTTGTTCGACTGGCTTAATCCACGGGACAGCTCGCACTACTCATAATAAGATATTTTACTCTTTTTTCTTTTAAATGTTCTAAAGATTCTGCTACTGAATAGGAACAGTGATCAAGGAAGACTGATCTTACGGTTTTACTACAAAGTGAGAACAATGAAATAATATTTATCTTATGTGGAATACTATTGTAAATTTCTATCACTCTATTTGTAATGGAACTTTTATAAGCCAATGTCCTTACATACTACTTTCCTTTTTGTCATAAAGCACATCCATGGATATTGAAGTTTTTATTTATGTATACTACAGATAGCGCTACATCACTTGCAAATGGGCAGTGGAGGAGATGTGCATTTTAATAGAGCTAACACAGATATTTTATGTGCACCCATTTCATTAACAGTCCGATTTACTAACTAGGAACATCCCACAACTGCCACTGGAGCATGCTGTGATCACGTATATCACGTTGCGCCAAGTGTACCGTGTGCACGTGTCACATTGTTTCTGAGCATTCGGCAACACGGTGAACTCGGCACACACAACATTGACAGAAAGCACAGTCCACGTACCGACAGCTTAAGGGGGTGAAATGGGGCCCGGCTGGTTCACTGACTCATCACTGCCAAACCCAAAATGATAAGGATAGAAAATTTGGGGTGGCTGTGGATCTTATACTGTAAGCATTGATCAGTACGGGATTGCTTGAAATTCCATCTATAAGGGGGTAAAGCAGGGGATGGAAGGTTTTTTGAAAATATGTCACTATTAAGGTCATTTTTAAGCTAAAAATATGAAAACTGGTATTTGGTTTCTCAGTCAGAAATAAAAAAATACATGCTACAGCAATTTTTGGAGATTCAGTCACTAAGGAGATGAAACACTGGATGACATTAACATTTGTTTTGAAAATAAATGGTTATTAAAATGCTACTAAAGCATTTTTAAAGCCACATATATGAAAACTGGTAGTTGACTTCTAAAGAAATGTGTGTTAAGGGATAAAAGTTTTCATGGAAATGTCACTACAAGAAATAAAAAGGCAGGATTGACAAAGAACACTTACTATAGCTACCAGAATCGCATTTGCTTAATGTACTCTCAGAAAAGACTGTGCTTCTATGGCCTTCATTAGCATGGAAACGTAGATGTTCAAATTTGTGAACGTAAAAAATTTGATTTGAGAAAAACAAAATCTGTGTCAGACTTACACTTCCCACACACCACTATCATCACACACTATACTTCGACCTCCGATCTCCTGCGGGTGTAGACATCCGTTGTCATCGTTGTCCACTTTCCAGTCGTGCCAATCGTCAGGATATTGATGTTGAGCTATCATCAACTCGTGAACCTACTAAAACAATCCAGGTTTACACTAATGCGGTAACAATTTTTCTTTGTTGTGCTTTAAGCCAATAATATCAAAAGGGAAAATTCACTTAACTATATAAAATTATGAGACAGAACTGCTGTTAATCAGTCGTCTTCAGTGGGAAAAATTCTTAGTACTGTCAAAAATATAAGAACCTCACCTAACTTTTGGAATTATTTGTTTCTTCCTTAGGGAGGAAAGAAGGATAGATAGGGGGTAGCCAAACAGGAGGGCCAGTCACTCCGACCCTAGTGGGGGAAGGATACGCCTGTTGCCAAAAGCCTGTGACATTCTCATGCTAGGCTACTTATCACAAATTGTACAGTAGTTCCCCAGAGCAGATACAGAGGTTTAGAGTTTCACAGCTGACAGAAGCAATGTGGCAGCATTGAGTTCCTAATGGCAGGTGGTGTTAATTCAGTTGCAATTTGTCAAAGGCTCAGCAGTTCATGGTAAAGGTTTTGCTGATGTTGGCACTAACAAACATATGTCAATTCAGAGAATGAGGAATCATGATGGAAGTTCACATTCCCCTCCTCCTCAAACAAAAGCTGTTCAGTAAATGTGTTTGCATTTTTACATGCGTCAATATTCAAATTTGACAGCTAACTTTCAGTGAATAAATTAGTACGAAAATTAAAGGAGAGAATAAATCCTCACTGTCAGGCCTTGAAGACTGTGCTACAGTTGACTGAGCACCGTGTCATCCTCAGTCAGTCATCATCTAATACATGGGTTCAGCATCCGTCACTCCTGGGTGTAGTCAACAAAATGGCTCAAATGGCTCTAAGCACTATGGGACTTAACATCTGAGGTCATCAGTCAACTAGACTTAGAATTACTTAAACCTAACTAACCTTAGGACATGCCTGAGGCAGGATTTGAACTTCCAACCGTAGCAGCAGTGCAGTTCTGGACTGGAGCATCTACAACAGCTCGACCACAGCGGCCAGCCGGTAGTCGACACTCCGACCTCAGAGCCACTAGCTCTCCATCGGGTAGCTCCTAAACTGACATCACAAGGCTGTATGCACCTCAATCCAGTCCTCCCACCACAGAAAAAATCCCTGGCTGTATTCAGCATTGAACCTGAGTTCCCTGCACGATCAACTGTCACATTAACCACTCGGCTATGGAGGCAGACTAGCATGAAAACTAAGTCTTGAAAACAGCTTTGTTTAACACAGGCTATTTTCCAGTTGCTTCCTTATGCTTATAGGTTTGCATCCCGACCAGCTTCAGAGAACATTCCAGTCACGAAAAGCATCCACTCAGAGACTGACCGCACATGCTGCCTCCAATGAATCTGACAGTTCGAGAGGCCACAGGTAAACCAGCAAACTGCAGGAAGCCGGGTCAGGCAAGACAGGCAGAGAAAGATCCTCCACATAGCCATAGTCTGCAGGCCTGTGCTCACACTCTTACCGGTCAGTGAAATACTGATAATGGTGCAGATTTCACTTTTACATTACGGAAATTATGATGTTGTCAAAGTTTTGAGACCTACCCCACATTACACTTTTCACATCAATTCTGTGACAAATACTTTTCAAATACTCTGAACTGCAACTCTGGATCAAAGAGAATAATAATAATAATAATAATAATAATAATAATAATCAAAAAATTAAAACATATTTTATTGTAGCTAAACAATTTATTATTGCCACATTGGTTCAAATGGCTCTGAGCACTATGGGACTTAACATCAGAGGTCATCAGTCCCCTAGAACTTAGAACTACTTAAACCTAACCAACCTATGGATATCACACACATCCATGCCCGAGGCAGGATTCGAACCTGCGACCGTAGGCTGCACGGTTCCAGACTGCAGCACTTAGAACCGCTCGGTTACCGGCCAGCCTATTACCACATTAAAATGTTTTATATATTTTATTGTTATTTTTATTAAAATCATAGGCATCAGTGGCATACCAAAAGTGTCAGATCACAAGTTATATTTCTAGGCTGGGAGAGAGGGGAGTATGAGGGATGAGGGGCTGAAGGGCAGCATCAAACTTGACTCCACAACCTGGAGAACCATACCTTAGATCTGTGCCTGTTGGGTTAACACAGGCTTGATGACTTCTTAAGTAACAGAACTCAGTATGTTCTCGTTGACACATGGTGTTCATCAGAGACCAAGGTATCATCAGGAGTGCCCCAGCAAAGTGTGATAGGAACGCAGTTATTTTCTGTACATATATTACGAAGCAATACGAAATGGAACAAGTGTGCATGAATTGTATTGAGAGATTATTACAAAAATGTGGTTCATCTCTAAAGGAGAACATATACAGGACACTAATGTGACCCATTTTTGAGTAATGTATGAGCATTTGGGACCTGCACTACATCAAATTACAGGAAGACATCAAGGTAATTCAGGGGTGGGCTGCTAGATTTGTTACTGATAGATTCAAACACAACACAAACGTTACAGAGAACCTTCAGCAACTGAAATGGGAATCACTGTAGGGAAGGCAGTGTTCTCTTTGAGAAGCACTACAGAGAAAATTTAGAGAACCAGCATTCGAGGCTCGACTCGCAGAATGACTACTGCCACCAACGAACATTTCACATAAGGACCATGAAGATAATATTAGAGAGATTCGGGCTCATACACATATAGTCAGTCATTTCTCTCTCACTTTATTTGCAAGTGGAACAGAAAAGGAAAAGACTAATAGTGGTACAGGGTACCTTCTGCCATGCACCCAGAGACTTGTGGTGTGTGAATGTAGATATAGTTGTAGATGTAAAGTTCAAAGGCCTGCAATAAGGGAACTGTATGACAAACTAAGGGTCTGACAACCTTAGTCAGCAAGTGATGATATTCATAAGAGGAAAACCAGCTAACTTATAACGGGAATTGGCACATTGTTCACAAAGGAATCGCTAGCAGAATCAGAATTTCACAAGTCTTTGATTCACACTGTTGCTTCCCTTGACTATCAAAACATTTGTACTGGGGGGATTCCACTGCTGATCCTCCATACTTAATATCGGGTGCCAGTTTTTGTCAAAACATTCAGGGTTCAAAACCATAAGAAAATCAGAAACACCTACTAAGACACAACTAACTCTACAGCAAATTCCAAAATCTTCCATACACAATTTAGAAAGAAATGAGGCACTTTGCAGGCATGTAAGAAGAACAGAGGAAAGCAGACTAATGAAACAAATATTCCAACAAAAACAATCAATGCCTCAAAATACAATATGGATAGATAAAAATCTATTTGCGATGTGACGGCAGGAGAAAACACACAAAAGATGTGGACATGCATGAGGTTTTGGAACCAGTGGCTCCTCCTCTTGGCAGAAGGGTTGAAGAGAAAGGGAGAGAGGGATGAATGAGAAGGACCAGTTTAGGAAATGGGAAAAATTTCGGCAAATTTGCCCAGAGCCTCGGGTGAGGGGAGACTTACTGGATGGGACAAGAAGGAAGGAATGATTGTCAGTGCACAAATATTCCATGATTTAAGTGGATCAATAGACCTACAAAAAACTAATATTTCTGATGGAGATATCCAAGCCAGAAGATTCCAGGAGCAAGCTGAAAACTCTGAGGATTTTCAAGTGAAAGAAAAAATGAAAGTATAAAAAAAATAATCAGCAAGAAACAGATTGATTGACAGAGGGGTTATGGGACCAAACAGCTAGGTCATCAGCCCCACAATTCAAGAGTTAGTCACCAAAGAAAGATGGTCTGGTAAAAGTGGATGGATCCAGTCAGGGGAGTCAAATTATAAAATAATAAACATTAAACACACACATTAAAAGGCATAAAAGATGAGACCAAATCTAAAAACTGGAAGAAAGGGGCAGTCATGGGGTAACAGACCAAGAAGACTAGAAAAGAGATCCCAACCACAACCAACCTGCCACTGCTCCAAGACTAAAGATGATCCTTATACCTGGAAATAAAAATCACTTTCACGGGTCAAGAAACAGAGGAAAGAGCAAAATGTACGAATCAAAAATATTGAGAAGGAGAAGAAAAAAGAAGAGCCACCACTGGAATAAGAAATCATATGAAACCGTTACATGTGGTTCATAGTTGAACAGCTCTGACAAAAACTGAAGAAAAACATACACATATGTGGTTTAAAAATTTCAAACACTTAAATTATTACTGCAAAAATGGAAGAAAGAAACCTGACTTACTGACCACATAGCTGAAATTCAACATGGATCTTGACAGACTTAAGCATTCTCTTACATATCTTCTCAATCCATGGGGGCCAAAAATCTCCAGCAAGAAATCACTCTTGCTCTCACTCATGTTGTTCGACAGAGTGCATAGCAGGCCGGGCAGACCAAACAACTGAAACACAAACAATTAATGCTTTTTTTCAGACATGGTACTTCTGTTGCAACCAATTGGTCTCTATGTTAAGGAAATATTCTTCCTACATAAACCCTCATGAATTTTACAAAAATCTATTACATACAGAGCAAACAGCATCAGTGGCAGATATTTATAAGTTGCATAACTATTTTCTCTATCTGCAACTGAGCCACTGCAAGCATTTGATTTGACACCTGTACAATTGTTACTCTCAGGTATGTTACCAGCTGATTCGTTCCAACAGCAACTCATGGATATTGTACTCAAAGGATGTTACATTTTTTCTGTCTTGTGAAGTGGAAATGGTCACATATCTAAACATTTAAAGCAAGTTGTCTACCTCTGATCCACTTTGAAATCTTATCAAGATCTGACTGAACATTTGTGCAGCTTCATTCATGCAGTACTTCATTATAGACAACTGTGTCATCTGCAAAACGTCTGAGGTTAGTATTAATACTGTCTGCCAAGTAATTAACACACAACATGAATTAGAAGAGTCCCAGCACACTTCCCTGGTGAACACTGAATGGCATCCAACCACCCTCTACCATTAGTACTGTCAAATGCCAGATTTACATGTCAACCCTATGAAGATATGGGATACATCTATGAAAAAGAAACATAAGAAGAACAAGAGTGTACTTAATTTGTATCTCCCAAGTGGTGTTATATATGACTGCCACCCCCCCCCCCCTCCCCCAACCATCTCAATCACCCACTCCCTTAATTACGAATGTCAATTAGGAAGCCAAAGGCTACTACATTTTTATATTTTGTAAAGCACACAGCTTTATATTTTTCTGTATTAAGACTTTGTTGTCAACCTTCGCATCACTGTGATATGCTGTGATAATCTAACTGATGATGATGACTGCTTTGTGGCACACTCAACTGCATTGTTATCAGAGCCCATACAGAGTCCCAATCTGTACACAGTCCAATCTCACCACATTCATGAATGATGATACAATGATCAGGACAACACAACACACCCAGTTCTTGGACAGAGCGAATCCCCAACCCAGCCGCGAATCGAACTTAGGACCTTGTGATCCAGAGGCAGCAACGCTAGCCACTAGACCCTGAGCTGCAGATGAAAATCTAACTGGCTGCGTGAACTGGCCTTATAAAAAGTTACACAACCTGTATAATTCTGAGGTACCTAACAAGTCTTCACTGTGTAATAGTAATGGCTCTATCCTACATTCACTGACCACAACAGATAACTGTTCTGTCTGTCAATGACCTTGCTCCATTTTGACTGTCATGAAGTTTCTGATTATTGTGAAACTTTTGTTATGTACCCTATGTGAACTTAGGTTTTTTTGCCAAACATTAGACTGGTACTAAATCCACACCTATTCAAAGGTCTAGTAACACTACGCCACCAGGTTGTGTCTAAGCATGGCACTATATCACGTGCGAAAAATGTAAGCCGAGTTTTGCACAATCACTGTTTCTGGAACAAACACTGTCAGTCATGTTAAAGGTTTGACATCAGAATGGCCTAAAATTATGCTATAAATGGAAAAATTTTAATTTGTGTGTCCATATTGTCCATAGTTGCTTTGCAATTCTTGGATTAACTTAATTACATACCACTGATGCTTTATCTCAATAAAGCAAAACCTGTCTGGTGAAAAGAGTCACATTTTTGTAGCTGCAATGACAGAACAAAAATACCCCCAAGGAATAGAAAAAAATAGGAAAACAATTTCTGAGAAGGATAGTAGCATACTCACCACATAGCGGAGATGATAAGTTGCAGATAGACACAAGAAACAGGCTGTTGGAAAATGAGTTTATGGCCAACACAGCCTGTGTGTGTGTGTGTGTGTGTGTGTGTGTGTGTGTGTGTGTGTGTGTGTTTTTCAACAAAGGCCTTGTTGGCTGAAAGCTCACTTTCCGACAGTCTTTTTGCTGTGACAGCCACTATATGGTGAGTAGCAACTACCCATTTCATAATAATGTTACATTCCATCCTGGATTTTACACTGTTTAAAACTTAATTTCCAGGTTACCTTGGTATTACTCTGTATGCAAGTGCATGAAGAGGAGAGGTTTGTACACAATCTCCTTTGTAGACTAGTTGCAATTCTCCAGTAGTCTCCCTACGAATTTAAATCTGCCACCTCCTTTACCTACAACAGAGGCTATCTGACTGTGCCACTTCAGTACATCCAAAAATTGACACTCTCAAGTAAGTATGTAAGTTGACTGATTGCATGATCTCTCTGCCTTCTGAGGGGACTTACATCTCAGAATCACGAACACCGAAACATTCACACTGTGCCTTGGACTGTTCAACTTCCAACATATGCTTGATGTTTTCACCAACCCTTGCCTGCATTTGGCATAAACCTCTTTTTTTCTTTTTTTTTTTTTTTTTTTAAAAAAACCTTCCTGGCAGATCAAAACTGTATGTGGGACCAAGACTAACTCGGGACCTTTGCCTTTTGCGGGCAAGTGCTTACCATCTGAGCTACCCAAGCACAACAGCTTTAATTCCGCCAGTACCTCATCTCCTACCTTCCAAACTTCACACAAGCTCTCCTGCAGGTCTTGCAGAACTAGCACTCCCAGAAGAAAGCATAACCTTGTAACATTGTACACTGTTTAGCAGCCATATCCCATACAATAAGCCCAATTATAGTGCACACAAGTCTTTCATAGTGCTTTTTGCTGCACGTTTCTTTTCATGATGTCTTTCAAGAACAAAGGAAGCACACTTCAATTCAGAGAAGGTAACTTCACAGAAAAGTCTTTCGGGTCTTTAGTTTGTCCGTCTGTGTGATAGCTTGATTACAAAATGTAGAGACTTTGTAAAGTGTTAAGAAAGTCCCCAATATTTGAATTAGGAAGTAATATTTTCTTTTTAATGTGGCAGAAGATATTGCCACATAATACAAAGTCATTAATCTTCAGATAACTGACAAAAGTACGTCTTAATTTAGTTTGCAGTTTCATGAACATTTGCTGAAATCTTATGTTTTGAAACAAAAAAAGGAGCTCAAACTTGCATATGTATTATTGGCAGCCTCATAATGAAACACTACTGCCAGTCTCAGCTCTTCAGAAAGTTCATTACACTAACTGTGCCTTGCTTGTTGCTACACATTCATAGTTTCCTGAACAGTATATCATACCGAGTCCACTGAACCTGTTGACAGCAGATGTTAGCTTCGTCCCGTAATGTAATGGCAACACAGCATCTGACATATGTGCACAGGCAGGAAAAGAATGAAAACCGAGAACTTTTGCATCTATATCATTTTGTGGAATGTACACCGTAGGGGCACGCTGATCTGTAGTGTAGCTTGAAGTGTAGAACTGGTTGAAAATATGCAAAGCAGTATTAGACACTTCAGTTAATCTGTCAAATCTTGCTGTGGCATTTTCAAGAAATTTGAAAACAAAATGTCTCCACTGTTGGGTATCTTTGAAATTCTACCCTTTTTTGTAAGATAGTTTTAGTAATAACTTGAATACACAGTATTAATGTTCCATAATATTTATTTAACAGTTTCATATGAACTGACTTTCAGCTTCTGTCGTCAGATAACTCAATACTAAACAGATAGTCCAAACAACTTCAGCAGGAATTCATAGCTGTACAAACATTGTTCTACAACAATACGAGACATTTTGTGACTACATTGATACAAAGCATAAGCACAATGTAATATGCAAAGAGACTGAACAAATAAACATTGTATTACAGTATATTCAAATAATACTATATGAATGTGTAGGCCAAATATGTTGTACAAGTGAGTAATGGCCCAGGCTATTATCTCAGATGGACAAACTGGTGAATGTATGAACATACCAAAGGAGGACACAGGATGGGAGAAAGAAGTCTATGGAATGTGGAAATGGATTGGTTATAACAAGCTAATTATCTATTGGAGAGAGAAATAATGACTGGCTTCCGCTACTTTATAGGAGTGAGAAATGGAACTGTGTTTAGTCACTAACAACCAGTTCAGAATTCTTTGACTGGTGTTTATTAATAGCCACAATTTCAAGTTGTTAGTTTTCTGCTTATAGTGCCTTAATGGAGAACATCACATTTCACACAATATGAATGACATTCATTCAGAGCATATTCAGCAAAGGTGGAATTTTTCCGTCATCCACATGCTATGCTTCTTTGCAAAACAGAGCAGGTGTCTGACAAAACTTCTGAATATAAAAAGGATGGTGACAGACGAATATTTAGTGCCACTTCGATACAACATGAGACACTGACAGCAGCAGAGACAAGGCAATGGAAAACTGGGCAGAGTTCAGCCTGATGCCTGTACTCTTACATGGGGACACTGAAGCATGATGAGCTGAATTCCCTGCAATATCTACCATCATTCATTCCAGTGCACAGGATGATGACATATCTCATGATATGCTACATACACAGTTTATTTGCCAATAGTGTTTTGGTAAAAATCTGTATACCAGCAAAGAAAATTCATCACCCATTACTCATGCATTGTCATAAGGTGATTGAATGAATAATTTGCAGTAATGATGGTTCTTACCTGGATCCTTGAATCACCCAAGCTCTATCATAATTAGTGCATGTCCTGAACCATCTGTCCGTGTCCAGTCAACAATATTCGAGTTCAACACGCTGATGAACACAATCACCCAAGCAATCCAGTACTTTCTATGTCTTTTTTAGCGCCCATGAAGTTGTGAATCTCATCAACAAAAGGGAATTAGGATTTCCACACATGATGAGGAATGTGTGTCTAATTCAGTTGCTCATTAATGCACATTTGTTATTAAGTAGTGAATGTTCATCTAAAGTTTTTTTTTTTTTTTTTTAGTTTTGTTAATGTCAACATACGTGATCTCCATGAAGATGAGTTATGAATATCTTCTCTATACGTCCTGGCTTTGCTGAGCTCTTCTGTAACTGAACTTGAGATCCTTCTCCACAATCAAACATCCAGATTCTGCCATCTGCAATTTAGGAAACAAATAAAATAAAGTTGTATTTACATATAAACGATAATTTGCAAGGCAAAGTTGATAATTATAATTTATCCTATGCGAGGTTGCTGAAGTGCGTGAGTATGGAAAATATCGAAATATGCGCAATTATTGAAGATTATAGACCTTGCTGTTTCCAAATATTTTTCAGGTGAATTAGTTGCAATATCAGAGTTCTTCCTGTGTCTGACACTGTAAGAAGAGTTGATGGAATGTTATCTGTCATATCGAGATGGATTTGAGAAACAATTAGATTGATCAGTTGAATTAGCACCTTGAACGTACCTTCAAACCGTAAAAGGGTACAAGAAACGCTTCTGTCTGCTGTTGGATAACACGACGCAGTCCCTAAAAATATTAGTTCCATGACACGTTATTTCTCACACCGTTCCCATACTACCAGCACCCGTGACACAGACACAATAAGAATAAACAAACACACGTGCCACTACCTGGTACTATCAAAGATGTTGATGAGCCAAGTTGTTCCACTTCATCATTGTTCTGCACAGTATGTCAACTGTCTGCAAAATGGCTTCCTCACGCACAGAGGCACAGTCTAACATAACAGTCGCGACACTTCGCCTCGATTTTGTTGCCTACAGCGCTAGCAGCGCCCCAAGCGGCTGGTAGGTTGAACTGTGAGTTCGGCGCGATCGTGACAGCGAATAGTGATTGATTATTTTGATATATACAATGGTTTGTACCATCGGGAGCGTTTGTAGCGCAATAAATTGCAGCAACAACAGGAAGAAGACACCACAGCTGTCTCTTTTTAGGTTTCCTAAGGATCCTGAGACGTATATACCATCATGTTACTAAACTGTATCGTCAGGATTCACTTGCAAACTATATGTGTATAAATGATGAATGTATCGTTTTAGGAGCAGAAAATGGCTTGTTAATAGCAGACGAGAAGACCTTATGAAGAAAGACCCAGTTTATCCGCATAATAATATTAGGTTTTGTCCGCTGCATTTCGAAGAAAACCAGTTCATGAACGCAGACAATAACAAACTCGTGTGCAATGCAGTACCCACACTGTTTGACATCCTAAATAAGCCACCTCAACTGACGATGAAGAGGAAACTGCCACAAAGATTCGACAGTCAATCTAAAGCTGTAAAACAGTCGTATGACACAGAAGCAGCCAGTTCAGCTCTCCATGTATCAGTGCCAGATTCGTGAGAATCGTCACCACAGACGTGCTTTGACGATAAAGTGGTTAGATTAAGTGCAGCTGTTCATGTCTTACAAAAGCGTGTGAAGTGTCAGAATGTGCAGATCGAGCGAAACTATTACGGGGCAAGGAAAGTGCCAACAGACAGATTGTTTGAAAATTATTCAAATATTTGGTTTTTCGTAAAATGTAATGTAATCAGCTCATTATAATGTTTTCAGCATATTTCTGCCACTATTTGGCAGTTGCTTTACCCACTTTGAATAATATAAAGATTAAGGTCGTACTTGTGGCAACAGGCAACAGTGGCACACACAGTAGGCCTACAGAACGATAAACGAGCTGTCGATCGCTTTTGCATGTTGAGGTACATGTCTGTGCTTCTTACATGTGAATCTGTGTGTTTATATTCTTTTGATATCAACGTGGTAAGCTGCAATTCTGTCCAATGTCACAAGTGTTTCTTCACGAATGTGTTGTAGCTTGCACTCTATTCATGGTTTTTGTCCATACTTGCGCTTATTTTAGAATCATTAATAGAAACATATATGATTTACGATACTAAACAAACTCTTGGAGGCAAGAAAATAACTCGAATAATTCGGAAATTACGTAGGAAATGGATTTAACAAACATTATGCTTACAACGCGTCTGACGTTCACCTTACCTGCCGCTTGGAGCGCTAGTGTCGCTCCATCTGTCAAACGGCAACAACTTTTACAGCAGTGAGTGTCGCGACTGTTACGTTAGACTGTGCACAGAGGTGCAAGTGAATGACGCAATTTTAAATGAAAACAAGAACTAGTTGTGTTGACGTACACTACACATCTTAAAAATATTGACCACAACTATGAAATCTTTGAGCCCAGATGTAAGAGGCCACTATTTACTTATTGCATCGATACAATTGTAAAGGCCCGTCCAATCGCAAAGATCTGTCTTTGTAAGTGCACACCATGTCTGCGCAGAGAATAGTTTCACGTGGGTATGCAAGTGGAGAGGAGATTTGCACAGATATGACAGCTGTCCAAACCCGGAAATTGCAGGTTTCAGGGAAATTGTTCATACCTGTGGGCACGAAGTACATATATACAAACAAATTATAAGGGCTGGTGCGCACGGATGATTATTGTCGCCGCGACTGTTTCGTCAGTCTTGTCCAGGCAGTGGATATTTACGTAGATGCTCGATTGTTAAGGCATAGTAGCCGGGTGATACTTTTGTCTGCCGACCCGCAAACAAGCCCGTGACAAAACTGTCACTGCGCAGCAAGTATATTCTCCGCTAGTTGCTTTGCGACTATCGATGGAGTAACATGCAAACATGGTATCAACGTCTTAGCACGGGAAACGCTAGAGTCACCTCGTTACACTTCTCTGTGACGTCACTATAACGTGTACCTGTCCAGTTTTGACGACAGGGATATCTATTGACTTTCGTAGTCGTATCGAGTTCTGAGAGCTGTGAGCTTCCTGTAACACAAAGCTCACATTTGGTATATTTGCTCTCTTAACTCAGTGGTTCTTTGGTAACTAATTGCTTCCAAACATGAAGGTGTGGCTAACCAGGATACGTTCATTTCAGAATTGCTGCCTGCACAAACACAATCATTGTGTGTGCCTCATTAGCATTAATAAATGGAAACGTACATATAAGTTCCACACCGGTGAATAAATCGCATCATGTCTGATCTTATTCAGTTTGACATGTTTATTGACTTGGTTTTAATTGATCTGTTTATTCAATTGAAGACCATACACATAACGTTATGTCGTCCAGTTACTTATGCAAAATTAAACATTCTTTCCACACCGGAGCAATAAATGTAGTATTACTTGGCACTCTTCTGACACCATGGAAAGATTGTAAATATGGAATAACATTGTGACTGTGGTAGCCATTCTTGCATACGAATTACAGCAGCAACTGAGTGTCTTCAATTTGTACATTCACAGCAATTTTGGCAACTATTGGTGCCATTTATTTCTTTGAAAGTGAGAACCGATACACTTCATACTCACCATTTCCATATGTATTACGAAAAGTACTCAGCAATATGCTCCCCAATGGTAAAACTGTGCTGGTTGTGCGAACTTTGTTTTAATTTGCACAACATATTATAATTCACTGCTAGAAACTTCTTCCTTTGCACTTGACAATAACTGAAATAACGATAGAAACAGTAGCAGGAACACTCCTGTACCAGTACCAGAATACATTTCGTCTTCACATGTAGCCTATTTTAATTAAAGACATTCTTATTTGTTTGGAAAAGAAGTCTCCTAAAGCAAATAGCTTGTAATTTTTTTTCTTTTACCAGTATTTTATAGATGGCAGAGACAAAATTACCACCTAATTCTTTTTCAAATGTGTCACTCTTTTTTATGCTTTTTATTCTAAGTTGTGGGGATTCACAACTTTGCTAACAGTGTCTCCCTCCTGCCCCGCCATCACAAACCCTGAACACTGTCTAACCTATGATGCGTTATTGTAGTCTACAGTGTCAATGAACTTGAACTGAAAGTGATTGTGTAATCGATAACAGTACAATATTTTTGTTAGTAGCTAGTTTTGTAACGGAAAAAAATAAAATTCATTCATATGATACGGGCTGTAAATTGAAAGTAATAGCATATGCATAACAAACAATATTGAAACAAAGCAACTGAGCAGTATTTCTGCACCTCACCAACAAAAAAAGCCATTTGCAGTTGGCGGCTAATAAAGAAGAACTGAAAAAAAGGAGGAAGACTATATGTGCAAATACAGGGCTGAATGCAAAATGGCGAAAACTAGAAGATGGCAATTTTCAGGGATTTTGAGTGTCAGTTCGGTTTTATAAACTAAGAACTATTTTGGTCTGGCTTCGCAATCTAATAATAAAAAGGCAAAAACGTTATTTCTAAAAAAAATTGCTTAAAAATTAAGGTGTATCTATAACGAATAGCGTCTTAAGCCTGGTTCACACACGCAACAGAAGTGTCGCCACAGCTAGTGGCATACTGCAGGTGCATGTGTGGACTCCCAGTTTTAAGTGCTGCAACGTCATAGAGGCAACTTAAATTCAAGTTGGTTGTGCTTTGTTGCGCACTTAACTTCCACTACTGCTCCCTGGTGTCTATATTTCGAAACACAAGTATTCTGTCGCAGTTGTTATGGAATAATCGTTGCTGTACTCTATTCGATTTCAGTTTGTTTTCGTTTCAATACCGAAAAAGAGAAAGCAGTGGTCAGGACGTACACTTTCGCAGCGTCTGGTACTACAAGAATAACAACCTATGTCTGATTTACAAACTTAATAAATGTTTTCAGAAAATCAAGTCGTACAAACTTCATGATTTGTGAGCATCCATTTTCAGATATAACATTGGGGTTTTTGTTTTCCTTGCCACATAATGCTATAACCTGCGCTATAACATCCATACCTGCTCATATCATTTCAGTTAACGCTGTATTGAAGGTTGTGTAAATCCGTAGAATTTGTGGCATCATATGTGAACCGTAGCTCACGATGCCATTACAGAAAGCCACGAGGTGTGGTGCCACATTACTTGCGTGTGTGAACCTGCATCATAGTCCGTAATAAAGCCCTGTAAACGATCAAACATTTTGTCAAACTTAACTATGCTTGCCACATACTTGACCGTGTACAGTGCCGTTTTAAGTGTTATTCAAGCATAGATTATGTTTGACGTGTTTGAGAGAAATTTTGATTGACAGAAGGTTTGACGAAATGGCGGACGTTGTTTGTCTTTTTGTTTCGCCACATATGTGCAGTGAAAAATTGTTGTATTACAATTTATCTCACTGTATCGTGAGATTCCACTACTAGGAAAACTATGATCAAGCATAAAAACAAAATATTACAGGAAATTAGCAACATGTTAGAGCTACTGCGACGTTCTCAGCCATATATTAGTCATGAAGAGACCATGGAAATCTCTCCAGTTCTTTCACATACGATGTAGGCTATATATTGCCATGTTGTGGTATAATGCCTTGTCATTAGACCAGAATAGAATATATTTTCGCATACTTGTGTCTTCTTTTTCAATGCGCAGGTGAAATAACGCTGAACAAGTAATTAAACGTTTTACTGTTGATCTGCAGAAAGTTGATGTAATCATCATGTTCTGAGGGAAACATTTCCATGGACAGGTTTCCAGTTGTATATTTCTTATTTTAAACTATTACCTGGACGGGCGTTTTGTTTCCTTCTTCTTCTTTAAACACAGTGCCAGAGGATATGTTAGAAATGGTTTATCTGCATTTGTAGCCATTCCCCCTAGTGCAAAAACACAGCATGAACGAAAAGAGAGTGCTTCAAAATTAAGGTTAAATTGAGAAGCCTTCATAGAATGTGTACAGGCTTGTTTGTCACATCCGTGGCTAGACAAGAGCGAACTTGACAGGCAAGCTTGCTCTTTTAAGAGGGACTTTATAAGTTTTAAGAAGTTTCATTGTCCGTTCGAAGGAGGTTGATGTAATCATCGAGTTCTGAGAGTAATATTTCCTTTAGCATATTTTCATGGGCAAATCTCTCATTTTAAGCTATTCCCCAAATCAGCTTCTTGTTTTCTTCTTCTTCTTCTTTAAACACAGAGTTAAAGTCAATGCCAGGTTTTCTATGTCTACATTTGTGGCCGTACTCTCGAACGGGAATAGCGTCTGCTTCAAAGTGAAGTTAAACTGACAGACATTATTTGAACGTGTAGGTATTTGCTTCACAAATCCGTGGCTAGGCAAGATCGATTTTGACAAACACGTTTGACCGTTTACGGCAGCCTAAAAATAAGGTAAGCGAATAAATCGAATATATGGCTTCTTCGACTTCTCAGAACTCGACAAGACCTCGATTATCGATATATATACCCGAAAGGTCGAAGCTGAGCATGTACACATCGTAGTAGTGATGGACTCAACTGCGATTTTCCGATATCAGTGATTTCTGTGAATGCTACTTTTCAGAATCTGTTATTCTTAACTGCGATTTGTTGCAGTTACGAATCGCAGTTAACGCACCCACACACGCTACTGCATGCTTGACAATCACGCTTGCGCAAGCGTGCTTGCTCAAGCGTGCACAAATTCCTCGCGCCTCGACACGACTCAAGCACGCACGTACAAGCATCTGTTTGTTTACATTGGAAAACGTCGAGCACAGACTACTATGCACTTGCTGTTGAGCCTTTTTGCTTGTTTTACAGAAAAAACAAAAGAGGAAACGCAATATGTGGAGTAAAGAGTGGCTTCAAACACGAAAATCGTATTCTCGTACAAATTTACTGAGTGAATTGAAGATATATCCTCGTGAGTGGTATAATTACCTCAGGATGAATAAGGAAACGTGTTTGAATCTTTTGTCCCTCGTGACGCCTTTGATTAAGAAGCAGGATACAGTCATGAGGGAGGCTATAACACCACACGAAAGGCTAACAGCAACATTACGATTTCACGCGACAGGAAGGAGTTGTGAAGACGTCAAATACACATCTGTAATTTCACCACAGGCACTAAGTGACATAGAGCCAGAAACCTGCCATGCTATCTATGAGGTACTCAAAAGTAATTTCTTAAAGGTCGCGGGGTCCAAACGATACATATCGAAAGTGCGATTGTAAATCGATCATGTGACTAGTGGCGGGCGTTATGAGTATGTTTACGGTGGTCACTACAGCAACTACAAAAGAAGAGCGTTACAAAAATACTTGTAATTATAAAGGATACGACTTACCTCACCCATCGTCGGTGTTGTTGTCATGTGATGTGTACGCTACAGGCACAATTCCCTTTTTACCATAGCCTGGATAAACTCTGCCAACATCATGCAAGAATATTGGCAGAGTGTCACATGATTAACTTTTTCCTCCAAACGCAAGTTGTGGAAATAGAGGTACTGAGACAAGTATAGTTAGTCTCTTGTCCTGCACGCCCTTCTCTTTTAATGGAAGGCTTCACAGATTTCCATAGCCGCTCAATGTTCTCCGTGTGGATACTGCGGACATCCGAAGACACAAATTCTACAGAGTGGTTGACGAACTTGTGGTCGAATCCTTCAGCTTTGAGAGTCTTGTAGGAATGAAACCACAACGAAACACTTCCGGGACTCTCTTTCTATTCCGCCAAATACCCTTATATGATCGATTTCACTCTTTGAAGGTTATCCTCTCTGGTTCTTCCTTCTAGCTATATGAGATTCGTCCACTTCCACAACTCTACTCGGTCCACCAATTGGTACACTGTCGTTTGTCACTACCACATAACACACTTCTCTGCAAACCTGAAATAGTCACACATGGTGTCAGCAGATAAATTAGTTTCCGATGCTGTTGCTTCCAGGGTTTAGTCTCGAATCCAGCAAGATAGAACAATTACTCTGGTCTGGGTGGATAATTTGGAAGAGTCGAACCACATATTCTTCCTAATACTCGTTCGTTTTCCGCACTGTCCGCAATGAAATTGTAACGGTATTTCACCATCGAAACTCTTCTTAAGAAGTTTTACACACCTCACACCATCACAGTCTACACAGTACCTCCTTTCTTCGTCCGGTAGTACTCCCTATTTGCGACTGAAGGTCAAACAATTTTCTACGCTGGTTATTTAAGACGAAAGGTCAAACAATTTTCTACGCTGGATAAGCATGGAATTAGATTTTTCCTTGTGAGAGATTCCGCCGAAGAAACGTCAGGAACACCATACATCCCACTAACTATCGACAGAAATTGTCTGGGTTTCCCTGGCAACTAACAAATAATTAATGGAAGTATGTAATGTAGAGCAACAAAAGGAACGACGGGGACCAGATAAAAATGACGATCACAAATAATTGATCATAACGCCCGCCACCTGAGCCGTATGATCGATTTATAATCGCACGGTCGATATGTATCGTTTGGACCCCGCGACTTCGATAGGCAATCATTTTTGGAAATTAACAGCCATTCAATATGTGGAAGTACCTATTCCTGCAGCCATTGAGGGAACAGGGTGCAACCAACTGCAAATTGTGGTGCACATGGGAACAAATGATGCCTGTCGTCTGGGCTATTAGGTCATTCTTTGATCATTCCAAGAACTGGCAGAGAAGATTGAGAAGACCAGCCTCGCCCATGGAGTTTCAATTAAGCTCACAATTTGCAGCACTGCCCCCAGAACTGATCGCGGCCCTTTGATTCTAAATCAACTGCAAGAATTTAACCAGAAACTTCGAAAGTTCTGTGACAAGCTAGGGTGCGACTTCCTGGACTTGTCCTATAGGATTGAGAACTGTAGGGTCCCGCTAAATGGATCGTGTGTGCACTACACATCAGAGACTGCTACTCAGGCATTTGACTGCATAGGGCGCCCACAAGGGTTTTTGTTGATTAGGCGACTCTCTACTCAGTCCAGATAATGATAGATGTAGGAAACCCAGAAGTATCAGTTCAAGATCGAAAGAAATGTCTCTCACAGATGACATTAACATCCTAGCAGATAACTGTGAACCATTAATATCAAAGCTACAGAATTCGAAGTACTCCTGAAAAACAGTGAAGTTCATACAATATTAGGTACAGAAATCTGTTTGAAACCTGAAATTGATAGTAGTGAGATTTTTGGGGAAAACTTAAGTGTATGCAGAAAAACAGGCAAAAGGGAAATGAAGTTGGTGCATTTGTCACAGTAGACAAGAAACTCAAATCCACTGAGGTAGAAATTTGGACTGCATGTGAGATTGGGCGTGGAATCATAATTGGATTCTTGTCTCGCCCACCAGACTCATCTCCTGGTGTAACCAAAAACTGTAAAGGAAACCTCAGTTTGCTTACCTATATGTAAGTTCCAGAATCATACTGTTATCATCAGTAGTGACTTTAATCATTCAACAATTAAATGGAAAATTAAAGCTTTATTAGTTGTGGGCATGATAAGACATCCTATGAAACATTACTGAATACATTCTCTGAAAACTAACTAGAACAGATAGTTAGGAACACCACTCATGATGGAAATATATTGGATCAAATAGCGACAAACAGACCTGAAGTCTTTGAAGATGTCCAGGTTGAAACTGATGTCAGTGACCATTATGTGGTTGTGGCAACAATGATTACCAAAGTACAAAGAACAACTAAAACAATCAGAAAGACATACATGTTTAGTAAACTAGGTAAAAAATCGGTAGGTCAGATCTCAATGAGGAACTTGAAACTTTCAGCACAGGGCAGGAGCATGTAGGGGAACTCTGGCTCAGGTTTAAGAGAATAGCTGACTGTGCAGTGGACTGATACGTACCCAGTAGAGCAGTTCATAGTGGGAGGAAACCTCTGTGGTATCAAATCACTGCAAAGAAGCTTCTAAAGTGTCAGACATTACTGCATAATAGGTATAAAACAAAACATAGGGGGTATAGATAGAGATGCCGAATGAAATGCATTTGGTTGCTGAGAGCAATGCATGATGCTTTCAATGACTATTGTAGCAGAATATTGTCAAATTATCTTTCACAGAACCGAAGGAAATTCTGGTCATATGTAATGGCTGTCAGTGACACCAGAGATAGTGTCAAGTCCATAGTGAAGGGGACAGGAACTGAAATTGAGGATAGCAAAGCAAAAGCTGAAATGAGTAACTGCATTTTCAAATGTTCTTTTAGAAAGGAAAACCCAGGTGAACTGCCCCAATTTAATCCTTGTACCACTGAAAATATGAGTGAAATAAATGTTTGTACGAGTGGTGTTGACAAACAGCTGAAATCGATTCAATTTAACAGAGCTCCAGGGCCCAGTGGAATTCCTGTCAAATTCCATACCGAATTTGCAGCTGAGCTACTCCTCTTCTGACTATAATCTATTTTAGATCCCTCAAACAAAAAACTGTGCCCAATTCTTGGAAAAAGGCACGGGTCACACCATCTACAAGAAGGGTGGTAGAAGTGATCTACAAAACTACCGACCAGTGTCCCTGACATCGATTTGTTGTAGAATCTTAGATCATATTCTGAGGTCAAACATAATGAGATATCTTGAACAGAATGACGTCCTCAATGCCAACAGCACGTTTTTCAAAAACATCGATCGTGCGAAACGTAGCTCGCACTTTTCTCACGTGGCATACTGAAAGCTTTGGATCGAGGCAATCAGGTAGATGCAGTGTTTCTTGATTTCTGAAAACCATTTGACTCTCTATCACACTTATGCATACTGTCAAAAGAATTACCAACTGGGTTAAATGAAATTTGTGACTGGACTGAGGACTTTTTAGCACGGACTATGCAGCATGTTATCGTGGACAGAGAGTCATTGTCAGATGTAGAAGTAACCTCGAGTGTGCTCCAGCGATGTGTGTTGGTATCCTTGCTGTTCATGTTGTATGTTAATGATCTTGCAGACATTAGTGATAGTAAAATCAGGCTTTTTGAAGATGATCCAGCTATCTACACTCCTGGAAATGGAAAAAAGAACACATTGACACCGGTGTGTCAGACCCACCATACTTGCTCCGGACACTGCGAGAGGGCTGTACAAGCAATGATCACACGCACGGCACAGCGGACACACCAGGAACCGCGGTGTTGGCCGTCGAATGGCGCTAGCTGCGCAGCATTTGTGCACCGCCGCCATCAGTGTCAGCCAGTTTGCCGTGGCATACGGAGCTCCATCTCAGTCTTTAACACTGGTAGCATGCCGCGACAGCGTGGACGTGAACCACATGTGCAGTTGACGGACTTTGAGCGAGGGCGTATAGTGGGCATGCGGGAGGCCGGGTGGATGTACCGCCGAATTGCTCAACACGTGGGGCGTGAGGTCTCCACAGTACATCGATGTTGTCGCCAGTTGTCGGCGGAAGGTGCACGTGCCCGTCGACCTGGGACCGGACCGCAGCAACGCACGGATGCATGCCAAGACCGTAGGATCCTACGCAGTGCCGTAGGGGACCGCACCGCCACATCCCAGCAAATTAGGGACACTGTTGCTCCTGGGGTATCGGCGAGGACCATTCACAACCGTCTCCATGAAGCTGGGCTACGGTCCCGCACACCGTTAGGCCGTCTTCCGCTCACGCCCCAACATCGTGCAGCCTGCCTCCAGTGGTGTCGCGACAGGCGTGAATGGAGGGACGAATGGAGACGTGTCGTCTTCAACGATGAGAGTCGCTTCTGCCTTGGTGCCAATGATGGTCGTATGCGTGTTTGGCGCCGTGCAGGTGAGCGCCACAATCAGGACTGCATACGACTGAGGCACACAGGGCCAACACCCGGCATCATGGTGTGGGGAGCGATCTCCTACACTGGCCGTACACCACTGGTGATCGTCGAGGGGACACTGAATAGTGCATGGTACATCCAAACCGTCATCGAACCCATCGTTCTACCATTCCTAGACCGGCAAGGGAACTTGCTGTTCCAACAGGACAATGCACGTCCGCATGTATCCCGTGCCACCCAACGTGCTCTAGAGGGTGTAAGTCAACTACCCTGGCCAGCAAGATCTCCGGATCTGTTCCCCATTGAGCATGTTTGGGACTGGATGAAGCGTCGTCTCACGCGGTCTGCACGTCCAGCACGAACGCTGGTCCAACTGAGGTGCCAGGTGGAAATGGCATGGCAAGCCGTTCCACAGGACTACATCCAGAATCTCTACGATCGTCTCCATGGGAGAATAGCAGCCTGCATTGCTGCGAAAGGTGGATATACACTGTACTAGTGCCGACATTGTGCATGCTCTGTTGCCTGTGTCTATGTGCCTGTGGTTCTGTCAGTGTGATAATGTGATGTATCTGACCCCAGGAATGTGTCAATAAAGTTTCCCCTTCCTGGGACAATGAATTCACGGTGTTCTTATTTCAATTTCCAGGAGTGTATAATGAAGCACTTTCAGAAAGAAGCTGCATAGATATTCAGTCAGATCTTGATAAGATTTGAAAGTGGTGCATGGACTGGCAACTTACTTGAAATGTTCAGAAATGTAAATTTGTGCACTTAACAAAAGGAAAAAATACATAGTATCCTGTGACTATAATATCAATGAGTCACTGTTGGAATTGGTCACCTCATACAAATACCCTGGTGTAACACTGTGTAGGGATAAGAAATAGAATGATCACATAGGGTCATTCACAATGGGGAATATTGAACATATACAGAGAAGGGCAGTAAAATGGTCACAGGTTTCTTCAGTCTTTGGGAGAGTGTCACAGAGACACTGAAGGAACTAAACTTTAAGACTCCTGAAGACAGATGTAAACTCGCCTGAGTAAGTCTATAAACAAAGTTTCAAGGACCAGCTTTAAATGATTACTGTAGGAATATACTACAACCCCCAGTGTACTGCTCACATTAGGATTGTGAGGATACGATTAGAATAATTATTGCAAACATAGAGGCATTCAAACACTCATTCTTTCTGCACTTCATACGTGAATGGAACAGGAAGAAACCCTAATAACTGGTACAATGGGACATACCCTCTGCCACAAACCTCACGGTAGTTTGCAGAGTATAGATGTAGATGTAGATTTCTAAGAACCTGTTCTATAGAATGAAGATGTAGTTGTCAGTGCATCTGAGTGCTGAGAAAAGAAAGCCAACTATTTGTTGTAATTAAGAATGCACTACTGCCACATTGCTTGCACAAAATTTTTGTCAGTTACCATAGTTTTGATTGCACTAGGACATTCTTCATCAGAATAAAAAATTGCATGGAATACCTAAAAAATATAATGACATGGCTTGAAATGAAATATCCTCCATATGGTTACTTCCATAAATTAGGTAGAAACAGAATGCACTTACATGTAATCACACCATGGTTAAAAACATCTGAGCAAAAATTGCTCTTATCAAACAGAAATGCCAAAGAATAAAAAATAAGATATGAAAGTATAACATAACTGCCAACAAGATAAAATACTCCATGGAATACAGTGATGACCGCAAGATTGCTTAGGGCCAAAAGAGGCATAACGCAGCCGCTACCATCAAACTAAACGGCTAGCAGGCTGAGGCAGCTATGTGGTGGACACGAAAACATATTCGTGCCATCTAGCAGGAAGTAATCTAACAACAGGCAACTTAAGAGCAAATGAGGCATTGCTAGGACAAATATAAACATTATTGATAACAAACAGAAAATGCAGATCAGGTAATATACAGAGAAAAATAAAATTGGAACGGAAAATGTTGCTTAATAGACTACATAGAGAAGAATATCACCATTCACACAATTTTAATTAGTTGCTCTATACCTTGAAAGAAGTTTTGTTGCACAATTGCAATTGTTCATTAAGAATGAGGCCGTCCTTTAGAGATAGGTGTTTAAAAATTTCTAGCTCTTCTAAGATGTTAAGCCTAAAGCCATTTTCTCTGAGTGCAAGATCTGGACATCTTTTACATTCTGCCCTATGATTAATAAATGGCCAGCAAAGGTTGAATTGTGAATATTGGTGCCTTTTTTGCCTAGTAGGTGCTCCTTGAATCTTATCGAAATAGCTCTGTCTGTTTGCCCTATGCAATAGACGAGGCAATTGTCGCAGATAATTTTATAAATATCAGAATTTTGCAAAGGGGAAAGCGTAGGTTTGAAGTTATTGTAAGACACTTGTTCAAAACATGCATCATCTGCACCACTAATTCCCCTAGCAACGCCTGTTTCACCAACACACTACAGTCCCCTTTAAAGGTAACCAAGTTAAACTGTGTAATAATGTTGTGTAGGCACTACAACATAGTAGTAGCCACAACATAGTTACTGCTGTATTGTGCTGTCAGTTAGTTCGCTTATATGTTGTGAAGTGAATAATGAAGCAATTTTTTGTCCATTATGGGGACTACCTACATTCTGGAGAAGGAATTTTCTTGAGATATTTAAGTATATGTGATGTATGCGTCACAATTTTACTGTCACAGGGAGGGGAGGGGAGGTTGGGGTTAACTGAACCTCAGTGTTAATTGGACCATCACTTTAATTAACAATTCAAAAAGGGAAATTTATTTTTTTCTTTCCTTAGGTTGGATGTACTATTTGATCTTATATGACTGGTGTATGTCAATTAAAAACTGTGAAACCCACAGGTAAGAGTAATTTTTTCTTGCATCTAACAAATTCTCCTAAAATTTTAGTTACTAATAGTATACATTTTTCTTTGTTTGAGTGAAATTCAGTTGTATTGCTTTATGGTACTCCATCAAATAAAAGCTGTGCACGGAGCCATTTTCCCACTGTTTTGAAGATTCTTGATAAAGTAAAGGTGGGGTTAACTGAACCGATAAAGTTTGGAGTTATGTTGACTGGTTCAGTTAACCCAGAAAGTTTCTTATGAATGAATACAATGAGTAATTTCAAAGGAACACTTGCCAGTGCCCCCAGAATGACCAGATAAGACATTGCAGCCTTGTAGGAGTGGCATCCATTGGCTTTTACCATCTCCAACATCTTGAAAGGTTTAGTATCAGTGACACTGAATCTTCCAATTCAGATATATTTACCGACCAAGAGGCCACAGGGGCATAGAACCACTGGAAAAAGTACACGCAGTGGTTTGCATGGGGCAAGTCACAGGCAGGAGGGGCCCACTGGCCAACCTAAGTGTTACGTGTACGTGACGCGGAGCGGCGCGTTTAGCAAAACAGAGGTGCACAGCTACATATAAATAGATGCCAGTTCACTAACAAAGCATTCAAGTGTGACAGCTCTCCTGGACGGTGGGGCGTGTCACACCACTGGATACGTGCAGCAGCAGATGGGGCGCCAGTGTTCCAGCCCACGGCAGGTTGCTGGTTCGACACCCGGAGGCCAATGTGGGGTCTGCAGCCAGCCAGCGGCAGGCCACACCACGGCTCGCTACTGCGGGCAGTCTTGTTGGCTCCCGACACACGCCGGAGGCATGCCGAGGCGCGGGCTGCAGATTCAGACACCAGATCGCAGGCACTCGTCGTCGCCGTAATCTTAGCAACGCCGGCCAGAAAGCATGCAGTACGCCTTGCAGCTCCCAGTGGGTGGCGCTGAGCCAGCAGGGGCACTATTTACAAATGTTTCCACTTGGGTCATGGTCCATTCATTGAACTTTTATCTATACTTAGTGACAAAAACAACAACAGCAATACACAATTCTTTTACCATACCTAGGATTCGTTGTCCTGTAGCTTGTCCTCGTCAACTTTCTCTACATTTTCACAATGGTACTTAAATATTTCAATATTCATTTCTTAAAATTCCACATTGATGACTAGTTTACTAACCACACACAATCTGACTGCAAGAAATATTTTGGCCAGAGCTCCGGTAGTTCTTCAGTTTGTCACCACAGCACTCCACCTTTCCATCAGGTGCATTTCATTCCTCGCCAGCAATCATTGCAGCTGGCAATATCTACTGCACGAAACTGTATTAGCGATGATAGTGACACAGGGATAAAAGGTTTCTTCCCATTCAGTAGTGTGGATTCTTTTAATTTCAACAATTTACAAATTTGGCAGCCAATTTTTCTCAGAATTTCAAAATGCATATCACTGCAGATGCATTATGGTCATAAGGCGGGTATTTTTTAAAATTGTTCTCTGACACTAGACTGGTTAAGAAATGAAGCTACTACTGTGTTTCCACCCCCTGTAACTATAGCTTGCAAACTGCATCTTTGTCTTATTGGCCTACTATTTAATATCAAACTCAATGAAGAGAACTTTGCACAACTTGTGGGTAAGAAAGAACAAATTTCTCTCCTTATTGGACATATGGCAGTGAAACATTCATTTGTGGGGCAGATGAGTCTTATCAAAGATGAAATGCACACACGCACATGCGTTCCAAACCAGAATGAAATGAGTAACCACTGGAGATCACAAATGAAGTCTGCATATTTGTTTTAAACTCACCAACGGGTCCTACTATGTCTTTGAACTTGCCGTCATACGTTCAGAGACTCGACTCACCAGTCTCTTCAGCTGCCCATTTAACAGTAGACTCATCGCTTGAGACTAATGTCACATACAACCGGATATCAGTATAGAAAGGAGAGTGGGTAATAAGTTTGTAAGTATAATTGAGGATACATAGCATTGCAAATACATACACAAATTTCGATAAGGATAGAAGCTGAAGCAATAAATTAAAATTCGTGTCTTTTTATCAAACGATGAAGTTGAGACTCATATGTCTCCAGGAAAATGTAATTCAATCAGATCGATGGATCACATCTGCAACTGTTGGGGATGACTCTTAGGGAGCAAATCTGCAAATCTATACACGGCATCACTTAATTTTTGTCTTACACCCTCCATAGTATTACACAAATGTTTTGTGAATTGGGAATCCCCAGAGAGAAGACGAGGTTCTTTTCACAGGACGATACTGAGAAGTTTCCTGGCAGATTGAAACTGTGTGCCAGATAGAGACTAACTCAGAACTATTCATTTCGCAGCAAGTGCTTTACCGACAACTACCCAAGCACGACCCACAACCCAATGACCCTTCCTCACAGCTTTATTTCTGTCAGTGCCTTGTCTTCTTCCTTCCAAACTTCACAGAAGTTGTTCAGTGAAACTTGCAGGACTAGCACTCCTGGAAGAAGGGAAATTGCAGAGACAACTCAATCACAGCATAGGGGATGTTCCAGAATGAAATGTTCTCCGCAATAGCCCTTCTCCCAGGAGTGCAAATTTTGCAGGAGAGCTTCTGTGGAGTTTGGAAGATAGGAAATGAGCCACTGGCAGAAGTAAAGCTGTGAGGACAGGTCACGAGTTACACACACACACACACACACACACACACACACACACACACACACACATTGCTTCAGAGTGAAAATTTCATTTTGGGGATTACTGAGAACATTTAGAGAACCAGCATTCAAAGATGACTGCACAACGATTTAACTGCCACCAACTTATATTTCACATAAGGACCAAAAAGATAAAATATGAGAAATTACGGCTCATGCAGAGGTGTATAGACAGTTGTTTTTCCCTCTCTATTTGAGAGTGGAACAGGAAAGGAAGTGACTAGTAGTGGTACAAGGTACCCTCTGCCACACACCATATGCCGCCTTGCATCATCTGTACTGGGTAGTTATTATTAAAGTGCAGCTACTCATGGAAGCCCAGTGTGGGCCGTAATTATCATACGATAGCGATAGTTGTTAGATAAGTTCATGTATTAATGTGGAATACATTTACAATGGAAAAAAGAAATTATTTTCAGATTTGGCTACCAGGTGCATCCTTGCAGTCATTTGACAAGCCAGAATGTGAGCAAACAGTATGCCTATCACAGAAAGAGACTGAAGTATCAGCGAAACTGTTTTATGTGAACAGCAACAATTACAGTGCTGCACTGAGATAATATCACCGATGGGAAAGGTCAGAGGAGAGGCCCGGTATCATTAAATGGTTTAAAGAAAATGAAATTTGAAAACACAAATGAACTCGGTGTGGCACCTGGATGAGAAGGCGTCTTATCACAATGGAAGTTATTGACGAGGTTGCTGTTGCTGTAACTGGCCACATAGCACGTGTCCCCAGTAGTGTTAGTGCTTGTGCAGTGTCATGAGAATTGCCCATCCCGTCGTCAACAGTACAGAAAGTTTTGGGTCTGTTTTATGCTGGTACCCGTACAAGATCCAGACAGTGCAGCAACTGAAACCGTATGATCCACAGCAACATTCTGAATTTTGTCTTCAGTTTCTGGCACAGATAAAAGTCTATAACTTTTGGCCAGAAATATTCTGTGGAGTGCTGAAGCACATTTTATACTACAGACTGCAGTGAACACACAGAACTGGTGAATTTTGTGTGCTGTTCAACCGTGTGTTGTGCACGAAGAGCCACTGCACACATTATATTTGACTGTAGGGTGTGGATTCACAACCACTTTTATTCTCTGCCCACTCTTCTTTGAAAAGAGTACACTCGGAGCACCTGTCAGCTGTACCATCACACCTGCACATTATTGAGACCATCTTGTACAACATGTGATTCCTGGTGTGTGGAAACCACTGTTTTCACACAAGATAAAGCAACACCTCACACCTTCGCCCAGTGATCGATCTGCTTAATGCAACCTTCCGTGAACACATTATCTCCAGAAGTTTTCCAGATGTGTGGCCTACAAGACAGCCTGGTCTGAATCCATGTGACTTCTCGCTCTGAGGATATCCAAGAGAACACATTTACCAGGGAAATCACTCTCACATGATCCTGAAGACTAGTGTACAGAAATGTGTGGCCCAGATTCCACCGCAACTGCTGAGCAACTGTCGATCGTGTCGTTTTACGGATGCAGCATCTCATTGAGGCTTCTGGTGCTCATATTGAACAAACTGTGTAAGCGGCCGTTAATAATAAAATAAACATTACTTCTTTCTCACTTTGACCTTTTCTGTCTACATCCCATCCCTAATCCATTACATACGTAAAAATTTCAGCACACATTTCTTCCATTCACAGCACTAGATTTGCACCTGGTAGCCAAAATTTGAAACTTTTTTCCCAGCGTAAATCAGTTCTACATTAATGCATTAGAATATCTACCAAAGTTCGCTGCCATACAATAATTACCACAGTGAAGCTCCGTGAGTAGCTGCACTTTAATTGTAAGCACCCAACACGTAGATGTAGACAGTCTTGCAAAAAGCTTTTTTAGAGGACCTCTACCTCTTTCAGTTGGTCATTTTTTGCTGCATCACAGCTTTACACCCTGCGCGCTTTAGTAAGAGCAAACACGTCAACCAGCAGGAAGTGGCCGCAGGGTTGCCGTACTCCATCTCCTTGTACTCGCAGAGCTACAGCATGAAGGAAAACTGTTTAGCACCAATGTAGCAGCGCACCTCGATTTCTAGTGCAGGCGACCCTCAACACTGGACTTTCACTCGCTCCGTTTCTGATCTCTAGTAAGCAACCACCAATTAGTATCAAATTTTCACACACATCACTTATTAATCATTCTGTAGGTCCTACATACCACAGAGAAAAACCTTCAGGGATGGGGGAACAACTGAGGAAATACAAAGCATGTGAGAAAAATAATGAGACCAATTTTTTTTCTGCCCAAGTTTTTATTTTTTTTTCCAAGGGCAACATCATCTCCTTAAAAGTAGTTCTTCGGCAGCAATACAATGGTGGACTCATTGTTCCCAGTCTCAGCAGTAGCATTGAACGACTTCAACTACATGTCACTCACATTCTTTCGAATGTTCTCCAGAGTCCCAAAATGACATCCTTTTACGCCATTTTTCAATTTTGGGAAAAGAAAATAGTCACAAGGGCTCAGATCTGGTGAATAGGAGGCTATGGAACAACGGGAACGTCTTTTAAGGTCAAAAATCCCCTGCTAGAAGTGGCTGTGTGATGTCACGCTGCAGCACCTACTTGTCTGCAGTGTCTGGCCTCAATTCTCCATTTTTCTGAGCCTTTTGAGGATATATTTGTAAAACATCTGGTTGGCAGTTTGTCCCGGAGGAACAAATTCTTTATGCACGATACCCGTAAATTTAAAAAAAAAAAGCGAATCGGTATTCTTTCGATCTTCGATTTGCTCATCCGAGTTTTTCGCTCTAAATGTCTGTATGCCACTATTTACTTTGCTGCTTTGTCTCAGGACAGTACTAGAATATTCAACATTCATGACCTGTGATCACACAACTGAACCATTCGTGGTAATTGGCAGTCCTCTCAAAAAGATAAATGCACGCGTTTCTTCAACTGTCCTGCTCATCTATGTGGTTTTTCAGCACCATTTTGGCACAAATCTTTTGCATGTGCAAATCTTTGGTCAAAATTTGATGTCTGGTGAAAGTATTCAACAGGTCACCCACCATCCTTATTGCTAAATGTCAGTCTGCCCTCACAACAGTTTTTGAAGTCTAAGATCCCCCCCAAGCGAGGTTTATCTTCGACGTGTTCTCGGCCTTCCAAAATGATTTGTGCCTGTGAAAAACTTGTGCTTTTGGTGAGGAATGTTTTCCACAGGCCTGTTTGAACTTTTCAAATGTCACACTCACAGACTGCCCAAGCTTAACACAATTGCATAACGTTGTTCTAAATTCCGCTGTTCCATTTTTGTAACACATATCAAGTACAAAACCTCACAGATGGCGTTCTCAAAAATCATGTGATAGCTGTACAGAGCTAAATCTGGGACTGAGCATCAGGAAGGCACGAACCCACTGGTTTACACAGGTATAACAACACAGCTTTGCCAGATCGCTCGCAGTGCTGTCAGTCTCATTACTTTTCTAACACGTCCCGTAAATAAACTAAAAACAAGGATGTCGCTGTGCGGCTCTAACAGTTCCCTCATCAGAGCGGAGAGCAGGACACACTGGCGAATTAGAGAGGAAGGACAGGTCCACAGGATGTGAACGGCTCCACCCATAATGAGGATAATAGTACACAAAGATGAAGGAGCAAGTGCCTTTCCCTCAATCTTCATCTCCCCTCGTCCTCAATACAGGTAGATTTCTTTTGTCCTTGGGTCTCGGTGACATGCCCTTTCTTTTAACATTAGCAATTTCTAAGCATTAATAAAACTAACATTTCACTATACAAGAAACTTTATTGCTATTATGGAAGGGAACTTACATTTGTCCCCACCAAGTGTGATATTCAATTTTTTGCATAAAAAAGTCTCATCCAAAATGTAAATTACACATCTGGACAGAATACTTCAGGTGGAACATTTAATGGCAGAATTAAGTAACAGCTCAAGTTGTACAGTCCAATAACAGCACACACCATTTAGTTTGCCACATTATTAAATGAACTATGCAAATGGAGCCATTACTTGAATCTTTCACAATGGTGTAATGTCCTAAGTAGGACACAGAAATCACAGATAATACCATCAATCATTACTGGAGCTTCCCACATTCTATCGACATTTGAAGCTAAACACTGAATAACATGCAAGCAGTCGCAATTATAAGACCATCCATTTGTGGAAAAAAAAAAAAAAAAAAAAAATCTTGTTAACTGTGAAATTTTGTATGCATCTGACTGGTAAAGAACCCTCACTCAACACCAGTACTGCTCTTCCCAAAAATCACCATATGCAACTGCCAATATACTGCTGTGATGATGCAGTGCCCTAAAATGGAAATTTACTTAAATTACACGACACGTCAGACAGGTCCAAATACGACCTTAGCAAACAAATTTTATACACAAAGATTGCATTAGCAGTAAAAATCTATTTTAGCAACGAACACCATCAGGCATTAAATAGCCACGGCATATGAGCAATGTCCGAGTTTTTGTTCTCAGTTCAGTAAATAAAATACGTGAATCACAAAAACTGATCTAAATTACAAACAAATTATTTATGGAAACAGTCTTTTCTAAAAGCTACAAAGGAATCAATTTTATGACTCAACATGACATTATTATTCTGAAAAAGATACTGACATATTTTATCGTACATCTATCAAAAACACACTACCTGGTGGAAATTTTTGTTGATAGTTTGAAGTTCAAAATTTTAAGCAAGCCTGTCTTTAGTTAAGAAGAATTGAGCCCATGTTTAAATACCCTGAATATATATTTTAGGATGTTTGCACCATCATATCACACTTATTCAAATACTAGACAAAGATACACTTTTTACATCCACTACGTCAAACTTTGTACCAAATTTCATTTTGTATCTAGCCTCACTGCTCCTCAGAATTCAAAGCCAAGATCTACATACGTGTGGTAACATTTCCAAACTAAATAGGAAAATGTTGTAGCATTAATTGTGCCAGTCTATATTTACATCATTAAGTAAATAGAACTTGAAGAGTAATACCTGATCACTCAACTACATTACCTGAGGATGACGGCAAAGCTACAACTATATTTCCTCACAATGTAAATATTTAATCAAAAACTTTTCATTTTCCACACTTTCAGTTCAACACATTGGTCTCCTTGACCAGTAAAAATTGTGCAGTTAAGTGCTTGCATGAGAGTCAAAACTGCTCCATGAAATAGATGAGGACAGAAGTTGACATTTTCATTCAATGAACAGTAAAGGAGGGTGAAAGTCAAATGGAAATGCTAGTAAATTGTTGAATAAAAAATAAAATCATATCTTAGGCAATAGTAATTGGCCACTAAAATATAGCCTGATAAGCTGTTTTTTGATAAACATCCCCTGCTTACAACTAGTTTATTGACCCACTAAGTGGAATGACACGAGAGGGGAGGGGAGGGGAGGGGAGGAATAGTGCACCAACACTCAGCTGGTTAGCCACATTAAGGCATTAAAAAACCTGGCAAGAGTTTAGTGTAAAATGTTAACCATTTAACAGAAATGTCATCAACTAATACATCAAACAGACTGAAATCACATTATTCACATTGAATTGCAAACAGATGAAGCATTAGACACATTCAGGAAATTTGGTGCACATAGAGAAAATAAAGTATCTACCAATTTTAACTTGTATATAACAAAAAATACACAATGTCAAATGCATATCTAATATTAAAATCACTGAAAAGACATTCTCTTGGGAAGGGTTGGGCCCTCAGACAAGTTAAGTGTGTCAGTTTTAATATAATTTTCTTTATAACAGTATGATTTATATGTTATCTTTTTATGAAATTTAATATACAATAGACATTCAACATACACACCGATCACAAATTTACACTAAGTTCATGAAAGTCTCCACCAGTGGTTACAACACTGAGGTTTCACAGCCGGCAAATGGCAACACCCGATTCACCCGTCCCACCCGCACATCAGCTCTCACTGTTCTTGACACCGACTGCCGATGCCTCATCTCCAGACATCACCAGCTCCGAAGATGTATTGGGTTCGCCAGCTCCGTCGTTTCCCTTCGCGTTCTCTTCCGCCCCGACAGAAGTCTCACTGGAAGTGTCGTCCGACGTCGACGACGGAGAAGGAGGAGAAGACAGGAGAAAATCATCATCGCTGAGGTTTCCGGGAGTGGTGGCCGTCTCGCTGCCAGCGGAGCAAGCTGTTCGTGCTGTCGAGAACAGTGTAGGGATGGAGCTCGAGCTAGTAGAGGCATACTTTTCAGACAATTTTGTGTGTAGGGCCTTGATGCGTGCCAGTATAATTTGGTACTGAAAAATGCCTCGCTCTTCACCAAAAGGATCCTAAAAACAAAAAAGTAAATTAAAGAAATACGTAATAAGAAATATGTACATTTAAATTTTAGAAAACACTAAACAGAATGGGGAGACTAGGCGGGAAAGGGACAATGTGGGCGGGAAAGGGACTTTCTATTTTGTTCTTTCTATACGGTGCCTAAATCTCTGTCACAGACACTCTTTACTGTGACAATACACAGCGTCTGGCTTACCTGCATGTAGTGACCATTAAGATGCATTTTACGTCGAATAGACTGCTCGTAATAGTCGTAAAACTCCAAGAATGTTTTCTCCATAACCTCCATTAGTGTTTCTGGAATGGCAAGCATAGTCTCATTTTCCAGCATTCCACAGACGGCAACCCTCAGGGTCTCGTGATGTATTATGTCATTATACCGACTAGCATCACCGGAGCATCGTTCCTACAAGCAAGCAAGTATTTACCATTTAAAAATCAACATAAGGAACCTGGCAACTGCTAACACTATTTTTATTATGTTTACTGAGAGTTGGAACTTCATAGAAGAGTTGAAACTGCTGTTCACACACACACACACACACACACACACACACACACACACACACACACACACACACACACGAGAATACAGTGAGATAGGTTTCCTCTGCAACAAGAAGGAAATTGTCTCTGTATACACTTTATTCAGTGTGAGTGTGTGTGTGTGTGTGTGTGTGTGTGTGTGTGTGTGTGTGTGTGTAAAAACTGAATTTTTCTGAATACAAGAATTAAAATAACAAGTAACTCCACTCATTCTATCAATCTGCTAAATAAGATCAAGCATGCCTCTATGAGAGTACAGACATCAATAGCAATTATTATGTGTCTACTCTTGCCCATCTCTCTGCTTTTTCCTACATGCAGATAGAATTCTAAGTTGTGAGTATCAGAAATGAAACTACCTGAAAAAGTAGTTTTTTAATTGAAAATTACATAATTATATCGGCCTCATAATGAAAAATTTTGAAGCACTTTGGAAAAATAAGTCCTATGAAACATTCTTGCCGCTTTCACAGATCTTGCCTGGAATCTGGTTTGCACAATCCTTACACCTACTCCGAGGTCATTTTGATATTTCTATAGCTGGAATCAATTTAGGAAAACATCTTCCACTGAGTCTGTATCCAAGTGAATTATTTTGAGTGGAAGTTTATTCAACCAGACCTTCTGTGTTCAAAGCCACTGCCAATTCAGTAACAAATTCCACAAGCTTTCCGCTAGTAGGCCATATAAAAATACAGATTTACAATCATCATGAAAATGTACAGGGGGAAAAAAGAAAGAAAAAGCTTTCTTCCATGACATTTTCTCTCTCTAAAGGTAGCAGTCCATTCACTGGTCGCTGTAGTCTACACAAATCTTGTTTTTATTACACTGAAGAGGCAAAGAAATGTACACGTGCCTAATATTCTGTAGGGCTCCCACGAGCACACAGAAGCACTGTAACACGACGTGGCACGGACTCAACCAATGTCTGAAGTAGTGCTGGAGGCAAATGACACCATGAATCCTGCAGGGCTGTCCATAGCTCTCTAAGAGTACAAGGGGGTGAAGATCTCTTCTGAACACCATGTTGCAAGGCATCCCACATACGCACAATAATGTTCATGTCTGGTGGAGGTGTATAAACTCAGAAGAGATTTTCTGGAGCCACTCTGTAGCAATTCTGGACATGTGGGGTGTCGCATTGTCCTGCTGGAATTGTCCAAGTATGTCAGAATGCACAATGGACACAAATGGATGCAGGTGATCAGTCAGGATGCTTACGCACGTGTAAACTGTCAGAGTCATATCTAGACGTACTAGGGGTCCCATATCACTTCAACTGCACACACCCCACCCCATTACAGAGCCTCCACCAGTTTGAACAGTCCCCTGCTGACATGCAGGGCTCCACGGATTCATGAGGTTGTCTCCATACAGGTACACATCCATCCACTCAATACAATTTGAAACGAGATTCGTCCGACAAGGCAACATGTTCCGCCGTCAAAAGAAACATATTCCTAGGGCTTTCCGTTTCACAAACAGCAAGTGGACTTAATGAGAAAAGAGGCTCCATCTTCTGGGAATAAATCATCACATTACACAATCACAAGTAATACGGTAATGGAAAGTCCTTGGTGGAATGCAAATAATTTGAAGAGGAACAGTACAAATAACTGACAATTTGTTAGGGTTACAAACACAACTGGAAAATTTGTTAGCTTTTGGATGACTCCTTTTCAGGAGCTAGACAAAACACACACACACACACACACACACACACACACACACACACACACACACACACACACAAGAGAGAGAGAGAGAGAGAGAGAGAGAGAGAGAGAGACAGAGAGAGAGAGAGAGAGAGATGCACACACCTGTACAGCTACCCAGTGCCACCAAACTGTATTGTGCCAGTACAATGACTAACCTGAAAGCTAGGGAAGTTCTTTGTCTTATTTATGTGCCTACAGATGAGCCATCGCCTCAGCTCTGCAGTGAGCAATCGCAACAATGCTATGCAACAACTTCGTGTTTCCCTCCTTTCGTCCCCACTTTGAGCTGTCTAGTGATCTTACTTAACTGATACCGAGTCACGCTAAAGGGTGAATAAAGAACTCTGGGCGTGAAGAAGTCGGCACAGATAAGTTATGTCATTTCAGATATTAAAAACTATTCTCTATTCACTGCTTATCAACCACCCATATACAAACTGACAGAAAAAAATCACAGCACCAAAAAATAATGAAGAGTAAGAAAATTTTGGGAATACATTTATCTAGGTAACATCTTGAAGTGATTACAATTACAAGATCACAGGTCAACATAAGCCTAAGATAAGCAGTTGCAAATGCGACATGCCACTACATTAATGACCGCTGTAACTGTCAAATGCAATCATCCACAGGTCCAGCGTACAGGTGCCGGATTTCAGTTTGTCAGACAGTGTTCCAAGCCTGTTGCACTCGGTCAGTCGATACGGGGAAGGTTAATGCTGACCGGGGATGACAGTGAAGTCTTCGTCCGACAGTGTCCCGTATGTGCTCCACTGGAGACAGATCTGGCAATCTAAGATCGAGGCAAACGGTCGACACACAGTAGAGCGTGCTGGGTCACAACAGTAGTATAAGGGTGAGCATTATCCTGGCACTTAACCCCCCTGGAATGTTGTTCACAAATGACAGCACGAAAGGTCAAATCGGCAGACCGGTGTACGAGTCTGCAGTCAGGGAGCATGGGACACCCATGAGAGTACTCCTGCTGTCATACCAAATTGCACCCTAGACCTTAATTCCTGGTTTAGGTCTCGTGTGTCTAGCATGCAGACAGGTCGGTTGGAAGTCTTCAACTGGTCTCTTTCGAACAGACACGCAGACATCACTGGCACCGAAGCAGAACCGGGTTTCATCAGAAAATGTGACATATCTCCTCCGTGCCCTCCGACGAGCTCTCGTTCGACACCGCTCGAGTTGCAGACGATAGTGGTTCGGGGTCAGTGGTCTCCACACTGTGGGGTTCTGGCTCGAAGCTGTCTTTGAAGTAACTGACTTTCAACAGCCTGTCGTGTCACTGTGGAGCCAAATGCTGCCGTGTAGCCGTCTGAAGCCTGTCTTCTCGGTGCGACACCTTTCGCGACAGCTGCAAAAGCAATCATGTAGAGCGGCTCCATTCCCGCCATATTTTTCTGCAATATCACAGAAGGAACATCCAGCTGCTTGTGGCCCTACTACACGATCTTGTTCAAACTTAAATAATGTGAACTCACCACGCTCAACCTCAATAGTAACTTACTCGTAACAGTTATGACATGTATTTAAAGCAAACCTGATTTGCATCCTCTTACGGAACTGGAGCAAAATTGGAATAGACGTTATCTTCCAGATGTAGACACACGGCTACCAACTTTAGTTTATGATGCACAGCTCCTTTTTGTGTCTATTTTCTCTCCCCCTCCCCCATTAGTGTATATATGACTCTTGTTCCCTCCAAGTAAGTCCCTTTTTTCCATGCTAATGTTAGTGATGGTAACAGCCAAATGAAAACAATCAATTCAGTCCATTTTACCTTTAATTATTGGTTGGGCTGTTTATTCATTCTTCTGAGTGAAACCAGCCTTTGAGTGCAGCTGAATGAGAAACAGTCCACAGAGTTCGGCACATTCTGTTCAAGCAGAAGCATTTGATCATTTTACCGTTCTTAAATAATCGTTGTCGATTGCACTCGAGTTATCGTTCGTTGTCACTATTATTGCCGTACCGATATTTGCCTATTGTTGAGTGTCAATAAGTAGCTTTTAGTTCAGTTTGTGATCTGTGTTTATGAATAAGAACTCACTCAAGAGTGAACTCCGTGTCTGGTTCAAAAAGCTGAAATACTAAGTGGCGTGATCCTCAAAACAAATTCTGTATGATGTAACATATCGGAAAACATGATTGATATTCTGAAATTATATTAAACAAATTCAAAGAACATTAAAGAAGACAAATATTTCTCACAAAAAATATCCCAACAATTGACAGTTTATGCTTAAAAATCAAGCAATTAAATCACTAAACAACAACAAAAATTATCAAATAATTGAGAATCCTGGCTGGAATAAATATTCTCATTTGAAAAATATATTTGTTATTCAGCACACATTGAATTAAGATATGTTACTGGTCTCTAGAAGAGCTGACGACCCTACTCATGGTTAACTGATAACCAAGAAGGCTAGACAGGTATGTAAATGAAATCACTCAAACCCAGAGGTTGTGTGAATACATTCATAAAACTGAGATGGCCATAGAATCTAGCTTCTTTCGACTGGACAAAAAAAGAGAGAACTATAAACTGGCCAATCAGCTGTTAAAACACATTTGTCGTCTCATCACTAGCTAATGTGCCCATCAATACAGGAAGATTTCTATCACACACAAGAAATAAATTAGGATTTGTAGCAGCTCCTGCTAAATCAGTCTAAGGTAAAGGTAGAACACATTGAATTAACAGTAGGTCTCCTACATATTGTAAGTCAGACACATACCCGCTCAAATCCTGGTTCATTGTGGTACGGCTTCTCATTGAGTAGGCTCTGAATCGATATCAAGACGGATGCCAAACTCTGGGCTGGACTCCAGCAGGGGCCAGTCCATGTCCTGGAAATAAAGTGAGAGTCACAACATTTGTTTATTCTGTTTTTCCAGCATGCCGAGGCTGGAACAGATCCGCAACTCTTTTTGTGATTACGATAACCATCGTGTAAACCATATTATGTTGTACAGAAAGAACATTTATTTACTGGTTTCAGACTGCTGGTCTGTTATTAAAACAGCCATAAATGTCACTCTTGCATTACACCAGTCATACAAGTGGAAAATTCGTCACAGTAGTAGACGACGCAGCCTCCACGTGTACTCATCACCAGCTTTCGAAGCGAAAACTTGACAATTTTCGACTAGCTTGACTGGTGTAACCCGAGGCATACATTTGTGATTGATTTGATAATGAGCTTGCAGTGCAAAACTGGTTATCAATAAATAAATATTCTTCCTGTGTGACTTAAAACAGTTTTCATAACAGTTATTGTAATTAGTTCATTTGATCACTCATTTTCTATAGAACCCATCAAGAAAGAGAATCTTCAGAGACGTGGAGCATGTCGAGGTACAAATTAACAATGAACTGTGACCATACAGATTAATGCTATTCACACTTCTGGATCTAAATTTAATTAATTAAATTAGAAGGAAATCTGCTACTTTGCACTGCCTATAATGAAGGGCTGTCTCAATCTCACAATCGATGATGCAAGACTCTTCTTGTTAGCCATGTGAGAAGCTTGAGCTTGATTGTGAAACTAACAGCTGAGTGGAGACCAGACAATGTGAGTCCCCCTCTAAACTGAGCAGATTCATCCAGCTTACAGCTACATCAGTCTGCACTACTCTGAGTACAGCTTCATACACAAGGTGAGCTAGTTCTTGGAGCCAGTAATTCAATCTTAACTAAACAAATTCTTGACTGAATCCAATAACGGAAATCACGTCGCAGAGAAGAGGGCATTGTTGAAGTGCAACTGCACCTGGAGAAATGTCCACAGTCCAAACCTGCCGCGGTCTGTAGGAAAAATCGAGACACCGAGGAGTTAATGACATCAGTTGCAAATGGGCATCGATTTAAATCGACGGGGACGTTTACAATTTGTGCCGGGTCCTCTGCTTTCGAGGCAGATGTGCTGACTACTCTGCCATGCAGACACAGTAGCCACCACAATTGCACACACTACCCGAGCACAGTGTCTCCCGCCACACCAAAATTCTCAACTTATACACAAACTACTGATTTAGTGCCCTCAGCCATTATCCTCATTACTCGTAGAATTTCACAGATTCGTGTAAGAGTTCGAGTGTGGTGTGCATCCACATTGAAGCAATCATTGGCCACCCTTGCCAAAATTATATATGCAATGTCTGTTCTTTAGTAAACTTCAAAAAGAACAGAGACCACATGTATAAACGTAAAATTGTCAACAAATAGGAAACCGAACAAAAATCATCTGTCCCCCATGTCAGCACGAGAAATTCGTTGGCAGGTTTGTGTGTGGAAACACTGTCACAAATATCTCCATACCTGTGTCATAAATGGGTTATTATATACCAAATAAATCCAAAATATAATGATGTAAGGGAATTGATTTGTCCTGAGAAATTAGAAACAACACAGCAATGCAGCTTTTGAGGTACAGCACACCAGAATGTAACACATCACTTTACAAAAGAGATACTTTCTAGATGCCTCCTTGCTGACAGGTGATGTTCATCATCTGCAGATTTCATTAGATAATTAATGAAATGCAAATATGCCTATCATGAGAGAATTCATTTGAGACTGACAGTCATTTCCTGCCACACACATATTGTTGGGTCAGTGGTTGCTCCAAGGTGGTGCATCCCCTCTTGGGAACATGCAGTGCTCCAGAGAATTCTGGGAGATGTGACAAGGAATGGTGATGACACCATGAGGACAGTCAGGAATTCTCTCTCTCTCTCTCTCTCTCTCTCTCTCTCTCTCTCTGTCTGTCTGTCTGTCTGTCTGTCTGTCTGTCTCTGTGTGTGTGTGTGTGTGTGTGTGTGTGTGTGTGTGTGTGTGTTTGTTTTCTACTTTTCATCCCTTTTGGCTGAAAGCTTATATGTACAGCAGTCTTTTCATTGTGCCTGTCGGTGACACTCTGTATGTACTGTAACATTAATAACTCCCAGACACAGCCATTTTTTGTCCTGTGTGATGCACAGTTCCTGTTTGTGAAGGGTGTGCATAGCCATTGCAATGTGGATGAATTCAGAGAAGCACTGTCTGAGAAAAACTGCACAAACATTGAGTCCAATCATGATAAGATTCTGAAGTGGTGTAAAATTGGCAATTTACTTTAATGTTCTGAAATGTAAAATAGTGGACTTCACAAAATGAAAAATGTAGTATCCTCATCATCAACACTCCATTGAAAGTTTGTAACTGTCGCACAATCCTCTTAACAGACTTTGTCCATTTTTCCCAGTCTCCTGCATTTAGAAGTATCTTCTCCTTTATCTGGTCCATTCATCATCTCGATGGTCTTCCCTGCAAACTTTTCCCTTTGGTTGGTTGGTTGGTTTGGGGAAGGAGACCAGACAGCGTGGTCATCGGTCTCATCGGATTAGGGAAGGATTGGGAAGGAAGTCGGCCGTGCCCTTTCAGAGGAACCATCCCGGCATTTGCCTGGAGTGATTTAGGGAAATCACGGAAAACCTAAATCAGGATGGCCGGACGCGGGATTGAACCGTCGTCCTCCCGAATGTGAGTCCAGTGTCTAACCACTGCGCCACCCCGCTCGGTTTTTTCCCTTTGACTTTGCCTTGGATGATCATCTTTTTTCAAGTTATCTTCTTGTCAAATTATGTGACCAAAGAACTGCACGATTCACTGGAAACAGACACAGAATAACCTCTTCTCCACTACGAGTTCTTGAAGGATTGATTTGTTGGCCCATTTGTCTATCCACAATATTCTCAGCAACCTCTTGTATGTCTTAAAAGTATCAATTCTTTTGTGATCCCTTCAGCTGCTATCCATGTTTCAGCACCATAAAGGAAAACTGGAAACACCAGACATTTCAACACACTCAATTTAGTATGTCTGGTTAGAGCTCTGTGTTTCCAAATCACTGTCAGCTTGTGATCTAGTGGCTAGCACCGACACCTCTGGATCATGGGGTTCTGGGTTCGATTCCCAGCAACCAAGTTTTATCCACGAACAACTTATTTTAGTATGTTCTCCACTGATTAGCAGCTAGTCTATGTTGGTTAGAGATGTGCTATCTTCGTCTCTGGTCTCATTCCAATCCCAGAGTTTCTAGATTCTCTCACACGTTTCACCGAAGTATGTATTTTTGTCTCTTTTGCAGCTCCTCTGTATTAACACCAATAACTTGTAGTACAGCTGAGTTCCCTGTAATCCTTCCTCTCATGCTCTGTACTTTTCTGTCTTCAATGATTTATATGGTTCCATTAATAAACCACTTATTTTTATTCCTCACTTTTTTGCTATACTTGACTACTTCCTCAGCTGTATTAACTAATGTCTCCTTCAGAAAATTCCATTTCTCAGCATATGTCATGTTATTTGACTGATCGGTTGAAAGTATTTTTTGTACTCTATTCCTAAAAATTTCAGTATTAGCCTTTTGCTTACTTTTCTTGCTTTTGGAGGTGCCCCTTTACATTTTGACGATCTTCATCTTAAGCCAATCAAGGAGTAGCCCATCTGATTACAGTATGTTCCACCTGGCGAGGTATTGGAAGCACTTGTCTACAACAATCTTATTTTCCTGAAAGAACTGATCATTTCTTTTACCTAAATCATGACAGCGAAGTATTTCATCTGACAACCCCCGTTCGCTACCTTAGCATTAAAATCTCTTTGCACTATGGTAACTTCCTTTCCAGGTGCTTACTCTAGGCAGATGGAAAGGGACTTGTGAAATACTGCTAACTCTACATCATCATCAAGGTATAGTGTTGTATTTCACCAGGCTACAACTCTCATAACTGCGGCATTCCATCCTTTGTGTACTAATAAGACACCACCAATGATGGAATTATCTGATTTACCAGAAAAAATACTGTTATTGACATTAACTGTTTTGAATGTCCCCAGTGCCTTTCCAGTAAGTCTCTGCTAATCCTAATACCCTTATTTTAGTTCACTGTTATTTCCTTTCCACAATCTATAACTTTCCAATTTGGCAAAATCATTGTACGTTCCAAATCACAAATCTGTGTGTTTTCCTTTGGGTGTTCACTGTTTTTCTTCAAGCTGTCCACCCAGAGATCCGACTGGCAGGCTCTTGAACAGCAGGCAAATTCGTGATGGGTTTTCTTGAGAACAAAACATGGGGTGGTTTCCTGCTGCCTTCCACAGTGATTTGGAAATATAGAGAAAAATATAAAGGACTATGTAGAATTGGTTAGAATCAGTGGTAAGGTCATGGTTCATCCCGGATAAGGAGGTAGGACAAACGAAGAGCTCTCGTAAGCAGGGTCACTAAAGTGCTGAAACAGAATTTTCTTTCACTGAGATTATTACATAGTTCCTGCCCACTATCCTACGACTACAAATCAATGAGTCAAAATTGGAATCAATCAAATTGTACAACTACACAGGTTTAACAATTTGTACGGATATAAGATTGAATGGTCACCATAGCCTCAGTCACAGGCAAAGCTGACGGCTGACCAGTTCATTGGTAGAATACCAGAGAAATGAAACCAGTATACAGTAGAGATTGCTTACAAAAAACTAGTATAACCAGGGCCACTTTGAGGCACAAGTTGCACTTGGCACACCAAGCTGAGAAGGGGACCTGGGACACGACAGCTGTAAGATTTCTATACATGACCTATCACAATTAGTAGAGTCCGCTCAGGGTGAAATTGGTGCCCAATTGCAAGATTTGTATGCAGTGCATTTCATAATTAGTAACGAAAACTGACAAAGATGAAACTGTACAAGAGAAAAGGGCAGAAGGGGAGGACACCAAATGATGTTACTTGTGTGGAAAAATGTTCTTGAACTGGCTCTATGTATAAACCATCCTAGAATATTGCTCAAGTGTGTGTCAATGTACAACACAGGTCTGGAAGACTCTTGAAGGTGGACACAAACTGTTACAAACATGCCTAATCACAGAAGTTCAAGAACCAGTTCCAAATAATGACTTTACAAATGTACTACCGACCACTTTGTATTACTCGTGTAAGGGTTGCACGGACAAGACCAGACTAATTGTGACACACGACGAAGTGTTTAAACAACCTTTCTTCCCACACTTCATATATAAATGAAACGGTATGAAGCTGTAACAACTGGTAAAATAGGAAGTACATGCTGCCATGTATTTCACAGTGGTTTGGAGAATATGGATGTAGGTAAGAAGATAACCTCCCCAAAACACTACAACTAAGTGAATGCTCAGCTATTCATAAAATGTTCTCATATAACTGTCTCACAATGCTATTTCACATCAAATCGAGCCTGTGCATGATCACATTTCCCATAACCGTCCTAATACAGGGAATTCTTCATCTCCATGACAACACACACATACTTTAAGGTTCATACCATTTACGTAATAATATGTCCTTGTCAAAAGTCCCAGGACGGCTCTTTTTTTAAAAAAAATAGAAAGCTGCACTTAACCAAGTAAAGATTGTAGCACCTATCGAAGTAGTCCCTTTGGCTATCCGTACACAGTTGCCAATGTTTCTGGAGCTCTCGGAAGAAAGGAGGGAAATTTTCAACTACGATACTTGTAAGCTAATTTGTCACTGCCAACTGGATAACTGCAACATCTTGATGAAGCTTTCCTTTCAGTCACCTAAACAAGAAAAAAATCAAGTGGCAAGGGTCAACTGAATATGGCAGATGTGGGATGGCAATAACAGAATGCCTGCCCAGATACTCCTAAACAGATAAAGCAGCATGGGGTCTTGTACTGTCATACAGTTAAGAGCCTGTCCTAAGAATCAGGGCAACGATGTCTAACTCCATTGCAAATGTTTCAAGACTTCAACTTAAAGAGAATGGTTCACTATTTGACCTTGAGGAACATACTTATGGTGAACTAATCCTTTACTATCAACACTGTGCTCCAAGATTGTCATTCGACTGTTCGCGACTGGTGATCCAGGACTCTGCCATTTGGCACTTCTGACACTTCGTGTGAGGGCCATACTGCTGGTAGCACCAACTACAATCTTTGACAGAAATGTCTGTTCACACTCGACTCTACCTAATAGTTCAGCACAAATTCTTCGTCTTTCATCTTTCTGTTTGTCACTTAATGACAGAAATTACTACACTCCTGGAAATTGAAATAAGAACACCGTGAATTCATTGTCCCAGGAAGGGGAAACTTTATTGACACATTCCTGGGGTCAGATACATCACATGATCACACTGACAGAACCACAGGCACATAGACACAGGCAACAGAGCATGCACAATGTCGGCACTAGTACAGTGTATATCCACCTTTCGCAGCAATGCAGGCTGCTATTCTCCCATGGAGACGATCGTAGAGATGCTGGATGTGGTCCTGTGGAACGGCTTGCCATGCCATTTCCACCTGGCACCTCAGTTGGACCAGCGTTCGTGCTGGATGTGCAGACCGCGTGAGACGACGCTTCATCCAGTCCCAAACATGCTCAATGGGGGACAGATCCGGAGATCCTGCTGGCCAGGGTAGTTGACTTACACCTTCTAGAGCACGTTGGGTGGCACGGGACACATGCGGACGTGCATTGTCCTGTTGGTACAGCAAGTTCACTTGCCGGTCTCGGAATGGTAGAACGATGGGTTCGATGACGTTTTGGATGTACCGTGCACTATTCAGTGTCCCCTCGACGATCACCAGTGGTGTACGGCCAGTGTAGGAGATCACTCCCCATACCATGATGCCGGGTGTTGGCCCTGTGTGCCTCGGTCGTATGCAGTCCTGATTGTGGCGCTCACCTGCACGGCGCCAAACACTCATACGACCATCATTGGCACCAAGGCAGAAGCGACTCTCATCGCTCAAGACGACACATCTCTATTCGTCCCTCCATTCACGCCTGTCGCGACACCACTGGAGGCGGGCTGCACGATGTTGGGGCGTGAGCGGAAGACGGCCTAACGGTGTGCGGGACCGTAGCCCAGCTTCATGGAGACGGTTGCGAATGGTCCTCGCCGATACCCCAGGAGCAACAGTGTCCCTAATTTGCTGGGAAGTGGCGGTGCGGTCCCCTACGACACTGCGTAGGATCCTACGGTCTTGGCGTGCATCCGTGCGTCGCTGCGGTCCAGTCCCAGGTTGACGGGCATGTGCACCTTCCGCCGACCACTGGCGACAACATCGATGTACTGTGGAGACCTCACGCCCCACGTGTTGAGCAATTCGGCGGTACGTCCACCCGGCCTCCCGCATGCCCACTATACGCCCTCGCTCAAAGTCCGTCAACTGCACATACGGTTCACGACCACGCTGTCGCGGCATGCTACCAGTGTTAAAGACTGCGATGGAGCTCCGTATGCCACGGCAAACTGGCTGACACTGACGGCGGCGGTGCACAAATGCCGCGCAGCTAGCGCCATTCGACAGCCAACACCGCGGTTCCTGGTGTGTCCGCTGTGCCGTGCGTGTGATCATTGCTTGCACGGCCCTCTCGCAGTGTCCGGAGCAAGTATGGTGGGTCTGACACACCGGTGTCAATGTGTTCTTTTTTCCATTTCCAGGAGTGTATTAAAATTAAGTTGTTCTGATATTGCACGCAGACTCACATGACATTCTTCTTCCAATAACTGCCTTACACACTCCACATTTGCATCGGTATGTGCTGTAGACAGGCAACCAGCTCTGGGATCGTCATGCACGGAATATCTCCCTTCACGAAATCTTTCGTGCCACTTGAAAACATGACTGCTTGAAATTACCTTGTCTGCTTTCACTTGCTTAATCATTGTCCACATCTCACAAGAGGTTTTCCCGAGCTTAACACAGAACTAAATGTTTACTCTCTGCTCACATTCAGCATGCACTTTTGTCATCTTAACTAATGCACCGAGAATCCAAACATGCATGGCTAAGCACAACCATGCCAACTAGTGAGTTTGTGCAGAAACGTGGTTGATACCATTTCAAGGACACACATGTACAAGGTAACATGCAAACCTCATTTGTTCCTGTTTTGTATTGCAAACTCAGAAATTAAAAAACACCTATCCTGGAACTTTTCTGACAAAGGGAGAACATTTATTCTAGGGGGATCATATATACCCAGCATATCCATGGGATATCCATTAGTGCATACTGCAGCTGTTGACAGTAATTTCATTGTACAAGGCGCAAGAACTGTTAACGCATCTGGTTGTAACCACTTCCTACCACACACTCACTACTTTATAACTAACTGCTGCCTTCAACAATTTCATTCATATTATAGTTAATGTAATATTCTTGGCAGGATTCAGAAATTATATACAAGTATATATTTTAACATAATTCTAATTTATTGTTCCATCTAAGTTGCACACTTTTTTAATTTGATTACATGCTTTGATCACTCTGGATCATTTTCAGATCCAAACGAAGATGATCCAGAGTCACCAAAACATGTAATTGAATTAAAAATGCCGCATCTAATATGAAACAATAAATATCTGATTACATTCATGTTACCTGGGGGTGCACATCATTGATTTGAGCAGTGATACGATATTGCTTAAGACTGCATGCACATTGGTATGAATTGTTGCTTGAAGCCATTACCCACTACAGGCAAGGGCCCATGTTTGAGTCCCAGCACAGAAGATGGTATGTAATACCCTGTGCTTCCATCCTAACCCCCCCCCCCCCCCTTTCTTGCACTATCTGAAACAGCGCAACGGACTATCTTAGTTGGAGATGTGGCGGCGGACATTAGTGCACTGTCAAGAATGTTTACCAGCCAGCAGAAAGTATCCGTCAGTTACAAGCACTCAGCCTAAAAGTGGGGACGTGTAGTGGGTGTTTGTCAGATTCCAGCTGGATAAAAAAATGGAACAAATAGAGAAGCAACATTGAATCAAATTTTGACAAAAGCTGGGTGGTAGCAAAGAGGAAACCATTTGCAAGATTCAACAGGGTTTCAGGAACAATTCCACGACCAACATGTCGATAAAAGGAGTGTTACAACTGCTTTAAAGATGGCATCACATGAGTGGAGGACAAACAGATCCTCGACAAGTTGCAATGATAATGTAATCAAGGAAGTACAGACTTTGCTGATGTAAGACTATTTTATTACAGTAAGAGAACTTGCAAACGAGATACAGGTAAGTATAAGGTCACTTTCTTCAATTTTGTCTGACTATTTGTGTACAAGCAGTGTGTCCACAAAATTTTATCAAAAGAAATTTTCACTCTATAGTGGAGTGTGCACTGATATGAAACTTCCTGGTAGATTAAAACTGTGTGCCGGACCAAGGCTCGAACTCGGGACCTTTGCCTTTCGCGGGCAAGTGCTCTACCAACTGAGCTACCCAAGCATGACTCACGCCCCATCCTCACAGCTCTAATTCCGCCAGTACCTCGTCTCCTACCTCCCAAACTTCAAAGGTCCCGAGTTCGAGTCTCGGTCCGGCACGCAGTTTTAATCTGCCGGGAAGTTTCAGAGTAGCAGAAGCTACACCATCTGGAAATCATACGGGACATTCCGGACAATGCAAACAATAGCCCTTAAATGCAACCGCAGTCAGCACACTTAACTTTGTGACCGGGTCTATCTTGTCCACGTGTGGGTGCAACTCATTTTCTTCGTTGCCGAAATTATGTCCTCGGATTCTCTACTGTACTCTAGCCCAGAACTGTTTCAATGTCTCAAAAAATTTCATAGAAGTGTAGCCACAACAAAAGAGCATCTCGGAAATAGTCGCTAGACTGTGGCTATCCCATTCACCACAGCGTCCTATCTCATATTAGCAGTGGTGCACCTATACGTGCAGTAGAGTCTACGAGGAACACAAAGCAGGAGGGAGGTATCAACACAATTGAAGCAGTAATGCATGCTGTGAGGCATGTCCAGGTGGCTCAATCATCAAAATTGCAGCTCCCAAAAAGGCAAGGACCTGGCTTCGAATCCTGGCTCCACGTTTCACAACAATGTACAATGATGAGTGAAATATTTGTTCTGGAAACATTCACCTGTTTTACGTAGAAGTACCACAGAAACACTATGTTCTTACACCTCGTGGAAGGAAATTTTCTCCAGTATTTCCAATGGCACACATTCCTCAACTAGAATTAACATTACACAGATTTAGATAGGAATTTTATCTACTATGCCATTTGACACAAATTTTGCCAACTATGCCAGCTGATACAATATATGTCGAACAAGATGTACGATACTCACCCAAGAATACTGAGGCATATCTTCCCATTCTTGTACAGGTTTGGGTTAAACCTGACAGTGCCTCCTCCAGTCGTCATGAGCTTGACACGTGGTGGTCGTATAGGGTAGTCTGGAGGGCATCGCACGAGGAAGTAGAAGAAGCCACCCTCGTAAGGGGTGTCAAACGAACCCGTGATAAGCGCGTGGATCACAGTGATGTCCTTCTCGTCAGGAACGACAAACAGACCGGGCGGTGGTTCATTGTAGATCGACATCATGTCCCTGAAATATAACCACTGATAGACAGCACACATTTTTGGCAGTTTATCGAGTACTAATTGTAAAGGAAACAACCACAAAAAATGGGAGGCCTGAATGAAATGGGACTTTCTCAAAAAGACGTGATTAAAAATCATTTTCATGTAAATTATGCATCCTTGTCTAGGGTTCCGAATGGAGTTATGCACTCATTTGGAAAGATTGCGCCCTCTTTTAGAGGGGGAAAGGGACCAAACCATGAGGTCATTGGTCCCTCGTTCCTAATGAAACAATGCCACAAGTGTGAGAATAAAATAGACGAGACGTATAACACAAAACGGAAAGAAAGGAAAGACCACAAGAACGAAGGAAAGGCAATGAACACTAAAAGGAACAAAAAGAGGAAAAGAACAACAGAGATGCAAGAAACAGTTAGAAGAGAGTAAAATAAGGAAGCAGATTACAGGGGATGGCCAACTACCAAAACAAAAATGAGAAGCCAGCCACTCTGCAACACATTAAAACCTTAACCCTAAAAGCATTAGGGTGGAGGACACAGAGGGACAAAGGGCAGGCACTAAAACTCACATCGAATGATAAAACCCACTCTCACAGATGAAACTTAAAACCAAATCAGCCGATGAGGCATTATCTGCTTAAATCAATCATAAGAAGATGAAGTCTCAGGGCAGCCTAAGAAGGACATAGCAGAAGAATATGGGCCACTGTCCACTGGGCGCTGCACCGACACTGAGATGGGTTTTCACGGCACAGGAGGTACCCGTGGGTCGCCCATGCATGGCCAATGTGGGGCCTGCAGAGAGCCACAGAGTCCCTGCGAGACATCCTCATCGAGGACTTCCACACATTCTTGGTCCCCTTAATGGCTCGCAATTTGTTGTGCGTACTGAGATTCTGCCATTCCGTCTCCCAAAGCTGAAAAACCTTGCGGCGTAATAACGAACGCAGGTCAGTTGTGGGGATGCCCATTTCCAGAAGTGGTTTCCGTGTAGCGTGTTTGGCCAGCCTGTCAGCAAGTTCATTTCCTGGGATTCTGACGTGACCAGGGGTCCAGACGAACACCACTGAATGACTGGACTGTTCCAGGGCATAGATGGACTCCTGAATGGACGCTACCAAAGGGTGACGAGGGTAGCACTGGTCGATAATATTCAGGCTTCTCAAAGAGTCAGTACATAAAAGAAAAGACTCCCCAGGGCATGAACGATGATACTGAAGTGCACGAGAAAAGGCCTCCAGCTCTGCAGTGAATACACTGCACCCATCGAGTGAGGAACGCTGTTCAATATGGCCGCCACGCACGTAGGCAAAGCGAACGCGATCATCAGCCATTGAGCCGTTCGTGTAAATCACTTCGGAGCCACGGAACGTGTCAAGAATCTAGAGGAAGTGACAGCGGAGGGCCACAGGGTGAATGGAGTCCTTAGGGCCACATGAAAGCTCCAGACGAAGCAGCGGACGAGGCGTACGCCATGGAGGTGAATGGACCACAAGTAGAGGTGGTAAAGGGAAGGACTCCAGTTCGGAGAGCAGGGACTGCACACATGGATGGATATGTGCGTGTGTGCGAGTGTATACCTGTCCTTTTTTCCCCCTAAGGTAAGTCTTTCCGCTCCCGGGATTGGAATGACTCCTTACCCTCTCCCTTAAAACCCACTTCCTTTCGTCTTCCCCTCTCCTTCCCTCTTTCCTGATGAGGCAACAGTTTGTTGCGAAAGCTTGAATTTTGTGTGTGTGTTTGTGTTTGTTTGTGTGTCTATCGACCTGCCAGCGCTTTTGTTCGGTAAGTCACCTCATCTTTGTTTTTTTATATATATATCAAATTATACGTCACAAGGGCAATGCAGATAGCAGGTGTAAAGCTCAACAGTTGCTGTAACTCAGCCAGGCAGTGGAAAAAAGTGCCACAATTCCACTGGAGGATGTGGTCATCATGAGACCGGGAAGGCATGGAACATTCAAAGAGGCAGTTTACACCTTAGGGTCACCTGCTGCCACCGACTTTTAGCCTGAGCAGTCTATATACAGTGTCTCTGAGGGTCTGGCGAGATCTAGACCCACAGTAGACTCCAAAATCTCCACCCCATCCTCAGATGCAGAGCTTGTACATAGCGGTGGTGTGGGTGCCACCACAATTTCCTTCGTCTTAGGGGGTCTTCTTTTTGGATTTCTATCACTGCTCCTTGGGCTTCCCTGGCTGGTAGGAGTTCACTGACTCAGTCTTCGGGACAGAGGATGAGCACGAAGCCCTACAACCAGCTGCTTTTGAGCTCTTCAGCCACTGGCAAGTGTTGTCTTTCCCACTAGCAGAAATCTGGGAAGGGAGTGACACAAGGAACCCCTTCCTAGTGAGAGAAACCAAAGAAGACTTACCCTTCTCTGGCTTAGAAGTGGGGACAGATGTCCCCGATGATTGGGGGAGGTGTTGCTCCCAAAGTAGGTGGTGCAGGAGCAACAAGGAGGGAAATGCCCCCCACCATCAAGGGGGCAGGTGTAGTCTTCCGGCTCTGAGAGGTGACTTCGGTTGATGGAGCTGATGGCGCCAGAACTGTTGTAGTGACGATGTCATATGCACATGATGCAGGCGTTCAAATTTTCTCTTAGCCTCAGTGTAGGTCAGTCGGTCCAGGGTCTTTTACTCCACGATTTTCCTTTCTTTCTGGAGAATCCTGTACTCTGGCAAGCAAGGCGAATGGTGCTCTCTGCAGTTGACACAGACAGGAGGCGGGCCACATGGAGTATTGCAATGTGATGGGCGTCCGCAATCTCGGCATGTGACACTGGAAGTACAGCGGGAAGACATATGGCCAAACTTCCAGCACTTAAAGCACGGCATCGGCGGAGGTAGACCATCACCTTGACCTTCTTGGGCAATGTATAACCCTCAAAGGCCATGATAAAGGCACAGGTGGCAACCTGCTTATCCCTCTAACCCCGGTGAACACACTGGGCGAAATGTACACCTCGCCACTCTAAATTGACGTGCAGCTCATCGTCAGACTGCAAAAGGAGGTCCCTGAACCATATTTAAGCTCTTATGGGGTGTGATGGTTACAGAAAAATCCCCCAGCTTGTCACAAGCGAGTAACTCCTGTGACTGGACAGAGGATGCTGTTTTGATCAAGACTGACCCAGATATCATTTTGGACAAGCCCTCCACTCCCCAAACTTGTCCTCTAAATGCTCAACAAAAAATAAGATCCGCAGCCGTCCTTAACCTGAGATTCCTCCCATGGTGTGGCCAGGGAGGGGAACAATTTGGAGTCGTACTTCTGTGCACTGAATTGAGCTTGTGATCAATTGGACACTGCTGGTGTTTCACAACCAGAAAGAGGTGATGGACTACGCTTCATCATGTGTCATCCACCCAAATGCCACCCACCCCGACCACCTGGCAGGATCGCTTAGAGACTGCTGGTGTTTCACAACCAACAAGAGATGATGGACTACGCTTCATCGCGTGTCATCCGCCCTAATGCCACCCGCCCCGACCAGGAGCCCTCCCCAAGGGCACCACCAAGCCGCAGCAAAGGCCACCTGGCAGGATGGCTATTGCCGGGAGTCCTGATGCCCCAGGGGGATGGGCATCTACCCCTTGGCAGTTAACAGCGCAGGCATCAGCAGGTCAGGGGGCTACAACCAACAGGGTACGTGGCAGCCCCACCACAATGGACTGGCTACTGTGCAGGATATCAGGTGCAAAGAAGTCCATAGGCATCGTCGACGCAGAAAGTGACACTGCATAGTGCATGGTGGAAAACGCACCCAGGCAGGTGTCATGCCCAAGAGATGCAGAATGCGTGGGACTGCAACGTGACGACGAGAAAGTGGGCTAAAGATCTCAATGCCCGATGGACACGATGCACCATGTGAGGTGCCCTTCCACTATCGGCCCGCTCTTCGGAAAATTTTGAAGAACGGAGGTCAAACTCTACAGGGGACCATCAGATAAAGCCCAAAATGTGTGAAAATCCTTTTAGTCGCCCCTTATGACAACCAGGAATACCTCGGGCCTATTCTAACCCCCAGACCTGCACGGGGGAAGCAATTTTGAATCCATGCAAATCCAAGAGTTATTAGAAAACATATCCTTAGCCACTGTCTAGCTACAAATTATCTAAATATCTAGGTTCAGGAACCGAAAGTTCTATTAGCTGTATTGCAAGTAGCAGTCTTTGTTACATGCCAGAATGACAAATATTAATGTGCTGTACACTGGATTCAGTAATTAAAGAGGTGGGTAACTATTTTCTTTGAAAAATATCATTGCAATCAAGTAAATATTGAGCTACCTCTAGGAGGAAAACAACTGCTGTATAGTATAACTGAGGTGGCAGCAGGCCTTTTTTTTTTTAAGTAGCTGTTTTCTTTCTAATTGGCTCTATTAATCTTATAGTGGGATAAATTATCACTGTACTTGGAGTCAAAGATGGACCACAAGAAAGCACGATTAGGCCACAGCCACAGAAACCTGTACTGGTCACTGAACTGTGTGGACAGTGGACGCGACTGCTGTGTCGCAAGACCACATGTGTTGATGACCAAGGCAGTCTCCATGAAGTACTACAGCTGACCCGCTGCCAGTTGCAATAGTTGGCCACTGCCTCTGTTCCATATCATTCAGTGTGACATATAAAGTGCAGTCAAATGAAAACAAGACAATGGAAAAACCAAGTAAACTGTTTATCATTTCAAAAGTAATTGCTGTAACTGTCAATACATTTACACCATCAGACAAAATGGTCATTGCCTTCATAGAAAATGTTTGAGGTTGCCTCCGGAACCACAGTTGTACCCAAGGCTTCACCTCTTCGTCCAAAGCATATCAATGGCCACGAAGCTCTTTCTTCCAAGCTCCAAAAATATGGTAATTGCACGTGGAGAGATTGGGAGTCTATAGAAGATGTCTAACAGCTACCCAGCGAAACTCGCGCAGCTTACTCGTGGGTGTGCTCAGATGTTGTTAACGCTGTTTCTACTACACTAGAAACGTTTCAACGGTAAGTCCTCATATGGCAATATCTCTCTACATGTGATTTCATATTTTTGGAGTCGTTAAAAGACATTGCTTGCCATCTACGTCCTTCAGATGAAGAGCTACACACCTGGGTACAATCACGATTCCGTAGGCAGCCTCAAACACTTTTTCGTGAAGAAGTAATTGAGCACTTGTCTCACAATAGGATAAATATATCTAATATTTATGGCAATTACTTTCGAAATAATAAATAGTTTACTTCCTTTTTTGCCATCTGTCTCATTTTCATTTGACTGCCCTATCCAGATACACAGCCACTACCACGAAGTCAGAGAGCACTACCACGAAGTCAGAGAGCACTACCACGAAGTCAGAGAGCACTACCACGAAGTCAGAGAGCACTACCACGAAGTCAGAGAGCACTACCACGAAGTCAGAGAGCAGCAGCATTTAAACACAACCAATTCATCCCGTCACTGTTCAGCCTGCTGCACAATGTGGCTACACCCAGTCCCCATCTAACGCGGCCTCGCCGTCTTCAGCACAACTGTGTCACCACAGCCACTCCCCACCGGACTATGATCCACAGACTTCTGTCCAATGGTCCCTGCCCTGGCAGCCAGCATTCTGGTGCCACCTCTACGAGACTGCTCCCCACCACCCAAGCGCACCTGCCGCTGAACTCCAGCTGACGATTCAGAGTTAGACAGCGCAGCGCCATGATCTACCATAATGACCGTCAACGCCACCAGCCGTTCACAGTGCAGAGGACCTCACGCTGCGGGGCTGCCCTTCCAATTCGGCCCCGTGTACTGACTGTGCCAGCTCAGCGCCACAGCTTCCCGGTTGTGAGTGTTAAATGCTCGCTGTGTCTGCCTTGCCTGTTGCTAAAACATCGGAATATTACAAGAGAAAGTCCAAATGGCACTAGAGATGAGGGGTGCATCAGAATGTCTGTCCAAGCTCAACAAACTAATAAAGAAATAATGACGGAGGTACTGGATCCTGCTGGGTCACAATATTTAAACCCACAGCTCCAGCCTGTTGTCAGCACAGCTCAGCACTACTGTGATGTACAGCCCATGTCAGTTGCCACTGTCCTTACGATTCAGCTACATTTGCCATCTCCAGGGCATAAAGTGGTGACTGCTGTCTGACTGCCTAAGCCCGCGTCCACCGTTACCTGCCCTCGCCCCCACGGTTCTGGCCATACCGTCAGTTACCGACAGCTACCGCTGCTGCTCTCCAGTCTGCAGTCCTGTTTTCATTGCCCAGGCAGACCTGCTAGGTTCACCTGCCTATGTTTGAGTCAGCATAGGTCTGCCCTCAGAAGTCACAGTGGGCCGGGCGTGGCAGCTTCACACCTGTCTCAACTGATAACGTAATGTAATTTTGTAAACATCTCTGTGGCAACGCCTCAGTGTTGTCACAGTTCCACAGATGGCTAGTATCTTATCCTGCAGCCAATAGTGCTTTGCAGTTAAAAGCTAACTCTGAGCTGTCAGGGATCATCTTACACCGCTGCTTCCACCTGGCTTATTGTCGCCTGCTGTCTACTGTGTACCTGCTGCCGATGCTATTATCGATGTTCGTGTATGATTGTTAATAAAAAGTTCTGCCAACATATTAGCATCCTAAATGACCTGCACTTTCACCCACATCCATCTGAGAACCGCTCACCGACACCTTCCCCAAGAGAGGCATTAAAGGCACATTTAAAAGTACATCAAACTATCGGACAAAGTCCTTACATTCATTCACTCACAGCTCTCTCACATATGGCTGCTGTCATCTGCAGGCATCTGAGGCCCAACTGCAGTCAGTAGGCATCTCGGCTGGTGTGGGTAGTGGGAGGAACAGAAGGAACATGGCAAGGTTATGGGAGTTGTGGGGGGAAGATGCTGTATTTTGCCTGTAGGAGTGTACAGGGATGTGGTGCAGAATTTCCATTCTACGAAATTTCTTTACACTTACATAACACACAAGTGTTGTTTGATAAGCCAGGTAAATTTCCATGAAAGAACAGAGCATTTTATTTGCACTTTCGTGGTTGGTAACCTTCATTATGTCAAGGATCATATAAAGAATTTCAATAATGTTCAATGTTGACAGTCATCTGAATTGGCAAGTGTGCAGACTAGAATTGAAAATGGATAAAACCGACTTTCATGTTGCTGTTAAACAGAATTGCATGAAGTTCACACAGACTCTGCACCACACTTAAGACACTTACTTTTAGATTAATGAATTTAAATGTGGTCAGACAAGCACTGAAGACGAAATGCACTCCTGCAGTCCAATTGAAGTCACCACAAAGGAAGCCACTGGAAAAGTCTACGATATGGTAATGCGAGACTGTAAAATAAAAATTCACGAGATTGCTGAGACCGTACATATCTCAACTGAATGAGTCCATAATATCCAGCACTGAGAATTGGCCACCAAAAAGCTGTGTGTGAGGTGGGTGCCGCGATTGCTCACAGTCGATCAAATAATGTCCAGCAATGTTCACTCACAATCTGCATGACTTTTGTGTCTATCTGTGACTGTTGAAACTTGGATTCATGACTACACACACAGTCTAGACAGCAGTCAAAACAATGAACAAAGGCTGGTGAAAGTGCACCAAAGAAGGCGAAGACCATTTTGTCAGCTGGTTAGGTGATGAGCACTGTTTTTTGGAATTACCAAGGAATAATCCTCATAGATAACTTCCAAAAAGGCAGAATCATAATGCTTCATTGTTGGATCATTTGAGACTTACATTATCTGATAAGACCGCAGCTGACATGAAAAAACTGCTGTTTCACCAAGATTGTGTAACACTCCACACATCGGCCATAACAGTGGCGGAGCTTTGAACTGGTTCATTAGCTACCCTATTCATCGAACTTTGCCCTAACTGACTTCTTCCTATTCCCTAACTTAAAATTCTGGCTTGCTGGGAAGAAACTGTCATCAATGAGGAAGGCACAGTTGCAGTCAATGAGTATTTTGCAGTTTGACAGAACTTATTTTTCCGCTGGAATGAAAAAGCTGGACGATCACTGACCCAAGTTATATCCCTCTAAGGAGACTATGTCAACAAGCAAGATGAGTTGTTCAAACATTTTTCCCCCCCTTGCTTTTTTACCACTTATCGAACCACCCTCATATTGTTCAGCTGAGCTTTGAGATGTATTGAATTATTTGTGTGTTGAATGTTTTCAGTCATATATTGCCATGTGGTCTTACATGTGCTGTTAAGCCATTTTGCAAAAGGGATACATTAGCAGTCAATTATTTAAAAAAATGTCAAGGTGGTTTTATATAATCAAAATTATAAACACAGGACAGGGAAATATGGAAGCGTCCGATCCCGCCCATCTGCTTTGACCCATGACGTCACAAATATGGCGGAAACAAAAACAAACACATACACTTTCCACAAGAAGCCTAATGACACTAACAGGACAAGCGCTGGAAATGGGGTGTTTTGGGTGGGGGGCAAACTAAATATAAACAAATTTAGCCGCCTTGCGTAGCTACAACATGTAAGTGAAGACAGCCATGCATGAATACCCACCCACCTCCCCAGGGGTCATAACCCCTGCAACCCATAGAAGATAATGATGCTTCAGTAGCTGATTAGTGTTTTTCGTCTTTTAAAAAAAAAAATCTCATGGGATAGAACGAACAGATCAGAAAGATAAATATAATAAACTAAAACAGAAATTGGAGGAAACAGATAATTAAAACAAGTAATAAGTGTTTTTAAATTTTAAAAAAAATCTCACGAGATAGAACGAACAGATCAGAAAAGTAAATAAAATAAGATAAAACAGAACTGGAGACAGCCACACTCAAACCAAACTCCGCGCCGTCATGACGTCACACACGACAACACCCTTACGTCACGGGTCAAAGCCAACGCACGGGTCAAAGCCGACGCATGGGATCGGACGCTTCTGTCGACCCCAGGACAGAAAATCAGTTCCAGTGGCAAGCATTTTAGATCTCAGAAAGGATTGTCAACTAAGCAGGATATATTTATCTTGACACATGACAAACTAAAATGAATAAATAAGAAGTTATTACCTTTATGAATATCTTATGACTTATTTTCTACACAATCTTCAGATCAATTAACACGTTACAGATCATATAGTAAATATACTTATGTAACATACAAACAAATATAGCAACAATGTGTTAAATTTGGTGAGAATGTAGACAAGATAGTACTACAGAGCAATGTATTACTGCAAATTTTATTGCAAATTCACAATCAAATTATCACAGTCCAACATAACCAAACCACACAACCTAGATTTAAGAGGGCATTGGGAGGACATGTGGCACTATCACACACTAGCCAAGGAATCCTTTTAATTGTGTTTTCATGGTAAGAATAAATATTATAAATAAGAAGATACAGAAAACACACAGTTTCACTTTACTTGCATGACAAATTAATGTGCTTCTCACAAGAGAGAAAATTTGAAGAAAGACTTTATTTTGCATCACTTTTTATCTCGTCTTCTTGCATTGTCAGAAGATGGAAATTTTGTCTTTCGGCAGGCTACACAAGTGTATGAATAATGAACAGAATTTTTGGACCACTACTAAGGCAGTTAATGAAATGTTGGAAACAACAGATGGTTTGAAACAAACAGATAATCAAATGTCTTTAACAGCCAGCACATTCAATTTAGTAAGTCGTTAGAGCTCAACAAACAATATAAATACTATTTGTTACAACCTGGTAGTTGTCTGAAAGTTAGTTGCTCATTTCCGGGTATAACTTAATTACTGCTCGTTTTCCTACACCGTCTATGGAAAACAAATACATTATTTGTGTGTATACCGCTCTCCAAAAATAATAAAAATCGCTTTACAATTGCTTTCCCTCTCAAGCTACAATGAATTAAGTTGCAAAGGGGAGAACTTGAAAGGAGAATTTCATATATGGATTAGGTCACAGAGACTGTATAGTTTTCTAACAATTCCTTCTGAAATTGAACAAGCCGTATGATGGAGCCGACAACCACCAGGTAGTAACAAACAGTCTGTGCAACTCATGTAAGCACGTAAAACGGGTCGCAAATTTTGGTTACAATCTCACATTTCTAGTTGAAAATGTGTTCGATAAAATTCCGAAAACAAACCATTGGTTACACTACAGAATGCTGCAAACATTGCTTCAGATATGATAGCGAATATTCCATGCAAACTTTAAATGTGATATGGTATTGCATCATGGATATTAATCAACGTAACACGTGCTGAATTGTCTGTACAGAAATGTCATTATTGTTATTGAGGTCTAGACGTATCTACGAACCTTTTAATCCTCAGAAGACATTGTGCTGACGGCGTCTCCTTCTGCCAATCTGTATTTGTAATAGGGTCCCAATCCGAACCTAATGAACTGACAGCAGTAACAGCAACAACTTTAATATTTTGTGGCTTTGCCATTTTTCGTTTGTATGGTCACGCAATGACAACAAGGCATAAAAATAACCCCAAATTTGATGAAACTCTGCAGCAATTTTATCGAGATTGCGGCAACTGTCCAAACTTAACGCTGTGCACAGCACAGCAGACTGCAACACAAACAACTTGCGCTCGCCATCACGGCTGTGAAACAGATGACAGGAGGGGCAAATTTCACGTAAACCACCAAAGAAGTTCCGTCAACACCAGCAGGCGCTCAATGCAATCAGATCAGAGAAGTAATAGTGACAAAATGGCTAGTGCGGTAAATAGTGCGAATTCTTTACGCAGAATATTAGTCGGGATAAAAACTTTGGAAAATAGCGACACAGTTAAAATAGCCAGATTTGTAGACTGTCTTGTTAATTATTTCGCTCCAAATAGTTTATCTGTAAATGTCGGCTGCAAACTGGAAGATGATGTGCTGGTATTATATCCCGCAAGTCCGAATTTTGTGCACGTTAAACGAGAAAAATCATTGTCGGACGAAAAACTTTATTCTAGTGGAACAGCGGACTTCGGAAATGTGGTGCTGCAGGTAAAGCAAAAGATAACGGCATTTTATACCAAATCCCTGCACTAAGCAACAAAACAATGTCAAATATTGTTGTAGCATTCCCCGACATGCCCCGTTATGTTATTGGAAGAAACGGAGGAGGCTGCTCTGTCAATCCCGGAGAGCACCCAAAACCGTGGAGTTCATGTTGGAGTGACAGTTGTCCTGGAATCTTCGGATTCACATATTCTTTTGACCCAAAGGTCGGGTCACATGCGGTCATTTCCAGGAGCCTGGGTCCCACCCGGTGGAAATATTGGTAAGCTTTTGCTTTTACAGACGTGTTGAGGGATGAAATACTTTTAAACATATGCAATTCGCGAATGTGTGCATTTTTTTTTTATAAATTGCTTCTAAATGCTTCCGAGACATGTCAGAAGGCTGGGTCAGTTATGTATACAACTTGTGAAAACCTTAAAGCCTCCTAACTCATTTGCGGCCACTTCCCAAATCGATTCAGTATGGAGTAGAAACAGGCAACAGTCAGTGGACACACATCATTTTTTTAAAAAAAAATACCGTACTTAGGTCAAATATGTGGATTTCATTAAATTATAGGAAGAGCTGGCAAATATTGCACATCATATCCTGTGTTAAGATCATAATTAACTTTTGTCAGAGCAAATTCATAATAATCATTCAAGAAAAAATTCGCACGAAAAGTGATGCACGTTAGGTATCTGTATATTAAGGATGACTTCATGTAATAATCATGTTGTTATTCCCTCTCAACACATGTACTACTATCATTTTTTTGGACCTTTGCTTGGAATACACTAACCATATCTGTCTACGCTGCCTAGAAAGAAAGAAAGAAAGGGGGAAGCTCCTTTGTTATGCTTTTGAAGCCAGTAAACTACAAATATGACACTCTTTGATGTACACTGTATACCTAAGCAGTTGAGTGCAAACTTACCGCCCAGCACTCCTATTCGCCCATGTCCCCTTTCCTGGGGCAAAAGATCTTGGACAGTGTGCAACCTATACTTAAAGTCACTTGTATTGTCAGCCTTGGAGAAGAAAATAAAAATGGGTCTTGCTCTATGACTCAATGAAGAAAATCTATATCCTTTGCAACAAATGTAAGTGGCCAGAATGAGTTACAAATAAGTAGGCCTACTCTTTTTTTGAGTCATAATCTTGTGTGTAATAGAGGAACAAATACACTTGCTAAAGGCATATTTGTCACATTTCCCTACCCAGAAGTGTGACATCTGCAATTTTTTACTTTACTCGTGTACTTCTGTGTAGCAACTAATTGTTTCCAGCTGTGATTACATTTTACCTCCCACAGGGGTTGTTGGTCACTACTTCTTGTAAAAGAACAAGAAAGGAAATAGAAGAAATCCACTGAATTACAGACCCATATGACTATGTCAATTTGCAATAGGATTTTGGAACATGTGCTGTATTTGAACATTGTGAATTACCTAGAAGAAAATGATTTATTGACAAATAGCAGTGATTCAGAAAATCTTGTTCTTTTGAGACACAACTAGCTCTCCGTTCTCATGAAGTAATGAGTGCTATTGACAGGGGACATCAAATAGATTCCATATTTGTAGATTTCCAGAAGGCTTTTCATATTGTTCCTCACAAGTGTCTTCAAATCACATTGCATGCCTATGGGCTATCACCTCAGTTGTGGGAGCTCCTGTCAGAAAGGTCACAGTTTGTAGGAAGTGATAGAAAGTCATTGCGTAAAGCAGAAGTAATATCTGGCATTCCCCAAGGAAGTGTTATAGGTCCTCTGCTGTTCCTGATGAACATAAACGACATAGGAGACAATCTGAGCAATCCTCTCAGGTTGTTTGCAGATCATACTGTTATTTACCACCTTGTGAAGTCATCAGATGATCAAATGATGAAAACCAATTGCAAAATGATTTAGACAAGATATCTGTATTTTGCAAAAAATGGCAATTGCCTCTAAGTAACGAATGAAGTCACCCATATGAGTACTAAGAGATATCTGCAAAATTTTGGTTATGTGATATAAATCACACAAATCTAATACTCTCTACACCACGCTTGTCTGCCCGCTTTTGGAGTACTGTGTGCGGTGTGAAATCCGCATCTAATGGGACTGACGGAGGACGTCGAAAAGCTTCAAAGAAGGGCAGCTCACTTTTTATTATCACAAAATAGGCGAGACAGCACCACGGGTACGATACGTGCATTGGGGTGGCAATCCTTAAAACAGAGGCGTTTTTCGTTGCGGCAAGATCTCTTGAAGTTTCAGTTGCCAACTATTCCTCCGACTGCGAAAATACTGTGTTGGCACCCACCAACATTGGGAGAAATGATCATCATGATAAAATCAGAGCTCACTCAGAAAAATTTAACTACTCATTTTTTCCAAGTGCCGTTCAAGAGTGGAACAGTAGAGAAATAGCCTGAAAGTGGTTCGAGGAACCCTCTGCCAGACACTTAATTGTGAATTGCAGAGTAATAATGAAGATGTATTGTAACTGTTTGCAGATGCAGATGGCAGAAGATAATGGAACTCATCCTTTGCTCACAGAGTCTGGAGAGAGTTTGGTTGAAGGTGGGCTGCGTGAGCTGTATGAGGAAACCGGCCTCTGTCTGAACGTCGACCTCTGCCCAGAAAGCGACCAGTCGCCATCAGCTTCGCAGGGACCCTCTGTGCGTGTGTTGTGCCTTTGGGAGTCTGTATTCCCCGCCTTCTTGTCGGCGGGCCCTCCGCGGTATCACCACGCAGTTGTGTACCTTCATGTCGTCGTTTCGAAGAACAAGGATGAGCTTCAGAATGCAATAAAGGTATGCCTCTCGTCTTTCTGGTTTTGCCAACAGTACTTATACAATGCCAACCTGCATGGATTCCAAAAACATCGATTATGTGCAACCCTACTCGCACTTTCCTCTTGTGACATACTGAAAGTTTTGCATCAAGGTAGTCAGGTACATGCAGCATTTGACTCGGTACTACACAAGGTTACTGTCAAAAGTACGATCATATGGGATATCCGGTGAAATTTGTGACTGGATTGAGGATTTTTAGGTACGTAGGACGCAGCATGTAATCTCGGAAGGAGAGTCAGCGTCAGATGACTTCGGATGTGCACCAGGGAAGTGTCTCTGGATCCTTGCTGTTCGTGTTGTATATTAATACCTTGCAGACAATATTAATAGCAACCTCAGGCTTTTTGCAGATGGTGCAGTTATCTACAATGAAGTACTGTCTGATAGAAGCTGCATAAATATTCAGGCACATTTCGATAAGATTTCAAAGTGGCACAAAGATCAGCAACTTGCTCTAAATGTTCAGAAATGTAAAACTGTGCACTTCTTAAAAGGAAAAAATGTGATATCCTGTGACTGTAATATCAGTGAGGCACTGTTGGAATCGGGCAACTCGTAAAAATATCAGGGTGAAATGCTTAGTAGGGATATGAAATAGAATGATCACATAGATTCATTCATGGAAAAGCAGGTAGTACACTTCAGTTTATTGGTATAATACTGGGGAAGTGCAGTCTGTCTACAAGAGAGACTACTTACAAATCACTTGTGTGACTAGTTCCAGAATATTGCTCAAGTGTGTACGACCTGTTCCAGTTAGGAGTAACGGGGGATATTTAACACATACAGAGAAGGTCAGCAAGAAACAAATCTTTGACCAAAGATTTGTTTGATCCATGGGAGAGTGTTACAGAAGTACTGAAGGAACTGAACTGGAAGACTCTTGAAAAGAGATGTAAACTATTCTGAGAAATTCTCCTGACAAAGTTTCAAGAACTGGCTTTTTATGATGACTCTTGACAATATTCTACAACCTTATATATATTGATCACATAGGGATTGCGAGAATAAGATTACTGCACGCACAGCGGCATTCAAACAGACCTTCTTCCTGTGCTCCGTATGTGAATGGAACTGGAAGAAACCCTAACAACTGGTCCAATGGGATGTTCACTCTGCCACACACTTCACAGTGGTTTGCAAAGTACGGATCGGGATGGAGATGTAGAACAGTATTATGTTGAGGGATGAGACGTACAATGCTTAATGCAGAGAAGCAATAAGGCTTGTGGAATTGGCATTATGATACATATAAACTGCTTAAACAAATCTTTATTTGCACTGTGTATGTTGTCATATACAAACAGTAAAAAATAAGAAAGCTAGCATACTTTACTTACTTTCATTCTACAGTGGCAGACTTCAGTCCAAGGCAGAGTAGTGGAAAAATGCAGTCAGTCGAAAAAGGAGATTGCTCGCAAATCATCAATCCTAGATTCTCTCTTAAGTGTGTGTGACTTATACTAGAAAGAGTTACCTGGAGACACAGAGTATAAACAAAGAAAGGCTGCCGAATGGTCACAACTTTGTTTGAGACACGAGAGAGTCTTCAGGAATGCTGAAAAACATGAATTGGCGGACACTTGAAGATTATCCCATAAAAGACACATAGAAAGTTCCGAGGGGGCAATATTAATTGAAGAATCTGAAGATATTCCTCCCTGTAGGTATTGCTCCTGTTGGGATCGTGAAGACAAGAATTAGACTAATTAACTGCGCATAGAAAGCATTTCTTTCTATGCTCTGTGCACAGTTGGTACAAGGAAAAAACCATAACATGTGGTATCGTTCTAAGCACCCTCTGACATACACTTCGCAGTTATTTGTCAGAATATCTCATAAGCCAAGCTTAAGTTGTCCATGTAATACACATTATTTGTGGTGTGAACTCAAGAACACCTTGTAGAGGCCTGTTCAAGGAAGTGAAAATACTAATTCCTGCTTTGTAATAAACACTAGAAAAAATCTTTATTAAGATTGAAAGTCGCTTTGGTCCAGCAAAATGTCCACAGCCTGGCAGCAGCTATAAATTGTCGGGTTACTAATAAAGTTCAGTTAAAGGCACTTATGGCATTTGGGGCTCTACCGCTATGTGCTGCTATTGGCAGTTCGTTTCCGTTGGTTGTAGCCAGTCGGGTGGTATCTGCAGGAGCCATTGAGAATCGCTGAATCTTTAACTTGCTTCAGCAGAATATACAAATTGATTATTTGTGTTTTTTGACGTGAATGGTGTGAGGTTGACGATTATTGATCTGGCTGTTATGGGTTGTAAAATAGGTTCCTAATTTTTGTATGCATTTTGTGTACTATATGTTTTCCGGAATATAACAGTATTCCTTTGGGTATTTTTTTGTATTTCACTGTCACAGTTTGGTTCTGTGATGCTGAAGCCAACACACATGAGTGGAAGAAGACACGTTGTGGTGATGGACTGAGCTGTAGCGTAGTCCAATGATGGTTTCGAAGACTTTGTGAGGTATTTTCTAAATGTCCCAATTTCTGAGGTGGTTGTTATGCAGGAACCTAAGACCACATTTCAAATTTTCTGCGATATTATGTTTTACATGACAACATTCTGCACAATATATTTCCATTTCGCTTTCACGTAATTTTGTACACTCTGCATCATGATGGCATTTATTGAGCATTATTTTCTCACTGGTTGTGCCATTATGCCTAATCATTCACAGTGCAAAGAGTTAGCAACTACATCATTTATTGCAAAAGCCGCTGACACCATAAGTGCAGTTTAACCTAAAATTCAGTTTATGAGGATTCCAAAGAATTTGTCAATGCCCAAATGATTTATATACTTTTAGAAATCTCAAATAACGTGTTTGAAATCTGAACTCTGCGTATCTTCAATGTCAGTAATGTGGTCAGTGTAAAAAGTGGTTTTCTGTTTGGTGGTGTGTGACTGCAATAGACTAAGAACTTTTGCATGCACTTAGTTTATTGTACATTTACATGTTTTGTGACAAATTTGTTATTACCTCCAAATGAAAGCATTAGGAATTGTTCACTATTTCACTTAGGACCTGTGGAAAAAAATTCGTATATCTCTCTTTCTTGTAAATGTGTGTTGTGTGTTCTTGTTTTATGACATGTTCTACATCCTGAATAATCTCCTCATTGTGTATTTATGGTACAAAAAGTATCTAAACTAATCTGTGATTTGTGCAGCCTGCTGCATGTGTTTGCAGGCAGAGTGGAAGTCACTCACCTTTTGGATTACTGCGTCTTAGCTGCCAGCAATTTGCACAGAACAACCACTTATGCCACTTTAATAAAAATGGGGGATGGGAGGCAGTCCTCAGTTGACAGGTACGGCACAAGGAAAATGCAATCGCTCTCCAAAGGAGGTTGCATACAAAACATTCCGGCAGTGCGTACTAGAATATTGCTCGAGGATATGGAACTTGTACCAAATAGCATAACGAGAGCTATTGAACGTACACAAGGAAGGGCAATATGACTGGTGACTGGTCTGTCTGACCCACGGGAATGTGTCACGGAAATGAAGCCCGAACCTGAACTGGCAGACGCTCACACAATAGGCACGGATGGTCCCGCGAAAGCCTATATTTATAGTTTCGAGAAATAGTATTAATTAAAGAATTTAGATGTCTTCATCAACTCCCTTTATGACACGCCAGTGCGGACTGCAAAGATGAGATTGAAGTAATTACTGAAAGAACAGAGGCATTTCATCAGTCCCTATTCCCACTCTCTGTTCCAGAAAGAAACCCTAAAAACTGATAGGCTACAGTGGGAAGGAACATCCACCTTGCAGAGTAATGCTGTAGATGTGGACTTCCAGCAGTTATGTATTCCTTCCTAAAGTCTATCTTGGAAGTACAAATGATCAAAATGCAGCCATTAGCTATGTTTTGAGTGTGACTTTCATTCTCGAAACAATGATAATCTTGGACATGCAAGTTTTCTTGCTTGTAGATAATAGTACAAAATGTCACTGAGAACATGTGACCACCACAGACATCACATTGATTTCCTTAAGACCCATTCTTCTTGCAAAGGAAATACTTGAAAGTTAATATTAAGCTACCATTGGTGTTTAACTATTCTTTCATCCACACATTAAACCCATAAATCCCATAATTAAGCTAGCCTTCAGGATGTTTAACAAGTCATGTTATACATTAACTGCCAGAAGCAGCCACTCTTGGCTGCTGTAAAGTACAGTGTAACACGAGGCACAGTGTAACATTTGGATTTGGGTATAAGTTTTCATGTTGGTAGCCTTGTGTTTAATCTTCTGTCATTGTCATTTGTTATCACTAGTGGCACGTGTAGTTTGGAAGTGATTAAAATTCATCTTTGGTGCCTAGTGAAGGAAAAAAAAAGTGTTTCGAAGTATGTAAAGTAAACTTTTCTAACAATATTATGGAAAGGATAGTTGCTACTCACCATAAGAGATGTTGAGTCACAGAGAGGCACAACAAAAAGACTGTCGGAAAGTGAGCTTTTGGCCAACAAGGCCTTCGTCGGAAATAAACCAACCCCCCCGACACACACACACACACACACACACACACACACACACACAGTCACTGACTCCTGAGGCCAGTCTGCGAGCAGCAGCACATGATGGGGGTAAGGAGGAGACTGTGGCAGGGAGGAGAGGGATAGCAAAGTATGGGTGCGGGATCGTAAAGTGCTGCTTGTGGGAGCACACAGGGCTGAGATGGAGAGAAGGTGGGGCAGCTAGATGCAAACGACTGTGGGTGTGTTGGTTGAATAGGTGGCTGTGTAGTGCTGGAGTGGGAACAGTGAAGGGGCTAGGTGGGTAAGGACAATGACTGACAAAGGCTGGGGCCAGGTGGGTTACGGAAACATAGGATATACTGCAGGGAGAGACGCCATGTTGGGCGGTGTACTCAGCAGCAGGATGGTGGCTGTGTGTGTGTGTGTGTGTGTGTGTGTGTGTGTGTGTGCGTGCGTGCGTGCGCACGGTGTACCTGTTTCTGACAAAGGTCTTGTTGGCCAAAAGCTCACTTTCTGACAGTCTTTCTGTTGCGGCCTATTTGTGACTCAGACTCTCCACCATTTGGTGAGTAGCAACTATCCTTTTCATAACAGTGTTATATTCCACCCTGGATTTTCCGTTGTTTGAAATAAATTTTTATCATAATATAACGTTCTCTCTATCGTGTATAGTCACAAACAAATGCTCTAATTTATGGCCATAATCACACACAAATTTATCATATTGCATTCTGAGAAAGCACCTTTTTTTGAAACTTGTGAAATTATATGACACTTCCCTATGGAGCATAGTTTAGCATTTTAATGTCGGACTGTTAAAATGATGTGAATAGTGCAACCCCTGTTCTTGGAGCCACTGATATGGAGCATAGTTTAGCATTTTAATGTCGGACTGTTAAAATGATGTGAATAGTGCAACCCCTGTTCTTGGAGCCACTGACAATCATGAGGGTCATAGCGAGTCTTAGAAAGAACCGAAGAAGATGCACCATGTTAGAATTTAGTTGGTTGTGATGTTTTTCTAAAGTTGATGAAAGAATAAGCAACCATAAAAATAGAGGGGAATGAGATACATTGAAGTAGATAATGCAGTTAAAAAAGCATTTGAAGATCGTTCAACACAGTGGAAGACGAAACAGGAAAATAAAATGCAATCCAACAGTCTGTCTTCAAAAGAAGCTGACTTTTGTGGAGCCTTGTGATCCTTCAGAGTACTCAGACAATGAAGATGCTAAAGGTTAAAATGAGGGCAAAGTAGATGATGATATGCCAGCCAAGACAATTATGTTTCATAGAGTTCCCAAGCAAGCACCCAGTTCACTATATTGGTAAACTGATCAGGAATAAGGATGGCAATGGAGACATTTCTCTGTAGGAGAGGTAAAAATCATAGTTGATACATGTGCCAGAAAAAAGTGTAGTAGGCCTAATAAAAAAAACAAGGATTCTAAATATTAGTTTCAGCAAATTAATTGTAGTTTGTGTTGAGAAGCATTTGAATAATACAAGCTATACCAAGATGAACATTTCCTCATACCTACTACACTGTTCCCCAGTATGTATTACGTGCTCTGACTCGCATTGTGGCATACTAATAGTTTACTGTTGTATTTAATATTCTCAATAAATACATCAATTTCAAAGTCGGAATGAGTCTGTGAACTTTTGATGATTTGTTAAGGAATCTGAAAAAAAGTCTTACAAATACATTTTTCAAAATTTATGACATAACTTCCCTGTTATACTGTGCTCCAGCTTTCCCTTCTTACAACAAATTATGACTGGCACTAATCCTCTCATTGCTAATTATGGAATTATAGACACAGTGGAAAGAACTACTGCTCTTTCTCTTATACTACTGTATTTGTCTCTTCACATCTAATATTTCAAAGAAAGCATTTTCTTAACACAGACATTTGTCAGGTTTGTTTATATTGAGAAAGTGGAAATCTTTTTATTACTGACATTAGAGTTACTAAGCATAATTTTACAGTCCATAGTCTCAGTACTCTGATAAACTATTGGAGTGGCTGATAAGGTACTCAATTACATTGTTTTCAAATATGTAGGGATTTTCTATTTCCTGCCCGATGTGTATCAGTGATCTGTTAGACTTTTGCCCCAGAGTATAAACTGCATTCCAAACCCTAGATATTAATTTATCAATATTCTTGTGTCATCAGCAAAACTTGCAGTTTTTTGAAGAGTCCTCCAACATCCCAGGGAAATCTATTATGGAGGTGAAGCATGGGAAGTCAGGGGTCAGTGAGTGAGTGAGACACATGTACGGGACAATTGAACTTTGCTCTCCTGTATGTGCGGAAAAGTGGAAACTTAGGTATTCACAAGATCAGATAAAAAAAGCTTTGACCTTGTTTTTCTTCTGTTTATGAATACAGATCCTTATCAGGGAGCTGCACATATCTCGAATTGTTTTTTATCTACATTGATCATTCCGCAGTACTGTGTAAGCTGATTATTTACACGTAGTAAACAGGTATTTATATAAAATGATTGGCACTACTGCAATGAGCTTTTAGAGATGGCCTCTTTTTATAAGGGGCTTGTATATTTCAAGATACTGCTTTGGCGATTGTTAATTAGAGATGTGATCTACCAAAACTACAGTTCATTACATTATTGACTCTAAATGGTAGGATTTCCAGTAGTATTGCTAGGAAAAGAAACAAACGAACGTGTGTGAAGGAAACTGGGAGCCAACAACCGTCGAAAGAAACAGATTGCAGATGTCAGGCAGTTAGCTTGGACCCCGGTCATAACATAACCTCATTCAAACATGAGTCGATTTGTGAGTGCATCATAAAGTTGTTCTTGATTGAAAATGTCAGTTTACGAGCCTGATTCTCATCATTTGCTGGAGGTGTCACTGTTATGTTTCAGTATGAAGAAAACAGCGGCTGAGTCTAATCGAATGCTCTCACGTACATATGGTAAGGACACTATTAGTGAAAGACCGTCTCGTGAGTGGTTTCAATGCTTCAAGAATGGTGATTTTAACATCTTGGACCGGCATAGTGGTGGAAGAGAGAATGTTTTCGAAGATGCAGAATTGGAGACATTGCTGAGTGAAGACTCACATCAAACTCAAGAAGAATTGGCACGATTAGTGGAAATGACACAGTAATCCGTTTCAAAACAGCTCAAGGTTATGGGTATGATTCAGAAAGGAGGAACTTGGGTCCCGTGTGAGCTGAAACCAAGAGACGTTGAATGGCGTTTGTGAACAGTTGCATCAGAGGTAAAAACGGAAGGGATTTCTGAATCGCATTATGTCTGGGGACGAAAAATGGGTTCATTAGGATAACCCTAAATGCAAAAAATCATGGGGATATCCCGGCCATGCTTCCACGTTGATGGCCAAACTGAATTTTCATAGCTCCGAGATCATGCTCTGCATTTGGTGGGACCAGCTCAGCGTCGTGTACTATGAGGTGTTAAAACAAAGTGAAACAATCACAGATGCTCATTATCGAACACAATTAATCTACATCTACATCTACATTGATACTCCGCAAGCCACCCAACGGTGTGTGGCGGAGGGCACTTTACGTGCCACTGTCATTACCTCCCTTTCCTGTTCCAGTCGCGTATGGTTCGCGGGAAGAACGACTGTCTGAAAGCCTCCGTGCGCGCTCTAATCTCTCTAATTTTACATTCGTGATCTCCTCGGGAAGTATAAGTAGGGGGAAGCAATATATTCGATACCTCATCCAGAAACGCACCCTCTCGAAACCTGGCGAGCAAGCTACACCGCGATGCAGAGCGCCTCTCTTGCAGAGTCTGCCACTTGAGTTTATTAAACATCTCCGTAACGCTATCACGGTTACCAAATAACCCAGTGACGAAACGCGCCGCTCTTCTTTGGATCTTCTCTATCTCCTCCGTCAACCCGACCTGGTACGGATCCCACACTGATGAGCAATACTCAAGTATAGGTCGAACGAGTGTTTTGTAAGCCACCTCCTTTGTTGATGGACTACATTTTCTAAGCACTCTCCCAATGAATCTCAACCTGGTACCCGCCTTACCAACAATTAGTTTTATATGATCATTCCACTTCAAATCGTTCCGTACGCATACTCCCAGATATTTTACAGAAGTAACTGCTACCAGTGTTTGTTCCGCTATCATATAATCATACAATAAAGGATCCTTCTTTCTATGTATTCGCAATACATTACATTTGTCTATGTTAAGGGTCAGTTGCCACTCCCTGCACCAAGTGCCTATCCGCTGCAGATCTTCCTGTATTTCGCTACAATTTTCTAATGCAGCAACTTCTCTGTATACTACAGCATCATCCGCGAAAAGCCGCATGGAACTTCCGACACTATCTACTAAGTCATTTATATATATTGTGAAAAGCAATGGTCCCATAACACTCCCCTGTGGCACGCCAGAGGTTACTTTAACGTCTGTAGACGTCTCTCCATTGATAACAACATGCTGTGTTCTGTTTGCTAAAAACTCTTCAATCCAGCCACACAGCTGGTCTGATATTCCGTAGGCTCTTACTTTGTTTATCAGGCGACAGTGCGGAACTGTATCGAACGCCTTCCGGAAGTCAAGAAAAATAGCATCTACCTGGGAGCCTGTATCTAATATTTTCTGGGTCTCATGAACAAATAAGGCGAGCAGAGCATTAAAAGATAAAACGGCCGCAATACTGCGAGAGGCATGATAAAGTGATTTTGCAGCACGATAACACTTGACCCCACGTTGCAAAAGAGGTCAAAAAGTGCTTGACAACGTTAAAATTTGAAGTGCTACCCCACCAACCGTATTCTCCAGACATTGTTCCCTCTATCACTTGTTTAGATCAATGGCTCATGGCTGGGCTGACCAAGACTTCTGATATCATGAAGAAGGCACAAATTGGATCGATTTGTGGATCGCTTCAAAAGATGAACAATATTTTCGACATGGGATTCGTACACTGCCCGAAAGATGGGAGGAAGTAGAGGCCAGTGATGGAAAACACTCTGAATGATAAACATGTAACCAGTTTGTTTCATTAAAGCCTCAAATGCTTGGGAAAGCACGAGGGAGGCAAAGTTGTACACCTTTTATTATTTTGTTCTTAATAGAATGTTCATCATGATCAAAGGCAACTGTTTCCTATTTTTATTGATCAGTATGAAAACTGTTTGCAAAACAACAGAAAAATGTTTTGTAGAAGCTTGATGAAGCAATGTTTGATACGTTTGTTGTGTTCTTTCCTTTCATGAACTGTTTGTTTCTATTGCTACATGATAAATCTGTATTTTAACAATGGAATGAAAAGGTAGATTGCTACTTACCACAAAGATGATACAGTAAGTTGCAGACAGGCACTTTTAATTGTGCCTCTCTGCAACTTAATTTGTCAGTTTACAGGAAGTAGCAATCTATTTTCGCCTTACACTGTAATATTCTAACCTGGAGTTTCCACTGTTTAAATCTGTATTCTGATTTTTACTGCATCATCTCTTTGTTTCACAATACATATCAACAATTTGCAGTTTCAGTGTTGCTGTAGACACTATTTATTTTTGAGTAACAGACAGGAGGATAACTGTATAGAACAGAAATGTTCCATAGGTTAAACAAACAGGGTCATTTTTTCCACCATGTACAAACTCTGGGAACTTGATCGATGAGAGGATACGGAACAAATAAGGTCTAATGAACTTATGTCCGGAAATGCGTGGTTTCCATATTAGAGACCATATACTGAATCATATTTTGTTACAGAGACTGTGGTCTAATATGCGCTGCATCACGCAGCCACAGTTGCAGTATGCGTAGTTTCTTCCTAGAGGGAGGTACTGTTCCTCATACATCATGCCTTAGTGCCCTCTCCTGCTATAGTAATTGGTAATGTGACCAATTCACTTCTCTTGCTGATTCACCTAGTAGTGGGTGTGATACAGCATTGAACAAAATGGTTCCGTATTCGAATCGAGAGCTTGCCGACGTGGTGTTTACTTACAGAAAGGCAAATGGCAATGAGCGGCGGGTAGCAAGGTTCTATCAGACCTATCCCCACCGACCACAACCACAGCATTCAATGTTTGCTATAGTGTTTTGCCATTTGTCTGAGACAGGGTCATTTCAGGCAGTAAGAAATCATGAAGGACATACCCAAAATGTTCGGACACCAAACTTGGAGGAAAATGTGATAAACAATGTGGAAGGCAACTGCCGTATTAGTACCAGGCAGTTGACCCGCCAGAACGGAGTAAGTGAGACTACCGTGTAGAACATTCTCCGTGACAGTTCTTACTATTATTATCACTTACACTGTGTACAGGGCTTAGTAGCCACAGACTTTCCACATCATAGCAGTTTTGTTACTTCTTCTGTGGTTGGTGGATCAGATGAGGGGAGTCCACTTGGATGGCCTGCTCATTCACTGGATCTCAGCCCATGCAATTTCTGCTTGTGGAGCCATCTCAAAAGCATCATGTATGCATCCCATTCCAGGTGCAGACACGTGGGAGCAGCATATTCATGCTGCCTTTGACACTTCAGATGCAGCCTGGTTGATGTGAACATGCGAGACAGAATGTGCTACAGCACGTACTTGCATGCGTTAAGACACGTGGAAACCATTTTCAACATATACTCTGACAGTGGCTGCATGGTACAGTGTGCATTAGACTGCAGTCAATGGTCTCTAGCATGAAAATCGTGCGCTTCCACACTTAAATTAGTTACACCTTTTTTGTTACGAATCCTCTCATCGATCAGTCCCCAGAGTTTGTACGTGGTAAAAAAAAAATCATCCTGTATATGCTCACTCCTTCAGATTTCTAGGGGAATCTGTGGAGACACTGATTGCATACACAAACAAAGCAATCGAAATAAGGTAACACTGATAAGTATGCAGTACACCTAGCATACAGGTAACAGGGTTATGTCTTGAACGACCAAGGGAACTAGAAAAACTACTGTAATCTACGCCTACTTAAGAGAGCCTGTGGTAGTTTTACAACTCTGTGAGTAACCATGTTTGAAGTGGAACCTGCAAGATGGGTGTATTCATTCAAGTGGCAAACAAAGTACACTTGACTGTTGCAGTTGAGCTTTACACTAATGTAGTGATTATTCAGTTTCTCCCAGCATATTTGTTGACTGAACAGTCCGCAAGAGTACTGCCAGTTCATAGTGTCCTAAGGACACAATATTTCAATGATTAGGCGTGTCACCTTTCTCAGGTGTGCTGACGAACTGAGGTGAGGGTGTGTGGCCGACTAATATCCCCCGTCCCTGCAAGCAACTCCGTCCGTGTGTTAGCGTCAGCGGTCACAGAGATGCTAGCGTCGGCATCTGTGTTAACGTTGATTTAATTGCTCTTTTTGGCCTGCTTGCCAGATCATTTTATGTACTGAGAGTCTCGTTAATTAAACTCAGTGCTGGTTCCCAAGCCTTGCTTAAGATTATAGCTGCAGTCTCAGTTGACGAGATTGTCCTGGCTACAAATTTGTATGGCCTCTCTAATGACTCTGTCCCAGTATTTAGAAGTCTGTGCCAATATCCTGGTACATTTGTACTTCATCATGTGGTTCTCGGATAAACAGTGCTCTGCAACCGTTGACTCGTTGGGATACATCAGTCGAGTGCACCTCTAGTGTTCTCGCTGGCATCGTCTGTCCAATATGTCGTCCCACATGGATATGGAATCTGGTATACACTGGCCTTCTGCAAAGTGAGGTCATCTTTGACACTTTCCAATGAAGCTCATTTTTTATCAGGCAGGGAAAAGACGGTTTTGACTTGGTGCTTCTTCAATATGTGTCACATTTTCCCCGACGGTGCGCTAGTGTACGGTATAGAGGCAGTGGCTGCCTCTTCCTCCGTGGCTTCTTCAGTCTCCACAGGCTGTACTGTTGTGATGGAGTGGAGAGCGCACCTAATCTGCAATTCTGGTTACAGTGAATGGCAGATGAGGCACGCTGAGCTCCCGAACTGCCAGTGTATCGTGCCAAACTGCCACAATACTTCAGCGATCAGGCATGTCGCCCTCATCAGGTGTGCTGACGAACTGAGCTCTCGAGGGTGCGTGGCCGACTAATATCCACTGCCGCCACGAGCCACTCCGTCCACGTGTTAAAGAAAGCCAATCAAATGGAAGTACAAAGAGTGCTCTAAACTGAGGCCAGTTCGGAAAAGGCCAAATTACAAATGTGGCAAAATGAATGGGACACTTCAGGCACTGACAGAACATATGAATTTCTCCCTGGAACATCAGGGAAAGATTACAAATGAGATTTTTTAACTCATCGAGAGGATTGATATATTACCTGTATGGCTATGGCCTTTATGCCATGCATCTATATAAAATGAGAAGACAGATATACCTGCGGCAGTGCGGGCACACCAGGACACACATTGTGGGACTGCACGCACTATGTAGATGCAGCTGTAATCGACATAAGGTATTAAGGATATGGGATTCCAAAGCAGCATTAAGGAGAGAGTTGACCTGGCAAATCTTTGACTATACTGCAGCCCCAGTATCAAGGAAGGCCAAGGAAGACTTCACAAGACATTCAGCCCCAAGTCACCATGCTGTCTTCCAAGCTAGACGACATACTTTGCAGATGGAGAGAAGATGACAGTTTGAGGTGACCACTGAGTAAAATGCTGTCCCAAGAATCTACATTGCATTGGTGCAAGTGACCACGGAAGTGTGGAGTTCAAGAAGTAACGGTGATGGTCGGAATTACTCGCTACAATGGAAATGCTGCTGACGTGCTGCCCAATGGCAAAGGAACCCAGCAGACTATGGCTGTTGACAGGAGTATGACGACACCAGATCTAGTAGCGCAAACAACCATCTACAAGTCAAATGCACCAAAATAAGTGAACGAACTCTGTAGTGTTTGTACTAGTTTTGGTTAAGTGTCTTAAAGTAGTTTTGTAGCCATAGTAATAGTTTTTTAATCTCATTTTTTAAATTAAGTACCAGAAATAAATAATTAATACACAAGGCAAAGGTCCCGAGTTCGATTCTCGGTCCGGCACACAGTTTTAATCTGCCAGGAAGTTTCATAATTAATACACAGCTTACAATTATCCAAGAATAGGCTGTAATTATGATCAATAAATAAATATGAACTGCCAGTGCACCCCAGTACTGTTCGATCAACTGTTTAATGTAGTTTGTTGTTTTTCCCTGCACCATATTCATGTATGTAATTAAGAAGATTGTGGCACTATATTACCAAGTCGGTACTGAATACAACTTCCCAGTGCATCAGTGGCTACACATCACCATACACTTAGCTGTCTTTAAACCTGTACACTGTATAAGTATGAGGAATGAATGTTTCTGTGGAGTAAGATCAGTCACTCTGACATGATTTTGTTTTTAAAAATAATTTTATCACCTTCAACCCCTTCAGAGCGCTGGGTAATGGGTCAAATATAATTATGAAACTGTGTCACTCAACGGATATCACACACTTTTTTTCCTTAGTATTCTAATTTTGAAACAAAGGAACAGTGTTGTGTCTGAACATCAGTCTATAAAGTATTGGAAAGAGAAAACAACATGCTTTTCGTGGTCAGTGCGATCAAGCCATTTAATTCATTTATATTTGTTTTTGTATGGGGTCTCTGAAGCATCACGTTACTGCTTCAGCTTATGCTGTAGAGAAATAAATTGTGCAAACAGGTAATGCTTTTTTACTGATTGTACTGAGTGTGAAGATAGGAGTTCTCTGGTGCAGTGAATGGTTGGGGTAGAGGCAGAGGTATTATTATGTGGGGTGTTTTTATGCAACACTAAGCAGGGCACCATCACATCCTGTCTCACTAGTGAATGGAACTAGAACTGATGTCTGGTTGTCCGCTCGTGCTTGCTTACAGCACATACTTTGTTAGACAATGCCTTGCCCCACGACTACAGTTAATACACTCTACTTATTTGCTCCCGTTCTCAGGTGATGAACATTGTAACATAGTCAAGAAAAGATATAAAAAACTGACTATATTGCATACATCCCTAAGATACGATTAGGTTTGTTATATGCAGCAGTAAGGTAAGCTGTTTAAAAATATCTGTGCTGTATTTTCATACCAAAAGGTCACAAATACTACCTCCATGTACATACTAAGCAATAAGCATACTTTTTTCAATGCACAGTTGTTAGTACAAAAATTAGTGTTCAAGAACAACTGTGTGTGACTCAGTGGGCTAGTGCAGTTTTTCAATTGGATGGCACTTAGGAACTTGGACGTTCCTATCCTAGCAAAGTAATCCTGCAGCATTCCTGGACAATATCCACATCATTAAGAAGCAAAGACTGGGTAAAGCAAGTGTTCGCATACATTTATCTTAAGGATTTCATGAAGTGAAGTAACATAGTGTGAGGTTTTTTACAGCATCAGATTTTAACTTCACAGAAGTGCACTTTTTAAACAGACTCCCACTCCCCTACTTTTCCCCAGTACAGTAATCCTTTTAGTTTTGTAAGGCTTATTCTCTCTTAATTGCCTCCCTTGAGTCTAACCCTTCACAGATGTTTAGATGTAGCAAAACTTTTTAAAAAAATTGTTTAGTCACACCCTTTTGTAACAGTTTCCTTTGTATTGCAGCTAGATCCAGATGAAGTCCAGGCATGTGTCTGGCTGAACGAAGAAGACGTGAGGGCACTGGTATCCGACAACGCGACCAGTCGTACGGTCCTGCAGTGGAAAGCGGGGCCAGGCAGCGACATGACACCCAAGCTGACCGCCCTGTCGTCGATGTTCCTGGCTCCGTGGCTTGATGAACCCCTAACCGGGGTGCAGGCAGCTCTCTGTGGCTGGCTGCGTCTCAAAGACAGTTCGAGGGGAGGGTGCGGAGGAGTGAAAGGCAGCTGCAATAAAAGCTTTGAAAGCTGTCGGATATAGCACACTAAAGTAAAGCCATAGCCCTGTATGTATATTGTGGGCCGTACAAATCTGTGATAGTTGGCATTCTATAAGAAAATGCCTCACAATGTTTACAGTACTATTTTTAATGGTAATGGTTTTGCAAAATATATTTAAAGACTTTTATTGCTCTTGTAAGAAGGTTGGTATTTCAGACATTGGTTACTTGCCATTTTTCTCACAACAGGAAGAAATAATAAACTTCTATATATTTTGTGCAGGTAGGTCCCTGTAGATTGTATGCATTTGAAGAAAAAAATCATAAGCTACTGCTAAAATAATTCTTTATGTTTCAAGCTTCTGACCAGGTATTTTATATAAGAATGGAGCTATATGGGGCACTTCAAGATGGGCAAAACTGTCCACCATATAGTGGAGATGCTACATCACAGGTAGGCACAACAAATAGACTGTCAAACAAAAGCTAACAAAGCATTTTTCCAAATTACACACACACACACACACACACACACACGAATATGATATTAACATTTGCTAAACCAGTGTTTAGCATTCTGATGATGACGGAAGAATCTGCTGAAACTAGTAAAGCCAAATAAATTTTCTAATTGTGCAACTGACTCAATTTCATTGTGAAATTAAGAACTATTTCAGCAGCACCCCACAGAAGTCTTGAAGCAAATCCTTTCTTCTGACCTCCCCCTCACCCCCCAAAAAAACTAACAAAAACAAAAAACACAACACATAGAAACTTTTTATTGGTGGAAACACTAGGATGACTTACAGCTTCAACCCTAAGTAGCATTAGCCAGTTTCCTAAAACTGTACTTAATTTATGCACTGCCACACAAGACTGGCAAATAACTTTGATAAAGAAGAAAATCAGAAGAGTAGATACCCTTTGGTTCGTGGATGACAAGGTTGTTGTGGCTGCTTCTGAAGACGAACCTCCATGAGTAGTCTTCCGACTAAGTAAAACTGCAGAGGAATATGGTTTAGAAAATTCTATAACCAAAATAGAAATTATGGCTAGTCAAGTAAAGGAATTAGTATGAGTCAGCGTTTACGAAGGGACCATATTATAGAATTTATGTATGATTTTAACTGCTAATTATCATAGGCAACAAGACAACAATAAATGTTCCAATATTTATGTGCCTCTGAAAGATAACTCTTTGGAGGAAGGAAACACCCTGAAATTCTATGAAATGTTAGAATGTTATATGTTTCAGAACTGTGCACTAAAACCAATTGCTGTACATTAAGTGGATAATAAGACATGTAAGGAATTGCATATAGTTACTGCCTGGTAGATTTAAACTCTGTGTTCAGTGGTGGCTTTAACCGAGGACCTCGCCTTTAAGCCACCATGGCGTGACTCACCCTCTGTCCTATGGCTTTACATCTGCCTCTATCAGTACCTCTCGTGACTCGTGCCCGGATACCTCAGTAGGTAAGAGCATTGCCAGCAAAAGGGAAGGATTCATTCCAGATACATACAGTTAGGTTAACAGAAAAAATTAAAAATACAGGAAAAAGTGCTATGAACAGTAAAAGATTTTAAATGTGTTCCCACTGGAAGAAGAGATCAAGTGCTAACCTAAAAGAGATTGAGTCTGCAGTTTAAGTTGGAAGCCAGTAGGTCTAATCCTTGTCTAGTGATGATGATATAGTGACCTTGCCTTTACTATGAAGTTTAGTGTAATAGACACTCACAGTTAACTTATTCCAAGCAACGTCCTCCGTAATTTAACTTAACTTCAAAACTACTGCACAATGTAGCTATTCATTTTTGTATCTTATAACTGTAAATCATCCTGTGTTCAGGATACTTTGTGTTGTGTAGCCTGTGAATAAGAGAGTTAATATAAGTCCATGGGCAGCCACAGCAATTGTTTGTTTAAATAAAATCATTTTGGGTTTTCGCTGCATTGCTATAAAACACTAAAACAAATTATACCACCAAAATTTTGACTGTCCTTGCAACAGTCCTGTTCAGAGCAGCGGAGTAGTCACCCTGAAGAGGACTGGTGCAAAGACAGTCAATAGTTGTTTCAGTGTTTTTATGAAGATGCCACCCAAAATGACTGTATTCAAAAAGAATTAATATTTAGTACTGAACTGATATCAGCACAGTCCACGGCCCATCAGCAGGTGAAGAGTGATTCTTTTTGCATATATGACTAGCTGTGTTTACTAATGCAACCCAAACCTTGCTGAAAATATAATGTAAGTTGGATTGATAAAAAATCTGCTCACTAAGTGGTGGCATGAAAAAAACACACACAAAAATTAAAGAAATGTGCAAGATTTCAGACTCAGTGGGTCCTCTTGGTGGGACTGAAGGGGAAGCAAGAGAAATGAAGGAAAAGGAGTAACAAGATTTACCAAATGAGAATAGTTACAGAAAAGTTGCCCAGAATCCCAAGTCAGAGAGATCTACTGGACAGGGTGAGAAGGAAAGAAACTGATGTTGAGGAGTAATTCAGCAATAGCAGTGGGTGTGACAGGTCCTCTCGAAACAGCATTTTGCACCTGGGCTGTTATTAGATGTGAGTAGATACTTATAATAATATTCAGATGGAATGTATTGCAGGGCTGTGCATGCAGGTAAACAGAAAACAGTGATAAGCAGGGTGTGTGTGTGTGTGTGTGTGTGTGTGTGTGTGTAAGACTACACTGACAAGTGAGCTATATCAACCAAGCATAACAAGAAAAATACTCGAGTGGTGTTAAACTATTGGCTTTTTTAGACACAAATTCAGACAATCAGTTTGTGTTGATGAAAAGTTTACAGCTCAGATGATGATGTGGTCATCTGTTTGATGCAGCTGTCCACACCAATCTCAGCATTACGACTGTAAACCTTCATCCCTATAATGCCTGACCCCCCCCCCCCCCCCCTGCCCTTTCCCCTAATCTCTCTCTCTCTCTCTCTCTCTCTCTCTCTCTCCTCCTCCCCCCCCCCCCCCCTCTAGATTTCAAAACTGACTATTCCGTGAGGGGTGAGGGCCTCAAGATGTGTCCTATCAACTGATCCCTCATTTTAGTCAATTTCTGCTCTAAATTTCTTTCTCCCCAGTTTAGTTCAGTACCTCCTCATTACTTATTTGATCTAATCTTCAGCATTCTTCTGTAGCACCATATTTCAAAAGCTTTTATTCTGTTCATGTCTGACCACTTATTGTCTACATTTCACTTTTTTTACTTCTAACACACAAATAGCTTCAGAAAAAGACTTCCTAATCCATAAATTTATATTATATTTTAACAAACTGCTCTTTTTCAGAAATGTTTTTTCTTGTTATTACCACTCTGCATTTTATATCTTCAGGCGTCATTAGTTATTTTGCTGCCCAAATAGTCAAACTCACCAACTGCTTTTAGTGTCTCATGTTCTAATGTGTTTCCTCTCAGCATCACCTGAATTGACTACATTCTGTTAACTTGTTTTACCTTCATTGATATTCGTCTGATAACCACTTTTCGGGATACCATCCATTCAGTTTAACTGATCTTCCACGTTCTTTGTTGTGTCTGGCAAACCTCAAAGTTCTTACTTCTTCTCCCTGTACTGTAATTCCCTTTTCAAATCCCTCTTTGGTTTCCAGTACTGCTTGATCAGTGGACTGACTCAATAATACTCACTTCTTCTTATGTTTCGTTCTTGTCACACAAGCAGTGGAAAGGGCTGATGCCAGGATGATCACTGTTGAAGCTATAGCTACAAATAGATGATGTGGGAAGGTGGTCGAGGCTCTGGACTCAAAACCACACAGGGTCACCTAGATTTAGATTTTCCACAATTTCCTTTAATCACTGAAGACAAATGCTGGGCAGGTTCCTTTGAAATTCTGCAGAAAATTCCCATTCCTATCTGAACTTGAGCTTTGTCTCTGACCTCATCGCTGAGAGGATATTACACTCTGGTCTACCTTCCTTGCAAGCAAATTCTCTTTGTGTCTAGACACTCACGTGGAGAATCTTTGCATCTGTAAATCCGGATGGGCAACTGCATCATTGTTATTATTAAACATTGTACAGTTTGTTTCCTGTATACTGTTCATTAGCCTCTTCCATTTCCTTTTGTCCACACATAACCCATCACAGACATCATCATCCATTGTCAGTGATGTCATCTTTGATCACGTCCATCCACTGGGTTCTAGGTCTTCCTGCAGGAAGACTGCCTTTTCCAGATTTACTTGGGAAGCTTTTGTAGACTCAGTCTCATTATATGTCTGTACCACCACTGTCTGGATGTGCTGATTCGGTCTAAAAGGGACATCTTAATTCTTCTTAACCTCCTCATTCCTTATCATCATTTTTATTTTTAACAAGGGTTTACACTGTTGGAGTCTACTCTGGGTTATTCCCAGCTTGCTTATGAGTAGGCCTGGTGTGGACAGTTCCAAACAGTAGTGTCGTATTTCAATGTCTTTTCTACACCCTTTCATTCTAGCTGGAGTGCTTTGCAGGTCACGTGATATTTATCCCACAGCACCTATGATGGCAGAGATGTTTTAATGTTCTGAAAGATTAGACTATAGTTAACATTTGTTATATTCAAAACAGGTAAAACATCAGAGAAAAACCGACATAAGTGGCATACTTCCATAATATGGACTGTCAACCAGGAGAACATAATTTCCATATTATCACATTGACTGCCAAAAAGCTCCACTGCACACAAAAGAGCTTTATGCCTGACGCCATGTGCTAGCCAGCGGCCACAGTAGGGCCTAATGCCATGGCCTGACCTGACCTGACCTGACAGGGAAACATTCACCACCATGCGCTTGGCAGTCAATGTGTTAAACTTATACCTGAAGGGTGTTAGTATTATCATTTTATGGAAACAGTGGAAATAAGCTTAAATACTGCTCGTGTCGTGTACCTGAATGAAACTCAGCTTTAAGAAATGTGATACTAGATAATAACATTTGTTTGTTACGTAAGACAAATATGTGAAGTGCCTTGAAATTTGCTCATACCTGTAAATAATGAGCATCGTAAGTTCAGGAATTTGGTACTACTAGTAATTTTTAAATTTGTTGATCATTTGAAAAATTCTTTTATTGTAAACACACAAAATTGCTCAATAATGTCTGTCTCCATTCTCAACAAGGTTGATTCTCTGGACTTACACTGGTGCCATTGTGCCCAAATTTTGCCGAGGGAAATGAGAATCTCAAATTTGGGGAAAAAAAGTAAATATTTGCACATGAATATAGCACAAATGTTTATTCAGCTCTTATTTTCAAGTTCCATTCCTGTTAGTCTGTAACAAGCTACTTATGCTGCACTGATTGTCAATTAACCCCTTAGCCTACAATGTCGTGTGAGAGACGTAGTGTGCCGACCTGGCCAAACATAAACTAGACGTATCAGAGACGTGGTATGTTTACCGCGCCGAACAAACGCATCTCGTGCAAGAGACATCGTCGGTCAGCCGTGCCAAATGTAAACAGAACGTATCTGACGCGTTGCGGAGTTGATCGAGTACACGCAGCATACACGAATTGTCCTTCGCCCCATTTGGACCTGCCGACATTACAAAAATACTTTCACAATGTTCCCAACATGTAGCAAAAGTGTCCACGAGGAAAGGGAGACATGGTGGCATAGCCAACAATGATTCTGCAGGATATTTTGACAGTAGCAGCGATGTTTTATCTCCTGTACGAAAACGGTGTAAGCGACTGGCGATTGATAATACTGACAAAAAGAGCAAACCTACCAGCAACAATCACGAGTCATGGATGTGACAAAAGGAAGACAATGAACCAACAATCTGGATATACGGAAATTCCAGGAATACAGGAAGCAGCTTTACAGCACGCGAGTACAAGCATAAGAGTGTTAGACGTTTTCTATGTAATATTTAATAGTACATTTTGGGAAAACATCGTAACTCAACAATGAACAGAAGAGAGAAAAAAATAGACCAAAACTGGTCTATCAGCTGTAATGAAATAAAATATACATTGCGCTATGTATAATCATGGCTGAAGTAAGGAAACCGTTGACTCAGATGTATTGGTCTAGGAGGGTCGCTATAGAAACGGCAATATTTAGGAAGACGATGCCATTTCAGGTGATTTCTGCACATAAGTAGATTTCTGCATCTAGCGAATAACAGTTTAGCCAACAACACAGATAAGCTGTACAAACTAAGGCCAGTCATAGGTATGTTCAATCAAAAATTTAAGAAAGGGTACACAGCGCAAGAGAATATTGCCGTTGACGAATCATTAATGAAATTTAAGGGGCACTTATCCTACAAACAATTTAACCCATCAAAAAGAGCGAGGTTTGGTATTAAAATTTATAAATTGTGAGAGTCAAGTTCAGGATACTGCTATGATTTTAAGATATACACGGGTAGTGACAAATGTGATGGTAGTTGTTGTGCCTCTGAAAGTGTAGTTCTAGAACTATCACAGTCGGTGTTACACAAAGGGCATCCTCTATATTAAGGTAACTGGTTTTCTTCACCGAAACTTTTCAAAACTCTCCTCACCAATAAAACTAATGTGATTGGAACAGTGCGCTCAAACAGAAAAACTATGCCCACAGACTTCCTGAAGGCAAAATTAAAGAAGGGAGAGTATACAGTGATGAGTTGTAATGGAATATTGGCACTAAAATGGAAAGATAAACGAGACATTTACATGCTTTCCACAAAACATTCAACAGCAGAAATGATTGCCACAGACACACCGCTCCGCAAAATCGTGGAAACCGAAATGTGTCATCGAAGACAATAGAGGCATGATTGGAATTGATCACCAAGATCAGATTCTCGCATGCTTCCCTGTTATGAGAAAATGTATGAAAGCATACCGCAAGATATTCTTTTACCTATTTGATGTTGCTTTATTTAACACATACATTTTGTATTACAAAATACATTGCGGCAAATGACAGCTACGCAGAATATAGGATTCACATTGCAGAATCATTGTTGAAAGCTACACCTTTACCGGAATATAATCGGAAGGGACGATTAGCATGCAGCGATATACCACAAAGACTGAATGCCCAACATGGGCACATTTTCCCAAACATATTGATTCAACACCATCAAAAGTAAAGGGCAAAACTGAGAATGCAAAAAGTGCAGGGTTGCATTACATGTGCCAGATTGTTTTGAACGATATCATACAATCAAACTCGTGTACACATCATTGTGAAGACAATTCGTTCGAGAATATGTTTGCCAATGTACTAACGTAACAGGTCCCAGAATGATTTGAACCAAATATAATACAGTCTTAGATCATTGCACTGTTGTGAATATTATTATTAAATGGATTTCATCAATGTATGTTTGCTTATAAAGGGAAATAAAATGTTTGTGAATATATCATTGCGTTTGAGACAATGAATGTTTCGTTTCTAATGGGCAACTAATCGTCATTATTTATGATACCGGTAGAAATGTCACGTTACTGGTATCACACACGTACTTACAAATCCCGGGGGCGTCTGCATGACTTCGGACGCCACCAGGTGTAGTGCACCGCAGCCTTAGCGTGTGTAAGCGCCGGGAATCGTAAGGCGCATCCGTACCCTGCTGTCACTTACAGTTCATGCTAACGGAACTTAAATCGTAAGGCAAAGGGTTAAATCCTTGAGAGTATAAAGTGCCCATTGAATATTCTGTTGTAATTTGAAAGATTATTTTTACTATAAAAACCACAGCACTTATTTCATTATTTTTCCAGCTGTGTGGTGGTGAAGATTACAAAAAGCTGATGTAATATATTTTCAAAAATGGATTTTCATTGATTAAAAAAAAGCTACAACTTGTATTTCAGACTTTTGTATACATAATGTGTGTACACTGAATTGATGTCCAGTGAAGAGTTTTACTTACATTTACACATACTTGTCTCCATGTGACATTTGATTCTGACACTAGAGACAGGCTGTGAAAGACTTCCCATGGCAGGTTGGGGGGGAGCAGCATAAGGCCTCCCGGGTTATTCTGCCAGACAGACAAACTGAATCCAGGTGCTCTCTGTGGCTGACACTGACCCTCAGCAGGATGCAGTCATTTGTCCTGTATCAGAGGAAACTTCTCAGCATGCAAGATCTGGGCAGTCACAATGGGTGGGATTATTGGTAGCTCCAATGTTACGCACATTATGGGGCTGCTTAGGGATGTGGCTGCCAAGGAGGGGAAGAATGCCAATGTGCACTCTGTGTGCATAACTGGTGGAGTCATTCCAGATGTGGAATGGATTCTTCCAGATGCCATAAAGATCACAAGTGGAGGGTCTGAATCAGAGGCTGAGACACATCTGCGACCCTGTAGGCTGCAGATTTCTCGACTTATGCCATATGGTAGCGGGATTTTGGCTTCCACTGAACAGGTCAGGAGTCCATTACAGACAGGAGGTAGTTTACACAGGCAGTGCCGGCTGTCTGGTGTGGGTTGGGTGGTTTTTTTATGTTAGAGGGTCTCAGGGAACACACAAAAGACCTGAATTTTGAAGGGTGCAGGTCGAACATGGAAGAATGTTGATCGGTACTGTAGTTGCTACGATTTTAAAAGACAATTGGACAAACAGTGGAATAATTTATTCTTTTGGATGATTTAAGTTGCTGTAGTGAACAGTTATATTCTTTACTCAATAGACGAAAACAAATGTGGAGAAGAACTGCAGACTCACCTTACCTACAGAAAAAATGTAATGAGACGGCTATTTTGCCAGGTGAGAAATACAAATTCAAAGAAAAGAGGAAGATGATCATCTTCTGACACCAAGGAGAGACTAAATGGCAAGCTGCATTTTATAACGCAAAGTGAATAAAAAAACAACAAAGCATTGCATGGTTTGCAGCACGTTCAAGGAGGAAGGAGGAAGAAGAGAGACAATTTTATACTGCAAAGCCTGCAAAAGGAAACCTGGAATTCACCTGGAAGGATGTTTTAACAGGTACTATACTGAAACAACTGTAAACCACCATAAACAAACATCAATGTAGCTTCACAAACTAGTGTAGAAGAAAATAAAGTTGTCAAGTGACCTCATATATTTTTTTTTTTTTTTTTGGAGCAGTACTGTCAAGTGGGGTGATTTCAAACAGTTAGGTTGCATTTTCTGTTACAGAAGTGATGTGTGTATATATGTATTACAAATAAAATATACTACAAACGAGAAGTCTGTGTGTACCTATATTTACCAGAGGCATAAAAGTGTCTGAAATCACCCTGTGGATTGGGATGACTTCAGATCCAAGTGTTAAATCTCTGTTCAGAGTTACAAAGTGACTTTTTAAAAAAAATTCTGCATTCATCCTATTTGATTTTAGAAGCTGAACACATTTTAAGGATTTCCATCATTACGACTAAGTGATAAGAACTGAAATAATGAATTTTATATACTAAAGGTCAATTCTTACTTTCTAACTAATTACATTGCTAATTTTTAAAGTCCTAAATCGAAATATTAAAAACAGAAACATAACAAAGAAATTCTACTTACTTAAAGATCAAAATCATTTTTCTTGTTCAACATCCAAACTTTAAGTTGCAAACACTGGCCATAAAATTACAATGGCCTACGAGTCTGAAGCACATTGTCTCTAAAAATAAACATCCTTTCTCAACTGGTACAGGGAGTACTCACGAAACTTGTTCTTTTTGTAGTGTCCTCATGAGGGACCTTGTTGTTGTTGTTGTTGTTGTTGTTGTGGTCTTCAGTCCTGAGACTGGTATGATGCAACTCTCCATGCTACTCTGTCCTGTGCAAGCTTCTTCATCTCCCAATACCTACTGCAGCCTATATCCTTCTGAATCTGCTTAGTGTATTCATCTCTTGGTCTCCCTCTTTGATTTTTACCCTCCACGCTGCCCTCCAATACTAAATTGGTGATCCCTCGATGTCTCAGAACATGTCCTACCAACCGATCCCTTTGTCTAGTCAAGTTGTGCCACAGTCTCCTCTTCTCCCCAATTCTATTCAATACCTCCTCATTAGTTATGTGATCTACCCATCTAATCTTCAGCATTCTTCTGTAGCACCACATTTCGAAAGCTTCTATTCTCTTCTTATCCAAACTATTTATCGTCCACGTTTCACTTCCATACATTTAAATCTATTCTCGATGTTAACAAATCTCTCTTCAGAAAAGCTTTCCTTGCCATTGCCAGTCTACATTTTATATCCTATCTACTTCGACCATCATCAGTTATTTTGCTCTCCAAATAGCAAAACTCCTTTACTACTTTAAGTGCCTCATTTCCTAATCTAATTCCCTCAGCATCACCTGACTTAATTAGACTACATTCCATTATCCTTGTTTTGCTTTTGTTGATGTTCATCTTATACCCTTCTTTCAAGGCACTGTCCATTCCGTTCAACTGCTTTTCCAAGTCCTTTGCTGTCTCTGACTGAATTACAATGTCATCGGCGAACCTCAATGTTTGTATTTCTTCTCCATGGATTTTAATACCTACACCGAACTTTTCTTTTGTTTCCTTTACTGCTTGCTCAAGATACAGATTGAATAACATCAGGGATAGGCTACAACCCTGTCTAACTCCATTCCCAACCACTGCTTCCCTTTCATATCCCTCGACTCTTATAACTGCTATCTGCTTTCTGTACAAATTGTAAATAGCCTTTCACTCCCTGTATTTTACCCCTGCCACCTTCAGAATTTGAAAGAGTATTCCAATCAACATTGTCAAAAGCTTTCTCTAAGTCTACAAATGCTAGAAACGTAGGTTTGCCTTTCCTTAATCTTTCTTCCCAGATAAGTCGTAGGATCAGTATTGCCTCACGTGTTCCAACATTTCTGTGGAAATGAGGGACATTAGGAAACAAGTTTCATATATACTTCCCTTGCACCAACATTAGTGTCCACTCCAACATACTACCTCATATGCTCCTTGTGTCTGGATATGTATTTATAGTCTGCAGAAAGAAAAGCCTCATCTTATAGCAATAATGTTTCACTGGATAATGGGTCTTTTCACTTTCGCTACTGCTAGAAGCACTGTCACTTGTTTCCACACTTGATTTTCCAGCAGGAATGTCTGGTTACAATGGCGGAAATACCTGGCTTATTTGTAGGATAACAAACATTTCTTCAAAACTGGAGATCCGTGCCCCTGTCTTGCTTTGCCAGCCTTCGTCACCATCAGGCAAATCCCATAAGACATGATCTGGTTCAAATGCGGTCAGGCATGTGGCACGAAATCCACTCTTTATGTTTACTGTAAAGTTTGCTGAAATCTTAGTGTTTCAGAAGGGATGGAAAAACATCATTGTAAATGATCTGAGTGTAGGGCCATTTCTTCAGTTCAGTTAATACAGTTTGCCACACTGATTTCATTGGTCTGAAAAAGCTTACATCCCGCAGTCTGAGGAGATGGGTGCCATTAGGGAGGAGGAAAATGAATGAAATATTGTCCTGTCCACACTCTTTGGTAACAGACAAGGACACGACTGGATTAGTTGTCCCCAATCATCACTGTTGGGCCTCTGGCTTCTTCAAATGGGGCAAAGTGATTGTAAAGAACCAGAATTCAAGTATTGATAGATCAAACCACAGGCTTTTACTCCTATTGAAATGGGTCCCCTGTGGGCCATCATCTTGCCACATCTCATCTCACACAATGTTTCGGTTTGTAAAGAACATATGGAAGAATCAGTTTACCATCAGCACTGGCTGCCATCATTATCAAAATACTAGATTTTGACGAATCCATCAGTTGTCAGCATGCTTAGTCCCTCATTTTGTAATTATTTGATGCTTGCTCGGCTCATATGAAACTGCTGGTTTTGTCACGGCTGATTAGGTTGCTAGATGGGAGGTTTTCCGACATTGGTTTTATATTGGAGAAACAAATTTTAATGTTGCTTTGTTCACTCGCACACCAGCTCTTTCAATATTTTTGCTTACGCAAACAGAAAGATCTTCTGAAAAAACGCTTGAGGAATAAATAGCCCCATTCTTGTCCTGGTAAACTGTTAGAAAACTACTACTTATTTCAACTAGATTTATCGAAGTAGCCTTTCACTAAATATCTAATATCCAATTTAGTGAAAGGAAATCCCCAATGTGCAACTCTCAATATACCTTGCTTTAACATTTCTTCTTCTTCCTCACTAGTACTGGTTGTCCTGCTAAATTTTTTTAAATATATATTTCCTCCACTTTATTTAGTAGAGTTGCTCTAGGTATACCATACACATCACACGCTTTTCTATAAAACAATTTGCCATACTGACACACACACACACACACACACACACAGGCATAAACAAACAAACAGCAGTCTCAGGCAACAGAAAGTTTTCTGTTGATACAGCACAAACTTTCAACAATGAGATCTTTCATCAGCTATCATTTGATCCAAAATAAAAGATGCACAACACCAGAAATACAATCTTGCCCTTAAAATAATTGGCCAACTGAAATGAAAACTAGCAGCAAATTGTTGCTATGCAAGAGGAAAGGGTAAATAAACAACGCTGTCTGAAATCACCCCATTTGATGATAGCGTAATAATCTGTAATCCCTTACATCCTTACCCGCATAAAGTGAGAGTTGAGGAGAATGCAGTGAGTAGAAAAATTGGATTGGAAGGCACTAATGGTCAAGAAGAAAGACGTTTTGTTTGCTTCAGCATGCAGGACTGCCACAAGATGAAACTAGTTGGAACTGGGGCTCGCTTGCAGCAAAGCCTTACAGTGTCACAGATGGTCAGCGTGGTGACCATTGTTGCAGCTTCCCTCAATACAAAAGCAGGTAGAGGCAAATCAACAGTGGTGCATCTGATAACAATAATAAGCACTTGAGTGGCACCACACTCCAAGTATCTGTGTGGAGGCTTTGAGGAGCACAAACATTAGACTGCATTTGTCATCATGCACACCCGTTGTGTGGCACAGTGGTATGGGGTGCTATTGGGTAATACGGACAGCAGCCATTACATATCTGATGCGTTAAGGCCAATGACATTACCTTTCGACAAGATAGCGCAAGACTGCACGTCCCCACTGCTGTCCTGTCCTGCCCTGCCCTGTCCTGCCATGCCTCAATACAGAAGGTGGGGTTCTGTTGCCCTGGCCAACACATTCGCCAGATCTCACACACGTCGAAACCTTCGAGTCACATTCTTCCGAGGGCCTGGCACACCACCACTCACTAGCCACTACAATTGATCCACTCTACCCCAGAGGTGAAACAGCACAGCACCATGTACTCGTGTTGGTCTTCCGAGCTCTGTTCAACTCCACACCAGGTTAGAGTATTGTTGCTTTGGTTGGTGGCAGCATCGTTTACACGTTTCACACCCTGCATACTCAAACCACCAACAAATTTATTCACTTTTCCTTTCTGTAATGTAAGCATATGACGCGGTGCCCCATTGCAAAAGATTAATGAAGAGACTAACATACAGAGGTATGTGAGTGGCTCGAAGACTTCTTCAGTCACAGAACCCAGTACATTGTCCTCGATGGCGAGTGTTCATTGTGCCCTGGGGAAGTGTGGTAGGAGTGCTGTTATTTTCTGTACACACAAATCATCTGGCGAACACAGTGGGCAGCAATCTGCAGCTATTTGCCAACGATGCTATGGTGTACGGTAATGTGTCAAAGTTTAGTGACTGTAGGAAGATACAAGATGACTTAGACGAAATTTCCAGTTGGTATGATGAATGGCAGCTAGCTGTAAATGTAGAAAAATTTAATTTAATTCACGTGAGTAGGAAAAACAATCCAGTGATGTTCGGATACAGCAGTAATAGTGTCCTGCTCGACATATTCACACCGTTTAAATATCTGGGCGAAGCAATAAAAAACAGACTGATCATGTGAGGATTGTGGTAGGGAAGGCGAATAGTCAACTTCAGTTTATTGGGAGAATTTTGGGAAAGTGGTTCATCTGTAAAGAAATTGCATACAGGGTGCCAGTGCGACCTATCCTCGAGGGCTGCTGCAGTGGTTTGGATCGCTACTACGTCAGATTGAAAGAAGACATCGAAGTGGACTGCTAGATTTGTTACCAGTAGGATCAAACGACAAGTATTATGGAAATGCTTTGGGAACTCAAATGGGAATCCGTGGAGGCGAGGAATGAGAAACTTTGGAGAACCGGTATTTGAAGCTGACTGCAGAACAGTTCTACTGTCACTGATACGTATTTTGCACAAGGACCATTAACATTAGATACGAGAAATTACAGTTTATAAGGAGGCACACGGCCAGTCATTTTTCCCTCACTATTTGCGAGTGGAACAGGAAAGGAAATGACCAGCAGTTGTGCAGGGTACCCTCTAGCTCGCACCATATGGCAGCTCGCAGAGAGTGCGTATAGATGTGGATGAAGATCGGTTAGTCCTGTTTGACAGACATGTGGATAGAGTGGAAATCAGCGGCGACCCCAACGGAGTGCCTTGTGCACGTGAGAGGAGTGCCGTACACTGTTTGCACGAAGATTTCCTACGATTTTGAATGACGGTGCCCTGAGCTGAAGTAAAAAGTCTAACAAATACTACTGTTCAGAAATGGATGTGGCACTAAGTAAATTGAAACTGGGAGAGCCGCAGTAGAATGCTGTAAGCCAGGTGAGCACATAGGCAGTGCAGCGGCTCCCAGTATCCAGAGAGTTGGTGTTACTCAGGAACACATGATGGAAGGGGGTTCCTTGTCAAATGGGAAGGGTGATATCAGTTACTCGAAGTCATAATTATGTAATGCTCTTGCAATAAGGCTTTGACCCTTGCCAATGAAGACAAAGTAGGCAACAGAACAATGCTCTCTGTAAGGAGAAAACTTTTTATAGAACATAACGGCAAAAGATTAAAATATGAGACAGAGTAGCAGCACTGAAATGCATTAAGTAGAATCCAAAGATGTGCCATCAGCTATGAAGATGATAGTTTATGCCATTTGGAATGGACACACAATAATTCTTTAAAATTTCTGAGACTAGGGTTACACAAACATTGACACATACTGATCGTAGGAATTTTGGAGCTAATGACAGAGGTTTCCTTTTCCTAATAATGCGAGAAAAGTTCTGGAAAAACATGGATAATGTAGGAGTAAAAGAGACATCTCAGCGAATGGCGGAAGTATTGAGTCATTGACGGGCACACACAAAAGAGAATGAAAACTTTGCGATCTTTTTGTAGAAATCCTTTGACGAGCTAAGAGAACGAATACTTTAGGAAGGCGACTGGGTGGTGGGAGGGGGGGTGGTAATGACGGGTGAGTAGATAAGGGGAGAAAGATGAGAAGTACAAAGAGGGGTCGGGGACGGGTAGCTATCAGATCGGTGACAGGAAACGGGAGGGCTAGGCACGTGGCACGACGGGACTGGAGGCGGTGAGGTGTGGTGTAGAAAGATGATGACATGAAAGCACGGATTGGGAGGGGGTGACAAGACAAATGAATGGGCAACTGTTGGGTAGAGCATTGTGTTAGCGGAGATTGAGGCCAGGAGGATAATTCATATCTACACAGTTCAGAAAACCTGCTGCTGTAGAGGATACAGATGGTGTGAGTTATGGAGCAGCCACTGAACTCTAGCACACTGCACCCAGTGCCGTGTTGTACCACTGGGGAACTTTGTTCCTGGCCACATTTTCGCAGTGGCCTTTCCCCCGCTGGTGGACCAATGGTTGGTGGTCATGCCCAAATAAACTAATTTGTAAGTTGTTGCATTTGGTACAGGTGCAATGTGCCTATGAAAGACTCAGGTGCAAGACCTGCCTGATTCATGCACTCAGCACTTCAATCCAGTCACAAGCTCACCTCATCTTGTCCCTAGGGTTCTAATGTCCCGTCGTATTGAGGCCATTAGAGACACGAGTTCAGATTGCTTCAATGCTGAGGAAGGAAATCAGCTGCACCCTTTTAAAGAGATCATCCTGTTATTTGACTGGAGTGATTTAGGGAAATCATGGAAAACCTAAATCTGAATGGCCAGGCACAACCTGAACTACCATCGTCCTGCATGCGAGTCCAGTGTGCCACATCACTCGATTATGCCATCAGAGGCGTGGCCATCCGTGAAACCAGCCATGTTGAATACCAGCTCTGCTGCAACTTCTGCACAGCATTTTACGTGCGCACAATCACCCACCAGCTGTTCAACAAAAGAATGGCCAACGCCAAAATGTGGCTGAGATTAAGTTCGCCACCCAGTGGCACAAAAGCCTGCTGAGAACATGCTCTAGTTCAATGGATGCTTCGCAACCTGTGCCACCTGATTCCTTCCCTCCAACACCAACTTTTCTGATGACGTAGATTGGGAGTTAGCCTTAAAATGCATCCTTCGCTCCTGTCATCCTCCTGGCCTCAATTTCCACTAACGCACTGGCCCCCAACCTCTACTCAACACTTCCCTCTTCCTTTGTCCTGTCACCCCCTCCAATCTACAGCTCCACCTCATCTTCACCGTGAGCTGCACGTTACTGTATCTGGTACTCTTGTATCACATGCCTAACCCATGCACCTGCCACCCCTTCCTCCCACATTCCTAGCCTGCAAACCAGGTGCCTCCTTCCAAGCCACTATCTATTTCTGAGGAACTGCTCCTCCTGCTTCCTGCCTCTGTCTTCCTACCGACCCCACCCGACCCGACCCCGACCCTCCCATCGAAATACAATTGTAGCATTGTGTGTCCAATAAAGGCGCATAGGGGTGTGGCTTTTGACGATTTATTAGTACTCTTAAATTGTCAAAGGATTTCTTCCCAAAGTTAGCAATGTTTTCATTCACTTTTGCGTGTCCCTATAGACGACTCAGTCAGTCTCCATAGCTCAGTGGTCAGTGTGTCTGGCTACTATGTGGAGGACTTGGATTTTTCCCTCGGTGGAAGTACTGGAATGGGGTGCACTCAGAGTCGTATAACTGAGGGGCTACTTAAATGAGAAGTAGCAGCTCCAAGTTCAAGTGAGCTGAAACAGCTGGGAGAGCCGTGTGGTGACCCTCTGCTCCTCCATACCTCATTCGAATGACACCATCGGTGGAGGTTACACGGTAGTCGGTCGGTTCAGAACATGGACCTTCGATTTGTCGACAACTCAAATGCTTCTGTTATTTGGTGAGAGCTCTCCTTCACTCCCAAATTATTTATACTGCTTTTTAGTATGTCATTTTCTCATCATAGATTTTAAAAAATAAATTTTACAATCATCTATCTCTCTCGTACACCTTCAGCTTTGTCGCTCTTCATCCTTGCAACTGGTAGGTCACAATCAACCTACGGTCTGAGTGATGTGAGGGTACAAAGACTTGAATTAATAATTCAGGAGTTCATAAAACAGCTGCCTCCATACTAGCTGATGTAATTGAGAAATCATGGGTTGTTGGTAGGGAATCAAGTTACATTATTATGGTTAGTTGGAGTACTGAAGCGATTCTGGGTTTGTTGTCTTTGGATTTTTTGTTAGAGGTGTTCCTGGGGCACTGAGTGGCGAAGAAAGACAGTTTTATGATGAACCCATTTCATCACAAGTACCCACAGAGACTGGAGCAACTTTTATCACGCCGCGGAGTCCCTCCGTGACGACGGTCTGTGAAAATAGTCAACACTGACCTAAGAGCGATGATTGAAGTAAAGGAGGATTATGCCAGTAACCTCGGAACATTTCAGTCATGCTTATATTACTAACAAGTTGTAACTGGAGTTGTGAATCCAAGACTGTTTGTAATCTGGCAAATAAAAACAGGTACTCTTCCTGAACAGTCAAACAGTTCTTGATGTAAAAAGCGATTTTCAGGAACAATTTCTGGAAGAAGTGGAGAGTTCTGCCACCTGAAGGTAAAAGTGTGCCTCGAGATGGCAGTGCCCTTGTAGTGACCTTACCTTGTTTTCTAAAACTCCCCAAATTCTTTCTCCTTCCTGAGGAAGGACTGACAGCTTAAGAAGCTAGTAAAATTTTTCTACTTTTGTGTGTCTCATTAGCAGTAACTAATAAATTTAGTTTCCTTGATAAAGGTTTACACATGGTCCGTACCTACCTTCAAATGCTTCATTGTTATGTTGTGCATAAAATCAGTTTTTCTCAGTACACCATTTTTAACTGAAAGCTGCACACCCTTCCCAACTGTCTGCTCAAAGAGCTTGTCTTTGAGGAGAGACCAAAATATAAGATGATTTACATAGCATTGTACCAGAAAATAGGAGCTGCAGAATGTCACTGGTATTTTTTATTGTTTACATCAAACAACCCAAGTAATTGATTTCTCATCAGCTGCTGGAGGCATATATTTGGTAAGTTTTGCTGATAAGTTCTTATGGTGGTTGTTTCTCCTTCCACGAATAACAGCACAAAGAAAAAAAATTTACTAAATGTACAAAAACAGTTAACAAAAGAGTGTTACGGAGCCAAAGCAAAAACTATCAGGGTTTTGGTACTAATCTGCTCAACAATCCGTTCCCAAGCAGAAGTCTGATGTGGTGTTCCAAAAGTGATATATAATAAGAAAATTTGAATGTGCCCTTACAGCTGCCACAAGTAAAAGATTCATACATTGATATGGTACAGTAAAGTATCTTATTTTCCTGATGACAACAATGCCATCTTTCTTACTGACTGACAATGAGCATAATTCTTCCTTTAGATATATGCCTTGCTATTCTGTTTTTTACAGCCAGAAAAACTACAGCAATGTCCACTTTCTACGTAAATGACGTATCAAGAGAAGCTGCTGCGGCACGAGGAGTGATACTAATCAACAACTGAATATGGTTTATAATCAAGTTTTGGAATGAGATACTGATGTGTCGAAATGTGATGAGAATGCAGGTAAAGACTGCTGGCTGCCTTCTGTAAAGTTTCAAAACAATGTATGCTACAGACATCTATCAGCTGAGTAGGGTTACAACAATAGTCTAAGTAAATCACATACTTCCAATTATACCTATAATTAAGACTGACAGTCACAAGTAGTAGTGTTCACAAAAGCAATTTATTTCTGTAACAAAAACAGATGAAACAAATATGAGCTAATTTAAATTAAACTGGTAAACTTCTAACAATCAGGATTAAATAAGAGCTCTAGATAAATCATTTATTACAATAGTAATGAGTATCGAGTTCAAATACGCACGTGATAAACTCCTCAGGAACAAGCAATCATTGCTAAGTACATTCTGCAAGAAACAACAGTTGTCAATAGATACAAATGCCAGAGTAGAGCCTGCAAAAATCATCACTCTTACCAAATTTCTTACTGCCTAGTACACAATTACTGAATCTTCCGATTAAAGTTTCCATCGAGAAGGCTACACAGTTACCCGAACGATTCTTATAAACAAACTTCCACAGTCGAACAGATAGCCAAAAATAGAATGTCACAGTCGCGTGTATGTCTTTGCAAATTGTTACAGAACTGAAGATCGGCTTTTAGATCCAGCTTCCACAGTGTGAGACAGCAGTTATCAATGACATTAGCAAGCACTAGTGTACAAAAAAGGTGAAACTTTTCCTCCACAAGCAGCTCCAGAAGGTTACGTCTTGACTGCTGCCTGCTGTGCAGCTGCCAGCTGCGCGCCGAGCTGCGCCTGCAGCTGTGCCTCCATCACCTCCATCACAGCTGAAACATTTCGTCACCACTTAGTCACATTAACGGGTAAATAATGAAATATGCCGCGAGAAAATGGCAACGACACAGTTCAACTCTGTTCTCTGGAATAGCAACAAAAAGGACAAAGCCAATAGTCTATATAAATCTGTTGTCAAGAGTAATTTACTTCTACATCTATACTCTAGAAATCGCAGCACAGGGTATTAAACACTGTAACACATATTAGGACTTAACCACACTCCACCCCTGTATGGTACAGGGAAAGAATGATTGCTTTAATGTTTCTGTATGTGACATAATCAATCTTATATTTGTGATTCCTACATAAGCAGAACATAGCTCTTTGTAATGCAGGGTGGAGCAGAGGAAAAACATGTTTTTCACTACTGAATAACTGAAACCTGATTTTATTTTTAAGAAATCTTGCACTCAGTAATAATAATTTTATTGCATTTTTAAAACTACTGATATGAAACATGATGTTGTCGAGATGACATCCTCCTTGTCAAACACAAATTTGGATCCTCTCCTGAAAGTTATCCAGGTCTTTCTCCAACATTTCATTCAGCACAGATTCAGTTTCCTGATGAATGGAAATCTTTTCATCAACTGTAGGCGGCTCGCTCATGTACACTTTTTGTTTCGAGTGGTCCCACAAGAGGAAGTTGCAGATCGACAAATCGGGTGAGTGTGGGGGCCGAGGAACATCACCATATTGTGAAATGACATATCGCGGGAACATTTTGTAAACTACCTACCTCCACGGATCCAGAATTAAATTTTCACTCTGCCGGAGCGAGTGCGCTGATATGAAACATCCTGGCAGATTAAAACTGTGTACCGGACCGAGACTCAAACTTAGGACCTTTGCCTTTCACAGGCACGTTCTCTTGCCAGCTGAGCTACCCAAGCATGACTCACAACCTGTCCTCACAGCTTTACTTTTGCCAGTACCTCCTACCTTCCCAACTTCGCAGAGGTGCTGCGAAAGAAGCTTCTTATCGGCGCACATTCCACTGCAGAGTGAAAATTTCATTCTGGGAACATCCCCCAGGCTGTCGCTAAGTCATGTCTCTGCAATATCCTTTCTTCCAGGAGTGTAGTCCTGCAGGTTTTGGGAGAACCTTTGTGAAGTTAGGAAGGTAAAGAGACTAGGTGCTGGCGAAAGTAAAGCTGTGAGGATGGGTTGTAAGTCGACATTGGGTAGCTCAGTCAGTAGAGCACCTGCCCGCAAAATGCGAAGGTCCAGAGTTCAAGTCTTGGTCTAACACACAATTTTAATCTGCCAGGGAGTTTCACTTTTTCACTTCCACAGATGCTCTCGTCATATGAGGTGAGGCCTCATCCTATTGGAACAACATTTCTCTCACATTCACTTGACACCTTTCAACTTCTGGATGAGGAAAGTTGTTTTAACATTTCGATGTAGCATGCTGATGTCAAAGTAACTGTGCTTCCTCCATCTTCAAAAAAGTAAGGTCCAACAACCCCTATCTTGGAGATACCACACGGCACTGACACTGTTGAGGGTGTCTCCTACATCCAGTACCGACAGTTCTGTACTTAACATAACCATCCAGATGAAAACGGGCTTCATCACTCATGAATACTGGGACATCTGCATCTTCCGTAAGAATTATGTCCGTTATGCCACAAAATTCGCTGCACTGAACAAAATCCGTTTTGCTTAGTTGCTAAACAATCATTATTTTAGGTTTCAGGAATTACTGCAACCAACTGCTGTTTTTTCTTCAATTTTTACTTATTCATGACCGGTTTCGAATCACCTGACAATTCAACATCATATGGTACAATTTAGCTTGGAGTATTGTGGGGGTCGTGCACTGTATTGAATTTAATAGCAAGAATAGTTTTCATTAACTTCAGTTTACACTTTCTGTATGTATTCATTGTTCCTTTTACCTGGCTAGGTAGCGAAATAAAACTTTTATCAATTCTGGATCTGGAACACAACAACTATCTTGTTAAAGGTTTCAGGAATTACTGCAACCAATACATTTGGTGTCTCACAATGCACGACACCCACAATACTCCAAACTAAATTGTATCATCTGATGATGAATTGCCAGGCGATTCGAAAACGGGTACGAAGAAATAAAATTTGAAGAAAAAATGGCAATTTGTTGCAGTAATTCCCGAAATCTTTAACAAGACAGTCGCAGTGTTCCAAATCCAGAATGGATAAAATTCATTTTGTATGGGTGACATTTGAGATCATCACATAAGATGGGAAATACTTAGCAATACAGCCTGTCGCTGAAGCAAATGACGTGAAATACTCGGCAATACAGCCTCTCGCCTAGCAGATCATTTCAGACTAGCAACAACTGCTGTTATCAATCTGTCTACATTTTCCAGAGTTTGAACTGAATGGTAAAGACCAGGTGGTTTCTTTTTCATGACAGATTAGTTGTGCTATATGCTGCAATCCAGCGGAGTATAGAGTTTTGATCTGGGACTGCATCTCAATGTCCACCATTAACGTTTTGATGAAAAAGACATTGAACTGTGACCACAGAATTATTGTTTCCAAATAACTGCTCAACCGTGAACATATGTTCTCCATAGCAACTGAAACTGCATTGTCCGAGTTGTCGGCCAATCGCTCGAGGTCAATACTCTCACTTGCTGCTGAGTACTAGTGGTTTAAAAACCGCGTGTTTCTTCTGCTCCTTCCTGTATATTCCTAGATTCCTCAATAATGCTGCTTCTTGAAATGTGGTAAGTGGGCTTCCAAAGGACAGTTGGTGTTTTATCTTCAAGAGTCAGAGTTGAGGGTTTTCAGCCGACTCTCCCCAGTGGGGAAGCAAACCTATGACACTATGTGCTGCCCTTCTCAGTGTATATTGAACACCCCTGTTACTCTTATTTCGTACAGGTCCCACACACCTCAGCAATATTCTAGGCTTGATCACACAAGTGTTTTGTAAGTAATCCCTACGTAGAATGACTGCACTTCCCCAATATGATGCCAGTGAACCAAAGCATGGATGGATTTAATATTATTGAGTGTTAAACAGAGTGATGATCAGCATTCTTTCACAAGATCACGTACTGGTGTACGAATAGTTGCTCTTGTGAAAACAACAGTCGAAAACCACAGAACTACAGCCACAATAAAAATCACACTATCTTCAATAGAACTATTCACATTGTTGTCGCACATTTGAAGAATTAGTAAAAAAGTGGAAGACAGTAAAATAGCTGGTCGATAGCAGAACTAATAGTACGAGCCAGCCACTCAAGAGCACATTAAAACCTCCATCCAATTAAATTAGGCAGGACTCCTGATACTACTCAAAATGTCAACAATTTTCTTGCTAATAAATGAAAAGCTCCAGTTTGCTTTTGTTCTACAATATTACTTTTATTGTTAACCGGTTTTCAGCTTACAAGGCCATCTTCAGACATTTACTGAGTATTCTCACCAAAGAAGTTAAACGTTAGCAAACAACACTGGAAGAGAAGTAACACATATAGACTGAAGTTTGCTAAAATTTAACTTCTTTGGTGATAATACTCAGTAAGTGTCTGAAGATGGCCTTGTAAGCCGAAAACAGGTTAACAACAAAAGTAATATTGTAAAAAAAAGAAGCAAACTGGTGCTTTTCATTTATCATAATGTTGTTCAACCAAGAACCGATGGAAGATTCTGTTAATATGAATTTTCTTGCTATTGTTTTGTAATCGCCAATAGTTGAGAGAACCCCCTCGGTAGACCAAACGCTTCCCAGCAATAGTCAGACACAACACATCATTTTGAACACGGTTATAGTGTATGTGACGAACCAAAGCCTGCCACCTGCTTTACCAACAAACGAGCCGATGGTGATCATTCTATTACACATACCTACGAAGTGTTACACCAAGGTATTTGTAGGAGTTGACCAATTTCAACTGTGATAGGATTCCACATTTTTTGTTTTGTGAAGAGCACAATTTTATGTTTCTGAACATTTAAAGCAAGTTACAAATCTTTGGACCACTTTGAAGATCTGACCGAATATTTGTGCAGCTTTCTTCTGATACCACTTCATAATAGATAACTGCACCATCTGTTGAAGTTTGAGGTTACTATTAATATAGTCTCCCAGATCATCAACATATAACATGAACAGCACGGCCCCAGTATACTTCCCTGGAGTACACGAAAAGTTACTTCTACATTGGTTGAGGACTCTCCAACATTACATGCTGTGTCCTCCCTACCAAAATATCCTCAGTCCAGTAAAAATTTTTATTTGACAATGTGTGTGATCATACTTTGTTAAAAGGTGTGTCACATTTTTCTGATGTGACATCCCAAAACACATGAATCAAGGTAATCAGTTAAAGTCAGTATTTCTTGACTTCCATGAAGTGTACTGACTGAAATGCTTCATGGAACTCAAGAAATACTGACTTTAACTGATTACCTTGATTCATGTGTTTTGGGATGTCACATCAGAAAAATGCGACATAGGTTTCTACACAGACTTGTGAGGTGGAAGGAAGTAGAGGGTGGGGGGGAAGGGGTGGGGGTGGCTGAGTACTCTGACCGGATACTGACTTTTTGAGCATTTCGAGAAGGAACATTAAAAGAATTCTAGAATAAGGAAGATTATGGGAGCCAGGAAGACCATAACTGATACAACATGATGGATCACAACAGGGAACTGTCAAAAATTTTGGAAAGCAATCCACAAAGGGAAGAAGAGAGGAACCCACCAAGAACAAGAGAGGAAGGTGTGTATGCAGTAATGACAGCCAGGGGTCTCCAGAAAGTAGACCGTTTGAATAAAAAGAAGTAAATAAATGGACAGTTAGAAGTAGTGACTGTCGTAAATAACACAAAAGAAATAACGGTGAATTACTTCCATCACTATGCTAAAGGCACAACATAACTAATGCTACAGATCATTGAAAAAACCTTTCTATGCACCCTGTGTGAAACTGACAGACTAAAATCAATTCAACAATGATGTGATGTAAGAGACAATTAAAACTGTGAGCCATACAGTGACCTGAAGTCTGCTTTTCACACACAACATTCTGTCAGTTACATTACTTACACCATGACAATGATGCTGAAGTTGTGGAAAATAGATGATGGTTAGTTTTCTATCAATTCACATAGCATTGCCATTTTTATGTTCACTAAAAGTTAAATTTATCAAAACTTCCATGTTGCAGCACGCCACTGCAACAGATAAATAGTCCACATTGATGCAATCCACACAGTTTATCTGAACATTTATCCAACCTGCAGAAGTTCAGAATTTATCACTAATTCCTCTTCCACACGTTCAAAACATGTACAGAAACCAAACAACAGTTATACGAATCAAAGGGCATAAGAGAGAACCAATAGTTAAGAAGGGACTGAGACAAAGCTCCAGCCTATCCCTATTGTTATTCAATCTGTACACTGAGGAAACAAAGGAGAATCTCTTAGAGGTCATCGAAGTTTTGGAAGAAGAAATAAAAACTTTACAATTTGACAATGGTATTGTAATTCTGTCAGACAGCAAAGTACTTAGAAAAGCAGCTTGAGAGAATTGTTTATGCACTGAGAAAAGGAAAAGTAAAACAAGAATAACAAAATGTAGTAGAATTCAATAAAGAGTGATCACTTTTTTTTTTTTTTTACAATATACCTTTACTCATCCTCATAATTTTGATGGTCCTTCTCAGAGTAGTCCCCATGAATATGATGCACTTGTCCCAGAACTTCTGCCAGTCTACAAATACATGCTGGAAACCATTTTTTGAGAGGTCCTTCAAAATCGCCTCCGCAGCTTTCACCACTGCTTCTGAGGATTGATAATGCCTCCCAAGAAGGGATTTCTTCATGTCAGGGAAAAGGAAAAGTCACATGGGACTAAATCTGGACTATAGGGAGGGTGAGGGATGCACTTCACATTGATTTTTGCTAGATATTCAGTAACAACATTGGCAATATACAGCCACACATTATAGTGGTGCAGCATCCAGCCTGCTTCACGGAAATGTGGTCTTTTGTGCCTGATATGGACTTGCAATGTTTTCAGTATATCTCTGTAGTATTGTCCTGTTACTGATGTGTGTGCAGGCACAATAAGCCGATTAACAATTTCATGAATATCAAAGAATGAGATGGCCATTACTTTCCCAGCAGAAGCAACCACTTTTGCTTTTTTGGGAGTTGGTGATGGAGGAGGTTTCCACACTAAGCTTTGCTGTTTGCTCTCAGGATCAAAATGATGTACCCAGGTTTCATCAGCAATTGGAAAGAAACTCTAGATCTTTCTCTAACATCAACTTGAACTGCATGCGGACCTGCAGGCGAATGTCCTTTTGTTTGGGAATTGACAGTCTTGGAAACCACCACGCACAAACACTTGTCGTGTAATTTTCCCGTCACCAACGTGTGAGTGGCACCCAATGAAAAGTTCAGTATTTCAGAAAGCAATCTTCAGGATAATTCGTTGATCCTCTCTCACAATGACAGCAGCAGTGTTGATGTTTTCTTCTATAAGAGTAGTAACTGTAGCACCGAGTCCACTTTCCTTTGAAAGTGATTGTTTCTGGAAGAACAAACTCTACATAAGCCTCCTGTAACACTGTATAGGCCTCAGTTGGAGATTTGTTAAGACAAAAGCAGAATTTCAAAGGCGCATATTGTTCCTCATGTGTTGCCTCCATTGCACCAGTAGGCAATACTGAACATGTCTGACCTTGCCTGCCTGTCACAGGCGGGAACCAGAAGTCCCAACAATGAAACTACTACTGCATATTTGTTGCACGTTAAATTAACAGAATATCATAAGATTAAATTTTAGTGCGGGAAATTATGACCATAAAAAAAATTATCATTCTTTATTGAACAGCCCTCGTAAATTAGGAAAGGAGACACTAAAATCAATATGCGAGTTTTATTATTTGGGCATCAAAATGACTGATGATTACTGAAATCAAGCCAACAACTAAGTGCCTGATGCAGCATAAAACAGTATTAATCTGAACAGGCCACCTTCACCACTCAGTGGATCTTCAGTTGCAGTGCGAGAGCGAAAATTCCACCCTTCCACACCGATGAACAGCAATCAGCAACGGTGCATGAATGCTGAAAAAGAGTATATGTAGCAATGCTTGCCGAACAGTCATTGATGAGACACTGTTGGTAGCCCCTCAGTTCTAAAAATGGAATCGCAACTCGTGAAACCACACATAACCCAGAAGTGAGGAAAGGAAGAGTGGCCTGGATTTGTGAGGCATTTTTATTTTCAGAATGTAACCAGTGCACCCATGATGGGCTGTATCCATTTTACGTGCTACATAACACAGATTGTTCAATTTCTTCCTAATAGCATTTTCAGAAAGAGGAACATCACAAATTCTTACAGCAGCAGCTTGAAAATAACTAAGTTTGCAGCTGAACATCTAAAATTTCCAGGTTGTCGGTTCCTTAGTTTGAAAAATCTTATAATCCTGCAAGTAGAAAAAGGGCAAAAATTAAATTTTCTTAAGGAAATTGAAATTTTGAAACATATTCGCTTTTAACTGAACAGTTATTTAAAACAGTTATTTTTAAAAAAAAAAAAAAAAACACCTGGTGTTTTTCGATGTTATGAAGTGCATCTTCAAACAAGTTTATGAATTTGTATTAGTTCCGACACTGGGCATTCTTCTCGATTATCTACACACAGCCTTCCATAGTTAGAAACTGTAGTGCCACTACCTGGCAAGCTTCCCGGTACTACGACACTTTAGGCTTTAGTTTTCCTCTAGGCAGACCAGCGCTAGCAGGTAGGGTTGTGCAGATGTTAACAAGCCCTATTCTGTTTTTAAGGGGTATTGTCTCCATATGTTAAGTCAAATAATGTCTGTGGCTTAGCTCTTTCGGCATGGGGACAGTTTCCTTCCTCCTGTTGTATAAGGTCATGGTTTATATATTTTAACTGTGTTTTGTGTTCAGACAATTTTTTTATGCTGTTGACAGACCCTGTACTTTTTAAAAGTTACATTTGATCTTGCCATATGAGACTTCTCTTTTATTACCATTACTGGAAACCTTCACAAGGTAGGCTTTTGTCTGTTTCTCTTTTATGGCTATTGCTAATAATCCTGTATATGACCTAATGTCGTTCTTGTTTTTGGTACAAATTGTGACCATCAGCATTGTTCCGTATTTTAGCATTACAGATGCACTTGGCCCATTCTTTCCTGGGTGTAATTTTATGCATTTTACTCCTCTTTCAGATGATTGTTTACCCATAGTTCAGTAAGTATTAAACTTCACATTTCATTTCATTCTTTGGGAGCTAATACATTCTTTAGTTACCACAATACCCTTCCCCCCAAACACTTTTATGCTGTAGGGCCAAAGGATTTTTACATGGCTTTGTTTTAGAATTTCTGTATATGGCCATTATATTTGTACTGGGTCCTGTAATTTTCCTACACTGTCTGAAGATGCCTTTCAATGCAGGTGAAACACACTGCAAATGAACTAATAAATCTCTCTCTATTGCAACCACAACTGATTCTCTTGATAAAATTTATGTGGCTCAAAAGACACCAACATTAAATATAATGAAATGATTGATGTCTTAGTGAAAACTGCTGTTCATGGTGGTAATTTTATAAACATCTTGCTACTGTCACCAGACATGAAGATTACTTTCTCTAGGAAGAGGAGGAGGAGGAGGAGGAGGAGGAGGAGGAGGAGGAGGAGGAGGAGGTGGTGGTGATAATGCAGGGACAAATACAAGCCTCATTGCGCATTAAAGGGAAATATTATGGTCAAATACAGCCAAACATTTGTTCAAAGATTTGGTTCCACACAATTAAGGTGAACAAAAAGTTTATAAACTCCATAATCTGAATGAGATTTAATCATGAATCTTTCAATAGCCATCTTCACCGATTACACATCCAAGACAATCCTTATTGTGAATGTGATGGAATAACAGTAACGGATATCACTCACATCTTTCTCAAATGTAAACTATATGAAAACCAGGAAATTGAATTTATTCAACAGTTAATCAGTTGCCTTCAACCTTTACCAACTTCCGTACTAGCTCTCCTGCATCAAATAATATAATAATTTTAGAATTAATCATGAAATTTTTAGATAAATGTGATTTCTCTTTTTAAAAGATTAAATACTGAAAGATGGAGTTAAAATATTGTTATTATTATTAAAATATTATTATTATTATTAAAAATAAAAACTTATTTATTCTCTTTGCACTGACAGCCAGTTCACAGCAAATACCTGCTGGCGTTATGCCTGTAAGCTGGTAGAGTTTGGCAAGTGGTGTAGGTTCGAGCAACCTATAATAGTCCTACACCTTTTCTTTATCACCTCGTCAACTATGTTTGCACAGGTAGATCTGTACCAGTTTGGGCTTGCTTCTTCTGAAGAATTGTAACGTGTTATCTGTACTGTTGTTGAAACAGAACAATCGAAAGGCATGGAAATTACTATGACCCCAAGTCACTGCTCTTCTTGATCTTTCAAAGATGACTCCTGACCAAACTGCCCATAAATTACTTCAGAACAGTAAGATTAAAGGAAAATCTAAAAACTAATGGGACATACTGATTAGAAACACTACCTTGATATTCCTTTTGCCTTGAAACAAGTGAATATAGCACTCAAATCTACGAAGAACAATAAAGCTGCAGGCCTACATGAACTATGGACAGAACATTACAATGTCTGGACCTGCTGCAAAACAGTAGATATTAAATCTTATGAACTTCTGTATTTTAAAATACTAATTCCAAAGGGTAGCACAAAGCCATACTACTGGCACTTCTAAAACATGGAAATAGAAAAAAAATCTTTTGACCAGTTTCTTCACTTTTCTGCCCCTTGTGTAACGTCGGAGGATGGGTATGAAAGACCAAGTTACAGGTGTTGCATTCACCATCCTCAAAGCAGTTTAGGATACTGTCACCAAAAAGCTGGTTTGAAAAGTCTATTCAGTCACGAAAGATTATCAATTAACACAGTTCCCGCAGTGTTGCTGCAAAATAAGAGACACTTTGTCACCCAGTAAAATAAGAAAAGTTGATGGAGGCTTCAGAAAAATAACCTCCCACCAGGAAGTGTGTTGATCTCACTGCTGTATAACATCTACACAAACGACCAATCAATTAACTCTGGAATTAACGAATTTATGAATGTTGTTGATACAACAATTGCTACCCCACGCAAAACCTTTGAGGAAGGATAAGGCTGACAAGAGTTCTTGAGGACCCAGCCAAGTACTATGATGATAACCATCTGAAGCCAAATCCTGGAGAGACCTAAGTTTGTGCATTTCACTTTGAAATAGGAATGCTAAAAAAAACTTATCACCACTTAGAGAGAGAGAAACAACAGTCCCCGGCAACAAACCCAAATACTTTGGAATACAGATGGACTATCCGCTTACAGGGTGTGATAAAAATTAATGGGAATTTTTTTATAATTTCGTGGGCTTTACACATCCAATTTTCAAATTTTTTATATTGTTGCTACACATGTTTCTGATGCATGTTTGTATTTCTGGCTGTTTTGAATATTTAGATACCTCTCGACAGTGAAAAAGGTTATACGCACTTTTGAGTGCTCAGAGAATTTTCCTTTCGAAAAAGATGAATCAAAGAATTTGCATTAAATTTTGCTTGAAAAATGAATAGAGTGCTGCGTCACAATTGAAATGTCGACTGTGGCTTTAGGTGAATCTACTAAAAGTAAGACAGGAGTTTACGAGTGGTATATACATTTCAAAGAGGGTCGACAACATGTAGACGATGACATCCACACCAGACGCCCACGCACATCAATTTCCAAGGACCGTGTGGAAGAAGAACGAAAATGGTTCTGGAAAAAAAATCATCAAATCTTCAAGAGAGAGGTTGTTGATGATGTCAGCATATCCTTTAGCTCATGCGATGCAGTTTTTTTGGATGGTTTGGGCACGAAACACGGAGTAAAGTTTGTTACGAAATTGTAGCATTTTGACTAAAAACAACACTGCATAGAAATCGCTCAGGAATTGCTGAATAAAGCTTACAATGTTTATCAGTAAACTCTTCCGGGCTAAGTTGTCGTGGTCGATCTGTAGAACTTCTTCTCCCTGACGTTTCATTCTCAACTACGCAGAACGTCTTCCGAGGTGAGTCGACTCACCTCGGCAGATGTTCTCCGTAGTTGAGAATGAAACGTCAGGGAGAAGAAGTTCTACAGATCGACCACGGCAACTTAGCCCGGAAGAGTTTACTGATAAAGACGCCGGCCGTGAAAGCCTACATGGAATGAAAGCTTACAATGATTCAGAACTTGCAAAGAAGGTTATATCAGAAGTCAAAACACATGTATAATGTCGAAACAGATGGACAATCGACCCAATGGAAACTGACTGAAGAGCTGAGACCGAAAAATATTTGACAATTTCAATCACGTATGAAGGTTCTTCTCAATATTTTCTCGGATTACAATGGGATGGTGCATCATCAGCTCCTGCCTCGTGGTTGTACAGTCAGTAAGGAATACTATCTGGAAGTTACGCACCGTTTGCATGTAGCGAACCAAAGAAAACTACCATAATTGTGGAAAACCAATTGTGGGAATTGCATCACGATAATGCTCCCACTCACCCCTCAATGCTCGTTCCTTTTTTTTTAGTGAGAAACAAATCCGTTACATTGCCTCTGCCAACTTATTCACCGGACATGGCCTCCTGTGACTTCTTTCTATTGCCTAAGCTGAAAGGAACCGTGAAAGGACTTAAAGATTCTTTTAGAAAAATAAATATTCCCATTATTTTTAGATCACATCTCATACATTCAAAGCCCACTACAACAAATACAGCTTAAAGTATCTGCACAGGTCATCTGTATTTTACAGTAGCTACCTGGGGTGCTTCGAACATCTGCCATGGCACTACATTTCTCTGCAACAGAGAATTCTGCTCCAATGTTGAAAAATTCTGTACATGCCAAACAGATCAAGACAGCTTCAAATGACACTGAACACATTGTGACAGGCTGTCTGTGACTGACGCCCTTCGGTAAGCTGTACCACATTATAGGTACAGCACTGACGAGTATTCCCGGGAAAGCAGCATCACAACCGGAGAACACAAAACAGGAAACTGAGCCCAGAAATCTCTTGTTTGGGCACAAGCCTCAACAACTAAGGTTCCGATTGAGAAAGAGCTTCCTGTAGACAACTACAGTGATTCCTATGCCTATCTGAACTCAAACGGAACTTTTGCCAGATTCTTTGTCCGAGTCGTACCGAACGGGCCACGGCATCACACGTGCCTTATATGGCTTCGAAAACTGCACACACTGAGAACTGGGGTATCACGGTGCAAAGTCAATCTCAGAAAATGAGGCCTCAGGAGCGTGGATGAAATCTCCCAGTGTGGTGATCCACAGGACCGACGTCTGCTAGTCTGTAGGAACCTGCTGGATACAGGCAGCAGTCAATGCCGACAAATTCTGGAATCTGCGTATCTTGCTGTTCACCTGTTCATATTTAAAAAAAAAAAAACCTTTCTGTCTGTATTTTACAAACACTTGTCGTACCCTCGTGCTCAAAAATTAAGGATAATTGCAGAACGTGGTGCCACACAATGTGGCACTACACAAAGCTGGCAGTAATAGCATAGGCACATAGGGAACACACAAAATACAGATCTGTAAGTCCGTGGTATTGGTGATAAGTCGAGAAAACCATCCCGAAACACACGTGCTACAGAACGCCACTGTTTCCTGCACACGTACCCCGACATCAATATGGGATATGATCATTGTGCACACGTACATAGGCCACACAACGGGTTGGCATACTCTGGATCAGGTGGTTGAGCAGCTGCTGGGGTATAGCCTCCCATTCTTGCACCAGTGCCTATCGGAGCTCCTGAAGTGTCGTAGGGGTTTGAAGACGTGCAGCAATACATTGACCGAGAGCATCCCAGACGTGCTTGGTGGGGTTTTGGTCTGGAGAACAGGCAGGCCACTCCATTCACCTGATATCTTCTGTTTCCGGGTACTACTCCACGATGGCAGCTCGGTGAGGTGGGGCCATGTGTTATCATCCATCAGTAGGAAGGTGGGACCCACTGCACCCCTGAAAAGGCGGACATACTGGTGCAAAATGATGTCCTGATACACCTGACCTGCTCCAGTTCCTCCGTCAAAGACATGCAGGGGTGTACGTGCACCAATCTTAATTCCACCCCACACCATCAAACCATGACCTCCATACAGGTCCCTTTCAAGGACATTAAGGGGTCAGTATCTGGTTCCTGGTTCATGCCAGATGAAAACCCAGTGAGAATCACTGTTCAGACTATACCTGGACTCATCCGTGAACATAACCTGGGACCACTGTTCCAATGACCATGTACTGTGTTATTGACACCAGGCTTTACATGCTCTCCTCTGACCAGGGGTCAGTGGAATGCACCTTGCAGGTCTCCGGGCAAATAAACCGTGTCTGTTCAGTCGTCTGTAGACTGTGTGTCTGGAGACAACTGTTCCAGTGACTGCAGTAAGATCCCAAGCAAGGCTACTTGCAGTACTCCGTGGCCATCTGCGGGCACTGATTGTGACATATCAGTCTTCTTGTGATGATGTACACTGTGGACGTCCTATACTGTAGTGCCTGGACACGTTTCCTGTCTGATGGAATCATTGCCATAATCTTGAGATCACACTTTGTGGCACACGGAGGACTCGTGCTACAACATGCTATTTGACCTGCCTCCAGTCGCCCTAGTATTCTAACCCTCATAATGTCATCCATGTGTTTTCTTCGAGCCATTTTCAACACACAGCCACCATTAGCACGTCTGGAAATGTGTGCACACTTACTCACTGCACCGTACTCTCACATGCACCAACACACCTCTGCGTATGTGCACTGCTGCCAGCGCCGCCCACAGGTCAAATGCACTGCACGGTCATACCCTGAGGTGATTTAAACCCGCAAACAGCCCACCACAGCGTTGTTTTACCATGTATCAGCATTACCCTCAATTTATGAGCACGAGTGTACATGTTAACCACCATATTTTTACTGATATTACCTTCTGTCTCTACATTACTTAATTTACTCTGTAACTGATTCTTTGCATGTAATTAATCTCTGTGTGTATCTTATTAATGCTTTACCAGTATTGCAATAATTTCATGTCCTGGATACACAAAATAAATAAATAAATAAAGCGCAGTATTTCTGGATGTACTGACCCAAACATCGGTACTCCTGAAACAATTCAATGATCAATATGAAATCTGATTAACATACTGTACTGTTACTGGATGAGTATTTCCAACTCAGATTTCAACCTTAGACAAATAATACTCTGTTATTAGAAGCACAATGGATCACTGAAGTATTAGAATGTTATGGCCCATTAACATATTACTTACTCCATAAATCATGCTTTGCACACATGTTGCTTCACTATGGTAAGTTGACTACTGCTCTATCAAACCTCTGGTTTACTAATCATCCTAAGCATATTCTCTTCATATTATGGCAAAAAAAAATTTTAAATTACTCTTACACATCTATCACTGCAACAACTGCAATTAATAGAAACGATTCTGTACTTTACATAGGAAGCACAGTTTTGAATTAGCAACTACTTTTGTTGCACTATGTAACTCCTGCAACATAAATTGCAATAATATAGCGTTAGCATAGTGCACATATACAATATTCCCATTTACATGCAGCACAAGCAGCAAGTAAGAACTGCCAGTGCGGTGACTAATGGGATACAGGAGCGCAAAATTATCAAATAGCTTGATATGACAAAGGTTTTTCAATATTCTTCTTATAATAAAACTGCTTTATTAACAACATTCTACTAGATATTTACTATAGTACATTAAATTTTCTTTTGTCTGTTTCTGTAAGTCAATTTGTATTACTAAGCTGACAATGACCTATAGACAACAGCAGATGATGACTCATATTGTCAAATGAAGGTCAACGAAAGAAACCGAAGTACCATAAACTAGATATACTTTGACCACTGGAGTTGCTTTAACTACTCTTGCACCAAAAGTTTTACAGCTCACTGCTTGCTCCAGTTTTTAGTATATACTGGGGAAACATCCCACACAGGAAAAATATGTATAAAAAACAAAGATGTTGTGACTTACCAAACGAGAAAGCGCTGGTAGACAGACACAATAAAAAAACACACAAACACACACACAAATTTCAAGCTTTCGCAACCCACGGTTGCTTCATCAGGAAAGAGGGAAGGAGAGGGAAAGACCAAAGGATGTGGATTTTAAGGGAGAGGGTAAGGAGTCATTCCAATTCCTGGAGTGGAAAGACTTACCTGAGGGGGAAAAAGGACAGGTATACACTCGCGCGCGCACACACACACACACACACACACGCACACATATCCATCCGCACATATAGACACAGGCAGACAAACGATGAACTGTATTAAAGAATTGAATTACTTGTTGTATTAGTATTCATATGTGGTAGTATCATTAACCTAATTTCTCCAAAATTCCCAATATTAATGCAATGCTTATTGTTTTTACATTTTGCCAGGTGAAAAGTTAACAAACAGTTTGAAATACTGTATTGGGAGTCCTTTCTTTTTACAAAAGGGAGAATTACAGTTCTTTAGTGAATTTCTATTTCTACTGCTCTCCGAGTCATTTAGTTCACCACTTCACTAGTGGTAAAACGGAAAATACCAGTCTGGCAGGAAGCATTTAGTTTTCTGACAATTCTTCAACAACATACCTGAAATGTTTGATTATGGCTTTATAAGGAATCGTTATGTTTGAAGACTTTGGTTAACCCAGTACAGGTACTGAAACAACATTATCAAGGTAATAAGCACAGAATGTCAGAAAACTCTTGTAGTCAGATATTAACATGTCTTCACCATTCATTGACTTTAAGACATGAGGACCAAAAAAGTAAGACCTTGTAGATAAAATTCCCTAAATTTTAGCATGTATCTTTACGAAATAGAACTACAATGACCCTTATCATTCTATTTATAATATTTTGACAGAATGAATGCTGTCAATCAGAAGGCACTTTGCATCAATCAGTTGACAGAGATGTCTGTTTCAATATAAAAACAATGTGTGAGGTCTATTCCATCCACAGGCTATGAGTTTTACTCATCAGGATCATATTAACAGTGCTGCATTGTTACAATTCTATTCGAAAAGTGAGCCACAACTCTATGGCAACAATTACGGCTCACTGATCAACTTATCGACCTGTGCTTCCAGAAAGATAACAATTCAACAAAGTTAACAGCTAAATGCTTAATATTCCAGGTAACCTGAAAAGCATCAGATGGTATTTACTCACCTTCTCGCACTTTAGCTTTCTCAATCATTACACCCTGCAGCTTTTCTAACTGTTGTGTGACAAAATCCACTTTTCTTTTGAAATAATCTTTTGCTCCATCAATATCCTGAAACACCAACATACGGGGAACAGTGTTGCCACATTTATAAACAAAATCTATTAATAATGGTCCAAGCAACTCTACAATTAAATTACAGAATGTACACAGTGCACTCTCTTATCAATTGCTAATGGAGAGTCGATATATAAGACACACAAATGAAGACAACTTCTTTAAGCATCACTATCAAGAGAAGCAAGTCAGCAGGAAGTAAGACAAGGTAAACTGGAAGTGCACATTTGCCCAATCCATATCTCTGGGTAGATTTTGTCTCCTTTGATTACCATCACACTTGGATTTTCATTTAGATTCATTGAGAAAGTTGTGTTTTACTCTGCTATAAAAGTTTTCAGTATAAATGCACCTACTGTGCTTCTGCTGTTGTTAATGGTTTGCATGATAAATGACAGGTAGCCAACAAAACAGATCACGAGTCTGATGATGTGGGTAGTCAATCATAATGCTCGTTCATAATTCCTATGCTTTATAAATGAAGCAAGCTAGTATTTTGTATCACCTGTAGTAATTCAAGCTGACCTATTAGATTCCACCCTAATCACCAGCTCTAAATCACGATATATTATAGAAAAACAGTGAAATCTTCATGACAAATGTAACTGCAAGTATCAGTTTAAGCTGTGCTGTCAGGTCCCATCTCAACCGCCACTTCAAAGCTACAAGATATTCTGTAAACTAACAGCAAAATATTTGGGATAACCAAGATGATGAGTTTCATTGCTGTTCTTTTCACTCACAGCAATGTATGCTCTGCTATTAGATCACATCCTCACCACAAACTCAGAAATAGTGAAATAATCAGAAAATCAGCCAAATATTTGTGACATCTATCTTAATCTAATAGCTCATACATACCTTCTCAATGTAGTACCCCGTTCCAATATCAATCACAACTTTCTCGTGGTCCATTACAGTGCCAGGAACATATATCTGTTCACTCTTTGTTAAGAAAACATGTGACAGAAGATAACACAAAGGAACAAAAAGTAGGTTAGATACAACAATTCAGGCAAGAAATTTGATGCAGGAAGACATGAAATGACAATATGAGATGGGATCAAAAGGCAATGGATATTTTTGTATTTCTTAAAGTATCTCTATTCATGATTATGAATTTTGTCTCCTTCAAAGTAATCCCTCAGATACTTCAAAGTAATCCCTCAGATATAATACACTAGTTCCAACACTTTTTCCAATCTTGGATGCACTACTGAAACTCAAGATTTTGTTATGGTGTTCAGTTACTTCACTGATTCTGTTTTTGTGTCATTAATGGTGGCAAAACGACATCCTTTCACAGTTCTCTTCCCCCTCGGGAGCATAAACATGTCGCAGGCGGAGGGCGGGGGCGGCATATGCGATAAATACAGTGGCTGAAGCACTGTAACAGTTTGGTTTTTTGTCAAAAAAATCACAAAGTGTTAAGGTGCGAGCACAAACATTATCATGATGCAATTCCCACAAGTGGTTCTGCCACAATTCTGCTTGTTTTCTTCGGATTGCCTCAAGCAAACGGCACATAACTTCCAGGTAGTATTCCTTATTGACCACATGACCGTAAGGCAGGATCTCATGATGCCCTATCCCACTGTAATCAAAGAAACCAGTGAGAAGAACATTCACATGTGATCAAACATGTCAAATTTTTTCACTCTTGGCTCTTGAGGCAGTTTCTATTGGGACGACTGGGTGTTGATTTTGACATCACCTGTTATAACCTCCAATGGAAGTTCTGGATCACTGTTGATTTAATTTAACAATTCCTATGTGATGTCGTTCCTGGCTGAAATTCAATAAGTCCATAACAAACTTCGCTGTTATTTGTTTCATGCCCAAAACATTCAAAAAAATTCCTTGCAACCTCTCTAATCATGATTTGGTAATATTCCAGAACCACAAAACAAAAGTAACTTTTTCCACACTGTCATCAGCAATTGCTGTGCTAGGACATCTAGGGCAGGAAGACATGAAATGACAATATGAGATGGGATCAAAAGGCAATGGATATTTTTGTTTTTCTTAAAGTATCTCTATTCATGATTGTGAATTTTGTCTCCTTCAAAGTAATCCCTTCTCGACCCCTTCGAAAAACTTACATCGCTCGTTAACTCTTGTTTTACTCATGATAGGTTTGCCAAAAGTTACAGTCAACATTTCGAATTTCCATTTTTTCAAGTAAACTTTAATGCAAATTCTTTGATCCATCTTTTAAAAAAGTAAAAATTCACCAAGCACCTGAAAAACATAACCTTTTCAACTGGCAACAATAAACCAAATATTCAAAACAGCTGGAAAAAAAACTGGATATATAAAGCTCATAAAATTATAATATCCAGTTACTTTTTGATCACACCTCTACAGTTATACTAAATGACATAACACATTCTATCTTCAACTCAGGACACAAAAGTACATGCAATTTCACACAAAGGATACAGATGATGTCAACGGAACTAAAATTGGTTTGTCTTTCAAGCTGCTGTTCACAGGCTCCAGACTTTCCAATGAGTCTTGAAACTTATTCTGTGCCAACTTCAGTGTCTGCAACGACTCTTGAAATAGAGTCAGCTCCTAAAGAAAAGATAACAAAGAAAATTACATCAAACTACACATAGTCAAAAAAAAATCCTAACACTGTAATGTCTGGCTTAGCTGCGGAGTGCACACAAAATTTGCAAAATTCATTCAAATTTGTATGTAGTCACTTCAGTAAACATCAAGAGTTACTATCTTGTCACAATACACATTGACAGGAATATTTGTGAAAATTTAAGTTTGTAATGTTCGCAGTAATTGACAAAACAAGCTGCATGTCACAGTCGCATCTTGAGCAATCCAAATTCTGTTACTCACATCATTGGTCACTATGAGAAAATACAGAATTGAGCATTTTAGGTGCACGGCACTTCGTGGCTTCGATATTTTTGATAAATAATTGATTTTCCAGATCAACATCTTAACACTGTGCACAAATTATTTTCTTATTCAAAAAGCATTCCGAACTAGCCCACCATCAATAATCTTTCTATGGCACCAATCACATTCAAATTAGCAGTGTGTATACTGCCTGATAACTGAAAGTACCATTGTGGTATTGTATAAAAATAATGTAGACAAGTCGTGTGTTTATGACTTGACTTCGGGAGCTGAAGCAAAACACTGCAGACCACTACAACATGTGGATTCAGTACAATTGGTCTTCTACTGAAGCTGTTGAACCTAAAAGCTGTCCTGCTCCATAAGCAACATGTGTTCTCACTGTTTCCTGCTCGCCTGATTTTCCTACCAGGCAATCAGAATGGTTAATTGTTACAGTCAAGTGTGGATGTGTCAAATTAAAATGATAATTTTCAACAACTGAGTGCGCATCTTATCAATATGCTGCTAATTTTCTTTCCGACATACTGTATTTTAACAAGTTAGCATGTAGTCAGTTTAATAAATGTGTTATGCACCTTGAAGCCAATGGTATAAAATGTCTTATCACATACAGAAATTAATTTCAAAACTTCACTATATCTTTATTTTTTAAAATTGCTTACAAACATGACAGATGGCACCAAGAGTCTAATATTTCCACATAGCTACAGAAACTTGTATGCAAATGTGATTAAACATCAATAGCTGTCGAAATTATATATGAAACAAAAAGGAAAGAACACACAAAATCCTTAAAATACAGTACTACATTTGTTAATCATTGCAGCAGATGGCTTAATGACTGTTCTTAATCTTAACTAATCCAACAGCTCATGGTCAAATATAAGATACATTTTCCAGGAAGCCACTGTTGTGAAATTCTACACCTATATCATATGATAACATTACTTACGTCTATGTGGGGGAGTCCCTAACTAGGAGGACAATGTGCTAAGTCTCTAGAACTGGAGTTCCCAGAAACCCATATCATTCCCAGACCATCACGAACCTAGTGCATGTCAGCTCTGGGATGGGGCCTCAAATGAGCTAGCACCATCATCTGCAGTCCCAGTGCGGTCTACCAACTGGGCTTAGCAGCTCTCCTCTCCTCCTCCCTCCCTGTGCCCTGCCTTGGCTGTGATATCCCCATAAGTAACCCACAAGTTCTCATTCATTCTGCTGGTCCTCTTAACAGCTGTCACATTGCTGGCCCCATATCCCTTCTGGTCATTCTCAGTGATATTGCACTATCACCTACAATTGGGTTTTCTCTTCTACTGCTTTTATTTCCTAAATTCTCAATGTAGAGATCTGCCTTTCAAAGACAAGAGAAGGGATCAATTACGGTGATCATTATTATTTTCTACCACTCAGGAAGCTAATTGCAGTTATATACACACCTTTACAGTTTATTTCATTCACACAAAGCTGCACTTCATATCCACTGACACTAGTTGGTATACCTAATTTTAATGCACCCAAAGATACATTTCTCCCATTCATAAGGTCTCCCCATTTCTCTTTTTCTGAGGACATTCCAGTCGAGGTGTGGTGTGGTGAACCATTTGCTGCATACAATCGCACCATTGTAATTAGCTTCAATTCGAGGGTCTCCAGCCACAACTAGCACAGTGGCTGACATTAGGGAGGCACCGTACAGTGTTCATGTGGTCCACCCCTCAACCAGTGCTGGCATCGGAGCAATTTTTCTGGAGGCAAAACTTCCATACCATTTCAATCAGGGCCTCCAAGCTTCTCCAGTTGAATAGTGACCGAAGGACTTTCAAACAGCATTACTTTATTGAATCCTACATATAGGATGAGACATCTTTTTCATTTTGGATACTTTTTGGTACCATGAAGTTATTGATCTACACTGAAGTGACAAAAGTCATGGGACAGTCCTTAATATAGCGTTGGACCTCATTTTGCCCAATATAGTGCAGAAACTCAACGTGGCATTGGAAGTCCCCTGCACAAATATTGAGCCATGCTGCTTCTATAGCCATCCATAATTCCAAAAGTGACGCTGGTGCAGGATTTTGTGAACTAACTGACCTCTTGATTACAACCCACAAATGTTCAATGGGATTCATGATGGGCAATCTGGGTGGCCAAATCATTCGCTCTGTCCAGAACATTCTTCATATCGATCAACTGTGACCCAGTGACAGCACATTGTCATTCACAAAAATTCCATCATTGTTTGGGAACATTAAGTCCATGAATGGCTGCATATGGTCTAACGACGTGAACCTAACCATTTCCAGTCAATAATCAGTCAGTTGGACCAGAGGACCCACTCCATTCCATGTAGACACAGTCCATACTATTGGGTAGAGCCATCACCAGCTTTCACAGTGCCTTGTTGACAACTTCGGTCTATGGCTTTGTGGGGTCTGTCCCACATTCAAACCCTACGATCAGCTCTTACCACCTGAAATTGGTACTCATCTGACCGAGTCACGGTTTTCCAGGCGTCTAGAATTCGTGCAATATGGTCGAGAGACCGTGACAGGCACTGTAGGCGATGTGCTGTTACCAGAGACACTCCTGTAGGTTTACTGCTGTAGCCCATTAACGACACATTTCATCACACTATCCTAACAGACACATTCGTCATACATCCCACATTGATTTCTGGGGTTATTTCACGCAGTGTTGCTTGTCTGTTAGCACTGACACTCGTTAAGTGAAGTCCATTGGCCCCTGCATTGTACATGGTGAGAGGTAACATGTGAAATTTGGTGTTCTTGGCACTCTCTTCACACTGTGGAGGTCTGAATATTGAATTCCCAAAAGATTTGTGAAATGGGAATTCCCAAGTGCTTAGCTCCAACTTTCATTCTGCATTTAAATTCTGTTAATGTCCGTTGCACAGCCTTAATCACATCAGAAACCTTTTCACATGAATCACCTGAGTCCAAATCACAGCTCTGCCAACACACTGCCCTTTTATACCTTGTGTACGCGATAATACCACATATTGCTATCCCACAACTTTTGTTATGTCACCTCAGTGTATTTCAACTATGACAAATTGTTACAACAGTCCCCTAAAATAAAACAGAGTTACCATAATCTTATTAACCACACAGATGCAGCTTTGCCCACTTTGAATGTAAGGAACTCAAAATTATAATAAATAATATAAAATAGGAATGGCAAAGACTAGCGAACATTCAACTGAGACAAACCACAAATTTTTTAAACAACAATGTACAGTTTTACTGTTAAAACAGGCAGAAAAGGAAAATGGTATGAAGATGTGTGGTTTCATTTTCTCTCTTGCAGTCAGTTTTAACTATGACAGCAGTGCATTTAAACCATTAATAAATTGCTTCTCCTATATAAAATGCACAGACAGCAGTTTGTTTTCTTTTTCTTGCAGCTGGTTTTAACACAAAACCTGTATATTACAAATGTTATATACACAAACTACAAAATCTGAGTCACCTGAAACTTTGTAATGCTACCCATTCACAGATTAAAATGGTGTGAAATAATGTTACTCAAGCCACTGTAGAAACCACTTACCTCTTCATATTCGAAACCACACAGTTTCACAGCGCAGCATTTTCTTTCTCGCAGTCAGTTTACACAGAAAATATGCACATAGTCCACTTACGTGATAGATAGCATTGCGACACTATAGTTTATGAGTAGCATCAATAAAATGAACCTTAACATGTATAGGCCTACAATATGCCTGATCCACACAGATTTTGATTCCGTTGTTCTTCATTCAAATTTTCAGAATGGCAATACATTATTAACTGTGTATCTCCTACCTCTGTGATGTACTTTATGGCTGAGAGAAAATAGAAATTTTGAGCTCAAGATGACCAATATATCCATACCAATAACAACATCTTGATGAGTTACTGGCACATTACACCAGACGGTATGCAATTAGACCCCTAGTCAGCTGCAGCACAGTCTCTGATAAGTATTTAAAAGTGTATAATGTACATATTTTGTACATGAACTTTCAAACTGCAAGGAGGGTCCCATTATGTAACTTTTACCGCATATCAACAAATTTTCACACTTTATAACCTAGTTGCAGCCCTCTGTCAGTAACTTTATTTTTATTCGTTTACATTTCAACCTGTTGTGGCAAGTTGGTTAATCTGTAGGCTTACACAACTATCTTATGAAATAACTCTGACACACACACACACACACACACACACACACACACCATGTTGAAATTGGAAACGTTTTTGCGTTCCAAGAGTTACATGGCATCTGGCCTATGCAACATTGGCAAACTAGAAATTACTTTTGGCAAACTAGAAATTACTTAAGTTCTGTATTCTTCAAAAGAAATGATTCATGAACTACATTTTCAGCGAGTGGAATCTGACTGAAGATACGCCCGATATTAAGGTAGCTCAAATCAGTCTCTCTTCAAACTCTTACCACTACAGACCGATTCAGTGATACCCACTTTTGCCGCTAAGGATTAGCAAATTTTGTTTGTGTTATGTGATCGCATATGTAAATTGTGTAATGCGAACTCTCAAATAATTTTTTTTAAGCAGAAGATAATCGTTTGGAAATCATCCTTAGGTGGTTCATAATCATTTCCATTCACACCGCAGAATATTACAGTCAGTATACTGAACTCTTCGCGAAATACGCTATTTTTAAGCTGTGATGGCTTTATATGGATAGCTTTTACGACGGTAACAATTCGAACTAGTGACACAAATTATTACCACAGTTCTCGACACCAACTTACCTGATCGAGTTGCTGTTTCAGTTGGGTTAACTGTTGCAAATTTAGCTTAGTTAAATCTATTTCCTGCATCTGAGGCTGCTTTTTCGATGCCATGCTTGAACACACCCCTCTCAATCCCCTAAGCTCAGTATTGCTTGTTTGGTAATACCTTTGTTCCGACACCAACAGAGACTTTGCCAAAGATCTTCATACCAACAAAGAGAATACCGGAGGTTAGTCAAATAACAAACAGGAAAATTCTGACACGTCAACCAGAAAGTCATTCCCATGCCCATTTACTCTATGCCCATGCTCAGTGATCTACGCCCACAAGTGTACTATCGCCACGAGTGAAAGATCGTTGGTAGTCGCAGTTTTGTTTATGCGTTATTGTAATGCACAAGGATACGCTTTGTGTTCCGGCTTTGTTGTAATTTAAAACCAAAACAGAAACCACAAGAACTTTATTTAACAAATTACGTGATATATTACTATTCGATTCGCGATTGACAGAACGAAATACGACGACAGACCATTCTACAACGCATCATCCCACAGGCTGTGAACGGAACTGGACGTCAACTTCAATGTTTTTCTGGTAAAAAAGTAGTATCGTTGAAATTTTGTGGCAGGTTGAGGGGAGAGCGAGTGTTAAGGCTGGACAGTGTTGCTGTCCGCTAATATCCAAAGTTACTTTATTTCCATAGCGCTTACTCATATTAAAGTAGCCGATTTAGTGCTTTTGCACATTTTTAGTCTTTCAGTTGTTATTTTGCTTCTTTTCGTGACAAATTTCAAATGCTTCATGATGAATTGGAATTTTACCCGTCTGTATTTTACCACAAGATACACCAGATATCTGAAAGCGAAAAAACGATTTAGGTTCTACAAAAAGCCTACACTGTGTAACGTGAACTGATGAAGCCGTATTCATTAAATAACATTTTTTAATAGAGAGTAAGTCAGCTATATTGAAGGTAAGAAATAAGTAGTTTTTGACTATCCTTGATATTTAAAAATGAGAAAACACAATGGATACCATAAAAAGCCCTAATCTGCTACCTTATAAACACTATTCGACATGTCTATTTGTATGTACATATTTTCTCTAGCAAATAAATGGCGACGTCCTTAATTGTTTGGGTGACACTTTTGCTATTGCTTCATTTCTCAGAGATCTACCATACAAGTTTTATCAAGAACATCTGTTATCAAATGTGATTCCGCAGTTAATAAAATTCGTCATTGCTGCTTCCTTAATTCTGATGCCATTCCTCAACTTTATGTGTCGTGGTTGGTATTTCATAACTTCACTTTCGTCGTTCTGTACTGGGCTTAGCAAACTGGAATCGTGTTGATATTCCACACGGTATAGTGTAAACGCACTAACATATGATGGTGACGTCGTCTGCCATTCTGTTATGTCTATGCTTACTGAAAATCGATCTTCAACGGTCTTAAAGTGACATATACTGCACTTAGAAGTGTAGACTGACATAATATTCAAACAGTGTACATAGGGCCCTTTCTGCCACTTTCAGTGTCGACAAATTTCCATAGACCCTTAATTTATATGCCTTGTCGCTTCGTGACAATACACACACCGCATTATACAGCGTAACTGTTAACTGCTGGGTCCCATATTCTTTGTAAAATAACATGAGAACAGGAAAGTAAGTTCTAGGGCGCTCTCCAGCTTTTACGGTAGATGGATCCAGATCAGGCAGGAGTGAGAAAATGGGAAATGTAATGACATGGGGAAGTATGAATTTAGTCAGAATGTTATGACTTTAGGCCAATGGCCCTGCCAGAATGGTAACACCGGTTCCTATCAGATCACTGAAATTAAGTGCTGTAGGTCTTGGCTAGCACTTGGATGGGCGACCATCCAGGTCTGCTGAATGCTGTTGGTAAGTGGTGTGCAATCAGACCTTGCGAGGCCACAGCCAGGAGAACAGAGCGCTGACCTCATGCCCCACCATATCCACATCCAGCAATGCTTATTGGATGAAGATTGCATGGTGGTTGCGTGTACCATTGGGCCTTCCAAGGCCGTTTCAGACTGAGTTATTACATTAGAGGTAAAATAAAAATATAACCATCATCTCTCACACCTAAAAGATATTGGTTCAAGGACAGAGCTTTTTTATATATACCTATCTTTCAAGCTGCAGTCTGGAACACTTAACAGTTTTTTCTGTTAAATCTGTGCCAGAAAATTTTGTATTTGAACATTCCCTTGGTAGATAGCCTACATTGTTCAAAAACAATTTTGAGTTAAACTCAACTACGGCATGCGCTTCTGCAAAAGTGTTCATTATAACAGTTCTCTTGGAAATGAATGTGCCAGTGGTAATGGTGAAATCAGTATAAAAAATAAAAATGTTGTTCAGGTAATTTTGAAATATTGACAAACTGTGTAGCAGATTTTATCAAGTAACATATTTCGAAGGTCGTATGGCTATTTCACATTTCATTCATCGTATTTTATTGACATTACCTTCCTGATATATAAGATACCTAAATGAAATCCTTGAACTGCTTCACACATATCACTTCAGAAACTATCTTGTGTGTAACAGCTACTGAAATGCAAAACAATCATTAACACAAATGCCTCAGGTTGCAGATAACAACAGTGTAAATATTAGTCTTCCTTCAGGTTACGTTGCTCGTCAGTAACACACAGTTCTTCTCGTTGGCCTCTCCACAGCATGTGGTCTCACAACAGCAGCTTCTAGAAGGGTGTAAGAGTGGGGGCAGCCGCACAGGGTTTAACTTTTGCTCTAGAGCTGATTTTCTCTGATTCTGGTAGCACCAGTAAAAGCGGCAAGTTATCGTAGACAAACAGTACAAAATAGAGTAACATACAATATTTATGCTTCATCATTGTGTCGTAGCAGCCTCTACGATACTGATACAGTTTTGAAAAATGTGTCTATACTTTAGTTACAACAAATTTTTTAAAACATGTGTATATTTTCTTTACTTGATTTATGATTTATGTGCTGTTCAGAGGAGAATACAAAGAGAGGAACATTGCAAAACCAAAACAGAGAGAACATGTTATTAAGAATAACTTAGAAACTTATTACTTTGTACAGGACAGGACAAAAGACACTACTGATGGCAACCAATCGAAAATATTGTCACGTAGAAGGAAGTGTATTCAGAACTTGCACGTACAAGAGCACAGAGTGAACTGCCTGCGGCCAGAGCAGATACTATACAGAACATTCCAGTACAATGATTCTTGACATTTGTGGATACTTCTAGAATGTACTCTAACCGAATATAGAAATTAAAATTGTATAGTCCAGGTGAGTTTTGAACTCACGACCTTCGATGCAACAGTTTAGTGTCATCCACTACACCATGGAGCTACTCAGCTTCATCTGTGACATTGCTTGATTCTTAAGAGAATAGCGTCTCAGTGTTAACGTCTTCCTATTCCGGCAACGAGTCATCGGTCCTGCATATTCCAACTCCTGATGACTGATTCTCGCCCTGGTGGTGATCTCTTAGAACTTCTTCTGCCGCTACGCTCTTCGTCACCTTTCCGCTTGTTGCCTGTAGCTGGATTTTTGAATTTACCCTGGGTTGCAGGATCCTTATAGGGCTTCATTCGAAGGACATGGACCATACCTCTGATCTTTCGTTGCCTTGTGTCGGGGTCGAAATCTTCAACTTCATAAGTAACATCAGACAACTATCTTACAACCTTATAAGGTCCAAAGTAGCGCCTGAGGAGCTTCTCAGAGAGACCAACCTTCCAAACAGGAGTGAAGATCCAGGTGAGATCACCAGGCTGATAGACAACAGGGCGGTGGCTCGCGTCGTACCTTCGGCGATCGTTTTCTTGAGCCTGCAGTGTGCGAAGTCGAGCTAACTGCCGAGCTTCCTCAACTTCGGTACATCAGGATGTAATGGAAACGCAGTGTGCATCGTCTTAGTCGCCTCACACCCACGCACCAGGAAAAATGGCGTAAATCCTATGGTGTCTTGTTTGGCGGTGTTGTCAGCAAATGTAACGAAAGGTAGCACCTCATACCAGTTGCTCTGCTCAACATTGACGAACATTGATAGCATGTCAGCCAAGGTCTACTACGGCATTAGTTTGCAGATGGTGGGCAGTCGTCATGTGATGAGTAATGTTGCACCGCTGGTATATCTCTGTCATAAGATTTGACTCAAAAACTTTCCCTCGATCCGTAATTAACAACCTCAGGGCACTATGTTTTAATACAATGTCTTCCACAACGAATTTGGCTACCTCCGATGCTTCGGCTGTTTTCACCGCTTTTGTAATGGCATAGAGTATCAGATAATCAGTGCAAACAATAATCCATATATTGCCACTATCAGACATTGGAAATCGTCCAAGGAGGTCAATTCCAACACGCTGGAAAGGCGTTTCGGCTGAGTTGGCCAGGTGGTTTCTGGGGAACTGCCTTTCTCCTCTGGCACTCTCTACAGTGCGACACATAGTGATGGACGCTCCTAAATAAACCTGGCCACAAAAATCTCTTGTGGATTCCATTGTATGTCTTAATAAATCCTAAATGTCTGGCCTCAGATGTATCATGGAATTTCTGAGAACATTTAAGCCCATGTGTTTAGGAATCACTGGTAGCCACCTCATTTCCAAAGGGATCAAAGTTTTTCTTGCAAAGTAATCCATTAACTATCATAAATTGTCCTTTCACATCCTCTGACCAATTTGAGGCAAAAATAATTTGAGATATCTTGGCGTCCTCCTTCTGCTCAGCAGAGAGATCCTGGAGTGCAATGAGACAGTCACTATCTTCATCAAAGTCTTGATGGTCTTCCACAGGGTTTCTTGAGAGACTGTCGGCATCTTGGTGTTTTCTTCCACTTTTGTACACTGTGGTAATGTCATACTCTTGAAGATGTAGTGCCCAAATGGCGAGTCGTCCTGTTGGATCCTTAAGACCTGTCAACCAACAAAGTGAATGATGGTCTGCAACAACTGTGAATGGCCTTCCATAGAGATACTGTCGAAATTTGCACATGGCCCAGATCGCAGCAAGACATTCTCTTTATGTAGTTGAGTAGTTTCTCTCGGATTTTGTAAGTGTCCTAGAAGCATAGGCTATAACCTTCTCTTTTCCGTCCGAAATTTGCACCAGAACAGCACCGATCTCATACCTGCTGGCATCTGTGTGTAGTTCTGTAGGTGCTCTCTCATCATACAGACCAAGTACATGGTCAGTCGTCAGAGCTTTTCGCAACACATCGAAAGAATCTTGTTGAGCATCACCCCAGATAAATTTAGCATCAGCTTTTAACAACTCTTGGAGTGGCCTGGCTTTGATACAAAAGTCTTTGATAAAACGTCAGTAATAAGACCATAATCCCAGGAAGCTTCTCACATCTCTAACAAAAATGGTTCAAATGGCTCTGAGCACTATGGGACTTAACATCTGAGGTCATCAGTCCCCTAGAACTTAGAGCTACTTAAACCTAACTAACCTAAGGACATCACACACATCCATGCCCGAGGCAGGATTCGAACCTACGACCATAGCGGTCGCGCGGTTCCAGACTGTAGCGCCTAGAACCACTTGGCCACTCCGGCCGGCACATCTCTAACACTTTTAGGAATAGGAAAGTCTGTTATAGCTCTCACCTTTTCTGGGTCTGGCCGCATACCTTCGTCTGACACAAGGTGTCGAAGTATTTTGATTTCTTTTGCTCCAAAGAGACACTTTATTAGATTAAGTTTCAGTCCACCTTGTTGCAGACACTTAAGAACGGCCCTCAGTCTTTTTATATATTCTTCAAATGTCTCTGAGAAAACTTTCATGTCATCTAAATCTAAATAACAAAGACACATCGTCCACTTCAGGTGACTTAGACGATTATCTATCATCCATTCAAAAGTTGCTAGTGCATTACATAAACCTTAAACTCATACAGGACCTCAGGGGTGATGAACGCAGTTTTCTCACGATCAGCCTCATCTACTTCGATTTGCCAGTATCCCGAGTGCATGTCCATGGTTGAGAAAAACTAAGACCTCTTCAGACAATCAAGTGTACCGTCAATTCGTGGAAGAGGGTAAACGTCCTTTTTAGTTATCCTATTAAGCTTTCTGTAGTCAACACAGAAGCGCCAGCTGCCATCCTCCTTCCTGACGAGAACCACTGGTGACGACCATGAGCTCTGCGAAGGCTGAATGATGTTGTTCTTCATCATTTTCTCTATCTCGTCGCGAATTATTCGACTTTCCATTGCTGAGACACGATATGTTCTCTGGCTTATTGGTCGATGGTATCCAGTACTAATCCAGTGCTTCACCTTCGATTTGTCTAATTTGCTCTTCACCTGTGGATTGAAGCACTCGGAGAACTCTTGAAGAACGGCTCCTTAGTGAGATCTGATGATAGTCGAGCTAGAAGATCTTGTCTCATGGTGGTAGCGCTAATTTCACCCACAGAGTCGGCATGGGAGGTTTCTGTGACGCTCAGTTGTTCTTCAATTAACAGCTGAGCGTTTGATACGCACATGCGTCTTTGAAGGCTCTGCGGTTCTCAGCGAAAGTGAACGAGACGACAGAGGCTGGGATGACCAAATTATTCTTCAGTGGTATGCTTCTCTTACAATCCACTACAAGATCCATGGGTTGATGCATAGCATGACACGTGACAGTTACCTTTCGAGTGCTGACTGTAGGAGTGATCTCTTCATCCATCACACATAGTCTGCACACACTCAGATGCGCATCCTCCTGTCCAAAATATTTCATCTCGTCTAGCATAATCTTTGAGCGACCACAATCTATAATTGCCTGATAAGCTTTCAAAAAGTCCCATCTGAGAATGATGTCATGACTACACTCTCGTAAGATGATGAATTCTAAGAGCTGTGTATGGCCACTTATACCCACACGAATGGTACATCTTCCTGTAATTTTTACATATTTCCCATTAGCCACCTTCAGCAGAGATGTTTTGCTGTTGACGAACACGGTTTTCTGCAACTGACGACGGTACTTCTCCGATATGACTGAATATGATGCTCCACAGTCCACAAGAGCTTGGGCTGGTCGGCCATCCATAAGAATATCGACGTAGTTTCCTATTATTTTTGTAGTGATCGACGGCCTCACCTCCAAGGAAGGTTGCAAACTTTAGTTTTCCAGGTTGCGGCAGCTAAGTGATCAGCTAGAGCTTCTAAACGGCGATGGAGACCTTGGTTGGCGTGTTTGGGGGCCTCCTCTCCAGTGGCTAGCTTGCGGCGGTGGTGATCTACGTCGTCCTGCACCCACATCTTCTTGTTCATCTTCGTCCTCCCTGAGTTGGCGTCGGATGAGATCGGTCTGCTATCTTCTGGCGCGGAAGTCATAAAATATCCGCCGCCTTTCTCGACAATAGCGCACCACATGTCCCGGTCGTCTACAGTGGAAACATACTGGTTGGTTATCCTGGGTCCTCCAGATATCAGTCTTCCTTGGTGTCCAAACAGGTTGCTCATGCGGCATTGTAGGAACGTAACTCCGCCTGGGTTTCAACTTTTTCGCCATTTTAAAGGGAAATGAAGGACGAGAGATTGGGTTCAATTTCTGCTCCACTTCCTCTCTTATGACCTCTTGAAGCGTCTCGGTTTTTTGCTCGCCGTGCAATGCAAAAGCCTTCTGAAATTCCACACTCACTATCTTACGAAGAACACTAGTGAAATCAGTTGCTTCCTCCATCACAGACATCGATACGACGTTTGGAAGAAGTTCAAACTTCTTGCGTGTAATTCTGTTTTGATGCATTGTCTCGATATACTGGCACCATTTTATGAAGTTGTCTGCTGTCGAAACCTACTTCAGGAGTAGGGCTTAATACATGTCCTTAGCAACACCCTTCATGAGATGTGCAACCTTATCTTCCTCCTTCATTCTAGGATCCACTATTTTACACAGCTCCAAGGCATCTTGAATGTGGGATGTTGTAGTTTTTCCTGGACATTATGCCCTGCACTTAAATTTATCTTCAGCCTTGCACTTCTGTCGTTGTGTATCGCCGAAATACTTGCGCAGTTCCGCCTGGAATACTTCCCAGTCTGTGAACTTCTCCTCATTGTTCTCATACCATTGCTTGGCAGTGCTCTCCAAATAGAAAAATACGTTAGCCAAACACACGGTGTAGTCCCATTCGTTAAATTTGGCTATACACTCATATACCTTCAGTCAGTTGTTTGGATCTTGGCCATCGTCACCAGAGAACCCAGAAGGATGTCTCATGTGGTGGAACACAGTTGCTGTCATCATAACATCCTCTTCTTCTTCTGCCTCCGATAGACTGCGATCTGTTGAATATGGCTCGAACTCGGGATTCTGGCCACGTCAACGGCGGCTCTGTCGTGCCCTTATTGGAGCCACTGTGTCGTCGATAATGTGCGCTATCACAATTTCCAATACCCAGTGTCTCCACCAGAATGATGTCACGAAGAAGAAGATTTATTCAGCACTTGCACATACAAGAGCACGGAGCGAACTGCCTCCAGCCAGAACACACAGTATATACACAGCTACAGAACAGTCCAGTACAGTGAGTCTTGACATTTGTGGATACTTCTAGAATGTACTCACACCGAATACAGAAATTAAAATTGTACAGTCCAGGTGCGACCCATGACGCAGGAGTTTGGTGTCAAACCACCACACCACGGAGCTACTGAGCTTCTTCTGCAACAATATTAAGGTAATCTTGTTTGTTTGTGGTAATTATGGATACAAACACCAGAGTGAGTGGTAAATTTTTTCAGATAATTATTGATAAAAACACCAGAGTGCACTGCTATTAAATAAAAAATCAAACATCTCAGACATTGTTCATTATTGATTCTAAAGGCGAGTGCACACATATGATTTTTGTACGGTTACTGTTTTGTCACTCTTGCCCAGTCTGTGGATGTACATATACGAAGATGTGCACATGTTGCAACATGACAGCTGTGTGACACTTTTGTCTGCCACCCTGCGAACAAGCCCATGACAAAAATATCACTGCAGGACGAGGTTTCTATACCACGCGCACACAGGTGATAAAATTGTCACTCTCCATGCATGCGTTCTCCACTCCAAATCTGCTTTCTGACTCTCGACACAGGCGAATGACAAGCAAGCATTGCATCAACATCTTCACACAATGTGACTGTGTGCGAGAATGTTATTTTTATACAAGAAGGGTTATTCGGACATAAATATTAAAATTAAAGGATGAAAAGAAATAAGTAAAATAACATTTTCAAGTTACAGTGAAGAAAACTTTTCTATCATGGTACAGACATCACTTGTACATGCTAGCTGTAGCCAATTGTGAAGATGTTTACTAATGAAGAAAGACTTTTTGCTGTAAAAACTTTGTACAAGGGTGGTTATAATTTAATAATAAATGAGTGGAATAATAATTTCAATAATGAGATGCTAGGAAAACGCAAAAAATTGAGAACTTAAAAAGAAGCAATTTACAACGCTCTTGCAGACACTGATTCTAATATGTGACTGTTTTAACAAGTCTGCTTACACTGATTCTTATATACGACTGTTTAAACAACTCTAAGTGTCCGAGATCATCTGACGAAATGTATCAGCAAAGATGGAAACAATTCAAGAAAGAACTTTATAAATAATCCTGTAGCTTCAATGAAGTGTTCAGCAACTTCAGAATTCCAGTTGTTTCTTTTTATTCAATTAGATTATGATGGATAGCGTCTTTTTGCCTATCTTGCATGTACTCTGAGACATATCACAGCATACTTGTAAAGTCGGCAGTGGACATACTGACTGCCATTAAAACATTTTTCACATGGCAAACAGCTTTTTCAACTTTCATATGCTGAGTAGAGCATATGCTGTAAATCATATGTAGCACTGTAGGACAACGGAAATGTACCTCTGGTAATCTCCAAAACAATATTTATTGTTGAGGTCAATGATTTGCATTTCCATTGCCAACATTTCTGTACAGGTGGTGAGTTATGTTGGCAGCACAGCGGCTTGAATGTTGTGGCGATCGGCGAGGGACTGACGTGTACGAACGATATTTTTGTTTATGGCTCGATAGCATTTGAAATTTACGGAAACTTCCTGTAAAACCAAGACGCAAAAATGTTTGCCAGTATGTTTGACGAGGTGGCGCGTATGAACAAGCGCCAGGTATGTTTTTTAAACGCTGAACTCAATGAAACATATTACATATGTGTACCATGAATCGTGCATATGTTTATAGCTTTTCACTATTAATTCGAATACTCTTTTTCAGTTCCTCTACCAAGTCCTGAGTTTCGGAATGATAGTATCGTCGGCGCTTATGATATGGAAAGGTCTTATGGTTGTTACAGGCAGTGAAAGTCCAATAGTAGTCGTACTAAGGTCAGTATTTGGCACCTTCTCAAGTGTTCTGATGATTTGTTAGTGAATAACACTGCCTATCAAGTGATTGTGACTGAAGTGATAATAATTTACTTTTTCTGCAGAGACATAGATAATTTTGTAGGTCAGTATAAAAGCAGGAGACGCCAGTTTTGCTCGCTTAGGCGTCTGAAGTAGTGTCAGTGCGAGGTGCTATCGTGTTAGTATCTTCAGCTTAATATGTATTACGTATGAAATATTACACTTCGTTACTGGAAACACTCGAAGGCAAACTAATGTTTAAAAAGAACTTAATGGAAAAATTTTGATCGTAATAATTTGCCTGCTCTTTACTGGTTTGGGTGTGCGCTTATAGCAGCAGTAATGTTATAAGCGTTTCTCACTGTATGTGTGTTTGAATATTGTATAAGCAGTGGGATTGGTGTAGAGGGAAAGTGAGCTAATGCCCACGTAAAACTATTGTATTATTTCTTTAAGCATTGACTGCTTTGTGTGAGTAATTGACATCACAGTATTGTAACTTTTTTTATTTATCATCTTTTACGCAGTAGCGAAATATGCTGTTACACATACCTATCTTGTACAGCAAAAGTGAATGCTTGGCTGTGACTCGAATCTCTTTTTCTGTAATTGTTGTTGTCAGACTAATATTGATCATCTCTAATGGCTTTGTCATTGATGCAACATAGCTGCACGGGCAAACATTACTCAAATGGGAACATCGCTGAATTGTTTATTTGTTGCTCTAAAGAGAGTTTTGTAACTCCCAGTTATTTATAAACCTCAGGGAGTGCAGTAGTCTTTTGTTGTTTTCAGTAGTTAGCCAAATGATGGTCAAAATACGTTTGTTACAAGCACATTGCACTCAGCACCATATGTTGTATATGTAGGTGTTGCTAGAAGACTGGCATTTTGGAAACTACATTTGAGTCAGCAGTTGTTGAATTAAAAGGCATATGGATATACAGCCCAACAGACAAGAAATGGTTGTTGCAAATTTTACATTATTATATAATAGTAGATTCACTACGTAAGTGGAAAAAGATGTCAGTGTACTGCAACCAGACATTAAATTGGGTAGAAAGTTGATAGGCTGTCGAAGCATAGAATTTACTCTTTACTTATGCCTTCTGATCAGTTTTGGAGGTGTAATGTGGCTGTCACCCTTCCCTAGCTTTGTGTGTTCTTTGAATGCTTATGTTCCACTCACAGATTGCGTCTTTGTGCAGATGATCTGCCAAAGGCACTGAGGCACACAGCCTGCATTCAAGGAAAATGGTTATCCCTCATTGACATATTGCACAGCGTTAACAAGAAATAATCATGTCCATCAGAAGATGAACGGGGTAGTGTGCTACTAAACTCCCGGGCACTCTTGCGTGTATTTGGGCAATATTTTGACATATTTAATCAGAATCTATGGAAGTACTATCTTCAAGTAATGTGCAAAGACTTTTAACTCTTCTTGGATCAGTGGAAGATGACGTGGGTTTGCAGATGAGTTTAAAAAACACCATGCCAATCTGGCAAGGCCTACATAGATTAGGGTAAGTGCATAATAGGAGAAAGGTGTTGGAATGTATATGTATTTTTTTATTTATCTTGTGGATTAAATATTGTACAAAAAGTACGCATAATATAAGCCAAGTTAATTTTAATTAAGAAAGAAGCATTTTCAGAACATTGTTCTCTCTAAAAATTACACAGTGAGAATGGAAACAGAAAACATGCTAATTAATGAATGTAGTAACACACAGAGTATACAAGTAATGAATATGAGCAACCAAGAAATATGTAGGCAAATAGTGCCACTCTTGAATTTACACAAAGATTCATTGAAATGCAGAAATGATGAAAATGATCACTGGAAATAAAACGGGAGGAAAATAACATTCAAAAATACATTAAATTTACCATTAAGAATGCACAGACAATGACATTTACTACTAATAAAAGGTTTACATGCATAAGAAGTGTTAAACTTGTGAGAAGTGTAACTGAAATGTACGTGTATGCTGTAGAATTGTAGGCTACTGTTTTACCTGCAAATGTTCTACACTCCATCACAGTGTTTCCCAAAGGAAGCAGAAGTTTCTTGTTTGACAACTCAGCTTGCATTTAGTTTGTAATATTTAATTAACAAATTCTTAATTTTTCACTTCCAAGAATTCTTGTACCAAATAGAAGCAATGATTTGTTGGAAATGCCATTAGTTTATTTTTAAAAACGTGATGTGGAGCAAGTTTTTGATCTACAATCTTATTGTGTGGTATGACACCAAGGTGAATTATAGATGTTTGGTATGATTTTTGTCCCCGAAAAGATTTGGTGGATGTTTCGAATTAGTGAAGCGTCTGATTAAACCCGTCTGCTCTGACCCATGATGTCACAAATATTGTGGGAACGACCATTCACCATGACTCCAGTATGGCGCCTATGACGCCATTATATAAACATGACAACAACCATGAAAATAGATCGAAAAACCAACATAAACATCGTCCTCCAAAAATATAATCAAACTAACAGGACAAGCATGGGAAACTGGGGGTTTTTGGGTGGGGACAAACTAAATACACAAACACACCACCATCCCAAACCTTGCAAAACGATGACATAAATCGATTAACACAAAATTCCCAAATTTTGACCTATATCAGTCGACAGCAGCTGACAATATCAAAAAATCATAGCTACAACCGCACATTAGAATCGGACACCTCCCTTCACCTATATAGGTCAGCAGCAGCTCATGATACCAAAACACACGTATCTATGAGAACATATTGAAATCAAACACTTCCCATTACCTATAAAGCTCAAAAATAACTAATGATACCAAAAAATTTAAATCAAGTACTTCTCCAAAGATATCTAAATCAACCCCAAGTGCCAATACCAAAACATAAACCACCTACACACACAGAAAATACCGCCGACCAAACAACACAGAAATACCCCACCAACCATCATAGCACACGAAAAATACACGCAAAAAACTACTACTTACCACAAAAGAGTTCCGGCACTACACCCTAGGTCAGACACCACAATCACACACAGCCCCAGCCCCAAAAACACACACACCACACACACACACACACACACACACACACACACACACACACACACACACACACACACACACACACCATGTCCCAACCCACCCACAACCTACCAACCCCCCTCCCACCCAACCTCCACCCTCTCCCCCAAAATCAAAGATCCATCAACAAATAAAAACCAAACAATAAACAACTCTCAATCACACGCTACAACTCAAGAACAGCTGCAACAAAACAGATCCTCCACAACATAAACATATAACAACCACCCACCCACCCACCTACCTACCTACCTACACAAACATTACCAACAACTACACCCCCTCTCCCCACCACCTGAGCTGCAGCCCCCCCCCCCCCCTCCCCCTCACAACACATCCTTAACCAACCACCTTCGGCCTATACATTTTACTAATAGACCTTAAAAACCCCAAAAAATGCAATAATCCCCAAGGACGCTCTTCCGCCAACAGTACTCATCTAAATGACACTGAAGGTTAGAAGAGTGCCTCTTCCCCCTCCAAATAACTGACTTAACTGCCCCCCCCCCCCCCCCCCCAAAAAAAAAAAACCTGTCATACTTGTACATGCCCCAGTCTCATAATTCTTACATTCTAATCTATGGTTAACAACTAAATGATCATACCCCCTCTGGCTCAAACCCCTGTAAGATGAAAAAGCATTGCAAACTACTGTGCTACCCTCCTCTATAAACTCCTCAATTAATCCCACCAATTCCCTTTTCATTCGCCCCTCTTAAACCCTAAAAACACTCTCAGAAAAACTACCCCCTGATACAGCAGCCCCCCACACCCATAAACCAACCGGAGACTTACCCTACCATGCTTCCTCTTCACAAACTGCAACTCTTCAACCTCCACGACCACCCTAGGCCCACCCAACTTACCCCTGTACTTAATATATTCAGAACAAACTTCCCTACAAAATGAAAACCAGTCATAAACTGTCCTCTCACTCACACCAATGTCATGTGCACAAAACCTATTGGAGGATCTATAACAAAAATAATATGTCATTAACACTATCTCTCACATGCCTGACCTAGACCTTTCGAACCAGGTACCACGCCTTTTGAAGCGCTATAGGTTGTCCCTAAGGCATCGCCACTTGTAGCAGTCCCTTGTCCGAGATGCCAGAACTCTAGCCAATCGCATGTTCTGCCGACACACGCTTCATTTCAGCCAACAGCCCAAATAACTGTAAGAATTTTATCAGGGACAGCGTATCGTCACCTGTTTCTGCCCATAAATGAGAAGAGTTATATTCATCAGTCATATCCATATCTAACAAAACCAGCAACAAATTAAATTAAACAACTCATCACGCGACATACAGCCAACAGCACTACAATAACTTTGACAAAACACAAACTTAATTTTTAACTAACTGAAACCAATTTCTGTCAAAGACCAGTCACAGATGACACCTGAACAGATCATGCAGCAACACCAAAATGGTCCCAGTACACCACATACACGTGAACCATAAACACGCCACCAGAGGACACCACCAACTGCAACGAAACTACATCTACAAACACAGCAAACTCATAAAGTCAACTCTGTGATGTCGTGACGTCACACCACAACACCCTTACATCACGGGTCAAATCCAATGGGTGGGGTCGGACGCCTTAGTTGACCTGGATATTCATTGTCCTCTGGTAAAATGTGTGTGTATATCCTTGGTTTGGATTAAGTTTTCCTGTTCTTATGAGGTATTCCCTGGTGAATGTGTTTGTTTCTTGGATGAACAGGCATGAGATGTTTAGAACATGAAGTTTTATGAAGTGATATTTACAGGACTCCATCTTTTTTGAGACCACAAATTATCCTCAGTGCTATTTTTTGTAGTTGAAATATTATATGTATTATATACTATATATTATATTTATTATATATTAGTTGAATTTCCCAAGATGATGATTCCATAGTGGAGCAACGAGTTAAACTCTATATGAAGTGCTTGTTACTGTGAGTTTACTTGTATAGATTTCAGTATTTTTAGTCCATAGCACAATGATGCTCAGACTTCCTGTGATAGGTTGTGTATATGTGTATGCCGTTTTAAATTCTGTTGAACCCAAAGACCGAAAGCTTTGTTGCACTTAACATTGTCAGTTATACCATTATTTAAACTTTGGTTAATAGTTTCTTGGCAGGATGAGGGAATGAAATGGAAGTTGATACACACAGTTTTTCCACAATTTACAATTAGGCAACTTTTGTTAAACCACTCAGTCTTTTCAGTGTTATCAGAAACTGACTGAAGGCCTTCAGGATTACATCCAGTCAACACTATGCTTGTATCAGTAAACAGGATAGTTTTTTGTGAGCTCATGTAATCAACAAGATCTCAGGGAAGTAGTCGCTGCCAACACTGGAAAAATACAGGTTCCTAGCGGTTCACAAGTAGAGAGAAAACAAGATGCAAAGGAAAGAAATGTTTGATCTGCCGTGTTTATATTCATAAATATCTACTCAAACAAATAAAAATTTTAAGTTATCGTGTACTAAAAAGCTGCTTTTATTCTGGTGGGTTACTATATTTTGTAGAATTTACCACAGGAATTCCAGCAAGAACATGCATTACTTTTTTTTCTACTTATTAAATGTGACCACTTGAGTTGTCAATTTCTTAATTGCTTGGCTGAATTTTGAATCTGTGTAACACATTTAGTGCCTTATAACATTTATTTCACCATTCAGTAGTGTGCAATGTAACATTGTCACTTTGAGATGCCATTTAGTTTGGATCATTTACCATTTGCGGAGACTTTGTTGATGTGTTCCATTCACTTGCAGCATGAATCAGCTTTAATGAAATCACAAACTGCAAAATTCATTGGATTAACTTAAGTAATTTTAATTTCCCATCGTAAAATTTGCTAGCTTCATTCCATATTGACTTTTTTTCCCCTCAGGAGAAAATATAGATAAAAACATATATGTGACACAAATTCATCCCTTGCAGTGGGAGCATGGAACCTGCATTCCATCGAGGCGACCTTCTGTTCCTGACCAATTATCAGGACGAGCCTGTCCGTGTTGGCGAGATCGTCGTGTTCAAGGTCGAGGGCCGTGACATTCCAATTGTTCATCGTGTACTTATTTTGCATGAGAAGTAAGTATATTGTGAATCTAAACTTGTCTTGCACTGGCAGCTTGCTACTGTATGCAATTTGCTGAAAAACGATTTCGGTGGTGATGTTAAATGTCAGCCCTGAAGTTTTAGGTAGCTGAGCTATTAATGAAGAAATCCACTTGGTTTACAAGCCACATCAATTCGAATAGAACACATGAACTGACACGGTGTTTCACATTCATAGACATGATAGCAACATCTGGAGCGTTCTAGATAGTCTGAAGTGATGCATGTGCAGGAACATGAGTTGGGCAGCTCATAGCAGCCCCAGCGTGTAGGCGGTGCAAAGGGCTAGTATCACATTTGAAACTGTCACTTCCACCTACCTAGAAGTGTCAAGCATCTGTCTTGGCTTTTGCCAGTACCCAAAGCCTGCCTCCACGCCCTACAAAGAATTTTAGCCCTGGTCTCTCTTAGAACTGTTGCGGTATATTATGATTTTGGATGTCTCCTTATAATAAAATACCAATATGATTACATAAGAACCACAACTCTCATCTTTTTATATTGTACTTAATGTCCATTTTCCAGACAGTGACTTGTCAAGCTTCGTATATTTAATATGTCACGTGTTCCGCAACAGTACAAATAGTTAGATCTGTACTGCTTTTGCAGGTAACACTGTAAACACTGGGCACTTGGACAGCTATGCCGTCTTTTACAGGGTGTAACATATCTTGTACGTGGGCCACAACAGTGGTTTCAGTCCTTGTTTCTGCAACAAACATCCTATCTTGCTGCTCATTGGCCCACAGTGGAGCAGGAAAGCAGCCGGCTTGGCCTTTTCTGCTAATTCAGGGGCATTCTTCGTTGCTGGAATTTGAAAGTGTTTGCACTATCCCACTTGCCGTAAATATTTACTCTGAATATGTGCCGCAAGTGCTGCAGTTCAGTCTGTAGGCAGTCATCCGAAATAATCTTTTCTCTGTGTTTCCCTGAGTTCAGGACTGCTTTCTTGTCTACAGGATGGTGAAAACTATTTGCATTCAAGTACCAGTCAGTGTGCATTGGTTTCCTGTGCACCGAATGACCAACCTGGCCTCGTATCTTTCGCACAACTGGAACATCCGATAATGATACCTTGCTGTAGCTCCCCATCTCAACAGTGAATTTAATCATGAAACGGATCCATACATGCGATTCACAAACTGCTGAAACGCATTTTCACGATGATGCCAAATGAGGAAGATGATGTCAGTGTACCGTAGGAAGCAAAAAGACACAACAGCACAGCGTTCTGGACATGCTCCTAGAGGCCTTAAAGAAGTTTTTGACTGCTGGAGATGGTGGAACCCCCTTGCTCTGCCATCTGTAACCTCCTAAGATTCGTTGAGGTACAGGAAGTACTTTGTCGTTAGGGACAACTTGTCGATCCAACGTTCTTTTAATTTAAAAGAAATGTCAGTCATAAAAGCTTGTAATTGAGCTTTTAGTTTAAATAGTCTTGTTAAGGTCTTGCCCTGAATAACCGTCTAACGTTGGTGTGGAACAGTCGTGTTTTATGTCTGCTCCCATAATCTTTCACACAATACTGGAAACAATTGGCAGTGAAGAGGGCATGGTTTAACATAATTTTTACTGTTTCATCAAGAACCCGTTTTAAACTTGGCAGCATTTTCATTATCATAAGTGCTCGCCGGTGCAGGACGTAATGGCTGGAACCACACTTTGGCAGGGAAGGGCGGGAGGGAGGGGGCACGCGTGTGTAGTGACGAGTGCTGAGTGACCATGTATCTACTCGTGTAAACTAAATCTTGTTTATAGTTTTTGATCCTAGTGTTATTGTTGCCCATTTTCAGCTGTTGTGCAGCGAGAGAAAAAATAACTTAAATAAAACGAACATCGATGTGATATTTGTAAGAGCTGTTTTTCTCAGTGTGTGACAAGACTTGATGTGCTTTGTTCTTTATGATTTTATAATTTTGGTGGAGCCCCAGGTCTCTGCAGAGCACAATATGAGCATCCCTGCTCTAATAAATATAGCACATTCAGATGGTGGTCCTCGGTGTTCAGAACTACAGTGGCATTCCCTCTATCAGGTGCCAAGACATAATAAAAGTAAGCTGTGGTTTCCTACAGGCTAATATTAGATTTCGGCAGCTTAGCTTTTGTCTGGATACAGCTAGTAGTTAACTTGACGTTCTGAACTGCATCGTATGAGAGATGCCTAATGCAGTGCTCTATTGGCAGATATTGTGGGACTAGAGAAAAATTAAGACCTTTACTCATTGTCACAACAGCTGTCATCCAGTTATTGGTTGGAAAAAATTAACAACTGTTCTATGGATCTTATTGGACTCTCAGGTCAGTTCTGTCAAAAGTTAAGCTGTCCCGCTTGGTACATTGCTTACCTTGAACAAACTCCCAGACTATTCTGCTGCCGTGGCTACATCTACCCACTCCTATATCATTTAAAAGGAAATTAAAAGATTTTCTTAATGGCAACGCCTTCTACTCATTAAATGAATTTTTGGATATAGTAAGTGGGTAATTTCCCCAACCCCCACAAAAAAAGCCAAGTGTCATGTAATATTTTGTTTAATGTAATATCTTGTATAGACACCTTTTATTAACCTGACACGTTCCACATCATTACGAAGTGTCGTATTCATGATCTATGGAACAAGTACTAATCTAATCTAACTGAATGCCGAGAGTGTTGTTGACAGTCAAGTGGGTTTTTGATGTTAAGATCAAGCTTATACTTTGTCGTCCTCACAATGATGTGACTAGTCTTGTTTGAAATTCCATCTGTTCATTGCCTGGAAAACAGATACGGAATAAAATTTGAAAATATGAGTCTTGCAGCCATACATTATCATTTTGGTATTCAGTTATAAAGGAGGCGGCTGAGATTAGAATAAACCCCAACATTTTTAACAGAGACTCATAGAAGATCGGAGTTACTATTAGCTGCCCAACTCGCCTTCCTGTCGATACATCATTTCGGCCCCTCTCAAAGGTTCCAGATGCTGCTATTGTGCGTACATTACCTGAACAATATGCTTGCCCTGGCAGGTGGTAGTTTCTACTCCTGATGATGATGGGACAGTTTCAGAGACAACTGTAGACAGCTCAAGTGTTTTATTTGATGTGATGCACTCATAAACTGAGAAGATTTTAAGAGGCATGGCACTGTGAAAGACTTGGAGGACAAATTTAACCTTCACCCCACCCATCCATTCCTCCCTCCCTCATCTTTACTCCTTCCTTCTTTTGTGCCCTCCCACCCACCCCACCTCCACTTGATCCACATAATGTACCCCTTCGTTTTTGTTTTGTGTGGGCATATGAGCCGGAACTACTTTGTCATGAACAGTATACATTATTTTAGTCTTATAATTTATTTTCTGTCATACTTTTAAACTTGCTCAGTTAATGCTTTCATTAGGAGTGAAAATTAATGTTCTCTGGAGGAAAACAATACAATATCGTCAGCAGAACAAAGGTAGTTCAGATATGTTTCATTAACGTATACTCCTCTGTTTTCTCAGTTTTTGGATCTGAAAATTTGATGATACAGGATCTCCTTTTTATAACAACATAGTGAAATTATTTGTAAATGAACTTAAGATATGTACTTTTGTATCTCTAATGCTCCAATGCCTTGTTGCCTGGCAGGGAGAATGGGACTGTAAAGTTTCTGACAAAAGGTGATAACAATAATGTGAATGACCGAGGGTTGTACGCCCGTGGGCAGATGTGGCTGACCAAGAAGGACGTCGTCGGGCGGGCCCGTGGATTCCTTCCGTATGTCGGCATGGTCACAATATACATGAACGAATACCCTAAATTCAAGGTCAGTATAATCACAATTTGTTATGTTCTTGTAATTGTGGGATCTGAGTAACTGTGATGTCATACGTGAGGAATGTGAAAAAGAGAGAGCACTGTATTGGACTTCACACCCAAGTGACCTTATTGTTCCACATTGTTGTTTGTTTAGTTTCAGATCATTGTTATTTCAGTGAAATATGATAATAGTGTATGTGGTGATTTCTCGATGGGGGCAGATAGAAATGTGAAGTTTTGTGTGAAAGTAGGCAAAACCTTCACAGAAATCAGAATGAATCTTCACTCTGTAGTAGAGCGTGCACTGCTTTGCAACTTCCCGGCGTTTTAGCCCTGTGGTCTTGAACCGAGAACTTGCCGTTAGCAGTAAACATTCTTACCGATTGAGCTATACTGGCATGTCTCACGACCTGCCCTCAAAGGTGTACTACTTGGATAGTTCAGATGTAACACTATTTCTGGAGTGTCTGGGTTCAAGTCCCAGTCTAGCACTTTGTTTTGTCTGTCCAGAAGTTTCATTTATGTGAGTGAGTGAGTGTTTGAAATGGTGAAGCTAGGTTGTCAATAGTTCTTCAGTTTCAAAGCTCATCGTGGCTGTATTGAATATGACGACCGACTAGGAAGATCTTCAAGTTGCAGGTATCAGCAGTGTTCAATGAGTTTACCCAGCTGCATTCTTCTGAGCTACTTGTGCATTATACATGGTGGCCACCCCAGAAGTATTCAGAACTGTTTAAACACAGAGATCTGGTTGTGTCAACCTATAGCAACCAATGTGGCAAATTCTGAGACAACTAAATTTTAAAATTGATAGTTGCCAAATTATGACACTGCCCTTTTTTGTTTTTAATGGAAATTTAAAAAAGCGGTATTGAGAAGAGCCTTCATAGACGGCTTCAACAATCTAATGTCAGGAAATTGATGAAATAGTAACAGGATAATCTGTGTCTCAACATCAGGAGAAGAGTTCCCAGAAACAAGGAAACACACAACTCGGGTACAGTTCAGGTATTACTAATGAAGTTTTTTCAGACTTTCTCGGTGTATACAGTAGTCAAAAAACATTTGAGTCAGTACTACACCAAATTTGTTAGTGAAAGCATGATCATACACGGTATGAAATGGAATGTTTATCCAGACTGAAGATTTCTTGGTAGCAAGGATGTTAACTTGGATGCAGAGTCATAGGCAGATAAAGTAAATTCACGTGTGTTCCAGGGAAATATGTTGTATTGTTAATGACTTTGTAGATAATATTAATAGTGACCTCAGACTTTTGCAGATTGTGCAGTTACATATAATGAAGCATAGTCTGAAAATAAGCTCGATAAATGTCTAGTCATATTATCTTTGTATTATTTCAAATCGTGCACTTCACAGAACGAGGAAAAGAGATCAGAGTAGTGTATGACTGCGAGGTGTGTGGGAAAAGTAATGAGACGACTTTTTGTCTGTCACTTTATTTTTTTCAGACAACAGTATTGTCTACTTCGTTGTTCCCTTCAGCAGCTACACAACTGAAAGGCTTGAAGTGGCTGGACCTTTAACCTGTTGATCACATTCTTTTGACTGTTTTCCAGAGTTCCAAAATGACATGCTTTCAAGACATTTTTCAATTTCGCGAAAATAAATAAGTCACAAGGGTTCAGTTCAGTTGAATATTGGGGCTGTGGAACCACAGGAATGCTTTTTGAGGTCAAAAATTCTGTGAGGGAAGTGGTCGTTTGACATGGGATATTGTCGTGATGCAGCACACACTTGTCTGCAGTGCCTGAACCGTTCGAGGATATGTTCGTAAAACATGTGGTTGACAGGTTTTCCTGGAGGAACAAATTCTTTAAGCATGATACCCCTACTGTAAAAAATGAAATCAGCATTGTTTTGATCTTTGATTTACTCACTCAAGCTTTTTTTGGTCAAGGAGATGTCTCAGGATCCATACTAAAAAAATAAAGGTTTTATCATGTATGAGCACACAACTGAACTTTTTGTGGTCATTGACAATCCTCTCAAGTTGATCGATCATTGACAATCCTCTCAAGTTGATCAACACGAGCATCTGGAAGGGATGAACACACTGGTCTATGCAAGTAGAACGACACAGCATTGCAGATCGCTTGCAGTGTTGTCAGACTCATTACTTTTCTCAGACACCTCGTATACTATCCAGTGGGTCACAGTTGGAATCTATCAGCTAATATAAAGGAGTGGATGTAACATTTTATAGGGATTCGAAATGGAACGATCACGTAGGCTCAGTCACAGATGAAACAGATGGCAGAGTTTGATTCATGGGACTAGGGAAACGCAGTCAATCCACAGAGGAGGTTGCTGACAAGATACTTTTTGTACCCAACCTAGAATATTGCTCATAGTTATGGGAACAGTACAAAGTAGGAGTAACAGGGTATACTGAATGCACACCAAAAAGAGGAGCACAAATAGCCACAATTTTGTTTTACTCATGGGTGAGTCAAGAATGAACAAGTGAAGAAACAAGGACATACTACAGCTTATATATGTATGGAAGCAAGTGAGAAAAATCTTAAAAGTTCACACAGTATGTGTTTGTCAAATGAAATGTCTTAAACTGACCTTTCTCGATTCCTTCGGCTTACAGATAGCTGTGCTGGCGTGTCTCGGACTGTATGTGCTGGTACATCGAGAATAGTAGAGGGGTGTGGCGTGCGCGGCACTTCGTTCCGTGTGGCCTGCCGCCTGCACCGACTTCTCCTCACCACTGCAGCCCGTGCGCAATGCTATCGGACGCCGGCTTTCGAGCGACACCACCTGTGATACGTTTAGCCTTCCCGAGAGGAAGGCGACAGGATGTCACCGAGCACGTTTGCTCCAGTTGCTGGGGAGGTGGCCACAACATGACAACTTGAACTTGTCACATGAACACTTCGCAAGAATGAGTCTGGCTTGTACGTGTCTATGTGTGTATGTAACTCTGTGTTTGTTAAGGTGACCTTTTTTTATGTATGTATGGGTGTAATGTGTTGTGTTGTGTTGTAGTTGCTAATCTTACAGAGCTTCCCATGTGCTTGGAGACTGCAGGGCTCTAGATCTTGTGTAAAAATGGGGGCCACAAAATAATTCTGTTTTATGGTTTTTTCCCGGCATTCTTGTTAATTTGGGGCAGTATCATCATAGAACGTTACTGTGGTGGTTATCAGGACCAGCTAAAAATACACATTATATTTCTAGGAAGCTTGTTTATTTAAATGTGGCAAGGCAGATCCATTCATTTTCTATATGTATGTGTGTCTTGGTTTTATCAGAATTGGATCACGTTTCAAAATTTTATCTGCATTGTGGTCTTTTGCTATAGGAAAATGAGCCATTGTTTCTTACAAAGTGTTCATACTTTGGTAGCTGATAACTAGAGTGAATTTGAAAATTAATTTGGGTACTAGTTATTGTTCATCCTTCTCTATTAAAATCTAAATGCACCATCTTTAAAGCTGATGTAAGTCATTGGTGCTACAAATGATTGTCAATACTGCATTAGCCCTAATAATTGCCTTATTACTGTTAGTATTATTACTATTATGGTAAAAACTGTCAAATGATTGATTGTGAGACAGAACAGTTGAAGTGTTATTTGCATCATGATGACTAATAGCTAGTATCCAGATGAGAAATTTGTGTTTGGGCTTTATAGAACCTCAGATGGAAGTCATTATTTTATTGACTTCTCTGAGATATTTCAGTTAGAAAATTGTATAAGGAAGTGTACCAAGTTTGCCATTCTATTGATGGTGGTGCTGTCGTAATGTGGGGACTACATGAGGAATTGACTTTACAGACTTGTTACGGAAAATTCTTTGAACAGGTGAGGTGAAGCTCTTTATATGTGCAGTGTAAATGTTTTCATTCTTCCCTTTGTGCAATTTTGTGGCAGTCAGCATTATACATGAGGTGATCTTTAAAAACATATCTGTACAATTTTATAAATTTTGCAGATGCAGTTTGTTTTAAGTCATTCCTAGGTGTTCAAATGAGCTTCATATGCATCAGAAATGTGTGAAACTTTTTTTTTAAATTTTTGCTGTGAAATTGTTCAGTTGTTTGTAATTTATTCATTGTAAATGAAGGAAGGCTTTTTCTTTTTTTCTGTTATTGGTCACGTGTGTCATCTTATTTTTAAGGTGAAACATTTCCTGTTTTGCTGTGATCAGTTCATAATGAGCATCGGAAAATTGTAAATGTGAACAAAAGGAAAAGAGCATTTAAATGAATTTCCAACTGTTGAAAAATATCAGTGTAACTGCATTTACCTTTCTTCCCTTAGTGTTCTTCCACAATGGCAAAATCAAAAAATTAAAAAAGGTAATCCCAAAACACTGTGTAATAATGTGTGAAAGCAGCTGACTTCTGTACGAGGGAGATTACGAGATGGAGCTATGTTTTTGATCAAATAGAAGTAAGACAGGTGATATAGGCAACGGTTTCAGGTTGAATGAAAAAGTTGGTTGTAGATACCGTGAAAACATTTCAGCACAACTGAAACGCACACACGATTAAAATTGTATCTTGGACCAGGTCCCAAACCTGGGACTAGTACTCGTGCAAGAAATTGTATTGCAGAAACATGGCTTAGCTACAGCAGCCTGGGGGAGGTAGGAGAAGTAGTACTGGTGAAAGTAAAGCTTTGAGGACAGGTCGTGAGTCATGTTTGGGTAGTTAAGTTGCTAAAGTACTTGGCCCTGTTTTGTCCAGTCATTAGCTCTTGGTCGACCATTCCTTTTGGTGGAATACGTCTGCCTTTCATTATTCATTTAGGCCTCCTGTCATTCTCTCCATACTTTCTAACCAGCATATTTGTTGAGATTTAACAAATTTCTCTATATCTGTCCCTTGTATAAGCTCTTGTATTTCATGGTTGTACCTTATTTCTAACCTTCTGACTCATAAACTTGTGGCAGGATTCTCCTCTCGAATGCCTCGATGTTTATTCATATCTGCTTGTGTTACCATCCAAATTTCTGACCATCTGTAAGAACTGGCCACACAAGGGAATAGTTCTCTTAACACAGTTGGTCTTGTAAGTAGTGTGTTCTAGAATACCTGTTAGTTTGCTTAGTAGGCTCTGTTTCCTGCTTGTATCCTTTCTCAAATACATTGTCTCATTATTACTGCTTTAGAGGACACATAAATAATGGAAGCAGCTGACAGCTTTAAAACATTTATTAGAGGCCTTCAGGTCATGTGGCGGTGTTCTTGCCTTAGAATTGGACATTGCCATCTATTTGACATTATTTTTTGCCCCTCTTGCTTCCGTTATTGCCTACATTTCATTAAGAGTGTTTACATCTCTTTAACGTTTGCAGTATCATCTGCATATGCACATGTGACTGGATTTCATTATTGTTTGTATCGTGTATTTTCTTGAAACTCTTGCACAAGAATGAAAATCTGAAAGTTTCCAGTTTTATTATGTGACAGAACTGGGACAGAGATACGAGTATTTACAATGAAAAAGAATGCAAAAAAACATTCAAACCAGGGCCATACATGTTTGCTGAAAGGAAGAGTAAGCATGTCAGAAAATTGATGGTAAGCTTGAACACATGCTTAGAAAATGTGCAATGCAGGCTAAGAACGAACAAGGAAAGGAAGGAACTATATAAACAGAGAATAGATGTTTCAGTAGCCCAGTCATAAAGTGCTAGATTATGGCTCCAGAGGTCTGAGGTTTAAACCCTGTCGGGCCCAGGATTTTCAGCTATCATTAATCACTTCTTTCACCTCTGGCCATGTTTGTTAATATGACTAATGCTGAGTACCTCCGCGGTTCAGATTCCAGGCTAAATTGTTAGTTCCTCTATAACTGACTGGGTCTGTGGGGTCAGAGAAAGGCGGAGGCATGCCATCTCCAATAGGACGGTGCCTTGTAAAGCAGTGTTGTGTCCAAGCTAACCTTCAGGTTGGTGACAGCCGTACTTTTTTAAACAGCGAAAGGTAAGTATGGAGACATGAAGTTATAGAAACCCAGCCTGTGGTGTTACTGAATTCCCACCTGTTGGGCTCTTGTGTGATTTAACATGGTGCTAAATCTTTTCTGTATGGACACAGGACATCTTTTACAACACAGTATCACATGTCACTGTTTTGTATTTTTTCGTTTACAGTTTATTCTTACTTGAAAAAATCCCAGAACATTAAGATGAACATTGTATCAACAAACACAGGATTAAATGCTTCAGTTGACACAAGAGAATAAAGTGAAAATTTCATTCCACAAAACTTTAACCAACTAGAAGTAACACCCTTCATTAAAAATAGTTATAAAAATTCTAAATAACATAAGCTGGATGGGGGTTGAAGCAATTTGAAACAGAATTCTGAAAAGTTGTTCCAACTTAACAAGTAATGTCATCAATGATGCATGCACCGTGTCACTGACACAGGAAAATTTTCCAGACAGGTTAAAATATGGAAGCATTAAACCACTTTGTAAGAAAGGTTCCAACTTAACAAGTAATGTCATCAATGATGCATGCACCGTGTCACTGACACAGGAAAATTTTCCAGACAGGTTAAAATATGGAAGCATTAAACCACTTTGTAAGAAAGGTGACAAGATGTACTTAAACAATTGTTGTCCTATTTCCTTACTGACGTTTTTTGAAAATATTCAACAACATAATGTACTCGAGAGTAGTTGCACGCTTATTTAACATATCACAGTTTGGATTCCAGAAAGGTTGCTGGACTGAGAATGCTATTTATACATTTCACTTATCAGATAGTACAAGCCTTTAATAATAATAAATCGCCAGTGGGGAATTGATGGCTTTACACACATTTGGTTTGAATCTTACTTGACAGACAGAATGCGAAAGGTTGTGCTGAATAGTTCAGACAGTGCCAGGAAGGTAGAAAATTTTAGTGGCTGGGGTAAAATCAAAAAAGGAGTCTCACAGCGTTCAACTTTGGGTCCACTTCTATTCCTTATATATGAGGCTATCCATGCTACAGTGGCCTAACCCATAGTACACTGGTTTGTAGGAATGGCCACTGGAAGATATTGACGTTTGCAGAATTGATGTGTAAGGCAGTAATCGTGGTATAAAAAATGTGGTACGATGTCAGGTAATTGGCTATACTTGGAGTTAATTGTAATAGTATTTTTAGACTTTTTTGTGTGGGTTAGGCCACTATTGTTTCGGCACACTTGATCGTAATACACGAATCGTGTAGGATAGGCCGTTATTGCTTTACACACTGTAGTAAAACATTGGACAAGATACACATGAGGCATCAATGTTCATCATGGTGTCCAGATGTCTTAGTTAGGCTAATAACCATGGTACAGTGGGGGTACAAATTGCAGCAAGGTCATTAAATCCGTCTTTCTCAATGCACTAATAGCATGTCCATTGGGATATAGTATGTCCAGAGCCTCAGTTACTTTCAACCCTCATTTACCAAAACTGACGTCAGCAAACGGGACATCTGGGTCATTGGAGTACATGTGAAACATGGTATGGAGAGAGGCTGCTCTATACTGAAGCCACTGAATAATGAACCACTGCACCCTGTTATTTTGTGTCGACACTTTACAGTTACGTATGTTTCCCTTCAAATGTACTGTGGACATGAAATCATTCCTTGTTATCGGCATAGCGGTGAAGGGTTGTTTTCGTGTATTGATAATGACATTCATCTAGTGACAGGGTGTGTGTGTGTGTGTGTGTGTGTGTGTGTGTGTGTGTGTGTGTGTGTGTGTGTGTGTGTGTGTGAAATTTCCTGTTCTTCGCAATGATACCAAACTCCTGGTCACATGGGAGGTATGAATGCCCACTGAGTAGGAATTTATGGTGGATTACTTCCAGTGTGAAGTCTGCATGCAGAACCATTAACTGACACAGTAAGGGTGTTTTTATATTCTGATTTTGCCTGCCACATTGATTGGAATACATAACAAGTTGTTTTGTTTGGACGTTATGTTTAATGTAATGCACAAGACACGATCCAAATTCTTGCAGTCCTCGGGATGCTTTGTCCTCACTCCATACATACATGGTAGCTTTCTTGGTACATAGGCCGTGTATTCCAAGGCAGTACATCCACAATTGCCACTTGCAGTAACAGATACCCGTCGTAAGTACTGGTGTCGGTAAAGTCCTCATCAAATCAAAGGCAATCACGGGCATGTCATTGTCCTGATGCCTCGCTTCTTCTGCACTGCAATATGCATTCCCGTCCACGTGCTCTCGGCCTTTCTTTCATGTAACTCTCTTTGTCGTTCCCATTTACTCTTTTCTTCTATTGCGTCAGCTGACTGTTTGATGTTATAGAGGTCACATTTACGTCAGGAATTGCTTACAGGGGGATGAAAGGACAAATTAAATCTTGTATTAAATATCTGACGAAACTTGTAGTACAAGATCGGATCATCATGCTCGGCTTTGTATAAATGGTGTAACTTCTCCAGGTCTGGTGACAAATACTTCAGATCCACTGTTTCATTTGCTCGAGCATAATGGCTCTGATATGCTGGCATCCATTTTATGAAGTTTTTTACCACAACTGACTTTGCTATTGATGTTTTGTTTTTAGCAGGGCATGTGTGCATGGGGTCTAGTGCTATACTTTGTGCAAAAGAACCCTTGTAATCCCACTGTCTGATATCTGCAAAATTCCCCCTGCTGGTCTGGGGGTAAGAATAGGCCCGAGGTATCCCTGTCATAAGAGGCGACTAAAAGGAGTTTCACACGTCTTGGCCCTTATGTGATGGTCCCCTGAAGGGTTTGACCTCCATTCTTCCAAATTTTCCCGAAGAGCGAGCCAATTGGGGAAGGGCACCTTATATGGTGCATCGTGTCCATTGTGCATTGAGGTCCTGCCCATTTTCCATCTCTTGGGTGAGGTCAACTTCCTGAGTGCATTTTTCACCATGCACTATGCAGTGTCGCTTTCTGCGTCGATGATGACCATGGACTTATTTGCACCCGATATCCAGCACCGTAGCCAGTCCGTTGTGGTGGGGCCGCCTTGTACCCTGTTGGTTGTAGCTCCTGACCACACAGGGATTGCTCTGTTAATGCCTGTGCCATAAACTGCCCATGTATGCCAAGGGGTAGATGCCCACCCCCCTAGGGCATCGGGACTTCGGCAATGGCCATCCTGCCAGGTGGCTGGGTGGCACCCTTGGGAATGGCCCCTGGTCAGAGTGGGTGGCATCATGGAGGATGACACACGATGAAGCGTCATAGTCCATCATCTCTTGCTGGTGGTGAAACACCAGAAATCTAAGCGTTCATGAGTTCAATTGAACGCACAGAAGTATGACCCCAAATCGCTCCCCTCCCTGGGCCACACCATGGGAGGAACGTCAGGCTAAGGATGGCAGTGGACCTTATTCGTCCTGGTACTTTGTATGTTCGAGAGCTGTTGGGGAATCTTTCATGATGATGAAACCTCAGTTTTTTCTTGAACATTTACAGGACAAGTTTGGGGAGGTGGAGGGATTGTCCACAATGAGATCTGGATCAGTCTTGATCAAAACAGCATCCTCTGCTCAGTCACGGACGTTACTCAATTGAGACAAGCCGGGGGATGTTTCTATAACCATCACGCCCCCATAAGAGCTGAAATATGGTCCAAGGTATCATATTTCACAGGGACTTCCTTCTGCAGTCTTAAGATGAGCTGCACACCAACAGCAAGGTGTACATTTCATCCGGTGTGTCCACCGGGGTCCGAGGGCTAATCAGGTTGCCACCGATTCCTTCTTCTTGGGCTTCAAGGGTGATACATTGCACGAGAACGTCAAGGTGATGGTCTACCGCTGTGATGTAAAGCCCTATATCCCTCCTCCGATGCGGTGCTGGAAGTTCTGGCCATATGTCTTCCCGCTGTACTTCCAGCATCACATGTCGAGATTGCGGATGCCCATCACATCCCAATACTCCATGTGCCCCGCCTTCTATCTATGTCAACTGTGGAGAGCACCATTCGCCTTGCTCACCAGAGTGCAGGATTGACCAAAAAGAAAGGAAAATCGTGGAGTACAAGACCCTGGACCGACTGACCTACACTAAGGCTTAGAAAATATGAACCCCTGCATCATTTACGTATGACATCGTCTTACACCGCCGCTGCAACAGTTGTGGCACCATCAGCTCCACCAACCCGTCACCTCTCAGAGCCAGAAGACTACACCTGCCCCCTTGATGGTAGGGGCTATTTCCCTTCCCGTTGCTCCCACACACTGCCTACTTCAGGAGCAATACCCCGCCCTCCCAACCATCAGGGACATCCATCCTGACTTATAAGCCAGAGAAGCGTAAGTCTTCTTCGGCTTCTCTCACTAGGAAGGGGTCCCTTGCATCACTCCCTCCCCAGGTTTCTGCTAGTGGGAAAGACGACACTCACCAGTGGCTGAAAAGCTCAAAAGCAGCTGATCGCAGGGCTTCACACTCATCATCAGTCCCGGAGACTGAATCAGTGAAGTCCTCCCAGCCAGGGAAACCCAAGGAGCAGCGAGAGAAACCCAAAAAGAAAACCCCTAAGACCAAGGAAATTATGGTGGCACCCACACCACCACTACCTACAAGCTCTGCGTCTGAGGATGGGGTGGCAATTCTGGCATCTGCTGCTGACCTAGATCTTGCTAGACCCTCAGAGACAATGGATATAGACTGCTCAGGCAATAAGTCAGTGGCAGCAGGTGTCTCTTCGGCGTAAACTGCCTCATTGAATGTTTCATGCCTTCCCAGTCTCATGACGACATCACCCTCCAGTGGAATTGCGGCGGTTTTTTCCACCTCGTAGCTGAGCTATGGCAGCTGTTCAGCCTTACACCCGCTATCTGCATTGCCCTCCAGAAAACCTGGTTCCCGGCAATGTGGACCCCTGCCCTCCGTGGCTGTAAGGGATATTACAGGAACTGTAATGACTATAAACGAGTGTCAGGTGGAGTTTGTGTTTATGTCCTAAACTCAGTCTGTAGTGACACTGTGCCCCTTTGAAGCAGTGGCCGTCAGAATATATATTTTCCTCCAGTTGGTGCAACACCCCTGAGTGTATTAGCTGCACTGATTGATCAACTCCCTAAACCTTTCCTACTTTTGGGAGATTTTAATGCCCATAACCCTTTGTGGGGTGGTACCATGTTTATTGGCCTAGGCAGATATGTCGAAACTTTACTGTCTCAGTTCGATCTCTGCCACTTAAATACTGGGGCTGCCTCATGTTTCATTGTGGCTCGAGGTAGTTACAAGGCCATTGATCTATCAATTTGCAGCACAGGACTCCTCCCATCTGTCCACTGGAGATCACATGACGACCTGTGTGGTAGTGACCACTTCCCCATCTTCCTGTCACTGCCCCGGCATCCCCACGGATGCCTGTCCAGATGGGCTTTAAACAATGCGGACTGGGAAACTTTCACCTCTGCTGTCACTGTTGAATCTCCCCCACACAGTAACATCGATGTGATGGTTGAGCAGGTGACCTCTGAAATCATCAGCCTCTCCAACATTGCTACTGGAACGTGTGGTGTGTCGACGGATGACTTGGGTCATGGAGTCACGTGGCCTACTGGGTCCATGTGAGGGGGGGGGGGGGGGCGGTTGGAAACCTTAAGTGCTCTCATTATCAAACACCGGAGCAATATAGTCTGGCTAATTTGCACTCCATTTTATGCAAAAGCTAGTTCCTCATGCGTCTCAATGCTTACAACATTTTATCTCCTGACTTGTGTGTCCTGCAGTGACATAATTTGCCAGGTACATTCAGTGGTCCAAGTGGATAGCGTCTGCATAATGTGTTGCAAGTGGAGTTGGCAGTAAAGAGGTATTAATTTAAAAGTCATCCCTGATGCTGAAATTTTACTGTATGAACAGTGAACATGGAGAAAGTGACAAAAATTTTTTCCATTCATCATTTTATGGACAGTGTAAGTCAGAAAAAGTTACACGTAATTTCAAACCTTTATGAAAAGTTTGTTACTAAGTGCTCCAATTCTCTAATACTAGATGAATGTAGCTTGGCTAACTCAATTTGTGTACCTCAAGGTGTGTACACACTGTGATGTATTACTGTGTTACACCTTACCATAAGATTATATACCTCTTAATGAACGGAGTGATAGCATTTTAAATTCTGTCAGTAATTATATAAAATACTGAAAATCAAATTTCTGTTGCCCCTGGAAGCCATTAGTTAGGCACTCTGCAACTAGGAAGCACGAATGGGTTTAGCTGTTTAGTAATGCAGATTCAAAGAGTAAAAGTAACAACTCGTCAAATAGCTGAGGTGCCGAGTCTCCTACAGGCACTTAAAGAAAACAGAATGTCACAAGCTTTTGCACAAATCCTTTCTGAGGGCTGTAAAATACATGTAATACGTGCCCCTGTATGACTACATTGTAGCAACTGATTACATTGTGCACATTGAGTCCAGTTGCAATGTCAGCACAATGCAGTCAGTTCTGACAATTTAACTGTACAAGTGCACATAATGCATATACTTCACAGCTCACAGGAAGGATTCATCTGAAAACTAGTGACATTATCAGTCTTCGGTCCTCCGAGTCTTTCGCAGTGGCGCGTCTGAAGAAAGTCTCAGTTTTCAATCTTTGTCAATTTATATAAAATACTCGAGCTTTTAACGACTGTCTCCACCGTAGTCGTCAATTGTAAAAGTCACCGACTGCCAGGGCTGTCACGGTTTTGTACTTACGTAGGCACAATTGCAGCCACCGACACGAATCAGAGGAAGGTGAGTCGAGCAGCTGTGGCCCACAGTGGGATCGAATGACCGAGCGAGTTGGAGCGGCACCACATATAGAACTGCTGCTCCCACCTACCTACAAGTGTCTGGCACCCGTCTGTTTCCTTTCAATACCCAGAGCCTGTCCCCGTGCCTTATTAAGTGTGTATGCCTGGCTTCTGTTAAAATTGTTGCCATTTGTTCTAATCACAGCTGCTGCCTTTATAACGGAATCCCAACATCTCTACGCACGAGCCGAGCCGTACTGTGGGGCAACGACAGCAAGTTAGCACGTGTGCTGCAGAGACATGGACCGGACCAGTGTTCCCGTCCGTCCCCAACATATGAGTTATGCTGCACCCTGTTAAAGGTGAGATTGCTCTCTGTGTCCAGTGCGTATGGCGTACCTCGCAACTGAGGCAGCATCTATATAGGTGAAACAATTCATGCAGTTGCAGAGCACTGTACTGAGCACGAGCGACTGTGAAAAAGGGAGCTCGACATGTTGCCCATAGCTGAGCATTGCCTTGAAAATGGACACAAAATACAGACTGACAAGGCCACAGCCTTGACTTGTGCAGCAACATATTCAGCTCCCATTATAAAGGAAGTGCGTGAGATTTTTTAACAGAGAGCAGGGGTACACACCTAATAAGGCGTGGGGGTGGGCTTTAGATATTGGAAGGCGGCTACGACGAATGCTCGATGCTAGTACCGAGGTGGGAATGGCAGTTTGAAACGTGGCGCCGGTCCCCCTGCTCTGCGCCACTCGACATCACTCGGCCCCGCGGCGGGCTGGAGCTGCCGGCTCACCTTCCGTGTACGAACCTCTTTGGCCCCCTCCGGTTGGAGCCGGAGGCTACGATCGTGCCTACGTAAGTAGAAAATATCGACAGCCCCGGCTGTCGGTGATTTTTACTCCCAGTGGTGACAGTGGACATAGTTGTCGAAAGTTTGAGGAGTATTTTAACCGGTGTGGCTCGAAAACTGGTAAGATTTTATTCGATCTCGGTCTCGTTTGTGTAGCTATCGGTATTCGGCACTTCGACTATTTGATGAGTTTTACCTTTACTGCCCAAGTTAATTGCTACTGTACTTGTCAGGATGGTATAGGAGCTCAGGTGAGTATCCGGGGTGGTTTTCCTACACATAAAATGAGAAATGACAGGATCCGGGGAAAAATGGGTTTTATTCCAAAGAACTATCATAAGGGGTACAATATTCACGAAAACTGACTACGGCTACGGAGTGAATTGCATGTGGTACAGAAAGAACATTTCACCCTCAATTGGAATTTTGTGGAGACATCCAGAGGGTAAGGAAGTTGGCAGGCAAGAGAGCTATCCGCTGTCGCAGCCGCTACCTTACCGACCCTCTTCTGTACTTCATGTAACGGCACGCGGTCCTCCCACTGGTGTGTTTGTGGCAGACAGTTGGCATCTGTCACTCGGCAATACCGTCGTGGCATCCCTAGCTCAGCGTAATAGCTCGGAAGCCGGCCACAAATACTGCGGAGTAGTTTATACAACTGCTCACCCACTGCCTGAGGCTAAGTTAAAATTATGGAAGTAGAGTACTATTAAATTTTTTACCGTTATTACCCATTACCATGTACACTTATCATTAGAGAAAGTTAGAGTGTTTCACAGGCAAGTGTGACATTGGATCCCCGAATCAATGAAGTGTCCAGCAACATCCTTGTGATGGAGGTGCTGACAGCTGCAGACTGTTAAAGTGTTTGTTGTAGTTGTGTTTCTGAGAATGGTGCTAAAAACTGGTAAGAGTATATGGAATATCAGACAAGCTTTGTGATTGGATTCAGAACTTACTAGCAGATAACATTCAGCATATCATTCACTTCAGAGCAATATTGGCAAATACGAACTTCTAGTATACCTTAAATGAGTGTTTAGGAAGGTTACTGTTAATTTTACATATGTGACATGTGGTGTACAATGTCAGACATGTTAATATGCCTGCTGATGACCTTTTGAACTGCCAGTGGATTGTAGTGAAATGTAGGAAAATCTGCAGAGTATAAAATCTTTGGGACTAGACTGGGTATAATCCCTCAACATAAATAAATGCCATATGTTGTGGTTTGAAGTCCAAAGACGGGTTTGCTGCAACTCACTACACTGCTCACTCCTCTTTAAACCTTTTCACTTCCCAATAACTGCTGCAAGCTACAGTAATTTTAACCTCCTTACTGTAATCAAACTTTGATCACCTCCTCACTCACCGCCCTTCTCTTCTTGCCATTACTTAATTGATGGTTTCTTGATGACTCAGAATGTGTCCTCCTCATACTCGAGTTGTGTCACAAATTTCTTGTCTCCCCAATCCTGTTCGATACCTCCTCAATAGTTACGTGATCTACCCATCTAATCTTCAGCGTTCTTCTACAGCACCACATTTCAGAAGTTTCTATTCTCCTCTTGTCTGAACTGCTTATCATCCACCTTCTACTTCCATACAAGGCTATATTCCAGATGAATACCTCCAGAAAAAGCTCCCTAATAGTTGAAATTTGAGACTCTGAGAATGATAAGGGCCCAAAGCACAAAGTTTTGAGAAAAATAGATGTTTCTGAAAAATCAGATTTGTTGACAAATCACCAACCTCATTAGGCCTGATTTGCTTTTAACCAAGCCTCAACATCCTACATTTCCTTTGAAAAAGTAATGTACCCACTTTATGTTACGAAATATTAATCAAGAGGCACACGCAGGCCTGCCGGGCTGAGTTCAGTGGCGGCCGAGCAGAGCTGCAGTCTGGCCAGCTGGGTGCAAAAAAAATCTCTCTGGCCCATTTGCAAGCAGTTTTTACCTTTGCACATTATTTTCCTACAGTCTTACACAAAAACCACCTCACAGCTGTAATATCCCTAAATCTTCTCCGTTGCTTGTAATCATTAAATCAACATTTATCAGTAATGATAAGCCCAGTGCTATTAAATATCCTCTCACTAGAGGCACGAGAAGAAAGTCTACACAGAACTTCTTGTGCCACTTGAGAAAGTCTCTGTAAGTTATTGCTCTCGATTTTCACTACTCCAGAGGGACTGTCCATCTGGATTTCCCATTCCTCTTCCGCCCACAATGGAAAGACTCTCTTTGCACATTTTGAAAGCCTCGATGTTGAGGCTTTATACTCTGCACAACATTTTGCAAATAATGCAACGTACCACCACAGAGGATGTGTTACACCACATAGCTGCTGACAGATTTGGTACACTGTTCACCAGAATTTATATCTTTTCACTAATATACTATCAACCCTTGAGGACGTCAATACTTAACTAGCAAAAATATGTAATATTTTATTTACCTTGAAGAGCAGCACATCTGGAACTTGCTGCAGTATAAACTTCCTCACACACTTATTGAGAGTTGCTTCAGAGAACACACCTGCAATACTAGACAGAATGCTAGCAAATGCACTGGCTTTATTTTCATTTTTCACTTAAGAAATTCTGAATGCGAGCTTTCGGTCCTGAAATTTCTTGTAAATGTTTGACAGTACTGAGGCACACAGTCTCCTTCAAATACGATCTCTTATCCAATTTTTGGAGTTAGAAACATTTAACCAAATATTTAAACATTATTTGTTGAGAAATGCATCACTTTACATATACGAGAATGCTTACAACACCGTCTGCCGAATTCTCAGCACTGTGTTCCTGTACGTGGTACACTGACAGGACAAGCAGCTGCAGCACCCGTCGGACCATTGTCAGCTTCCGTTGCCTCGGTAGCCTCGTGAAATATTTTGAGAAATTGAAGTAATTTCTCTGTGACCTGGTAATTCCAGTTTCCAAACAAGTGCATTTTCTCAAATTCACATGAAACTTCAGGTATTTGTTCACGACTGCATAAACATGGATTTTAGCACGACAAACAAAATATTCCAACAAGTCTCTATGTGCTGCTTTACAGTAAGATGCAACCGTGAATCTTTCACACAGCCGCTCCTTTCTAAATAAGTTACGACATTTCTCGTTGCTTCCAATTATGTGCAAACATGAATACAATATTCCCACAACCATTTATCCTCGAGGATGTCACATAAAAGAGTGCTACGGAATTGGTTGTTGCGTGGAAAGTGACAATAGTTCAGAAGAGCCTTTTTCACATTTGCCCACTGATCGGTAAAGAACATAACCTTCAACAGAAGGCTCATACATATTCCTAACTTGCTCATCTTACTTTCAGTTTCTTGCTGTATATCTGTAGCACTTTTCTCCATATCAGACAGAAATTCTGCGACAAACGTGGCCTGATTTTTCTATTGCAACTCTTGAGAGATTGAATGTGTAGTAAAAGTAAAAATAATCTGATTTAGTGTACGTGTCTGTCCACATCAATTGTACATGCAAACACTCCACATTCCGTATCCTGCTACCTTTGGGGGACCATAGTCACAGGGTATTCCTCTGCAACTTGTTTATGGGTGATGAAGGATGTCTTTTGCACTAGCAGTGTCTGTGCAAGATCCTGAAAGCCTTCTCCTATTACTGTGCACCCTGCAAAAACTACAGATTTATTTGGACTATCTGCAACCTGTGTAAAATTTTACTGTACCATGCTATATCCTGATTTCATCAGACCAATGTAAGTTCTCTATTTCAGTTTCAGGGAAAATTCATTTTTCTCTTTAACACATTTCTGATCCTTTAACTTTGGGTGGACCTTTGCTGTGCATTATGTGTGTGTGAAATCCTATAGGACGTAACTGCTAAGGTCATCAATCCCTAAGCTTACACACTACTTAACCTAAATTATCCTAAGGACAAACACACACACACCCAGGCCCGAGGGAGGACTCGAACCTCCGCCGGGACCAGCCGCACAGTCCATGACTGCAATGCCTTAGACCGCTCAGCTAATCCTGCGCGGCGCTGTGCATTATGTATTTCTGACAACAACAACAACATGCTGAATTGTAAGCATATGGTTGCATTAACTGTCCACACTCGAGCAGATGTTCCAATGGATTCTGGTTCATGTAACAGCCGATTATGTCTCACTACCTGGGCATACACGTGCAGATTTCTGCTTCAATAGGCCATGCCATGAGCAGAAAGTTCATCAGTTTTCCTGGGGTTTTCATGTGTCAGCAAGTTCTAGTTGCTTCCAGTACGATGACAAAGTGGCCCTCTGACCAAATCGAAACTCTTATAAAATTGTAGCGCAAAAGTCCTTGTTTGTGCAAAATGACTCAGGAACATTACATGAACAAGAATATAAAAAACAGGCTGTATGAAGAGCTGGTTGAAACATTTCTGGACAATATTCCAACTGTGGACCAAAGTGTCATAAAAGTGTAGCTACAAAGTTTGAGGTCACATTTCATAAAAGATCTCAGGAACGTGGAGGCTTTAGAAAGAAGCAGAAAAATGGAAGAATGAATTATATGAGTAGCCCAGATGCAAAAGACGCTAAATGTATTTTTTATCAATTTTTAGTTGAGCACACTTCTGTATAGATTTTTTCCTTGCCCACGCAATGAAATAGGTTTCATGGTGCAAAACACGCTGTAAATTGTTGAAATTGGCTGTAGAAAATTGTGGTCAGTTTCAAAAAGCTGCTAGCTGTACATTGTCTCCAGCTGCAAAGCCCGCTAATCCGACATTTGCAAAACCCACCAAGGTCAACAGGCACGGCGGTCAATGTCCCATGTCCGGATGCAAAGCATGCCAACTGACATCAGACTTACCAGCCTAGACATTCAAAGTTACCTTTCAGTTTGTTACAAATTGGAAAGATAGCTTTCTTATTCAGAGATAGGCTGGCTGTACAGCAGCAAATGCGTATGCAACAATGAAGCTCTCACTACCGAGATATTGTCAAAATATATGCTGGTAAGCACAATTCAACTAATCAGCAGAATGTTTGCTGGCATATTTGCGTTAGTGTTTGAAGGAAATGTCAATGGTTTAAAAGCAGAAAATGGTATAAAAAGTGGGAGTAACTGAAATAGTAGTAACTCTTCAAGAAATTGAAGCCATTGTTGTAGTTGCAAATGACCAGAACAAGACTACGACGGTCCCTCCCGGAGAAGGAAGAGGCATCCTGATCACTGGAAAAGAAATGTTTCCAAAACAGGATGGTAAGAAGATGAAAAGTATTATGAAAGAAATGTTGTGCAGTGAATACCACACTGACACTAATTCTTAGGACATATGGCGAAGGATTAGTGAAAGTTACTGGTAACTGGCATTTCCAGACTCAAGAAGCCAAAAGAAAAAATTGTGTTCACAAAAATCAAAAACAAGAAGATTTGTATAGTTCATGGAGAGCCCTTCTTTAACTTTGAAGCTGAAGATGGGAAGAGCATCCTGAAGAGAGGAAAACATTTCAGTAAAGGAAATGAGCCAACACCAGACACAGCTTGTCTAAAACTTTCAGAAGCCAAATTTGGAGTTGTCAAAAAGCTTTTGGAACTCCACTTTGGTAAAGACTGGGTGACCAATGACAAACTCATATTCTATACTGAGATGCTAAGCAAGAAGGCACTCCTAGAGTCACTCCTGCCACTGTGAACCATCTGAAGAAGCCGGAAGTGATTTTGAGTTGATGGGCAGTGTTGAGTTTGATGTCACAAAAGCAATTTTCAGTTAATTTAATTTTTCTAGAATTTTTTTTTCAGTGTTTTAACTAAGATGCAACTTCCTGCCAATTTATTTTCTAAAATTTTCTCAATGTTTTACTAGGCTGCAATTTGGAGCTTATTTTATTTTCTACAGTATCTTGTGAGGTCAGAAATGTGACAGTGTAATATTTTTTAAAAGACCTAATATTGAATATTCATATTTGTTCTCTTTTTGACATTAAGTAAGTCAGTTTTTCTTGACAAAATAATACCACCTTCGTATTATTATAAGCCAATTTTATAGAATTTTCAAACTTCTCTTTGAAATAAAACAAATTCCGTTTATATTCGCAATAATTAAATTCCACCTTCCTATCATTCCTAACATATCACCAAGTAGTGGATTTTGTTTTGTATTTGGATCGACACATCTGCAAAACCTGCGAACTGCATGAATCGGGTGCAAAAACCAGTAAGTTAATATTTAACTTAAGATTTTAAAGTATAATAAAACATAATCACAGGTGTCAGCTATTAATTTGTTTTTTACTCAATTTTTGGAAAGAAATGAAGTCTTAATTTTAATAGTTCAGATGGGACGAGTTTTTCATGATTATCTCAATTTCTCTTATCATGCGGTTAGCAGCTTTTGCATCTGGGCTACTCATATAAATAAACAAAGTTACTTGTACCACGTTCATTGCTGTACCGAGTGAGGTGGCGCACTGGACTCACATTCGGGAGGACAATGGTTCAATCCCGCGTCTAGCCATCTTGATTTAGGTTTTCCGTGATTTCCCTAAATCGCTTCAGGCAAATGCCAGGATGTTTATTTTGAAAGGGCATGGCCGATTTCCTTCACCTTCCTTTCCTAGTCCGATGAGACCGAAGACCTCGCTGTCTGCTCTCCTCCCCCCAAACTAACCAACCATTATTGTATTGCCCATTACATTGCTACTTCCATTATTTTACATTACAAGCTATTTTCCTTTCCAAAGGATCAAGAACACACTATTCCTAGCATATCAAATCTTCACAATTCTCAAAGGAAGACAGATGATTCAGAAAGCATATCCTCTTGTACGTAGCCAGTCACTCTTGCCTTGTCTGTTTCTCTTCTGCACCGAGCCCTCTCGATACCTGGGCTCGGCCGGGTACCTGAACAAGCCACGCGCCTCAATGGCACATTGCGGCTCACACACACACACTGTTGTCGGTACAGCTGAGCTTGACCGCCTGCAGTGCAGGCAACACAAAAAAACGGTCAGCTGCAGGCGGGCTCCGGCGGGTAAATGTGGCGTGATGCACTGCTGATTCTGTGGCTTGGGGTTCAGATAAAACTACTGGCACACCTCTGATTATGAAGTATTACTACTATGTACATGGTGTAGACACTAAACTATGTTGCCATCTGTAGATAACAGTTGAGTAGTGAAGAGCAACAAAATTATGCTTTGTGCTGTAGGCCATATGGAAATGAACAGCAGAGAAATGGGCGAGACAGCTTTTCATGAATGTTCGTATATACGGTGTGGGCCCACATCCATAAGTAAAGCTGGTTCAGCATAAGAACAGCAGATATCAGGGGCATGCATGTATGCTGAAATCTCAAAATTGATGACAGTGTGCTGTAGGTCGTCGTGGTTCTCAGTGCCTCAATTATGTTCAGTGTTAACAAATTTCTCTTCCTCAGAAGCTCTTTCTTGCTATTGCCCATCCACATTTTATATCCTCTCTACTTCTGCCATTTCCAGTTATTTTACTGTCCAAATAGTAAAAATGTACTACTTTTAATGTGTGATTTCCTACTCTTAATTCCCTTTGCATCATCTGATTTTATGTGACTACTTTCCATTACCCTTATTTTACTTTCGTTGATGCTCATCTTCTAATCTCGTTTCAAGACACAGTCCATTCCATTCAACTGACCTTCAAAGTTCTTTGTCATCTCTGATGGAACTGCAATATCATTGGCACACTTCAAAGTTTTTACTTCTTCTCCATGAACCGTAACTGCCTTTCCAAATTTCTTCCTCACAGCTTGTTCAGTCCGCTGACTGAAAAACAGTGGGGATAGGCTATAACCCTGTCTCACTCCCTTCTCAACTATGCTTCCCTTTAAAGTCTTTTGACCGTTATAACTGTAGTGTGTCTTTTGTACAACCACCTGGGTTTTATCTTTGTTATCTTCAGAATTTAAAAGAAGGCATTTGAGTCAATATTGTCAACAACTTTCTGTAAATCTAAAAAAGGCTATAAACTTACGGTCTGCATTGCAGTGTAGTTCCTACATTTTTCTGGAAGTCAATCTGATTTAATTTTCTGAGGTCAGTTTCTATCAGTCTTTCCATTCTTTTGTAAATAATTTGGCAGTGTTTTGCAACCATGATATGTTCAACTGATTGTTCAGTAATATTCACACAAGTAAATACAAGTCTTCTTTGGAATTGGATTCATTACATTCTTCTTGAGTGTCCGATGATATTTGGCTATCTTTCACCTTGCACAATATTCTTGCTGTGACTGGTCCTCCCAAAGATATCAACAATGCAGTGGAAAAGTCATCTACTCCAGAAGCCTTGTCTCGACTTAGGTATTACTTTCCTCAACTCTTCTCGCAGTATGGCATCACCTGTTGTCTTCTAGTTTGTTTCCTTCATATTCACCTATATATTCTTTTCACTTTGCTCATTTGTTTGTCTTACAGAGATCATGAGAAAACTGAACTGGCGGATTCTTTAAGATAGATACGAACTATCCCATAAATCACCTTTAAGTGAAGACTCTGTGAAAATACTACAGTCCCTTATGTATTGTTCCACAACAGATTGTGTAGACAAATGTAGACAGATTACAGCTCACACAAAGGCTCTCAGGTAATCTTTCTTTTTACACTCCATACTTTAGCGGAAAGGGCAGAAGGCCTCATGGGAAATACACTCCTTACTATCTCACTCCAATTGTGCGTTCAATAACAGAATTTGAAACACGAACAGCTGCTAGCATGAGTTTCTTAGAAGTAGATACCTTAGGGGTTGCGAAGCAACTCAAATCGCTTGATATGGGCAAGTCTTCAGGTCCAGATTGTGTACTGATTAGGTTCCTTTCAGATTACGCTGATCCAATAGCTCCCTACTTAGCAATCATATACAACCGCTCGCTCACTGATCGATCTGTACCTACAGATTGGAAAATTGCACAGGTCGCACCAGTGTTTAAGAAGGGTAGTAGGAGTAATCCATCAAACTACAGACCTATATCATTGACGTCGGTTTGCAATAGGGTTTTGGAGCATATACTGTATTCAAACATTATGAAACACCTCGAAGGGAACGATCTATTTATATGTAATCAGCATGGTTTCAGAAAACATCATTCTTGTGCAACGCAGCTAGCTCTTTATTCGCGAAAAGTAATGGCCGCTACCGACAGGGGATCTCAAGTTGATTCCGTATTTCTAGATTTCCGGAAAGCTTTTGACACCGTTCCTCACAAGCAACTTCTAATCAAGCTGTGGGCCTATGGGGTATCGTCTCAGTTGTGCGACTGGATTAGTGATTTCCTGTCAGGAAGGTCGTAGTTCGTAGTAATAGACGGCAAATCATCGAGTAAAACTGAAGTGATATCAAATGTTCCCCAGGGAAGTGTCCTGGGACCTCTGCTGTTCCTGATCTATATAAATGACCTGGGTGACAATCTGAGCAGTTCTCTTAGGTTGTTCGCAGATGGTGCTGTAATTTACTGTCTAGTAAGGTCATCCGAAGACCAGTATCAGTTGCAAAGCGATTTAGAAAAGATTGCTGTATGGTGTGGCAGGTGGCAGTTGATGCTAAATAATGAAAAGTGTGAGGTGATCCACACAAGTTCCAAAAGAAATCCGTTGGAATTCGATTACTCGATAAATAGTACAATTCTCAAGGCTGTCAATTCAACTAAGTACCTAGGTGTTAAAATTACGAACAACTTCAGTTGGAAAGACCACACAGATAATATTGTGAGGAAGGCGAGCCAAAGGTTGCGTTTCATTGGCAGGACACTTAGAAGATGCAACAAGTCCACTAAAGAGACAGCTTACACTACACTCGTTGGTTCTCTGTTAGAATATTGCTGCAGGGTGTGGGATCCTTACCAGGTGGGATTGACAGAGGACATCGAAAGGGTGCAAAAAAAGGGCAGCTCGTTCTGTATTATCACGTAATAGGGGAGAGAGTGTGGCAGATACAATACGCGAGTTGGGATGGAAGCAAAGACGTTTTTCGTCGCAGCGAGATCTATTTACGAAATTGCAGTCGCCAACTTTCTCTTCCGAATGCGAAAATATTTTGTTGAGCCCAACCTACATAGGTAGGAATGATCATCAAAATAAAATAAGAGAAATCAGAGCTCGAACAGAAAGGTTTAGGTGTTCGTTTTTCCCGTGCGCTGTTTGGGAGTGGAATGGTAGGGAGATAGTATGATTGTGGTTCGATGAACCCTCTGCCAAGCACTTAAATGTGAATTGCAGAGTAATCATGTAGATGTAGATGTATGCACTTTACAGTAGTTTTTGAACTACAGCTGTAAATGTAGAAGTACTCTTAGTTAAGTGATGAAAAATTTTAGGACTGTGCCCTGTACCTTTAGAATTACACTCAGACTTCTTCCAGTGGAGAACAGTTGCTCGGTGTGTGGCAATTAGGCTGGTAGACAATTTGATTCATAGAAGCAGTGGATTTCCTCTTAGTAGAACATAGAACCCTGTGCTATCTTGCATCAAAACAGAACGTTCTTCAGTCCGGCCAGTCTGAGTTTTTGAAAATACTCCGAGTGTGATATATCATTGCCACCGGTGTTCCCCTCAGGGCGGAGACAACTGTCCTGTCTCTGAGGGCAGCAACTGACGAGTGGTGCATGTGCTGTGTACGTTATGGAGGCCTGTATGGGACCAGAATTTGTAGCCCTGGCATCAGGTTTCAGCAGGACTCAACAATAGCATTATTGTCCTGAAGATGGCGGATAGTTGGATCACTGGAATATTGAATCTAATTGATTTTAGGATCAGGCAATGAGACTTTCAACACAAGGTGTCTACATTACCTAACCACTGTGTCACACGATTAAGCATTATTCCTACTCACTTTGTCTCCTTCAAATGCAGAACTGAAATTACCACATTATGTTCTACTCTGGCAACAGACACTCTTCTAGCAGCGTACTATGGTATTGGTATGGGGATTTCTGTTTTACCAGGACTAGCAGATATGTACCTGTAAACAGAGAAAAAATTAATTACACTACTATTTCTTGATGTAATAATTAAAACTCCACGACTTACCCCTTGTATGGATTCAAGAAGAGGAAGGTGTTGAAGGAGCGGTCTTTTTTTGAAATTGAGTACAAAAGTAACACGGGGCATTTGGGATTAAATGCAGAGTATAAATTTGTACATTGTGCTGAAGAATGTTATTTATTTTAGGAATACTTGATACAGATGAAACATATATTCAGACTTTGGTGCTGCTACTTGTGCATCAGTCAATCAATGGCAACTTCAAAATGCACAGCCTGTGGTGCTCGCCACACGCTAGATGCTCCACCGCATCTAGCCGGAGCGGGGCACACACTTGTTGCCCGCCTTGACGGACTTGTCCTTGACGAATCCCGCATTGCACAGGCAGAGCCCCGGGCCGGAGCAGATGCCGTTGATGCAGCCGCCGGGGCAGTTGGCGATGCAGCGCGCCCCGCGCAGGTCCATCGGGTCCTTCACGTACCTGTAACACCGGGCAAGTTTTTAGGACACGTCTGATGTAGCAAAGATGCTGACAGACCAGAACTTTATGACCACTGCCCACCACAAGACCGAATGCTTTCTAGTAGCATCGTCAGCAAGTGACACAGTACGAAAAGTAGAGAGGCCTTCAAAGACGGTCTGATCTTTCCCTGCAGCTTCTGTGATAGCTTCCTATCTGCACCATAGTTTCCTATCTGCACCATGAATATTTGAAGAGACCAGGTTTTTATGTATTATACCCATAAGCAGCAGCACTCTCATGTCAGTAGGTTGGTAGTAATGCTCTATTTTGTAGATGCTCTTCGCATATACCGAACAGTGGAAGTGATACGAGAGCAGTAATACAGCACGATAAGATGCTGTGTTCATTTAAACCACTGAAACTTACGAAAAGCTGCAGCAAGCGTATGGTAAAGATGCACACCTTATGCAACAGTGTGTAGGACTTCAAATAAGGCCAACTTGTCTGTGTTAAGGAAAGTGGGCCTGGTGTTTCAGCTTCTAACATCAGCACAGCTGCTGTGATTGCCCGTGAGGATTGGCAGACAACATTACGTAACCTCAGTGAAGTGTCAAGAATTTAATATGGCAGTGTTCTTACAATTACGCACAGTCGTCTCCATACAACCTCTGTTTGTGCCCGTCGGGTGTCACGTCTGTCGACTCTCGAACAGAAGCCTGTGCGAACAGAGATGAGCCGTGAAGTGCTGCGGCTTCTTGCTGATTGAGGGGATGTATTTCTGGAATTTATCATCACGAGAGATGAGTCAAGGCTGCATCATTATGACCCTGAATGAAAATGAGTCAGCACAGTGTGGAAATCACCTGGTTCTCCAACACCAAAAAATTCAAAAGTTGTTCCATCTGCCAGGAAGGTGATGTTGATCACATTTTTTGACCCTCCCTCACACTACTGTTACAGCAGCACGCTACACATCAGCTAATCTGGGGAAGCAGATTGTGAGGAAACTACCAGATCTTTCTCAGTCTGAGTGACCACTTCACCATCGTGACAATGCGCAGTCCTACATCGCAATCAAAGTCGTTTGTTTCTGGCAAGTTCAACTTTACCTGTGTGTCACATCTGCCCTGTAGCTCAGATCTCGCACCTTGATTTTTTTTATTTATTCTCATCAGTAAAGGCAAAGCTTTAGGGCATTCAATTTGAGATCTCAGAATCATGCTCAAGAAAAGTGAGGCGATTCTCAAGGACCTGACAAGGAATGGCCTGCACTATGTGCTCGGGGACTTGCTGAGATGCTATAAAAAGTGCATAGGAGTAGGAGAGGAGCACTATGAAAAAGATCTTGTAAACACTGAAATGGAGTGACAAACATCAGTGAAAAAAAATCAGTCTTGGTCTTTATTGATCATTTTGTATATACGTGGAGCTGATATGAAACAGGAATCATACTACTGGTAATTGGGCTAGAAATCAGGAAATCCACTTGTAGCAGTTTGCCTCGACTTTACTTTCTTCCTCTGTTTTCCTGCATGTCGACGTACTGGCTGAAAAAATAGGGAGTGGATGTGCAGTACTGTCTACTGTAAATGATGTAGCTGACAGATGCACAGTTGTGTTTCGCAGTATTTTACTTTCACTTTTCACAACTCCCCAATAATACACATTTATATGGCCAGTGCACTATTGTTTAACTTCCCGTAAGCCTCATTAATAGTTAGCAGGTGAACATCTACGTACTGCTACAATAATTTCCTGTTGAACATCTATGAGCAGTAAAAGCCTAACAACAAAGTTCACAGTTCTTGAAGAATAGAAAAGTATGTATGGAGCAGACACTGTCACTGTTTTAACACAAGGCCTAATCGTTTCACACTTATTACACTCTTAAGCTGATACATTGCTGTCGTTCTACCCGATACAGATTCCTTGTCTGAAACTCGGCTGTGGACTGTCTCGTGACCAAAAATTGGACCCTTAATATCATCACAATAATGGATGCTGAAACTGCACATTGTTCACAGTTAACTTTGAAGAAATTACAATTAAAACTTAACTCATTAAATTAACTGAATACATAGAAAAAATAATTCTTTTTAACAGTTTCTTCTGTTACAAGGTTTAGGCCAAATTATTTGTTTAAATCATGAAATTAACAAATATCGTTACACAAACAATACTTTTTGACAAAACCGTTAATTACTCTGGAATTAAATAAGGGCTGTCTTTGCTAACATGCTTTCGAATAGAGCCAAATAGATACTTTAAGATTACCAGCATTTCATCTTGCAAATGTTTATAATTAGTACAGAATTTATATTTGTTTATACGTCAACAATAGACTAAGTTACAAAACAATTACTGATTTCATCCTATAATGAAAGATACTGACTAGGAATAGTCAAAATAAATTAGAAAATCAATAACATACGTAAAACTAAGCACAAAACTATATTTGGTGTTATATTCCTTAAAAATCCCTACTTGCTTCGTCACACACTGGCATAAGCGACTTTAACAGAGGGCAGATTATTATGCCCTAATGCCTGGGAACAAGTATCTCTGAAACACCGAACCTGCTCAGATGTCCATATACAACTGTTGTGAGCACCTCTGGAAAATAGTTGAAGCAGTGTGAAACTGTGAGTATGTGGCAAAGTTTTTGATGTTCTGTCCTCATCGTAGAATGTTATGCTCCATAAAGCAGGGTCTGTAGCAGATATGACAACAGCATACAACACTGGTGCAGACAACACCGTTCAGCACACACTGGCAAACGTGGGGCTCGACTGCTGTAGATGCCTAAATGTTACCGAGTTGACCCAATGACATCACTTATGACTTTTAGCACCTATTTTTGACCTGTTTTGTATCTGTATCGATGCTGAAGGTGACCAGTTGTAGCGTTACAGACTACAGTGGACAAAGCACTATCGAGTTTACGATGTTTCCTGGTCGGGCAATTAACATTTCGTATTACACCGAGTAGATGATCGTGTCCAGATTATACTGTCATCCAGGTGAAAAGCTGCTACGAACATACACCACGCCACAGGTGCAGACTGGTTGGTGTAGTTTTATACTATGGGGAAGATTCTCCTAAGCTCTGTCAGATCTGGAAGGCTGCCAGTTTTAGATGTTTCGGTTAAACGAAAATCAGATGGTCAGCTCAGCCACTCTGTAAACCACAAACCAATGTTCACTGTTTTATTGCTGAATCCAGAGTGTTTTCACCACCTTGTCCAGAAGATAGCTTCTCTAAATACAATGATACATAGAGCCAAAGCTGGTGTGTGTTGCAAAAGAATGGCTATGGGACTTGAGATATAAACTTTGTTCTCTCATTGTAGGTGGTAGGTACCTAGTACAAAGTAGTAAGCTTAATATGTTTGGTGATTAATAAACAGTTTCAATTTCAATAGCTTTGAGTTTTAGTTTGTAAGATATTGTGCCTAGCTTCTATAAAACCCTCCCCACCTCCAGCTCTTCTCCTGGTTACCCTACCGCCCTATCTTTAACCAATTCCCCCCCCCCCCCCCTTTCCCCCAGCCACTCCTTTCAATTCCATTAAATACAAATATGAGCAAGGATGTAAGAGTACATTTTGGGATAAAATTTTTCTAAGAAGAAGGTGAATTATTCTCCAGAATAAATGTTGGTTTATCATCACAAATACTTTCATTCTATCGTCATTAAATTCCACGGTAAAGTGAAGGGAATAACCATTCTAATGCATCCAGACAAAAGATCAATTATTTGAATCAGTTGATGTAACCATTATATGCATAACAACAAAAGTAGATTTGTAACTGAGATAATGTAAATGTGCAAGATGCCATAATGCAAGAAGAAATGCAGGAGACCAATTTTGTACTCATCTTAAGCAGGGCAACAGAATGCAAATTATGACATAAGTGCCACACAATTTGAAGATGGAGAGAAATGCAGTCAGTGCATGACACACAGGTCCTACAACATTCTGCATAAGTGGCCTTCCTGGCTGCACAATTTTAAAAGATCCCGCCAAGTAGTGGCTGGATGACTTGGGTGGGAATGGAAGGAAAAAAAAATAGTGCAGTAGAAAATTTTATTTTTTCTGACCATTAAAACTAGAATAAAACTTTTCATAATCTATTATGACATGCCGACATCTGGGAAGGATGATGTAAACATGTGAAGTGTTATCAAATGCGATAATGGGGAAGTGTGAAAGACATAGCGCACAGATGGCCCAAGTTTGATGTGGAGAGGGTGGAGTCACACTTGGCAGAGTGGGATGGCTGAGGACGGACATCTTGGAAGCTCCTCAAGAGACCACAAAGATTATGCAATAGTTGTTTAGTGTCTCCTGCAAAAGCTGAAGTAAATGACTCAATGGGCTCAGATTCAGTCTATATGCCGAGTTTTGTTCAAAGTGTATTTTGAATTCAGAAGAAAAGATTCCGTGTCCCTCCTGACTGAGTAAGTATACTTACACTATATGCTTTGCCTTGCATTGCTTCATTTCCCTGTATCAATGTTTTTACCAAAGATTGTCACAACTATACAGTGGACAAGACTAGTCCAAAGTAACCCAAATACGGCTTTATTCGTGAAGGACTCAACTGCAACGGAAAACAGATTCCTGTGAATCCTCACATAATAAGACACAGTACACTGATGTGAATGGCGCACGCGCACGCGCTGTTAATGTGGAAGTAAACCCATATTCTCTGCAAAGACAAAGATTTTTATGGGTTCTATAACTACAAGTTGAATACGCAGGATGGATGTACTCCGAGTTTGCGGTTTTCTGCAATGGCTCTTCCCACGATGGTGCCAGATGTGAGCTATGTTAATGTTTTATATTGTATTACAGATAGAACATTTAGAGGCCACTGCATCTCAGTGATAAATTTTCAACAGCAACATTTTGTTTTGCTCTTCCTTATATGTTTAACACATCCCTTCTCTGGCAAAATTCACTTTAGCATTATGATACGAGGCAAGTGAGTCAAGCAGAGATATGGGTTACCTGGGAAAATTTTTGTAATAGGCCAATGAGGTACGTTCACAGAATCGCATACTGCAGAACGATGGCTATCAGCTGTACAGTTAAGGCGAGTCACTACACGACTTACATTTATTTCTGAATCTAACCTCTGGCACTAACGGGACAAATATGTGAGCAAGTAACTAGCAATCAAAATGTATGTCTCAGTGGAGCTGCCTGGTAAGTTGTGTGTACATACCCCGGTTTACACGTGCACACATCAGGACCAGTGCAGTCACCCATGACGCAACCGTGCGTGCAGACTGGGACACAGATGTTCGACTTGGGAGCCGACTCCGTGTAGCCCGGCAGGCAGGTGCAGCGGCCGGGGGATGAGCAGACTGCTCCCGGGCCACAGCCCTTGGGGCAGTCCGGGCGGCACAGCACTGTGGCATTCCTACCCTGTAATGTAAGAATGACCAATTCAGGTTAATTACTGCGCATACCTTACTCCCACAGCAACAAGTATTCTTTGAAAGAAAATATTCCACTTCTACACCTCAATGGGCCATCTACACCAAAGCCCAACCAACAAAATCTAATGAACAATATAGCCAAACTTTATACTGACCCTCATCACAGCTGACCCGACCTTCGATAAAACCGACCTGACCCTCAACAAAATGAACTGAACTATTTATTCTGACTATATGGCACGTTAAAATGTAAGGTCATAGTTGTGGAAGACATTTGTTGTGGCAAAACACACACCGTTACACATAAGGAGTGTCTGGTACAGACAACAAACATCACTGCAGGTCAGTGCTTTTGCAATAATCATGTCCCAACATGGTCCAGAGAATATCTCAGTTTTGTCAGTAGAATCAAAAAACTGATGTACCTCTTTTTAACATAACTTATTTGTATCCACAATATTGAGAAGGTATTCTGATACTACAGAATTAAGTAGCCATTTCATCATTGTAAAAAACAATGAGACAGAACAGAAAATAAATAATAGTTTATTAAGAACATTGTAAGTGCCATACCAGGAAACTGACTTGTTTTAAGTGCCAATGTGAAAGTTTTTGTTCTAAGCGTTGTTAATACTGAGACACTGAATTTTATTTGTGATAACACAAGTAAAGAAATACAGCAGTAATATTATAAGTAGCAGAACTGTAGTCAACAAAAACCGTTTCTCATTTCTTTTACAATTTTTTTTCTAGACAATAACAAAATTAAATCCATGGAAAAAACTCCTCAGTATTCACTTCTCTTTCTTATGCAAGTCTGTTTTCGAGATCAGATGTTGCAGTGTTTGCTGTGAAACTCCCTGCACTATCAACAAAAAAATGGCAACATTGTCAACAGGTCTTGTTCTTCTGCAGCTGATACACATAGCTGATCCTTCAGATGAAGTACAGCATGGCACACATCTGCAATGGTCTTTCCTCTTTTGAATACGCTGATCTTTTTACATTCTTCTGTTTCTGAGTAAGAATTTTTAAAAACTATTCGAGATGGATGAGAGAGACACTTTACTCATACTCTATTTGGAGATCTTGCACATCTGCATTGACAACAATGTTTCCACATCATCTTTAAAGCCAAAGCAATTAGTTGTATGGATAGGCATTAGATGGAATGGGTTCACACCTTTCACTGATGGAACTCCTGAGGGAAGCACTCCTTGATCTAAGGGCCATGCACCTTCTAGTAATTGAAGGTTTTCTTCATGATTTGACACTTTAAACATGTCTAGGGACATGCAACAGTTTACCGAGAACATAATAGTACTGAAAACACATCTGAAAAAGATGGCATTTAGAACTTCAAGTTCTGTAGTCTTGTCATCCTCAGTTGCCTTTATATTATGGTATGTCAATAATCATTACTTTGGCACTGTCTAATATCAACTGAATAAAACACAATTTTTGTGCCATAGGTGTTTCACCTTAATTTCTTTTCAAGGCATTTACAGTATCCTGGAATATGTAAACATTTTTGTACACACAAATAGTATCAACAAAAACATGTACATACTACTCTGTCAGAAAAGTTTCAGGATAGGTTGTTTATTTCTGAGTTTGCAGTACTAAAATGGAACAAATTTTATTTTTAATGTTACCTGGTATTTGTGCATCCCTGAAATGACCTTGTCCACATTTCCCCACAAACACACATTAGTTACGGCAACACAATGGATGCCAATTGTGAGCAAAGACCGAACATAAATTCTGCACTAAGCTCGGGAAGACCCCTAGTGAAACGTGGACAATTATTAAGCAAGCACATGCAGGTGAGGCGCTTTCAAGAAGTCATGTTCTCAAACGGCACAAAAGATTTTGTGAAATCAGGGATTCAGTGGAAGACGATCCCAGAGCTGATCGCCCAACTACAGCTCATACCGATGCAAATGAGGAGTGTGTAAGGCAGTTATTGCAAGGAGAACATCATGTAACTGTACCTGTGATATCAGAAGAACTTAATTTGAGTTGTGATGTGTGTCATAATATTTTACATGAAGATTTAGGGGAATGAAAACTTAATGCAAAACTTGTCCCTCACACACTAACAGACAAACAGAAAGAGGAAAGCTGAAGAATTTATGCTGAACTACTGGATGGAGCCAGATGTGATCCCACATTTCTGTCAAAGATTATTCCTGACAATGAAAGTTGGTGCTACCAGTATGGCTCTCACATGAAATGTTGAAGTGCTGAATGGTGGGGTCCTGGATCACCAACCTAAAAAAGGAGTCAAATGACATCCTTTGAGAACAAAGACTACGTCGATTCCATTCTTTGGTACTAAAAGATTAGTTCACCGTGAGTATGGTCCTCCAGGTGAAACAGTGAACCGAAATATTTACATCAAAGTCTTGAAACATTTACAACAATCAATTCATTGTTGTCACCCTGATGTGTGGCATTCTCAGGATTGGTTCTTGCTGTGTGGCAGTGCAAGACCCCATACTGCATAATCTGTAATCAAATATCTGGCCACACATTCTGTTATTGCTATACCACATATGCCATATTCGCCCGATCTCTCCCCTTGCAATTTTTTCTTGTTTCCGCAAGCGGGAAGGTGACTGAAAGAAAAGCTTCATCGAGATATCTCAGATATCCGACAGGCTGTGACAAGTGAGCTTACCAGAACCTGCTTGCTTCCAAGACCTCCAGTAACATTGGTGACTGCATATAAATAGCCCAAGGGACTACTTCAAAAGGAGTTGGTCAGTGCAATTTTCAACCTTTAAGAAAACCTGTCCTGCAATATTTCTGACAAAAAGAGTATTCAAGTGTTATGACTTGACAATGGCCAAGGAGTGCTTGGCCGAAAGCTCGTCTAGTTTTAAGCAATTGATGCGGTTGGAAACCTGAGAACATGTTATTCAGAAATGGTTATGTTAGCAATTTTCAGGCCATTTGCAGTGATTTACAGACTTCATGTGCACAAACAACAATGGAATTTTTATGGATGATAATGCACCATGCCACTGGGCCACAACTGTATGTAATTGGTTTGAAGAACATTCTAGACAATTCAAGTGAATGATTTGGTCACCCAGATCACCCCACATAAATCCCATCAAACAGTTAGGGGACATAACTGAGAGGCCATTTTGTGCATCAAATCCTGCAGTGGCTACACTTTCTCGATTGTAGATCGCTTTAGAGAGATCACTGTTCAGTATTTCAACAGGAGACTTAGACGACCTCGTCGAGTCTGTGCCATCTCGAGTTACTACACTGTGCTGGGCAAAAGGAGGTCTAAAACAACATTAGGAAATTTTCTATAACTTTTGTCACCTAAGTGTACGTGTGCCGCACACTGAGTCAAAGTCAGTCAAAAGTGAGCATTCTATCTGTTGAAACATTATGTTGGTCTGTGTAAGTAAAGTTATGTTATTAGTCTGTCTGTCAGTCAGTAAGAAACTGTTGCGACATCAGTATTTGTGACTGGTGAAATTTTGTGAGACTACTCAGAGGCTATGTAGTTTACCGATTTATGTTGCTAAATTTGTACTAATACCCTGCAAGAAAGCTGATCATTGTGTGTGTAGAAACAATACATGTAAATTAATAGCATTTGTTAAATTATCATTATTGACTGTTTAAATACCTTATGATCATTGCAAGGAGGTTGGTGAGGACTTAAACATACAAGAATTAAGAGGTACAGAAAATAGCTTTGTAATTTTACAACTTCCATTTCTCAAGGCACTTTGGCTCTCTCTAGTCCCACCCATAATGATGTTTGGCAAGTACTCCCAGTGTGGACAGCGTACCTTGACACCGGATGGTGCGGTCTCCCTCACGTAGCCGGGCAAGCAGTCGCACGTGTTGGGGGCGGTGCACTTGGCACCCCGCCCGCAAGGTGTCGAGCAGCGCGGAACACACACGCGGCCCGTCTTGTTCTTCGCGTCTTTCTCGTACCTAGAACACAATTGTTTAGTTAATTCCGGGTCACTTGGACCGTCTGCATCATCTATTGTCACAACAATGCAGAACAAATCCAGGTAGAAATACCACTGCAGTACGTTATCCCACACGGAGAGCCATCGACAGATGTAGAAATAACTTCCTGTGTGACACAGGGGAAGTGTGTCGTGACCCTCGCTGTTCGTGCTGTACATTAACGACCGTGTACACTTCTCTCAGGTGATGCAGTTATTTACAATGAACTACTGGCTAAAAAAAAACTGTAGCAATATTCAGTCAGATCTCAATAATATATGGAAGTGGTGCTTAGATTAGCAACTTGTTTCAAATGTTCAGAAATGTAAAACTGTGCAATTCATAAGATGACGACAGTATCAACAAGTCATAACTGGATTTGGTTAACACACAAATACCGGGGTGTTAGAATTTGTAGTGATACGAAATAGAATTTTTACAAAGACTAAATTGTACGTAAAGCAGGTTGCAATCTTTGGTTCATAGACAGGGTACTGGGAAAATGCAATCACTCTACAAATGAGACTATTAACAAATCACTTATGCGTCTCAGCTTAGATTATTGCCAAAGAGTGTGTGATCCATCCAAACAGGACTAACCGGGAATGTTATAAAAAGTAATGTTGACTGATTTGTTTGATCCTCTGGAGAGCATCACTGAAATACTGATAAACTTGAATTAGTACATCCTTGAAAATATGCATCAATAAACCTGCAAAAGCCCATTAGAAAGTTTAAAGAATGAGTTAAATGAAGAACCATGGAACATACTGCAACGCCTTGTGTCTGTCTCATATAAGGTCACCAGAGATGAGCTCAGGCTGGCTATGGTGCACACAGCAGCAGCTAAGCAGACTTTTTCCAGCTCTCCACATGTGAATAAAAAAGGAAGTAACCCACATGTGCTACAACAGAATGTACCCCCCACCATACACTTCACAGTGGCTCGCAAATAATAGCTGTAGATCCAGATACATTTTACGATCACGCGTTAATGTTATGGTGCTCGATGAAAAAGAAGGCACAAGTTTGTTGCAGTCACATTATCCTGTTCTGTCACAGTTGCCAGTTCATGCGAATGTCCCGAGACCTTTACAGATGCAGGAGAATGGTGTTCTGGTCGGTGACTCACCCAGAGAGGCAGGTGCAGACACCGGGTGCAGAGCAGACTCCACCCACGCAGCCTCCGGGACAGTGGGGGATGCAGCGAGAGCCGGCCGGCCGGGCTGCGGGGTCCACAGTGTAGCCGGAGTTGCAGACGCACTTATTAGGACCCGTGCAGCGGCCGTTGGCACAACCTCCGGGGCAGTTAGGGCGGCACCTGCAATGTGATCACCATCACGTACTACGAGATTGAATGGTGCCTGGTAGCAGTGTGTGAAAATATACAGGGTGGGGCAAATAAAAGTGGCCTAGATGAGGGGACGCAGTTGAACGTGAGTGTACGATATAACCACATCCTCTGACGTGCACATTATGTTTATGCTCACCATGTGATTCACACCAGTTCCTTGGAGCACATTTACATGATCTTCACATCTGATAGTGCTATTAATGGAAGTAGTGTGCGATTACTTTGCATGGGGAGCCCTCACGCCTTAGGTGTAATGCGGCAACCCTCGTAGTCTTCGAGAACTGCATATAACATTTCAGATGAGGTTGCAACAATCCCAGCAGTCCAGCTATAATAGTACACCTTCCCAAAATTTCAACTCAACATTACGATACCAGTCCAATATCATATGCTGTCTATATGGTTAAGTGGGTATCATATAGTTCTATATGTTCTAAAGTCTTTATAAGTTAATGTAACATTCCAGATCCATCACCAAGTACATTCTTAATTGTTAAATGACTGACACAACTAATCAGAACCTGTGCCTATGCCAAATTAGTCATCATTTTGTAAAACTGTAGTGATCATTCTGTAACAATTAGAGGCTGCAGAAGCTTTGGTATGAAAAGCCAATACTTCGAATTAACAAAATGGTAATTTAAAAATCTGATAACAGAAAACCTCATTACTTTTGTGAAACAGTTTGAAAGTTATTAGCAAGTGATTTATTTACATTTGTTATTTATTTTTATGTCCTCTTTTGTAATTAATATTCTTTGTAATTATGTTTCCAATTAACTCTCCATTGTTTTCGTCACCCAAATTTCCAATTTCCAGAATTTGAAGCTATATTTGTGAGTTTTACATATGTAATCAGATAAAGCACGAGTTCTGTACAGTCAATAAATGTTAGTAACAAAATTCATACTGTAACTAATTCCAGACCAAAATAATACGAAAGACATTATTATAGTTAAAGTTCAGCTTGATTTTCATATTTAAAACCACTGACGATACTGTAAAAATGATGTCATTTGATTTTGCATTTCATATCGTATTGAGCTGTATTATCAGTTCCTTTATGTTTTGTAAATTTTAATTGTAACATCAAAATTGTACCAAATTAATAATGTTTTTTTTTTTAATTCATTGTTAAAGTTCTGTACAAAGAAACACAGCAGTGCTGCTTCTGGCATGCTCAGTATTTTGTCACAATTTTTTTATGTCATGGTCAGTCTTTTTGTATCTGTTTCAGTCTCAGTGTTTTGTCTTGACATGCTTTGGACAGTCCGCCTTTTGGTGATGCTGTTTACGTCATGTGGAGAACAAATAAACAATGATAGAATTGATAATAAACCTAAATCTTTTATTTACATAGTTTCTACATGCAAATACAGAACCAGGCAAATTTCATAAGAAGAATTCGACAATGTGGAGGCAGCAACAAAAACGACAGATTACGTATCAGTTTAGTATAACTTCCGCTCATATCGATACTGCTCAGAGTGTTAAATACTGCGTTTATTACAGTAGAAACACAGTGTAGACTGTATCTGCAGGACTTTTGGATATTTGTTGTTAAAGAGAGGGTTGTACAGCTATACAGCTTCGATCTACCTTCAGCAACTTGCTGACCAGGGCCCAAAAGTGCCGAGAGATGAATGGTGGTCACTTTCAACATCTGCTGTAGTCAGGTTAGTACTGCATTTCCTTTCCTCTGCTCCGTTTCTTTGTGCCCTGGAACTCTGTTCTCCAGGCCACTCTTATTTGCGCCATCCAGTGCAAGTGACATCATTCTACCCACAAATGAGGAGATCCACTGGCACAAGTGACTTTGACAAAGGCTGGAGTGTTATGGCCTGGCACCAGGGAACTAGCATATTGGAAGTGATAAAGCTGGTCTACTGTTCACATGCTGCTGTCATGAGCATCACTGGAAAGTGACTGGAAGAAAATGAAACCACGAGTAGGTGACTAGATGTTGGACGTCCACACACAGTACAGAATGTGGAGGTTGGGGACTTGCCTGTTCTGTAAAACAGGACAGGCAGCAGTCTGTTGCAGATGACACAACACAATGCTGGTGCAGTCACAAGTGTTCCACAGATCAACAACACTGGTGTGTTCCGATGTCGACCCAAAGACGTCATCAGTTACGACTGGGACAAGATCATCGAAATTAGACTGTGTATTGTGTAGACGCGTCGCCTAGTCAGAGAGTCGTATATATTTTTATTCCAGGTCAGTGGTCATATCAGATTTGTCGTTATTCGGGCAAACTGCTGTTTGAGATATGCACGGATGCAGTACAGTGGAGGCTGTCTTACCCTTTGCGGGATATTCACTTGGACCTCCACAGGACCTGTGGAAGTAACTGAGGGCACCACAGCAGCTGTAGACAAGCAAGTCCCCAACCACCATACTCTGTACTGCAGGCCACGTACATCCCCTCATGATTTGTATATTCCCCAGTGGTGATGTCTTACCCAGCAGGATAATCATCTGCATCACAAAACCGGACTCGTGCTACAGTGGTCTGTGGAGCTTGACAGTGAACTCACGTCGACATTTCGGCCAGAAAATTTGCCTCTTCTGAACTTGATAAAATATATGTCAGTTGCAATCAGTTGCCAGCTCTGGGCATAAACTTGTGGCCTGTAATTTACGGGAACTGCATACACGTGTGCACACGTGCACGTGCATTTGATACTGCGTACCTCCAGAAACCTACAGAGGGCTTGTCAAATCCGTTCCACATGTAACTGCTACTGCATCGCTTTCCAAAGGTGCACCGACCATCTATTAAGCAGACAGTCCTAACATTTTGATGTAACTAACTTTGTTATTTATTGTTTAAGATGATCCAAACAAGAAGAAAATTAACATTTATTTAAGACAAAAAGAATCCACATAAACAGAATTTTATTCATAATGCCTTAAACCTTAATAATTCACAACTTTTTATCTACCATAGAATGGGGTGAGAAGCGACACCATGGTTGTGACAGAGCAGGCTGACTGCCACCACCATGTTTTGTATGCACTCCTGTTCCATGTATTAAGGCCTATATGAAATTTTTACCAAATTTCTTTTAAAGATCCTAATGTTAAAGTTCCTTCATGAAGCACATACCATGTACATCATCACAATGGTAGAAACAAATTCCCCACAAAACTTCATTATCCAGATAGTTCAGTTTATTGTTCTGGTTGCAATGGGACATTCAGTTTCATCAGAAATGATGTTAATAAAAGTTACTGTAATTCTAAAATTTCATGTATCTATCCACAGGAAAAGTCTTCTGAGCTAATAAGTAAATTTCAAAGGAAAGACCATTCCCTAATTAAAGAGCTATTTTCCTCTTTTCTTTTCTGTGAAGTATTTAATTTGGATATTGATACATCAACACACCGTGTCATACCGTATGAACTTGGGACTGCCTTATCAAATGGGCATGTAAAATTCTTTTGAAAATAATTTTGTTTGTAATAGGAAACAAACTAAACTTTTTGTCAACCACAGACACCACATGGAAGATGTATATGTGCGGTTGTAGAAGATGTATCCTTTTAAAATTGAATGGTTCTTTTGAAAATAAATTGCCTCAACTTTGTATCTTCATCCCTGTATAAGGCATACTCTCACTAAATGTGTTTTATTCTATCTACTGCTCATAGATTTGAAATGAGGTTGGTGGCACCTTGTCTATGAAATGTTTAGGAAAAGAACATGCTCAGTGATGTTTGCTGTTCACAAAATCTCACACCTCTGCTTTACTATGGACACATGAAAAAGTAGCATATACAAGCTACTTTGAATCCATTATTATGTACGGTATTGTTTTTTGGGGTAGCTCGACAAATATTGTGCAGATACTAAAAATTCAGAAAAAAAATCATTCGAAATACGTGCACTGCAAATCACAAAGAACCATGTCGACCATTATTGAGAAAACTTAAAATATTAACTCTGCCATCCTTATACATATATGAGATTGTTATATTTTTGTACACCAGACATGAATTATTTGAGGGAAACCATTTTGTCCATTCACACGATGCTAGAAATTAAGAAAATTTTATGCGTCAAACCCACCACCGCAAACTATCCCCACTAACCTCAATACATGGGAATGAAAATTTGTAATAAATTAAAAGGGAACAAGTTGATGCAGATGAATTTGGGTTCACTTTAAAGAAAGCTATATGAGGTACTGACACTGAAGTGTTATTACTCAGTGGATGAATTCATGCAGGACAAACTGGAAATTTGAGCTGGATATAATGTTTTACATATTCCAAGAAATATCCTTATATTGTTATTATTTATTGTAGTGCTATTATTTATCAATGTAAAAATATTTCTAACTGTATTATAAATTTTGGACAAGTTTCCTGTACGCAAACCAAATCTATTGTAAATGTACGTCATGAGATGAGTAAAACACAATTCACAGTTCACTAAAGACAATTTCTACAGCACACGTCAAAAATTTATTCATGTCTTTTGGACTACTTTCATCCTGTTAGGTGTACTGTTTTGTAATGTGTGAAATTTGGTTCTACATTTATTACCAAAGAAGGAAACTCTGATGATTTAAAAGGCCAAAGGCTTGAGTTTGAAACGACTGGTAGCACAGATTTTGTTGACACTAAGGAAACTACATGCAGAACTGTTAGGGCTAACCATTTCTTTACCTCCAACCTGTATATTTCATAAAATGACAACCTAAATGTATGGAGTGCTACTGAAGCATTTGACAAACATATGGCGGAAATAAGGGTATTTGCCACATCATTCTTCGCCTCCAAGTTCACGTGGCCTTTCCTACAAACCTTGTGAACTTGCTCCATGCAAATGAGGTAAGTTTTTTGGTTGTCACAAAGACACCGTGACTTTTGCAGTTTTCTGTGTCACATATGCCTTTACATGGTGCTTTCAACATCTAGGTGAAACACTCTGTTATGAGCTGTTTAAGTGACGGATCAGGGCTGTCACGTAGATGTAGTATTCACTTTAATATCTAAAAAGCATTTAGCTCAGTACAACATTGCCTCTTTTTAATGAAAATATGCTCATATGAGGTATCAAGTGAAATTTCTGGCCAGCCGGGGTGGCCGAGCGGTTCTAGGCACTACAGTCTGGAACCGCGCGACTGAAGGTTCGAATCCTGCCTCGGGCATGGATGTGTGTGATGTCCTTAGGTTAGTTAGGTTTTAAGTAGTTCTAAGTTCTAGGGAACTGATGACCTCAGAAGTTAAGTCCCACAGCGCTCAGAGCCATTTTTTGAAATTTCTGACTCAGTTGAGGGTTTTTTTGGAAAAAAAAAGGCAATGTGTCTTCTCGGATGTAGGGTGATTGACAGATGAAGTAGCTTCAGGTGTGCCCCCAGGAAGTGTCTTTGGACCCTTACTGTTCACGTTGTATATTAATGAGCCAGCAGACTATATAAAAAATAACATCAGAATCTTTCCAGATGGTTCTAAAAATGGTTCAAATGGCTCTGAGCACTATGCGACTTAACTTCTGAGGTCATCAGTTGCCTAGAACGTAGAACTAATTAAACCTAACTAACCTAAGGACATCACACACATCCATGCCCGAGGCAAGATTCGAACCTGTGACCGTAGCGGTCGCTCGGTTCCGGTCGCTCGGTTCCAGACTGTAGCGCCTAGAACCGCACGGCCACTCCGGCCGGCTTCCAGGTGGTGCAGTTATCTGTAATGCAGTTATCTATAATGAAGCACTGTCTGAAAAAATGAGCTCAAACATCCAGTCAGTTACTTAGATTTCAAAGCAGTGCAAAGAGTGCCAACTTGCTACAAACATACAAAAATGTAAAATTTTGCTCTTCAAAAAGTGTAATAACGCAGTATTTATCCTGTAAGAATAATATGAATCAGTCACACTGGAATCAGTCAACTCATACAAATACCTGGATCTGAAATTTGTGGGGATATGAAATGAAATGAGCACATCGGCTCGGTTGTGGGTAAAGCACGTGGCAGACTTTGGTTCATTGGCAAGATACTGGAAAATTAAATCACCACACAAGGAAGATGGTTTCCAAAAAAACTCTCGCAGCCCACCCTAGAATACTGGTCAAAATTGTGCGATGCATACAAATAGGACTGACAGATGATATTAAACATATACAAAGAAGAGCAACACTAGTGGTGTGACCTCTTAACTGGCATACACTTCATCAGTTCTTGAAGCTACTTACCAAGTTTCAATAGTCAGCATTAGGTGAATACTGCAGAAAAATATCCCAGGACTCTGCATATAATTACAGTACACACAGGTGCATTTAAGCAGGAATCGCTCCTGTGCCCTGTATGCAGATGGGATGGCAAGAAATAGTAATATGTGCTACAATGTGAGGTTCCTTATGTCATGCATTTGACTACAGTTTGCAGAGGATACAGACAGATATAGATGTAGTTACTTCCACTTTCCTGTGCTAAGCCTCGACAGTGCGCCTCCGTAGTCGAGTGGTCGACATAAGTGACTGCCGTTCTGAAGACCGTGGTTCAATTCTGGTACTTCCGAGAATTTTTTCTCAGTGGGCGGACTTGTACGGAGTGCACGCAACTTTGTGATGCCAGTTGAGAAGCTATTTGACTGAACTGTAGTGACTACACAGTTTGGAAAGTCTGCAAAACGACTGGGAGAGCGGTGCGCTGATCACATAACCCTCCAAACTGCATCCGCACGATGTCAGAAAGCGAGAATGACAAGACGGCCAGTAGACGTCCGTCGGACCTTTACGGTCTCGACGAGGAGCTCGCACGTGCCTCGACGAAGTGCCGCTATAGTCCAAGTGAAATTGGGTACAACACGGTGTTCGAGCAAATCACTGTACTTAGCAGCAAGTGCCGACAACTATCCGAGGTAGTTTTCTGTGGCACCTTTCCAGAGAGGAGACTGGAAAATTATGGCAGCTATTTGGTGTGCAGGTACTTACGTTTTGGTGGCAGCATCCAGGTAGTATCCGGAGTCACAAGTGCAGGTGTCCGGGCCAGTGCAGCGGCCGTGCGGGCAGCCCGACTTGCACGTGGGCGCGCACTGGTTGGACTTGCCCACCTTCACGTAGCCGGCGTGGCACGTACACTCGTTGGGTGCCGTACAGTCGCCATTCAGGCAGCCTCCTTCACACCTGCGGTCACATGTTAAACCTTTTAACCCTTTAACATGACACGGTGTGACTGTCGTATGGACCCACCTGCACAAGTTAGTTCTGCTCTATACGGAAACAGTACATCTGCTGACAGATTCATGACATAAGATTAGATGTGGCAGAATGTAGTATGTTCTCCTCATCCTTATTTTGGATAGAGACCTTGGACTGGCAACTGATAAGTTAGAAGTACATGCAAGGCATGTCCAGTAAATAAGAATTCTGAGCTTGTGTCGTTCAAAGGGATTTTTGTTTCCTTGACAAAGGTGGCAGCACTGCATTCAATAAAAATAAGTTGGCAGTAGAATGCATGATCAATTGTCTGGAAACTTATTGTAGTGTTGAAATATATGTGTGTATTCTGAATCCTGCCAGCTGTGATGTGAGGACTGGAATCTGGTGTCTTCTTGAGAAGGAGAATGTACTGTTCCTGATTTTGAGTGAAATCTAGCTTACAGGAATAGTGTAATGAATCATAGTAATGTGTACAAGTGGTTCCAGGAATTTAAAGCTGTCAGACGGAACGTTCAAAATAATAATAATAATAATAATAAAAGATGTGTGCATCCCTAAATCATGATTTGATGAGATGGTGAACAAGATTGAAGAAATTATTCATGGCGGCCATCAACTGACTTCAGGCAAGACCAATGCCACATTCCCAGAAATCTCTGCATCTCCCCACATGTAATTACTGGAACACAGTGTGAATTGTGCATGCATGAATGTTTGTACCCATTTCTCCCTCTTATAAAGGGATTTGTCTGAAAGCCGAAATAAAACAGTCTCTTATTAATTGTGTCTGTTGGATTTTCAGCATCTCCTCTGTGTGGTGAGTTGCAATGTATCATTATTTCTGTCGATTGTTATATATTAACCTGTAAATTATTCAATATTATTACTTCTCATATGAAATACAGAATCTGATTTTATAAATTATCAACTTTATTGTTCATTTGTTATTATTTCCTTTCAGTTTTATTTCGCATTGTGTGTAGTTGAAATTAATCATATTCCTTTTGACCACTTGGCATCCTACCCTAAAATGAGAAATATCATCCCCATCCCTCCCACACAGGTAATCTTCTACCCACCTAAGCAATACCCTTATCCATCTCTGCCCCAAAACTGCTTCCAACCACTTGCCTCGTGGCTCATATCCCTGTGACAGACCCAGATGCAAGACCTGTCTCATACATCCTCCAACTACCACCCACTCCAGGTCTGTCACAGGCATCTCGTACCCCATAGAAGGCAGAGTCACCTGCGAAAGCAGTTGTGCGATCTACCAGCAAGCATTGTGCAACATCTTACACGGTTGTGACAACCGACAACCTGTCCATCTGCACAAAAAATCTGAACAGCCCAGTCGTCGAATATGGCACCCGACAAGATGTGCTTCACTTTTAATGACTTTTTCAGAGCCTGTGCCATCTGGATCCCGCCCAATTGCAGATTTTCTGAACTGTGCAGATGAGAACTCTCCCCACAACATATCCTTCATTCTCATAAGCTCAGTGGCCTCAACCTTTGCTGTCCCTGTCTTCCACCTTTTCTGGTCCCATCCCAGTGTGCACACACCTATCCTGCCAATGCACCTACAACTCCTTTACTCTTCTCTCTAGCATAGCCTCTGACACTCCACCTAGCAACCTTATCCCAATCCCACCACATCCCTGAACAATTCTACATGCAGCACTAGCATCTTCCCCACCCCTACTCTCTATCCCTTCCCCTCCTTCCCCATACCACTTCCTTATCACTACCTCTTACCCCACCAGATTGCTGCACACGTCAAACACAGTTGTAGCCAGTCTATACTTTCTATATTACTGTCATTATTCCATCCTGGACTTTCAATTGTTTGAAACTTACAATCACTTTTATGTAAGAAAGGTGAGTACATGTTACTTACTACATCTTTGTGGTGAAAAGCAACACTGAGCTGTGGTGAAAAGCAACACTAAGCTGTGGTGAACAATAAAAAATTGCTTCTCTGTATTGTAAGATAGCTGGTTCTAACATGCTAAATGTAGTTGGGAAGTTCTGCCAAAATGTGAACCCCTAAATCATTTACATTTTGTTTCAGGCCCTACTTTTTTCTGTGTTATTTCTGGTATTAAGTCACATTTTTTACGCATGCTTTTACACTACTGTCCAGTCTGTTGTTACTGTATGTTTTGTATCAATTGACAGTCTAGAGAAGGAAGCAAAAGTAATGGAACTATGTTGTAATTAAACATTTCAGTGTATATTACTTCACTGAAAACACATTGTTAGATAAAAAGAAATACCTCCTTATGTGCAACTTAATTTTTTCCACATCCCTGTAGGCTCTCCTCCAAGACAAACCTACAGAATACAGAGGGAGGGAGGTCTCGTGTAAACTGTACTAGACTGTGATTACCTGGGCAGGCAGACTTTCCTGGCGTTGTCCAGCGTGTAGCGAGCGTCAGAGCAGGAGCACACTCCGGGTGCCGTGCAGTTTCCGGGGGCGGGACCGCAGCCACCAGGGCAGAGTGGCACACACAGCTTGCCCGTGGAGTCCGGCCAGTAGCCGTGGTCGCAGTTGCACGTGCCGCTACCGGTACACGTGCCGTGAGCGCACTTACCGGGGCACGTGGGGATGCAGTTTCCACTCAGGTCCAGTACCTGTGGACGACACCGGCCGACCATTATTTTAAACACATTCGGAGGTTAAAATGGGTCAAGCAGCAGTCAAAGGCCCGACAGGGTTGGGTTGTTTTGGGGGAAGAGACCAAACTGCGAGGTCATTGGACTCATCAGTTTAGGGAAGGACGGGGAAGGAAGTCAGCCGTGCCCTTTCAAGGGAACTATCCCGGCATTTGCCTGGAGCGATTTAGGGAAATCACGGCAAACCTAAATCAGGATGGCCGGACGCGGGATTGAACCGTCATCCTCCCAAATGCGAGTCCAGTGTGCTAACCGTGGCTCGACAGGTGGACTAGACCCTGGCTATTGGTCCCTACAATGGATTTTACGGTTAGCATTGGACACCATGATATAGTGGAGTGAAAAGCCTTTTCCAACTTCCTGGCAGATTAAAACTGTGTGCCGGACTGAGACTCGAACTCGGGACCTTTGCCTTTCGCGGACAAGTGCTCTGCCAGCTGAGCTACCCAAGCATGACTCACACCCCGTCCTCACAGCTTTACTTCTGTCAGTATCTCGTCTCCTACCTTCCAAACTTTACAGAAGCTCTCCTGCGAACCATGCAGAATTAGCACTCCTGAAAGAAAGGATATTGCAGAGACACGGCTTAGCCACAGCCTTGGGGATGTTTCCAGAATGAGCACTTGCTCGCGAAAGGCAAAGGTCCCGAGTTCGAGTCTCGGTCCGGCACACAGTTTTAATCTGCCAGGAAGTTTCATACCAGCGCACACTCCGCTGCAGAGTGAAAATCTCATTCAAGCCTTTTCCAGTTCTGCAACCCTAAACTTCCGGATCTATGCCATCCTTGGTAAAACTTTAATGTGGTACACTTTTTGGGAAACGATATAACAGGAAGTTGAAAGACTTTTCTGCAGAGGAGACAGAAAACTCAAATAATTACAGCAGTTGCCACAGCTACCAGTGCACCTATGCTGAGAGAGAGCCAACACACGTATGTAGTACCTGTAAATAATACCATTCTGATATTTATGTTTTAATACCTAACCCCGTTGGAGAATAGGAAAAAAAAAAACAGTCCTCATATATTATTATATGGAATGTCTAGATGGCAACCATCACTGGAACGTAGGGTCTATACAGTGAAGAATATACCATGCAACTTCGTGACCAAATGGTGTAGGCAATATACAGAAAGTTTCAAAATTCATGTTACACGCTTCTACCCCTTGTAGAGAGACTCGGTGGCAATTTTAAAGTGAAGATTTGGAGCTCATTTTAATAGACAGTAATTTTTTCCCCCCACTCCATTTGTTAATGGAACAGGAAAGGGGAACATACCCTCCACCATGCACCAGATGGCCCACTACAGAGTCTGTCTATAGATGTATGTGCTAGTCCAATGAGAGGCTGGCACAGGAAATACAGAAGCGGTGGACCATCTAAAAACAGTCAGTAGAGAGATGTGCCAAAACGGAGAGCCAGTGACTACACGAACACACCTTTCCACGACCGCAGGTGCAGACGTTGGGTGCGGAACAGTTGCCACCGCGGCAACCACCGTCACACTGGGGCAGGCAGTGGTAGTCGGTGCCCAGCTTGTACCCCGAGCAGCAGTACGGCACGGTCTTCCAGCCGGGGGCCGGCGTGAATGTCTGCAAATACCACCAACAAATGAGTTTCTCACTGTAATGCCAAACATAAGCTGCAGAAAGAGATTGTCACAAAAATATTGGCTAACATCCGTTATCACATTGAAACATCACCAAGATTAGAAACTCATCTGTAAATAGAGGACGTAATATACTAGTATTTTTCTGAAAATTTTTCAAACCCATCACTTCCTCCCTCCGCTCCCCCTCTGCCACAACTCTTCCACTTGATTGCTTACACCTCTGACTCCACCACTTACTTACTCCTAACTTCCACTGTTCCACCACATGTTATCCGCAACTTCAATAGTTACTTATCCTCGACTTCACTGCTCCACCACCTGTTTTTCTCCCAACTCCATCATTGCTTACCTCCAGCTTCACAGCTCCATTGTCTCCTTGCCCCAAATTCCAGCACTTCCTTATCCGCAACTTCACTACTCTACCACTTCGTTATCGGGAACATCACTACTCTACCACTTGCATATCCCTGTATCCCTGACTCCACTCACTGCAACACCTCCCCCCCCCCCCCTGCCCTCCAACACTGCGTACCCCCTCTGTCCCACAGATCCTCTCGCTGCTTACCCCACCACCCTGGACAATGGATTTGTTCTCGCTGCTTACCCCCCCCCCCCCCCCAACCCACGGATCCGCCCCCTGCTTATCCTGCCTGCTGCTTATCCCCCCACCCCACGGCTCCGGCCGCTGCTTACCCCCCACCCCACCCCACGGCTCCGCCCGCTGCTTACTCCCCCCCACCCCACGGCTCCGCCCGCTGCTTACTCCCCCCCGCCCCACGGCTCCGCCCGCTGCTTACCCCCCGCCTCCCACGGCTCCGCCCGCTGCTTACCTCCCACCCCACGGCTCCGCCCGCTGCTCACCCCCACCCCACGGCTCCGCCCGCTGCTCACCCCCCACCCCACGGCTCCGCCCGCTGCTCACCCCCAACCCACGGCTCCGCCCGCTGCTTACCCCCCCACCTCACGGCTCCGCCCGCTGCTTACCCCCCCACCCCACCCCACACCACGGCTCGGCCCGTTGCTTACCCCCCCCACCCCAACCCACAGCTCAGCCCGCTGTTTAACCCCCCACCCCAACCCACGGCTCAACCCGCTGCTTACCCCGCCCCCCCACCCCAACCCACGGCTCAGCCCGCTGCTTGCCCCCCCACCCCAACCCACGGCTCAGCCCACTGCTTACCCCCCCCCCCCCCCCACACCAACCCACGGCTCCACCCGCTCTTACCCCCCCACCCCAACCCACGACTCCACCCGCTGCTTACCCCCCCAGCCCACACCCCCCACTCAAACCCGCGCCACGGCTCCGCCCGCTGGTTACCCCTCCCCCCACCCCACCCCACGGCCCCGCACGCTGCTTACCCCCCACCCCACGGTTACGACAGCTGCTAACCCCCCGCCCCACGGCTCCGCCAGCTGCTTACCCCCCGGCCCACGATTCCGCCAGCTGCTTACCCCCATGCCCCATGGATCCGCTCGCTGCTTACTCCTCCCACCCCTCCCCAAACTCAACTCTCTGCTTACCACTCCACCCCCCCTTCCCCCCCCCCCCCCACTCCCGAACTACACACACAACAAAATTCTTGACATGCTTGCTCGAGTTGGGTGAGCTCCTAGTACTCACACTGCCTGTAGAGGCGGGTGGCGTTGCTTTTGTTCCATTGGCTGCAGCCAGTGTGGCATTATATCTGCAACAACAAGAGGACTATTAACACCACTGCCACTACTAGTACTACTAGTACTACTACTACTACTACTACTACTACTAATAATAATAATAATAATAATAATAATAATAATTGCACAGAGAGTTCACAGTGTTATGATGCAAATGATAGAAAAAATCTTTAGTACATCTGACGTCACAGTTGTGAGAAAGATGTGTTCTTGATGGATTATGTGCAATTAGATCAAGGCTTAAAATTAGTTTCATGTCATTTGGTGTGAAGAATAGCTCAAAAACATTCGATTGAGGTAATGCAAAATTTGTTCACAACATCGTAGCTGTTGACGATGTTTGCACGTATTTGTATGAGCTGTAAAAGGAAGCAGTAATCGTTGTTTGGGTGTTCCTCAACTAACCGAAATCAACAAAAGCTGTTTACTTGTGAAGCACTTTAAAAGATGGTTGCTTGTTTATTTGCTTGAACTGGATGTATGGTGCACATTGCTTTAAAGAATTGAGTAACTGTTAAAGCTGAATGTTACACAAGTTAGTTTGCCGTGAGACACTGACGAAATCACAGAAACCAATCAAAAACATTACGTTGTTCTTCATCGTAGCATTACCAACGGTCATACAAAGTCTAACGATTGATTACTGGACAGAGCAAAACATGGATTATTCTCATTGCCTAAATTTGTCAGATTTATCAGTCTACGTCATTTCTTTCTGTTCCTTTACATAAACAAAAAAAATGTGGCTAGAGATTTTCATCCCCTCGAGAAACTGTTTAACTTTTACAAAACCATGTTTATTAGGTACCAAAATCAAAATGGAAGAATGTTTTCAGAATCAGATCAAATATATGGAAAAGTGTGAAACTTTTAACGATCTTGGCCCTAACTGTGAAGGCAGTGGTAAAATAATACCGCAGTGTTTGTATAACTCAATTCTTCAATCTTTGTTATCCTCCATTCCATGTTACTTTCTTCACGTGTAGGTGCAACATTTTTTATCAGTGTTTTTGTTTCGAATATTAATAGTTTTTTCTTCATCATTGTTTTTAAATATTAATGCTTCACATGTATATTATGTTAGTGGTATAATAGTCTATTTATACAAGCGAATTTTGGAGTTAGTGCCGTAGTAAATGATCTTGTGCTTCAGACGTTGATGAAAGTAAAAAGTGTTTTATACGTTGTTACTAGATTGGCACCTATTTCTACATACGATGTAGTGTTGTTACTAAAACATCTAACGCAGCCCTGACAAATTCACGAAGGATGCGTGAGACATCTTGAAATATATAGCCAAATTGCTGAATAGGTCGCCGAGGCAAAAGTCATTGACTGAATGCAAAATGACATTATTAATCCAGTATTACGCGTTTCGACGTCTGCAGACATATCTGCCCATGTCTGTTATCTGTACAAGGTATAACTACTACGTCAACTTGAGCACGTAACTACTATATCTAGTGGTTGCTTACGGTTCCAGGATCTCTTGATGACGGCAAACAGCGAAGCACGTAATGCTGGATTAATGAAGTAATTTTGCATTCAGTTAATGACTTCTCCCTCAGCGACCTGTACAGCAATTTGCAGATTACATACGTGTATATGCTAAAAAGATCCCCAAAGTGGGTGAAGCTGTCAACAGTCTTCAAAGCGTACCCATTTACATCCTAAGGTGCATCACTTCGGATTTTTCGTAGTTATGACCAGATATTCTGTCTTTCCTTCATTAATACGTACGCCTGTTTTCTCGGCAATTTTGTAGTTTTACAAAACAGATTTAATCAGAATGATGTAAAAGTTTTTTTACATCATTCTCATTAAATCTGTTTTGGAAGTACTTATTAATGATACATCATCTGCATAGGCAAGTCTACCAAGCTACCAAGTCCGATCTTATGCTGCAGTTGAGGAACGACAGCTATTTCATGTTCGACGAGTGATATTGAGGACATCAATGATTAAGAAACGTCTATAGAAAAAACGTGGAAACATCATGACGCCAATGATACATTTACGTTCTTAAAGGTGCAAATTCGCTCTAATATCTTTTGCCTGATTTTCAAATTCTTTGCCGGCGGCAGTTATCATCTCATGATGGTCTTATAAGCCGAAAACTGGTTCATGAGACAGATTTACAGCAACCACAATTTCTGCTTTGTTTTTGACTGGTCAGAGAACATCTTGTTTGATAACAGTAGGCTAAGAACTGACGGCGTTCCCGCGTAAGCAACTGCAGTCTTGTCCGACACTTTTTTTCCTGTTCAAATGTTTAGAGGTCGGAGCAACGAGATATTGCAGTTTGTTGCGGCACGCGGCGATACATCGAAAGCGCTCCACTTTCCTCGTCCAATTCTTCTCGGAAGCCGCGCGCAGTCCTCGCCTGTGACGTCATCGGCTGCTGAAAAACAGACAGAGCGGTCGTGCCAAGGTCGTAACAGAGCAGCCAAAGAGCGAGGAGCGGTTCAGCGATTTACCTAACGGCTGTACGTGACTCAACAACATTCCCATTACTCGCGTATGTCACCCCTGTCTGATAACGCATGGGACGGAAATCGATAGACGTGACGTACACATACCGACAAACAAATGACTACAATATCAGAAAAAAATGGATGAAGCGAAAGAGCTTAACGAACCGAGCAAGTCGGTAACGCGTTCCTCCACCTATGGTCCTTTCACAAGCACTTATCCCGCTTGGTATTTATTGACAGAGTTGTTGGATGCCTTTCAGAGGAATATCGTACCAAATTCTGTCCAATTGGCGCTTTCAAATCCCGAGCTGGTTGGACGAGTCTGCCCGCAATGTTCCATACGTTCTGAACTGGGGGAGGGATCCGGCGACCTTCTGGCCGAGGAAGGGTTTGGCAAGCACTAAGACTAGCAGTAGAAATTCTCGCCGCGTGTGGGCGGGCACTATCTCGCTGAAACGTAAGCCCACGAAGTCTTGCCATGAAGGGCAATATCTCGACGTACCTCTGTGCTGTGAGTGCGGCGGATGAGAACGAAAGGGCTCCTGCTATGAAACGAAATGGCACCCCAGATCATCACTCCTGGTTGTGGCGTATGGCGGGCGACAGCCAGTTTGGTATCTCATTGCTGTCCGGGCATTTCAAAATACGCCCTCATTGACTGGACAGAATTGCCTTCACTGATGAGTCACCTTCGATCTGAACCCCGATGAGCTGTGACTTCAACCCGCTTAACCTTTACACCAACAGTCACTTCACATAAGAAATCAATAATATGCGTCACTAAAAGTGACAAACAACATAGTGACGTAAAAACAAGAACCATTCCACATTCTGACTGCTTACAGCGCTGTATTTTCAACTTGTGGCACAAAGTGGAACTATTATTTTTTCAGCGTACCCTGCGAACGCACCGATCAATGAACACACCTGCAACGCTTCAGCGTTCTCTCATGTACACAGCCTGCATTGCAGCACTTTGAACACGGGTTAGTTTAGTAGTAGTAGTAGTAGTAGTGGTAGTAGACGCTTTATTCATCCGTAGATCTCTTTTTACAAGGATACAGAACATCCCAAAGTATTTACAAGTTTAGACCAATTTAAAATAAACTAATTCGTAAACACATTTATTTACAGACTTCTAGTTAGAGACAACCACTAGATTTTACTCCTGGTATATAATACTTTTTTTACAAATAACTTATTAAATAATGTAATGCCACACTGTTCATTCATCTCTCACTATCAGTCACTGCACACACTATACACACAGTTTCAGAAAACACTTCACTCACTACACACACACACACACACACACACACACACACACACACACAAGTGATCTCTGGGCCATTTTCTGTACCGCAACTTCCCATTTGCTATCCTGAAAAACTGAGTCAGCATCTCTCCACAATGAGTGAGACGTTGAGCTCAGAAAGAGGAAGAGGTGTTAGTATTGTGCTATGCACAGCTTGAAGGGAGAGTATTTCTAGAAAGGAAAAAAGAAGGAAAGAAATATAAAGCGAAGGTGTTATGCGGAATGTTGGATGTTTTATAATAATAATCATCATCATTATTATTATTAATTTGTATAACACCTACTCTGTTTTATTTAAGTAATCCTTCGATGTATAAAATGTATTGTATAACAGGTACTTTTTAGCTGTCTTTTTAAATAAGTGTATTTTTGCAATTTCTTTAATCTCTTTCGGTAATTTATTGTACAGTTTTATTCCTTGGTAGAAAACGCTGTTTTGAGTTTTATGTTTATTTTTTCTTGGTAAATGCAAGTTGAAAATTGTACAGTGCAGGTGAGTTTTGAAGTCACGACCCTCCATGCAACAGATTAGTATCATAACCACCACACCACGGTGCTGGTTAACCGTAACCACTCAGTAAAAGCGAGTAAACAAGACAATGAAATGAACTATGAATTTCATAAATGTGATGTGTACATCTACGACCAGAGCCATGGAACACCCAAAGTAATACGCCCAAGTACCGAAATCTGAACGCCCAAGTATCGAAATCTGAAGGGCTGTCTCGTTTGTACCGTCTTACAAGATATGAGTTCTGAATCATAGTTCTTAAGACATAAACTTTTAAGCATTAAAGACATGAACTTTTAAGCATTATCACATGTGCTTCTGCCTTCACGGGAAGCAACGTGCCTACTTCCTTCTTTTAAAGACGCGCATCGATGACAAGTATACTTTAAAAAGGCACATCAGACATCTGTATGAATCACCAGCGGATAAAAACTGAAGAGCGAACTCCAGTCTGGTTGTAACTGGTGTAACGTTTTTCGTATTGGTATTGGTCTCACCCATTCTCGGATGAACTGCTTTTAAACGATATATTCAAAATCGTACTTCATCAGTCTGAAAAAGGAGTGTATTCAGTACACACGTTAGAGTTTCGCAAGTAACTCGCTTACCTGGAAACAAAAAAAACCATAACGTATCAACAAAGTTCAAGTTGCCCGCCCGGTTGGCCGTGCGGTCTAACGCACGGCTTTCGGGAGCGGGAAGGAGCGCCTGGACCCCGGCACGAATCCGCCCGGAGGACTTATGTCAATGTCCGGTGAACTGGCCAGTCTGTGGATGTTTTTAGGCGGTTTTCCACCTGCCACGGCGAATGCGGGCTGGTTCCCCTTATTCCGCCTCAGCTACACTATGTCGGCGATTGCTGCGCAAACAAGTTCTCCACGTACGCATACACCACCATTACTCTACCACGCAAACATAGGTGTTACACTCGTCTGGTGTGAGACGTTCCCTGGGAGGGGGGGGGGGGGGGTGTCCACGGAGGGCCGAACCGCACAATAACCCTGGGTTAGGCGTGGGGCGGCGGAGGGTTGAAGTGGACTGCGGTAGCCGTCGTGAGGTTGTGGACCACTGCGGCTGCGGCGGGGACGGAGCCTCTCCGTCGTTTCTAGGACCCCGGTTAACATACAAATACAAAAATACATACAAGCTCAAGTTCCCTTTCCTTTGACTATTTTTTCGTTGCGGAATACAAGTATTTGTGAACCACACGCGGTTCCACCATTTCGTCCAATACTTTTGGCCCGGAGTTTACAGTGGGCGGCAGTTGCCGAACATGTGGCTGCAGTTCGTAGTTCAAAAACTTTTGTGAATACACTCCTGCATGAGCACAGTCCGTTGCCAGTAGAAAGTATAACCAGAGGTATCCAGGCTTTTAGTTTACCTGCGCCGCATTGGAAGAAGGCGAGTATTTCTGGGCCGCGCGTAACGTATTTAACGCCAACAATAACAGCGGAAGAAACAAAGAAGCGCGATGGACGAATGACAGAACAGCATCGTGTGGTGTGAGTTTCATACTGAAAATATTCAGTTTATCGTAACTTCATACAAATGGAGTCTTGTAGAATTTTTTTGCCGATCGCATGGTAAATGCTCCATCTGGGCTTATCTGGCTGCAAAAGTTGCAGGAGTTTGTGCGCAAGGAAATGTTACCGTTTTTGTAAAATCGGCGCCGACGCCTGTTTCTCTCGAAACACGGCTCATCGATTTCCGCAGACTGCGTGGAACATTTAGGGCCAGAAAGTGATTGTATCATAAGACACAAGCTGCCAAAACAGGATCCAAATTTGTCACTACAAGATTTATGAACTACTACGACAGCAAAATGTGATCAGTCTGCTGTATACTGAGCACTTTTTCAGCAGCTGGGCTGCTGCACCTAAAAAGCTGAGCGGAATCAACAAGTTTCATCTCGGCAGTCCACCCAGATCATAAGCAACAGTGAAGCAAAGCCTGGCAATTTATTCGTATTCGTCACAATACACTGAGGTGACAGAAGTCGCCGTATACCACCCACCACCCCAGTACCGTATCTACATCTACATCTACATTTATACTCAGCAAGCCACCCAACGGTGTGTGGCGGAGGGCACTTTACGTGCCACTGTCATTACCTCCCCTTCCTGTTCCAGTCGCGTATGGTTCGCGGGAAGAACGACTGTCTGAAAGCCTCCGTGCGCGCTCGAATCTCTCTAATTTTACATTCGTGATCTCCTCGGGAGGTATAAGTAGGGGGAGGCAATATATTCGATACCTCATCCAGAAACGCACCCTCTCGAAACCTGGCGAGCAAGCTACACCGCGATCCAGAGCGCCTCTCTTGCAGAGTCTGCCACTTGAGCTTGTTAAACATCTCCGCAACGCTATCACGGTTACCAAATAACCCTGTGACGAAACGCGCCGCTCTTCTTTGGATCTTCTCTATCTCCTCAGTCAACCCGATCTGGTACGGATCCCACACTGATGAGCAATACTCAAGTATAGGCCGAACGAGTGTTTTGTAAGCCACCTCCTTTGTTGATGGACCACATTTTCTAAGGACTCTCCCAATGAATCTCAACCTGGTACCCGCCTTACCAACAATTAATTTTATATGATCATTCCACTTCAAATCGTTCCGCACGCATACTCCCAGATATTTTACAGAAGTAACTGCTACCAGTGTTTGTTCCGCTATCATATAATCATACAATAAAGGATCCGTATCGAACCTACTCTAGCAACAACTCGACGTGGAACGGACTCAACTCGCCGGAAGGAAATATTGCCTCTATAGCCGTTCTTAATTGTGAAAGTGTTGCCGGTGCAGAACTTCGTTCACGAACTGATCTCTCGATTACGTCCCATAAATGTTCGCTGGGTGACCAAATCAATCGCTCGAATTCACCAGAATGTTCGAACCAGTTGTTAACAATTGCGGCCCAGTAACACGGAACACTGTCTAACAATACCACCTCTTGCAAAGTAGGTTAGAAATCAGATTGATAATGTTGCTCACGCAGCATATGTTCGCTTTATCGGGCGACAACAAAGTTATTGACTGTAGATGGTATCGTCAGAATGGAAATAATGAAGTCACTGTAAGAAAGTCATTAATTTTGGCACTTATCTTGAATGGATTCCCACGTAGATTTCGTCGAAGTTGATTCTTGGGTGATTCCACTTTGACTGCTAGAAGGTCCAGATCTGTATTTTAGCAATATTTGAAGACCTAACAAATGCGTTTTTCAGGAAATTCTTAATGATCAAACAATCCCAGATCAGAACAATGGTATGGTAGAAATAATTTTTGACTTGGTGTTCACGATCGAGCCGGCCGCGGTGGTCTAGTGGTTCTAGGCGCGCAGTCCGGAACCGCGGGGCTGCTACGGTCGCAGGTTCGAATCCTGCCTCGGGCATGGATGTGTGTGATGTCCTTAGGTTAGTTAGGTTTAATTAGTTCTAAGTTCTAGGGGACTTATGACCACAGCAGTTGAGTCCCATAGTGCTCAGAGCCATTTGAACCATTTTTCACGATCGACATTTTTATTAAACTTCTTTTAAATTCACATATACTTCTTAATTGTCACTTCATCAAGAAAACAATTTTGTACAAATCTTCATATATTTAATTTCCACTTTAACCAAACACAAGACTTGACTCACTTAACTTCTGCAAAGTGAAACGAATAGACTTGGCCACTGTTTCTATGTTTCTACACAGTGTATCGATACGTGGAACTGTTTCAGTGTTTCGAACGGCTGTGATTCACTGTTTCGAAACAGTGGTGTTTCATTCCGCCCCTGTCTCGGATATCCGGACCAGATTCGATCTCGAGCCAGACACAGAAACTGTATCGTTGTTTCAAAATAAGGCTGTTTCAGTCCACCTGTGCTTGGAACGGACCGATTGTATCGAAACAGTGATGTTTCATTCGGCTCTGTGTCGGACGAGATTCGGGCTCGGCACAGGTACTGAAACACAACATACCACTTCGTGAAACACTTTCAAGAGTGTCGAAATCGTTTTGACAAGCAACAGCATGAAGCTTAAGATATCCGAAAATAAAGCTTCGTTTCTAGGTGACTGTCCTATTCCGAAATGGCGTAACATTTGCTTTATAAACATTAACCAAACAATAAAACAACGCGTACTATTCACATTCAAAATAATAAATATGTGAAAATCATTCAGTTAAACTACACTTTTTTTTATAACATGCGTTTCTCTGTTCAAGTACAGTAATCATATTAAGAAACGCAAGTAAGCCTAGAACATTTTGAATAAAAAAAAGGCGTAGAGTGACAGTTATTATACATATACATAAATTTAATGTAGGTATAATTGCAAGCAATCTGTTTGACATATCACTGATAGTGTAATGGTGAACGGGAAGGCCTGGGAAGCATGGTGAATTTATAGTAACGGTTCGAAACACCTTGAAAGACAAAATTTTTCTGTTATATTTTGTTATTTATTCGAATTATTTGGCATTATTTGTGAGTCTATAGTCACTGTGCCTATTACCCACAATGATTCCCTTTGTGTGCATGGGAATTAGCAGGATGGGTATATTCCCATACTAGCTGAATGTGGGAATCCCAGTAGCATATCCGTTGTTTCTGCAGTTCGCTCCCACCTCCAGTTTCGTTCGTGGTGGTTCTTCTGTCTTCAGCTATGGCTGTCCTCAGCCAATTGAAAAGTATGAAAGTCACACGACACGGAAGCAGCGCATTTGCTGCAGGAAATACGAAACTGCCAAGACGCCTAAGTGATAGTTTAATACTTTCTGCGATATGATTAGCGCTCTCGCACCTCAATTGTGTTTATATGGACATACCTATACAGTAGACATTCAAGATGATAAAAAACAGCGTATCGAAACATTACATTGTACTGTTTCATTTGTTTCGAAACAGTTAGGTGTTTCAGTTTGCCCATCTCTAGAAACGAAGACTGCTCTGTGCGCATTCGCGCCAAAACGGTTACAAGTAAGTCAAAGATTATTGCAGTCTCACAGAAATGAATACACACAAGAACCGTATCACTGTAATATATCGATACATCGGAGTACCTATACATTAATAAAACCAAATGTGAATATTGTCACAGAAATATGTCTGTTACTTCGCAGAAAAGTAGTACGATATTACTGGTATCGAGAACTGGGGTTGGAGTGCCGTAGTGGTCACGTAAATAAAGAACCATTACAACTGCCATCCATAAAAATACCACCTTTGTCTGGGAATATGGCGTACATGAATGGTTGCAGATGGTCTCCATCTCCAGTCAGTGATCTGTTCATTTCACGCAAACGCACCCCACACCATTATGGAGTCAGCACGGGCTTGCACAGTGCCTTGTTGGGTCCATAGCTTCCCGGGGGTCTGCGCCACACACTAACCCTACCATCAGCTCTCACCAAATGAAAGTGGGACTCATCTGACCAGGCCAGAGTTTTCCAGTCGTTTAGGGTCTAACCGATACGGTCACGAATCCAGGAGAGGCGCTGCAGGGGATGTCGTGCTGTCGTGCCCTCGCGTCGGTCTTCTGCTGCCATTGCCCATAACGCCAAATTTCGCCGCACTGTCCTGACTGATACGTTCGTCGTTCGTCCCACGTTGAGTTCTGTGGTTATTTCACGCAGTGTTGCTTGTCTGTTAGCACTTACAACAGTACACAAAGTCCGCTCGTCTCGGTCGTTAAGTGAAGACTGTCGGCCACTGCGTTGTCCGTGGTGAGAGATAATGCCTAGGATTTACTATTTACTATTCTCGCCACTCTTGACACTGTGGATCTTCTCGCAATACCGAATTCCCTCACAAGCTGGAATGTCCCGTGCAGTCCGCATTCAAAGTCTTAATTCCCGCCGTGTGGCCATCGTTACGCTGGAAACCTTTCCTCTGGGTACAAATGGCAGCTCCACCCTTTTACACCTTGTGTGTGGATACTACCACGATTTGTTTGTGCAAACCGCTATCCCGTGGGTTGTGTCTCCCCAGTGTCGGAAACGCTAGAAAGAGATTAAGTATAACGAAATTAGTTCATCGGTGGCTGAATGGAGCCAGCAATGAAACGCCTGTACATGCGTTCATACAGGGTGACAACTATTGAACAGTGCGAAATAAAACCGTCGTAAGTTCTGAACGGCTTGCTTTAGGACGTTCAAAGGGGTCGGTTGGCCGCAGAGCATGGTGGGAATTACTATGCGCATTATGGTTTGGTTTAGCGACGAAGTCTACTTTCATTTGGATGGGTTCGTCAATAAGCAAATTTGGTGCATTTGGGAAACAGAGCCGGCCGAAGTGGCCGTGCGGTTAAAGGCGCTGCAGTCTGGAACCGCAAGACCGCTACGGTCGCAGGTTCGAATCCTGCCTCGGGCATGGATGTTTGTGATGTCCTTAGGTTAGTTAGGTTTAACTAGTTCTAAGTTCTAGGGGACTAATGTCCTCAGCAGTTGAGTCCCATAGTGCTCAGAGCCATTTGACCATTGGGAAACAGAAAATCGGTATTTTGCGATCGAGAAGTAACTACTCCCTCAACAGGTGACTGTGTGGTGTGCAGTGTCCGGTAACGGAATAGTCGGTGCCATATTAGTTGATGGCACGTGACTACCGAACGGTACGTGAAGGTTTTGGAAGATGATTCATCTCCGTTATCCAAAGCGACCCTGATTTCGACAATGTGTGGTTCATGCAAGACGGAGCTCGACCCCATCAAAGCAGGAGAGTGATGTCCTGCAGGAGCACTTTGGGGACCGCATTCTGGCTCTCGGGTACCCAGAGGCCACTGGTACGGGCCTCGATTGGCCGCCATACTCACCGGATCTGAACACGGGCGACTGTTTTTTGTCGGGGTTGTATTAGAGACAAGGTGCACAGCAATAACTCCAAAACCACTGATGAGCTGAAAACAGCCATTCAGTACGTCATCGGCAGCATCGATATTCCGACACTTTAGTGGGTCATGCAGAATTTCACTACTGGTCTGCGCCACATCACCGCCAATGATGGCAGGCAGATGGAACATGTCGTAACCTACATCCGAATACCTGTCGTGACGTTTAGATGTTGAATAAAGCGTGTGCACGCCGTAGTTTGTAACTAATTTACGTTTTTTCATATAGTTCAATAACTGTGACCCTGTACATACATATATGTATACAAATTTAAGATTTTTTTGACACTTTATTTGCTTTCCTATCGTTTGCTGTTGTCGAAATGTCCTGAATTTATAGTAGTTTATGCGAAGGAAGCCCATTTGACTGTTAAAGATCACACCAGTTCAAGTTGTTATGCGTGAAGCAGCTAAGCCCCGAAAGGGGGAACTGAACACTTGTGCTGCTAAGTCAATGCAATCAAAAGGTATGGCCATTTGTGTCACATATTAAAATATGATACTCAAACTCACTCATAAAAACCTACAGATAAGTTCCCGTTGACATAGAAATTTGTCAGGCAGCAAGCTTTCGCCATAAAAGTAAGGAAAAAATCCCAAACAGTTAATTTGTCATATTTCATTTGTTTACACCCCAGGGTCATCTGCTGCCACAGATTTATTTCCTGAGCAGTCTGTATCCATGGTGTTATCCATGGTGTCTGAGGGTCCCGCGAGATCTAGGTCCTCAGCGGACGCCAGAATCTCCACCTCATCCTCAGAAGCAAAGCTTGTAGGTAGCGGTGGTGTGGGTGCCACCGCAAGTCCCTTCGTCTTGGGGGTCTTCTTTTTGGATTTCTCTCGCTGCTCCGTGGGTTTCTCTGGCTGGGTGGGTTTTGTCTGATTCAGTCTCTGGGACTGAAGATGATCGTAAAGCCCCACGACCAGCTACTTTTGGGCACTTCAGCCACTGATGGGAGTCATCTTTCCCACTAGCAGAAACCTGGGGAGGGAGTGACGCAAGGAACCCCTTCCTAGCGAGAGGTGCCGAAGACGACTTACGCTTCTCCGGCTGGTGTCCCCGATAGTTGGGGGGAGGGGGTAGTGCTCCTGAGGTAGGTGGTGTGGGAGAAACAGGCCCCTACCATCAAGTGGGCAGGTGTAGTCTTCCGGCTCAGAGAACCAACTGTAATTCGTGGAACGGATGGGGCTACAACTGTTGAAGTAGCGGCGGTGTAAGACGAAGTCATAGCCACAGGATGTAGATGCTCAAATTTCTTCTTAGCCTCAGTGTAGGTCAGTCGGTTCAGAGTCTTGTATTCCTTTTGCACTATAAAATCCTGCAGTCTGGCGAGCAAAGGGAATGATGCTCCCCACAGTTGACACAGATGGGAGGCGGGGCACATGGAGTATTGGGATGTGATGGACGTCCACAACATCGACATGTGGCGCTCGAAGTGTGGGAAGAAATACGGTCTAACTTCGAGCACTTAAAGCACCGCATATATGGCTTTACATAACAGCTATAGACTATCACCTTGACCTTCTCGCGCAATGTGTCACCCTCGAAGGCCAAGATGAACGCACCAGTGGCAACCAGATTATCCCTCAGACCCCGATGGACGCGCCAGACAAAATGAATGTCACGTCGCTCTAAGTTGGCGCGCAGCTCGTCGTCAGACTGCAAAAGAAGGTCCCTGTGGAATATAATACCCTGGACCACATTTAAGTTCTAGAGCGTGGCGGTAACAGAAACACCCCCTGGCTTGTCACAAGTGAGTAATGCCCGTGTCTGGGTAGAGGATGCTGTTTTTTTCAAGACTGACCCTGACCGCATTTTGGACAAGACGTCCGTCCACCTCTCCAAAATTTTCCTCTAAGTGGTCTACAAAAAACTGAGTCTTCATCAAAACAAAGGCCACCAGGCAGGATGGCAATCGTCAGGAGTGCAGATGCCCCAGGGTGACAGGCATCTACTCCTTGGCATACATGGGGAGTTAAGGGTGCAGGCATCAGCAGAGCGATCCCTGTGTGGTCAGGGGGCTACAACCAACAGGGCACATGGCAGCCCCACCACAACGGACTGGCTACTGTGTTAGATATCAAGTGCAAACAAGTCCATGGTCATCGTCAGCGCAGAAAGCGACACTGCATAGTGCATGGTGGAAAACGCACCGAGGAAGGTGTCTTCGCACAAGAGTTGGAGAATGAGCGGGACTGAAATGCGACGACGAGAAAGTAGGCTACAGATCTCAAGGCACAATGGACACGATGCACCATGAAGGCACCCTTCCCCAATTGGCTCGCTCTTCGGAAAAATTTTGAAGAATGGAGGTCAAACCTTACAGGGGACCATCACACAAAGGCCAAAACGTGTGGGACTCCTTTTAGTTGCCTCTTACGACAGGCAGGAATACCTCGGGCCTATTCTTACCCCCGGACCCACGGGAGAGGGGGGAGGGGGGGACTGGAACTCACGCTGGTGAATCTGATACGGTATTTGTCCATTTGCCATCCTTAGTTTGGTTATGAAAATTTGGACGAAATTCGCTTGCGTAGTTTACAGGGCGTCTTGTTTTCGCTCCGCTAAAACCAGTACGGTGCTATAAATAATTAGTCCTTCCCCCCTCATCGGTTCAGTAAGCCACCGCCCCCCCCCCCTCTCCCTCCAACTGAGCGAGTGCATAGTATTCTGCATGGAGTATTAGTTACGAACTAGCTGTGTGCAAGGTGAATGCCACGATTACTCACAGTCGACCAAAAGCGCATCCGGCACAACATTTCAACACAACGTCTGGCGATGTTTAATCGCAATCCGCAAGACTTTTTGCGCCCATTTGTAACTGCTGATAAAATCTGGATCCATCAGGTACACAGCAGACTCAGAACGGCAGTCAAAACAATGGACGAAGACTGCTGAAAGTGCGCCGAACAAGGCAGAGACCGTATTGTGAGACGGTAAGGTGATGCCCACTCGCCGGCCGATGTGGCCGAGCGGTTCTAGGCGCTTCAGTCTGGAACCGCGAGACCGCTACGGTCGCAGGTTCGAATCCTGCCTCGGTCATGGATGTGTGTGATGTCCTTAGGTTAGTTAGGTTTAAGTAGTTCTAAGTTCTAGGGGACTGATGACCTCAGATGTTAAGTCCCATAGTGCTCGGAGCCATTTGAACCACTGTTTTGATGGCCACTGTTTTTTGGGATTCCAAGAAGTAATCTTTATAGTTTACTTGAGAGAAAGCAGAACAGTAACTGGACCCTATTATAATGCATTGTTGGATCGTTTGAAACTTGCGCTGGCTGAAGAGAGTCCAACGTTGCCAAGCAAAAAAAGTATTCTTTCAGCAGGGTAATGCACCATTCCCCATATCAATAATGAAAGTGCCAAAAGTGTATAAATTTGGTTTTGAACTGGCTCCTCGTCCACTCTATCCAACACATTTAGTGCCAAGTGACTTTTCCCTGTTCCATAACTTGAAACTTTGGCTTGTTGCGAAGAAATTTTCGTCATATGAGGAAGTGATTGTGCACTCAATGAGTATTTTGGCAGACGCTATTTTTCCGATGGGATGGAAAGGCTGGAGATCGCTGGACCAAGTGTCCATCCCTCAGAGGAGAATATGTAGAGAAGTAATGTGACTCGCATTTGGGAGGACGACACTTCATAGCCGCACCAGGCCATCCAGATTTACCTTTTCCGTGGAGGGGGGATTGGACTGCTGCTTCGTTCAGAGCGTGCTAAAGTGCCAGGGACAACAAACGCGACGGCACCTCGCGGTCAGCACTCACCAGAGGACGTTATCTCAGCTGAATACGACAGCACACCATTAGCGGCGCTGTCTGCGTGTTGACCGTCGCCGTAGCCGCTCCAGTGGCCCGCCCCCACTAATGCCTCGTGGGAAGTGAGCCGAGCGCCGAATTTTCCTGCCACCAGGGCGACCGATAACGCCGATGATGTGTGGCCAGAGAGGAAGGCATGATGTAGCGTGATGAATTTTCTACATCTTAGCGACGATGTCTGGACTCATAAGCGAAAATCGTTCTGGTATCTGACGGTGGAATACGTATACTGGTGCTGTTGCTGCTCACATAATACACTACTGGCCATTAAAATTGCTACACCAAGAAGAAATGCAGATGATAAACAGGTATTCATTGTACAAATATATTATACTAGAACTGACATGTGATTACATTTTCACGCAATTTGGGTGCATAGATCCTGAGAAATTAGTACCCAGAACAACCACCTCTGGCCGTAATAACGGCCTTGATACGCCTGGGCATTGAGTCAAACAGAGCTTGGATGGCGTGTACAGGTACAGCTGCCCATGCAGCCTCAACACGATACCACAGTTCATCATGAGTAGTGACTGGCGTATTGCTCGGCCACCATTGACCAGACGTTTTCAATTGGTGAGAGATCTGGAGAATGTGCTGGTCAGGGCAGCAGTCGAACATTTTCTGTATCCAGAAAGGCCCGTACAGGACCTGCAACATACGGTCGTGCATTATCCTGCTGAAATGTAGGGTTTCGCAGGGATCGAATGAATGGTAGAGCCACGGGTCGTAACACATCTGAAATGTAACGTACACTGTTCAAAGTGCCGTCAATGCGAACAAGAGGTGACCGAGACGTGTAACCAATGGCACCCAACACCATCACGCCGGGTGATACGCCAGTATGGCGATGAATACACGCTTGCAATGTGCGTTCACATGAGCACTTGTTCATCTCTCGTACTGCGAAAACATCCTTTCTATTGAACGAGTGCCAATAGCAGTTAAGGTATCCATTTTAGAGTCCATAGTTACTGGACTTACTTTCTTGTTCTGGTCCGTATTACCTCATCCCAAAATATGTAAGCTTAAGAGTTTGAAGTAGAAGAGATGCGTTTTACAGTATCGAAGATGGTCAGGTGTTCATACCTGGCTCTGAAAGCTAGTTACCCTAAAATCTTAGCAACAACAGTAATGATACCTGTTTTCTACTGTCAGAGATATCAGTAAGATTTTCGCTAATAACTTTCGACTCAGTCTATTCTGGAGTCCCTTACTTCAAACTGATACGTTTGGCCTTCTCCATAAACCCTCAACTGTTGGCACATCATCATACAATCACCGGCACAATGTTTTCATCTGCCAGGAAGTTTGACATTACACTGTATTTAGAAGGCAGTAAACAGGGTCTTTTTAGTTTATACTTTCTACCTTGTTTTCTTTATCAATGCGAAATAACATCGAAAATTATTTTCCCAGTTAAATACTTCTGCCGCTTCACTGCTGAAACTACTTTCATTAAAACAGTTCATGTATTTACATTCTTATTCATGCATAATGGGAGAGAGTGTTTCTTTGTGCAGGGACCGTAAAATGTACATACCTTTTTGCTTTCCGATACTTTATCAATCTTGTGGGAGAACACTTGTAGGAATAAATACCAGTCTGTGGTGCAAGGTACGCAGTGTGTCATAAAAACAAAGAAAACAACAAGATTACAAAGACACAAAAGCACAAAATCTATTACCAAAATAGAAGTGAGCCCTGCGACAGTATGTTACTACTGCGGTGTTCGTACACAACGCCACAGTCTAACGTTTCTACAACATACTCCAGATTTCAACACTCCGCACCCGGCACACTCAGTTAATCACTGACGTCACTGACACACTAGCAACGTGGTTGGCTGCGGATTTACAACCAAGTAAACGGCGGACACTCGCAATGAGTAGTCTGTTTCCACAAAAAAAGTCGCTGGTTTAAAACAGCTTCACACAAGTAAACGAAATTAAACACAGGCATGGACCAGACTCAAAGACTCGTTTGGAAAGGATCGGTAACACCAGTATCTCTCTGTATAACTGAACACATCAGTCTGCTAAAGTACTGGAAGCATCAATGTGTCTACACGTACATCTCAATTCAAACGCCTTCAGAACAGACCACGAAAGACACAACGGTGCCGACCGACCGCCGTGTCATCCTCGGACAATAGGCGTCACCGGGTAGGGACATGGAGCAGCATGTGGTCAGCACACCGTTCTCCCAGCCGTTGTCAGTTTACCCGATCGGAGTCGCTACTTGTCAATCAAGTAGCTCTTCGATTGGCCTCCCAAGTTATGAGTGCACACCACTCGTCAACAGCATTCGACAGACAAGGACGGTCCAAGCAAGAGCTAGTCCAGCTCGACAGCGCCTAACTTCGATGATCTGACGGAAATCGATGTTACCGTTGCGGAAAGGCCGTTGGCATGTATGGAGTAGGCGAGGAGTCGCTCCCTAGTTTTAAATATCCATACGTTTTGTGATAGTTGATGTTTATTAACGAACGTCGTCGTGTTATGTTGCAAGATCCCCGAGAAAACCTCGATCGTCCGTAGCATTTTCTAACGTTGGACGACGAGATGGCAGGAAACTTTACTTTACAAGAGCGCACCCAGGTCACTTCTTGGTTTGAAGTGTGGGGATGTGCAGCCCTCGTTCAGCAATGGCGGCAAGGTGTTGGTAGTCCTCATGCCACGCTTAATGCTAAAACCGTTAGGAATTGTCACACCAAGCTAATGACAACTGTGTCTGTAAACCATGTTGACGACGACCTTCAGTGTTGTGATCTCCAGAAAATGTAGCAGCAGACGCATCTTCAACGTACAGTCCTGCTAAATCAACACGCAATGCAAAAAAATGGCTCTGAGCACTATGGGACTGGACTTCTGAGGTCGTCAGTCCCCTAGAACTTAGAACTACTTCAACCTAACTAACCTAAGGACATCACACACATCCATACCCGAGGCAGGATTCGAACCTGCGACCGTAGCGGTCGCGCGGTTCCAGACTGTAGTGCACGCCATGCAGCAGGGACATGGTGTGTGTTGTGTTAAAGAAGGACCTCATCTTGGAACCCCATTATATTCAGGAGTTATCGTGAGAGCACTGAGACAGGCAGATGGTCCGTAGCTCGTGGTCCCGCGCCCGGGTTCGATTCCCGGCAGGGTCAGGGATTTTCTCTGCCTCGAGATGACTGGGTGTTGTGTGATGTCCTTAGGTTAGTTAGGTTTAAGTAGTTCTAAGTTCTAGGGGACTGATGACCATAGATGTTAAGTCCCATAGTGCTCAGAGCCATTTGAACTACTTTGAACAGGCAGATGGATTGTGAGGAAATTACGTTGTCATGGCATAATGATTGACTGGATTTGTTCAAGAACATTATTTAGAGTGAGGAAGTGGTGTTCCACCATGGGGGATTCGTGAATCGATACAACTGCCATTACTGTGCAGGAACAAATGCAAGAATGACAAAATCACGAAGTCGACCAAAACTGACAGTCGGGTGCAATGTGACTGTGGATCGTCTCACTGGTCCATTCATATTGAAAGAGACAATGAGAAGTGATTGGAATCGTCAGATGCTGAAGGAATATGTGTGACCACTAGTATCACAGTGGGACAGTGTTGCGAATATTCTTTTTCAGCGTGACGGAGCAGCATCTCATTTTGCCTGCATTGCTTGTGACGGCTGGACAAGCACTTCCCAGGACGTTGGTTGGGATGGTGAGGACCCGGTGCACAACCTCTTGAGAAGTCCCGACCTCACGCTTTGTGACTTATGTGGTTGGGCCAAAGAAGAGGTGTGTTAAACAAAGCCACACACTCTGAATGAATTAGAGTAAAGGGTCACAGCTGTCCTTGAAAATGGACCTATGACTTTCCTGCAGATATCAATTGATGACATTCCTATACAGTTACAACGTTTGGTTGACAATGGAGGAGTATATATGGAGTACATATATTCTCACAGTCCTGAAAACAGATAACAGGTTTCATGTGCAGATATTCATTAATTAAAAAACTTAGACATTTTAAACTAGGGAGCGACTTCTCATCCACCCTCTACACATTCTGCCAATCTTCTTTTAAGGCAAAGCCGTAGCGGGCCGGGCCGGCAGTGCCAGAGCGGACAGCCTGGCAAAGCCATAGCCAGTGGGCCAGCAAAGCTATAGTTGCCAGGCTGGCAAAGCCAGAGCCGGTGGGCCAGCAAGTCCAAAGAGGACATTCTGCAAAAGGTGGCTGACTGGCAAATCCACAACCAGTGGTCTGGCAAAGCCAGAAAGGACGACACGGGAAAGGTGGCCGGGCTGGCAAAGTCAGAGAGGCTGGCCTCGCAGTGGCAGTGGGTCCAGAGTGACAAGTCCAGAGGGAACAACCTGGCAAAGGTGGCTGCACTGGGAGAGTGGCCCACCTGGCAAAACCAGAGTGACGGCCTAGCTGCTGCAGTCAAGAGGACAATATGGCAAAAGTAGCTGCGATGGCAAAGCCAGAGCGGCCTGTCTGGCAAATTCAGAGTCAGGTCCTGACCTGGCCAGCATGGGTGAGTACTGACAGACATAAAGCCACGGGCTGGTGTACTCACAGGACTTTGGTGACGCCGCAGACGCCGGGCTCCCTGAGGAACGCGGCGCCGTCGGTGTATCTGGCGAGGTGCTCCCTGCTGCCCGGCGGGGCGGCGGGGTCCGTGGCGTTGCGGACGGCGGTGGCGTTGGCCGGCTTGCCCTTGAACCAGCCCTTGACGGTGTTCACCACCCCGGCCTCGGCCACCCCAACGTCTCCCGCCAGCAGCGCCGCGGCCGCCACCAACAGCACCAGCCCCAAACGGAACATCGCTGCAAAACGAAAAGGTGGGCAACGATGCAATGAAGGCGAAATAAAAGGTTCAACTGCTGAGACTATTCTATATTGCAACGGAGTGGAAAAACTAGTACACCGTTACTAATTACACAGACTCTGAAAACACTGATGTGCCAAAACACTATCATTAGCTCATTAATAGCGTACAGGTCCACCCCTGTAACTCAATAGAGCAGCGATTCTGCGAAGCACGGATTCGCAAGTCGTTGCTCGGTTTCAGGACATATATGGTACCACATGTCTATCGACAGGCAATTCACGTAAATTATGTACAGTGGTTTGTTGGCGCTGAGCTGGCACCCAATAGCGTTCCAAGTGTATTCCACTGGGTACAATTCAGGGGAACATGGTGGCCAACACGTGAACGCGAGTTGACTGACATGTTCCACAAACCACTGTAGCACGATTATGGCCTTGTTACACGGACAGATGTCCTGATGGAAGATGCTGTTGCCTCTGGGGAAGACACTGGGGATCAATGGAAGCATGTGGTCCACAAAATGAAGTTTTACTTGAAGAAAGTCATCTATTTTTAAACATAAAAATAATTCAAAATCTTTTTTGCCTGTGAAAATTGTAGTAAGACATGTATGAACTGTTAATTCAGATGAAAGAGAATCTTAAGTCTGTGGCTGAAATGAATTGGAGGTACGAAATGTCATATGTTTTATATAAAACAAAATGTGATCGAGGAGCGTGGCTCCTGTCAGCAAACGGTATCTATTTTTCTAATAATTTCCGTGTATGCAGCCGGATCCCGTCGACATTCTTTGAATAGGTTTCGACATGATGTTCTTGGATTTACACTACTCATTACTCTTATTATACGCTTCTGTACTCTAAAAAATTTTTCTGTTTGTGGAGTCACCTCAAAATATATGATATAATGGAGTGAAAATAAGCAAATTATGCCAGTTTTTTTATATTTATATCTCCTATGTCTGACATCATTCGCATTGCAAACACAGACTTGTTTAGGCGCTTTAGCAGTTCGTTAGTATGTTGCTCCCAACTGAATTTATTATCAAGTTGTAATCCCAAGAATTTTACGCTCTCAACTTCTATTTCCATGTCATCATATTTTATACGCACATCAGAAGGAAATCTCTTGGAAGTTATGAACTGCATATAGTGAGTCTTTTCAAAGTTTAATGACAGCGAATTGGCTATGAAGCACTTAGTAATGTCAGTAAAAATTTGATTGCCACCCTTTCTAAATTTACATTTGATTTACTATTTATTGTAATGAGCGGTACCGTGCAGTAAGGTGGCGTCAGGCTTCCGCAATGCACGGACATTACGTTTAAAAACAAGGTTCTGTAGCCAGACTTGTGGTGAATAATACGCTGTTTTGGAATCCTGAATAAAACCACTTACTGAGCGCCCCTCATAGGATACTAACAACCACTTACCTGCTCTTTCCAGCATGTAAACTCTCCTAGCCTTCTTAATGGATTTGTTAACTATGACGCCATAATCGCTAATCCTCCTCTGTATACAGATATCGATAAGGTCAGTGCTCTTTGTAGCTACATGCCTTGTCGAAAACATATTACGGAAAAAGCTTTTACAACTTCTTCACAAGACTATTTGCTCATACCACCTACTGTGAACCCTGGAAGTACCACTGTATGCTCTGTAGGTTAAGGCCTCTTCCAACTAATATTGCATGATGAGGGTGTTTCCGCACTACTCAGCGTAGACCTCGATTTTACAACCGACACGGTGGCATATGAAACACTGGATTACTTACTCGAGTTCACCTAGGCCGCTTGTCCGCATCCAGATAACTTCGCAGTCAGACTCAGTTTTCTCCTCGATAGACATTTCTGTCGACTGCACATCTACACCCGCACTCCCCAAGTCACCTTACGCCGTTTGGTGGAGGGTACTTTGTGACCACTGTCACTTCCCCGTTTTGCTGTTCCAGTCCAGTAAATCAGACGGTGGACCACAATGCCTCTCTTACAGCGTCTGCTAATGCAGTTGGCTGAGCATTTGCGCGACCCATTCGCGCTTACCAAATGAACCTGTAACGAAACGCTCTGCTCTTCTTGGCATATTCCGTATGTCGCCGATCAGTCCTATCCGGTACGGATCTACAGACTGACGAGCAACATTAAGGCACTGATCCAACGAACGTTCTGTAAGCTGCCTTCTTTGTGGATGGACTACATTTCCTGAGGAGTACACGAGTGGGCCTTCGGCTACGAAAGCCCATATCGATGTTATTTCGTAGAATGGTTCGCACGCTGACACTTGTTGATGGCCCAGCATCGAAATCTGCAGCAATTTGCGGAAGGACTGCACTTCTGTCACGTTGAACGACTCTCTTCAGTCATCGTTGGTCCCGTTCTTGCAGGATCTCTTTCCGGCCACAGCGTTGTCGCACATTTGATGTTTTACCGGGTACAGTCGTGAAATGGTCGTAAAGAGAAATCCCCACTTTATCACCACCTCGGGGATGCTCTGTCCCATTGCTAGTGCGCCGACCGTAACCCACGTTCAAACTCACTTAAATCTCGATAACGTGCCATTGTTGCAGCAGACTGCAACTGCTCCAGACACTTGTTGTCTTATATAGGCGTTGTTGTCCGCAACGCCGTCTTCTGCGTGTTTACACATATCTGTATTTGAAAACGCATGTCTATACCAGTTTCTTTGGCGCTTCAGTGAACATAAACTGTGAAAAGTATTCGACCTATAGGCAAGGGCGTACCCAGGATCAGAACGGTGGGGGGGGGGGGGGGGGGGGAGGGGAGATTTTGGGCCTACCTTTATCGATTAATATGTTGTGAAAGAAGGAGATGCACTGAATAACAATGTCTTCGTGTTCTAAAGGAGTTTTTTTTCTTTGGGAGAATATGCAACTTGCTCGTGAAAAATCCGAACGTGCGTTCCACTTGCACTCTAGCCGCCGATAACTTCTTGGTAAATAATCTTTTTTCGTCACTTAGTAACAATCCAGAAAATGGACTCATTAAATTATGCAAGTGAGCAAGGGCTTCAGGCAGCCCTAATGGGGCTTTTACTGAAATGCCCGGTAGTTTTTTCGGTGATGGCCAGTTTTGTGAAACTTTCTAAAAACTATTTTATAAATCACTTGCACTAAATGTCTCGCCGTCTACTGCTTGTCATAAGCTGCACGTCAACTGCTATTAATCTACAGTTAGCGTCAGCTGTAACTAAAAAATTAATAGTTTAGGAGATGAAAAGCATTTTACATTTGAATATGGTAGGAGAAACGATGTTTTTCGTTAGAAACTTCACATAGACATGATCCCTTACTGCCTACAAGTGAATACGCTGTTCCTTGGCGACGTAACATGCCTGCGAATAGCAGAGCGGATCGCTTATCGCTAAATTTAGTATTTCTATAAACTTCCCTGCCGACAGTAACGTGCCGAAGACGAAAAACTTACTCCCGGATCTGCGCGAACGAGTTCTAATATCTTCTAAGGGGGGGGGGGCAGCTGCCCCCCCCCTTCCACTATTTATGTTCGAAACGCCTTTCGGAAGTCAAGTAACGTGGCGTCTACCTGGTGCCAGCATCTGCTGCTTTCTGGGTCTCGTGGACGAACAGAGGGAGCTGGGTTTCAGGCTATCGTTGTTTTCGAATGCCATGCCGATTCCCACAAAGATTTTAGGTCTCCAGAAATGCCTTAATACGCGAGCATGAATCTTGTTCAAACTTTCTACAACAGAGCGACGTTGTGGATAAAGTCCCATAGTTTCGTGCGTCTGTTCGACGACTCATGTTAAAAACTGGAATGAACAGTGTCTTTTTCCAATCACTAGGAACGTTTCGCTACCTCCAGCGACTGCTTCGACCATCGTCTCTCCCGTGCACCGTCTTCTAGCGGATAGCAGGAATTGTGGTGGCGTAAGCTGTCGCTTGGCAAAGATGTAGCGCAAAGATCGATATTAGGCGCTGGGTCAAGCGAGACTAACGATAGAGGCCAGAGAGCGACTCGCAAGCAACGCTCCACAGCAGGTACACTACTGGTTATTAAAATTGCAACACCAAGAAGAAATGCAGATGATAATCGGGTATTCATTGGACAATTATATTATAATAGAACTGACATGTGATTACATTTTCACGCAATTAGGGTGCATAGATCCTGAGAAATCAGTACCCAGAACAACCACCTATGGCCGTAATAACGGCCTTGATACGCCTGGACATTGAGTCAAAAGAGACTGGATGGCGTGTACATGTACAGCTGCCCATGCAACTTCAACATGATACCACAGTTCATCAAGAGTAGTGACTGGCGTATTGCGCCGACCCAATTGCTCGGCCACCATTGACCAGACGTTTTCAGTTGGTGAGAGGTCTGGAGAAAGGGCTGGCCAGGGCAGCCGTCGAACATTTTCTGTATCCAGAAAGGCCCGTACAGGACCTGCAACATGCGGTCGTGCATTATCCTGCTGAAATGTAGGGTTTCGCAGGGATTGAATGAAGGGTAGAGCCACGGGTCGTAACACATCTGAAATGTAACGTCCACTGTTCAAAATGCCGTCAATGCGAACAAGAGGTGACAGAGACGTGTAACCAATGGCACCCCATACCATCAGGCCGGGTGATACGACAGTATGGCGATGACGAATACAAGCTTCCAATTTGCGTTCACCGCGATATCACCAAACACGGATGCGACCATCACGACGCTGTAAACAGAACCTGGATTCATCCATAAAAATGACGTTTTGCCATTCGTGCACCCAGTTTCGTCGCTGAGTACTCCATCGCAGGCGCTCCTGTCTGTGATGCAGCGTCAAGGGTAACCGCAGCCACGGTCTCCGAGCTCATGGTCCATGCTGCTGCAAACGTCGTGGAACTGTTCCTGCAGATGGTTGTTGTCTTGCAAACGTCCTCATCTGTTGACTCAGGGATCGAGACGTGGTTGCAGGATCCGTTACAGCCGTGCGGATAAGATGCCTGTCATCTCGACTGCTAGTGATACGAGGCCGTCGGGATCCAGCACGGCGTTCCGTATTACCCTCCCGAAGCCACCGATTCCATATTCTGCTAACAGTCATTGGATCTCGACCAACGCGAACAGCAATGTTGCGATACGATAAACCGCAATCGCGATAGGCTACAATACGACCTTTATCAAAGTCGGAAACGTGATGGTACGCATTTCTCCTTCTTACACGAGGCATCACAGCGACGTTTCACCAGGAAACGCCTGTCAACTGCTGTTTGTGTATGAGAAATCGGTTGGAAACTTTCCTCATGTCAGCACGTTGTAGGTGTCGCCACCGGCGCCAACCTTGTGTGAATGCTCTGAAAAGCTAATCATTTGCATATCACAGCATCTCCTTCCTGTCGGTTACATTTCGCGTCTGTAGCACGTTATCTTCGTGGTGTAGCAATTTTAATGTCCAGCAGTGTGTTTTGGCCGCCGCAGCCTCTAACCGGGGCTCAGCCTCTGCCACTGACTCATTCTAGTTTGGCATCTGTCATTCATCGAACAGCAGCCTTGCTTAGTAACAGGCTACGACAGTGCATAGCGGGACTCGTGCTATTCCAGCAGTACCGGTATGACTGAAGTGTGTTACAGCAAGATTACCGATATTGTCTACAAGAGGAACTTGTACCACGAACATGGACTCTATTCAAGATAAGTAACTCTGCCAGTTTATTTACATAGTCATATTAATCCAATTGTGCATTTGTGTTGTTGTAAGAGGATACCGGCCACCCACAGTAACATCATCTCCCTTGCTTTCTACGATACAACACCTTAGGGCTACAGCGGAGACGAGGATGGTATACTACAGGAACAAATGAGTGTTATCTGTCAAATGTCGTGCGCCTCGCGCAAACAGTCGACCTGTAATGACGCAATCGGCTGGGAAACGTGAGGCGGACTCTAAACTACTGTCAGCTCAGCTGGAAGGCCTGCGTGTTTCTGCTGGAGTCGCGCCTACGTGAGATAAAAGCCTTCCACTGGTCAGAAGTTCTGCCAGATCTCGTCTGCGAGCCTTACAAAAGCCAGTCGCCCAGTGACACGTGTAGCCGACGCGACTGTGATATCGTAAAAAAATGAATGATTACCGTCATGGGAGAAGCTGTAGCTATACCGATTACTTTGTGTGTGTTTTATGCTCTTAGAAACGTCTCTCACTGTCTTGACCGGAAGATAGTAGTGCGGACTTATTTCGCGATTTCGTTTTTTTTGTTTTTTTTAAATTTTTTTTTACGGATGTATTCTGAGGCAGTGCGGCTAAAAGAAAAACTGTTTGTTCAGCAGAATCGAGCAGCGAGAGTACTGTGTAAAATAGGTCACCGTACATCTCGCAAAAACGCTTTTGACTCTTTGTTGGGCAATGTTGCTCCGAAGCAATACACAGGGTGAAAAGTATTTAAACCGACAAACTCTGGGAGATTGTAGGGGACATCAAAGCAAATATTTTTCCCTAATGTCATTTTTTCCAATGAGGAGTATTTAAACCGGTAGAGGAAGATCTCTCTGGCGGCAAATTAATTAAACCAACGAACACTTTTCCATTTTTTATGACAACCCAATTTCAATTACAGTATATTTTCAAAAATGCCTCAATTGACACGTAAAAAAAGGTTACACCGTCGCATCGTGTTCTGTCTGACACGGGCAAGAACCCCAAGAGTATCCTGAATTGTTCCCGCTGCTGCTACTATCTGGGCATCCAGATCCTCTTCTGATGCAACAGGAGTTGCGTAAACAAGGTTGCGCATCTCTCCCCACACAAAAAAGTCCAGAGGGGACATATCTGGAGATCGAGCAGGCCATGGTACAGGACCACCTCTGCAAATCCACGTTTCTGGGAACCGTCGGTCCAGGAATCGACGCACACGACGACTGAAATGTGCCGGCACCCCTTCGTTTTGGAACCACATGCGTTGTCTTGTAGGGAGCGGGACGTCTTCCAGCAATTCTGGCAATGCTCTGGCCAGAAAATTGTAATAGTGCCTGCCATTTAATGGTCTAGGTAGCAGATACGGCCCAAATAAACAGTCCCCAACAACACCGACCCACACATTAACGAAGAACGGCACTTTATGAGCGCTAGTAACTGTGGCATGTGCGTTATCCTCACTCCAAACATGCGAATTGTGCATGTTGAAGACTCCATCACGCAGGAACGTTGCTTCATCGGTAAACAACACAGAGGATGGAAATGTAGGATGCATTTCACACTGTTCCAGGTTGTGGACACGCTGTAAATGAAATAGACGTAACAATTGCTCTCGATGGACTGTTCTTACATTCGTCTGATTCGTCCCCATGTTACATGCAATTGCACGAGTGCTGATTGAAGGATCCCGCTCCACATGCTGCAGACAGCTTCCTCAAATTGCAGCGTTCTTACCGTGCGACGGCGTCCCTGTCCAGGTAATCCGCTAAATGAGCCGGTCTCACGCAGACGTTGGTACACAGCAGCAAAGGACGTACGATGCGGGATACGGCGATTAGGATGTTGTTGTTGATAAACCCGCTGTGCAGCTCGTCCGTTGTGGTGCGCTACGTAGTACGCACCAACCATATCAGTAACCTCACTCCAGGTGTATCGCTCCATTAGTGAACAGAGACAATGCACTACTACACTGGTGGACAGCAGTTGCCTACAACTGAAGAGCGTAATACGGCCTCCACCGGTTTAAATACTCATCATAGGAAAAAATGACATTAGAGAAAAATATTTGTTTTGATGTCCCCTACAGCCCCAGAGTTTGTCGGTTTAAATACTTTTCACCCTGTAGAAATCAGGATTAGTTTATAGAAAGGAATACAGTCTCCGACCATCTGTTTGACACTGGTGCAAAGTAACGTGTCCTCCCTGTGATCCAGAAATATACTGCGTGAATCACCTGAAACTTGCACCGCTGATATTGCGGAAATGAGAAGTGCTATTGATGTGCGGTTTTCACAGATTTGATTCCTAGTCAGGGGCTCATGTTATTAGTCAATAAAAAGATTGTAATACTACTAAGAAAGTGTACTGTATTTTTGTGAGAACATACACTTTTTAAATGAAACAGTGCCTACTACCATTAACAAACTTAAAGTAGGGTAAACTAGAAAGTTAGTGGAGTTTTGTTGCAGGATTGTAGTGCGAGTCGTTTATGAGATATCGTGTTTTGGGACAGAAACTAATGTTAACCTCTGGGAGGGTTTTTAATTTTGAGTGTGTCTATGGGATTAAGGTATCGGACAGTAATTTTGAATATATTGTAATTAACAGAAAAACTAAACAGGCTTTTACTTTGAGGATAATGAAAGTAGTAAAGTTCATATACGAATGAAAAATCGAACGGTCGTCAGCCCAATTAGGCACATTAATTTGCAACATTATGTTTAAGAAAACTCAATATTAGTAGTTGTAGTGACTTTCATTAAGATTCCCTTTGAATAGCACACGGGGTAGACACGAACACAGGGCAATCTAAGTTGTGGGTAGCAGTAGTTGCCATTAATGCACAAACCAGTAATCATAGAAAGCCAAATTGTACCCGATACATAATAATAACAGTTACAATCACCATCATTACGTGATTCGGTACTGAGATGTTACCCCAAGAAGCACCGAACTAAAGTGGAACATGGAGGGGTTCCTTACTTAACTGACATATAAATACAACAAATAAAATTAAATAATACAACAATTACACTATTCATATTCTCATTTGTAGAAATATATGAATTTCTTTAGTAGCGGTAATATTCCAGTTATCTTTCTAATATGAGGAAAATATCGTGGTATTCATATTCCCATATATGAATTTCTTTAGTAGCGGTAATATTCCAGTTATCTTTCTAATATGAGGAGAATATGGTGGGGACCCATAAACTGATACTGTATCACTAGTCAAACTATGATTATTTCAATAGAGATTCAATTCAACTAAATTTAATTCTTAGCCCCAGTTGGAATAGTTTATGTTTTCATCCTTCAAAGCAAATTTCTCAGCACTGAGCTCCATTAACCTAAAAAAAAAAAAAAAAACTTTCATGACGGCAATCGAGGCTAAATTACGTTTCAAATAACTTGTGTGCCTTTTTTATCACCCGTGAAGCAGGTATTTTAGACAGTAACATTTACACAGTCTGGCACTGAATTTTAGCACATTTAATACACAGAAATAGATCACTAATTTGTTAGAAACAGGATACACGGTTTCCTGAACACTTAGGAGGGGACCCTGCATAGGTTCATGATTAGGATAAAAGTTACGGTTTTGAACACAGGTTTATAGCACTTAGATTATTATTGAAAACACACAAATTAACTGGTCCATGCTCTTATACATATCTGTATACATGAAGCTGGTGGAGCAGTGGCGAAGTAGTGGTGGCAGGCGACGTGGCGGCTAACTACTCACGGCTCTTGGTGTTTGAATGCTCTTTACAATTTCTTCTTGGAGACGGATTTTAAGCGTATCAGAGCCATTCCTTATCGCCGAGAGTATCATGCAACAGCCAAATCCATGTCCGAGGCAAAATTTCTTGCAAAACGACTCCCAACTGCATCCCTTGGCACCCTCTTTGTGTACCGTGCAACGGCTACCCACTGACTGGGTCCCGTTCCCACCAAAGAGCCTCCCAGTTCGAACGCCAAATTCACTTTTTACATCGCGCCGAGCCACTGCCGTTGCGGAGGGACTTTCCTATACCTTTTAGGTTATACAAGTGTCCTAAGCATGAACCAGCTTCCAATAAACAATGTTTTCTTTATACACATGTTGTTGTTGATGTGGTCTTCAGTCCTGACACTGGTTTGATGCAGCTCTCCATGCTACTCTATCCTGTGCAAGCTCCTTCATCTCCCAGTACCTACTGCAACCTACATCCTTCTGAATCTGCTTAGTGTATTCCTCTCTTGGTCTCCCTCTACGATTTTTACCCCCCACGCTGGCCTCAAATACTAAATTGGTCATCCCTGGATGTCTCAGAACATGTCCTACCAACCGATGCCTTCTTCTAGTCAAGTTGTGCCATAAGCTCCTCTTCGCCCCAATCCTATTCAATACCTCCTCATTAGTTATGTGATCTACCCATCTAATCTTCAGCATTCTTCTGCAGCACCACATTTCGAAAGCTTCTATTCTCTTCTTGTCTAAGCTATTTATCGTCCACGTTTCACTTCCATAAATGGCTACACTCTATACAAATACTTTCAGAAACGACTTCCTGACACTTAAATCAATACTCGATGTTAACAAATTTCTCTTCTTTAGAAACGCTTTGCTTGCCATTGCCAGTCTACATTTTATATCCTCTCTACTTCGACCATCATCAGTTATTTTGCTCCCCAAATAGCAAAACTCCTTTACTACTTTAAGTGCCTCATTTCCTAATCTAATTCCCTCAGCATCACCCGATTTAATTCGACTACATTCCATTATCCTCGGTTTGCTTTTGTTGATGTTCATCTTATACCCTCCTTTCAAGATACTGTCCATTCCGTTCAACTGCTCTTCCAAGTCCTTTGCTGTCTCTGACAGAATTACAATGTCATCGGCGAACCTCGAAGTTTTTACTTCTTCTCCATGAATTTTAATACCTACTCCGAACTTTTCTTTTGTTTCCTTTACTGCTTGCTCAATATACAGATTGAATAACATCGGGGAGAGGCTACAACCCTGTCTCACTCTCTTCCCAACCACTGCTTCCCTTTCGTGCCCCTCGACTCTTATAACTGCCATCTGGTTTCTGTACAAATTGTAAATAGCCTTTCGCTCCCTGTATTTTACTGCTGCCACCTTCAGAATTTGAAAGAGAGTATTCCAGTCAACATTGTCAAAAGCTTTCTCTAAGTCTACAAATGCTAGAAACGTAGGTTTGCCTTTCCTTAATCTTTCTTCTAAGGTAAGTCGTAGGGTCAGTATTGCCTCACGTGTTCCAACATTTCTACGGAATCCAAACTGATCTTCACCGAGGCCAGCTTCTACCAGTTTTTCCATTCGTCTATAAAGAATTCGTGTTAGTATTTTGCAGCTATGACTTATTAAACTGAGTTCGGTAATTTTCACATCTGTCTACACCTGTTTTCTTTGGGATTGGAATTACTACATTCTTCTTGCAGTCTGAGGGAATTTCGCCTGTCTCATACATCTTACTCACCAGATGGTAGAGTTTTGTGAGGCCTGGCTCTCCCAAGGCCATCAGTAGTTCTAATGGAATGTTGTCTACTCTGGGGGCCTTGTTTCGACTTAGGTCTTTCAGTGCTCTGTCAAACTCTTCATGCAGTATCATATCTCCCATTTCATCTTCATCTACATCCTCTTCCACTTCCATAATATTGTCCTCAAGAACATTGCCCTTGTATAGACCCTCTATATACTCCTTCACCTTTCTGCTTTCCCTTCTTTGCTTAGAACTGGGTTTCCATCAAAGCTCTTGATATTCATACAAGTGGCTCTCCTTTCTCCAAAGGTCTCTTTAATTTTCCTGTAGGCAGTATCTATCTTACCCCTCGTGAGATAAGCCTCTACATCCTTACATTTGTCCTCTAGCCATCCCTGCTTAGCCATTTTGCACTTCCTGTCGATCTCATTTTTGAGACGTTTGTATTCCTTTTTGCCTGCATCACTTACTACATTTTTGTATTTTCTCCTTTCATCAAGTAAATTCAGTATCTCTTCTGTTACCGAAGGATTTCTGCTAGACCTCGTCTTTTTACCTACTTGATCCTCTGCTGCCTTCACTACTTCATCCCTCAAAGCTACCCATTCTTCTTCTACTGTATTTCTTTCCCCCATTCCTGTCAATTGTTCCCTTGTGCTCTCCCTGAAACTCTGTACATCCTCTGGCTCTCAGTTTATCCAGGTCCCAGCTCCTTAAATTCCGACCTGTTTATTATGTTACTTATAATGGGTCTTGATTGCAAAATGTTTATTCATATGACCGGTTTCTGTTCCTCTAGAACCATCTTCAGATCTGATATTTCGGTTACAGGAGCTGATGTGACGCAGCCTGTGAAAGTTACTGTGCTTGGACGGGTTACTCCTGTAAGCGAAATATCAGATCTGAAGATGGTTCTAAAGGAACCGAAACCGGTCATATGAATAAACATTTTGCAATCAAGACGGATTATAAGTACCATTGTAAAATCAGTGATTGTGGCTATCCTATCAGACATTACGTCTGTTTTTGCAAAGTCTGTTTATTGGCTGACAATACGAGCTGCTGACCACCAATCCACTCTGTGAAAACTACACACCAATAGCACTTCCGTTTCCGCAGTATCTGCGGTGCAAGTTTTAGGCGATTCACAGAGTACGTGAGTGTGTTTTACCTGCAGGGTACTGTACCTAGCAACGCATCAAGTTTCCTAGCTGGTGCTTCCGTCTAGTGACATGTTTTAGAATCGCATGAAGGAATGCGCACTACAGACCGTCATAACCAATTTTCGGCATTTTGTACAGCTGTATTGTGAGACATGAAGTTGTGTTTGTGCAGCGATTGTAAATATTTCAAGTTCCACATATTCAAGTGCTGTACAATGTACACTACTGGCCATTAGAATTGCTACACCACGAAGATGACGTGGTACAGACGCGAAATTTTACCGACAGGAAGAAGATGCTGTGATATGCAAGTGATTAGCTTTTCAGAGCATTCACACAAGGTTGGAGCCGGCGACGACACCTACAACGTGCTGACATGAGGAAAGTTTCCAACCAATTTCACATACACAAACAGCAGTTGACCGGCGATGCCTGGTGAAACGTTGTTTTGATGCCTCGTGTAAGGAGGAAAACTGCGTACCATCACGTTTCCGACTTTGATAAAGGTCGGATTGTAGCCTATCGCGATTGCGGTTTATCGCATCGCGACATTGCTGCTCGCGTTGGTCGAGATCCAATGACTGTTAGCAGAATATGGATTCGGTGGGTTCAGGAGGGTAATACGGAACGCCGTGCTGGATCTGAACGGCCTCGTATCACTAGCAGTCGAGATGACAGGCATCTGATCCGCATGGCTGTAACGGATCGTGCAGCCACATCTCGATCCCTGAGTCAACAGATGGGGATGTTTGCAAGACAACAACCATCTGCACGAACAGTTCGACGTCGTTTGCAGCAGCATGGATTATCAGCTCGGAGACAATGGCTGCGGTTACCCTTGACGCTGCACCACTGACAGGGGCGCCTGGGTGCACGAATGGCAAAACGTCATTTTTTTCGGATGAATCCAGATTGTGTTTACAGCATCATGATGGTCGCTTCCGTGTTTGGCGACATCGCGGTGAACGCACATTGGAAGCGCGTATTCGTCATCGCCATACTGGCATATCACCCGGCGTGATGGTATGGGTTACACGTCTCGGTCACCTCTTGTTCGCATTGACGGTACTTCGAACAGTGGACGTTACATTTCAGATGTGTTTCGACCCGTGGCTCTACCCTTCATGCGATCCCTGCGAAACCCTACATTGGCGGTCGGGGTGGCCGAGCGGTTCTAGGCGCTACAGTCTGGAACCGCGCGACCGCTACGGTCGCAGGTTCGATGGTTGGTTGGTTGGTTGTTTGAGGTTAAAGGGACCAAACAGCAAGGTCATCAGTCCCTTGTTTCAAATAGACTCCATTCTGCTAACGGGACATCTCAGTATAGTCAGAAAAATAAAACGGATAAAGGGGAAACGTAAAAGGGCATTCACGTTGTCATTAGTAAAAACAAATGAGGGAAGTTGGCAAGAGAACGAACCCAACACTATGCTGAAACAGCATAGGCAAGACCACCTGTGACTTAAAAGGTACAACTGCTATAATGCAGAAAGTACGTATGGGAATAGAAAAACTAACCAAGCCTTAAAAAGAAGGGGTAAAAACAGAGTACAAGGTAAAGAAAAGAGGATTCCGGTCAGGGAGGTGAATCGGGAATCTCTGAACACTGCCTACAGTGGGAGACACCCAAACACTCACCGCCCTGCCCCAACACCAGAGGGAGATTAAAAACTTTAAAACTGAGAATAAAAACCATTCTCCCGGAGGAAACCTAGAACCAGAGAGACCATCCGGGAATCGTCAGCCAACATCAAAGGTAAAGTGTGGGGGAGTCTGTACTTAGCACGCAGAGCCAAAAGAAGGGGGCATTCAACCAAAATGTGGGCCACTGACTGGAAGGCTCCACAACCACATAGCGGGGGTGGCTCATCACGCAAAAGGAAACCATGGGTCAGCCTGGTATGGCCAATGCGGAGACGACACAGTGTGGTCGAGTCCTTGCGGGAGAGGCGAAAGGAAGAACGCCATGGGCCTGTATTCACCTTAATGGCACGAAGTTTATTAGACAGTGGAGTAGCCTCCCAAGAATTGGCCCATGACTGTGCAAAGTGGGATTTGATGTGAAGCCGTAAATCCGCTGCAGGAGGGGTTACAGAAAACGGGGGGTAAGTAACTGCTCCCCCAGCCAAACGATCAGCGAGCTCATTACCCGGGATACCCACATGGCCCGGGACCCATAGGAAGTCAATGGAACAAGCAGCACGGTGAAGATCAGCGAGATGGTCATGGATGGCAGAGACCAAGGGATGGCGCGAAAAACACCGGTCAATAGCAAGAAGGCCACTCATCGAGTCCGTACATAACAAAACGCGGTTGTGTTGGGATTGTTTAATAAAGGTAAGGGCCCGGGAAATTGCCATCAATTCCGCAGTAAACACCCCACATGAGGGTGGCAGTAGATGATTTTCCGTTCCAACAAAGGACGTGAAGGCATACCCAACATGATCAGCAGATTTAGAGCCATCAGTGTAAAAAACAACAGCATCCCGAAACTCCCATAAAATTTGGCGGAAAAAGGAATGGAACACCACCGGGGGGATGGAATCTTTCGGACCGCGGCGGAGATCCATCCGAATTCGAGGCCGAGGAACTAACCAAGGAGGGGTGGAGGGGAGGGAGCGAGGAAGACAGGACAAAGAAGGAAGCCGAAAATCACGGGTAAGAGACGCAAGGCGCAGCCCAACCGGTAAACCCGCCCGAGGGCGGGAGTCAGGCGGGCGACGTCCATGGTCTGGGAATAGGATAGAATAGGAAGGATGAGCGGGAGAAGAACGGATAGTAAGGGCATAAGACACCAGAAGCTGGGACCGCCGAACAGAAAGGGGGGGGGGGGGATCCCAGCTTCAACCAGGAGACTATCAACAGGGCTAGTAGGGAAGGCACCGGTGGCCAAACGGATACCACGATGGTGGACTGGATCCAGCACGTGCAGCGTGGAAGGAGCAGCTGAACCATAAACTTGACAACCATAGTCCAAACGTGACAGAACTAGAGCACGATAAAGACGGAGGAGGAGGGAACGGTCCGCACCCCAGGAGGAGTGGGCAAGGAAGCGAAGGACATTGAGTTTACGGAAACATCCTACCTTCAGGAGTCTGATATGGGGCAGCCAAGTGAGCTTGTTGTCGAAAAGAAGACCTAGGAAACGAAACTGTGGAACCACAGGCAATCTTTGTGCAGCGAGATAGAGCTCTGGATCAGGGTGGACCGTAGTACGGCGACAGAAGTGGACCACCCGCGATTTTAAAGGAGAGAATTGAAACCCGTGGGAGAGGGTCCATGCAGAGGCACGCCGTATAGCCACCTGGAGCTGCCGTTCTGCAGATGCCATCGAGGAGGAACTAACCCAAATGCAGAAATCATCCACATACAGGGCAGGGGCGACCAAGGGACCGACAGAGGCCACAAGTCCATCGATAGCAATGAGGAAAAGAAGGACACTCAAGACAGAACCCTGTGGGATGCCCGTCTCCTGGGTCCGTGGAGAACTAAAAGCAGTACCAACTCGAACTCTGAATGACCGATGGATCAGGAACTGGCGGATAAAAATCGGGAGTGGGCCCCGAAGACCCCACTGATGAAGGGTTAGTAAGATGTGATGGCGCCAGGCCGTGTCATAGGCCTTGTGAAGGTCAAAAAACACTGCAACCAAATGGCGGCGCTGGGAAAAAGCCTGCCGAACTGCGGATTCCAAGCGAAGCAAATGATCGATTGGAGATCGTCCCTCTCGAAAGCCACACTGGTAAGGGGACAATAGATCCCGAGATTCGAGGACCCAAGTGAGCCGACGGGCTACCAGCCGTTCAAGTAACTTACAACCAACATTGGTCAAACTAATTGGCCGATAGCTGTCAACAGATAGGGGGTTCTGACCAGGCTTAAGGACAGGAACCACAATGCTATCCCTCCACTGAGAAGGGAAGTCACCCTGGAGCCAGATACGGTTAAACACCCAAAGAAGATGGTGCCGTTGTGGAGCACTGAGATGTTGAAGCAGCTGGTTATGAATGGAATCTGGGCCAGGAGCCGTATCATGAGAAGCAGATAGAGCAGAAAGAAATTCCCATTCAGTGAAAGGTTCGTTGTAAGATTCTGACTCACAAGTGGTGAAACATAAGGTGACAGCTTCAGCCTGCTGTTTTTGATGAAGGAAAGCAGCTGGATAGGAGGCCGACGCTGATGCCACTGCAAAATGGGTCGCAAGATGTTCTGCGAGAACTAATGGGTCCGTACAAACGCCATCTGGGCGGTGAAGGCCTGGGAGGGTGGACTGCCGATGGCAACCTTGGAGAGAGCGAAGTGTAGCCCATACCCGTGACAGAGGGACAGTGGAACCAAGGGAAGAAACGAATCGTTCCCAACATATCCGCTTGCTCTGTTTGATTAAATAACGGGCTTTAGCGCGAAGGCGCTTAAAGGTAGAAAGGCTGGCTACAGATGGGTGCCTCTTAAAGTGTTGCAAAGCTCGACGGCGATCACGGATGGCAATGGCAATGGCCGTACTCCACCACGGGACTTGCCGACGACGAAATTGTCCAGATGAGCGCGGGACAGCAAGGTTAGCAGCGCGAACAATCGCGTCAGACACGTCACGTAGGACGTCATCAATACAACCCGACAAAGAGGGAGAAAACTCGACCTGCGCAGTATATAGAGGCCAATCGGCGCGGTGGAAAGACCAACGAGGTAACCTCTCCATCGGGGAGCGGGAAGGGAGCGTGATAATCAACGGGAAATGGTCACTATCACAAAGGTCGTCGTGTGGCGACCAGTGTAATGAAGGGAGGAGAGAGGGAGAAGAAAGAGAAAGATCAATGGCAGAAAAGGTACCATGACCAGCACTGAAATGAGTAGGGGAGCCATCATTAAGAAGGCACAGGTCGCGGTCTGCAATAAATTGGTCGATAAGAAGACCTCGTCTAGATGGAAAGGCACTGCCCCACAAAGGATGATGAGCATTAAAATCCCCAAGGAGGAGGAAGGGAGGAGGAAGTTGCTGAAGAAGGGTGGTTAAGGCAGCAGGTGTAAGAGTCCTGTCAGGAGGGAGATAAAGATTGCATACTGTGACTGCAGAGTCTAAGTGGACCCTAACAGCAACTGCTTCCAATGTAGTTTGGAGAGGAATCCACGTGCTAGCAATGTCTGTACGGACCAACGTACAAACGCCACCAGAAGCCCGCAAGGGTCCGACCCGATTTCGACAGAAAACACGGAACCCACGGAGGGTCGGTGAGTGAGCATCAGTAAAATGAGATTCCTGGAGAACCACACAAGCTGCTGAGTAGGACGAAAGAAGGGATTTCAATTCCGGAAGGTGACGATAGTAGCCATTACAATTCCAGTGGAGAACCACAGAACGATGGTTTAAATGAGGGCTGAACACGCTAAATCCAGTCATACCGCCGGGTCCCCACCCGTCACCGACAAGGAGGGGGCGACATCCATAAACGACAGGTCAGAATCCGGTTGTGAAGCCGGGGAAGGGACCTCCGGTGACACCAGAGGCTCTTTGTCCCGGGACTTATGTTTCTTCTTCTTTTCAGGCTGAGATCGAGGAGGGCTGTGTGGCATAATGGAGCCAGATGCAGCAAGATCAGGAACAGAAAGAGACCGGGCGACCTGGGGGCCGATAGACCGCGGCTCTCGCGGTCGCCGCGCTGCAGCAGACCTTTGACCTGGAAGGTGCCGGGAAGGGGCATCCCGGGAGAGGTGCCCTTGACCGGCAGACGCCGAAGGAGTGGGACACTTCTCCGGCTGGGGAGGGGGAGCGGCGCCCAGAGGAGAAGGTGTGGGAGCCGCAGGGGAGGGGGGAAGGAGAGGGGTCCGGGACGGGGGTAAGGGAGGGGGAGGAAGGGATGAAGATTTAACCAAGGCGTAACTAGATGTCATGGACACAGGGTGCAATCGTGCATATTTCTTACGGGCCTCTGTGTAGCTTAAACGATCAAGAGACTTATACTCCTGTATCTTTTTTTCTTTCTTATAGACTGGGCAATCTGCTGAACGTGGAGAATGACTACCATGACAATTTACACATACAGGAGGGGGAACACAGGGACTCCCCTCATGGAGTGGACGTCCACAGTCACCACAGAGAGGGTCCTGGGTACAGCGAGAAGACATGTGGCCAAAACGCAAGCACTTAAAACACCGCATAGGAGGTGGGATGTACGGCTTCACATCACAGCGATAGACCATAATCTTAACTTTCTCAGGAAGGGTATCCCCTTCAAAGGCCAGGATAAAGGCACCAGTATCAATACGATTATCTTTAGGACCCTTCTGAACACGCCGAACAAAGTGAACACCCCGCCGTCCGAGATTGTCCCGAAGTTCCTCATCAGTTTGAAGGATGAGGTCTCTGTGAAAAATCACACCTTGTACCATATTTAGAGACTGGTGAGGGGTAATGGACACGGGAATTGTGCCAAGATGGGTACAGGCACGAAGGGCCGCAGATTGGGCAGCCGAAGCAGTTTTTATCAGTAATGAACCCGACCGCATCTTGCTCAGGGAGTCCACTTCGCCGAACTTGTCTTCAATGTGTTCCACAAAGAATAAAGGTTTGACACTGGTGAAAGTATCTCCATCAGTCCTGGTGCAAACTAGATAACGGGGGAAAGGTTTTGCCCCTAGACGACGGGCCTGACCCTCCTCCCAGGGGGTAGCCACGGAAGGGAAGGCCGAAGGGGCAAGAGAAGCAGCACTTGAGGAATCAGTACCACGCAGAGAGACGGCCGCAGAAGAGCGGCCAGAGGTTTGGACCCTTATGCGTTTCATCTGCATAGCGTCCGCCCTGATACCACCCACTCCGATCAGGGGCTCTCCTCACGGGCGCCACCCAGCCACAGCAAGGGCCGTCTGGCACGGCGGCCATTGCCGGGAGTTCCGATGCTCCAGGATGACGAGCAACCACTCCAAGGCATGCATGAGGAGGTCACAGCTCAGGTATCAGAAGTGTGATCCCTGTGTGTTCAGGGGGCTCAACCAAAAGGGTACATAGCGACCCCACCACACGGGCTGGCTACCGTGCTGGCTATGCACCCTAGCATCAGACAACGACGTAGAAGAAAAGGTGGAATATACTAGGAGGGCACACGTCGGAGACACTAGGTAAGGTGCTCTTCCCCAAATGGCTCACACTACGGAAGAGAAATTTTGGAATGGAGGTCAAACCCCAGAGGGGGACCAAGGAATGCCAAAAGGAGGAGATGATTACGCAACAAAGCCAGAGTGTAAAACCAACAGAACCAGGAGGATAGCGGGGGCCAACATAAGCACGGACACCAATAGAGGGAGAGGAGAGGGCGAGGGGAAAGGGGTATGGAGGGGAAAGGAGGGGAAGGGAAAGGAAATGCAGCCCGGGAGAGAAAGAAGGCTGCAATGGCTCGGGGCCCCGTGCTCGCCACGCACGTATCCACGAAAGAGTTGTGGACCCCCTGGGGGGCGCAGGTTCGAATCCTGCCTCGGGCATGAGTGTGTGTGATGGCCTTCGGTTAGTTTGGTTTAAGTAGTTCTAAGTTCTAAGGGACTAACGATCTCAGAAGTTAAGTCCCATGGTGCTCAGAGCCATTTGAACCATGTTATATTGTAAACGATGTGTCTCTGACGGGCTCTATAAATCGGATCTCTGGCGTTGCACAGCCTCAGAACCAAAGATACTGCTTCCTGTCTGAAGTTATCGTGTTGGAGTAAGAGAGCGCTCGGCGCACAGCAGTATCACACTGTGGCCGACAGAGGATGCAGTAGGCAGTTTTTATGGTGTGCTCTGTAAAGCCACCTAGTCTTAGATTATTATGTAGGAATGTTCTCATACCAATATTTTGTGTTATACCGTACGTACAATAGGTTGTTAAAAATGATGAGTGATTTTATAAAAGAATGTAAAGAGAAATCACGAAATGCAAATTTAATTGTGGCAAGAAAGGTTACTGGACTGATGTTAGAAAGAAGCTTTACGAGTATATCTATTATTGAAAATAAGAACTTGGAAGCAGAAGTCTTCTTACAGTATAGGTAAAAAAAAGACATTTTTATTACTTTCCTTTTGCCGGCACGTTACTATAAATGATTTGACTGATAATTGTTAACTGTGAGTTCTATGTTGAATAACCCCAGAATGCACGTAAACAGATTTGATGTATAGGCTAGTTGGATATTTCCGTTTTGCACTGTTTGTAAGATTTGTTAACACAGGTACACGTAATGTGAAGATCTGTATATGTTTTTTAGTGATGTTACATAATACTTGCTGTACAGATCTCATTGTTTGTGTCTATGTCAGCAAAGAAAGGTTTTCATTTAGAAAAGATGATGAAATTTTTCTGAGCAATGTAATTTCAGCTGTCAGATGTTTTGAAAATCCAAATACAATTTCAGTATTGAAAAAGTCAGTGTTACTAATTCACCCAAATCACTATCATCTCCCTGTTTTTTAAAGACAACCAATTTTTCTTAAATGTTTTCATTTATCTGCCAAAAGAATTTCATGTATGTTTCACAGTATTACGACCAGCATCGCACGCCGCTGAGCCTGTATCTGGTGTATTTTATTCTTCTTCGTGAGAGAGCAGAATATAACGCGATCCACCGTTGCTGCTATAGACTTGAAACAATTTTATTAATTTGTATGTGCACAGGGATCAAAGTTATCAGTTTTGAACAGGACCAGAGGATTCAGTACCTAAGGGCCTGAATGTATTTTGCAGTGACTGTATTTCTTTCTTGGTATTGGGAGTTGCTTTGCCCAATCAGTTCGTATAACGTTTTGCAAGAGTAAGTACACCACTTGCAGTTACAACATGCTACACGGTAACTTCGGCGTTGTATGCATTCCCAGTTCAGGCATTCATTCAAGCATTTCAAACAAAGACAAAGAACGTTATATCGTGTTGACCCAACGGCATCGTCAGTTACATTTACAGTGAGCACCGCATCATTGAGATTGGGCCGTGGATCAATGGAAACGTGTCGGCCGGTCAGATGCATCACGTTTCTAGTTACATCGGCTGATCTGTGAAAAGATACGCCACCATCTAGGTAAACGTCTGCCCGGAAAGTAGGTCTGCTGGCGATGATTATACAGTGATGGACCGACACCGCCGGAATAACAAGGCCGTCCAGCAGTGTTAGTGACGTCACACTAAGCGGCCCATAGCCGACGCCAGCAGTCCACGGACACCTCCGTACAGACGCGCCTGATGCTAACGATCTTCTGTCCGTCATACAGAAAGGAGCCAACTACAATTCGAACCAAAGACCAAATTATATACATTCTTGTAAACAGCATAAAGGTTCATAACGAAATACCGATTACATATACGGGCAGGATTAGGTTCCAGAACTCCTCTGAAATGTGCTCATCTTCAGTACCAGAATGAACATCAAATTGTCAGGTTTTCTAAATAGAAAAGCACTTTGTTAGTAACAGACAGCAATAATGAGACTTGCAGTTGGTGATTTCTACGTGGAAAAGCTGTATAGAAATAGAAAATGGTAAGTAAAGAGAGCCTCAGCCTTTTGCTCACATTCTTACATGTAATGCACTTGGTTGTTTTTCATTTCCTTACCTTTCATAACATTTTTAATACTGTTTCAAGAAGTGTATCTTCAATAGCAGAGTGAACTTCAAATTGTCAGGCTTTTCTTAAAGGAAAGAGGAGTCCCTTAGTATCACAGTGCAAGACAGAATCTTGTGTTCAGTGCTGTCTATGTTAAAAGGAGAATATTTGATATCTATCTTTTGTTTCCATTCTTTATTACTGGGGATACACTTGTAAAAATTCTTGAAAAGAGCTGTCACCATGAACGTATCAGTAAATTCACAATAGTCATGTGTTTTATGAGATACAGCGAACTCTTGTTACCTTATTGTAAACGAAAGTTGTGAGGGTTTTGCTATGTATGACAGTGTTTAAGATAATTTACTTTCAGTGTAATAGCTTGAAAATGTTATGTCCTGCTGTCAGTTGGCATTTGTCACCACCTGTATGCGAGTTTTAAAGCTAAATAGGGTTCTGACAATTATAAAACACTGGCAAAGTTCCTCAATCGATTAAACTTATTCCTGCCCGTATATGTAATCGGTATTTCGTCATGAACCTTTATGCTGTTCACAAGAATATATATAATTTGGCCTTTGGTTCGAATTGTAGTTCGCTCCCTTTTGTATGACGGACAGAAGATGGTTAGCATCAGGCGCGTCTGTAAGGAGGTGTCCGTGGACTGCTGCGTCGGCTGTGGGCCGCTTAGTGTGACGTCACTAACACTGCTGGACGGCCTTGTTATCCCGGGGGTGTCGGATGGACCATCACCTGGGCTTGCACGGGACGTATCATGATATTCGAAAGCAGCGTATCAGCTGTGGAGCGCGAACATTGTGTGTTACGCTGTGGCTAGAACGGCGGTAGTAGGGCATTATTTGTTTACACAGGACTGTAGCGAGAACGGTGGCAGTGCGTGTAATTTGTTTGCACAGATCACAAACAAAACTGATGCGGCGCCTAGGAACAGCTGCGCATCTGCGTCTGTCTTTTTTTCCCTCGTCTCGTCGCTTGGCTTAGCGCTGCCCGACCTTCGAGAAGAAATGACTCTGAAGTGAGCATTCAGATGTGCAGAATTGATTTTGTGTTGTCAGCAGTGGTAGCTCGAGATATACATTTTAAAATTCAGATACATATGAAAGTGAAATTAATAGCATCTGTTGTATAACAGTTATGCTCGTCAACATATTTATATAACTTGAGTCGCTATCGATGATAACAACAACACCACATCAATAATAATAATAATAATAATAATAATAAAGTCCTTTCTGGTTCTGCCTTGCTCTGAACCCACTATCCAACATGCTAAATAATACAAATCATGGATACAATATTACTGGAACATACCCACACAAAATCACACATTTGCTATACATGGATGATCTAAAACTACTGGCAGCAACAAATCAACAACTCAACCAATTACTAAAGATAACAGAAGGATTCAGCAATGATATAAGTATGGCTTTTGGAACAGACAAATGTAAGAAAAATAGCATAGTCAAGGGAAAACACACTAAACAAGAAGATTACATATTGGATAACCACAGCGACTGCATAGAAGCGATGGAAAAAACGGATGCCTATAAATATCTAGGATACAGACAAAAAATAGGAATAGATAATACAAATATTAAAGAAGAACTAAAAGAAAAATATAGACAAAGACTAACAAAAATACTGAAAACAGAATTGACAGCAAGAAACAAGACAAAAGCTATAAATACTTATGCCATACCAATATTGACCTACTCATTTGGAGTAGTGAAATGGAGTAACACAGACCTAGAAGCACTCAATACACTTACACGATCACAATGCCACAAATATAGAATACATCACATACATTCAGCAACAGAAAGATTCACATTAAGCAGAAAGGAAGGAGGAAGGGGATTTATCGACATAAAAAACCTACATTATGGACAGGTAGACAATTTAAGAAAATTCTTTCTAGAACGAGCAGAAACTAGCAAAATACACAAGGCAAAATGGTTCAAATGGCTCTGAGCACTATGGGACTTAACATCTGAGGTCATCAGTCCCCTAGAACTTAGAACTACTTAAACCTAACTAACCTAAGGACATCACACACATCCATGCCCGAGGCAGGATTCGAACCTGCGACCGTAGCGGTCGCTCGGTTCCAGACTGAAGCGCCTTTAACCGCGTGGCCACACTGGCCGGCTACACAAGGCAATCACTCATATAAATACATCGGCTACACCACTGCAATTTCATAACCACTTCTACAACCCTTTAGATCACATAACATCAACAGATACGAAGAAAGTAAATTGGAAAAAGAAAACACTTCATGGCAAGCACCCGTATCATCTAACACAGCCACACATCGATCAAGACGCATCCAACACATGGCTAAGAAAAGGCAATATATACAGTGACACAGAAGGATTCACGATTGCAAAACAGCATCAAACAATAAACACCAGGTATTACAGCAAGCATATTATTAAAGATCCCAATACCACAACGGATAAATGCAGACTTTGTAAACAACAAGTAGAAACAGTAGATCACATCACAAGTGGATGTACAATACTAGCAAATACAGAATACCCCATAAGACATGACAATGTCGCAAAAATAATACATCAACAGCTTGCCTTACAACATAAACTTTTAAAACAACACGTTCCCACATACAAGTATACACCACAAAATGTACTGGAGAATGATGAATACAAATTATACTGGAACAGAACCATTATAACAGATAAAACAACACCACATAACAAACCTGACATCATACTCACCAATAAAAAGAAGAAATTAACACAACTAATCGAAATATCCATACCCAATACAACAAATATGCAGAAGAAAACAGGAGAAGAAATTGAAAAATACATCCAACTGACTGAGGAAGTCAAGGACACGTGGCATCAGGATAAAGTTGACATTACACTAATTATACTATCAACTACAGGAGTCATACCACACAATATCCACCAGTACATCAATGCAATACAGCTACATCCAAACTTATATATACAACTACAGAAATCCGTAATTATTGATACATGTTCAGTTACCCGAAAGTTCCTAAATGCAATATAACATATACCGTACTGTTAAAAGGAAGTCACGCTTGATCAAGGTCCGCGTCACTTTCCATTTTTGACCAGACATAACGTCTGCGAATAAAGTGAGCTCTTAGCTTCGAGGAGCAAACTGAACGGGCATCAGGTAACGGCACCGTCACGTCAAGGTGTATTTATACTGTCCGTCACATCACGTCAGTTCCCTTAGCCCGGTACCGAACGGCGAAAGCGGGGTTACGTGTCACGTTGTATTTATACGCAAAGTCTCAGTATCGTATCGGAACTGAGGAACCAACAACACAGTTTGGCAATGACCAAAGCAAATTTCGAAAAGTATTTTCTTGATCAATTTTGTTTGTTAAAAGTGCTAAAAAGAGCGGTAGCGTTCTCGCTTCCCACGCCCGGGTTCCCGGGTTCGATTCCCGGCGGGGTCAGGGATTTTCTCTGCCTCGTGATGGCTGGGTGTTGTGTGCTGTCCTTAGGTTAGTTAGGTTTAAGTAGTTCTAAGTTTTAGGGGACTTATGACCACAGCAGTTGAGTCCCATAGTGCTGAGAGCCATTTTTTTTGCTAAAAAGAGAAACGACTTTTCGAAACACCAAATTTAATTGCTAGGGAAAATACACTACTGGCCAGTAAAATTGCTACACCAAGAAGAAATGCAAATGATAAACGAGTATTCATTGGACAAATATATTATACTATGGCCGAGCGGTTCTAGGCGCTACAGTCTGGAACCGCGTGACCATTACGGTTGCAGGTTCGAATCCTGCCTCGGGCGTGGCTGTGTGTGATGTCCTTAGGTTAGTTAGGTTTAAGTAGTTCTAAATCTAGGGGACTGATGACCTCAGATGTTAAGTCTCATGGTGCTCAGAGTCATTTGAACCATTTGTACTCTATCCATTTATCCGTTGTGCCCTCTGGGCAAAACAGTGGAAATGCTGGACTCTTACTGTTTACGTCCTTACATTGAATTCCACAGAAGGCTACTTTGACTTTTCCTTATGCCGAATCAGTCCTTCTGACGTCCATTCTTTCTCGAGCTCACCATATTTTTCCTGTAAGCTTGGCTTCCCTGCACTTCCTGTTAATTTCACTCTAAAGTGACTTATACTGCTGTCCCTGAATATTTTTGTTCTTCCTTCTTTCGTCGATCAACTAAAATATTTCCTCGTTACCCTTTCGCTGGTTATTCAGTTTTTTTCTCACGGTGTCCTTTAAAATTAACGCCATTCTTATTATTGAGTTGTTGCATAAGTTGGTACCGTTCTTCTATAAGTTTAATAAACGCCAGAGGTACTAATAAGAGACTTTAGTTATCAATATTATATTCTCGTTCACTATTTCGAACAGTTGGGCATGGCTGTGTGTGATGTCCTTCGGTTAGTTAGGTTTAAGTAGTTCCAAGTTCTAGGGGACTGATGACCTCAGATGTTAAGTACCATAGTGCTCAGATCCATTTGAACCATTTTATTATACTAGAACTGACATGTGATTACATTTTCACGTAATTTGGGTGCATAGATCGTGAGAAATCAGTACCCAGAACTATCACCTCTGGCCGTAATAACGGCCTTGATACGCCTGGCCATTGAGTCAAATAGAGCTTGGATGGCGTGTACAGGTACAGCTGCCCATGCAGCTTCAACACGATACCACAGTTCATCAAGAGTATTGGGACGAGCCAGTTGCTCGGCCACCATTGACCAGACGTTTTCAGTTGGTGAGAGATCTGGAGAATGTGCTGGCCAGGGCAGCAGTCTAACATTTTCTGTATCCAGAAAGGCCCGTACAGGACCTGTAACATGCCCTCGTGCATTATCCCGCTGAAATGTAGGGTTTCGCAGGGATCGAATGAAGGGTAGAGTCACGGGTCGTAACACATCTGAAATGTAACGTCCACTGTTCAAAGTGCCGTCAATGGGAACAAGAGGTGACCGAGACGTGTAACCAATGGCACACTATACCACCACGCCGGGTGATACGCCAGTATGGCGATGACGAGTACACGCTTCCAGTGTGCGTTCACCGCGATGTCGCCAAACACGGATGCGACCATCATGATGCAGTAAACAGAACCTGGATTCATCCGAAAAAATGACGTTTTGCATTCGTGCACCCGGGTTCGTCGTTGAGTACACCATCGCAGGTGCTCCCGTCTGTGATGCAGCGTCAAGCGTAACCGCAGCCGTGGTCTCCGAGCTGTTAGTCCATGCTGCTGCAAACGTCGTCGAACTGTTCGTGCAGATGGACGTTGTCTTGCAAACGTCCCCATCTGTTGACTCAGGGATTGAGACGTGGCTGCACGGTCTGTTACAGCCATGCGGATAAGATGCTTGTCATCTCGACTGCTAGTGATACGAGGCCGTTGGGATGCAGCACGGTTTCCGTATTACCCTCCTGAACGCACCGATTCCATATTCTGCTAACAGTCATTGGATCTCGACCAACGCGGGCAGCAATGTCGCGATGCGATAAACCGTTATCGCGACAGGCTACAATCAGACCTTTATCAAAGTCGGTAACGTGATGGTACACATTTCTCCTCCTTACACGAGGCATCACAACAACGTTTCACCAGGCAACGCCGGTCAACTGCTGTTTGTGTATGAGAAATCGGTTGGAAACTTTCCTCATGTTAGCACGTTGTAGGTGCCGCCACCGGCGCCAACCTCGTGTGAATGCTCTGAAAAGCTAATCATTTGCATACCACAGCATCATCTCCCTGTCGGTTAAATTTCGGGTCTGTAGCACGTCATCTTCGTGATGTTGCAATTTTAATGGCCAGCAGCGTATATACACTGGTCAGTCATAAGATTGTGACCACCGACCTACTATAGATACAAACCCGTCCAGGCGATAGCAGCGTCAACTGGGGAGGTATGACTGCTAGTCTGACACACGCGCGGTGCATGCCGTATCAGTGAGCGTGCTGTCCGTGTGTAGAATGGGGAAGGCGCGCTATCTGTCTGAGTTTGACAGAGAGCAGATTGTGATGGCCCGTAGGCTCGACACATTTCGGACACTGCACGACTTGTCGGTTGTTCGAAGGGCGCTGTGGTGTCTTCAACTCAAGGTGAAAGCACGGTCACACGTCGTGGGGCTGGGCGGCCACTGCTCATCACAAATGTCGGTCGCTGTCGGCTGTGCGGACTGGTAAGGCAGTGAACTAACGTCAGACTTTAATGCTGGGCAGAGTACAAGTGTGTGTGAACACTCAGTGCACCGAACACTCCTAACGATAGGCCTCCGCGGCCGACGACCCGTGAATATGCCAGTGTTAACACCACGACAAGGGCAACTACGACTGAAATGGGCACGTGACCATCGGCACAGCGTAGTATGGTCTGATGAATCCCTAGGGTTCGGATAGATAGTAAGCTGTTGTGGAAAGCCCATGTTCAGAAACTAAATGCTGCTTTATTTACCATTAGAACAGTTTCTGAAATAAGTGACAGTTCAACACGAAAAGAAGTCTACTTCGCATATTTTCATACGCTTATGCCGTATGGTATTATTTTTTGGGGTAATTCTTCTGATTCAAAAAGGGTATTTTTGGCTCAAAAACGGGCTTTTCGAGCTATATGTGGTGTAAGTTCGATAACCTCTTGTCGACCCCTATTCAATAGTCTGGGAATTCTGACATTGCCCTCACAGTATATATTTTCTTTAATGTCGTTTGTTGTTAGCAATATTAGCTTATTTCCAAGAGTTAGCAGCTTTCACTCAGTTAATACTAGGCAGAAATCAAATCTGCATGTGGAATGTGTAGTGTCGGTAGCTGGACCGACACCGTGATGTGGATTGCTGAAAAGGAATGCTAGACTAAAGCTGTGGCCGATAGTGCACGCACGGCAATAAGCATACGGGCGTGAAGTCTGGAACATAAAAACTTATGAATGAATAAGAAGAAAAGTATGTAGATGCTTTTTACTTAACTTTTAATAATTCCTTGGAATACATCTCTCTTGAATACTCGTAAGCTATAGGCACTGATACAAATGGCTCCTTGTTAGTTCGTAGCCATTAACTTCTGATGGCTATTCTGTCTCTCGGCTAATGAGAGAGAAAGGCTTCGTACAACTGGGCGATAGCTAGGTTCGCGTACAACTGGGCGGTAGCTTGGTTCTCGTACAACTGGGCGATAGCTAGGTTCGCGTACAACTGGGCGGTAGCTTGGTTCTCGTACAACTGGGGTCGAGTCCACTCTCGTATCACGAGACCTGCCTTGGTGGTGGCGCTAGGTCTGCGATCACAGTGGCGACACGCGGGTCCGACATGTACTACATGGACCGCGGCCGATTTAAACTACCACCTAGCAAGTGTGGTGTCTGGCGGTGACACCACATTCCTCCCCCGCAAATCGGCGAACGGTCGTGTAATAAGGCTTCCGCCCGCCGTGGGGAGGACCACATGTTGACGTATGCGATGAGGTGGGGAGCCTAACAACAGGCGAGGCTGTGCCACCCGCACCCGGCCATCCGGTCCGAGGGGAGCTAGGAAACGCCTGCAAAACTAGTCCAGGGTGCACGTCAACATGCGGTGTATGCGCCCGTAAAGAGACAGGAGGTCCTGAAGGGTCAACGTCCATGGCGTCGGGGTAGCCGACGCGCGATGACGTCATGTGGTCCGGAGCGGTCGGGAGTTCCATGGCGGAGGACAGCTGGTCACGGGAAGCGAACGGCGGCGCGTGACCCTGGGAGGCGCTTGGCGGCTGCAGCGAAGCGTCGAACGCGGGCGCCGGCGGCGGGAGAACAAGCAGCGGCGGCGGCGGCGGCGGCTGCTGCTGCGGCGGCGGCGGCGGCGCGTCGCCATCGGGCAAAATGGAAGGCATCGTCGGTAACACCTGGGGATGAGGCGAGCCAGTAGATGGGTCCCCAGGGCGCTGACCGGACGGCACCGTCGCTGAAAGCAGACGGGGAGCGGCAGAACCCGAGCGACGACAGAGGCGCAGCTGATTGAGATGCCGACGCACCTCACCAGAGGCCCCCAAAACCAAATACATCGCGCGGCCGAGGCAGCGAAGAATGCGCCCTGCGAGCCAACGCCGTGAACCTCGATAGTTGCGATAAAATACAACGTCGCCTGGAGCAAAAGCAGGAGTCTGCCGCTGCACAGGAACCTGATGCGGCGGATGCAGCAAAGACATCAAGGTGCGATGAGGACGACCGTGGAGCAACTCAGCCGGCGAGCGCCCATCTCGGGGCTGAGAGCGATACGAAGACAAAAAGAGCAACAAAGCGTCCTCCCGAGAATGCGACTCTTTCAATTTCAACATCTGTGACTTGAAAGTCCGGACCAATCGTTCAGCGGCACCGTTGGACTGAGGCGAAAACGGCGCGGATGTCAGATGTTGAATACCATTGGCCTGGCAGAATGACTGAAATTCTGCGGACATGAATTGTGGGCCATTGTCGGAAACAATAGTCTGCGGAAGACCTTCAATGCAAAAGATAGCAGACAACGCTTGGATGGTGGCGGAGGACGTCGTGGAAGACATCCGGACAACAAAAGGAAAATTACTGAAGGCGTCGACCAGAACCAACCATCGAGCATTCCAGAATGGACCAGCAAAATCAATGTGCAAGCGTTGCCAAGGGGAAGTGGCTTTTGGCCACGCAAAGACCTTCCGCGGCGGTGCGGACTGTTGTTCGGCACACGCCGGGCACGAAGAACACATATTCGTAATCGCAGCATCGATTCCGAACCAAGTACAGTGCTGACGAGCAAGTTGTTTCGTTCGCACTATACCCCAATGTCCTTTATGAAGAAGCCGTAAAACAGAGGACTGTAACGAACGTGGGACCACGACTCTGGACTGATCATTATCAGAACGCAACAACAAAACACCACGTCGAACAAAAAGTCTCTCCTTGTGAGCAAAAAATCGGCGAACCAACGGATCCTCGATCCGAGACTTTGACAAAGGCCATTGCGTAGCAACAAAACGTAAAACAGTAGCAAGGACAGGGTCAGCAGCTGTGGCTGTAGCGACACGACGAAAATCAATCGGAAACGATTCGACCACTTCATCGGTTTCCGAATCAATGAACATGCAAGCAAGTTCGGAAGAATCGAATGCTTTATCCTCAGCAACAGGCAAACGGGACAACGCATCGGCGTTTCCGTGCTTAGCAGTGGACCGATACAAGATATCGTAGCGGTACTGCGAGAGGAAAATAGACCAGCGAATGAATTTCTGCGCTGTACGTGGAGGTACAGGCTTGGTCGGATGAAAAAGCGATGTCAAAGGTTTGTGGTCTGTGATGATGGTAAAGTGACGACCATACAAGAAATCATGGAACTTAGTAACACCAAACACGAGAGCCAAAGCTTCTTTCTCTATCTGTGAATAATTTCTTTGCGCAGACGAGAGCAATTTGGACGCAAAGGCAATAGGGCGATCATGGGAGCCAACTTTGTGCGCAAGCACAGCACCGATCCCGAAATCCGAGGCATCTACCATCAACAAAAGGGGTTTCTGGGGATCGAATGGCGTAAGGCAAGTATTAGAAAGCAACGCCGATTTCAACTGGCGAAAGGCGCGTTCACATTCCGTCGTCCAGACGAACGGAACACCTTTACGGCGTAAGCGATGAAGCGGAGCTGAAATGGAAGAGGCATTGCGCACATAATTATGGTAATAATTAATTTTACCCAACACACTCTGTAGCTGTTTCAGATTTTTAGGGGACGGCAAGTCTTGTATGGCACGGAGGTGCTCTGGACTCGGATGTATGCCTTGGGCATTAATGACATGTCCCAGGTATGGTAAGTCACGAGCAAAAAACACACATTTGTCCTTCCTCAAGCGAAGACCATTTTGCCGCAAGACCTGAAATAATGTTCGTAAATTCGCAAGATGATCTTCTTCTGTCTGTCCGGAGATCACTATATCGTCCAGATAGTTTGCTGCAGTAGGGACCGACGCACAAATAGTTTGTAAATATTGCTGAAACAAGGCAGGGGCGGATGCACACCCGAATGGCAGTCTTTTGAAGCGGTACAATCCAAGATGCGTGTTAACCACCAATACGCGCTGGGATTCGTCGTCCACCGGTATTTGCAAGTACGCATCGGCTAGGTCCAACTTTGAAAAATATTTTCCCGGGCACAATTTAGCAAAAAGATCTTCCGGGCGGGGCAAAGGAAAAGTAGCAGTCACTAGCTGTGGATTCACTGTGGCCTTGAAGTCCACGCAAAGTCTCAATTTTCCGGAAGGTTTTGGCAAAATTACTAAGGGTGAGGCCCAGAGAGAAGCTTGCACACGTTCAATTACACCCTGTGATTCGAGATCGTGTAACGTTCTTGCGACCTCATCACGCAATGCGTGGGGAACATTGCGCGCCCTGAAAAATTTCGGTTGCGCGTTTACCTTCAGTTCTAAATGTGCTTCATAGTTTTTAGCGCAACCTAAGCCCGGTGCAAAAATGTCTGCAAATTCTTCACACAGCCGAGAAACACTGTCTGTAGGCACAGTCTGATTCACCGATAGGACCTGATTTACAATAGACATGTTAAACAACTTAAATAAATCTAGACCAAACAAGTTCACTGCAGAAGAAGAACGAAGAACGTAAAACGACACAAGTTTTGTTTGTCCCTTGTATGTTGCAAGAAGGCTGCACTGTCCTAACACAGGAATTTTCTGTCCGGAATATGTAGTTAGCTTAACATTTGCGGCACGCAACGGAGGTGCGCCCAGTTGTTTGTACGTGTCGTGATTGAGCAATGAAACTGCAGCTCCGGTATCGAGCTGGAATGGTATCACTTGGCCGTCAAAGTCTAAGTCCACAAAAAGTTTATTGTCCTGCTGACGACAAGAGCGACTGTTTTGTGCAATTGGAACAGACACTGGTACAGAATCACTTGCTAATTGACGTGATTTCCGGCGACGTCGACGCACAGTTTTTGTGGGACGAACACAGTTACTGTTAGAGAAAGTGTCACCGGACGAAGCGGAATTAACGACATGAATGTCCATAGGCGAAGGTCCACGAGCCTGAGTGTCCTTGGTTCGATTCCGGCGCGAAGCAAAGGGCCTGGAATGATTGTGATTGTCTGATCTGAGCTTTTTCTGGCAAACACTTTGAACATGTCCTTTCTTATTGCAGAAAAAGCAAATAGCTTGGCGTGACGGGCAATGTTCACGCGAATGTCTAGTAGCACACCGCGGGCATGATTTCACTGCATTTGTGGGCTGGCGCGGCACACCTGGGTTAGCACGCGGCGGCAGCTGTGCGGACGGCCGCGAGGGCAGTTGACCGGGCCGCGTTGCGCGAGCGCGCCCGGCGGGCCGGTTAATGTGACACACAGCTGGCGAAGTTTCAAAAGATTCCTGAGCACAGTCAAGTGTGTCCTGTCTATCCAATATGTCTATCACTTGTTGAAGGGAGGGATTAACTAGTTTCAAAATTTGCTCCCGTATGCGAACATCAGAAACGTTCTGTGCAATTGCATCACGCACCATTGTATCTGAATAAGAAAGACCACAGTCACATTCAAAGGCACAGTCCCTAGTAAGTCCTTGCAATGTTGCTACCCACTCCCTATTAGTTTGACCGGCCGTACGTTTTGTACGAAAAAACGTATACCGTTTTGCAACCACATTAACTGTTTCTTTGAAATAGGCATCTAATGCAGACAAAATTTCCTCGTATGACAAAGTTGCTACGTCGCGTCGGGGAAACAATTTCACTATCACACGGTATGTGGACACACCGACACAAGAAAGCAAAAACGGCTGCCGCTCATTACCTTGAATTCTGTAGGCAGCAAGGTGGAAGGCGAACTGACGAGACCACTCTTGCCAGGTCTCGTGGTTCGGGTCGTAGTGCCTAAAAGGCGGTGCAACGGCAGGTTGTGGCTGCGGTAGCGGTGAAGCGGCTGCGGCCGCATCGGTGTGCAGCGCACGTTGACCCTGGACGAGCTGTCCAAGGGCATCCAGTAACGCCTGCGTCTGCTGATTCTGCAAGCGATAAAATTCGGACAGTACATCTGGAGAATGTGGCGAAGCCATGACACAATGAAATGTAAGCAATCAGAACACTTTAAAGCGTCGCCAACGTGGCAAATGAATTAATACAAACATCCCATCCTCGTCGCCAATAATTGTAGTGTCGGTAGCTGGACCGACACCGTGATGTGGATTGCTGAAAAGGAATGCTAGACTAAAGCTGTGGCCGATAGTGCACGCACGGCAATAAGCATACGGGCGTGAAGTCTGGAACATAAAAACTTATGAATGAATAAGAAGAAAAGTATGTAGATGCTTTTTACTTAACTTTTAATAATTCCTTGGAATACATCTCTCTTGAATACTCGTAAGCTATAGGCACTGATACAAATGGCTCCTTGTTAGTTCGTAGCCATTAACTTCTGATGGCTATTCTGTCTCTCGGCTAATGAGAGAGAAAGGCTTCGTACAACTGGGCGATAGCTAGGTTCGCGTACAACTGGGCGGTAGCTTGGTTCTCGTACAACTGGGCGATAGCTAGGTTCGCGTACAACTGGGCGGTAGCTTGGTTCTCGTACAACTGGGGTCGAGTCCACTCTCGTATCACGAGACCTGCCTTGGTGGTGGCGCTAGGTCTGCGATCACAGTGGCGACACGCGGGTCCGACATGTACTACATGGACCGCGGCCGATTTAAACTACCACCTAGCAAGTGTGGTGTCTGGCGGTGACACCACAGAATGCACTTCCTTGACTCTTGTGCACAAAGGAGTGCACTTTTTTGCCTCATCCATTTTCAATAAGCTACCACAAGAACTCAAAAATCTTAGCGGTATCCCAAATGGTTTTAAGTCTAAACTGAAGAGTTTCCTCGTGGCACACTCCTATTCTGTCTAGGAGCGCCAGGAAGAGCTGAAAAATTAAGCAGATTCCAGTGTTGCATTGTTGATTTTCTTTATTTAAACTTACGAATTGTCGCCTGAACACGTTTCTTATATTTCATTTTATCTGTTTCTACTATCGTGTTATAATTTCATGTATTGACTCGTTCCATGACCATGGAGACTTTCCCTTAATTTGGTTTCACGGAACAATAAATAAATAAAACCTTCTTCATCATTCCGATGGGAGGGCGTGAATCCGTCGTCTTCCAGGGGGACATCATCTTGATACCTGTTCTGTGGGACGGAGAAAAGCTGGCGACTGCTCCATTATGCTCTGGGGAACATTGACGTGGGTATCCGTTGCCGCAGTAGAGCTCGCGCATGGCACCGTGACGGCCAAGGAGTATCGTACACTGGTTGTGGGTCACATACGCCTCTTCACGACGATCGTGTTTCCCAAAGGCAGTGGCATTTTACAACAAGATAATGCGCCATATTACAAGGTCAGGAGTGTGATGGAGTGGTTAGAGGAACGCAGTGGCGAGTTCCAATTGGTGTGCTGGCGCCACAATTCGCCAGATGTGAACCCAATCGAACACATCTGGGAGTCTTGTTGCAACCCTTGTTCACTAAAGTACGAGCAGCCCTTAGCGGCTCGCCATCTTACTATTAATGACGTCGCCTTTCCGGCTTAGATCTTTTTCAATATGTGACTTCTAAGTACTGCATCTTTTTCCAGTCAGTACAAACTTTAATTTTATTAATGTATTGTATACCTAATATGTTTTAGAACAGTTAGTCTAATTCTGAAGACGACGCTCATAGTAGCGTCGGAACCTGGTCAATTTTGACTTAATATTTGTGACCGAGGTCTTATTTGTTCTAATACATCTGGGATGTGATTGAACGTGGCGCCAGAGCTTATTGCCCCGTGCCCGGAATTTACGAAACTTGAGTGACTCGTGTGTGCAGATGCGTTGCCAACTCCCTCCAGTGACTTGCCTTCCACGCCACGAGGCATCACCGCTGTTATCCGCGCCAAAGGTGGACACACCGGAATTAAGTAGGCGGTCATAATGTCCCGGGTGGTCAGTGTGATACAGATACATCAGACAATAGCTGTAAATAATAAATGGAGCCTGTTTATCTTATTGGTTGTTTTTTAGGTAACTAATAAAGTCATAAACAATTGTATGTTTTTGTTTGATTAAAGCTGGTCTGTTCACTTAAAATGTTATGTAATGGAAGAGCTACATTGTGGGCATCAGCTCTGTCTTGTTATTGTGAAATCTAAATAGGTTTTCAGTTTCAGATATTTTATAAAATGACTTATCTTAATAATATGAATATTTATATATGTGTTTTAGAAAGAGGAGAGAGAGAGAGAGAGAGAGAGAGAGAGAGAGAGAGAGAGAGAGAGAGAGAGAGATTGATTTTTGATTGAGACTAAGGCGTAACTGGTACCTGAATTTTGGTTGCTGCCTCCTTAAACGATCAGCTTCTGCACCAGTTGGTGACGTATTATAATTGTTCTTTAAGATTTAAAGTACGACTCTGTCGGTTACTTGGCCGTATTGCGGATAGCTTTGAGCCCAAGTTTTCGTTGCTTTTCATACCTAAGGGATCACTGTTGTAAGTAAATAAGACCAAACAGCAATCTGCTTTTTGTGACAAAAGGAGATTGCTTCAAACTAAACGTCCTGCTACATCAAAATTCGTCAGTGGAGTTCAGGACCACTATTATACAAGAACATAATACAATTACTGTAATTAAGAAATTATGAGAGATTGTTACGTATTGAATGAAAACTATAGACAATGCATTTCCTTTCCTGTATTTTAGTGAACTTTGTACACTTACAATTCTGTCGATTGATAGTCGGCGACGACAATGAAGTTAACGTTTTCCAAAAACAAGATCTTTCAATTCTTCACTTTCAGAAAATTTGTGTACATAAATGTTTGGCAACTCTTACACATACTTTACTCGGTTTTATCACTGAAATATCAATTTTCATTACATGTAACAATTCGTTCTGAGTGGCGACCTAGCAACACGTCCTGTTTCCACAAGACACAGATTAACAGTCTTCTTTTTTCAATAAATCAATTGTCTTTTTTTTAGAATCCATACTCAAAGATTCACAACTACTATCGTTGCGGGGATTGCGCGCTAAAGAGTTCTTGCTGTCCAGCTGCGCTTCACTTCAAGTACTTTTTTAATCACATTTACATTTACGGTATTTACATACATTGCTGAGCTTCTCAGAATAAAATCAGGAACAAATTAGTTAAAAAAAGGGCAGTGAGGCTCACATAACATTACAATTTGACCTCTCTTGTGAAAGAACGCACAATGGAAAAAATATGCAAGACGCCACGGAACATTTGTAATTTGCCACGAAAACTAAGCTTAATAGTACAATAAAGCTGACGAAGAAAAAAAAAAAGCACGAAATTGACTACTGTAACAGGAGTGAGCGCGGCGAAAACAGGTTAACTTCCGTTGTAAACAGGCGACGATAACTTCATAACTTTCTTCCCGAGAAACATCGACGTGATGTGACGTGACTGCCAATTTGAACTGGCCTTAAACGAACGTCGTCCCGGGGTCACGTGACAACTACAGCTCTTGTTAACAACAGGCGCTGAACGCAATGGTCACTCCAGAGATATTTATACTGTTATGTCCCTGACTGCAGTGTTCTCTCTGCGACACGGGCCGTCCGGAACTGTAGCAGAAGTTTGCGTCAACCGGCGTTGCGGTTTCCCCTAAGACCTCGTGCCGGAACGGAAGAGCTCGAAAGCTGGCGGCGAGGTAAAACGTCGCCAGCTGTTAGCAGACCTTTACTAGACAAGCTGCGAGTGAGCGAGGAGCATGTGGGGCACCACTGCTACGTGTCGCGTGGTCAAAACACCGCCGTCTTGGAGGCCCTGTATCTACATTTCCAACCCAAATACGCAAGCCGACTTTAACGCATGCGACGGGGAGTGCTTCTGGTGCCACATTTTCTCCCCTCGCCTTTTCCGTCATTCACGACAACGACTTGCTACCTCTCATATGCCAACCTCTTCACCTCAGAGTAGCACTTGGAACCTACGTCCTCAACTATTTGTTGGATGTATTGATATCTCTGCCTTCCTCTAGTATCGCAAAAGTTGTTCCTTGGTGCCGGCCGGTGTGGCCAAGCGGTTCTAGGCGCTTCAGTCTGGAACCGCGCGACCGCTCGGTCGCAGGTTCGAATCCTGCCTCGGGCATGGATGTGTGTGATGTCCTTAGGTTAGTTAGGTTTAAATAGTTCTAAGTTCTAGGGGACTGATGACCTCAGATGTTAAGTCCCATAGTGCTCAGAGCCATTTTTGTTCCTTGGTATCTTAACACAAGTCCTATCATCCTGTCCCTCTCTCTTGTCACTGTTGTCCATGTACTCCTCCCCTCGCTTGTGCTGCAGAAAATCTCCTCAGTCTTCTTCATCTTGCGTTACGGCCCCTGTAGGACCACGGGTAGCCCCTTCGTGGACTGCATTTTCCTCTTCTTCTCACAGAATCTCTTCATTCTCTCTCTTCTTCTCTCCCGCTCTTCTTCCGAGATCTTCACTCCTGGCGGCTCCACTGGTGACGTTCTAATCTTTTTCTGTATTCCTCTCTGTCATTGATCTTCGGCATATTTGTCAGTGCATATTTGTTCCTTCAATTTTCCTTTCCTTCGACCTTGATCCCCAATTCCAACCAGTCCTTCTGAAGTTCAACAACCCACTTGGTTCCTGTCTTTCCCCTTGTCTTCCCTGTTGTTTCCCACTCTCTCTTCGTCATTCTGTCCATACTCATCCTAACTACATGCCCAGTAAACCTTGCCCTTTTGAGTCGAATTTCCCCGGATATTGTTCTCATGTTCTGGTACAATTCTTCCCTAGGTCTTTGCATCCACCTCTGTCCACCTCTTTTGGGACCTAGTATTTTTCTCAGTATTTTCCTCTCTTCTTTCTCTAGTTGCTCTGCCCCATTTCTTCCTAGTGTCATCGTCTCAGCAGCATATAATACTGCATTCCTCACTGTTGCCTTGTAGTGGCTTATCTCTGCCTCTGTGGATATATTCTTTTTATTGTATATCTCTCTCGTCATGCAGAAGGCTGACTTCATCTTCTTTATTCTCTCTGTTATTCCCTCCTTGCTCTTGTTCCTTCCTGTTATAAATTCTCCCAAGTATTTAAATTTGTCCACCATTTGCACAGTGCCTTCCGGTGTTTCCCAGTCTGCAGTGGTGTTTAATGTCTGTGTTGTTATAGGCGATCCTAGTCCCACCTTTCTGGCTACCTACCTTAAGTTGTCGAGTTGTGTCTTTGCGTCTTCTTCCGTCTCACTTACTATTGCTATGTCATCTGCAAAGGCTAGGCAGTCCACTTGAGCCCTGTTGTCTTTTTTGTCCCCCACATGGGTCTTTGGTATTCCTATTTCCTCGTTTATTGCTCTCCACTGCCTGATCACTTCGTCCAGTACTATATTGAACAACAATGGTGACAATCCACCTCCCCGTTTAACACCAGTCTTTATCTCAAATTCTTCTGACAGTGCTCCTCTGAATCTCACCCTTGCTTTTGTGTCTGTCAGAATTTCTTTTACGAGTTCTTATGTAGTTTCATTAAGTCCTCTGTTCTTCAGGATCCTAACAAGAGTCAGTCTGTCGATGGAGTCATATGCCTTTGTGAAGTCCACGTAAGTTATTGCTTTCTTTTTGCTTTTTAAGGCCCTATGTTCTATCAGTTGCTTTAGAATAAATATCTGTTCTAATCTCCTCATTCCTAATTAGTTTACGTACTTTTCAAGATCCTTTTACAGTACCACATAGACGCTTCGCCTGCTTCGTCCGGATTTTCGCACAGTCCATCGTTCACTACCGTACAGTGTTGTGCTTCAAACGGCCATTGTCAGAAATTTTTTCCCAGATTAATGGCGATGTTTCGCACTAGTAGACTTCTTTTGGCCAGGAATGCCCTCTTCCTTGTGCTATTCTGCTTTTCAGATCCTCATTATAGCGTATGTCGTGCGTTATATTCCTTGCGAGATAGCATAATTTCTTGTCCTCTACAACGCGACCCCCAATTCTGTTGTTTAATTTACTGGTCAACTCATTTCTCTCACACCTCATTACTTCCCGAGGCAAAATTTTTGTGAAAATTTTTTAAAGGAGCCGGCAAAGGTAGAATGAGGCATCTGATACCCCGCTTATATGAAAATAAATGTATAGGTCCAGGAAATTTAGATAGTATAGTTATGTGGAACTTAAATAACGCAAAACTAATTTTATACATCGGACTGGATTTTACATGAAAAAAATGCATGTACTTCAGTACTATAACATGGAGTTCCCAGGTGATAACAGACATACTTTACAGCTCATTTTCTGTGCTATGCCACTTTATCAACTACGTCTCAGTATCGCACCGAATTTTGTGTGTGGAAATAGGTAACCATGAACTTCTGTAGCTCGCTAGCAAGGTCGGCTGTACAACTGGGCGAGTGCTAGTAAGTCTCTCTAGACCTACCGTGTGGCGGCGCTCGGTCTGCAATCACTGACAGTGGCGACACGCGGGTCCGACGTATACTAACGGACCGCGGCCAATTTAAAGGCTACCACCTAGCAAGTGTGGTGTCTGGCGGTGACAGCACAGGGATCTTAGGAACATATTGTAAGTTTGTTGTGCTTAGCTGTCTCGGAATCCTCGGGTGGGTTTTGGTCCACTGGTGACCGAGAAACTATAGTAAAAAACTTTTTCTGTGGAATTTTCCGCCGGCCGGTGTGGCCGAGCGGTTCTAGGCGTTTCAGTCCGGGACCGCGCTGCTGCTACGGCCGCAGGTTCAAATCCTGCCTCGGGCATGGATGTGTATGATGTCCTTAGGTTAGTTAGGTTTAAGTAGTTCTAAGTTCTAGGGGACTGATGACCTCAGGTATTTAGTCACATGGTGCTCAGAGCCATTTGGAATTTTCCGAGGCCTCGTAGACCACATTAAATTCAGAAAGAAAGTACCAGTTTCCTCCATTTGCCTAAGCAGGGAGAAGTGTGTAATATTCATACTTTGACACTGTGCTGCAGGTCAGCGACACTAAGACGATCCTGTTAGGTATGCAAATGGTCCCGAGGCCAAGGGCTATCCAGAATGCTTGCTCCTACGATTTTTATCACCATCAGAACCCGAGCTACGATTTCCGGAAAATCCGATATTTATGTGCGGTGGTTTGGAACAAATTAGGAAAGTATGCTGTCGGATGCGTACCGATAGTGTGAGTTTACCCTATCCTCTATATTCGCCAAATCTGGCCACGTGGCAAATTTTTCTATTCTCAGAAATAGCAGCTGTCGGTTTACAAGCATGGATGAGATTAAAATCGTATCGCTGACGGAGTTGAAAGCTATCCCAAACATCGAGTTCCAGGAGTGTTTTGGAGATTGTAAAAACTGCTGGGACGTAAGTGTAATATCGAAGGGTGACTATCTTGAAGGGAGTAACACTGATGTAGACTGTAGACGAATAAATAGATTCACTTGCAAAGAAAATAAAAAAAATTCCTGTTGTTTCGGAACACGCCTCTCACGGCCTACAAAGTGAAGTACCCCCTGTCACGAACTTAACAGTGGTTCAAATGGCTCTGAGCACTATGGGACTCAACATCTTAGGTCAGAAGTCCCCTAGAACTTAGAACTACTTAAACCTTACTAACCTAAGGACATCACACACGCCCATGCCCGAGCCAGGATTCGAACCTGCGACCATAGCAGCCTCGCGGTTCCGGACTGCAGCGCCAGAACCGCACGGCCACCGCGGCCGGCACTTAACAGTGGTCTGCAGACTACGGGTGTAGACTCAGCTGACAATGTGGAAGGGCATCGACAGGCTGCAGTGAAAAGTAACGACTTCTGCGTCTGCCAGAGGCCGTTTAGCGAGACCACTCAAACAGCCTCGACATCCACCAGTGACTCACCTGTGCGGTGTAAAGTTGACGCCAGTCGCGGGAGGTCAATGAATGAAGGCCGTATGTCGTCGTGTTAGCGCCTGTTCTGCGTGATTAACGCTGTCCGACGTTCTGGGAACCCCGTAACGAAGTTCGGACTTGCTTTAACGCGAATCCATTCTTCTACCAAGAAACCCCTTATAGACGGACCGTCGCTAATCCTTCGGCGACCGCAGTGTAGTTTTTTTACCAGTCCGCGCGCGGCGTGTTCGATTGTGTAGCAACGCATCGTCACCTACCGACTGTAACAAGACATGGATATGGATGTCCTAAAACTAAAGCAGCCTTTCGATGGCCCTGGTGATTGGTCTGACGAATTCCTCTCCTGTGCGATCCTCTTTATTTCAGAGTAGCACCTGCAACCTGCATTCTCAATTATTCGCTGGATTATTCCAGTCTATGCCTTGACGTGCTGGTTCTACCCTCACAGCTGCCTCTACTTTCACGGAGATTATTCCCTTAACACATGTCCTATTACCACGTACCTTCTTCTTGTCAACGTTTTCCACCAGCTCGTGTCCTCGTTTATTCTCCGGAGGACCATCTTATTTCTCATTTCACCAGCCCATCTAATTTTCCACATTCTTCTGTAGCACCACATCTAAAATGGTTCCGATTCTCTTGTGTTCCGGTTTTCGCACAGTCCATGTTTCACTACCGTACGGTGCTCTGCTCCAAACGTACATTCTCAGAACTTCCTTCCTCGAACTAAGACCTATATTCTACAGGGTGATTCAAAAAGAATACCACAACTTCAGGAATTTAAAACTCTGCAACGACAAAAGGCAGGCCTAAGCACTATCTGTCGGCGAATTAAGGGAGCTATAAAGTTTCATTTAGTTGTACATTTGTTCGCTTGAGGCGCTGTTGACTAGGCGTCAGCGTCAGTTGATGCTAAGATGGCGACCGCTCAACAGAAAGCTTTTTGTGTTATTGAGTACAGCAGAAGTGAATCAACGACAGTTGTTCAGCGTGCATTTCGAACGAAGTATGGTGTTAAACCTCCTGATAGGTGGTGTATTAAACGTTGGTATAAACAGTTTACAGAGAATGGGTGTTTGTGCAAAGGGAAAAGTTCTGGACGGCCGAGAACGAGTGATGAAAATGTAGCACGCATCCAGCAAGCATTTGTTCGCAGCCCAGGAAAATAGACTCGCGGAGCTAGCAGAGAGCTGCAAATTCCACAATCAACTGTATGGAGAGTCCTACGAAAAAGGTTAGTTATGAAACCTTATCGTCTGAAATTGGTTCAAGCACTGTCTGCAGCTGATAAGATTAAAAGAATCGATTTCTGTGATTTTATCCTTGCTCAAATGGAAACAGATGAATCTTTCGTTTCAAAGATTGTGTTTAGTGATGAAGCAACTTTCCACACTAACGGGAAAGTCAACCGTCACAATGTCTGTATATGGGGCACTGAGAATCCGCGGGAAACAACTCAGTATGAACGTGACTCGCCTAAGGTGAACGTTTTCTGTGCCATTTGAGCCAATAAAGCTTTTGGTCCCTTTTTCTTCGAAGGTGCTACTGTAACTGGACTACAGTATCTGGAGATGTTAGAGAATTGGTTGTTCCCTCAGCTCGAACAAGAAGCACAACAATTCATATTTCAGCAGGATCGAGCGCCACCACATTGGCACTTATCTGTCCGTAACTACCTGAACGTCAACTACCCGAGGCGATGGATCGGCCGCCAGGCAGCCCGTGACAGAGCACTTCATCACTGGCCTCCAAGAAGCCCTGTTCTTACCCCCTGCGATTTTTTCTTATGGGGGTATGTTAAGGATATGGTGTTTCGGCCACCTCTCCCAGCCACCATTGATGATTTGAAACGAGAAATAACAGCAGCTATCCAAACTGTTACGCCTGATATGCTACAGAGAGTGTGGAACGAGTTGGAGTATCGGGTTGATATTGCTCGAGTGTCTGGAGGGGGCCATATTGAACATCTCTGAACTTGTTTTTGAGTGAAAAAAAACCTTTTTAAATACTCTTTGTAATGATGTACAACAGAAGGTTATATTATGTTTCTTTCATTAAATACACATTTTTAAAGTTGTGGTATTCTTTTTGAATCATCCTGTATAATTAGCAAACTTCTTTCCGCCAGGAATGGCCTCTTTGCCCGCGTTACTCTATTTTCTATGTATTTCTTGTTTCGTCCGTCATAAGCTATTTTGCTTCCGAGAATTACGTAACTTCATATTCATGGAGATCACAAATTTTGATGTTTAATTTCTAGCCAATAACATTTCTGCTACTTCTCATTACTTTCGTGTTTACGAAATAGATTCGCATTCTGCGACTGTGCGCTGACGTCGCCTGTTTGGGGCACATGGAAATTTGTGCCGGATTGGGACTCGACCCCGGATTTCCTGCAAATCCCGCACGGTCCCGTAACAACTTTGGATATTCAAGCACGCCTCCACAACTGATCCAAAAAGCAAAAAGTTACGTAGTCACAATCCTTATGCTCGCACTGTTTGTGATTTCCGTACAGGGAGAGAAATATTATATCGTCGTGTAACCATACCTCGACGGGCGTAACTCACCATATTACTCTGCCGAACAGTTTTTGTGTCTCGCTAAGTGCTATGAAGGTGTGTGTATCTTTCTGTATTCGCTTACGCGAAGCAACGTCAGAACTGCCTCTCTGCCGCCTTTAGCCGAACTGGTCATCATGTACGGTAGCACATATTTTAAACGCGAAAAAATATGGCGCTGTGGCTGATGGGAGCGGCTGTAAATGGGAAATGCCTTTGCAGTCGCTCCCATCAGACACCGCGCCGAGTGTCAACTTTGTTTGCGCGTACGACAGCACATGAAACTCTTGTTTTCAGATAGACTGAACGTAATAGGGTATTCATTGCTGAGGTAGGGAGGCATTGAGCTCTGAAAACATACCACGTGTGCAGAATTCATTATCGACATTTGTTGAATCATTGGGTCTACAATAACTTTTGGTTGAACTGTGAAATGCAGGAACAATTATTCCGTTCTATTTACATTTACAATCATTAAAACACTCCATCTTACGTCAACGTGTTGTCAAAGGTGATGAAAACCAACCAACAGCACACTAAGATGATCTTTCCTCGCTTGGGGACCACAGTTATAACATACTCTTAATCTTTAAATTAAATCATTGCCGCTATTTATTTACTCCTCTACAGCGATTTGGGCCGTGCAGCCGTTTTAAGTGCAAGGTGAAAACAGTCGCCTCTTTATAATATCTGAATCCGTACTAAAAAAAGCAATTCAGGTAACGTTAAGCATTGCACACACACTTAAACGTGTGACAATGCTGGCCAATGCAGTCACTACGTTTACATGTGACATCTTCCAAGAGACTAAAACCGAATTTAGGAAACCGTTTTTTGCTGTCGTGTTTACATGTTAAGGTCTGAAGCGGATTTGTTAGCCCAGTTAAATATGAAGCCTGGAAAACAACTGTTCCAGTTTCTAATTTAGCCACCACACTCGCTACATCTGTTCACTTTAATAGTAGAAGTGGACAACTTCATTCTCAGTATAATAGTTCTGCTTCTCCTTCACTGCACAATGAGTCACTCTGTCCATACTAGTCGAGTATTTTGAAAACAAGACGCAACCTGACAGCCCAAGCACGTTTTCAAAATGGTTGTACGTTTACACGGGAGGGTAAATCGATCGTGGTAGTGGAAAACCGGCAGCTAGAAACGGAATTCCAGAATCGATTTTCGTTTTTACATGGCCACGCGGAAGCGGTATTGGTAAGTCGGTTTACGACTTCAGGTTTTGGAGAGCGTGTAAACATAGTGAGTGTTGTGGCAAGCACGAACCGTGTCCACTCACGAGTGACAGTTTCTAATGGTTGACTCAGTTCAACAGCTGACTATTCCGTGATGCAGAACGCCTCTCTTGCAGCCTCTGCCACTGCAGTTGGCTCAGCATCTCACCGACGCTTACTAAACTAACTCGTAACGAAACCTTCCTATGAGTCAGTAGCGAGCCAGTGGGTGTGTTGGACCTTCCATCGAGCTACAGACCCCCTTGAAGATGTCTCCCGCAGACGGGGACGAAACGTTGGGAAACAACACAGAATTCATCAACCGACCACGGCGTAACAGCCCGGATAACTATAATGGACATGACATTTCCGGCCGTGAAAGTCTACATTTTAGTATAAGAAATGGCATATTTTAAACCAACAATTGCCTCACATCTAAACAGCGCAACCACAGCAGCAAAAATTGAAAATTGGGCTCCATAAGAAAATCGTGGACTGTTTCTTCTCACCTGCAATCCTCCAAAGGAATAGGAAAAAGGGGGGGGGGGGGTCTGGGAGTAATCACCCTCCGCCACATACCTTAATGTGATCTCCGAAGCACACATGCAGATTAGAGTTGCTGATGATAGTAGCGACATAACACAATGATCATGACAAGAATGAATGACTTTAGTTACACCACCTCGTAGTTCCGGTCGGCACAGAAAGAAACATTCGCCACAATTACTTTTATCCGGATCCTAGTGCTTTAGCAGACGAAACACGTATTGAAGCAAGGACAATGCTCAGTATCGATATTGCTGAAGTACGACACTCCTTGGGCGCCCTCCGTTACGTTGGGCAGAGAATCTAACGATGACTTTCGCTGGGAAAGGCAGGTATCACTTTGGGTGCGGCTGGCGGCTTTCTTTCTCAGTGACCACCAGACATTGAGGACTCTCCCTGCTGAGACATTTTCTCGTACATGTTTCGTGAAAGGCTTTTGATCATTCCGATTACTTGTGCTGTCCGTAAATACTGAAGACATGTTATAATCGCAGAATTTAGAGCAACCGGTATTCGCGAATCATAGTGTGTATAACGACCACAGGGATGGCGGTTATCGCTGAAACAACTGGTTTTCGGTTGTGTCAGTGTTTCAGAGCCAGTCTAACAGGACTGCCAATACCGCTCAAAATAACCGGCTTCTGAAATAACTGATTTTCGGTTATTTATTTCTATTATTTCCTGTAATGAACGTAGAAATCGCACGAAGATTCAAAATTTTTGACTTCCTCACTTTCATGACACAGAATCAAAATATTAAATATACAAATAAAGAAATAGTTCTTCCACTGCTGGCTGCTTTTCTCGTAACGTTGTATAAGTGGTTGAATACTACAAAAAGTTCACGAGTATTCTCCCACTGATTCTAATTTTTTTCAAAAACTGCTCAAATATTCACGCTGTAATCGGGATCGTAACGCTATTTGCACGAGTATTCACTGCTAAAGGATGGAAACTAAGGTTGAAGAACTTTTTTTGTGTTAATTCGTTTGTTTTTAAGGGCTGCAAACGGTTTAAGGCAAGTTATTTAGTTCAGCTTTTTGCTATTTTTATTGTAACTATGAATGACTTTTTAACGCACGTTTTTAATGTTTTAAATTACATTGAGCATTGCACTTCACTGATACCGCACTTCGTAAAATACTTCCAGACTAGGAGCCGGCCGGGGTGGCCGAGCGGTTCTAGGCGCTACAGTCTGGAACCGCGCTGCTGCTACGGTTGCAGGTTCGAATCCTGCCTCGGGCATGGATGTGTGTGCTGTCCTTAGGTTAGTTAGGTTTAAGTAGTTCTAAGTTCTAGGGGACTGATGACCTCAGAAGTTAAGTCCCATAGTGCTCAGAGCCAGACTAGGAGTGGTGCCATTCTGTAATACAACTGATATTTGATGGCGACTGTGACAAATTACGGTATAGTTGGGGGCAATACTTGGACACTGCAAGTACGCGCCTACCATCTGATAGTTCACGCCGCATGCAAACACGTATTTTGTTGACTCAGCAATGCTTACAAATTCTTATGCCATGTGTTTGTTGCTAGTTTCTGCCGGCATTGTTATTAAAATAGCACTAATCGCTTTCCCTATTTTCTACAATAAAGCAATACTTCCAACGGAAACTATACGAGTGCAAATTACTTCTCATTTAAAAAGTTTTATTTAAAAACGAAAAACTTTAGCACTGCTGCAATGGAGAAATGACATTTCTTTTTTTTACCCGGTTATTAATAAAAGTAACAACACCTCTTATAACCCAAACCAAACAAATGCGGAAAAATGCCGGTATCGAGTTTAACCGGCCGGACTTTCCCAGTCCTAACTACCAACCGGTATTTCAACCAGTGTCTAGACCCACACGGACGTTTCTGCTTCCGCTATTCCTTCTTTTATTCTCTCATATCCTATCTCAACATGTTTTTCAATGTTGTTGTTGTGGTCTTCAGTCCTGAGACTGGTTTGATGCAGCTCTCCATGCTACTCTATCCTGTGCAAGCTCCTTCATCTCTCAGTACCTACTGCAACCTACATCCTTTTGAATCTGTTTAGTGTATTCATCTCTTGGTCTCCGTCTACGATTTTTACCCTCCACGCTGCCCTACAATACTAAAGTGGTGATCCCTCGATGCCTCAGAATATGCCCTACCAACCGATCCCTTCTTCTAGTCAAGTTGTGCCACAAATTTCTCTTCTCTCCAATACCTCATTAGTTATGTGATCTACCCATCTAATCTTCAGCATTCTTCTGTAGCACCACATTTCGAAAGCTTCTATTCTCTCCTTGTCCAAACTATTTATCGTCCACGTTTCACTTCCATACATGGCTACACTCCATAGAAATACTTTCAGAAACGACTTCTTGACACTTAAAATCTATACTCGATGTTAACAAATTCCTCTTCTTCAGAAATGCTTTCCTTGCCACTGCCAGTCTACATTTTATATCCTCTCTACTTCCACCATCGTCAGTTATTTTGCTCCCAAAATAGCAAAACTCTTACTGCTTTAAGTGTCTCATTTCCTAATCTAATTCCCTCAGCATCATCCGACTTAATTCGACTACATTCCATTATCCTCGTTTTGCTTCTGTTGATGTTCATCTTATATCCTACTTTCAAGACACTGTCCATTCCGTTCAACTGCTCTTCCAAGTCCTTTGCTGTCTCTGACAGAATTACAATGTCATCGGCGAACCTCGAAGTTTATATTTCTTCTCCATGGATTTTAATACCTACTCCGAATTTTTCTTTTGTTTCCTTCACCGCTTGCTCAATATACAGATTGAATAGCATCGGGGAGAGGCTACAACCCTGTCTCACTCCCTCCCCAACCGCTGCTTCCCTTTCATGTCCCTCGACTCTTATAACTGCTATCTGGTTTCTGTACAAATTGTAAATAGCCTTTCGCTCCCTGTATTTCACCCCTGCCACCTCTAGAATTTGTTTTTCAATGCCTTTACGCAATTGCAGTCACTGTGAGTGTTCGCCAGACTTGCGTTTTCGGTAACACGTAGAACCCTACAGTGGCTCTTAGTTGGCACTTTTCACATTTTTTAAAAATTTCTCTTGGGTTACCTCCTCAGTTTTGAGGTTAGCTTTATTCAGGATTCCAATACATCAAATTATTGCTCACCCTTTTGGCTCCAAAGCCCTGTTTCCCAACGTGGCAGCCTTACGCTAGCTTACTTCTACATTTATACTCTGCAAGCCACGCAACGGTGTGTGGCGGAGGGCACTTTATGTGCCACTGTCATTACCTCCCTTTCCTGTTCCAGTCGCGTATGGTTCGCGGGAAGAACGACTGCCGGAAAGCCTCCGTGCGGGCTCGAATCTAATTTTACATTCGTGATCTCCTCGGGAGATATAAGTAGGGGGAAGCAATATATTCGATACCTCATCCAGAAACGCACCCTCTCGAAACCTGGACAGCAAGCTACACGGCGATGCAGAGCGCCTCTCTTGAAGAGTCTGCCGCTTGAGTTTGCTATACGTCTCCGTAACGCGATCACGCTTACCAAATAATCCTGTGACGAAACGCACCGCTCTTCTTTGGATCTTCTCTATCTCCTCAGTCAACCCGACCTGGTACGGATCCCACACTGATGAGCAATACTCAAATATAGGCCGAACGAGTGTTTTGTAAGCCACCTCCTTTGTTGATGGACTACATTTTCTAAGGACTCTGCCAATGAATCTCAACCTGACACCCGCCTTACCAACAATTAATTTTATATGATCATTCCACTTCAAATCGTTCCGTACGCATACTCCCAGATATTTTACAGAAGTAACTGCTACCAGTGTTTGTTCCGCTATCATATAATCATACAATAAAGGATCCTTCTTTCTATGTATTCGCAATACATTACATTTGTCTATGTTAAGGGTCAGTTGCTACTCCGCTGCAGATCTTCCTGCATTTCGCTACAATTTTCTAACGCTGCAACTTCTCTGTATACTACAGCATCATCCGCGAAAAGCCGCATGGAACTTCCGACACTATCTACTAGGTCATTTATATTTATTGTGAAAAGCAATGGTCCCATAACACTCTCCTGTGGCACGCCAGATGTTACTTTAATGTCTGTAGACGTCTCTCCATTGAGAACAACATGCTGTATTCTGTTTGCTAAAAACTCTTCAATCCAGTCACACAGCTGGTCTGATATTCCGTAGGGCTCTTACTTTGTTTATAAGGCGACAGCGCGGAACTGTATCGAACGCCTTCCGGAGGTAAAGGAAAATGGCATCTACCTGGGAGCCTGTATCTAATATTTTCTGGGTCTCAAGAACAAATAAAGCGAATTGGGTGTCACACGATCTCTGTATCCGGAATCCATGTTGATTCCTACAGAGTAGATTCTGGGTTTCCAGAAACGACATGATAAGCGAGCAAAAAACATGTTCTAAAATTCTACAACACATCGACGTCAGAGATATAGGCCTATAGTTATGCGCATTTGCTCGACGACCCTTCTTGAAAACTGGAACTACCTGTGCTCTTTTCCAATCACTTGGAAACTTCCGTTCCTCTAGAGACTTGCGGTACACGGCTGTTAGAAGGGGGGCAAGTTCTTTCGCGTAATCTGTGTAGAATGGAATTAGTATCCCGTCAGGTCCAGTGGACTTTCCTCTGTTGAGTGGTTTCAGTTGCTTTTCTATTCCTTGGACACATACTGGGAGCCCGCATGGTAGCACTCTCCTGACGGACGTCAGATCCAACGTGTTGATGCATCAATGATCTCCCCATTACCCACGTACTGCTTCCTGTGTAATGCATCCTTCAGACTTGTGTAAGGCCTTGCGTTGTAATGGAGAAGTTGATCTGCATTTTTGTGGCGACGAATACGCCGAACTCGTTTCTTCAGCCTCCTGAAGGTAGCACCACACACTTCAGAGTTGCACGTGGCGCCATAAGAGAGGACATCAGACAGGACAGCCCCTTCAGAGTTCCAGAGGACCGTCGGCATGGGAAGCGTCTCTGAAACTTTTTCTTCGGAGGTGGTGCGGCGCCACTCCGTGGATTGGCGTTTTGTTTCCGGTTCGAAGTGATGAACCCATGTTTCATCGGCAGTGACGATGTTCGACCAAAAATTGTCACTATCAGCCTTGCAACGTACCTTTGTTGGTGTTAGTGGTCTTCTGTCACTTAGCGAGGTACCCAATGGGCACACACCTTTGAGTACCCCAGCTGGTGGACGAGCGTGTCAGCATTACCAACAGAGACGAGCAGTTGTGCAGCGAGGTGTTTGTGATTCAACGATCACCTCGAGAGAGTGTGTCCGCACGTTCGAACGTGCAGGAGTCGCAGCAGTGTGCAGCCGGCCGGTACGCGGGGGATCGGACATGTTTGCGCGACCTTGTTGCGGTTGTGACAGACGCCTCGCACAACGACTCACCGTGCTTTTGTTCACTGCCAGGTCTCCGCAGACATTCTGCAAGCTCCTACGGATATCTCCGATGCTCTGATTTTCCGTAAAAACAATCTAAATGACAGCTCCCTGCTTGGAACGTAACTCCATTACAGACGCCATTTTTAAAGATACGTACAGCGCCGCTACATATGGGAACTTCATGAAATTATAGGAGCTGAAGCGGGAATATTCCACGATGTCCCACAACAAATTCTGCATTTTTTCCAACAGAAATTTGACAAATTAGCAGAGAAAAGTAAATATATTGAACGCTCCTAGTGTCTTTGCTATTGAAAATCATAAATTCGTTTCCATCACTCTTCGGTTGAAAGGAATGCCGGAAAAATGCGGACATGGAGATAAGCGGACAGCTGATTGTGCCGAAGGTTTGTGGACATAAGCTTTCCCCGCTCTCAAGCCGTCGTATTCACATCTTTCCCGACAGCGCCACTAACGTAATGTGCCTCCACACATTCAATGTTTATTAATGATACTGTATCAGCAGTCCTTCAGTATACTGAAGGCACTATCACACCGTTAGTAGCTACATACGGTAACTACTTTCATTTAGGAACACGATTTCAAGAAGCCAACATGTCGAAGAATGATCAAGCGCTTGTTGCTATTATATTAACTTCGACTGTCATAAAAAAATAATGAGAAAAGATGGATACGTCAATGGTTGAGAAAAAGAACAACATACCCCATGTTAATTTGCTTCCTGTCTTCAGATGTTTATTGCGGCTTATGAAAAATTTTTAAATTTTACGGATCAGTGTGGAGGAAAAAGTAGTAATTTAGAGAGGAAATTGCTGTTGGAAAAAGGAGTAACAAATTTGTGACGAGAGGAACGTCGTTTGAGTGCTGTTTAGTGCCGTAATAACAGCAAACTGCAGGAGTATAATGGCCATGAATACCTGAAAAGCAACTGTCTCTGTCATGAAATAACGTTTTTTGTTAATTACGGAAAAGTAAAGAAACAATTTTGAGTTTTGTGATTATTAATTAACTTAAACACTTTTGCCTTGTTTCACGAATTTTATTACTGTTACTGTACAACCTAGGTCTCGGGTTATAAGCCCATTTTCAAGTACATTACTGATTCCTGAAGTTGATACTGCACAGATAAATGTGATAAGGCAAAGATACTCATTTCAACTTTTTAATGTATCGATCCATGACTTAATGTAAAATTACAGTAATGACCATTTAAAAAAAATTAAATATGTAATTACACAATTCAGCAACTACACTAACACGATGGGACTAAAGTTATGCATCAGCCAAGAACATTTTGTCTACTGATGGACTGAAGCCCAAAAGTAGATAGATGTAAAGCTTTGAGCCTCAGCCTATCAGTAGATAAAAACCTGAAACCAACGTTGTGCAGTAACAGTAAAAAAAATTGTGAAACAAGGCAAAAAAGCAGTGTTTGTTTAGTTAATTTACAGTGTTTCACCAAGAATCCACAGTTGATTCAATTAAAATGATCATTACTTCTATGGAATTAGGTTCAATGCTATTAATGGTAATATGCAAATATCAACAAACATGGAAGAGAGTCTCAAATATGTATTTACAAAAATGGAAGGACATCACACAACACCCAGTCATGTATTTACATTCTGATAGGCAATATTTAAGTATTACTACAGTAAGTAAGTATTGCTACAGCTGGATGTCTCGATTCCTTGATCATGTGGCAATTTCCTAAGACTGTTGTGCATTTCACACACTACCAGTTAGCGTATAGATATTCAAAGTGAAGCAATTTTACGCAGGTGCAGTGTGGAGTACAGCTGTGATACAATTCGACAAGCTAATTTTGTGTTTTAATATTTGAAATTAAAGCTGTATTACAGATAATGATTTATTAACACGTCTCTGAGTGTTAAACGTAATTTTTATTCACTGAACTTAAGTTACCTAACAATTTTGTATTAAAATGCTATTCAAAAAATTAAATCTGCGAAACTAGACCTCCGTTTTGTTTTAAATGAGCAGTACGAGCACATGGATGGTTGCATGTACTGCTATTTCAGGCTTATTCAGAGGCCAAACAATGCTTTCTGGTAGTTTTAAAGATTAAGTAACAATCATTCGAAGAGTTCACCTCTTATGTTAAAGACCACCATGTCCTGACCTTGCTTCGGAAGCAAATTGAGCACAGCTATTTGTGTTTCGACATGTGCTACGTTCATAGCGCTCTTGAGGGTTGGGGGAGGGATGTGGGTTCCAAGTATGAGCCGAGGGGCGGTAAAGGGGAGGGGGCAGGGTAGGAACCCCTTCGGACTAGCTAAGACCTTTCGTGAACCGGTTGCTTACGCAAATCTCCGTAACCGCTTATCTCCGGGAATTGTTGAAAGGACAGCCAGGGTTCACACATGGGAGCGATTAACAGCTATCTGAGATGTATAGAAGGTTATCTCAGAGAGGAGATGCACTTGGAAAGAAGCGAGAGCGAAGCAAATGTGTAATTGAACAGTTCGGTATGTTTATGAATTTATAACGTAAATTTTATACATAAATACATCCATATGTACTATAAAAATGTGTGGAGTGTTTTTCCCACATCTCCTCCCGAACCTCTGGACCGATTTAAACAAAATTTGGTGCGCGTATACCTTACCATCGGGCGACAGTCGCTGTCAGGTTAAGAACCACCCACTTGTCATAGGGGTGGGGGTGAAAAAGAAGCGTAGCCTCCAACCGGTGAATTTCCAGACTTTATTCATCCAGTATTTGAGAATGGGGGCACTTAGCGACTTGCAACAAACTTTACATATTTCAAACCTTTACGAAATTTTTTCCTCTCTGACAACCCCAACGAAATGATGAAAGGAAAAATGTTTATCGCATACTATTTTTCTGCTGTTCATGCAGCAAAAGTATCACATGAGGCATTACGTTATAATTTATTACTTCTTTCCTAGTAACTGCATTCGCGGCAAAGTTTACAAACAGTATGCACTTGTACCACTGTACGTAAGTTCAAAATTGCAGTCAGTTCCACAAGAAAGTGTACACCGTTACTTGTATGAAATAAAAGACACTGTTATAAATATGTTACCACTAACTGCACAGTCACCTCGTTGTTATTCCAATCGCCGCCATTATCGGTTATAGCTTGGCACCTTAGCCTTCTGTCCGGTAAATCATCCACGTTTCCAACCTCCAAATATCTTTTGACCCACTTCGTGACGAATGTCTTCAACTTTCTAAGAACTTTAGCAGCAGCTCCATATGAAAGCTTTGGTCCGTTTGGATGATTTACAAGGAGCATTGCCTCGTGACGCTTCAGATATTCTGCACTCATTTTAAACTGCTACCGACCAAACAAAACACTGTGTAAAAGCGCACTGATTACAGATTCGAGAGATGTCGCTGCGGACGTTGCATTTAAAACTATGGCACGCACTTCCTTGTGGAACTGGCTGTATGTCACAGTATAACGCACAGATCAGGAGATATGACGTCATATACATCGAGTACGGGGCCAGACACTGGTGTAGAGACCCAGTATACATGATCACCTCAGCAAAGCCGGATTCCTCCGCTAGTTTGAAAATAGAGTAAAACATAAATCCGGAATACATTTTCACTCTTACATCTTTGATTTAACTTACTATTTTCCTTCTGCGACCAACTTTCCGAATTGGTGACGTCAAGTCTGAGTCGTGTTGACAGAGAAACTCGATTTCGAGGAAGCTCAAGGATATCGACTTAGAACACTGCCGGAAAAATTTCGTCACAACAAATATGGATAAGAGGACAAGAAGCAGTAATGACGTAAGCCTGCAGCTGTGTCTGATAATCGGAGGGTCAGTGACAGGGAAACAGTTCACATACCGACAGTTACTATGGAAGTGCATTCCGCACGAGGTCTATTCGCAAGTAACGAGAAGAACTCCGCGAAAAAGAGGGCTACTGAAAAAAGCAATCAGTTTCGTTTATTTCAAAATAAAGCACATGCTTCGCACGAAAATGACTTCCTCTGAGGAATTTACAGCCGCTATGGACCCATACGTATGAAGGATGACACACGCTACAGTCCATTGGGACGGTACGGTGAACATCTACCAAGAACAGGCAACAACACTGTAGAAAGGCTTGCTGTGATTATTTCAGATTGTGCTACGGAACAACAACTTGCGGCATCTGTACCACGATATGCTGCTGGGAAAGCTCACGGTAGAGGTGCGTATAAAACTCACAGAACAGGGTCTTCAGTACTATGTTTAAAACAGTTTTTGACAACACGGCGAAAATTACAGAAACTTTTAGAGGTGTGTGTGTGTGTGTGTGTGTGTGTGTGTGTGTGTGTGTGTGTGTGTGTGTGTGTGTGTGTTTGCCCTTCGGGCCCTTCTGAACACGCGGAACAAAGTGAACACCCCGCCATCCTAGATTGTCCCAAAGTTCCTCATCCGTTTGAAGGATGAGGTCCCTGTGAAAAATTACACCTTGAACCATATTCAAAGATTGGTGGAGGGTAATGGACACAGGAATTGTGCCAAGATGGTCACAGGCACGTAGGGCCACAGACTGGGCAGCTGAAGCAGTTTTGATCAACAACGTACCCGACTGCCTCTTGCTCAAAGTCCACTTCGCCAAACTTGTCATCAATGTGTTCCACAAAAAATAAAGGTTTGGTATTGGTGAAAGCATCCCCACCAGTCCTGGTGCAAACCAGATAGCCGGGGAAAGGTTTCGCTCCTAGCCGACGAGCCTGACCCTCCTCCCAGGGGGTAGCCATGAAAGGGAAGGCCGAAGGGGCAGAAGAAGCAGGACGAAAAGAATCCTTTTCATTCAGAGACGGCCGTAGAAGAACAGCTAGAGTTCTGGACTCATATACGTTTCATTTGCACAGCCCCGATACCACCGACTCCGATCAGGGGCCCTCCCCATGGGCGTCACCCAGCCACAGGAAGGGCCATCTGGCACAGCGGCCATTGCCGGGAGTTCTCCAGGATGACAAGCAACCACTCCTGGGCTTACATGAGAAGGTCACAGCTCAGGTATCAGAAGTGTGATCCCTGTGTGTTCAGAGGGCTTAACCAAAAGGGTAGATAGTGACCCCACCACATTGGCTGGCTACCGTGCTGGCTATGGACCCCAGCATCAGACAACGATATGAAGGAAAGAATGGAAGGAAAGAGGAGGGCACAAGCTGGAGACATTAGGTAAGGTGCTCTTCCCCAAATGGCTCACACTACGGAATAGAAATTTGGTAATGGAGGTCAAACTCCAGAGGGGAACCAGAGAATGCCAAAAGGATGAGGTAATTACGCAACAAAACCAAATCACAAAGCCAACATAACCAGGAGGATAGCGTGGCCAACATAAAGGACACCAAGAGAGGGTAATGAGAGGGCGGAGGGGAAGGAGCAAGGACAGGAAAGGAGGGGAAGGGAAAGGAAATGCAGCCCAGGAAAAAAGGAAGGCTGCAGTAGCTCGGGGCCCTGTGCTCGCCACGCACGTAGTCACGAAAGGACCGTGAGCCCCTGCTGGAGCAGTGTTCTGTATAGTCGTGAGTGCGTTATGTCGGAGCTGGGTGACTTCGAACGCGGCCAAATTGTTGCTGCTCTTATGGTGGGTGCTTTCGAAGTACCCATGGTAACCTAAGAGTTTCGTGTTTGAAGAGGCACCGTATCTAAGATTTAAACTGAAGACTCATCCGCTAGGTCACAACGAAGACGAAAGTGTGTTTCGAGTGATGGTGATGGACAATAATTATAGAAGACTGTGACGGTAAATGAAAGAGGACAACAGCTGCAAAAGTCACTGCAGAATTGTCTCATCCGCGAACCCTGTCAGCACCAAAACACACAAAGGGAACTCCGTAAACAGTGAACTGCAGGGCGAGCTGGAAATCCATAAACCCTCGTCAGTGATGGAAATACCCGGAATAGGAAAACGTGGTGCTGAAGCCAGAAAAACTGGACTGTGGAGCAGTGAAAGAAAATCACTTGGTCGGGAGAGTCTTGCTGCACGCTGTTCCCAACTTCTGGCCCAGTTGTCGTTCCGAGAATGAAACGTAGCACGGGTTCGGTGACGATTTGGGCAGCCATGTCGTGGTTTCCATGAGTCCTATGGTTACTCTCTAAGATCGCCATACTGCCGTGGGGTATGTGACCATTTTGGCTGATGATGTCCCTGCCGTGGTACAATGTTTGTTCTCCGGTGATGACGCAGCCTTCCAACACAAGGCTTCTGCTCACATCGTCCAGGACTGGTTCTGTGAGCACGAGGATGATTTGTCGCACCTCCCCTGGCCATTCCAGTCACCATTTGTCAGTATTATGGAGCCTTTGTTGTCTGCTTCGGACAGCAGGTGCCCGACCCCTATCCACCTCCATCATTGTTACCTCAAGTTGCCACTATTTTGCACGAAGAATGGTGTAAGACTCGCTTGCAAACCATGCAGGTTCTGTATTTATACATTCCGAGACGACTGGAAGCGTTTAGAATGCCAAAGCTCTTCCTACACCACACTAGGTGAGGTCATGTGTTGCGTTTTTGGTATTTTCGTGTTTTTGTGCACTTCCTGTACCTCTTCAATGACTTGGGCAATTTAACTGCACCATCACAATGCGTATATTCAAATTAAATTTGTAACCAAAAACCCATCACAAGTTGAGAAGAATAGTGATGTCCATACGTACAATACTAGAGCAAAAAATTATCTCTGTTACCCATTATTAAAGTTGTGAGTGGCTGACAAAGGAGTTCAATATGCAGGAATAAAAATATTGGATTATTTGCCCAAATACGTAAAAATGCCTGATAGGTAGAAAAGCAACTTTCAAATCTAAACCAAAATCAGCTCCTATTTCGTGGACGAATTTGTTTGAAAACTGGTATCCTGAAAAAGTTCAAATGACCCTCGTAACATATAACAAATTTAGGAAAGTTTCATTAATCAGCCAGAAGAGAAGTAAACATACGAGAGAGAGAACCAGGGGATGGCGGGGGGGGGGGGGGGGGGGGGGGGGGGAGGGGAGGGGAGGAATGGCAGAAGCGGTAGTCGTTGATTATGTTCAGAAATTAGCTGCAGAAGTCTTTGTCTGTATATGGGAGATACGGCAACATTGTTACGACAGGAAGTATATTATTAAGCCACCTCCGTTACTTCTACATCTCCAAAACCACGTGCCTGTCGAAAATAACAAACATTCCATTTCGAAAGATTTCCATGGATAGACACAGCTTTGCCTCAACGAACTCGGCACATTCTCGCGAACGACTGACCCAGATTATCTCGGGGCGAACCGACCAAGTTCGTGACCTCCAGTAACAGCGAAACCGCTAGAAGCAGAGATGTCACAGTTTCGTAACAGTCTCTTCGAACTGTAACAGTTATACTGCAACTCTCTGCGGCGGACTGCCCGTATCGCGATTCTGCACTGACAGCTCAACACACACTGTACGCTGAGACATCGCCTACTGGCCAAGACATGATCATAAGGAGTAACTTCACAGTCAGACTAACGGAAAGATGCTGTGCTGACTATATTTATACGTTTTGACGATGCCATTATGGCCTTATCACTTAAGGACAAGGTGTAAAAAAGATCTGAGGATGGTCATTACGGACTGAAACCGGTCATCGTCTAAAGAATTGATATTGTGATCAAAGACTGGAATAAAAAAACAATAGACTTATTTTTATGGACCTTGACAAAAGCACGACGAGACGAAATTCTGCAAAGCAGTCGTGAACAGCATTTTTTAAAAGTGGCTGATTATCCAGAACTGAACGAAACGGTTTGAGGTAGTGTTGCTGAGTTGGATTTTATGACATCGTAACAGAAATCGTCTAACGGGGTCATGCTTGCGAAATCTCCATTTCTTCAGAGCACCGTTTCTTTAAACACTCGATGTAAACAAACTGCTTGGCAAATTTCTGAGCTGCCAGTGGGTTAACAACACCAGACTACAAATTTCAATAACACAATAACATAGAATCTCAACACAGCCATCTAGAGGCCGTTGTAAAACTTGAACGCCCTCGTTGTTACGTCTATGTTCACTAGCGAAGCCTATTTAACGGTAGCAGTACTAACGCATTTTCCATAACGCATGTTTTACCGAGGGCGAATTTATGCCCTACACAAAAACGGACAAATTTCGTTAATTAATATTAAGTTTTATTAAGAACGTAGTTTTTAAATAAGGACTGATGTATAAGTCGGGTCCAAGATCTGAAAATATGTTTCAGCATAATCTTAGCAATACCAACGCAATTTCCGTAATGTATACAAAGAGAGGTGGCGTACTTGTAGTACCCCGAAAATATGAATATAACATTTGTTGCGGAAAGTCAGATTCACTACTACGACCTGAATATTTGGTTTCACGTTATACTTGAAACAACTACGGAATCTGGTATAATAAATCGTTAAAAACAATTTTTTTCAGAATGTTAATATCTAATGTACATGAACAGTTTACAATATTTCCAAAGGCGCACTTAAATTCCTCTCCCCCCCCCCCCCCCCCCTTGTTATTGAGAGTTAAGCATACATGGCAACAAAGGATGCCCACACACTTCTACCCTTCTCTCGATTCCGTGATTCTGATAAATCTACTGATCAGTGTCAGAAGTGATGTGTTGGGAACTCGCTAGCAGCACAGCTAGCTTCGGCTCACGGTCGTCAGCGAGTCCGTACCTCTAACGGCAGTTGCCGATGACGCGCCAGGGAACATTCCGTCTCGCTTTCGTTAGCACCACACTTTCTCGACACCACTCAGAGACACCGCTATCCTGCAGCCCAACCGAGAAACCTATTTTAGAGGTGCGTTTTGCTGTTGCAATCAGCCATTATTCTTTGCTCGCCCGTCCTGCATCGCCCAGTTATAGCAATCCTGTAAGACAGGAATAGGAATAAATCGTATCCTTAAACCAACTATACTGCCAGAGCCACATAACGATCTGTGGTGGAATTCACTGTCGAATATCAACCACCTCCCTCCTTTCTCGTCGCGGTCATTACGCGGAAAGTACAGGGGAGAGTCAGAAAGAAACAAAGAAAGAAAGAACAGAGTTCAACTGGTTACTACAGACAAACTGTGGAAGACAGACATATTGCGCATGTCACTGGGTAGAGGAAGGTATGAAGTCTTATGTTCGCACAGACACTGTACCATACGCCAACGTGAGTATGATACGTTTGTAAGTAGGCTGGTTAGGTTTTTATACTGGTAACGCCACGTTTGAAAGTTTTATTCCTGCATATTGAACTCCTTTTTCAGCCACTCACAGCTGGGGGGTAACAGAGATAATATTTTGCTCTAGTATTGTAGGTATGGACATCACTATTCTTCTCAAACTGTGATGGATTATTGGTAATGATGTGTCGACAGAAGTGCCGACACAGTGTGGTTTGAGGAGACCGAAATACACGCTATAAGCTCACGCAGGCTGGCGTGAGGTCTGAAACAGGATACGTAATGAATGCTATAAAGAAAAGTACGTAGCTTCTGGAATACTTAACTTTAATCCATCCTTGGTACATCGCTATTGACGATACAAGTGAGACTCTATAGTTTCAGACAATATACTGCTAATGGCGCCTTGCTAGGTCGTAGCCATTGACTTAGCTGAAGGCTATTCTAACTATCTGCTCTGCAAATGAGCGAGGCTTCGTCAGTGTGCATCGCTAGCTAGGTCGTCCGTACAACTGGGCAAGTGCTAGTAAGTCTCAAGACCTGCCGTGTGGTGGCGCTCGGTCTGCGATTACTGACAGGGGCGACACGCGGGTCCGACATGTACTAATGGACCGCGGCCGATTTAAAGCTACCACCTAGCAAGAGTGGTGTCTGGCGGTGACACCACAGGTAACAAGTTTAATTTGAATATACGTATTGTGATGGTGCAGTTAAACTGCCCAAGTCATTGAAGAGGTACAGGAAGTGGACAAAAACACGAAAATACCAAAAACACAACACATGACCTTGCTTAGTGTGGTGCAGGAAAAGCTTTGCCATTCAAAACGCTTCCAGTCGTCTCGGAACGGATAAATACCTGACCTGTTTGGTTTCCAGGCGAGTCTTGTACCATTCTTTCTGCAAAATAGTGGCAAGTTAACAACGATGGAGGTGGGTATCGGTCACGTACCTGCTGTCCGAAGCAGACAACAAAGGCTCCATAATACTGACAAATGGTGACTGGAATGGCCAGGGGAGGTGCGACAAATCATCCTCGTGCTCACAAAACCAGTCCTGGACGATGTGAGCAGAAGCCTTGTCTTGGAAGGCTGCGTCATCACCGGAGAACAAACATTGTACAATGGCAGGGACATCATCTCCCAAAATGGTCACATACCCCACGGCAGTATGGCGATCTTAGAGAGTAACCATAGGACTCATGGAAACCACGACATGGCTGCCCAAATCGTCACCGAACCCGTGCTACGTTTCATTCTTGGAACGTCAACTGGGCCAGAAGTTGGGAACAGCGTGCAGCAAGAATCCTCCGACCAAGTGACTTTCTTTCACTGCTCCACAGTCCAGTTTTTCTGGCTTCAGCACCACGTTTTCCTATTCGGGGTATTTCCATCACTGACGAGGGTTTATGGATTTCCAGCTCGCCCTGCAGTTCACTGTTTACAGAGTTCCCTTTGTGTGTTTTGGTGCTGACAGGGTTCGCGGATGAGACAATTCTGCAGTGACTTTTGCAGCTGTTGTCCTCTTTCATTTACCGTCACAGTCTTCTATAATGATTGTCCATCACCATCACTCGAAACACACTTTCGTCTTCGTTGTGACCTAGCGGATGAGTCTTCAGTTTAAATCTTAGATACGGTGCCTCTTCATACACGAAACTCTTAGGTTACCATGGTTACTACGGAAGCAACCACCATAAGAGCAGCAACAATTTGGCCGCTTTCGAAGTCACTCAGCTCCGACATAACGCACTCACGACTACACAGAACACTGCTCTGACCACAACTGAAACTTAAAACGTATCGAGGAATGCTGCACAGGCGCCTTTCTTGGTCAAATAGAGCATTGCAATTACAGCCTTGACGAGCATCTGCGTTTATTTTCAAGCATCGGGTTCTTACAGTGAATCCATATTTTTGTCCAAAACCCTCTATCTACGTGACAATCGCAGGTATTATTCTTATTGAGTGCTTTTGTGCGATTAATATCGCCGGCCGCTGTGACCGAACGGTTCTAGGCACATAAGTCCGGAACCGCGCTGCTGCTGCGGTCGCAGGTTCGAATCATGCTTCGGGCATGGCTGTTTGTGATGTCCTTAGGTTAGTTGGGTTTAAGTACTAAGTTCTAGGGGACTGATGACCTTAGATGTTTAGTGCTCAGAGCCATTTGAACCGTCTTGAACCCGAGAAGATTATTCCAAGGCATTATTAACTGGAAGGGTGCAAAGTATGTCAGGAAGTTGATTCTTTTATTTGCCGACTAGCAATTACACGAACAGCCGAAGTGGTTAAAGTTAATACAGGGGATAGGCAACGGTCAGCAACGCAGGTAAGGTACGTGCGCGCTGGAGTGCGCGCGTTCAGTACGGACTAGGCGTCAGTGCTGGTTGTTTACGAGTTGTGCAGAGTTCATATCTGCATTCAGAGGCCGAGGTCGACGTGTAATGGAAGACCTACCAAAGTTCCAAAAAGGGTAGATTCTGGGGCCCCATTAGCTGGAGCATCAGTAACCAAGACGGCAAACATATTGAATGTTTCAAGAGCAACTGTTTCACAGTCATGACAGCCTACACAATACATGAAAAGACATCATCGTGTAAACGTAAAAGCGAGTGCAAATCAAAACTAAATGACAGAGCGTCGTACGGTAACACGAATAGTGTCATAACAAAACTACGGCGGCTAAAGTGACCGCAGAGCTCAATAGCCATCTTCAAGACCCTGTATCTATCGACACTGTCCGTCGAGAACAGAAAGCGAATATTCGTGGGCGAGCTGCTGCACCGAAACCATCAGTGACGATAACCAAAGCAAAGAAGCGTAAAACATGGTATCAGGAGCATAAATCCTGGACGATTGATCAGTGGAAACACGACGAGTCAACGTTTTCGTTATTTCCAACATCGGGCCCGGATTTAAGGTCTGGAGAACGCCAAAAGCAGCCTTCAATCCCGATTGCTTTATTCCAACGGTTAAGCGTGGAGGTGTGACAGTATGGGCAGCGGTATCATAGTATTGTGCTGTTCCCATCATAACTCTCAAATACCCTGTTACAGCCAACGATTATGTGAACATTTTAGGTGATCATATGTACCCAAGATTCAAATGTTGTTCCCCAACAATGATGCCATATTTCGGGACGATAATGCACTCATTCACACAGCCGGGACAGTAAATCCGTTGTATGACGAGCCATGCAACTGAACTGCAGCGTCTTCCCTGGCCAGCGGAGTCCCCGGACTTGAACATTATGGGACCCTTGTGGGCGGTATTGGAGCGCAGACTCCGGAGCAGGTCAGCAGGTTTCCGCCCGCCCCCCCCCCCCCCCCCCCCCCGTCAGTACTCGAGTTAGAAGACGTTTTGATCGAAGAGTGGCATAACATTCCACTGGAGACTATACAATCATAATGTGCCAGTATTCCAAGAAGAATCGCAGCTGTGTTACGGGCAAATGAGGGTCTAACCCCTTATTCATGAGCTATTCCCAAGCAAGTACAGGTGTTCACATTATTTTGCCTATACTTTGCCTATACTTTGAGAAGCTCCGTTGTGTGCTTCTTCCAGTTAAGGTTTTCATCAATATGTGCCCCCAAGAATTTGGAGCACTCTCGCTCTTTCCTGACTCCTCATCACGTGCTACACCGATTGCTACCATGACATACTATTGCGCAGAACTGAATACAGTGGCTTTTTCAAAAATTTAGAGAGAGTCCATTTCCAGAGATACCTCATTAACAATCTCTTCCGTCCCTACCACGCTAATGGGAGTTATTATGGTAATAGTATCGTATGCAAAAAGCACCAGTTCGGCTTGTTGAATGTTACGTGGATGCTCATTCACATATGTTTATGTTGCTGACTAGTTTCAAACTTGCATTTAGCAACCGATCTTACAGAGAACATTACACAGTCGACCTTATTCACACATTACAAAAAGTTTTGCATCACCTCGGTTCCGAGAGTTCCGGAACCTGTGCAGGAAATTGGAATAGTGATCAACATAAACATCATTTCCGCCCTTTTTATTGCTCTTGAAAACCACACATTGCATGTTGTGCCACCACACAGCGAGACCTTCAGAGGTGCTGGTCCAGATCGCTGTACAACCAGTACCTCTAATACACAGTAGCACGTCCTCTTGCATTGAAGCATGCCTGTATTCGTTGTGGCATACTATCCACAAGTTCATCAAGGCACTATTGGTCCAGATTGTCCCACTCCTCAACGGTGATTCGGCGGAGATCCCTCAGTGTGGTTGGTGGGTCACGTCGTCCATAAACAGCCCTTTTCAATCCATCCCTGGCATGCTAGATAGTGTTCATGTCTGGAAAACATGCTGGCCACTAGTCGAGCGATGTCGTTATCTGGAAGGAAGTCATTCGCAAGAAGTGCACGATGGGGGCGAGAATGGTCCTCCACGAAGACGAGTGCCTCACCAGTATGCTGCCGATATGGTTGCACTGTCGGCCGGAGGATGGCATTCACGTACAGTACAGCCGTTACGGCGCCTTCCATGACCACCAGCGGCGTACGTCGGCCCCACATAATGACACCCAAAACCAGCATGGAACCTCCACCTTGCTGCACTCCCTGGACAGCGTGTGTCTAAGGTGTTCAGCCTGACCGGGTTGCCTCCAAACACGTCTCCGACGATTGTCTGGATGAAGCCATATGCGACGCTCACTCGTGAAGAGAACGTGATGCCAATTCTGGTCGGTCCATTCGGCATGTTGTTGTGCCCATCTGTACCGCGCTGGATGGTGTCGTGGTTGCAAAGATGGACCTCGCCATGGACGCAGGGAGTGAAGTTGCTCGTCATGCAGCCTGTTGCGCACAGTTTGAGTCGTAACACGACGTCCTGTATTCGAGGAGACGTCTACATGCTCTGGAAAACAGACACCGAATTGCATTCCATGGGACGTCTATTATTAAAGGGACTAATGGCTTCTGGGTTAGCGTGATAAACGAGGCCAGAGAGATTAGAATTTCTGGCAACACCTTCAATAGAGACGATGGATTGCTGCTGAGTACAGCGTGGGATGCGGTGTTGAGGGAGTTGAAGCGGGCCCGGCGGTCGCGCGGCCAAAACATTACCATATGTGGTGCGGGACCGAGCACCAGTGACGCCACCAGCGACGTCACGAGCGACGGCGCGGCTATATAAGAAAGGCAATGACAACCACACTACAGTCACCCACTTGATAATGGCAGAGGAGATCTCTGCCGAAAGCTCGTGGGCAGTAAACCACATGACGCGGCTTGAAACCCAAGAATGTTTTATTAATATTGAATAATGATTTCCGTGCGGCAACAGCACGTCATGTTATGACACAAACTGTGCGCAATGGGCTGTATGATGAGCAACTTCACTCCAGACGTCCATGGCGAGGTCCATCTTTGCAACCACGACACCATCCAGCGCGGTACAGATGGGCCCAACAACATGCCGAATGGACCACGCAGGATTGGCATCACGTTCTTTTCACCGATGAGTATCGCATATGCCTTCAACCACACTATCGTCGGGGACATATTTGGAGGCAACCCAGTCAGGCTGAACACCGTAGACACACTGTCCAGGGAGTGCAGCAAGGTGGTTCCCTGCTGGTTTGGGTTGTCATTATGTGGGGCCGACGTACGCCGCTGGTGGTCATGGAAGGCACCGTAACTGCTGTACGATACGTGAATGGCATCCTCCGACCGATAGTGCAACCATATCGGCAGCACATTGGCGAGGCATTCGCCTTCATGGACGACAATTCACGTCCCCATCGTGCACTTCTTGTGAATGACTTCCTCCAGGACAACGACATCACTCTACTAGAATGACCAGCATGTTCTCCAGACATGAACCCTATCGAACATGCCAGTGATAGACTGAAAAGAGATGTTTATGGACGACGTGACCCACCAACCACTCTGAGGGATCTACGCCGAATCGCCGTTAAGGAGTGGGACAAGCTGGACCAACAGTGCTTTGATAAACTTGTTAATAGTATGCCACGACGAGTACAGGCATTCATCAATGCAAGAGGATGTGTTTCTGGGTATTAGAGGTGCCCGTTGTACAGCAATCTGGATCACCACCTCTGAAGGTCTCGCTGTGTGGTGGTACAACATGCAATGTGTGGTTTTTCATGAGCAAGAGCAACACGCGCGCGCACACGCACACACACACACACACACACACACACACACACACACACACACACACACACACACACACACACCTAAAAGTTTCTGTAATTGTCGCCGTTGTCAAAAACTCTTTTAAACATAGTACTGAAGACCCTGTTCGGTGAGAGTTCTATATGCACCTCTACCGTGTGCTTTCCCAGCAGCATATCGTGTTACAGACGCCGCAAGTTGTTGTTCTGTAGCACAATCTGAAACAATCACAGCAAGCCTTTCTACAGAGTTGTTGCCTGTTCTTGGTAGAAGTTAACCGTCCCTTTAGACTGTAGCATGTGTCATCTTTCATATTTATGGGTCCATAGCGGCTGTAAATTTCTCAGAGGAAGGCATTTTCAAAATGCGAAGCATGTACCTCATTTTGAAATAAACGAAATAGATTGTTTTTTTCAGTAGCCTTCTTTTTCGCGGAGATCCTCTCGTTAATTGTGAATAGACCTCGTGCGGAATGCAATTCGACAGTAACTGTCGGGATGTGAACTGTTTCCCTGTCACTGACCTTCCATTTATCAGAGGCAGCTGCAGGCTTAAGTCGTTACCGTTTCTTGTCCTCTTATCCTTATTTGTTGCGATGAAATTTTTCCGACAGTGTTCTCAGTCGATATCCTTGAGCTTCCTCGAAATAGATTAACTCTCAGTCAACACGACTCAAACTTGACGCCACAATTCGGAAAGTTGGTCGCAGAACGAAAATGGTAAGTTAAATCACAGATATATGAGTGAAACTGAGTTCTGGATTTATTTTTTACTCTATTTTCAAACTAGCGGAGGAATCCGGCTTCGGTGAGATGTTCGTGTATAGTGGATCTCTACACCCGTGTCTGGCCTCGTACTTTGTGTGTATGACGTCATATCTCCTGATCTGTGCGTAATACTATGACTTACAGCCAGTTCCACGAGAAAGTGTACGGCACAGTTTTAAATGTAACTTCCGCAGCGACATCTCTGTTAGTGCTCTCGAATCTGTAATCAGTGCGCTTTTGCACAGTGTATAGATAAACAATCTGAGAGTTGTATGTTTTGTTTTGTCGGTTGCAGTTTAAAATGAGTGCAGAGTATCTGAAACGTCACGAGGCAATGCTCCTTGTAAATCATCCAAAGAGACCAAAGCTTTCGTGTGGAGGTGCTGCTGAAGTTCTTAGAAAGTTGAAGACATTCGTTACGAATTGGATCAGACGATATTTCGAGGTTGGAAACGTGGATGATTTACCGGAGAGAAGGCTAAGGTGCCAAGCTATAATCGATAAAGCGGTGACTGGAGTAACAACTAGGTGATTGTGCAAATAGTGATACGTATTTGCATGTAAATATGTATTTATAACAGTGTCTTATTTCATACAGATAACGGCGTACACTTTCTTGTGGAACTGACTGCAATTTTGAACTTACGTACAGCGTAATCAATTATTCAAAATGAAAGTCGTTATCGCATTATTTATTTTGTCGCCAACCGGTTTCAACCAGCGATGGGGTCATCTTCAGGGCAATTTACACTGTAAAGTTATAATATTAGTAAGTAATCATGTACGTAATCTACCGTCTGCCCACGTGTTGTTGGCCGTTATTTAAGCTCATGCAGAGAACCAACCATGCATAGTTACCAACCGTGCACGGGCAGGGTGACAACCCCAGCGAGTGACCAAATGGGTATAAAAAATCTGTTTATTTATGTAACTTTGACTAATTGCTTGTAGATTACGTACATGATTACTTACTAATATAATAACTTTACAGTGTAAATTGCCCTGAAGATGACTCCATCGCGGGTTGAAAGCAGTTGGCGACAAAATAAATAATGCGATTGTGACTGTCATTTTGAATAATTGATTATAAGTAAACCGATCGCTGTTATCTCCACACAACTATGTTGTCTAAAAGTTTACGTACAATGGTACAGGTGCATACTGTTTGTAAAATGTTCCGCGAATGCAGTTACTAGGAACTAAGTAATAAATTATAACGTCATGCCTCATGTGATACTTTTGCTGCATGAACAGCAGAAAAATAGTATGCGATAAACATTTTTTTCCTTTCATCATTTCGTTGGGGTTGTCAGAAAGAAAAAAATTTTCTAAAGGTTTAAAACGTGTAAAATTTGTTGCAAGTCGCTAAGTGCCCCCATTCTCAAATACTGGATGAATAAAGTGTGGAAATTCACCCGTTGGAGGCTACGCTTCTTTTTCATCCCCACCCCTATGAGGAGTGGATGATTTTTACCCCGATAGCGATTGTCGCCCGATGGTAAGGTATACGCGTACCAAGTTTTGTTTAAATCGGTCCAGAGGTTCGGGAGACGTGGGAAAAACACACACACACACACACACACACACACACACACACACACACATATTTTTATAGTACATATGGATGTATTTATGTATAAAATTTACGTTATAAATTCATAAACATACCGAACTGTTCACTTACACATTTGCTTCGCTCTCGCTACTTTCCAACTGCATCTTCTCTGTGAGATGCCCCTCTATACATATCAGATAGCTGGTAATCGCTCCCATGTGTGAACCCTGGCTGTCCCTTCAACATTTCCCAGAGATAAGCGGATACGGAGATTTGTGTATGCAACCGGTTCACGGAAGGGTTCCTCCCCTGTCCCCTCCCCTTTCCCGCCCCTCGGCTCATACTTGGAACCCACATCCCTCCCCCAACCCTCAAGAGCGCTATAAACGTAGCACAGGTCGAAACACAAATAGCTGTGCTCAATTTGCTTCCGAAGCAAGGTCAGGACATGGTGGTCTTTAACATCAAAGAGGCGAACTCTTCGAATGATAGACATCGTTACTTAATCTTTAAAACTATCAGAAAGCATTGTTTGGCCTCTGAATAAACCTGAAATGGCAATACATGCAACCATGCATGTGCTCGTACTGCTCATTTAAAACAAAACGGAGTTCTGGTTACGCAGGCATGGAGGCGGTGCTGGGGGGAGGGGGTGGGGGGTAGGGGTGGGGAATAAAGAGAAAGAGAAAGTGGGTGAGAGCGAGTGATAGTGAGAGACAGAGTATGGCAATGACAACGATAAAGAGAGAGATAATAAGACATCAGCAATAGGAATGATGGAATGAAGGAATGAGAGTAAGAGAGCAATAGGGAGTTGGTGACAGTGAGAGGAGAGGAGAGTCTGGTAGTGGAACAGAACGAAGGGCGCTGTGGCTGTGACGCAGGAGAAAGTGACAGAGAGAGAATGACAATGAGTTGGGCTCAATGAGTGAGAGAAAGGGCAAGTGGGAATTCTGCGTCCTCGCGAGGGCCCTACACGATATTAGGCAGGTGTACCAGTTCCTTTCACTCTAAAGTGTATAATGCCGCCGTGAACCAGTATACGGGGCGAGACAGGCCACAAAACACGTCCAGAACTACTCGGTACGGCGACGTGACTGATTTGCCCACGAAGCTTGTTCTTGGACAAAGTCTTGCAGAGAAAACGCCTCATCACTTTGCAGTTTTCGTAGCCACCGATACGAGAAGGGTAACCTTTCTTTAACGCCACTGCCATGAAGCTGTTGAAGGATCGAAGTGTAGAATGGATTAAATACGTCCGGATCTAGTGTTCGCAAAACATTCCTTTGGCTTATCTCGCTACGACATTCCAGCTGCTTCGTGGTAGAAATGGGAGACACCAACAGCTTAAAACCGATACCGGTACTTTAGTCCCGAACAACAGGTACCTTTCGGTATTTGTTTGGTCCCTGTTGTACCAGATGTTTTTTTAGTAATAACCGAATAAAAAAAGCCGAAATATCAATTAGCCATAATAACAGTGCTAAAAGCCTTTGTTTTTAAATAAACCTTTCTTAAGAATGAAGTAATTTTATAATTAAAATTTGCTTTATGTTGAAATATTGTGTTATTACAAAAAGTGGGAAAAGCGACGAGTGCTATTTTAATAAAAATAGCGACAGAAACGAGCAACAAACAGAAACACATGGCACAATAACTGGAACAGGATTGCTGAGACAATAATGTCCCTGTTGCCGTGTGTCGTGCAGTGTGCAGGACTTGCCCGCCCCCCTCCCCTCTCCCACCTGGTCTGTACGGTAGGTTCCCGCTGTCTTCACCGGACATCCGCTGTACTGCAGAACAGCACCGAACCTAGTCTGGAAATATTTCTGCCAAGTGACGTAGAAATGAAATACAATCTTTCATTTGCTTTAAAAGATAAAAGATTTGTCTGCCATTTCCATAAAATAATAAAAGAGGAAGGAGACTGTGATAATACTTATAAATTAAAAACTTAACCACTGTTCATTCATAATGCACAATAAAAATGGAAACTAGATGATCTGCTGCCTGTGTTTACATAATATGCCTTTATGTGCATGTAGCCCCTGGAAACCGACAAATTAACGTGAAAAATAAGACTTCTTCAACCTCAGTTTTCACCATCCAGCACTGGCTAACGCCCAAATAGTACTATAACCCCCAATTATAACATGATTTTTGACTACGGTTTCAAAAAATTTATGCCATTTTATGACGATTTTTTCTAGTATTCAGCCACTTACCACTTTTCGAGAATAGCAGAGAACAGTGGACGGACAAAGTTTTCTTATATTTTCTTATTTACTTTAATATTTTTATTCTATGTGTCTTGAAACTGAAAGTCAAAAATATTCAATCTTTGTTCGATCTCTACGTTTATTACACGAAAAATTATGAACAAAAAAAATGGAAAATCGGTTACTTCAGAAACCGGTTATTTTGCGCCGTTTTTAATCAGGCTAAACTGGCGTGGAAAAAAACGATATAACCGAAAACCGGCTGTTTCAGCAATAACTGCCATCGCTATTTCGTGGTTACATCTGTGTTGAGTGTTGGCGCTGCTGAAATGTTAGTAGCATCTCTCTCATCAGTTGCCGTTCTTTTTCGTTGCCTTATCTTATTGTTTACACTTAAAATTTCTCGAGCTTTTTAAATAACGTTTGCTTAAAAAGATGGCTCTGAGCACTATGGGACTTAACTTCTGAAGTTATCAGTCCCCTAGAACTACATAAACCTAACTAACCTAAGGACATCACACACATCCATGCCCTAGGCAGGATTCGAACCTGCGACCGTAGCGGTCACGCGGTTCCAGACTGAAGCGCCTAGAACCGCACGGCCAAAACGGCCGGCCCTTAGACAGATCTTCAGGGCTACGCACAACAGTGCGGCTGCTCTTATCAGTAACACGCCATTCGCGCTGAACGAAAACCATATCCCCCTTTTCAACTGTGGTACACACTGTATAAGCCTGAACGTATTCAGCAGCAACGTGTCCGATCGCTACAACAGCAGAGCGCAGACTGACGGTCGCCTAATCAATCAGTAAACACACCAACCGTGCGTGAGTCACGTGTTTTGCGCCCATCTGGTGCAGTGCAAAACAGGCGCGTCTGGGATCTTTTCTCTTCGGACAGCGGGAGACTGCTTCTCGGCCCTCTTAGTTTGTTACTACACTACTGGCCAATAAAATTGTTACACCACGAAGATGACGTGCTACAGACCCGAAATTTAACCGACAGGAAAAAGATGCTGTGATATGCAAATGATTAGCTTTTCAGAGCATTCGCACAAGGTTGGTGCCGATGGCGACACCTACAACGTGCTGACATGAGGAAAGTTTCCAACCGAATTCTCATACACAAAAAGCAGTTGACCGGCGTTGCCTGGTGAAACGTTGTTGTGATGCCTCGTGTAAGGAGGAGAAATGCGTACCATCACGTTCCCGGCTTTGATAAAGGTCGGATTGTAGCCTATCGCGATTGCGCTTTACCGTATCGCGACATTGCTGCTCGCGTTGGTCGAGATCCAATGAGTGTCAGCAGAATACGATATCGGTCGGTTCAGGAGGGTAATACGGAACGCCGTGCTGGATCCCAACGGCCTCGTATCACTAGCAGTCGAGATAACAGGCATCTTATCCGCATGGCTGTAACGGATCGTGCAGCCACGTCTCGATCCCTGAGTCAACAGATGAGGACGTTTGCAAGACAACAACCATCTGCACAAACAGTTCGACGACGTTTGCAGCAGCATGGACTATCAGCTCTGAGACCATTGCTGCGTTTACCCTTGACGCTGCGTCACAGACAGGAGCGCCTACGATGGTGTACTCAACGACGAACCTGGGTGCACGAATGGCAAAACGTCATTTTTTTCGGATGAATCCAGATTCTGTTTACAGCATCATGATGGTCGCATCCGTGTTTGGCGACATCGCGGTGAACGCACATTGGAAGCGTGTATTAATCATCGCCATATTGGCGTATCACCCGGCCTGATGGTATGGGGTGCCATTGGTTACACCTCTCGGTCACCTCTTGTTCGCACTGACGGAATTGGAACAGTGGACGTTACATTTCAGATGTGTTACGACCCGTGTCTCTATCCTTCATTCGATCCCTGCGAAACCCTACGTTTCAGCAGGATAATGCACGACCGCATGTTGCAGGTCCTGTACGGGCCTTTCTGGATACAGAAAATGTTCGACTGCTGCCCTAGCCAGCACATTCTCCAGATCTCTCACCAATTGAAAACGTCTGGTCAGTGGTGGCCGAGCAACTGGCTCGTCACAATACGCCAGTCACTACTCTTGATGAACTGTGGTATCGTGTTGAAGCTGCATGGGCAGCTGTACCTGTACAGCTGCCCATGCCCATGGCCCTGTTTGACTCAATGCCCAGGCGTATCAAGGCCGTTATTACGGCCAGAGGGGGTTGTTCTAGGTATTGATTTGTCAGGCTCTATGCAACCAGATTGCGTGAAAATGCAATCACATGTCAGTTCCAGTATAATATATGTGTCCAATAAATACCCTTTTATCATCTGCATTTCTTCTTGGTGTAGCAATTTTAATGGCCAGTAGTGTATTTGATCATTTTCCACACATCTACGTCTGCATGACTGCTCTGTCTTCCTACTTAGAGCGTGACAATTATCGAACTATATGAAACAAAATCTTCATATATTCTTGAACGGTTTGTGTTAGGACGTTCAAAGTGCACGGTTGGCCGCTGGGCATGATAGAATGCGCAAGCTCACTTCCATTTGGGTGGGTTCGTCAATAAGCAAAATTGGTGCATTTGGAGGACTGAAAATCGGCATTTCTTCACCCTCAACGGGTGACTGTGTGGTGTGCATTGTCCAGACACGGAATAGTCGGTACGATATTCCTTGATGGCAAGGTGACTACAGAACGGTACGTGAAGGTTTTGGAAGATGATTTCATCCCCATTATCCAGAGTGTCCCTGATTTCGACAATATGTGGTTCGTGCAAGACGGAGCTCGACCCCATCGAAGGAGGAGAGTGATGTCCTGCAGGAGAACTTTGGGGACCGCATTCTGGTTCTGAGATGCCGAGAGGCCACTGGCACGGGCTTCGATTGGCCGCCATACTCTCTGGATCTGAACACACGTGACTCCTTTTTGTGGGGGTTATATTAAAGACAAGGTGTACAGCAATAACCCCGAAACCATTGCCGAGCTGAAAACAGCTATTCAGGACGTAATTGGCAGCATCGATGCTCCGACACTTCAGCGGGACATTCAGAATTTCGCTACTGGTCTGCGCCACATCATCGCCAATGATGGCAGGCATATCGAACATGTCATAACCTAAATATGTATCTGTAGTGACTTTTACATGTTGAATAAAGTGTGTGCGCAGCGTAGTTTGTAACTAATTTATCTTTTATTTCGTGTAGTTCAGTAATTGTCGCCCTGTAAATACACACATCAAAAAAAGTGTTTCACCACCCCTGTTCCTAGAACTCCTGAAGTTAGACGTTGATTGTGGGTATTCTATCGCAGACACAGTCCCTTTGACTGTTCAGAGATGTCTCTAAACCCGGCCGAAGACGTAAATAACCACGCATGAGCAGCGCCCATTAGACGGACGGGGGCCGACGGCCGATCAGTTCCAGTCATTCCACCAGGAAGGAGGTACACGGCTCGTGTTGTCTGTAGTTCAACCACGCGCAGGTGGTCAGTACCACGGTTGGATCGCGTCCGCAATGTTACTTTGTGCCAGGAGGGGCTCTCAACAAGGGAAGTGTCCAGGCGTCTCTGAGTGAACCAAGGCGATGTTGTTCGGACATGGAGGAGGTACAGAGAGAGACAGGAACTGTCTATGACATGCTTCCTTCAGGCCGCCCAAGGGCTACTAATGCAGTGGATGACCGCTACCTACAGACTGCTCTCTACAGATGGCCGCAACCTACAGCTTATGGCTCGGAGTAACCCTGACAGCAACACCACCATGTTGAATAATGCTTTTCGTGCAGCCGCCGGACGTCGTGTTACGACTCAAATTGTGCGCAATAGGCTTCATGACGCGCAACTTCACTCCTGACGTCCATGGCGAGGTCCATGTTTGCAACCACGACACCATGCAGCGCGGTACAGATGGGCCCAACAACATGCCGAATTTACCGCTCAGGACTGGCATCACGTTCTCTTTATCGATGAGTGTCGCATATGCCTTCAACCAGACAAACGTCGGAGAGGTGTTTGGAGGCAACCCACTCAGGCTGAACGCCTTGGACACACTGTCCAGCAAGTGCAGCAAGGTGGAGGTTCCCTGCAGTTTAGGGTTGGCATTATGTGGGGCCGACGTACGCCATTGGTGGTCGTTTAAGGCGCCGTAACGGCTGTACGATACGTGAATGGCATAGTGCAACCATATCGGCAGTGAATTGGCGAGGCATTCGTCTTCATGGACACCAATTCTCGCCCCCATCGTGCACTTCTTGTGAATTATTTCCTTCAGCCTAACGACATCGCTCGACTAGAATGACCAGCATGTTCTCCAGACATGAATCCTATCGGACGTGCCTGGGATAGATTGAAAACGGCTGTGTATGGACGACGTGACTCACCAACCACTCTGAGGGATCTACGCCGAATCGTCGTTGAGGAGTGGGAAATCTGGACCAACAGTGCCTTAGTGAACTTGTGGATAGTATGCCACGACGAATACAGGCATGGATTAATGCAAGAGGATGTGCTACTGGGTATTAGAGGTACCGATATGTATAGCAATCTGGACCACCACCTCTGCAGTTCTCCCTGTATGGTGTTACAACATGCAATATGTGGTTTTCATGACTAATAAAAAGGTCGGAAATGATGTTTGTGTTTATCTCTATTCCATTTTTCCGTACAGGTTCCGGAACTCTCGAAACCGAGGTGATGCAAAACTTTTTTGGTGTGTGTATTTTGCAGATGCTCCATAGAACCATAATTCAGAGCTTTGTTTCGAATCTTCCGCTCTCGAACTGCATGTGGAAAAAATGAACATCCAGATCTTTCCATGCGAGATCCGATTTCTCTTACTGTATACACATATGATGTCTTTTCTTTCGGACGCCCTTTAGAACACGTCCGAAAGAACAGACACTATTTTGAACTAAAAGTCTTATGAATTGAGACAGAAAGGAATACATCCAGCAGCCATTATGAATTTCAGACGTTGGCTGCAAGCGGGCATCAATTGAAATCAATGGGGGAAGTTGAAAATTAGTGCCGGACCGGGGGTTCGGACCAGGGTTTCTAGGCAGATGCTCTGACCACGGCTCCACATGGACACAGTGATCAACGCAACTGCTAGGACTAGCACGCCTCCTGTCAGACCCAAAATCCCAACTTACCCACACACTACTGACGTAGCGCCCATTATCCCCACTCCCCACTACTCGTCGCATTTCGCCTGTTCCAGTAAGAGATCGAGTCTGCTGGGCATCTGCACTGGTTGGTCGTCTCGCCTTAATTATACGTATCTGTGTGTGAACAGGAGAACGGGGTTCGATTCCCAGTCAGGCAAAAATTTTCAAATTTCCCCGCTGACTTCAATCACTACCCGCTTGCAGCCAATAGCTGTAATCCCTCTGTCTTCTCTTATTCTGTCACGATGGTAATTTCATCCCATGTAAGTGGGAACCAACAAAATGATTTCGAATTCGTAGGAAGATGACCGTTGAAATTAATTGTAAAGATTTCGCCACAAAGGGTAACGGCTTTATTTTAATGGTTACCTTTCTTCGAACTTTTTCGACGTCTTCCGTTAGTCGCATCCGGTAAGTATTCCACATACCGCGGAAGATACTCCAGAAGAGGAACAGACTTGTGCGGGGACAGACCAGTCTGGAGAGCTGTATCAAATGTCTTCGGACTTAAAACAACAACACAATGACGACGACGACACCTACTAATCCAGCTGGAAATGGCTATAAGCAGCAATTGACTAAGAACAATAAAGGAGACGAGAATGGGTAAAAGACAAAGGTATAAACATCGGAGATTCTAGATTGAAAATGAGTCTCAAATATTTATTTTTCGCTGATGCTTCAGTGGTCATGAGTAAGACTAAGGAAGCAACTGAATATGCAGCAGAAAAACTACACAATATATCAGCAAGGTAAACCTTCAGATATTTTACGAGAAAATTCATTAATTTGAAAATGCGCATGGAATTACAAGGAAAGCTCCACTAAAGACAGAATGTGAGACGAACTTATAGATCGCACTGCTACAAGAGTCTAAATCCATCCACCTTCCAAACGCAGTCATGTGGAACCATAGTGACAAAAAAGTGATACAGCACAATGCGAAACCACGACACTGCAAAACAGTTCTTTTACAGCTAACATTGGTGTTTCAGACACCTTAGCTGTTTGATGGCACTCCAGGCTACACAACCTTAAAAACAGGAGCCAAAAAATCTTAGGAAAATATAGGGTTCTCCGCATGAAAACGGAGTTTGGGTAACAGGGGAGCATCTTATCTGCACACGCTAACAAATTCACTAATACAGTGACAGGAGACGCTTTAAATTCATCCGCCATATTCACAGAGTCGACAGTGAGATGCTCCTCGAAAGGCTACCCAACACTATTCATTCAAAAAAGTCCAAATCAGCTGGGCAGAAGACAGTAGGGAAGATTTACAAGGCATGAACATCACATACGAAATCCTAAACGCGTAGCTTATGGAACACTTCACTGGCATCCAAACTTCTCAAGGCACTATGTTGTGGGCTTTTACTACCGCCAGAAATTCCTGTTCCTTTTCCCCTCGCAAATGTAGCGGGGGAAAAAACGACTATCTATACGCTCCAGTAAGGTCTTTGATCTCTCTTACCTTGTCTTCGACGTCCTGACGCGAGATGTATCTTGGACACAGTGCGATCGTTCTGCTGTCGATCGCAAAACCCAGTTCCCTAAACGTTTCCGTCTGCCCTCCAGGGATTACTGATTCACTTCACGAATCATCTCCGTAATGCTCTTGTGGTGGCAAAACCTAGCGGTAACAAATCTAGCGGCTTGCCGCTGAATTGCTTCGATCTCTTCCTTTAACCCGACCTGGCGGCTTTCCTAAACACTCAACCAGTACACGAGGATGGGCCAAATAAGTCTTCCACGATCAGAAGATAGGAAGGAAATATCAGTGATTCCGGGACGACTTGTAAACAACACGATACCGCGCCGACAGACCGACGACGTCATTAACATGGCGGAGATACGAGTCTCCAGAAATGACCATTACATGACGTCACAAACGACACGAACACACAAGTAATACGAACCTCCACAGGCGGAGATATTTTTGCATGGAGATGGTCAGGTTACTACGGCAAGCTGGAAAAATTATCAAAAATTTGAAATATGGGCCCACAGTCGAAAAGTATAGGGCTTTACCAGGGGCGTGACTTAACCGTGGACTATGCAACGTGTAAGGAAAGACTGGCGTTGACAGTTCGTGGCTTCGGCAACTCTTAACCAATCTAGAATGAGATTTTCACTCTGCAGCGGAGTGTGCGCTGATATGAAACTTCCTGGCAGATTAAAACTGTGTGCCGGACCGAGACTCGAACTCGGTCCGGCACACAGTTTTAATCTGCCGGGAAGATTCTTAACCAATCTGCCACCTAATCTAGACCATCCTACGTAGCAACGTATCTCCACGAACTTAAAAACAAAGGTCAGTATCGCTCTCTCCAGTACATTCGCCATTTCCAGTAGACCTTTATGGGTCTAGTATGCAACAAGATTCACGTAACCCGCGGAAACTAAACAACATTGTTAAAGAACACGACAAGCAAAAACAGCGCAAACGCTGACTACGTAGCATATACGCCGCTCGTTAAAAAAATTCACCATTGGCTCTCCTTGCTGTCTAAGGCCGGTACAAACATGAACGGACGAGAATTTACAACTACAAATGAAATGGTTGCTTACACCAAAAACGCAAAATAACACATTCACAGTCGCATAATACACTGTCAAATCTACTTATAATGCGGCACGACTTTACAAAATTGGACAGAAATGTGGATTTTCTGCCGTACCATTTAGACCCACATATTTATCCAATTTTGGTATGTTGCGCCCCAACATAAATCGGTACGCCCAGTCTTTATTTTAGTGTTTGGTGTTCTAAGATTACGAATGTATTATTTAATATGTCTAGTATTAGCAATTAATTTCTTTGACAATTTTGCACTTGTTGCTGATTATCTTTGAACAATAGTATGCACAACTTCTTTGTTATTTATGCTAAACAATGAGCCAATCACCCGAAAGCTAGATCGATAAAATACACAATTAAGTTGCGAAAGAAGTGACTGATTTTTCGTATTACAGTGGAACCCCGTTTATCCATCCTTCGTTAATGCAAGTCTCTGGTTCATCGGGATCGATATTTCATTTTTTAAGTACAGTATTTAACATTCCGGAAATAACAGCGGCAACAATCGTCGGTGACAATCATTAAATTCAGCCAACGGCCTGACTAGGTGTCAGTTAACAATTTAACACTTGAGTGGTAAAGTGGTACAGCGTTGTTTTGCCCCCGTTAGCCGCGAGTGTAAAACTGCATCAGAGAGAAGGAAGGTGTCTGTGTTCATGGGTGAAAAGTTGTATGCACTATGGTGACGTGTCTGTGAGGCTACTGACTCAATTTGCACATTCAACAAAGAAACTGGTTACAATGTCGACCAGTCAAGAGTTCGTTTGAGGCTTTTACGAACATTCCAGGGCGGCTGACATGTTTATTAACTGACGTGAATGACGGTATAACATCTGATGAGTTTCGCTGATTGTTCGTCTGCAGACAATGTCGACAGTGATCGTGGATTAGCTGGCGAAGTTGGCGGCTCAGTGTGAAGACGCTATGATGATCACAGAGGCAGCAAAATAATGGCTTATTCGGAACGCCTTACGGAAATTACTTCGGCTGAACTATAAGCAGGTGGTAGAATTCGGTTTATTGGGAGAACACTGGAGAAGTGCAGTCAGTCTACAAAAGCACAGCGCGAATGGTCACAGGTTTGTCTGATCCATGGGGGAGTGTCACGGAGATATTGCAGGAACTGAAATGGCAGGCTCTTGAAGACAGATGTAAACTATTCCGAAAAACTCTATTAACAAAGTTTCAAGAACCGACTTTAAATGATTACTCTAGGGATATACTACAACCCCCTATATATCGCTCACACGGGGATAGTGAGGATAATTACAGCACCCACAGAGGCAATTCAATCAATCATTCTTCCCGCGCTCCATAGGTGAATGGAACAGGAAGGAACCCTAATAACTGGTACAATAGTTTGTACCCTCTGCCGTGCACGTCACGGCAGTTTGCAGAGTATAGATGTAGATGCAGATGTAGAATCTGGCTACAAAGGAACGTACTGATCATTTTAGTGCATACAAACTCATTGTTCTTTTTCGTTATCCAGTCCCCACATGCGGAGATAATCTACACTCGTGAGTGTACATAAGAATAATGTGTTTGTTTCTGGCATTTAACCAAAGTCACAATTTTTTTTTTAAATTTCCGGAATTTCGATAATCCAGATACCAACATACAGCCCTCCTGAAACGAGATTATCGTATGGCATTACTTCCCGGGAGACCCCGTCTGTGTTATTTTGAGCTCTTACAAGGGAACCTCCCCATCGCACCCCCCTCAGATTTAATTACAAGTTGCCACAGTGGATAGACCTTGAAAAAATGAACACAGATCAATCGAGAAAACAGGAAGAAGTTGTGTGGAACTATAAAAAAAATAAGCAAAATATACAAACTGAGTAATCCATGCGCATGATAGGCAGCATCATGGGCACTGTAAACTTCGAAGCGCCGTGGACCCGTGGTTAGCGTGAGCAGCTGAAAACGAAAGGTCTTTGGTTCAAGCCTCCCTCGTAAGAAATTTTTTTTATTTTCACACTATTATCAAAGTTAAGGCACTCAAACATAATCAACTTCGCTCTCCAAAATTCCAGGACATGTTCCGATTTGCTTGGACACATGCAGGATTTGACGGTCTACACATGGAAAAATTTGAAAACGTTAGAAACATATGTTTTGACAGAGCACAGGGAAAACTGTGCGACTGTGAAACTGTTGCAGTCATTTGTTGCAGTTCATGTGACAAACTCTTATGTTTTCATCACTTTTTTGGGAGTGATTATCACATCCACAAGAAAACCTAAATCGGCAAGGTAGAAGAATCTTTTTACCCATTCGCCAAGTGAACAAGTTAGATGGGTCGACAACATATTCCTGTCAGGTGACGCACATGCCGTCACCAGTGTCGTATAGAATATATCAGACGTGTTGTCCTGTGGAGGAATCGGTTGACGTATGACCTTGCGAGCAAATGTTTTCGGTGCCCACTGGAGAGGCACGTCATTTCGTCTACTAATCGCACGGTTTTGCGGTGCGGTGGCAAAACACAGACACTAAACTTATTACAGTGAACAGAGAAGAGATGTCAATGAACGAACGGACGGATCACAACTTTGCGAGAATAAAGAAAGTAAAATCTTCACCCGATGGAAACTTGAACCAAGGACCTCTCCCTCCAGAGCTGCTCACGCTAACCACGGGACCACGGCGCTCCTGAGCTCACAATATCCTTAATGTTGCTTATGTTGCACATGGACTACTCAGTATATTTTGCTTATTTTTTTCGTAGTTCCACACAACTTCTTCCTGTTTTCTCGATTGATCTGTGTCCAGTTTTTCAAGGCCTATCCACTGTGCCAACTAAATCTGAGGGGGGTGCGATGGGGAGGTTCCCTTGTTAGTACAAGTCTTTGTACTCGACGACTGGCGCGTTAATGGAGATGAAATTATGAAGACAACACAGACACCCAGTCACCGAGCGAAGAAAATTTCGGTCCCATGTAGTCCGGATAAACGAGGTTCCTCCATACTGTTTATGTTTACGCAGGCCGTTAGTAGACGCTGCAGGCGGAGGCCAGCGCTAACTTACCTTCTGCTTGGGCGATCTACGGAGCGAAGGCAGACGGCGAGAGAGAGAGAGAGATGTGAACACCGCGACGGACCGACAGCGACTGTAGCGGAGGCGACGCGGAGACAGCCGAAGCAGCCTCTCTGCCATTGGCTGCAGCCGCCGCTCCTGCATTCCCATTGGCCGACGTCGCCGAAGCAAACAGCTGACGCACGGCGCGCGCATCTGCGAAGAAGTGCGTCTTCCGTGGAAGGAAGAGCCGGCGTTTGGAGAAATACGCGCGGTAGAGAGCCCTCGTTGCTAAGTCGCGAGGTTATCCTTAGGGTCATTTCCCGGAAGCTGCAGGGTCCAGAGGCCATTGGGTACTATACTGTTCGTGTCACCAGTCTCTGCCTATCTCGCGCGAATATTTTCACCTCCACGCAAGCAGCCACCACAGCACCCTCAACAGCGGTTCTCAACCTGGAGTAATTACTCCCTGAAGGATGAAATATAATTTCCTGTTGTTAAAAGATCATTACTGTAATCACTATTTCTGAAGACTGTAATACTAATTACATAATCTACTAATTTTTTATTTATTTATTTTGCAAAAACAGCTTGTGCAACGAACGTGTGAACAGGAGCCTCCTCATATCGTTCACCCACTAACACGTACTTCTACTTTGCACCATGCATTTATGACGGTAAAATTGGAACATGCAAGGTTATCGGAAATTTCCGTTACAAACTTATAGGATTTGTAGAGGGCAATGAATACACAATATTTTGAATAGAAACCCATGTTCAGAGATGTCATCCAACGAGCGTCAAAGTTAGAGGCACCAGCGCCTGTAAATGTACGAGGGTAAGTCAATTATTACGGGCAATTTAGTTATATTTTTGTTTATTTTGACAGTACTGTCGTTTCACGTTGATGACGTATGCTTTGTTTATTTGTTGTTATATCTTTGCAATTTTCAAGCTGCTATATTAGTTTCGTTATCGCTGCCGTGCTGTTAATCATGGCTGCTCCGCTGTCTATTTGTACCAAAGAAGAGCAACGTTCGGTGATCCGTTTTTTGTGGTCGGAAGGCGTATCAGGGGCCGAAATTCATCGGAGACTTTCGGTACAGTACGGGAACAGTGTTTTGCCACAACCGAGTGTCTACGAATGGATTGAAAAATTCCGAAATGGTCTCACAAGTGTTACGCGAGATGAAGGAGCCGGACTACCGTTTACCGCCACAAATGAAGAAACCATTGAGCGTTCACATGAAATGATTCTCTTGGCCACACGATTAGCTGTTGACGAAGTGCCACATCGTCTGCAAATTATTCACGGTTTTGCCTACGAAATCATCCACAACAGACTTGGGTTTCATAAGGTTTGTGCAAGATGGGTCCGAAAACAACTCACACAGTTGTATAAACAAACGCGCTTGGAAGTCTGCAAAAAACATTTGGATCGCTACGGTAACGAAGAGGCAACAAGGAATAGAAAAGCAACTGAAATCACTCAACAGAGGAAAGTCCACTGGACGTGATGGGATACCAATTCGATTCTACACAGAGTGCGCGAAAGAACTTGCCCCCCTTCTAACAGCCGTGTATCGCAAGTCTCTAGAGGAACGGAAGGTTCCAAATGATTGGAAAAGAGCACAGGTAGTCCCAGTTTTCAAGAAGGATCGTCGAGCAGATGCGCAAAACTATAGACCTATATCTGTGGCATCGATCTGTTGTAGAATTTTAGAACATGTTTTTTGCTCGCGTGTCTTGTCATTTCTGGAAACCCAGAATCTACTCTGTAGGAATCAACATAGATTCCGGAAACAGCGATCGTGTGGGATCCAAATCGCTTTATTTGTTCACGAGACCCAGAAAATATTAGATACAGGATCCCAGGTTGATGCCATTTTCCTTGACTTCCGGAAGGCGTTCGATACAGTTCCGCACTGAATGGTTCAAATGGCTCTGAGTACTATGGGACTTAACATCTGAGGTCATCAGTCCCCTAGTAGAACTACTTAAACCTAAGTAACCTAAGGACAGCACACACATCCATGCCTGAGGCAGGATTCGAACCTGCGACCGTAGCGGTCACGCGGTTCCAGACTGAAGCGCCTAGAACCGCAAGGTCACACTGGCCGGCTAGTTCCGCACTGTCGCCTGATAAACAAAATAAGGGCCTACGGAAGATCAGACCAGCTGTGTGGCTGGATTGAAGAGTTTTTAGCAAACAGAACACAGCATGTTGTTCTCAATGGAGACGTCTACAGACGTTAAAGTAACCTCTGGCGTACCACAGGGGAGTGTTATGGAACCACTGCTTTTCACAATATATATAAATGACCTAGTAGATGGTGTCGGAAGTTCCATGCGGCTTTTCGCGGATGATGCTGTAGTATACAGAGAAGTTGCAGCATTAGAAAATTGCAGCGAAATGCAGGAAGATCTGCAGCGGATAGGCGCTTCGTGCAGGGAGTGGCAACTGACCCTTAACATAGACAAATGTAATGTATTGCGAATATATAGAAAGAAGGATCCTTTATTGTACGATTATATGATACCGGAACAAACACTGGTAGCAGTTACTTCTGCAAAATATCTGGGAGTATGCGTACGGATCGATTTGAAGTGGAACGATCATATAAAATTAATTGTTGGTAATTCCCGGGTTCGATTCCCGGCGGGGTCAGGGATTTTCTCTGCCTCGTGATGGCTGGGTGTTGTGTGCTGTCCTTAGGTTAGTTAGGTTTAAGTAGTTCTACGTTCTAGGGGACTGATGACCATAGATGTTAAGTCCCATAGCGCTCAGAGCCAGCCAATTGTTGGTAAAGCGGGTACCAGGTTGAGATCCAATGGGAGAGTCCTTAGAAAATGTAGTCCATCAACAAAGGAGGTGGCTTACAAAACACTCGTTCGGCCTATACTTGAGTATTGCTCATCAGTGTGGGATCCGTACCAGGTCGGGTTGACTGAGGAGATAGAGAAGATCCAAAGAAGAGCGGCGCGTTTCGTCACAGGATTATTTGGTAAGCGTGATAGCGTTACGGAGATGTATAGCAAACTCAAGCGGCAGACTCTTCAAGAGAGGCGCTCTGCATCGCGGTGTAGCTTGCTGTCCAGGTTTCGAGAGGGTGCGTTTCTGGATGAGGTATCGAATATATTGCTTCCCCTTACTTATATCTCCCGAGGAGATCACGAATGTAAAATTAGAGAGATTCGAGCGCGCACGGAGGCTTTCCGGCAGTCGTTCTTCCCGCGAACCATGCGCGAGTGGAACAGGAAAGGGAAGTAATGACATTGGCACGTAAAGTGCCCTCCGCCACACACCGTTGGGTGGCTTGCGGAGTATAAATGTAGAATGTAGATGTAGAACTTCTTAGAGAGGATCATTACTGGTGACGAAACATGGATTCATCATTACGAGCCGGAGAGTAAACAGCAGAGTATGGAATGGAAACATCCAAATTCGCCGTGCAATAAAAAGTTCGAGACCTAACCGTTCGCAGGAAAACTGATGCTCTCGGTTTTTTGGGACGTACAAGTTCCAGTACTGGAACATTATGGGGAAAGGGGCACAACAATAAACAGTGTACGTTACAGTGAGATGCTTACTGCCAGGCTAAAGCCTGCAATTCGAAGCAAACGCCGAGGATTGCTGTCAAAAGGTGTTGTGTTGTTGCACGACAATGCCCGTCAACATACTGCTGCCCACACTGCTGAAACACTCCAGAATCTCAAACTTGAAGTATTGTATCATCCTCCATATAGTTCCAATCTTGCCCCTTCTGGCTATCACTTGTTTGGTCCACTCAGGCATTAAGAGGCTGTCGATTTGCCTCGGACGAAGCAGTGAAAGAAGCGGTGCATTCTTGGTTCTGTAACGTCTAGTAAGAAACAAAAACAACATATTATGTAGTAACGAGAAAATTATATGTATCATATTGTGTTATTGTATAAAATTATGTATTTTTTTTATTATTTATTTTTGAGAATATCTGCGTCGGCGAGTAATGAAACCGCCACAGACGATAAATGTCGAACAAAGATTAAAATAAGTAACTAGTATATAATACGTGACGAACATCAATTTCTTTGCCTTCTTCATCCGGGAGTCGAGCGAGTAAGATATCCTGTGTCGTAGTAGCGAACGCTAGTGTAGCATTCTTTTGTCGAGACTAAGAGATGTACGCCATTACGTGTGAATTCATAAAGGTGTGTAACAATTGAAATATTTAAATGTTTTAATAGAGTTATGTAAATGAAAACTTGCATTATTAATTGTTAAAGCTTGCTTGCCTATTATCCCATCCTGTTGAGACATTTTTCAGTTATATAAATATTATCTGTGGTGCTGAGCTGCGTAGCGAACGAAAGAGCCGCTGCCGCGGCGTATTCAAACGACTTCCAATATAGTCTATCATACCGCAAGGAAGCGGTAAAGTAACAGTAAAATAATATTATTTCTTTTAGCTTCCAGACTTGCAGTGCAGATCAGCAGATTTTATGATGTGTTGCAGGTTGACGCGGGCTGCTGATAGTATATAACTCACAGTACAAATAAGTTAATGTACCGTCAAAATCTAATTGGAATCTTGCTGTGCTCCGTTCTGGTCTGGCAAACTTTATAGTGAAAACGTATTTTTTAATAAGAGTCTCATGTTCTTGTGCTAGTCGTGGCATTGAATGGTGTTTTACCGAGAAACAAAATCCACTGCAAAATTTTGTTGTTGAACGATCATACGAACTGTAACCTCAGTGTTCATAACCAAGTAATTTCAATTTTCAATAACTATAAGGTAGGGAAGATATGTTGATTTTTAGAATGAGTTACAGTCACGAAAAAACGTTCCTTTAATTGTAGGCCAGATACAGAACAATAAGATCTCAATATATATATTTTGCTTCGTTAAAAGGTAATGATGATAAAGAAATTCAAAGCACGGCATTACTAACAGATATTTCGCGGCTCTTTTCGTATATGCGATATTAAAAAAAAAAAACGCGAAAGTTCGCAGCTCAACCGGAAACCTTCTTTATGAGGGCGTCAGACGCTTGTACAACGATGGACCAAGTGCGTTGAAACGCAAAGAGACTATGTCGAAAAATGATGTTCTTGTAAATTTCCTGTTTGATTATAGTAACATTTTATAACTACTTTACGGATAATAATTGACTTCCCCTTGTATGTATATAGAGGGCGATTCCGTGATGATGTTGCAAATTTCCTAGGATGGTACAGGAAACGGGCAAATCGGAAGTTGTAGGCGAAAACCGTTCAGGAGGAACAGGAGATTAATGCCCCGTCGACAACTAGATCATTAGAGACGGAGCACAAGCTGGTATGGTGTCAAGCGTGGAGAAGGCAATCGGCCCTGGCCTTTCAGAGGAACCGTGCTGCCATCTGCCTGGAGCGATTTTGGGAAATCACGGAAAACCCAAATCAGGGTGACCGGACACGGGATTGAACCGTCGTCCTCCCGAATGCGAGTCCAGTGTGCTAGCCACCGCACCAGCTACATCAGTTAAAACCGCTCTGATACCTCCGACAGCGAGATGCATGTAGTGGTACTGTTGTTGCTAAGACTGTGGGGTACGCTAGCTTCAGAGGTAGTAGTTCGGACCAAAACAAGAGAATATGTCCAGTAAACATGGGCTCTAAAATGCATACCTGAGCTGCTACGAGCACTTTTCAATAGACTCGATAGAGGAGATAGGTTTCACACTACCGAAGATGAATAAATGCTCTTAACTCTTACGATATGCATTTTAGAGCCCATGTTGTAATAAATGTGTCAGAACTCTCCATTACATTGAAAACAATATAGCCAACTTGACGCCATTCTTTGCATTGTGTAAGATTCGAAATAAATAAGCACTCGGATATCGATAGTAATAAGCTGAAGGCGAAACAGGGGAGTGCGATTCTAGGTAGTGTCGGCTGAGAGCTCGGAAACAGAAGACGTGTCACGCTTCCCTCACGCCGGTGATGGCAGATCTTACCACACTCAAGGCCTGGTTTCATTTATATGGCCAGGAGAGATTTAAATGGCTTAACTGCGCCTCAAGATAGAATTCGAGGTAAAATTCGCAAGCATAGTGTAAAGCGCAATTGCATGGTTAGGCCCGTGATTGTTTGTCCAAGTTTGCAATGGTTTTGCTTGTCTGTTAAAGAAGCCTGCTTATCCTCCTAATAAATATACTGTGGTTATTAAATGTTAATGTAATTTTGAAATTGAATAATCTGTTAATCAGGCACTCAGCCATTATTGATACTTACGTCATTGTCAGGCATTTCGCCATTATTAATACATGTCAAATTATTATTGGTCATGATGATTTCTGAAGTTTTAAATAGTTTATGAAATCCCTTCTTACAAGTTATTTAGTAGTTAACAGAACCCAAGCAAACTCCTTTTTATTTAATTCATTCTCAGTAACAATAAGCTTTAGCCGCTGCTGCTGCATGCTGCTGCGAATTGCTGTAAACCACATGGAAAAAGGCAGTCATCTAAAGAGGTGAGTGCAAAACTCTGGGTCAAAATAGAACACTGACGCACCACAACATGTCTTGTACTCTAATCCAGTAAATTCCGTTGCACAAGTCAGATTCTGTATCACTTGCAAATTCTTATTCAAAAACGCAGTCAGATAGCTTAGGTATTCATTGTTAGAGGTTCATTTGTTCCTGTAGTTTTTCTTATTCAAATACGCAGTCACATAGCTTATTCAAATGTTAGCTTTAAGTTTTTCACGTAACGATCTGTTGAGGACTTCAATGACAGTGAAACTGACACTCGTACAAACACGCACACAGCGTTATGCAGGTTGGATTCCGTTTACTGATAGCTCAGGTTGCTTAGCGAGTCCATTTTCACAGACGAACATAGGCTTTATTTGTTGTAGGTACGTTACAATGTTTACTGGACATTTTTTCTTATTTTGGTCCGTACTACCACCTCTGAAAGTTGCCTACCCTACAATCTGAGCAATAGCAGTTCAGGTACATGTAATCCACTGTCACAGATATAAGAACGATTTTCACTTGCAACTTTCGACTCGTTCGTTTCTAGTACAGGACCCTCATCTTGAAGTGACACATTCACCCTTCCCCATCGTTCTAGGAAGATTGTAACTTCTTCACGGACTCACCCTGTATATACATACACGTACAGACGCCGGCGCCTATACCTTTGACCCTGGATGAAGTTTCTGGACATGGGTTGCTGTTCAAAATGTTATGTACACACTCACCCCTGCAAGTCCTAGACGTTTATACCGGGAATTTCGGAACACCCCGTATACATTACACATGCATACATATCTCATGACAATGTCTTCTCGGAGTTATAAATAGTTCCCGCAATAGACTAGAAATTGCTTCATTATTCATTTCGCAACAATAAACGAACTGGTTGACCGCATAACGAAACAGTAACAATGAAATGGCCGCTATACTGATGTAGGCTCTACACTGTATTGTTACTATTTTTTTTATTTGCGTATTGACCACTTAGGATCACGCTACAATTTCGTTTCTTCTTTGTCTGAAGTTTCCTCTTCCTTCATACGGACTCTGTGTTGTTGATTCTGTTCATCCGCCCACGCTCTACCAGTCTTCTTAGTTCTTTCGACTTGAAATCCTTCCAAATTTTGAATCATGGTCCGAAATGTGTCCCTATTTAACATCTGAACTTCCTGAATGTTGAACCTTTCCATATGTTTACGAGCTTCCTTAATCCATGTCGCAGTTGTCTTCTTTTTCCACAGGTAGCCGAATATCCTTTTGGTTAGTCTGGTTTTGCCCATTCTGTACATGTGTTCTAGAAATGATAACCTCCTCTTTTTTCTGGTCTCCGAGATTTTCTACACCTTTTTGTAGATTTCATTGTTGCTCCGAAGTTTCCAGCCAGTTTCAATCTGGATTGGACCCATGATTTTCCGCAATATTCTTTTTTCTATTATGTCCAACTTCTCCAACTTGTAATTCATTGAGGCCTTCGCTGGCATACAGGCACTGTGTTTTTACCACAGCATTGTAGTGTTTTATTTTGGCATTCCAAGAGATGCACTTTCTGTTGTAAATGTTTTTAGTTAACCGGTAAGCGCTCTATTTTTGAGACCCGGTCCCCGACAGAAACTTTCTCCAGTCCGTTCTATTGTATGGCTTCGCAGAGTTATTTGAATTTTTTTACCCTCTTTGTCCGTCCAGTCTCTGTTTCAAGGAATTGTGCTCCATGTGTGTCACTTGTTATGAATTTGGTCTAAGATCCTAAGACCTGTCTTGCCAGCGATCCTTTCTAGTAGGTTGATCTGTATCGCCACTTCTTCTAAGCTCTCTAAAAGTATTGCAAAACCATCAGCGAAAGGCAAGGAGTTGACTTCGATTGTTATTACAATTATTATTATTACTCATTTATTATTATTATTATTTTAATTTATTCATTTTGCAAGAATAAACGAACAGATTAACCGCAGAACAAAACAGTAACGACACTAGGTGATCAAAAGCATCCGCACACCGGGCTGAAAATGACTTACAAGTTCGTGGCGCTTTCCATCGGTAATGCTGGAATTCAATATGGTGTTGCCCCACCCTTAGTCTTGATGACAGCTTCCACTCACGCAGGCATACGTTCAATCACGTGCTGGAAGGTTTCTTGGGGAATGGCAGTCGATTCTTCACGCATGCTACACTGAGGAGAGGTATCGATGTCGGTCGGTGAGGCCTGGCACGAAGCCGCACCCCGCCACAGGCCGTGAATTACGAACAGGTGCTCGATCGTGTTGAAAGATGCAATCACCATCCCCGAATTGCTCTTCAACAGTGGGAAGCAGGAAGGTGCTTAAAACATCTATGTGGGCCTGTGATGTGGTAGTGCCACGCAAAACAAGGAGTACAAGCCCCCTCCACGAAAAACGCGACCATACCGTAACATCACCGCCTCCGACTTTTACTGTTGGCGCTACACACGCTGGCAGATGTTCACCGGGCATTCGCCATACTCACACCCTGCCATCGGATCGTCACATTGTGTACCGTGATTCGTCACTCCACACAATGGTTTTCCACTGTTCAATCATCCACTGTTTGCGCTGCTTACACCAAGCGAGGCGTCGTCTGGTATTTATCAGCGTGATGCGTGGCTTATGAGCAGCCGCTCGACCATGAAATACAAGTTTTCTCACCTCCCGCTAACTGTCATAGTACTTGCAGTGGATCCTGATATAATATGGAATTCCTGTGAGATGGTGTGGATAGATATCTGCCGATTACGCATTACGGCCCTCTTCAACTGTCGGCGGTCTCTGTCAGTCAACAGACGAGGTCGGCCTGTACACTTTTGTGCTGTACATGTCCCTTCACGTTTCCACTTCACTATCACGTCGGAAACAGTGGACCTAGGGATGTTAAGGAGTGTGGAAATCTCGCGTACGGACGTATGGCATAAGTCACACCCGATCACCTGACCACGTTCGAAGTCCGTGAGTTGCGCCGAGCGCCTCATTCTGCTCTATCACGATGTCTAATGACTACTGAGGTCGCTGATATGGAGTACATGGCAGTAGGTGGCAGCACAGCGCACCTAATATGAAAAACGTATGTTTTTGGGCGTGTCCAGGTACTTTTAATCACATAATGTATATAAAGGCTACTATACTGTTGTAGGGTCTACACTCTATTGTTAGTATTGTTGTTGCTACAAATATCAGTGGGAGTAGTCACACACAAAGCATTGGCAGCCGGAAATATTCCAATTTGTGCCAATTCAGAAGTAATGAGTCCAGCCATCAAGTGATTTACAAACAGAGGCCGAAGTATATTACATACATCGCTTTAATTTGACTAAATTTGGAAGGGGACGCAGGGTGCGGATAGAGAAAGTGTCTTTAAGATGACTGGCGCGGGGGAGGCACGTGTGTGTCTGTCCTCAATGTGGAGAGTTGGATTTCTTTTCTGAAAAGGAGTTCTAGGTAGCAAACGTGATGAACTGAGAACTGCTTCATTATTCTCTAACAGGGGTTGTTGCATTGACTCATTACTTCGTGGTATTGTAAAATGTCTGCAAAAAATATATATCATCGATCTTTCGTCATTTCAAAAATGGAAGTGTTAAAAGAAAATTCGTTTTTAATTCTAAAGTTCAATTAGGTGCTAACGTTGATGAGGCTAGAGAGAGAGCGGAGGGGGGGGGGGGGGGGGGGGTACTAGCTAATATCAAACTGCACTCGGGGGTGGCAGTCTCAAAAAAAAAAATTCGCGAATCATTAGTCTATAGCGTGTATAATAATTCAAAACGAAGCAAGGCGGGCAAAAAGGCAGACCAGCACATGGAAAGAAATGTCTGCTGGTGTCAAACAGCGTCCTTGATTCTGTCTCCAGCAAACTGCGGCTCGCAAGGCACGTGCTACTCTTTGGCCCGCGCAAGAATAGTCTTAATGCTGCTGTAACAGACTTAAATTTTCCCCCCTTTAATACTGAAACTGGAAACTTTGAAATACAATTGCTGGTATTGAAAAGTAAAAAATCGTGGAGTTCGAAATATGAATGTCTTCGTACTGGTATAGAAATACTGAACAACAAAAAAATGTGAGAATAGTCGAGAAAACAAGTTGTCTACTTTGAAAGACCTAAAAAAGGAAGATACGATAATTTTTAACACCTGAAATAGTATCCCTGACTCGTCTAAACAGCTGAAGACGCTAGCGTTTGCTGTTCTTTCCTTGTTCGGCCTTACATACTCATGCAAACAAGCTTCTGCAAGGATGTACCTTATCAAGGGTAAATTGAGAAGTCGTCTTATTGAATGAGAACCTGAAATCGTACCTAAAATTAAAAACGACAACCTATGAACTTGACTTGGCCTTCCCAAACTTCCCTCATTGTCATGATTTAATGTTATAAACACCTTAAATTTAGTTTTGTCAACAAGTAATATAGTTTATCAGTAAACTCTTCCGGGCTAAGTTGCCGTGGTCGATCTGTAGAACTTCTTCTCCCTGACGTTTCGTTCTCAACTACGGAGAACATCTTCCGAGGTGAGTCGTCGGTAGTAGCCCGGAAGAGTTTACTGATAAAGACGCCGGCCGTGAAAGCCTACATGGAATGAAGTAATATAGTTGTTAAGTGCAATGTCAAGCTTTATTCAACGTACAGTACCTGTAGTTCAATTCTAACTCAAAATTTAAATAAAGTATATTAAGTTAATTTTAGAGAGCGTTGTGGAGCAAAAGAGGACGCAGTGTCGAGTATTGAGAAGGGTATGTTGAAGCGGTTTGGATGTTAGGAGAGGATGAACGAAAGGGGACAGACGAAACATGTGTACAAGACGAGTATGTATGGGAGAGTTGGAAAGGGTCGACCTGAGATAAAGTTGCTCAGTCGGATTATGTTTCCAGCAAAGGGCAGCCTATGAGCACACTACTTCAGTTAAAAACGATGTACCTGTCCATATAGTTTTAAAAAATTACATCTCAAAAGAAATTTCAGTCGTTGTAATGTTGATATTAGGCTCTTCTGACTATATAATTTGAGGAAATAGTTTCTCAGAATGTACGTTTGGAGTAGAGCATTCTCTGGTAGTGGATCATGGGCTGTGAGAAAACCGGAAGTGAAGCGAATCGAAGCGTTAGAGTTGTGGTGCTATACAAGGTTGTTGAAAATTGAGCAGCCTGATGAGGTAAGGAATGAGGAGGTTATCTGCGTACACAGTGATGAGAGAACATTGACAAGAAGAAGGGCGCGACTGCTACGGTCGCAGGTTCGAATCCTGCCTCGGGCATGGATGTGTGTGATGTCCTTAGGTTAGTTAGGTTTAAGTAGTTCTAAGTTCTAGGGGACTGATGACCATAGATGTTAAGTCGCATAGTGTTCAGAGCCATTTGAACCATTTTTGAAGAAGAAGAGACAGGACTATAGGTAATGTGTTAATGAATCAGGAAATGACTTCCACGGTACTAGAGGGAGCTGTAGAGGGTAAAAACTGTGTGTGAAGAAAGAGACTGGAACGAATCCAGCAAGTATCTGAGGACGTAGATTGCGAGTGCTACTCTGAGATGAAGTTGGCGCAGAAGAGGTCGCGGGCCACATCGAACCAGTCACACAAAACTGACATCGATGAAACTGTGCGATAACAGAAACAACAAACGGTCCGAAAGCACTGTCCGCAAACATGCCATTTGCGAGATAATACCAAATGTGTGATTCGAACCACCACTGATTTTATGACATTGCGGTTTAAGACTCCAAATGTTAGTGCAGCCGTTTTCCTGAAAATATGTCCAGTGGTTAAAAATCACTTGAATCTAGCCCTTAAAGACTTACTGACCCATTTATTTGTGTGAAAGGTAAATATATCATGCAAAAAATTACCTTATCGACTGTGTACCTACAAGTCACACCCATGCACACAAACCTGTTAACGTTTTATACCTTTCGAAAAATAGCGGGTATTGTAAGAAGTACTATTCACATTTACACGTTGATACTTCAGTTTCACAGTTAAGTCTTTTCTTAACCACGACTGAAAATAGTTCGTAGCGACGTTCGCAACGTCCTTGACGCATGGAAGCAACAAATGCGGTCGCCTGATTCTTGGTGCGTTCAGTACGAGCGAAAATATTCAGTCGTTTTGGCGCTGTTAAATCATTATTGTTGACTGCGCTCTGTTATCGTCGTCACTGTTAGTGACGTTGCGATATTTTCTTTTTAAATGCCAGTAAGTAGCTTCTAGTGAAGATTTTCGTGCATATTTATGAATATATATATTTATTTATTTATTTTGCAATAGTTGTTACACTACGGACAATAAAGGCTTGTGCTACCATAACAAATATTTATCTAGAAAACAGCACATGTGCACGATGAATCACACAGTTGTCTTGTTTCATTTGTAAGTAGTTGTAGTTGTGGCTTCGAAATCTGTATTGTAATGCATGAGCCTCGGTCATAGAGATGTTTGGTGGAAGGTTTCTGCACTTAACTTTCGTCCGTTCAGCACAATTTCGGCTTGCGTTTGGCCAGACAAGCAACTTAGTCGCAATACAGTGTCCCGCATTGTCAAGCGCCGACATGTTCGCAGTAAGACAAGAGTCGTAACTGACGCGTCCAGGGCATAAATATTGCGCAATAATACTGTGCCGTTATTGGCTTCGCAAGCTCGCGCAATATATTGACACAATATTATTGCTGCAACAAATATTGAGGGTGTTAAGGATCTGTTAACGAGTTCTGCCGCTGCTCACCTGAACTCATTTGAAATTCGATCGCGAGTTCCAGTCATGTGAACTTACATAGTGCAGCAGCTGTTCAGCACGTGTGTGCGGTACGCGTTTTCTTGCGTCAGCCACCAGCAACTCGCCGACAGCAAGAGCCGTTATTACAGGTACAGCACCCCAGCACCGGAATTCCAGATGACGTAGACGCCACATCTGTATCGTGAGGATTCGGAGAAGTGTGCTGGAGATTACAGTGTATGACTTGCGAAACGCAGAGTTTAGTGACAGAGAGCTGATGAAGGACACAGATGCGGGTGTTAAACGAGCCGGTGCAACACGACAGTTTTCCCGAAAACAAGCTCTGACGAAACTTTAAAGAAAAAGGCGGAAATAATAATAATAATAATAATAATAATAGGATGATTCATAAGTTCGTAGCGTTTTTGTTTTGCATTTTGGTATTTCTCTTGCTATGGGTTTATTTATCGATTGTCATTTTTTATTTGTAGTTCACTGTTGCTATTTGAGTTTACATTTTGTCATTTGAAGATAGTCAGTGGAGCTGTGGACGCTAGGGCATGCAGTGCCAATTCGAGAAATGAGTTCAATAAAGGGGTGACAGCCGCGGAGGCAGAAAGAAACATTTCCGCCGACTATGGGGATAACGCCACTGGACAGATTATGACAAGAAAATGGTTTTCTCGTTTTGAGGAGGATCGTCTTGGCATTAGAGACTCTCCACGTTCGGCAAGACCTTCGGGATTTGATAAAGATCGTTTAAACCCATTAATACACAATGGTCCACGTCAGTGTACTCGAGAAGTTGCAAATGTGATGAACTGTGATCATCCCACCATCGTGCGACATTTGCATGCAGTGGGGAAGGTTCAAAAATCGTGTGTACGGCTACCGCATGCACTATACCGAAATCACAAAAAATCAGCGGCTGGTTATATGTGCATTTCTGCTTGCTCGCCATCAATTGGCTCGTGAACAACACCGACCGTAACCGTCCTTTATCGTTACTGATGAAGAGAAACGGTGTATTTATGCTAACGTAAGGAAAAGAAATGGATGGTTAATACCAAACAAAGCAGCAACTCTTCATGCCAAAAGATAATAATGTTATTCATCTGCGACGGTGTGTTGTACCACGAATTGCTTCCCCGAGGTGTAACCGTCACTGCTGGTATTTATTGTCAACGACTGAGACATCTTGCAGACCCAATCCCAGCGACCTCTGATCTTGTGCCGTCAGATTTTTCACCTTTCCCTCTCTCTATCAAAATGGTTCAAATGGCTCTGAGCACTATGCGACTTAACTTATGAGGTCATCAGTCCCCTAGAACTTAGAACTACTTAAACCTAAGGATATCACACACATCCATGCCCGAGGCAGCTAACTAACCTAAGGATATCACGCACATCCATGCCCGAGGCAGGATTCGAACCTACGACCGTAGCGGTCACGCGGTTCCAGACTGTAGCCCCTAGAACCGCTCGGTCACTCCGGCCGGCCTCTCTCTATCGAACAATCTTGAAGGAACTTCCTTTCCGGATAAAAATGCGCTCCGATCATGGCTCGACGATTTCCTCGCCTCTAAACCACGTGATCGAAACATTACCCCAGCGTTGGCAGACTGTTCCAAATAGTGAACGAGAATATAATATTGATAACTAAAGTCTCTTATTTGTATCTGTTGTGTTTATTCAACTTATGGAAGAACTGTACCAACATATGCAACAACTCAATAGTAATAATGGCGCCAATTTTAAAGGACACCGTGAGAAAAATACTGAATAACCAACGAAAGCGTAACGAGGAAATATTTCAGTTGATCGAATCGACGAAAGAAGGAAGAACAAAAATATTCAGGGACAGCAGTATGAGTCACTTTAGAGTGAAATTAACAGGAAGTGCAGGGAAGCCAAGCCTACAGGAAAAATATGGTTAGTTCGAGAAGAAATGGACGTCAGAAGGACTGATTCAGCGTAAGGAAAAGTCAAAGTAGCCTTCTGTGTAATTCAATGTAAGGACGTGAACAATAAGAGTCCAGTATGAATTCCACTGTTATGCTCAGAGGGCACAACGGATAAATGGATAGAGTACACCGAAGGCCTCTGCATGGAGGGGGTTTGGGGGGCAGGGGGTTTGTATGATGACGTGATAAGAAGAAGAAATGTTCTATTTGAATGAGCTACCTGCCGTAGTGTCCATTCTAGTTTATGGGATACGGAATCCAGTATTAGAGTCAGAGGTTAACAGAACTTTGGAAGACTTCCTATCAAATAAGGGAAACTAAACTAAACTAAACTCGTCCCGAACAGGCCATGAAGGTCCAACGGCACCTACCGACCGCCGTGTCATCCTCAGATCACAGGCGTCACCGGATACGGAAATGGAGGGGCATGTGGTCAGCATACCGCTCTCCCGGCTGTATGACAGTTTCCGAGACAGGAGCTGGCACTTCTCAATCGAGTAGCTCCTCAGCTTGCCTCTCAAAGGCTGAGTGCACTCCGCTTGCCAACAGCGCTCAGCAGACCCATCCGAGAGCTACCCCAGCCCGACAGCGCTTCGGTGATCTGAAGGGAACCGGTGTTACCACTGCGGCAAGGCCGTTGGCTAAATAAGGCAAATGGAATGTGTAATTCCTTAGAAATTTCTAAAATCGTTGGAGAAGTGGCTACCAAGCAGAAGTTCTAGTTGCTATCTAGAGTCTTTAGACTGGTGACGTACCAACAGATTTTCGGGAAAACACAATCCAGTCAATGCCGAATGTAGCAAGAGCCTAAGTGCCAGAGTTGCCGCTCAGTGGGCTTAACAGTTGATGCTCCCATGATGCTGTCAAGGGTAAAGTACAAAAGATTGGAAGAGAAAATCGATTAGCTGTTAGAAGACGATCAGTTTCACTTTAAGATCGGTGAAACCATCAGAGGGTCAGTTCTGACATTGCGCTTAATAGTGGAAGCAAGACTCAATAAAAATCTAGGCATGTTCACTGGAAGTGTCAACCTCTAAAAAGCTTTCAGCAATGTAAAACGTTGCAAGATGTTCGAAATTCCGAGAAAATTAGGAGTAAGCTATAAGTAAAGACGGATAATTTACAATATGTACAGAAAGTGGAGGGAACAATAAGAAAGGAAGATCAAGAAGTACTCGGATAAAACGGTACAAGACAGGGGTGCACTCTTTCACCCCTAGTGTTCAGTCTATACATCGACGAAATGATGGAAATGAAAGAAAGCTTGAGAAGTGTGTTTAAAATCCAGGGTGACAGGATATCAATGATGAGGTTCGCTGATGACATTGTTATTCGCAGTGAAAGGAAAGAATGTAATGAACAGTTTAGCGAGCACAGAATATGGATTGAGAGTAAATCGAAGAAAGACGAAAATGATGGGTAGCAGCAGAAATGAGAGCAGCGACGAACTTAACATCGAAACTAGGGACGACAAAGCACACGAAGATGAGGAATTCTGCTAGCTTGAAAGCAAAATAACAAATGACGCACGAAGCAGGAAGGACATGAAAGCAGACTATTACAGCCAAAGGGGGCATTCCTGCCCAAAAGTCTACTAGTAACAAACGCAGGCCCTAATTCGAGGAATAAGTTTGTGAGAATGTACGTTTCGAGAACAACAGCATATAGTAGTCAATCGCGGACAGTGGGAAAACCAGAATAGAAGAGACTCGAAGAGTTTGCAATGTGGTGCTGCGGAAGAATGAAAATTGGGTCGACTAATGAGATAAGGAGTGAGGAGATTCTCGACGGAATTGGCGAAGATAGGAACATGTGGGAAACACTGACAAGAAGAAGACACAAGATGATAGGACATCCGTTAACGATATCGGGGAATAGCTTCCGTGGTTCTAGAGGGTTCTATAGAGCGTAAAAACTGTAGAGGAAGGCAGATATTGGAATACATCCAGCAAATACCTGAGGTTGTAGGGTGCAGGTTCTACTCTGTGTTGATGCAGCTGATGCAAGGTAGAAATTCGCATCAAAACAGTAAGAAGGCTGATCACGCAAAAAAAAAAAAAAAAAATCAACGAAGGTGCGATTAAATGGCGTGTCAAACAATATTTGTGAGACCAGAATGAAATTTTTACTCTGTAGCGGAGTGTGCGTTGACATGAAACTTCCTGGCAGATTAAAACTGTGTGCCGGACCGAGACTCGAACTCGGGACCTTCGCCTTTCGCGGACAAGTGCTTGCCCAAGCACGAGTCACGACCCGTCCTCACAACTTAGGTTCCGCCAGTACCTCGTCTCCAACTTTCCAAACTTCACAGAAGCTCTGCTGCGAACCTTGCAGAACCAACACTCCTGGAAGAGAGGAAGCTATATACAGTGATGACTGCGTCGACATCTGTTATGTGTGGCACTGGATTGTTCGAAATGAAGGATGCGGTGGCGCTAACCTCAACGTGAGTAACACAGCGCGAAGTGTTTCCAAAACTTGAAGAGCACCTTCTTGGTAGTGTGAAGCGGTTACAACCGGCGGTCTGGTTGTGGCTCTGTCAATAAGTCAACATTCTACAGTGACAGTTTTAAAAGAAACTGGCCCCTCGTTAAGAGAAATGGGTTTTTCACCAGTGTTGAGAAATAAATATGTAGATACGAAAAGTAAAAATGTAGAATGTTAATAGAGTTTGATTTACTTAAAAAGTTTTGAGAGTTTTCACATACGAAATTCGGAGGTATTACTTTGTAGTACGCCCTCTTAATAGTAACCTCAGAATTTTTGCAGATGATGCATATAAACACGCACCGTCTGTAAACAGCGGCACACATTTCTAACCAGATGTTGATAAGATTTAAAAGAGGTGCAAAGACTGGGATTTCAAATGATCAGAAATGTAATTTTGTACGCTTCAAAAAACGCATAAGTGTAGTATCCTGTGACTACAATATTAGTTAATCACAACTGGAAACAGTCAGCTCATTCAGATATTTAGGGATATGAAACAGAATGATCACATTGGCTCAATCTTGCGAAAGACAGGTTTCAAACTTCTGTTCCATGGCAGAATGCTGGGAAAAAGCAGTCAGTCTACAAGGGAGATTGGTTACAAATCACAACTGTTTCAAGAACTGGGTTGAATGATGATTCAGTATAGTACAAAGACCTCCATATGGCTTCCATGGGGAACATATGAAGTTAGATTAATTATAGCGCGCACGGAGGCATTTAAACAAGAATTTTTCCCACGCTCCATACGTGACTCCTTCAAGGTATGCAGGAGCAGCAATTCGGTAATGAGACATTCCTTAAGAGCAACAACTGCCAGAACAAGGGAGTTTTCAAGTAACGCGGACATTATTTTTCGTTATTTCTTCTCAGGTGAAGGAAAATGAAACTGGAAACTCAATAAATGTTACCGAGTGCTATCTGCCAATGGATTACGCCAACCCGGCCTCTGTGGCCGAGCGGTTCTAAGCGCTTCAGTGTGGAACCGCGCTGCTGCTACGGTCGCAGGTTCGAATCCCGCCTCGGGCATGGATATGTGTGATATCCATTTAAGTAGTTCTAAGTCTAGGGGACTGACGACCTCAGATGTCGAGTATGTACCCTCCACCGTGCACCACATGTCGAAAACAAATGTAAATATATACGCTGAGATGACAAAAAGTCATGGGACACCTGCTAATATCATGTCGGACCTCCTTTTTCCCAGCATAGTGCACCAGCTCGACGTGGTATCGACTCAACAAGTCGTTGGACACCCGCTGCAGAAATACTGACCCATACTGCCTGTATAGCCGTCCGTAGTCGCTCAAAGTGTTGCCGATGCAGTCCCGAAAATGTGTGATGGGATTGCTGTCGGGCGATACGGGTAACAAAATTATTCGCTAGCATCGTCCAGAATGTTCTCCAAACCCATTGCGAACAGTTGTGGCCCGGTGACTGGGCGCATTGTCATCCGTAAAAATTTCATCGTTGTTTGGGAACACGAGGTCCACGAATGGCTGCAAATGGTCTCCAAGTAGCCGGACATGTTCGGTTCTGTTGGACCAGAGGCACCAGTTCATTCCATGCAGACACAGCCAGCACTATTACAGAGCCAACACCAGCTTGACAGTGCCTTGCTGACTGGGTCCACGGCTTTGTGGAGTCTGGGCAACACCAGAACCCTACCATCGGCTCTTACCAACTGAAATCGGGGCTCATCTGACTAGGCCACGGTTTTCCAGTCGTCTAGGGTCCAACCGATTTGGTTACGAGGCCCAGGAGAGGTGCTGCAGGCGATGTCATGCTGTTGGAAGGTCGTCTGCTGCCATAGCCCACTAACGCCACATTTCGCCGCATTGTCCTAACGGATACGTTACTTGTACGTTCCATTAATTTCTACAGATGTTTCACACAGTGTTGCTTGTCTGTTAGCACTGGCAACGCTACGCAAACGCTGCTGCTCTCGGTCGTTAAGTGAAGGCCATCGGCCACTGCGTTGTACGCGGTGAGCGGTAATGCCTGAAATTTGGCATTCTCGACACGCACTTGGCACTGTGGATCTCGGAATGAACAATTCCGTAACGATTAAATGAAACAGCAAGTTTACTGTTACCAGTCACCGTTTTATTTATTTCCACGACGCGTTTCGAAGGTTTAAACCTCTATCATCGGGTGGATTTGCATTAGTTAGTAAGACATTTGTGTGTGTGTGCTGTGTTACGCTTTTTTGCAGGAACTTGTGGCGCTGCCTAGTGGAGAAAATAGACACTATTGCAGAACATGGTTTTGGATTTCTTCTGACAATAAATTAAACTGATATCTAATGGTAAACATAAAACTAAGTTAACTAGAGTACATCCAGTGGTCACAGGTTCCTTTCGCTGTCGTAACACATCACGTGTATACTGTCACATTTGTAAACAAATATGGCGTCTGGAATCTGCTGGGTGCACGGTTCGTATAGCAGAAGACATAATAGCAAAGTACAAAGAATATACAACGTAACAACACTATTACAAAATAATTGTTTAAAGCATTTGGAGGTGTTTGTTTTGAGATGTCGAATATATGTGTGTGTACTTCAGGTGGCATATAAATCCAACTTTGACAAGTTAAAACAGCTTAACGTTCGTACTCGTTTATACAATCAGGTGAAATGTTGAAATGGCTTAAACTTCATACTTGTTAATAACAATCAGGTGAAATGTTACAGACTTGAAACAGTGACTGGTAACAGTAAACTTGTTGTTTCATTTAATTTCAATAACAGTCACGGTAAGTCCTAACCTAAAATGTTCGCATCCGTAACGATTTCCAAAGTGCAATTCCCCATGCGCCTAGCTCCGATTACCGTCCGTCTGTTAATTCGCGTCGTGCGGCCATAATCACGTCGGAAACCATTTCATGTGAATCGCCCGGGTACAGTTGACAGATCCGCCAATGCGTGGCCCTTTTATACCTCGTGTATGCATACTGTCGGCTTTTGTATATGTGCATATCGTTACCCCATGACTTTTTGTCACCTCAGGGTATATTCATCGCGGACAGCTTAACAACAACGACCTTTAAAAGTACGTCTACATCTACATGACTACTCTGCAATTCACATTTAAGTGCTTGGCAGAGGGTTCATCGGACCACACTCATACTATCTCTCTACCATTCCACTCCCGGACAGCGCGCGGGAAAAACGAACACCTAAACCTTTCTGTTCGAGCTCTGATTTCTCTTATTTTATTTTGATGATCATTCCTACCTATGTAGGTTGGGCTCAACAAAATATTTTCGCATTCAGAAGAGAAAGTTGGTGACTGAAATTTCGTAAATAGATCTCGCCGCGACGAAACACGTCTTTGCTTTAATGACTTCCATCCCAACTCGCGTATCATATCTGCCACACTCTCTCCCCTATTACGTGATAATACAAAACGAGCTGCCCTTTTTTGCACCTTTCGATGTCCTCCATCAATCCCACCTGGTAAGGATCCTACACCGCGCAGCAATATTCTAACAGAGGACGAACGAGTGTAGTGTAAGCTGTCTCTTTAGTGGACTTGTTGCATCTTCTAAGCGTCCTGCTAATGAAACGCAACCTTTGGCTCGCCTTCCCCACGATATTATCTATGTGGTCTTTCCAAGTGAAGTTGTTCGTAATTTTAACACCCAGGTACTTAGTTGAATTGACAGCCTTGAAACTTGTACTATTTATCGAGTAATCGAATTCCAACGGATTTCTTTTGGAACTCATGTGGATCACCTCACACTTTTCGTTATTTAGCGTCAACTGCCACCTGCCACACCATACAGCAATCTTTTCTAAATCGCTTTGCAACTGATACTGGTCGTCAGATGACCTTACTAGACGGTAAATTACAGCACCATCTGCGAACAACCTAAGAGAACTGCTCAGATTGTCTCCCAGGTCATTTATATAGATCACGAACAGCAGAGGTCCCAGGACGCTTCCCTGGGGAACACCTGATATCATTGCAGTTTTACTCGATGATTTGCCGTCTATTACTACGAACTGCGACCTTCCTGACAGGAAATCACAAATCCAGTCGCACAACTGAGACGATACCCCATAGGCCTGCAGCTCGATTAGAAGTCGCTTATGAGGAACGGTGTCAAAAGCTTTCCGGAAATCTAGAAATACGGAATCAACTTGAGATCCCCTGTCGATAGCGATATGAAATTTCACAGGTTGAGAGGGTATGCGATGTTTCTTCAATAATTACAAAATGAGTCAAATTTACAAAGAAGTCGGTAGTACGAGCTCTTTTATCAGTATGATTTTGCAGCCCCTCTATCGCAGGCAGTGGTGTTCAGAGATATGCAGATGACTCTTTGACAAAACTACGCAATGTAAGTGTTTGAAATTTACTTTGTCTGACAAAAAAGTGAAGTTCCCAGGAGGGGAGCAGCAAACGAAATGAAACTTCACAGGTTGAGACGGTATGTGATGTTTCTTCAATAATTGCAAGAATGAGTCAAATTTACAAAGAAGTCGGTAGTACGAGCTCATTTATCAGTACGATTTTGCACCCCCCTGGCGTGGCGCCACGCACTGACTGGTTTCGGGAGGATGTCATAAAGCCGTTGAACCCTTTGCTGAAGTGAGCTGGCCCACAAATGTTGTAACTCGATATCACGGTTACTGGCGCTAGGATAATGTTGACGGCCGACCTGGTCCTACGCATGTTCTAGGTGTCGTACGGGCCGTGTGAGTGCCTCGACATCACGCGTTCTGTTCGTCAAGACACTTACCACTTGTGCACGAGCAGTGTCCTGCTGAAAGGTAGGACCCCGATAGTCACATGAGGAGTAACACACGAGGTCGATTGGTTGAGTTGGGGGAGGGGACCAAACGGCGAGGTCATCGCTCCCATCGGATCAGGATCACGGAAGGATTGGGAGGGAAGTCGGCCGTGCCCTTTCAAAGGAACCATCCCAGTATTTGGCTGAAGTGATTTAGGGAAATCACGGAAAACGTAAACCAGGGTGGCCAGACACAGGTTTGAACCGTAGTCCTGCCGAATGCGACTCCAGTGTGCTAGCCGCTGCGTCACCTCGCTCGCTAGCACATGAGGCCACCGGATGCCTGTGACGTAGCCTCCGTTAGAAAGGAGTAAATGCTAAGTCTGTAAGTGCTGATAACAGTGCCACAGACGTTGATAAGTGGTGTTTCTTCCACACAACATTTCTTAGCAACTTTGATTTGAGGTCCCACCGTTTGGTGCATCGAAAGAATACTTGATTTGTGTCTTCCGCTTCATTACAGTGACAAAGTGTAGGTGGTGCCATGCTTATGCGGTGTAGTTACTGTGCAAGGTGGCAGTGGATGAACTTCAACCGCTCTTTCGTAACTGCAGATTTCCTTGTGTGAGTAAGTCCGTGGCAGAAACATCTGGTTGGTGGCACTGGTGTAATTGCGGGTAGTATTTTCATCTGTCTGAGAAGCCGGCCGAAGTGGCCGTGCGGTTAAAGGCGCTGCAGTCTGGAACCGCAAGACCGCTACGGTCGCAGGTTCGAATCCTGCCTCGGGCATGGATGTTTGTGATGTCCTTCGGTTAGTTAGGTTTAACTAGTTCTAAGTTCTAGGGGACTAATGACCTCAGCAGTTGAGTCCCATAGTGCTCAGAGCCATTTGAACCATTTTTGTCTGAGAAACTTGTCATTTTTTGTCCCACCCATCCCGAATCCTCTTCCTGTAAACCAGTGATAGATCCTCCACTGGAAGTCTTAATATAGACTTCTACACCTCAGGTCACCACTCCCTTAGCAGGAGAGTCAGTGATATCGCTGCCCAGCACGTTGTCGTTCGCTTAGATCCAACACGCAGAGAGGCTACATCGATCCTCTTCTGTTTGTTTACGTACACTAAAATTTCGTGGGGTATCGGGTGATGTCTATGCCGGTGATGAAAATATTTAAAGAGAGTCCCTGCAGATTTAGAATGTCTGTATGTTACTGCTGCTAAAATCTCTTGTACCAGGTGATCAATAAGTCAGTATAAATTTGAAAACTTAATAAACCACGGAATAATGTAGATAGAGACGTAAAAATTGACACACATGCTTGGAATGACATGGGGTTTTATTAGAACAAAAAAAAAAAACAAAGTATTGCTAGACGCGTGAAAGATCTCTTGCGTACGTCGTTTGGTGATGATCGTGTGCTAAGCCGCCACTTTCGTCATGCTTGGCCTCCCTGGTCCCCAGACCTCAGTCCGTGCGATTATTGGCTTTGGGGTTACCTGAAGTCGCAAGACAACATCCGACGCCAATGCCTCACCATAACTCCGGACAGGCTTTACAGTGCTATTCACAACATTATTCCTTGACTACAGCTATTGTTGAGGAATGATGGTGGACATATTGAGCATTTCCTGTAAAGAACATCATATTTACTTTGTCTTACTTTGTTATGCTAATTATTGCTATTCTGATCAGATGAAGCGCCATTTGTCGGACATTTTTTGAACGTTTGTACTTTTTTGGTTCTAATAAAACCCCATGTCATTCCAAGCATGTGTGTCAATTTGTACCTCTCTATCTATATTATTCCGTTATTTATTCAGTTTTCAAATTTATACTGACTTTTTGATCACCCGGTTTTTCTTTAACCTGTTGCTATTCTTCCTCATGGTGTATTTTATTCTTGACACTCAAAATTTCTTGAGCTATTTGAATAATGTTTGTGTAGATAGATTGAGAGGGCTCGGTGCTATCACGGTATCTTTCAACCTACGACCACACCGCTGCTGTTAATAGTTTGGCTTCATTCACCCTAAACCACATCCTATTCTTCGACTGTAGTATACAGGTTGATTGACGAAGATATGCAAAAGAGAAAAGTTCAAATAAACATACGTCCGCAAATGTTTAGTTACGGAGTTACGGCTAATAAAAGATTTTGCTTGAAATTTAGCAAATATGAAACCATCGCAAAACTGTCCGAGGTTAAAGTGAAGCAAGATTTTCATTTATTTTGTTGCTACTGATCAGGCGAATCTAATAAAACGTGTCCCAGACGTACGCGCTCGTACTGGTTATGAACGCTAGGCGGAGAACCTGTCTCCTGTAACATTCGAAATACTCCACTAATGGTTCGTGCATTCGGAATCCTCCGAGTTGGATAAAGTACGAGATATTCGTTAACTGTAGCCGTAGCATTGCCATATTTGCAAAAAATAAACACCATATCGACGTATTCCTCTGTCGTAAATTTGAAAGGCATCCCTATTTCATAAATAATCTACAAACTACAACTGTTTCACTTAAATACACTGTTGTTATTATGTTCTTTCGCGGAACAATACAGAAACTACCTCGTTTCAAGGTTAGGAAACGACTGAAACGACTCACTAACGGTTGACAACAATGAGATAAACTTCTCATGGTTGGGATTCACAGTCATATAATATTTCTTAAAAGACATCATAGTCGCCGTTGACTGTATGAAATATTTATTATTATAAACGTTTCTACATTCATAATGGAAAGTGGACAAATTTACTTGTATAGTAATCTTTGCTTCTCTGGATGTTCTGGAAAACTACTGCAGATACACATCTGGGACATGTTTTATTAGATTCATCAAACCAGTAACAACAATATAAAAGGAAATCGTGCTTTACTTTATCTTCGTACAGTTTCGCGATGGCTTAATATTAGCGAAGTTACTAAATTTCAGGCAAAATCTTTTATTAGCCGTAACTCTGTAACTAAACATTTGCGGACGTATGTTTATTTGAACTTTTCTCTTTAGTTTTACTTGTAGAATAACCTATTAAAATATTTGCATGTCTTAGTGAATCATATTACATGTTGTGAAAGTCTGATCATACTCAAGAGAAAGTTAGCTGATTTCTACAACATCAGATCATAGAAACCTGGTGGGTTTCAAGCGCACAGGTAAACACACGAATCATACCCGAGTTAAGTGTTTGTTTGTAGACTCAAAGACTAAAAAAAAAAAAAAATCAAGAGAAAGAGCTTCACAAATCAAACGAGTGAATAACGCGTGCATTGACATCTGCTACTTACGTAAGTAGTTATTCAGCTTGGCTTTGACTTACAGAGTTGCAGGATGCCCTCCTGAGGGATATTGGGCCAAATTCTGTCCAGTAGCCACGTTGGACCGTGAAAATCCAGAACTGGCTGGAGGGCCCCGCCCTTAATGCTCCAAACGTTGTCGATTGGGAAGAGATCCGACGACCTCTCTGGCTGAACTGAAATGGAAATGAGCGTTCGGCATCATTGACCGGGAGGCACCTTGCGGGACAGGTCCGGCCGCCTTGGTGCAGGTCTTATTACATTCGACGCCAGATTGGGCGATCTGCGCCCCGGATGGGGATGAAATGATGATGAAGACAACAGTCCCTGAGCGGAGAAAGTCTCCGACCTAGTCGGGAATCGAACCCGGGCCCGTACGTCGGCAATCCGTCACGCTGACCACTCAGCTATCTGGCTGAGGTGGTGTTTGGCAAGCACGAAGGAAAAGCAGTAGAAACTCTCGCCACATGCAGGTGGGCATTATCTTGCTGGAATGTAAGCCCAGGATGGCTTACCACGAAGGGCAACAAAGTGGAGTGTGCAACGTCGACATACCGCTCTGCTGTAAGGGTGCCTCAGATGGCCGACCAAATGGATCCCACTGTTATGTGAAAGGGCGCCCCAGAGCATCACTCCTGGTTGTCTGGACGTACGGCGGGGACAGTCAATTTGGTATCCCACCGCTGTTTGGAGCGTGTCCAGACATGTCTCCGGCCTGGAATCTTATTAACTGGAACAGAATTGTCTTCAGCGAAGTGTACCGCATCGAACTAACACCAGATGACTAGACGTGGAGGCGACCCAGACAGCAGTGGGATAACATCCTGAATGTCGCCCGCCAACCAGGAAGTGATGGTCCGCGGTGCCATTTGATTTTATCACAGGATCCCTGTGGTCGTCATCTGCAGCACCCCTAAACAACAGCGGTACGTCAACGGCATTCTACACTGAGGGTTCCCACTATGGTGAGGTCTTCTATTGCTTGCCTTCGTGATTGCCAAACCCTACCTTGGCCGGCACGGTCGGCGGATCTCTCCCCAACTGAGAATGACTGGAGCATTGTGGGCAGGGTTCTCCAAACAGCTCAGGATTTTGGGGTGACACGTTCCCCAAAAAACTCTTCCGGAATACGCATGATGTCTTTAGCCGTTTCAGTACTAGCGCCATCTTCTACATCTTCATCTACATCTACATCTACATGGATACTCTGCACATCACATTTAAGTGCCTGGCAGAGGGCTCATCTCTATTATTCCAATCTCGTATAGCGCGCGGAAAGAACGAACACATATATCTTTCCGTACGACCTCTGATTTCCCTTATTTTATCGTGGTGATCGTTTCCCCCTATGTAGGTCGGTGTCAACAAAATATTTTCGCATTCAGAGGAGAAAATTGGTGATTGGAATTTCGTGAGAAGATTCCGTCGTAACGAAAAACGCCTTTGTTTTAATGACGTCCAGCCCAAATCCTGTATCATTTCACTGACGCACTCTCCCATATTTCGCGGTAATACAAAACGTACTGCCCTTCTTTGAACTTTTTCGATGTACTCCGTCAATCCTTTCTGGTAAGGATGTCACACCGCGCAGCAGTATTCTAAAAGAAGGACGGAGAAGCGTAGTGTAGGCAATCTCCTTAGTAGGTCTGTTACATTTTCTAAGTGTCCTGCCAATACAACGCAGCCTTCCTCACGACATTTTCTATGTGTTCCTTCCAATTGAAATTGTTCGTAATTGTTATTCCTAGGTATCTAGTTGAATTTACGGCCTTTAGCTTTGATTTATCATGTAACCTAAGTTTAATGGATTCCTTTTAGCACTCGTGTGGATGACCTCACACTTTTCGTTATTTAGGGTCAACTGCCAATTTTCGCACCATTTAGATATCCTTTCTAAATCATTTTGCAATTTGTTTTGAACTAATGACGACTTTATTAAACGATAAACGACAGCGTCATCTGCAAACAACCTAAGACGGCTGCTCAGATTATCTCCCAAATCGTTTATGTAGATAAGTAACAGGAAAGGGACTATAACACTACGTTGGGGAACGCCAGAAATCACTTCGGTTTTACTCGATGACTTTCCGTCAATGACCACGAACTGTGACAGGAAATCACAAATCCAGTCACATAACTGAGACGATATTCCATAAGCACGCAATTTCACTACAAGCCGCTTGTGTGGTATAGTGTCAAAAGCCTTCCAGAAATCCAGAAATACGGAATTGATCTGATATCCCTTGTCAATAGCACTCAACATTTCATGTGAATAAAGAGCTACTTGTGTTCCACAGAAACGATGTTTTCTAAATTCATGTTGACTGTGTGTCAATAGACCGTTTTCTTCGAAGTAATTCATAATGTTCGATCACAATATATGTTCCAAAATCCTACAGCATGTCGACGTTAATGATATGGGCCTGTAATTTAGTGGATTACTCGCATTACCTTTCTTGAATATTGGTGCGGCCTGTGCAACTTTCCAGTCTTTGGGTACGGATATTTCGTCGAGCGAACGGTTGTATGTGATTGTTAAGCATGGAGCCAACTGGTATACAGGCTGGACCAGAAGATTTGCTTATATTAAGTGATTTAAGTTGCTTCACTATTCCGAGATGTTTAATTGTACGTTACTCATGTTGGCAACTGTTCTTGTGGTACTCCGATGATATTTACTTCTACGTTACTCATGTTGGCTGCTGTTCTTGATTCGAATTCTGGAATATATACTTCGTCTTCTTTTGTGAAGGCATTTCGGAATGCTGCGTTTAGTAACTCTGCTTTGGTACCACTGTCTTCGATAGTACCTCCATTGCTATCGCGCAGAGAAGGCATTGATTGTTTCTTTCCGCTAACATACTTCACATACGACCAGAATTTCTTTGGATTTTCCGCCGGGTTTCGAGACAAAGTTTCGTTGTGGAAACTATTATAAGCATCTCGCATTGAAGTCTGTGTTAATTTTCGAGCTTCTGTAAAACATCGCTAATCTTGGGGATATTGCGTCTGTTTAAATTTGGCATGTTTGTGTCGTTGTTTCTGCAATAGTGTTCTAACCCGTTCTGTGTACCAAGGAGGATCAGCTCCGTCGTTTGTTAATATATTTGGTATGAATCTTTCAATTGCTGCCGATACTATTTCTTTGGCTTCAAACCACATCAGGTCTACACGTATATTATTAGTTGGAAATAGTGGAGATTCTCTCAGAAACGCGTCAAGTGAATTTTTATCTGCTTTTTTGAATAGTTTTTTCTTTTTGGAGTATTTGGGGGTTACAATACTCGCTACGACAACCCTGTGATCACTAATCCCTGTATCCGTTTTGATTCACGTTATTAACTCAGGATTATTTATTGATAAGAGTGTGTTTTCACAGCAGTTTACTAGTCGCGTGAACTCATGAACTAGCTGCTCGAAATAATTTTCAGACAACGCGTTTAGCACAATTTCGGATGATTTTTTATGCTTACCTCCGGAATTAAACATGTATTTTCGCCAACATATCGAGGGTAAATTAAAGTCACCACCAACTATAATCGTATGAGTCGGGGAAGTGTTTGAAACCAGTCTTCTTTGAACTTTCAGCAACTGTATCATCTGAGTTGGGAGGTCGGTGAAAGGATCCAATTATTATTTTATCCGGTTGATAATAATGACTTCTGCCCTTACTAACTCATAGGAACTGTTGTTGTTGTGGTCTTCAGTCCTGAGACTGGTTTGATGCAGCTCTCCATGCTACTCTATCCTGTGCAAGCTTCTTCATCTCCCAGTACCTACTGCAACCTGCATCCTTCTGAATCTGCTTAGTGTATTCATCTCTTGGTCTCCCCCTATGATTTTTACCCTCCACGCTGCCCTTCAATACTAAATTGGTGATCCCTTGATGCCTCAGAACATGTCCTACCAACCGATCCCTTCTTCTGGTCAAGTTGTGCCACAAACTTCTCTTCTCCCCAATCCTATTCAATACTTCCTCATTAGTTATGTGATCTACCCATCTAATCTTCAGCATTCTTCTGTAGCACCACATTTCAAAAGCTTCTATTCTCTTCTTGTCCAAACTATTTACCGTCCATGTTTCACTTCCATACATGGCTACACTCCATACAAATACTTTCAGAAATGACTTCCTGACACTTAAATCTATACTCGATGTTAACAAATTTCTCTTCTTCAGAAACGCTTTCCTTGCCATTGCCAGTCTACATTTTATATCTTCTCTACTTCGACCATCATCAGTTATTTTGCTCCCCAAATAGCAAAACTCCTTTACTGCTTTAAGTGTCTCATTTCCCAATCTAATTCCCTCAGCATCACCCGACCGAATTCGACTACATTCCATTATCCTCGTTTTGCTTTTGTTGATGTTCATCTTATATCCTCCTTTCAAGACGCTATCCATTCCGTTCAACTGCTCTTCCAAGTCCTTTGCTGTCTCTGACAGAATTACAATGTCATCGGCGAACCTCAAAGTTTTTATTTCTTCTCCATGGATTTTAATACCTACTCCGAATTTTTCTTTTGTTTCCTTTACTGCTTGCTCAATATACAGATTGAATAACATCGGGGAGAGGCTACAACCCTGTCTTACTCCCTTACCAACAAGTGCTTCCCTTTCATGTCCCTCAACTCTTATAACTGCCATCTGGTTTCTGTACAAATTGTAAATAGCCTTTCACTCCCTGTATTTTACCCCTGCCACATTCAGAATTTGAAAGAGAGTATTCCAGTCAACATTGTCAAAAGCTTTCTCTAAGTCTACAAATGCTAGAAACGTAGGTTTGCCTTTCCTTAATCTTTCTTCTAAGATAAGCCGTAGGGTCAGTATTGCCTCACGTGTTCCAATATTTCTACGGAATCCAAACTGATCTTCCCCAAGGTCGGCTTCTACTAGTTTTTCCATTCGTCTGTAAGGAATTCGTGTTAGTATTTTGCAGCTGTGACTTACTGAACTGATAGTTCGGTAATTTTCACATCTGTCAACACCTGCTTTCTTTGGGATTGGAATTATTATATTCTTCTTGAAGTCTGAGGGTATTTCGCCTGTTTCATACATCTTGCTCACCAGATGGTAGAGTTTTGTCAGGACTGGCTCTCCCAAGGCCGTCAGTAGTTCCAATGGAATGTTGTCCACTCCGGAGGCCTCGTTTCGACTCAGGTCTTTCAGTGCTCTGTCAAACTCTTCACGCAGTATCTTATCTCCCATTTCGTCTTCATCTACATCCTCTTCCATTTCCATAATATTGTCCTCAAGTACATCGCCCTCGTATAGACCCTCTATATACTCCTTCCACCTTTCCGCTTTCCCTTCTTTGCTTAGAACTGGGTTTCCATCTGAGCTCTTTATGTTCATGCAAGTGGTTCTCTTATCTCCAAAGGTCTCTTTAATTTTCCTGTAGGCAGTATCTATCTAACCCCTAGTGAGATAGGCCTCTACATCCTTACATTTGTCCTCTAGCCATCCCTGCTTACCCATATTGCACTTCCTGTCAATCTCATTTTTGAGACGTTTGTATTCCTTTTTGCCTGCTTCATTTACTGCATTTTTATATTTTCTCCTTTCATCAATTAAATTCAATATTTCTTCTGTTACCAAAGGATTTCTACTAGCCCTCGTCTTTTTACCTACTTGATCCTCTGCTGCCTTCACTACTTCATCCCTCAAAGCTACCCATTCTTCTTCTACTGTATTTCTTTCCCCCATTCCTGTCAATTGTTCCCTTATGCTCTCTCTGAAACTCTGTACAACCTCTGATTCTTTCAGTTTATCCAGGTCCCATCTCCTTAAGTTCCCACCTTTTTGCAGTTTCTTCAGTTTTAATCTACAGGTCATAACCAATAGATTGTGGTCAGAATCCACATCTGCCCCTGGAAATGTCTTAAAATTTAAAACCTGGTTCCTAAATCTCTGTCTTACCATTATATAATCTATCTGATACCTTTTAGTATCTCCAGGGGTCTTCCATGTATACCACCTTCTTTCATGATTCTTAAACCAAGTGTCAGCTATGATTAAGTTGTGCTCTGTGCAAAATTCGACCAGGCGGCTTCCTCTTTCATTTCTTAGCCCCAATCCATATTCACCTACTACGTTTCCTTCTCTCCCTTTTCCTATTACCGAATTCCAGTCACCGATGACTATTAAATTTTCGTCACCCTTCACTATCTGAATAATTTCTTTTATTTCATCATACATTTCTTCAATTTCTTCGTCATCTGCAGAGCTAGTTGGTATATAAACTTGTACTACTGTAGTAGGTGTGGGCTTCGTATCTATCTTGGCCACAATAATGCGTTCACTATGCTGTTTGTAGTAGCTTACCCGCATTCCTATTTTCCTATTCATTATTAAACCTACTCCTGCATTACCCCTATTTGATTTTGTGTTTATAACCCTGTGGTCACCTGACCAGAAGTCTTGCTCCTCCTGCCACCGAACTTCACTAATTCCCACTATATCTAACTCTAACCTATCCATTTCCCTTTTTAAATTTTCTAACCTACCTGCCCGATTAAGGGATCTGACATTCCACGCTCCGATCCGTAGAACGCCAGTTTTCTTTCTCCTGATAACGACATCCTCTTGAGTAGTCCCCGCCAGGAGATCCGAATGGGGGACTATTTTACCTGCGGAATATTTTACCCAAGAGGACGCCATCATCATTTAATCATACAGTAAATCTGCATGCCCTCGGGAAAAATTACGGCCGTAGTTTCCCCTTGCTTTCAGCCGTTCGCAGCACCAGCACATCAAGGCCGTTTTGGGTAGTGTTACAAGGCCAGATCAGTCAATCATCCAGACTGTTGCCCCTGCAACTACTGAAAAGGCTGCTGCCCCTCTTCAGGAACCACACGTTTGTCTGGCCTCTCAACAGATACCCCTCCGTTGTGGTTGCACCTACGGTACGGCTATCTGTATCGCTGAGGCACGCAAGCCTACCCACCAACCGCAAGGTCCATGGTTCATAGGGGGAGGAACCCATAGGAACTATCTACTTCAATTTCGCAACAAGATAAACTACTTCTAACAGCATACATACATACATACATACATTAATCCTTGTTCCATAGATCATGAATACGACATTTCGTAATGATGTGGAACACCCCACCGCCAATCGTGTTTAGCCTATCCTTTCGGAAAACCGTTAGGTTCTTCGCAAAAATTGCGGCTGAGCTTACATCCGGCTTCAGCCAGCTTTCAGTGCCTATAACGATTTGAGCATCAGTGCTTTCTATTAGCGCTTGGAGCTCTGGTACTTTCCCAACACAGCTACGACAATTTACATCTGTTATACCGATGGTTCCTGTATCTACGTTCTTCCTGTGTTCGGCCTGCACCCTTAGTGGGTGAAGCCCTTCTTGTGTTTTCTCGAGACCCTCTAATCTAAAAAAACCGCCCAGTCCACGCCACACAGCCTCTGCTACCCGTGTAGCCGCCTCCTGCGTATAGTGGACACCTGACCTATTCAGTGGAACCCGAAAGCCAACCACCCTGTGGCGCAAGTCGAGGAATCTGCAGCCTACACGGTCGCAGAACCGTCTACTCGGCTCTGTACCAGAGGTCCGCAATCTGTCCTGCCGACTATGCTGCAAATGGTCAGCTCTGCTTCCATCTTGTAAGCAAGACTGGCAGCCTTCTGCCTGCCACTCGAAACACAGAGAATCTCTTCTGATCCAAAGTGACTTCTTGTTGAAGCTGTGAGTACTTGATTTAGTCTTTCTTTAGCTAGCCATTTAAATCGTGGATCATTAAACAATACGTTTGTTCAAAAAATAAAAGCCCACTAATGAGTCACTTTAATCTTTTTGATCGTACAATAGGATTTCAGACATACCACGACGGTTCTCCATTGACAAAAATCGTGTCCTTTTCGGGACATGACCAGAGAGGTTGCCACAGGCATCGTCTGCACAGAAGGTGACATCAAGAATGTCAGTGGCGTTCCCCACAATAAAGGATTTAAAAATTGTAAACCGTATGCAGTATTGGATTCGCTTTTGATAACCCCATCTTTCAATTCTGCACTTCCTTTGTTTTATACGGAAGCAATTTCGTTTGCCCAACCACTTTCTGAGGGGTTGCTAGCCCGACATATTTTTCTTGTGTCAACTTGCGCAATGATTTTGCTGGGTTCTGCGCATAGAGTATGAAATATCCAATAACTTCTGTTCATACAGTTTAGGTGGTCTTCCAGTTAGTTCGGCATCTAATGAAGTGCCTGTCTCTCGAATATTCTTAATAAGTCAACGAACCGTATTACGTTGGGGTACAATTGTTTCGGGGAATTTTTCACCAAGTGCCTCCTGCGCTGAACCTGTGTATTTATCGCCTTGTCGAAATACATGTTCAATAAGAAAAATTCGTTCCTCAGCTGAAAGCGCCATAATTTAAAAACAAATTTACGTTTAAATACTACACACCGCATTCAATAGCTTTCGTCATCTGAAGCAAACAGTTAAATGTTAGGAACCGGTAGAACGAATTAAAAAAAAATCACCTATCCGTGAAAAAACTGTTCTGTCAAAACTTCGTTTCGAACTTCCAACGTAGTGTGTGGTCCAGCGCACAGCGACTTCCCGAACACACTGTATGCATGTACACTTACACAAATAAACGAATGATGTCGTAATGCGGTGGCTATAAACGTTAAAGATTACTCGCCTACAGCTGAAAATTGGACACATTGTCCGCTACTTATGATCGCACCTAGATATATTTGCTTCTGGGTGTATCTGCTGTGGCGTGTCTTTACTGCCTCCGACGATTATTGCGAATACGAGAACAGAACAGAACAGAATGGCGTGCATGTCAAACAATAAAAGAAAGCTTTATTTCTTACATTATTAAAATGAGTATAATAATTGGTAAGGGTGAGGGTTAGTCACCTAACATTACCGCTGGATATATTTCTTAAACCATATCAAATACTGACGAATCGATTCCACAGACCGAACGTGAGGAGAGAGGCTAGTGTAATTGGTTAATACAAATCATACAAAAATGCACGGAAGTATGTTTTTTAACACAAACCTACGTTTTTTTAAATGGAACCCCGTTAGTTTTGTTAGCACATCTGCACATATAAACAAATACGTAATCAGTGCCGTTTGTTGCATTGTAAAATGTTAATTACATCCGGAGATATTGTAACCTAAAGTTGACGCTTGGGTACCACCACTCCGCTGTTCGATCGTGTGTATCGGAGAGCACTGAATTACGTAGGGGTCCAAAGGGAACAGTGATGGACCTTACGTACAGAAGAGACTGTAACAGCACATTACGTCCACATGCTAACACCTTTTTATTGGTCTTTTTCACTGACGCACATGTACATTACCATGAGGGGTGAGGTACACGTACACACGTGGTTTCCGTTTTCAGTTACGGAGTGGAATAGAGTGTGTCCCGACATGTCAGGCCAATTGATGTTCAATGTGGTGGCCAACATTTGCTGCACACACTTGCAATCTCTGGCGTAATGAATGTCGTACACGCCGCAGTACATCTGGTGTAATGTCGCCGCAGGCTGACACAATACGTTTCATATCCTCTGGGGTTGCAGGCACATCACGGTACACATTCTCCTTTAACGTACCCCACAGAAAGAAGTCCAGAGGTGTAAGATCAGGAGAACGGGCTGGCCAATTTATGCGTCCTCCACGTCCTATGAAACGCCCGTCGAACATCCTGTCAAGGGTCAGCCTAGTGTTAATTGCGGAATGTGCAGGTGCACCATCATGCTGATACCACATACGTCGACTCGTTTCCAGTGGGACATTTTCGAGCAACGTTGGCAGATCATTCTGTAGAAACGCGATGTATGTTGCAGCTGTTTGGGCCCCTGCAATGAAGTGAGGACCAATGAGGTGGTCGCCAATGATTCCGCACCATACATTTACAGTCCACGGTCGCTGTCGCTCTACCTGTCTGAGCCAGCGAGGATTGTCCACGGACCAGTAATGCATGTTCCGTAGATTCACTGCCCCGTGGTTTGTGAAACCCGCTTCATCGGTAAACGGGTAGAACTGCAACGCATTCTCTGTTAATGCCCATTGACAGAATTGCACTCGATGATTAAAGTCATCTCCATGTAATTGCTTATGGAGCAACACTTGAAACGGGTGAAAGCGGTGGGTTCACGGCAACAGCAGCTAACACACCAACTGCACCCGCTTCTCCTGTGACGGGCCTGTTACGGACCCGTTTGCGTGCTACGACCATACCTGTTGCATACAGTTGGCGATAGATGTTTTGCAATGTGCGGCACGTTGGATGCTCTCTGTCCGGGTACCGTTCTGCATTCACCCTGCAGGCTTCAGCTGCATTTCGTCGACACTCGCCATAGATGAATATCATCTCCGCCTTTTCAGAGTTCGAATACACCATGGTCACAGTTCCTACAACACTACACTATCACAGACGTCAGGTAACACGGTGTACTACAGTTGGTCTGCGTGCGGAGACGAATGCAGAATAACAATAGCAGCAAGCGCTACATGCCGACACTGCGACAGCTGGACCAAACCACAACAGTGCACTACAGCCACACTCGTAAACACGGTCGTCATCGTAAACATGTCCCTGCAGATGCTGCTCGCCGACCGTGGCCCGTGTTTGTTACAACACGCAACTGAGCGTCGGAGGTTTCAAGCGTCAACTTTAGGTTACAATATCTCCGGATGTAATTAACATTTTACTATGCAACAAACGGCACTGATAACGTATTTGTTTATATGTTCAGATGTGCTAACAAAACTAACGTGGTTCCATTTAAAAAAACGTAGGTTTGTGTTAAAAAACATACTTCCGTGCATTTTTGTATGGTTTGTATTAAACAATTATACTAGCCGCTCTCCTCACGTTCGGTCTGTGGAATCGGTTCGTCAGTATTTGATGTGGTTTACGAAACATATCCAGCGGTAACGTTAGGTGACTCACCCTATATATATATATATATATATATATATATATATATATATATATATATATATACCGGTTTAAATTATAATGTACTGCCATCTTTACAGGTAGAAATCCTCACAATAATGTCGGGATACTACCAGAGACGGTAGAAAGACAACAGTTTTTGGCATAAAAGATCGTCTTAAAATTAACGTGGAATGCAAGAAGTGTAACAAATAAAAGTGAATATCTACTAAGAATACTGGAAGAAAAAATGGTAGATTTTGACCTTTCGATTAGAGAATTTGGCCTTTCTAGACCGTTTATAAACTAAGACTATGGCACAATCCTTTCCTTCTTCTTCACGCGTTGGCGAGTGGCATGTCTCTATTCATTAGACATCACTAAGAGAGTGGCTGTGGTTTTTATTGTTGTGTAGCAAATTCTGCAGTATCGATCAGTGGTCTGAAATTTTTCGTGTACTATATAACGATGTTAACTCTTCTCAAATCTCTTCTACCCACCCAGTGGATTTTTGCACTTTACAAATGAAAGATTTATTGGTTAACATACTGCTATTCATTGTATGAATATGACGGCGAAAATTTAATCTCCTTTTCCTTATCGTGCCTGTAAAATTGCATATCTTCATTTCTCGTCTTTGTCCAGCTGTTGTCTTTATTCTTTCGTGGACCTAAAATTTTTCTGCGTATTTTCCTTCCTTCCTTTTCCAGCTCTACTTGTTCACCTCTTTTATTCAGTGGAAGACATTACGATTGAGTTTCTGGCTTAATTACTGTTGTGTAGTATCTAATTCTTTTGCCTGGAATGATACTGATCTTTTATTACAACTGTTTTGGCCGAGTTTGTACGCTAGTTCTCTTTTATTTAATCACTCTTTACTTGTGGGTATTATATAATGCGTATGATTGTATTCATTCTTCCAAATACTTAAACTTAACAACTTTTTAGATGTTTCCGCGTTGTGCTTGTACATATAGCTTTCTCTGTTTTGCATATGTTCAAGGTATTCTACATCATCTACATCTATATCATACTCGGCAAGCCACCTGATGATGGTATTTGTAATCTGGTTTTGCTGCAATTTTACGTAGTGTTTGTATCATTATCTTTGCTACTGTTTTGTCCTTAGAAATTATTGCAGTATCGTCAGCAAAAGTTAGAAATTTCACGCCGAATCTTCCTCTTCCTCGTCCCAGATGGATTTCTGCGATGCTTCTCTCTTGTAGTTTTTTGTCACACTCTCTCATGACCCTGTCCGAAACTTACTGAAGAGAATCGGTGAGAATTAATCGACCTGCCGAATTTCTGCGTTGATTCTGAAAGGTTCAGAAACTACCCCTTAGAATTTAACTTTTGCGGACTGCATCCTTTTCAAGTCGTGTCTGCGAATATTTGTCTATGGAATCGTAGACGTTTCTGAAGTCAATGAGCGTAGCAACTGTGTTTAGGTACCGTATTGTTCTGATCCTGAGGATTGTTTTCAAGTTAAGAATTTGCACTGGGGACAGTCTACTTTCTCTGAACTCCGCTTCGTACTCGCCGGTTGTGAATTCTGATTGGTCTATCTTATTCAGTAGTGCTTTGGATATAGGAGGGGCGTTCAGTAAGTAATGCAACATCTCTTTTTCTGAAAGCAGTTTTGTTTGATTTAGGACTCCAATGCACTATATTATTTCCCACTCTTCTGACTACAAAACTCTTTTTCGACATAATTTGTGTTCAGTGCGATGGCCTTACGCCATCTTAAAAATGACTCTGAGCACTATGGGACTTAACATCTGAGGTCATCAGGACCCTAGGCTTAGAACTACTTAAACCTAACTAACCTAAGGACATCACACACATCCATGCCCGAGGCAGGATTCGAACCTGCGACGTAGCGGTCGCGCGGTTCCAGACTGAAGCGCCTAGAACCGCTCGGCCACATCTGCCGGCGCTGAAACGGGAATATTCCACAATGTCTTACAAGAAATTCTGCATTTTTTCAAGAGAAAATGGAATTACTTCACGAATGCCCCTCGTAATTATGTAGGTGATCGGAAGTAAATGCAGGCCTCGATAATTGGTGCCATCTGTCCTTTCTTCCTTCTTATGTAGTGGTTGGATTATACCTAGTTTCCAGTGGTCTGGTATCCTTCCTTTCTTCCAGCGATCTTCAAGGTTCTCATAAATGGTTTCAGCTGTCTGCTTACTTCCCAGTTTTTACATCGCAACCAATAACCCTTCTCTCCCCGGCGCTCTGCTATTTTTCAGCTGGCCAATGTATTTTTTAGCTCGGCGGTGTGGCTTTAGTTCTGAAGGTGGGTTTTCTTTTCGGGATCGTCTAAAAATAAATTGTTGTGTTGGTTCATCGTAGTTTAGAAGACCCTTGCAGTATTTTGCTACTAGCTCACAGTTGCTTTTGTTGTTGTTTATCTGTTTGCTTGTCGAATCACTGAAGTGGAGGCTATCGGCTTGCACTCTTGTTATTTCTTCTTTCAAAACTTTGTCCCTAGTGTTCTTCCGTCAGAAATTTGCATCTATTTGGTCCACTGGTTTTTTGATTACTGTGTTACAGTCTCTTTCATTTTTGTGAGAGTGCCAATTTTGCCAAGCCGCTAGTTTGCTCTCTATCGCTTCGTCAGATGCCTTGTTCCAATATCTATGGTGTTTGTCCTTGGTAGTTACTCTTGTTCTTTCATTGTCTCTGTCACCACTTCTCTGATCTGACATGGCGTTTGGAGGGGTGCTGTGACCAGGACTGCTGCTGAAGGTGCCGAACTATCTTTAGCGATGAATCGTAGTTCTGCAGTTTGTTTGTTTTGTTTTAGGGCACAAAAAAACAACTGAAGTCATACGCGCCCAAGTCAAAACTATAGAACGCAAACATAGAGACAAGGGAAACGGCTATCCGTCAGTCCCAATGGAAAGAATAGAAGACATCTAAACAAGGCACGTGGAAAAAGGGCTAAAAAAAAAACACGATACAAAAATGGAGATACAAAATTAAAAATTAAATGGTCTTCACCGTATTGCTTCGGCGGATAAAAAGTAAGACGCGGACGACAGGCCGCGCGTCATTTGCTAAAACAGCTGATAAATCAGATGGTAAACCCAAGATAGAACGTAAATTAGGAAGAAAGATGACATTCCAGCAGGTAGTGGCGGATAGTTAAAATCTGAATTACTTTTGAATGCATTATGGGAACAGCTGTGATCAATGTCTTATAAATAATTACTATTAAAAAACAGTCTTGATCACGATTTATTTAACAAGGTGACCGGTTTCGACCACTACTGTGGTCATCTTCAGACCTATAAGTTGTATACAAAGCTCTAATTAGAGGGCTACATACATTAAACAAAATACATAAAGTTATACATCTATAAAACGTTGAATTACCATTGAGTAGGAACCTCTTTCTGTTGGAGAATCACTACTGGAGAAACCAGTGCACGTCTTACTATATATAATGGAGGCTCCACCCACTTCTGACAGCATGATGTCATTATTAACCAATGAGTAATAAGTCGAATTACAATTTAAAATTTCTTAGTTAAAAGAACATTGTCAAGAACTAGAAATAAATACACACTAAACTTAGCTTATTAAACAGCTATTGTCAATTAAGAAGCGGTAAAATATTTAAATATGTAGGAAAATGGAGTTCGGTTTGGCAGTACATGGGTTGCCCTCTCAAGGCCTATCAGCGAACCATTTGGAACCACTCGTTGCTATGGTGAAGTTAGACGCCGTTGCAAAGATGAAGCAGCAGGCTTTTTTCACTGAAGTTGTTGTAAAGTCGATAGTCGAACTAGTGGTTGCCATGGTGAGGACAAACGCCTGTGCAAAGATGTGGCAGCAGGCTTCTTTCCAACGAAGTTGTTGCGAAGTAGAATGGCAAAGACTGTGGCGTCAGACAATGTATTATTGAGCAGCAACATGTCTTTATTAAAACGAAAAGAGTTGTTGCTGTTGTTGTGGTCTTCAGTCCTGAGACTGGTTTGATGCAGCTCTCCATGCTACTCTATCCTGTGCAAGCTTCTTCATCTCCCAGTACCTACTGCAACCTGCATCCTTCTGAATCTGCTTAGTGTATTCATCTCTTGGTCTCCCCCTATGATTTTTACCCTCCACGCTGCCCTTCAATACTAAATTGGTGATCCCTTGATGCCTCAGAACATGTCCTACCAACCGATCCCTTCTTCTGGTCAAGTTGTGCCACAAACTTCTCTTCTCCCCAATCCTATTCAATACTTCCTCATTAGTTATGTGATCTACCCATCTAATCTTCAGCATTCTTCTGTAGCACCACATTTCAAAAGCTTCTATTCTCTTCTTGTCCAAACTATTTACCATCCATGTTTCACTTCCATACATGGCTACACTCCATACAAATACTTTCAGAAATGACTTCCTGACACTTAAATCTATACTCGATGTTAACAAATTTCTCTTCTTCAGAAACGCTTTCCTTGCCATTGCCAGTCTACATTTTATATCCTCTCTACTTCGTCCATCATCAGTTATTTTGCTCCCCAAATAGCAAAACTCCTTTACTACTTCAAGTGTCTCATTTCCTAATCTAATATCCTCAGCATCACCCGACTTAACTCTACTACATTCCATTATCCTCGGTTTGCTTTTGTTGATGTTCATCTTATATCCTCCCTTCAAGACACCATCCATTCCGTTCAACTGCTCTTCCAAGTCCTTTACTGTCTCTGACAGAATTACAATGTCATCGGCGAACCTCAAAGTTTTTATTTCTTCTCCATGGATTTTAATACCTACTCCAAATTTTTCTTTTGTTTCCTTTACTGCTTGCTCAATATAGAGATTGAATAACATTGGGGAGAGGCTACAACCCTGTCTTACTCCCTTCCCAACCACTGCTTCCCTTTCATGTCCCTCAACTCTTATAACTGCCATCTGGTTTCTGTACAAGTTGTAAATAGCCTTTCGCTCCCTGTATTTTACCCCTGCCACCTTTAGAATTTGAAAGAGAGTATTCCAGTCAACATTGTCAAAAGCTTTCTCTAAGTCTACAAATGCTAGAAACGTAGGTTTGCCTTCCTTAATCTTTCTTCTAAGATAAGTCGTAGGGTCAGTATTGCCTCACGTGTTCCAGTATTTCTACGGAATCCAAAATGATCTTCCCCGAGGTCGGCTTCTACTAGTTTTTCCATTCCTCTGTAAAGAATTCGTGTTAGTACTTTGCAGCTGTGGCTTATTAAACTGATTGTTCGGTAATTTTCACATCTGTCAACACCTGCTTTCTTTGGGATTGGAATTATAATATTCTTCTTGAAGTCTGAGGGTTTTTCGCCTGTTTCATACATCTTGCTCTCCCAAGGCCGTCAGTAGTTCCAATGGAATGTTGTCTACCTCGGGGGCCTTGTTTCGACTCAGGTCCTTCAGTGCTCTGTCAAACTCTTCACGCAGTATCGTATCTCCCATTTCATCTTCATCTACATCCTCTTCCATTTCCATAATATTGTCCTCAAGTGCATCGCCCTTATATAGACCCTCTATATACTCCTTCCACCTTTCTGCTTTCCCTTCTTTGCTTAGAACTGGGTTTCCATCTGAGCTCTTGATGTTCATACATGTGGTTCTCTTATCTCCAAAGGTCTCTTTAATTTTCCTGTAGGCAGTATCTATCTTACCCCTAGTGAGATACGCCTCTACATCCTCACATTTGTCGTCTAGCCATCCCTGCTTAGCCATTTTGCACTTCCTGTCGATCTCATTTTTGAGACGTTTGTATTCCTTTTTGCCTGCTTCATTTACTGCATTTTTATATTTTCTCCTTTCATCAATTAAATTCAATATTTCTTCTGTTACCCAAGGATTTCTACTAACCCTCTTCTTTTTACCTACTTGATCCTCTGCTGCCTTCACTACTTCATCCCTCAGAGCTACCCATTCTTCTTCTACTGTATTTCTTTCCCCCATTCCTCTTAATTGTTCCCTTATGCTCTCCCTGAAACTCTGTACAACCTCTGGTTCTTTCAGTTTATCCAGGTCCCATCTCCTTAAATTCCCACCTATTTGCAGTTTCTTCAGTTTTAATCTACAGGTCATAACCAATAGATTGTGGTCAGAGTCCACATCTGCCCCTGGAAACGTCTTACAATTTAAAACCTGGTTCCTAAATCTCTGTCTTACCATTATATAATCTATCTGATACCTTTTAGTATCTCCACGGTTTTCTACCCTACCTGCCCGATTAAGGGACATTCCACGCTCCGATCCGTAGAACGCCAGTTTTCTTTCTCCTGATAACGACATCCTCTTGAGTAGTCCCCGCCCGGAGATCCGAATGGGGGACTATTTTACCTCCGGAATATTTTACCCAAGAGGACGCCATCATCATTTAATCATACAGTAAAGCTGCATGACGTCGGGAAAAATTACGGCCGTAGTTTCCCCTTGCTTTCAGCCGTTCGCAGTACCAGCACAGCAAAGCCGTTTTGGTTATTGTTACAAGGCCAGATCAGTCAATCATCCAGACTGTTGCCCTTGCAACTACTGAAAAGGCTGCTGCCCCTCTTCAGGAACCACACGTTTGTCTGGCCTCTCAACAGATACCCCTCCATTGTGGTTGTACCTACGGTGCGGCTATCTGTATTGCTGAGGCACGCAAGCCTCCCCACCAACGGCAAGGTCCATGGTTCATGGGGGGGAGTAAGCTACAATAATCTGTAGCTGACATGTATACTACATGCTGCCCAAATACGATATGAAGTAGTTGTCCATATATATGAAATAATATCTATAAAGTTGATATGTAGATTACATGAGCCTTTTTTTTAAATTTAAGGCATTGCTATTCCTCAAGTTATATGCCAGTCATATAAGCAAATAAAATGAAAGAATTTAAAATTATAAAATTATGAGCCAGTGTCAAAAATAAAACGATGTGAATAGCAATATGCAGTCTAAAAGCATAAAAGCAAAAATTCTAAAACAGATAGTCAATCCTAAAATAATGTTTGGTAAAAACAATTACAATGTAAAGATAAAATATTTGCTAAAAGTCTTTATAATTAAAAAAAATATATATAATTCCTTTTCTTTAACCTTTTAAAACAAAGGACAGAAGAGTAAACATTCTAAAGCAGATCATCAAAAAGCTCAAAGAAATGTTTGTCTTTGAACTGAAGTTGTTCGTTTAAAACAGATAATGGATTACTTTTGTGAAGTGAAAAAATTTCAATTTCTTCTAAGGTATTTAGCAGTGGTCCTTTTGGCACAGTATGTAATATTTTCAAATTGCTAGAAATGCAACCCTCAGAATGATTGTATCCATCAAGATGTTGACCAAATATTGATTTGATACGTGCAGTACCAGTAGTATGTTCTTTGAAACCTGTTAAAAAGGTATGGCCAGTTTGGCCAGTATACTGTTTCTCACAGTCATTACATATTATTTTATAAATGCCTGACTTTTGGTATCTATTTGAGTCTCCAATTGTGTGTTTCAGTTTCATCTGTGGGGGGTTATTAGTTTTAAATGCTATTGTCACGCTTGTGTTCTTAAATAATTTATTTATTTTATCTGAGATAGGTCCCATGTATGTCATTTGTGTAAATCTCTTCTTGGAATTTATAACAGCGTCATTTTTTTCTTGTAATTTTTGATAATACAGATCAACCTGAAGGGAATTATAATCGTTAGCAACAGCTATCTGTTTCAATGTATCAATTTCCTTTTGGATTGCATCATGTTGGAGAGGTAATTTCAGTATCCTATGTATCATAGTTTTAAAAAATGCCATTTTGTATCTTAATGGATGGCATGATGTAGCATTTATTATTACGTCAGTTGATGTGGGTTTTCTATAAATAGAAATATTATGTTTTCCATTCAGATTTGTAATTGTGAGGTCAAGGAAATTAATACTATTGTTACTTTCGTGTTCTACTGTAAATACAAGTTTTGGATGTAAATTATTTAAGTTGTTAGCGAAAGCTACAATTTCTTCCTTAGAGCCGTTATATAATAGCAGTGTGTCGTCAACATATCTTTTGTAGTATATAATTTTATTTGTTATTTCTGGATTATTTTTGAAAAATTGGATTTCAACATAGTTGACGAAGATATCTGCTATAGTGCTAGCCATCTATCACAAAGCGAAAAAAGTGGTCCAACTAAAACATTCATATTTCTTTTCGTACTACACGAATATGTAACAAAAAATAGGGGTTCCTATTGAAAAAAAAACGCAGTTGATATCCGTTTGACCTATGGCAGTGCCATCTAGCGGGCCAATCATGGCGCCATCTGGTTTCCCCATTCAAGGTAGACATATATATATATATATATATATATATATATATATATATATATATATATATATATATATATATATATATATATATATATTTTTTTTTTTTTTTTTTGGTCATCGGTCTACTGACTGCTTTGGTGTGGCCTGCCACGAATTCCTTTCCTGTGCTAACCTCTTCATCTCAGAGTAGCACTTGCAACCTACGTCCTCAATTATTTGCTTGACGTATTCCAATCTCTGTCTTCCTCTACAGTTTTTGCCCTCTACAGCTCCCTCTAGTACCATGGAAGTCATTCCCTCATGTCTTAGCAGATGTCCTATCATCCTGTCCCTTCTCCTTATCAGTGTTTTCCACATATTCCTTTCCTCTCCGATTCTGCGTAGAACCTCCTCATTCCTTACCCTATCAGTCCACCTAATTTTCAACATTCGTCTATAGCACCTCTTCTCAAATGCTTCGATTCTCTTCTGTTCCGGTTTTACCACAGTCCATGTTTCACTACCATACAATGCTGTACTCCAGACATACATCCTCAGAAATTTCTTCCTCAAATTAAGGCCTGTATTTGATATTAGTAGACTTCTCTTGGCCAGAAATGCCTTTTTTGCTATAGCGAGTCTGCTTTTGATGTCCTCCTTGCTCCGTCCGTCATTGGTTATTTTACTGCCTAGGTAGCAGAATTCCTTAACTACATTGATTTCGTGACCATCAATCCTGATGTTAAGTTTCTCGCTGTTCTCATTTCTACTACTTCTCATTACCTTCGTCTTTCTCCGATTTACTCTCAAACCATACTGTGTACTCATTAGACTGTTCATTCCGTTCAGCAGATCATTTAATTCTTCTTCACTTTCACTCAGGATAGCAATGTCATCAGCGAATCGTATCATTGATATCCTTTCACCTTGTATTTTAATTCCACTCCTGAACCTTTCTTTTATTTCCATCATTGCTTCCTCGATGTACAGATTGAAGAGTAGGGGCGAAAGGCTACAGCCTTGTCATACACCCATCTTAATACGAGCACTTCGTTCTTGATCGTCCACTCTTATTATTCCCTCTTCCCTCTTTCCCTATAGCTCACCCCAACTTTTTTCAGAATCTCGAACAGCTTGCACCATTTTATATTGTCGAACGCTTTTTCCAGGTCTACAAATCCTATGAAAGTGTCTTGATTTTGCTTTAGCCTTGCTTCCATTATTAGCCGTAACGTCAGAATTGCCTCTCTCGTCCCTTTACTTTTCCTAAAGCCAAACTGATCGTCACCTAGCGCATTCTCAATTTTCTTTTCCATTCTTCTGTATATTATTCTTGTAAGCAGCTTCGATGCATGAGCTGTTAAACTGATTGTGCGATAATTCTCGCACTTGTCAGATCTTGCCGTCTTCGGAATTGTGTGGATGATGCTTTTCCGAAAGTCAGATGGTATGTCGCCAGACCCATATATTCTACACATCAACGTGAATAGTCGTTTTGTTGCCACTTCCCCAAATGATTTTAGAAATTCTGATGGAATGTTATCTATCCCTTCTGCCTTATTTGACCGTAAGTCCTCCAAAGCTCTTTTAAATCCGATTCTAATACTGGATCCCCTATCTCTCCTAAATCGACTCCTGTTTCTTCTTCTATCACATCAGACAAATCTTCACCCTCATAGAGGCTTTCAAAGTATTCTTTCCACCTATCTGCTCTCTCCTCTGCAATTCCCGTTGCACTCTTAATGTTAGCACCGTTGCTTTTAATGTCACCAAAGGTTGTTTTGACTTTCCTGTATGCTGAGTCTGTCCTTCCGACAATCATATCTTTTTCGATGTCTTCACATTTTTCCTGCAGCCATTTCGTCTTAGCTTCCCTGCACTTCCTATTTATTTCATTCCTCAGCGACTTGTATTTCTGTATTCCTGATTTTCCCGGAACATGTTTGTACTTCCTCCTTTCATCAATCAACGGAAGTGTTTCTTCTGTTACCCATTGTTTCTTCGCAGCTACCTTCTTTGTACCTATGTTTTCCTTCCCAACTTCTGTGATGGCCCTTTTTAGAGATGTCCATTCCTCTTCAACTGTACTGCCTACTGCGCTATTCCTTATTGCTGTATCTATAGCGTTAGAGAACTTCAAACATATCTCGTCATTCCTTAGTACTTCCGTATCCCACTTCTTTGTGTATTGATTCTTCCTGACTAATGTCTTGATCTTCAGCCTACTCTTCATCACTACTATATCTACATCTACATCTACATTGATACTCCGCAAGCCACCCAACGGTGTGTGGCGGAGGGCACTTTACGTGCCACTGTCATTACCTCCCTTTCCTGTTCCAGTCGCGTATGGTTCGCGGGAAGAACGACTGTCTGAAAGCCTCCGTGCGCGCTCTAATCTCTCTAATTTTACATTCGTGATCTCCTCGGGAAGTATAAGTAGGGGGTAGCAATATATTCGATACCTCATCCAGAAACACACCCTCTCGAAACCTGGCGAGCAAGCTACACCGCGATGCAGAGCGCCTCTCTTGCAGAGTCTGCCACTTGAGTTTATTAAACATCTCCGTAACGCTATCACGGTTACCAAATAACCCAGTGACGAAACGCGCCGCTCTTCTTTGGATCTTCTCTATCTCCTCCGTCAACCCGACCTGGTACGGATCCCACACTGATGAGCAATACTCAAGTATAGGTCGAACGAGTGTTTTGTAAGCCACCTCCTTTGTTGATGGACTACATTTTCTAAGCACTCTCCCAATGAATCTCAACCTGGTACCCGCCTTACCAACAATTAGTTTTATATGATCATTCCACTTCAAATCGTTCCGTACGCATACTCCCAGATATTTTACAGAAGTAACTGCTACCAGTGTTTGTTCCGCTATCATATAATCATACAATAAAGGATCCTTCTTTCTATGTATTCGCAATACATTACATTTGTCTATGTTAAGGGTCAGTTGCCACTCCCTGCACCAAGTGCCTATCCGCTGCAGATCTTCCTGTATTTCGCTACAATTTTCTAATGCAGCAACTTCTCTGTATACTACAGCATCATCCGCGAAAAGCCGCATGGAATTGTGATGTGAGTCTATATCTGCTCCTGGGTACGCCTTACAATCCAGTATCTGATTTCAGAATCTCTGTCTGACCATGATGTAATCTAATTGAAATCTTCCCGTATCTCTCGGCCTTTTCCAAGTATACCTCCTCCTCTTGTGATTCTTGAACAGGGTATTCCCTATTACTAGCTGAAACCTGTTACAGAACTCAATTAGTCTTTCTCCTCTTTCATTCCTCGCCCCAAGCCCATATTCTCCTGTAACCTTTTCTTCTACTCCTTCCCCTACAACAGCATTCCAGTCGCCCATGACTATTAGATTTTCATCCCCCTTTACATACTGCATTACCAATTCAATATCCTCACACACTTTCTCTATCTGTTCATCTTCAGCTTGCGACGTCGGCATGTATACCTGAACTATCGTTGTCGGTGTTGGTCTGCTGTCGATTCTGATTAGAACAACCCGGTCATTGAACTGTTCACAGTAACACACCCTCTGCCCTACCTTCCTATTCATAACGAATCCTACACCTGTTATACCATTTTCTGCTGCTGTTGATATCACCCGATACTCATCTGACCAGAAATCCTTGTCTTCTTTCCACTTCACTTCACTGACCCCTACTATATCTAGATTGAGCCTTTGCATTTCCCTTTTCAGATTTTCTAGTTTCCCTACCACGTTCAAGCTTCTGACATTCCACGCCCCGACTCGTAGAACGTTATCCTTTCGTTGATTATTCAATCTTTTTCTCTTGGTAACCTCCCCCTTGGCAGTCCCCTGCCGGAAATCCGAATGCGGGACTATTCCGGACTCTTTTGCCAATGGAGAGATCATCATGACACTTCTTCAATTACAGGCCAGATGTCCTGTGGATACACGTTATGTGTCTTTAATGCAGTGGTTTCCATTGCCTTCTGCATCCTCATGTCGTTGATCATTGCTGATTCATCCGCCTTTAGGGGCAATTTCCTACCCCTAGGACAAGAGAGTGCCCTGAACCTCTATCCGATCCTCCGCCCTCTTGACAAGGCCGTTGGCAGAATGAGGCTGACTTCTTATGCCGGAAGTCTTCGGCCGCCAATGCTGATTATTTATCAAAATTTAGGCAGTAGCGGGGATCGAACCCGGGACCGAAGACGTTTTTATTATGAATCAAAGACGCAACCCTTTTTTTTTTATCTCATTTTGCTCGCGATTGTTCGTTGTATCCGCTCGGGGCGTAGGACGTAAGACATCCATTTACGTTCGTTGTTGATCGATTGACTCAGTTTTTTTATTACAGAGAGCACGTAACTCTCTTACCGAACACGCTGATGAGCTATCGTGCCGGCTCCCCTAGACCACGGGCGTAAATTAGATAATGCGAGAATAAGACATGAATAAAATACCACGAGACTGAAGGGAAAGTGTAGTACATCGTTTTCACAGTGTTTTATTTTTGCATTCTTTTCATATCGAGAAATAAAACACAGCGAAAATAAAGTAAAGCAAAAGTTAGCTAATTCAAATATAAACTAACAAATATAAAATAATGTGTGAATAAAACACATTGAAATTAAAGTGAAAGTTTAGTACATTGTTTTCGCGGTTTTTTATTTTCACAATCGTTTATTATCACAAAAATAAAACACCACGAAAATAAAGTAAAGCGAAAGTTAGGTAATGAGAAAGTAAAAGAAACGCGTGAATAAAATACAGCGAAACTCAAAGGAAAGTCTACTGCATCGTTTTTGTGGTTTTTTATTTTCGCGTTCGGTTATTATCGCGAAAATAAAACACCGCGAAAATAAAGGAAAGCGGAAGTTAGGTAATGAGAAAGTAGAAGAAACGCGTGAATACAATACAGCAAAACTCAAAGGTAAGTCTAGTACACCTTATTCATGGTATTTTATTTTAGCGTTCTTTTATTATCGCGAAAATAAAACATGGGGAAAATAAGGTAATGAGAAAGTAACTTAAAATGTGAATAGAATACAGCGAAACTCAAAGGATACTTTAGTACATTGGTTTCGCAGTATTTTATTTTCGTGCTTCGTTATTATCGCGGAAATAAAACACCGCAAAAATAAAGTAAAGCGAAAATAAGATAAGGAGAAAGTAAAAGAAACTCATGAATAAAATACAGCGAAACTCAAAGCAAAGTCTAGCACACCGTTTTTGCAGTATTTTATTCTCGCGTTCTGTTATTATCGAGAAAATAAAACACCGCGAAAATGAAGTAAAGTGAATATAAGGTAATGAGGAAGTAAAAGAATGGTGTAAATAAAACTCAGGCCAAAGTTTAGTATATCGTTTTCGTGGTATTATATTTTCGCATTAATTTCGTATCGCGAAAATAAAACACCGCGAAAATAAAGTAAAGCGAAAATAAGGTAATGAGAAAGTAAAAGACACAGGTGAATCGCGAAAATAACACACCGCGAAAATAAAGCATAGCGAAAATAAGGCACTGATGAAGTAATAGAAAGGCGAAAATAAAACTCAAAGGAAAGTTTATTACATCGTTTTCGCAGTTTTTTATTTTCGCGAGTTATTATTATCACGAAAATAAAACACCGCGAAAATGAAGTGAATATAAGGTAATGAGGAAGTAAAAAGAATGGCGTAAATAAAACTCAGTCCAAAGTTTAGTATATCGTTTTCGTGGTATTATATTTTCGCATTAATTTAGTATCGCGAAAATAAAGTAACGCGAAAATAATGTAATGAGAAAATAAAAGAAACACGGAAATAAAACTCAAAGAAAAGTTTAGTACATTGTTTTCGCAGTATTTTATTTTTGCGTTCTTTTATTATCGCGAAAATAAAACACCGCGAAAATAAAGTAAAGCGAAAATAAGGTAATGAGAAGGTAAAAGAAACGCGTAAATAAAATCCAGCGAAACTCAAAGGAAAGTCTAGTACATCGTTTTCCCAGTATTTTAATTTCGCGTCCTTTATTATCGCAAAAATAAAACACCGCGAAAATAAAGTGAAAATAACCTAATGAGGAAGTAAGAGAATCGCGTAAATAAAAGTAAAAGAAAACTTTAGTACAAAGTTTTGGCAGTATTTTATTTTCACGTTCTTTTAGTATCGCAAAAATAAAGGAAAGTGAAAGTTAGGCGATGAGAAAGTTGAAGAAAAGCGCGAATAAAATACAGCTAAACTCAAAGGAAAGTCTAGTACATCGTTTTCGCGGTATTTTATTTTCTCGTTCTGTTAATATCGCGAAAATAAAACACCGCGAAAATAAAGTAAAGCGAATATAAGGTAATGAGGAAGTAAAAGAATGGCGTAAATAAAACTGAGTCCAAAGTTTAGTATATCGTTTTCGCGGTATTATATTTTCGCGTTCATTTTGTACCGCGAAAATAAAACACCGCGAAAATAAAGTAAAGCGAAAATAAGGTAATGAGAAAGTAAAAGAAACGCGTGAATAACATCCTGCTAAAATCAAAGGAAAGTCCAGTACATCGTTTTCGCGGTATGTTATTTTTGCGTTCTGCTATTATCGCGAAAATAAAACACCGCGAAAATAAAGTAAAGCGAATATAAGGTAATGAGGAAGTAAAAGAATGGCGTAAATAAAAACTCAGTGCAAAGTTTAGTATATCGTTTCCGCGGTGTAATATTTTCGCGTGTATTTAGTATCGTGAAAATAAAGTAAAGCGAAAATAAGGTAATGAGAAAGAAAAGAACCAGGATGAATAAAATCCAGCTAAACTCAAAGGAAAGTCTAGTGCATCGTTTTTGCGGTATTTTATTTTCGCGTTCCGTTATTATCGCGAAAATAAAACACTGCGAAAATAAAGTAAAGCGAAAGTAATGTAATGAGAAAGTAAAAGAAACACCGAAATAAAACTCAAAGAAGAGTTTAGTACATCGTTTTCGCAGTATTTAATTTTCGCGTTCTTTTATTATCACGAAAATAAAACACCGCGAAAATATAGTAAAGCGAAAATAAGGTAATGAGAAAGTAAAAGAAACGCGTGAATAACATCCAGCTAAACTCAAAGGAAAGTCTAGTACATCGTTTTCTCGGTATCTTATTTTCGCGTCCTTTATTATCGCGAAAATAAAAAAAAATGCCTCTGAGCACTATGGGACTTAACACCTATGGTCATCAGTCCCCGAGAACTTAGAACTACTTAAACCTAACTAACCTAAGGACATCACACAACACCCAGCCATCACGAGGCAGAGAAAATCCCTGACCCCGCCGGGAATCGAACCCGGGAACCCGGGCGTGGGAAGCGAGAACGCTACCGCACGACCACGAGATGCGGGCGCGAAAATAAAACACCGCGTAAATAAAGTAAAGCGAAAATAAGGTAATGAGAAAGTAAAAGAAAAGTGTGAATGAAATCCAGCTAAACTCAAAGGAAAGTCTAGTACATCGTTTTCGCGGTATTTTATTTTCGCGTTCTGTTATTATCACGAAAATAAAACACCGCGAAAATAAATTTAAGCGAATATAAGGTAATAAGTGTTGTGGATTGGGATGAGAGCCAACCCACTAATGGTAGAGGAAGCCGAAAGGCACGCGTTTAAGCTCACGCAGGCCGGCGTGAGGTCTGGAATAGGACGAGGAAATGCGAACTTTGAAAAACGGACGCAGATGGTGGAATACATTCTTTACAATATCAATAGTAACTGATAATAGCGCCTTGCTAGGTCGTAGCAAATGACGTAGCTGAAGGCTATGCTAACAATCGTCTCGGCAAATGAGAACGTATTTTGTCAGTGAACCATCGCTAGCAAAGTCGGTTGTACAACTGGGGCTAGTGCTAGGAAGTCTCTCTAGACCTGCTGTGTGGCGGCGCTCGGTCTGCAATCACTGATAGTGGCGACACGGAGGTCTGACGTATACTAACGGACCGCGGCCGATTTAAAGGCAAGGAAGTAAAATGAGGAAGTAAAAGAATGGCATAAATAAAACTCAGTCCAAAGTTTAGTATATCGTTTTCGCTGTGTTTTATTTTCTCGTTCTGTTAATATCGCGAAAATAAAACACCGCGAAAATAAAGTAAAGCGAATATAAGATAATGAGGAAGTAAAAGAATGGCTTAAATAAAACTCAGTCCAAAGTTTAGTATATCGTTTTCGCGGTATTATATTTTCGCGTTCATTTAGTATCGCGAAAATAAGGTAAAGCGAAAATAAGGTAATGAGAAAGAAAAAGAAGTGCGTGAATAAAATACAGCTAAACTCGGAGGAAAGTTCAGTACATTGTTTTCACAGTATTTTATTTTTGCGTATTTTACTATTTCGAAAATGAAACACTGCGAAAATAAAGCGAAAGTTAAGTTCTGTAGGAATGAAATACAAGTGACTAAAATACTGCAAAGCTAAAGTAAAGTGACGGTTTAGTATGTTGTTTTCGCAGTATTTTATTTTCGCGGTCTTTTAATATCGCGAAAATAAAATGAAGGTACAGTACTTCATTTTCGCGTTACTGTAATAACGTTGACAATAATACATCGTGAAGGTAAAGTAAAGCGAAATTTACTTACTGCGAAAGTAAAATATCTCGAAAAACAAGTAAAATATAAATTCAGTACTTTATTTTCGTAGTATTCTTTTTGAGTTCTTCTAATGTTCTGAAAATAAGATACAACGAAAATAGAGTAAAACGAAAGCTACATACCACAAAAATAAAACGTGCACAAATAAAATACCGCGAAATTAAGGTTCAGTAGTTTGTTTTTGTGTTGTTCAGCAGTGCGAAAATAAAGTGGAAGTTACATACCGTGAAAGTAAGAGCCCACGAAAGTAAACTGAAGCAAAAGGTATATTCTGCGAAAATAAAATGTCGCGAAAATCAAGTAATGTGAAAATTTATTATGTTGCTTTTGCAGTATATTATTTTCACGTACTTTTATTATCTCGAAAATAAAATACCCTGAAAATAAGGTAAACCAAAAGTTACACATTGCGGAACTAAAACAATGCGAAAATAAACAACCAGAATAGTAAAGGAAAGTGAATGTTAGTGCTTTATTTTCGCATTATTTTATTTTCGCGTTCTTTTGTTATCACGGAAATTAAAATACCGCAAAAATAAAGTAAAACGAAAGTAACATACCAGGAATGTAAATGCTTGTGTGGAAAATATCGCGAAAATACGGTAAAGTTCTGTATTTTAGTTTTCTGTCATTTTATTTCCGTGGGTTTTTATTACTTCTAAAAGAAAATACAGCAAAAACTAAGTAAAGGAAAGTAACGAGCTATGAGAATAATTTAACACAGTAATAAAATACTGTGAAAATAAAGTGAAAGATCAGCATTTGATTTTCGGTATAGTTTATCATCGCGAAAATGAAACACTGAAAATAAAAGTAAAACGAAAGTTGCATATGACAAAAATAAAACAATGCCTAAATAAAATACAGCGAAATTAAAATAATACAAAAGCAAAATATTGTAATGTAAAAATAAAATAAGGCAAGAGTACAATAATGCGAAATTAGAATAATGGGAAAGTTGAGTAATGCAAAAGTAAAATATCGCAAAAGTGTAAAATGCAAATATAAGATATGTGATAGTAAAAAATGGGAAAATAAAGGAATATGAAAGTGAACTAACACGAAAGTAAACTACAGCGAAAATAAAATGATGCGAAAAATATGATACTGAGAAAATAAAATACTATGAAAATATAGGGTAGTAGTAAAATAATGTAATAATAAATGTGGAAGTAAAATAACACGAATTCAGTATAAGAAGAAAGAATGATGGGAATATAAAGTAACAAGAAAGTAAAAAAATGCAAGATTAAAAAAACTCGAAAACAGAATAGGGCGGAAATGAAATACCACAAAAATAAAGTAACACTTTAGTGAGACAATGTGAAAACACAATGATCTAATACCTATAAAATAAAATAGCAGCAAAACAATATAATAGCAAAGTCAAAAAGTGTGAAAGTAAATATACTCGCGAAAAATACGAAAATAAAATAAAGCGAAAATAAAATGGCAAGAATATATCACACCACTAAAATAAATATAATGGGAAGATAAAATACCGTGCAAGTAAAACAGCGCGAAAATAAAATACCGCGGAAGTAAAATACTGCGAAACTAATATAAGGCGATAGTGAAATGGTGCGAACTCAGAGAAGTAAATAGCACGGAAGTAATAATAACGCGAAAATAAGGTAGTGTCGAAATATAATACTGCGAAAATATAATGCAGCCAGCAGGCAGCCACGGCTGTGTATTTGCATTATGTTATTTCTATCCACTGCTTCTTCACTTTGTACCGTAAGTTTTTGATCTGGCAACAAGATTTTCGTTGTTTGTGTGTGTCTGTGTTACTAGTGTGGTCACAGTTTTTTTTAAGCTCGCATTTTAATAATTTTGCGATCTTTACCAACACTCATCTCATAAAATTTTGGTACGGGTGCAAAAGACTTGATGTCTATCACCATCTTCAGTAAAATAATATGGAATTAAGTAAGGTAATTTAATAAAAATGTGTAATAAATAACAGTAAAATAAAACGCAAAGAAAATATGATAAAGGGAATGTAAAATAGCCTGAGGGAAAGTAACGCGAAAATAAAAAACAAAGCGAAAATACAGTTGCGTGAAAGAAAAATGACACGAAAATGGAATAACGCGAAAGTGGAACACCGGTAAAGTAAAATAACAGGAAAATAAAATAACGTGAAAGTAAAATAACGTGAAAATGAAAAACCCACGTGTTGAAAAACTTATCGAAGTCTCTGAAACGTCATTTTAACTTCGCCTCTTCGGTATAGCTTGGGCACTGAAAATATTGAACGTCGAAGCCCACCATTGGATGAAGGAGCCAAAGCAACAGTTTCTTGTCACGGAATGTAAGAAATGCAAAATACTTGGGGCATATTACAAGGGGGTGAGAGACATAATTTATTGTTGAACGAAGCTGTACATCAGAAGAAGCTTTCACATCGCCAAACTTCGCTTGCAGGGAAGGGCTACTACTATTCCGCTCTGCTGTTGCTATTGTTACCGGGTGCGATGACAGATGCGCCGTTGACTAGTCCCTGCTTCCACAGTCACCCACATGCCTCTCAACTGCCCATTGCGCTACTTCTTTCCTTACACAATCAGAAACGTGATAAAGAGTCCCCTAAGACGAACTTACTCGTTTCACATGATCGAATAATTATAACAGGATCAGGAGGCGATTTAAGAAAACTGTTTTCCGACACCCCCTCACACTCTGGTCGCTTAGATCGCAATGACCGTGTCATCGTAAACGTAACACTAAGGTAATAAGGCAGTCGGCTCCTGAACACAACCGAAACAGGGTAATGAAATGTACTGGGTAACAATTATTGAACTATGTGACATAAAATCAGCGTAACATCCGAACGGTTTGCGTTAGGACGTTCAAACTGCACAGTTGGCCACGGGGCATGATGGGAATTAGTATGGGCTGTATGGTTTGGTTTAGCGACGAAGCCCACATTCATTTGGACACGCCAAGTTGACGCTTTTGGGGGGCTGAGACTCCGCATTTCGCGATCGAGAAGTCTCTTCACCCTCAACGGGTGACTGTGGGGTGTGCAGTGTCCGGTCACGGAATAATCGGTGCAGTATTCCTTGATGGCACAGTCACTACCGGACTATACGTGAAGGTTTTGGAAGATGATTTAATCCTCGTTATCCAAAATGACCGTGATTTCGACAAGATGTGATTCATGCAAGACGGAGCTCGACCCCCTCGAAGCTAGAGATGGGCAAAACAGTTCTTTTCAGAGATCGGATCAGAACTGTTCACTCCCTAAAATGAATTAGCTCTTTTTCATGACTCACCACTCATTTACAATAGAAAATAAATGGAAGGCACATTGCCCTTTAAACTTGGTTTATTCCACTACTATACCTGTATTTTGATCTTATTTGATCCTATTTTGAAGTAACACAGATAATGAGTAAGAATTTTGTATTGTTTATTGAAATTTCCATGATATGACAAAGTTTTTGATTATTGATTTATTTTGCACTATCGTGGTTTTTTGGGTGATCGGAAAATGTTGTAACTTCAGATTTACATTAACAATATATTTGGCTACAATGTATTAAAATTTCATTAACCTCATACAAATACATCGCAAACCATATATTTTTAAAGTGAACGTTTCCTTCCGAAGACGCCTCAAATCGCAAAATCCGTACCAGAATAAGAAAAAAACTATAAATTTGACTGTAAAACGAAAGTGCTGCATATAGCCTTACGCAGAATAAAACAAGGAAAATATTGGTGTATCACATTTTGCGATATGTTTATCAGTTCGCTCGTAATTAAAGCGTAAATTCGAGTGTCCATAATAAAAATCCTATAGTAAGAGGAGTCGTCAGGAACCTAATCTAATCAGTTTAAACAAATAAAAATAAAATAAAAACAAATGATGTATACATAACATAATAATGTAATATACGTAGCGGTATTACTACGAAGAACAATATCCAGTAGAGACGAACTCCGATGCAGAGCCGCTGAGTCGAGCAGGTCGAGCCGCGAGCTGTATTACTGCGTGAGCTACGACCACAGAGACCAGAGTGACACCTGAGTTGCTTTGCTCAACGCTCTGGCTAGAGTCGAGACGGTGGGGTGAGCGTTGAGCGGGCGAGTTCCGAGGGTGGGGGGAGCGGTGAACTCACCCGCTCCGAGACAAATCGTCTGTTCTCTTGCGAGCAGGTTGTTGCAAGTAGTTCCTATGTTATCCGCTAGGTGGCTCTCTGTCCTGTTGCTCGCATCAACTGCCCAGAGGGCAGGACGTGCGACTGAAACGATCGCCGACAGAGTGCGATGCGAAGTCAAGCTGCGCCAGACACTGCGCGCGGCAGACGACGCACATGGACGGCACGGCATATGTGAAACACTAAATCCAATGGGGCACTGCACAATGCAGGCAGCCAAGGCAGAAGCAGGGCAGAGGCCGGCGCTGGCTGTGTTGTGTGGCGTGCACTGTGCTGTGACCAGCAGAGGCGCCGCTGATATGCTCCGTCTCTCTCTCTCTCTCTCTCTCTCTCTCTCTCTCTCTCTGCCGTCGGAAACGTTTGGAGCTACCGTTCTTTTTTTCTGAATCACTGATTGTTCACTCCTTTGAAAGATTCAACTCTATGAATTAGTTCAAGAGTGCATCCCCCATCTCTACTCGAAGCAGGTGAGTGTTTGTTGTCCTGGAGGCGCACTTTGGGGACGGCATTCTGGGCTCTGGGGTACCCAGAGCGACTGGCATGGGCCTCGATTGGCCGCCATATTCTCCGGATCTGAGCACAGGTGACTCCTATTTGTGGAGCTATATTGAAGGCAAGGTGTGCAGCAATGACTCCAAAACCATTGCTGAGCCGAAAACTGCCATTCAGGAGGTCATCGACAGCATCGATATTCCGACACTTCAGCAGGTCGTGCAGAATTTTGCTATTCGTGTGCGCCACATCATCGCCACAGTTTGTAACTAATTTACGTCTTTTTTAATATAGTTCAATAATTATCACCCCGTAGCATTGCTGCCGAAATAAGGTCTGTCCTCTCACTCAACTTCAGGTTAAAACACGTAGTAATTTTAATAATTCTAGTGCAAATCACCGTGAGTCGGATACGGTAGAAAATAAAGAATAACAAAGTAATTACTGTAAAACATCGCGGTCGCCAGTGCGCTATGGACAACTTCATTGTGCCACTATTAAGTTATACAGGCAGTAGTTGTCGTAACTTAGACAGGCACACGTATTTACTACTGCGTGAATTCGTTGTGCGTTCAAAGCGGAAGTTTACCTTTCCGATTCATAATTGAGCTATTTTGCTTCACGGTAAATGATGACAGCCAAAACAGTTGCAGGATAAAGAGTTATTAAAATTCTTGACCAAGGTTTCGGTATATATAAATGTACCTTTATCAGAAGTAAAAAATCCTGAACAGGAAGACACTTTCATCAGCAAAAACTTAGCATCGGAAATGAGAAAGAAATTTTTTTTTTTCATTTATTGAATTTCAATTCCCCCCGAAGGGGGCGGGCTGGCAGCAGCTTAGTACGCCGCTCTTCAGCCGACAGATGTTGTGACAAAGAGCAAGAGAACAAATAATAAAAAAACAGGCGATAAAATCGGAGACTTAGAGAGTAACAAGGCGAAAAGAAATCGTGGAACTTAAAACAACAACACAGGGATGATGACGCTAATAAAAATACATACGAAGTAGACAGGGAAAACAATAGACAATTAAAAAACACGGCGACAGTCTGGATTCTGTTCGCAAAGGAAATAAAATTCACACCGAGCGACAGCATGGTTTCTGTTCGCAACACGAGAAAGACAAACAACACTGAATAGTCACTGGAACACAGCACTAAAAAGTTGGCAAATGTGACACCACAGTCGAGAGCAGGTGGGGGGAAACTGGACAGAAGATGGGAAAACGAAAAAGGGGGGGAAAGGAGAGTAAAAGCGAAGGGGGGAGCCGGGAAAGGAGCTGAAGGAGGATGAGGACCCATAAGAGGGGTGGGGGGCAGACGTGACAGGGAGTGGGGTAGGCAGAGGAGGGGAATACAAAAGGACTGGGGGGGAGAAGGGAGGTAGGGACAGGTTTAGTGGGGAGAAAAACAGGACAGAAGGGGGGGGGAGAGGGAGCCCAGGGAAAGGACAGGGGAAAGGAGGGGGATGGAGGATCAGAGTTGATAGGAAGGATAAACGGAGGGAGAGAGGGCATCACCGGGAGGGGGAGGTGACGGAAGCCACCTTGGGAAAGGAGATGGAGGGTGTAGAGATGGAGGGTAGGGGGGACACAACGGTGAAGACGTGGCAGGGGGCGGGGACGGGAGAGGAGAGGAGCAACCAGGGGGTGAGGGGGTTCAAGACGGCGGGAGGTGTAGAGGATGCGGATATGTTCGAGGAATAGGAGCAGATGGGGGAAAGGAATGAGATCATAGAGGATCCGTGTGGGGGACGGAAGGCGGATACGGAAGGCGAGGCGGAGAGCATGACGCTCAAGGATCTGGAGGGACTGATAGAATTTGGGGGGGGGGCAGATATCCTGGCAGGACTGGCATAACAGAGGATGGGACGGATGAAGGATTTGTAGGTGTGGAGGATGGTAGAGGGTGCAACCCCCATGTCCGGCCAGAGAGGAGTTTGAGGAGTCGGAGGCGGTTGTGGGCTTTGGATTGGATGGAGCGGAGATGAGGTATCCAGGTGAGGTGACGGTCAATGGTGAGGCCAAGGTAGGTGAGGGTGGGGGTGAGGCGAACAGGACGTGCGCAGACAGTAAGGGAGAAATCCAGGAGGCGGAAGGAGCGAGTGGTACGACCTATGATGATTGCCTGGGTCTTGGAAGGATTGAGTTTCAGGAGCCATTGGTTACACCATGCAGCAAAAAGGTCAAGGTGATTCTGGAGAAGGCGTTGGGACCGTTGGAGGGTAGGAGCGAGGGCGAGGAATGCGGTGTCATCAGCATATTGCAAGAGGTGTACTGGAGGGGGGGGTTGGGGCATATCTGCCGTGTACAGGAGGTAGAGGAGAGGGGAGAGGACAGAGCCCTGGGGCACACCGGCAGAGGGGTAGAAGGTGTGGGAATTGGCATGATGGACGGTAACATAGGAGGGGCGGTGGGAGAGGAAGGAGGCCACCAGATGGACGTAGTTGATAGGAAGGGCGTAGGTTTGGAGTTTAAACAGGAGACCGGGATGCCAGACACGGTCGTAGGCCTTTTCGAGGTCAAGTGAGACAAAAATGGCGGAGCGACGGGAGTTAAGCTGAAGGGAGAGGAGATGAGTGAGGCGGAGGAGTTGGTCATCAGCAGAGAAGGAGGGTCGAAAGCCACATTGGGTGTTTGGGAGGAGGTGGTTTTGGTGGAGGTGGAGATGGATGCGCCGGGAAAGGATGGATTCCAAGAGCTTGCTGAACACCGATGTGAGACAGATAGGACATTAGGAAGAGGTATCAGATGGAGGCTTATTGGGTTTGGAGAACATCAGGATACAGGAGGTTTTCCACAGGTCGGGATAGAAGCCAGTGGCAAGGATGACATTGTAGAGGGTGGCAAGGAGGGAAAGGAAGGAGGGAGGGCAGTGTTTGAGGTGGCGGTAGGTAACGCAGTCGTGGCCGGGAGCAGTGGTGCGTTTAGTGCGGAGTGTGAGGCTGATGTCCTGTGTAGTGATGGGAGTGTTAAGTGCAGAAGGTGGGGTGTGGCCCAAGTACTGGAAGCAAGGAGCAAGGGGAGGAACAGAGGTATTCGTACGGTCCATGACATCAGGGAAGAGGGAATAATCAAAGTGGGGATCATCTGGGATGGAAAAAACATCAGAGAGGTGGGAGGCAAAGTGGTTGGCCTTACTGAGGTTGTCAGGAAAGGGACGGTCATTAAGGAGGAGAGGGTACTGGGGGGTGGGGCGGTTCCCAGTAAGGCGGTGGAAGGCAGACCAATACTTGGAAGAGTTGATGGGGAGTGTGGTGTTGAGTCGTGTACATGTCTGGCGCCAGGCTCGGCGTTTCTTCGCAACAAGCAGGTTGCGGATGTGTCGCTGTAATTGCCGGTGGCGGGTAAGTGTATCCCGGTCACGAGTGTGGAGAAAAGAGCGGTAGAGGCGGCGGGACTCTCGAAGGAGAAGGACGGCCTGTGGAGGCAGGGCGGGGCGGTGAGGGTGGATGGCTTTGGTGGGGATATGGGTGGCGACGGCGTCAGACAATGTCTGGTGCAGGAAGGCAGCAGCGCGAGCGATGTCATCAGGAGACTGGAGGGTAAGGTCGTGGCCGTCAACCTGGGTGTGAATGGAATCCCGGTAGGCATCCCAGTTGGCACGGGAGTAATCATGGACAAGTTTAGGAGGGACGTCAGGGCGAGGAGCGTGGCGGGGATGGCGACCGTTAGAGATAGTGAGGAGGACAGGAGCATGGTCACTGCCAATGAGGTCAAGGACATCCGCGGTGATGCGCCCAAGGAGGTTTGGAGAGGCAAGGACCACATCAGGAGTGGTGTTGGATTCGGGCCGGGTGTGCTGAGGCAGGAGAACCAGGTCTCCCTGGAGAGTGGTGAGAAACTGATGCCACCGTCGGAGGTCGGCAGGATCATGGCTGTGGATATTGAGGTCAGCGGCAATCACGTAGGTGGAGAAGGTGCGGTCAATGTGGGCCAGGAAATTGTACGGGATGGGGGTGCGAGGGCGGACATAAATGGTGGCACAGGTGATGGTAAGGGTGGGGAAGAAGAGGCTGAGGGTGAGATGCTCGGCAGGATTGTTAAGGAGAGGTTGGGGCCGGACAGGGAGGTGCTTGAGGTGGCCTATAGCAACTCCGCCACGCGCGAGAGGGTACGGGTTATCGGTGCGGTGTAGAGTGTAAGGAGCCGTGGAGACGGAGAGACGGGGTTGAAGGAAGGTTTCATTTAGGACGAAGGCATCCACGCGGTGCTGACCTAGGGTGTGGAGGAAGAGGAGTTTGTGGGTGGGCAGGGAGCGAATGTTGTGGTACAGGATACGGTACGGTTGTTGTGCCATGGGAGTGGAGAATTAGACAAGGGTGGTGAGGGGGGTGAAGGTGAAGTGGGCCTGGTTGTGGGAGTATGTGGCATAGGTGGTAAGATGGAAGATGGTGAAAAAAAAAAAAAAAAAACACTAAAGCTTAAGTAACCGTGAAATTACCAGAGTAATACAGGCACAAAATCTTTTAGTTACTTACATCCAGCAATGGAGATTAATAAAACAATTGTGCCAAAGGCGTCGTCAATAGTTAAGACATCATCTCCATTTGTACAACATGAGAATGGACAGGGTCAATGCGAACACAGTTTAGCACTAGTACTTCGCCTATGAACTATCGTGACGAGAGTGTGAAAGCACTAGGGCAGATGGTTTCGCCGAGAGAGGGCACTTGTGGTATGTGCCAGACACTCGGGCATATTAAAATCCATGGATACGTAACAAGCGCAAACAGCAAACATCAAAAATACGTATTTTTGATGTTTGCTGTTTGTGATTTTCGATGTGTATGTGTAGTTAATTGACTAGTATGTTTTTATTGACAACGACAGATGGTTTCGTTTTACTGTAACATTTTGGTTGTTTTCGCTAGTATGTAATTTATCGCTTACGTTACGCGAGGTTCTCGCGCATTACACTAGTGCCCTCCCTCGTTAGATACTAGGACACAGGTAAATTGGTTCCATATTTTCTATTTTACATAGATGTTTTTAAATGGTCTGATATGTTTTATTTATTAAGACAGAAGGTTTGAATTAGCACAACTTTTAATAATTTTAATGCGCTTGTGTATGTGTCCATGGATTTTAAAATGCGCGAGTGTCTGGCACATACCATAAGTGCCCTCTCTCGTCGGAACCATTTGCCCTAGGGCTTTCACACTCTCGTCACGATAGTTCATAGGCGAAGTACTGGTGCTAAACTGTGTTCGCATTGACCCTGTCCATTCTCATGTTGTACAAATGGAGATGATGTCTTAACTATTGACGACGCCTTTGGCACAATTGTTTTATTAATCTCCATTGCTGGATGTAAGTAACTAAAAGATTTTGTGCCTGTATTACTCTGGTAATTTCACGGTTACTCAAGCTTTAGTGTTTTTTCTTTCTCATTTCCGATGCTAAGTTTTTGCTAATGAAAGTGTCTTCCTGTTCAGGATTTTTCACTTCTGATGAAGGTATATTTATACATACCGAAACCTTGGTCAATAATTTTAATAAACCTTTATCCTGCAACTGTTTTGGCTGTCGTCATTTACCGTGAAGAATTTCAGCAGTTGCTGTTTCAGCCATGTTTAAAATCTCAAGTTATTCTGATGTCATCCTACATGCGAATTTTTAAGAAACGCCATTAAAGGAATTTGTAAGTGATCGATAATGGAAATGCGACGCGGCACAATAACACTTAAGTTTTACAGGATAGCACTGTAATCAGAACTATTAAATATCTTTGCTAAACAATACATGGAACAATTTTTGCACTAAGAATGATGCGTGCCAAGCCACACCACCACAAATGCAGCACAGTTACAAATGTACACTGACGAACCAAAGCACTGCTCGTCGCGAGGCCATATGCAGCCCGGTGGCCCTGAGGTCACGTGACGCGGTGAGAGGAGTACATGAGCGGAGCACAGACGAATTGGGAATCGTTCTAGCGGCGATAAGTGGCGCAAATGCGAAAATCCGTCGACTTTAGCGATTTTGACAAAGGCGAGATTGTTGTGCTCCAGTGCCTGGGTGCGAGCATCTCGGAAATGCAGAGCTGGTCGACTGTTCGCAATCTACTGTGGTGAGCACCTGTGGAGAGTGGCTGAAGAATGCTTGAAACCACGAGCAGGCGACGACAAGAAGTTGGACGTCCACACCTCGTCACAGAACATACGGTCTGTAGGCTCGCCTTCTCTATAATGGAGCATAGGCAGCGGGCGATGTGTGTCAGATGTGACGTCAGAGTCCAGTGCTGGGGCAGGCAGCAGTGTTTTGGAGCACACCGATCACCATTCAGTGTGGAACACGGTGTTCCGCAGCAGAGGACCCCTACATGTTCCCACATTGACCCAACAACGTCTTAGGTAGGAATACAGTGGGCCCAGGATCATCGAGACTGGAACACGGACCAACGGAATCCTGTCGCCCGGTCGGGTGAATCCCATTTATTGTTAAACCAGGTGGACGGTCGTGTCCAGGTACGCCGTCATCCAGGCAAATGGCTCGTCGACGCGTGCAGCACACGAGGACGCAGGCCTGCGAGGGCAGCTCCGTGTGATTCGCCTCGGCTTACACGGGACCTGCAGTAGTAATCGAAGGCGCCGTGACGGCTGTGGAGTGTGTGAACATTATTAGGGACCACCTGTAGACCCTCGTGCTTGGTGTCTTCCTCAACAGTGATGGCGTCTTCCAGCAGGAAAACTGTCTGTCTCACAATTTCCGAATCGTGCTGCTGTCGTTTGAGGAGCACGACAGTGAATTTGGCCATCAAATTCGACTTACCTGAATCCGATGAAACCCATCTGCGACGCTGTCGGGCACCAGGTCCGCGCCCACAGACTGACAGCCCGTAAATCAGGGGAAGTGTTTGACCTGAGGATAGGCATCTGGCATCACAAACCTCTAAAAACTTATCAAGTACTTGTCGAATCCGTGGCACCCAGAATCACTGCTGAATTGCGTTCCAGAAGTGTACCAACATGCTTTTAAGCAGGTGGTCATGTTTTGGCTCCTCGATGTATGAAATAACAACACCTGACAAAAGAAAACTGAGACACCAGGTACGGGAAAAGTAAACGAAATGAAACTTCACCAGTTCAGATGGTATGCGATATTATTTCAGCGATAACAAAACCGCTTTTAGCGATATTTGACCATTAATTCTCACTGATAAACAGCTTCACAGCACCTTTGCAGTCTCTATCTACGAGGGGAGTTCAATAAGTTATTCTGAAAGCAGGTTGGTTTCATCCAGGATTCCGATACAACATGTTATTCCCCACTCTTTTGGCTACAAAACCCTACTTTCCAGCGTTACGCCGCCTTACTGGGACAGCCTGTGTACCAGCACGGTACCGCTCTACTGGTCGACGTCGGAGCCAACGTCTTACTGGAGCAATGACCTCCCCATCATCCACGTGCTGCTTTCCATGAGTGGATCCCTCACTGAGCCAAACAGATGGAAGCTCTTTAAGGTCTTCTGTTAGGCGGCGAGGAACCTAGCAGGCGCACGCCTTTAAGTACCCATCTGGTAGACGAGAATGCCCACACTACCAACTGAGACGTCCACTTGAGTAGCGCGGAGTTTGATCGTGATAGGTCGATGACGTCGAATGTCCGCACGTACAAGCATTGCAGGAGCCACAGCTATGTGTGGCCGGTCCGCACGCGGGAGATCGGAATGGTTTCCGCCTCTGCCAACGACTCACCGTTCTTCTGTTCACTGGCAAATCTCTGTAGACATTCTGCAAGCGAATATGAATAATTGCGATGCTATGGTGTTCCGCATAAAAAAGAAAAAAAACCCAATGACATCTCTCCGCTCAGAACACACCTACATTACAGGCGCCATTTCGAAGACTATGTATAGCGTCGCCGCCCCCCGGAACTTCATGAAACTGTGGAGCCTCAAGCGGGAATATTCAACGATGTCCCACGCAAACATTGCGCATTTTTTCAACCGAAATTGGCCGAGAAAAAATGTGTTGCGTTACGTACTGAAGGTCCCTCGTAAGTTAAGGTAAATAATAATTCATTCTTATCAACTTTAGAACCGGCTTGTTTCTTTAGTCTCGCCACTTAATATCCATCCCAGATAACTCTCTCTGTGAACGCCGAAATGTTGGATGTTGAAAACACAAATGAATTTGTAAGATCATCATTTGCTATTTTGCTTAACCTGAAAATAACGAGAACAAACTTTGCACCTCACCCGCCACCAAGCACCAGTCCAGCCAACCGTCATGAACGTAACAAAACATGCACACACATATATACACAACACATGCATCCACGGAAGGTTTTCCCACTCACCTGCTTGTTCCAGCAGGAGCAGTTGCAAATGTAACTTTACAGAATGAGCGCCGTGACTTAGATAACCAGGCAGCGAGTTCCAGTTCCCTTGACTTTTATACTTCTGCAACCGTTTTTTCTTCTGTACCGTTCTAATCTTTTTGACACATTTTTTTCGTTGTAATACATTGAAGAGCCAAAGAAACTGGTACACCTGCCTAATATCATCTACGGTCCCCGTGAGCACGCAGAAGTGCTGCAACATGACGTGCTACGGACTCGACTAATGTCTGAAGTAGTGCTACAGGAAACTGACACCATGAACCCTGCTGGGCTGTCAATAAATCCGTAAGAGTACAAGCGAGTGGAGATCTCTTCTGAACAGCTCGTTGCAAGGCATCCCAGATAATTTCAGTAATGTTCATGTATGGGGAGTTTGGTGGCCAGCGGAAATGTTTAAACTCAGAAGAGTGTTCCTGGAGCCACTCTGTAGCAAGTCTGGACGTGTGGGGTGTCGCGTTCTCTTGCTGCAATTGCCCAACTCCGTCGGAACGCACAATGGATATGAATGGATGCAGGTCCCATATCACCCCAACTGCACACGCCCCAACCCATTATAGAGCCTCCACCAGCTTGAACAGGACCCTGCTAACATGCGGGTCCATGGATTCATGAGGTTGTCTCCATACTCATAAACGTCCATCTGCTCGATACAATTTGAAACGAGACTAGTCCGACCAGGCAACGTGTTTCCAGACATCAACAGCCCAATGACAAGGCGTAAAGCTTTTTGTCGTGCGGTCATCAAGGGTACACGAGTGGGACTTCGGCTCCGAAAGCCCATATCGATGACACTTGTTGATGGCCCAGCGTTGAAATATGCAGCAATTTGCCGAAGAGTTGCACTTGTGTCACGCTGAACGATTTTCTTCGTCGTCGTTGATTCTGTTCTTTTTCCGACCGCAGTGACGTCGGATATCTGATGTTGATCCCTGATATTCACGGTACACTCGTGAAATCGTCGTACAGGAAAATCCCCCCTTCATCGCTACCTCGGAGATCCTGTGTCCCATCGCTCGTGCGCGGCTCATAAATTAAGGATAATTGCAGAATGTGGTGCCACACAACGCGGCACTACACAGAACTGGCGCTAATAGCATGGGCACATAGGGAACACACACGACACTGATCTGTTAAGCCCACGTTACTGGTGATAAGTTGAAAAGACAGTCCCAAAGCACATGTGCTACAAATCGCCACTGTTTCCTGCGCGTGTACCCCGACATCAGTATGGGATTGATCACCGTGCACACGTACATAGGCCGCACAACGGGTTGGCATACTCTGGATCAGGTGGTCGAGCAGCTGCTGGGATATAGGCTCCCATTCTTTCACCAGCGCCTGTCGGAGCTCCTGAAGTGTCGTAGGGGTTTGTAGACGTGCAGCGATACGTCGGCCGAGAGCATCCCAGACGTGCTCGATGGGGTTTAGGTCTGGAGAACAGGCAGGCCATTCCATTCGCTTGATATCTTTTGTTTCAAGGTACTCCTCCACGATTGCAGCTCGGTGGGGCCGTGCGTTATCATCCATCAGGAGGAAGGTGGGACCCACTGCACCCCTGAAAAGGCGGACATACTGGTGCAAAATGACGTCCCGATACACCTGACCTGCTACAATTCCTCTGTCAAATACATGTAGGGGTGTACGTGCACCAATCATGATCCCACCCCAAGCCATCAAACCACGACCTCCTTACAGGTCCCTTTCAAGGACATTAAGGGGTTGGTATCTAGTTCCTTGTTCACGCCAGATGAAAACCAGGCGAGAATCGCTGTTCAGACTGTACCTGGACTCATCTGTAAACATAACCCGGGACCACTGTTCCAATGATCATGTACTGTGTTCTTGACATCAGGCTTTACGGGCTCTCCTGTGACCAGGGCTCAGTGGAATGCATCTTTGCAGATCTGCGGGCGAATAAACCGTGTCTGTTCAGTCGTCTGTAGACTGTGTGTCGGGAGACAACTGTTCCAGTGGCTGCTGTAAGGTCCCGAGCAAGGCTACCTGCAGTACCCCGTGGCCGTCTGCGGACACTGATGGTGAGATATCGGTCTTCTTGTGGTGTTGTACACTGTGGACGTCCCGTACTGTAGGGCCTGGACACGTTTCCTGTCTGGTGGAACCGTTGCCATAATCTTGAGATCACACTTTGTGGCACACGAAGGGCCCGTGCTACAACCTGCTGTGTTTGACCAGCCTCCAGTCGCCCTAGTATTTTACCGCTCATACCGTCATCAAAATGTGCTCTTTGAACCATTTCCAACACACAGTCGCCATTAGCATGTCTGAAAATGGCTGCACACTTACACGCTGCACCGTACTCTGACATGCACCACCACACCTCTGTGTGTGTGGACTGCTGCCAACGCCACCGTGCGACGACCGCAGGTCAAATGCACCGCATGGTCATACCCCGAGATGATTTAAACCCTCAAACTGCCCACCAGAGCGTTGTTTCACCATGTATCAGCATTATCCTTAATTTATGAGCATGAGTGTATTACAGCAGCAGTAACCTATCGAACAGTTGCGCCAGACACTCGTCTTATATAGGCGTTGCCGACCACAGTGCCGTGTTCTGCCTGTTTACATATCTCTGTATTTGAATACGCATTCCTATACCAGTTTCTTTGGCGCTTCAGTGTATAATCGCTATCTATTTCATCCGTTTCATGATTAAGATTACTTTTTGTAGGTGATCAGGGTATATTCAGTTTACACGTTGCCTATGTCCATCATTAATTATTACATAAATGAGGTTCTTACCAGTTGCAAAGAATATGAAATTGACGGGTTCTCATTGTTTCTCGATTGAAACTTTGGCATCGACAATACTGACCTGTTTCAGTTTGTCAAAAATGTTCAAATGTGTGTGAAAGCTTATGGGACTTGACTGCCTAGGTTATCAGTCCCTAAGCTTACACACTACTTAACCTAAACTATCCTAAGGACAAACACACGCATCCATACCAACACCGGCTCAAAGGAAGGCCTCGGCGCTTGTTGGTGACGTCACGTCAGCTAGGCACGGCGAACGCCAGGTCTGTTGCAGGCAGAAACGCCTGGGCGTGCTTATGAATATAAATCTCTTTTTGGACAAAATGTTTGGCATTGTTTTGGATTCTGCAGTTTCATTTAGATGAAAGATTTTCTTACTATCATAAAACTACAAATGAAGACCATAGTTCTGTATAACTGAATCCTGTCGAAACAAACGTAGATCAATATGAGAAGATGCTTTGCCCCATTGCAAGTTTCGGAAATTATACATTCAAGTAACTATATTTACTTGATCCATTTTGTTATCGAAACTTACCCCAACCCCCTTACAATGAACTCGTTTCTTTTATTTATTTATTTATTTTCGTTTGACATCGTCACTGGAAATGTGAACTAATTTACATGTGGAAATGTCCAACTGTTGCCAGTAATTAGATTACAGTCGTTTTCAACAAAAGGAATTCTAAACAGGAAACAAAATAGCTTCATACATCGAATACTGCTGAGCTTAAACTTTTTTAAACATGCACATTAGAAAAGATAAATATTCCCCTCTTGCAACTGAAAGGGGAAACTTTATAAGATAAAAAATTTTATTTGATAAAACAATTGCCTCTTCTTCTGTGCACCACCTCCTCCCCCAAAGTGTACAATCGCAAGATATTTCATTAACATGCAGTGCTCCTCACCCCATAGTCAACCAAGATACCTAAAGAAGAGCACCAATATGTTGACAGTTTCTTGAAAAAGCAACCCAGTACAAACGTAACTTCCTCAGATTTACAAATAAGGTAAAGAAGCACGAATTCTGTTGCTGCTGGACCATGAAGTTGTTTTTGTATGTCAATCCTTAAAACAGGTGGAAATTTAAGTTCAGGAGTACACTATTTGTAAAGAAGTGTAATGAATTGCACAATTAACTGACTGCAGAAATTTCTCAGAACAATGTGTGATGGTCAACTACCGCCAATAGTTTCACATTTTCCTGTGTCAGAGAGGGAGACACCACCATTACGAGTATGCCTGCAACAGACATGGCGTTCGCTGTGCTTAGCTGACGTGACGTCACGAACAAGCGCCGAGGCCTTCCTTTGAGTCGGTGTTGCCGATGCCCGAGTGAGGACTCGAACCTCCGCCGGGACCAGCAGTCCATGACTGCAGCGCCCGAGACAGCTCGGCTAATCCCGCGCAGCTTCAGTTTGTCAGCTGACCCTTACACACAAAATTAACGAGCACCTTTTGTGGTCTTTTAATGGTTTACCTATTATCGATTCTAAAAAAAAAAAAAAAAAAAAAAAAAAACTTTCAGAAATAAATTATTTTCACGTACTTCATTGTTCAAATATAAAATAGAGAACAATGCCCGAAATGACGTACAGTACTTTATTACAAAGCATGGGTGGCAACTCATCAAGTAATGATGAAAGGAGGGAAAATATACACATACTGGACGAAATATTAATAACGACAAAAATAGGTGAACCTACAAAGTTCTTTTATTGTTATTTCAAAATTTGTTACACATATTTACAAACAAGGTACAGTACACAGTTCTGTCATTTTATGTAAAGCTCTTCTATTTGTACAGCTGTAATTGCATTTGAAAAATAAATCAAATGAGTATTCTCAATATTACGTCGAGTATATGTGGTGTAAATATTTATAGAGTTCTGGAACCTCGTTTCTGTTAATATCTCGAATGCGCTATAAGCTGGCTATTTTTCGCTTTCGACTTTCATGCACTGAAGACTTCTCGCCATTTCTGGCGTGACTTCACGCACAGGAATGTTTGTATCAGTCTTCTTTTCGCAGGGTCGCAAACATATTTTGGGAAGACTTGTAACGTGGAACACTTAACCTTTCGAGTTAGACAGTCACCAACTGCAGATGGAACCTTAGCGTAAGTTAGGAATATGGCAGCATTCTACAGGATTGACACATCACCATATTTGTGAATACTGTGTCCGTGACAGAATGTTAGCTGTTAGAACAAGAAAAAACATACAGAAACCTGTCGTTTGTTTGTCACGACACGTTGTGGCGACTTAGCTGCATCCTCATTTGAAAGCCTTCGGCGTAGCTCTTGTGTACGCAACTCTCTTAATGTTCAGCAGTTTTGACCCACCAGCGTTATGTTTTACAGTAACGAGCTCTGCAACCAAACATTATCCATTTTATGCATCATCACCGTAAATCACTGACGAGCTAAACTCAGAAAACTGCCAACTAAAAATGGAAGTACAGTCAGCCAAATCCGCTGTGTCAAGTACAAATCACTCTAGCTAAGGCTTTTTTTTTTATGAATTCAGCAAGTTTTCTCATACCTACATTACCGTAGTCATGGCCTTACGTGAACAAGACATAGAAGAACTGTCGAAGGAAAGGGACAGCGCTTATCGCTCAAGCAAAATCAAAGGGGATGAAAAGCAGCAAAAAGCGCAGTAGCGACTTGCTTCCTCTCAAAATTGGGAATTGATCAGTGACAGGATTCTCCTGTGTAGGAAGCAAGATTGCAAAGCATGACCCAAGTGAGGAAGGCGTCAGGAATATACTGGCACAGACGTAGAGAGCTTTCTGCATCTAAAGAACTTTGCTGGTAGCAGATATTTTTGAAATGAGGATGGAGTTCCTGAAAGAATTCGTCTGGAGCATGGAACACTTTATAAGTTCCGAGAAGAAGAAACTCGAAATATTTGTAATGTGTTGACGGAGAACATTAAAAGTGGACAAACAAAGCACAGACAGGGTACCTAGAGTGAAATCGAGATAAACACAGGTGTACGCCAAGACGGTAGCCTATCCCCAGTTCTTTTTAATCGTGTACCAGAGAAAAACTGAGAATTTTGAATGCGCAACTGAATGACCGTAATATTTCCCCAGTAAGGTTGGTAAGAGAAAACAGAAATATTGCAACAAACTATCTCGCATATACAGATGGCTTTGCTATATTTTCTGAAATGTGACATGTGCTATAATACAAAACAATCCTTTAGAAGAAGTAGGCAACAGGACTGGCCCAAGAATTTGTGCAGGAAAAATAAATACATTTTTAACAAGCGTTAAAAATGCACCGAAATTTCTAAAAACAGATACTGGACAAATAGACAGGGTTAAAAAAATTAAATATATTGAGGAAATAATCCAAGAAAGTGGTTCCGAAGAAGCCGCTATAGAAGAAAGGACACATAAAACGGGAGGGGCACATCGTATAGCTACATACCTTTACAATAAAAAATGCCTACTTAAATATGGAAAAATAAGGCATTACAGTACAGCAGTCAAGCTAGAATGTCTATGTATAAGCGAATTTCTAACACTAAACTATATTTTAGATAAATTAGAAATACTAGAAGGCTTATCTAGAGTGAAATATTAGGCCCACGAAAACGCGTACAAGAATACCGGAAGTAATGGGAACGACTGTCATTTTTTAGCTATTTATATCGAATGCAGGACAGTACAGTAACCAAAGAGATCGTCAAATATTTCTGGGATAAAAAGTCAGCGAATTGGAATCACGAAATAAAAAACGGTTTAAAAAATAATATAAAAGCCGAGAAGTGTTCAGGGAAAAAGTATTGAGTGTGGAAGGACTGAATGGTAGGAGAGTGCAAGAAACTGCTCTGAAGTGGCCAGAAAGCGGGAAGGAAAAACATAGTCTACAGATGAAACAGTACTGGAAGACAACAAATGAACAACGAACAAGTAATTTAAATTGGCACGTGGTCCTTAGCTGGCCCATCCGAGATCAAAACAAAGTAAGAACTATATTGACGAGGAATGAAGTTCATGGAATGGTCTTGGAAGGAGAAAGAACAGGATAGTGGGGCATTTGCTGTGGCATCCAGGAAGGCAGTCCAGACTTCACGCTCGCTTTGCAGACTGTATCCGGGGTTCATACCCTCCTTTCGAAGAGTCCTGCAGTACTAACGGAAGTACTTTTTCATTAACACGATTATAGAAACTATAATTATCAAGGGTCCAGCCATAGAGCCCAGTGGTAATTCAAGCTCTGGCCAAAAAATCTGACACAGCAGAAAGTATTTTGTCCTAACTTTTTTATTTTGACCGAAAATATGAAAATTACAGCCATAGAACCCTGAAACAATTGAGACTGTTCCCCCCACGCCTGGCGCTATTGAGAGAGCATTCATCATTCGTCCTTAACTCGATTAGCTAGACAGAAACCAGCAATGGACGACCTCCATCGTAGCACTATTTATTACCAGGATACGTGGCACTCCAAAAACTATGATTCAAATTCGATCATGCATCTGTACATATTCAAAGAACCAGCTTTTAAACCAGGCTATCAGGCCCTTTGTTAGCTTACGTGCTCTGTGGTATCGGAGGAGGTGTGCCATTGTGCCCTACAGGAGTAGCGACACATGACGCTTTCTAAAGTAATAACAGTCCCCCAGAAACAGAGTTCTGTGATAGTTCAGTTCGTTACCATGGTACCTGGTTTTTAAGAAATTAATGAGTGTTAAATTGATTATGCTCATTTAGACTGAAAATGTAAGTGGTTGGTGTATAGAGCCCCATAGTAGCTGAGGCTGGAACCAGATTATCTGACAAGTTATATTTGCTTCATGTAGATAAACTAAACACAGCAGTGGTCGAGACATAATGCCCTGTAGTTGCATCATACTGCCCTTCAGCAATCCTGGTTGTTGTCAAGACATCTGACACTAATGAAACAATGAATCCCTAACTCTGTTATCTGGATTGAAAAGTGCCATGGTATTGAGTTGGAGCCCAATAGTAGTTCCAATAGTTAAAAGGCACTTAAACTGACTACAGTCATAGAGTTGAAAATAAAATGGTGTTCGTGGTAACTGAGGTTGTAGCGAGACCACATCTTTAGTTGTTACGCAGACAGAAGATAAGAAGGCTTTGGAGACAGATTCTGCTAGCAGCTGAAGTGTGGTACAGGTCCCTACAGTAGTAGGACAACCGGAATTTCCGAAACCGTTGGTCATGGATTTGATTATGCAAACTGAAATAGCAATGGCCTTGAGATGGAGTCCTGTGGTACTTCAGTTTGTCTCCAGCACTTCGGAAGGTAATGATCCTTAAATCGATTTTGCTCATCAGAGTTGAGAATAAAAATGTATCACAGAGCTCCATGGCATCTTGGGGATACCTGACATCTGACTTCAGGTTAGTTACACCGATTGAAGATGGCAGCGGTCTATAAATAGCATCCTGTAGTAGTTCAGCCGCGTTGGTGTGTCCTATGGCACTCCTGGTTATAGAAAGGGTACTTGGCACTTTTTAAACCACTGCCACACAGCTCCATTATCTAGGCTGGAAATGCAGTGGTCTGGAGTTGGAGCCCTGTGGTAGTTCTGCTTGTCGAAAGAGATTTTAGACGACAACGACCCTTAAATCGACTGCGTTTATACGAGATGAAAAGAAAAATGGTCCAGACAAAGAGCTCCATGGTAATTTAGATTGCAGCTAGGCTACCTACCGCTTTATCTTTAGTTGTCATGCTAAGAGAAGATAACAGGAGTTAAGAGATAATGCCATATAGCAGTCCAAATGGGTCACAGCTCCCTTGTAGCGGCCTAGGTTGCCGCTAGGACACCTGCCACTTCTGAAACCATTGATCATGTGGACTGAAAATGACAGTGGTCTTGAGTTGAGACTCTGTGGTAGTTCAGTCCGCCATTAGGATACCTGGCATTTCAAAAGGTAACAATAAATCGACTGTGTTCGTAGGAGCTGAGAATAAAAATGGGTAGGACTTGGGGACCGATGGTAGCGCAGGATCTCAAATTAAACCCCTTTCAGCCATCTAGTTTCCAAAGTTATTTTATTTGGCTACTAGTTTCGGAGATTTACTACACCATCTTCAGGCCCCTGAAAAACATGTGGGAAGATTCCATCCCGTTTCTGATCAAAATAGGGGCCAGCAATACTGGTATTAGTAGATTTATGCTTGCTATAGCGATCATTTCAACCATCATCTGTCGGCAATTGCAGATGACGGTTGAAGGTATCGCCATAGCAAGCAAAATCTGCTGGCCCGTTTTGATCAGAACTGAGATGGAATCTTCCTACAAGTCGGTCAGGGACCTGAAGATAGCGTAGTAAATTGCCGAAACTGGTAGCCAAATAAAATAAGTTTGAAAACTAGATGACTGAACGGTGCTTGAACTGACATCCTGTATCGAATAGCTGAGTCCCACAACCATCACTCAAAAAGTGGACATACAGAGACTTGATGGTATCTCAAGTTGTAGCCAGCCTACCCGCCATCTGCCTTTAGGTCAGTTATACAGACTGAAGAGAAGTGTCCTGTGGTGGTTGTGGTGCTCCAGTGGGTCTCAAAGCACTCCCAGCTGTTTGAGGAACTCTTGGCGCTCGGTAAAGCATTGTACTCCACCTCGATTATCTAGACTGGAAATGCAGTGGTCTGGAGTTGGAGCCCTGTGGTGGTTCTGGTAATCAAAAGACATTTTAGACGGCAGCGATCTTTAAAGGGAACATGAATATAAGAGGAGAAAAGAAAAATGGTCCACACATAGAGCCCTGTGGTAACTGCAATTAGGCCAACTGTCACTTTTTATTTAGTTGTTACAGCAACACAAGACAACAGGGTTCAGTGATAGTGCCATGTAGTAGTTCAGGTGGGCCACAGCTACCTGTAGCAGCCCAGGTTGTTGCTAAGACATCGACACTTCTGAAACTATTGATCACGTAGACTGAAAATGACAGTGGTCTTGAGTTGGGACCATGTGGTGGTTCAGTTTGGTACCAGGATATGGCGCACTCCAGAAGGTAATCCATTACACTGGAATGGACCGGGAACACGCGTGGTATTGGCCAGTTGTAACAGGGCCAGCCGTGTCCTTCATCCCACAGGCTGGAGACCGACTAGTGGCAGGCGGGGGGCGGCCTCTGCCAGCACGCGGGCAGCTCCTCGTACACGTGCTGCAGCTCCTGGGGGTGGGGCGGCAGCGGCAGCGGCGCCGGGGGCGGCGTCGTGCACATGTGGTGCAGCTGCAGCCCGCCCACGCCCAGGCTGAGGGCGGCGTCGCGGCGCAGCGTGCCGGCCGCCGACTGCGGGGGCGGCGGCACGTCGTACGTCGCCGCCTGCATCGGATCTGCAACAAGAGGCAGCGCTGCGGTTAGCTTGTGGCTAGCGCCGGAATAAGCCAGTGACGCTAAAGGCTTGCCGCCCACTGACGTCGGAATGACGTGTGACTTGATGCGACCGCAGAAGTCGATAGCAGTCGACCAGCAAGCTGCGAGTGACACGACCATCTCCCTCATGTGTATGGACTGTCGGAAATATCGACATATTCGGAAACAAATAACCAAATACACTGAGGTGACATAACTCATGTCATACCGTTATGCATCTACGTACATACTCCGCAATCCACCACACAGTGCGTGGCGGAGGGTACCTCGTACCACAAGTAGCATCTTCCCTCCCTGTTCCACTCCCAAACAGAACGAGGGAAAAATGACTGCCTATATGCCTCTGTACGAGCCCTAATCTCTCTTATTTTTGGGGTCTTTCCGCGAAATGTAAGTTGGCGGCAGTAAAATTGTACTGCAGTCAGCCTCAAATGCTGGTCCTCTAAATTTCCTCAGTAGCGATTCACCAAAAGAACGCCTCCTTTCCTCTAGAGACTGCCACCCGAGTTCCTGAAGCATTTCCGTAGCACTCGCGTGATGATCAAACCTACCAGTAACAAATCTAGCAGCCCGCCTCTGAATTGCTTCTATGTCCTCCCCCAATCCGACCTTATAGGGATCCCAAACGCTCGAGTAGTACTCAAGAATAGGTCGTATTAGTGTTTTATAAGCGGTCTCCTTTACAGATGAACCACATCTTCCCAAAATTCTACCAATGAACCGAAGACGACTATCCGCCTTCCCCACAACTGCCATTACATGCTTGTCCCACTTCATATCGCTCTGCAATGTTACGCCCAAATATTTAATCGACGTGACTGTGTCAAGCGCTACACTGCTAATGGAGTATTCAAACATTACAGGATTCTTTTTCCTATTCATCTGCATTAATTTACATTTATCTATATTTAGAGTTAGCTGCCATTCTTTACACCAATCACAAATCGTGTCCAAGTCATCTTGTATCCTCCTACAGTCACTCAACGACGACACCTTCCCGTACACCACAGCATCATCAGCAAATAGCCGCACATTGCTATCCACCCTGTCCAAAACATCATTTATGTATCTAGAATGACATTTTCACTCTGCAGCGGAGTGTGCGCTGATACGAAACTTCCTGGCAGATTAAAACTGTGTGCCGGACCGAGACTCGAACTCGGGACCTTTGCCTTTCGCGGGCAAGTGCTCTACCAACTGAGCTACGCAAGCACGACTCACGCCCCGTCCTCACAGCTTTACTTCTGCCAGTACCTCGTCTCCTACCTTCCAAACTTTACAGAATCTCTCCTGCGAACGTTGCAGAACTAGCACTCCTGAAAGAAAGGATACTGCGGAGACATGGCTTAGTCACAGCCTAGGGGATGTTTCCAGAATGAGATTTTGCCCGAGAAGGGCAAAGGTCCCGAGTTCGAGTCTCGGTCCGGCACACAGTTTTAATCTGCCAGGAAGTTTCATATCAGCGCACACTCCGCTGCAGAGTGAAAATCTCATTCTGGAAACATCCCCTAGGCTGTGGCTAAGCCATGTCTCCGCAATATCCTTTCTTTCAGGAGTGCTAGTTCTGCAAGTTTCGCAGGACAGCTTCTGTTAAGTTTGGAAGGTAGGAGACGAGGTACTGGCAGAAGTAAATCTGTGAGGACGGGGCGTGAGTCATGCTTGGATAGCTCAGTTGGTAGAGCACTTGCCTGCGAAAGGCAAAGGTCCCGACTTCGAGTCTCGGTCCGGCACACAGTTTTAATCTGCCAGGAAGTTTCATCATTTATGTAGATAGAAAACAACAGTTGACCTACCACACTTCCCTTGGACACTCCAGATGATACCCTCACCTCCGATGAACACTCACCATCGAGGACAACGTTCTGGGTTCTATTACTTAAGAAGTCTTCGAGCCACTCACGTACTTGGCAACCAATCCCATATGCTCGTACCTTAGTTAGGAGTCTGCAGTGGGGCACCGAGTCAAACGCTTTCCGGAAGTCAAGGAATATGGCATCCGTCTGATACCCTTCATCGATGGTTCGCAAGATATCATGTGAGAAAAGGGCGAGTTGCGTTTCGCAGGAGTGATGCTCTCTAAAGTGGTGCTGATGCATGGACAACAACTTCTCTGATTCAAGGGAATTCATTATATTCGAACTGAGAATATGTTCGAGAATCCTGCAACAAACCGATGTTAAGGATATTGGTCTGTAATTTTGAGGATCCGTCCTTCTACTCTTCTTATATACAGGCGTCACCTGCGATTTTTTCCAGTCGCTCGGGACTTTACGTTGTGCAAGAGATTCGCGATAAATGCAAGCTAAGCAAGGAGCCAATGCAGTAGAGTACTCTCTGTAAAACCGAATTGGAATCGCATCAGGACCTGGCACGTATACAGATGGCGGTAGTACCGCGTACACGACGTACAAAAGGGTAGCGAGTTGAAGAAGCTGTCATTTGTACTCAGCTGATCCACGTGAAAAGGTTTTCGAAGTGATTATGGCCGCTAGACGGTAACTGACAGACTTCGAAAGCGGAATGGTAGTAGGATCTAGCGCATGGGACATTTCCTTTCGGGTATCGTTAGGGAACTCAATATTTCGAGATCCACAGTATGAAGAGTGTCTCGAGAAACGAAATTTCAGGCATTACCTCTCACCATGGACAGTGCACATGGCCAATGGCCTTCACTTAACGACTGAGAGCAGCGTCGTTTACGCAGAGTTCTCAGTGCTTGCACACAAGCAACACTGCGTGAAATAACTGCAGAAGTCAATGTGGGACGAACGACGAACGTATCTGTTGAATGTGAATGTCGTGTGACGAGGGCCTCCTCTCGGGTAGACCGTTCGCCTGGTGCAAGTCTTTCGATCTGACGCCACTTCGGCGACTTGCGCGTCGATGGGGATGAAATGATGATCATTAGGACAACACAACACCCTGTCCCTGAGCGGAGAAAATTTCCGATCCAGCCGGGAATCGAACCCGGGCCCTTAGGATTGACATTCTGTCGCGCTGACCACTCAGCTACCAGCGGCGGACAACGTATCTGTTAGGGCAGTACGGTGAAATTGGGAGTTAATCGTCTCTAGCAGCAGACGACCGACGCGAGTGCCTTTGCTAACAGCACGACATCGCTTGCAGCTCCTCTCCCGGGCCACAACCATAACGGTTGGGCCACAGACGACTGGAAAACGTGGTCTGGTCACACGAGTCGGGACTTCAGTTCGTAAGAGCTGACGTTAGGGTTCGAGTGAAACGCAGACCCAGCGAAGCCATGGACCCAAGTTGTAAACGAGGCACTGTGCAACCTGGTGGTGGCTCCATAAAGGTGTGGGCTGTGTTTACATGGAATGGACTGTGACCTCTGGTCCAACTGAACAGAACATTGACTGGAGATATTTATGGTCGGTTACTTGGAAACCGTTTACAGCCACTCGTGGATTTCAAGTTCCCAAACAACGACGGATTTTATATGGATGAGAATGCATTTCACTGGGCCATAATTGTTCGTGATTGGTTTGAAGAACATTATACACAATTCGAGTGGATCATTTGGCCAGCCATATCGTCCGACGTGAATTTCATTTATGGGACAGTCTCGAGGCCATTTTGTGCACATGATTCTGTACCGGGAAACCTTAGCAGTTGTGGACGGCTGTAGAGGCAGCATGGCCCAATATTTCTGCACGAGACTTGCAACGACTTGTTGAGTCCCTGCCACGTCCATTTGCTCCACTGCGCAGTCCACAAGCCTATGTGACACGACATTAGGAGGTATCCCGTGACGTTTTGTCACCTCAGTGCGTTTGTGACAAGCAAGGAAACAAATGTCATTCCTGCTTGTTTCACTCACAGCAATTTAATTTTTCGTTTTTCTAATCACACTGAAGCCACAAAATCGAACATACTCCTGAGATATAGCGTTCTTATATGGAAACAACCGGGTGATAAAAAAGTCAGTATACATTTGAAAACTTAATCAACCACGGAATAATGTAAATAGAGAGGTAAAAATTGACACACATGCTTGGAATAACATGGGGTTTTATTAGAACAAAAAAAAAAAAAAAGTTCACTAAATGTCCGACAGATCTCTTGCGCGCCTCGTTTGGTGATGATCGTGTGCTCAGCCGCCACTTTCGTCACGCTTGGCCTCCCAGGTCCACAGACCTCAGTCCGTGCGATTATTGGCTTTGGGGTTACCTGAAGTCGCAAGTGTATCGTGATCGACCGACATCTCTAGGGATGCTGAAAGACAACATCCGACGCCAATGCCTCACCATAACTCCGGACATGCTTTACAGTGCTGTTCACAACATTATTCCTCGACTACAGCTATTGTTGAGGAATGATGGTGGACATATTGAGCATTACCAATAAAGAACATCATCTTTGCTTTGTCTTACTCTGTTATCCTAATTATTGATATTCTGATCAGATGAAGCGCCATCTGTCGGATATGTTTTGAGTTTTTGTATTTTTTTGGTTCTAATAAAACGCCATGTCATTCCAAGCATGTGTGTCAATTTCTACCTCTCTATCTACATTATTCCGTGATTTATTCAGTTTTCAAATTTATACTGACTTTTTGATCACCCGGTACATCGAACATTGCAGAATATATTTCTGTTACGTTAATAAGAGAGTCCCAGAATCTGTTACAAACGCGGATAGAAAAAAAAGGAATGTTAGAACTTAGCATAACATGAGTCTACAGCCTTGAGCTCCGTAATCCACGTCTCTAGCCGATTGCCAAATATCACTTTCTACAAAAGTATCATTTATTCTAAGGTGTTCTCGAAGGCTAGTTATGGCGCCATTCTTATAGAGTCGTTCGTCGTAACGCAAAGTTTCGGAAGAATCTGTGATTGATTATCCTAGCATCGTATACCTCGGGTGAGATGATGGAGAAGATATGGAAAATGCACTGTGAACAATGTCCATGAAACGTACGTCGAAGGGGCAAAATATTATCACCAAATGCTTAACGGTAAATCGCGTTTTTTTTCTTTTTTTTTTTTAGGAGACCAATTTCAGTGAATAAAATATTTCAGGGTAGAGTCTGACACACAAAATACTATGTGACAGGATGAATATAGTTTCATTTAATTTGATTATTCAGTATTTTAGGTTTGTTGTCATATGGCAACAAAGTGAATATATTATGCTATTATTGATCGTTCAGTTACAAAGACATGGAAATAGTCTGTTATATCATTAAGCATAATTTTACATACTTTAAAATGTAATTAGATGTGACAGAAGTTCCAGAAATAATTTACTCTTCCAGCTGTTTTCCGGTGTATTTACGTAATTCCGACCTTCAGCAACGATAATCGATTTTGAAGTGTTCCTGCCAACATAAAGCCGCTAAACACAGGCTAGCTCGATGCAGTCAGACTGTGTGTATTGCCAGGCAGCAGCATCGTGCATATACGAGTGTTTTCCTTAAAATTGTACGTTAATTTACGGTTCGTTGGCAAATAACACCGTGACATAGAATGTTAATAGCGTGTTGTTCCGCTTTTGAAACAGCAGTGATTAGGCGTGGCGTGGATTCCACAAGTCCTCTGAAGGCTCTGGAGGTATACGGCAAGGATCAAGCAGTTCCCGAAAATTACGGGCCGGTGCTTTCTGGACACGGAGTTGGCACCCGATAGCATCCCACGCGGGTACAATCGGATTTAGGTTACGTGAATTTGGTGGCCCACTTGGATGGGTGACCATCCATTCTAACTAGCACTGTTGGCAAACTGAGGAGCTGTTTGATTGAGAACTAGCAGTTTCGGTCTCGTAAACCGACATACCGCCGAGAGAGCGATGTGCTGACCACATGCCCCTCCATATCTGCCTCCAGTGGTGCTGGTGGGCTGAGGACCACACGGCGGCCGGTCGGTACCGTTGAGCCTTCACGGCCTGTTCGGACGGAGTTTTAGTTTTACAATTTGGTGGCCAAGATATCGACTTGAGTTCAGTATCACGTTTTTGAAACCACTGTAGCACGGTTCTGACGCGTGTCTTCTCGGTGACTGTGGGGTGTGGCAGCTTGACTTACCGATGAAGGAGGAGGTCCTGGGCGAGCAGAGGGCGTGGGAGGGGCTGAGCACCGCCGCCAGCAGGAGGCCCTGGCCGCCCATACCGCCCCCGCCGCCCCCGGAGCGCGCTTCCACCCCCGCCGCCTCCGCGCCCGCCGCTCCCGAAGGCTGCACGAAGACGGGGCTCAGGAAGACCGGCGCCGCCACTGTGGACATACGACGGACTATCATGTTTCTGGATTTCTGCAGAGGAATGCCAGCCCATTCTTCCTGAGCGCCAAAACCAGAGAGGGAATACTCTGTTCATCACAAGAATAAACCTGGTGTAAACATTACGCCATGTATTCTTCCGCGTTTGCTTGAATCTCATTCGATTTCGTTTCAAGTGGCGCGGAAGCCAAAATGTGACCAGTACAGTCATGTACTATCATAAGGATACGCTTTACGCTGTGTTAAACGCACGTAGACTGTGCGATGACGCCGGCACATTAAACTTGGACAGCACTGGTCAACCAGCGGTCCAATTAGCCTACAATGATGTGAGCAGTTGCAGTTCAGTAGTAAAAAGAGACGGGCAAAGAAACAGTACAGCTTCGAATGTCACTTAATTTTTAAAAAGAATCAAATAATATTCAGGAAAACCCCAGCACTGACGCACGCTTCTTAGGTGACGAGACGGAAAGCACAAAATGCTAACAGACCTGTTATTTCTCGGGACAAATCGCTTAGCCTGGCTCCAGGTCAGTTCCGTTGGGTTCACATTGTAATGGTACAGCGGCAAAAGTAAAAATGCAGCATTTGTATGCAGTGCTTGATGCTGTGAAAATGATTGTTTTCTGTGTTTCTACGACACTCATCTACATCCGTGCTATAAAACACTGAACATAGTTCAAATAAAGAGTATTTGGTTTTGCATTTTTGCCTTAAAATGAAATTGTTATTTTTTCTAAATTTAAGGAATCTTTATTAACAGTCATTCAGAAAATGTCGCTAGTTAAGAATTTATCTTTGAAATGAAAACAGGAATTTCGCGTGCAGTATGTAATTAGAAAGAAGAAGACGTGCGTTATTAATTAAAAATAATGATGAATTTTACAATTACGAGATGCAGGTATTCCAATTTGAACGAGGAAAATAAATGACTTCCACGAGACTTGAATCCGTGAACCATGACTTGCAGTGAACAATCAATCTGCTACACTACTGGTGGCGCTATACATAAAATGTAAATATGAAATTTGACTATATCCAATACATTCATAAAGGCGAAGGGTGGACACATCCGATATTAAGGTCCACTCATAGATATCCGGATACATTTGTTACAGCAAAAATTCCCCCAAACAAATATAACACCTGTAAATAATGTTGCACTAAATACAATGATGTTACTTCCAACCACAGAGAATGAAGTCAATAAAACTGTTCAAAAACTAAAACACAAAAGGTCAGTAGGCTTAGATGAAGTACCAATGAGTGAACTGAAACAATGCATAGGGATTACAAAAGGCCGCTTACAAAGATAATAAATGAATCCTTCACGTCAGGGACATTTCTAGAGCAGTTAAAAAAGGCAAGAGTTGTACCTTTGCTTAAGAACGGTAATGCAGAAGACGTAGAAAATTACCGGCCCTGCTGTCACCATTCTCAAAAATAATAGAAGCAATTACGAAAGACACATTAATGAATTACCTGAATAAATACAATCTTTTAAGCGAATCGCAGTTTGGTTTCCGAAGGTGCAAAAATACGGAGTCAGCCATAGTAGAATTAACAAAACTTGTACTTGATACTCTTGATAAAGAAGAGTGTGTCACAGGCATATTTCTGGACCTTTCTAAGGCGTTTGATACAGTCGACCACAAGATTCTATTAAATAAAGTAGAAGCATTAGGAATAAGAGGGGTAGCTAATGACTGGTTTCGATCATACGTGACAGGGTACAAAGAGCAGCATACTTCAAATACATCTAAGCATTTAGTAAAACACTTATCAAAACCAAAATACATTAATATAGGGGCCCGCAAGGTAGCATATTAGGACCAATACTATTCCTGACATACATCAATGACGACTTCCCTAGTAGCGTTACTCTTCGATGATGGCAGCAATATTATAGTCACTGAGAAAACAAGAGAACTCCTTGCAGAGAAAGAAAATGAAACTCTTAAGGAAGTATATGATTGGCCAATAAGCAATAAAGTGACACTGAACATAAGGAAAACTAATGCCATGAATTTCAGTTTGAAGAGGAAAGATGACAATGTTAAGTTAAATGTAGATGGCACCTCTACAGACTGTGTAACAAATGCAAAATTTCTAGGAATGAATACTTATTCTCAGTTGAAGTGGTGTGAACACACAAAGGTACTTGCAAACAGAATGTCATCAGCATGTTATGCCCTTAGAATCCTATCATCAGTGTGTAACATTCAGTGTCTTTTAGTTACATATTATTCATGTGTACACTCAGTCCTTAGCCATGGCATTCTTTCTTGGAGAACAAATGCACAAAATATGAACACAATTTTCAAACTCCAGAAAAGAGCCATAAGTATAATAATCAAAAATACTAGTCGAGCTCATTGCAAAATCCTGTTCAAAACACTGGGGTTTTAACTGCTCCATGTGAATACATTTACCAGTCAGTTGTACACATCAAAAATAACATTGGTAATTACTGCACAAACAGCCCTGTCCATGACCATACAACAAGAGATAGACTCAACTTACATTTACCAAGAAAAAATGAACATAAAACTCAAAACAGCATCTTCTACCAAGGAATAAAACTGTACAATAAATTACCGAAAGAGATTAAAGATTTTGCAAAAGTACACTTATTTCAAAAGGCGGGTAAAATGTACCTGTCATGTAATACATTTTATACATTGAAGGATTACTTAGCTAAAACAGAGTAGGAGTTTGATAAAAAAAGTGTTATACAAATAAATAATAATAATAATAATAATGGTTATAAAATATCCAACATTCCACATAACACCTTCACTTTACGTTTTTTTCTTTCTTCTTTCCTTTCTAGAAATACTTACCCCCAAGCTATGCATAGCACGATACTAACACCTCTTCCTCTTTCTGAGCTCAACATCTCACTCATTATGGAGGGGTGTTGGCTCAGTTTTTCAGGATAGCAAATGGGAAGTTGCAGTACAGAAAATGGCCCAGAGATCACCAGTGTGTGTGTGTGTGTGTCTGTGTGTGTGTGTGTGTGTGTGTGTGTGTGTGTGTGTGTGTGTGTGTGTGTACGAATTAGCTTATTTTAAATTGAACTAAATTTGTAAATACTTTGACATGTCCTATATCCTTGCAAAAACAGATCTACGGATGAATAAAGCTACTACTACTACTACAGTCCCCTTGGAGAACTCTGTAAATTTATGAAAAGCATTAAGGACAGCCTATTTATCGACACTTTTTAACCGTGTTCCACACGCGTGTTTCACAATGGAACAGTAAGTTTCCTCAGCCATTTTCATACTGCATATTAACAGCGCGACAATCAGGGACCAACAGTGCAGAGGCGGTGACTATACACGATTTTTGAAATAAAAACTACATAGCCAAAGCGTGATAAAGAAATACGTTGATGGGGATTAATACATTTGAATATCTTTAAAGTTTCATTTAATGTAACGTAGTAGTTATACAGGGTGTGCATAAAGTCCGGGAACATTTTCAATTATTTATTGCATAAGAACTAAATATTGTACAGATGTTATACATATTACATTTTGAAGAGAAACTCTGAAAGTGTTTCTTACAAACATTCGATATGCGAACCATGAGTCACCCGGCAGACGTGAATACGGTAATCGAATTCTTGCCATACCCGTCCCAGCATGGCATCGTAGACTGTGGCAGTCGCTTCCCGTGTTCTCTACCGGAGCTCTGCTACATCACGTGGTAGAGGCGGTACACACACCAGATCTTTAATGTATCCCCACAGAAAAAAAGTCACACGAAGTGAGATCTGGTGATCGCGGAGGCCATTTCATGAGACAGCTGCCCCTTCTGTAGCACGGCCGACCTGTCGATGCGGCAGCTCCGTGTTCAGGTACCCACGAACTTCACGATAAAAATGGGGTGGAGCTTCATCCTGCTGAAAGATGAACGGAGAGTCCGACTGCATTTGAGGCATCAGCCATGTCCAAGTAGGAATAGCCATTGACAGAGCTCTCGGCAAAGAAGAATGGCTCGCACAGTTTTCGACGTGACAAGGTACAAAAAACATTAACCTTTGGGGAATCACGCTCAAATTCAGTGCATTCGTGTGGATGCTTTGTACCCCAGATTCGACAATTATGCCTGCTTACTTTCCCATTAATGTGAGAAATGGCTAAAAATTAAGCGATCAACAATGCTATCCATATCCTCATTCAATTGTTGCAACAGCGAACGAAACTCGAAACGCTTGTCTTTGTCGTCATTGAGCTTCTGCACTAGCTTCAATTTGAATGGTGTTACAGACAGCTTCTGTCGCAGGATTTTCCACACTGTCGTTGGAGCCATTTCGAGTTCACGGGATGCAGGGCGCACCGATTTCTTTGGACGCATTATGAATGTCTCTCGTACACGTTCCACATTCGCTTCACTCAAACTGGGATGTCCGCTTCTCTTTGCCGGGCACAAGCAACCCATCGTAATGAATTTGATGTGCCAGTGGTAAATGGCCTCCCTTGTTTGTGGCTTCTTACCGTACTTGGTTCTAAACATCCGTTGAACAGCTGTAGCACACTTGTTTTTGTCGAACTCCGACACACAGAAAACTCGCTCCGCACCTAAACTCTCCATGTTTGCGACTAGCGGTGACTATCGGCAAATTACCAAACTACGCTGTGGTGGAATAAATGGAAAGAAACCTTCAGGGCTTGTCTTCAAAATGACATATGTATGATATCTGTACAATGTTTGGTTCTTGTGCAATAAATAATTGAAAGTTTTCGCGGACTTCATGTACATCCTGTATACAGCATACGTAAGCAGAACCTACTTTCAAGAGCGTAACGACACCAGTGTACGTGTGGTACGGCTTCTGACCAATCATCGCGTTTGTGTTTGTTTACATCAGGTTTATTCTTATGATGAACGGAGTATAGCCATTTTAGTCGCTAGGGTGTGGAGCAAAGTCAACTATCCTACGTATCTCAAAGGTGTTCCATTGGGTTTCGGTCAGCTTCTTCCATTTCAGGAACCAATGCCTCAGAGTTGCTGCTTTATGGCAGGGTGCGTTGTCATGCTGATACAATCATCGTCCCCGAACTGTTCCTCTACCATATCCAGTACAAAGTGCTGTAAAAAGTATTCATATTCTTCCCCATTCGGCGTTTTCTTAGGCGCGATGAGTGGGGCCACACCCTAACCACCCCCACACCGTAGCAGCGCTTCCTACATACTACACTCGAAAGGTATGTACATAGGGTAAATAAATTCAAGTTTTGTAAGAAAATATTACATTGAACCAGAGATGATCAAATGTAGCATCGACTGTGTAGTAGCGTCGTTGCTTAAAAACAATCGTGTTACGAGTAATGCGTTAGAGTAACTTCAGATGTATGGAGGACTCCCAAGTGTAAAGTGTTGTAGCTGACGTGTGCTGGATATATACTTACGATTTTTTTTAATTTGCAATATACAATGATGATTGCTAACTGAAAAAGAATCTTAACAGAAGTCTGAAATAATTAACGTAAAGAAAGTTGTTTTGTTACTGATGCAATGCGTGTATTCATAAGTGACGATTGACACAATGTAAAGCATGCACATCCAATGATTTTGTAAAGCTAATTGTTACTGTATAATCAGTTTATTCAGTGTGTTAATTGTGAGCATGATCAATTTACAAAGAGTCAAAATACAAGTCTTAAAGTTAGTGCCATATTGTTATCTACCCGAAGTAAATACCAGCTCCCTGATCCATGTCATTTTTGATTAACTATTTTTCTCTAGAAGTTATCGTCTCAGTCATATTCGATTTAATTAAAATGTATGCTAAGCAACAGCCTTACACCATAGCTGTTTGATAACTATACAATTCAAAGTACCTACAGAGAGCAGTGCGAAGAGCGGTACCACTGCGCAGGTAAAGGTGAGAAATCTTATTATTTTTCACGGATTGAATTCATTAAGCACAGGGACCATTATTTTCAAATTGATCAAGTTTTGTTTTATTACCAGGGCCAATTTGAAATCAATCGTATTGCATCAGATTCAGCTTTTGTGTTACGTAAATGCATGGGTTGTTAGTTTAGTTTAAAGTTATTGACAGTTTACATTCTCACAGCTAAATTTACACTCTCGCAGTCACAGTTCAGTACAGGGCAAAGCGCAGATAAAGCGACGAGACACAATACACGTTCACATGCCATTCCCATTTGAACAGTTGTGTTTCAGACTACTGTCGGTTACGCAATTTCAATAATACACTGAAGCGATAAAGGAACCAGTTTAAGAGTGCGTTTCCAGATACAGAGATATGTAGACAGGCAGAATACGGCGGTTACTGCTGCTACAATGGCAGGTTATCAAGATTTAAGTCAGTTTGAACATGGTCTTATAATCGGCGCCCGAGCGATGGGACACAGCATCTCCGAGGTACCGGTGAAGTGGGGATTTTCCTGTACGACCATTTCACGAGTATACTGTGAATATCAGGAATCCGATAAAACATCAAATCTCCGACATCGCTGCGACCAGAAAAGGATCGTGCAAGAACGGGACGACTGAAGAAATTCGCTCAGAGTGACAGAAATGCAACCCTTCCGCAAATAGCTGTAGATTTCCAGATTCGCAGGAGAGCTTCTGTGAAGTTTGGAAGAAGGGAGACGACGTACTGGCGGAATTGGAGCTGTGAAGACGGGTCGTGAGTCGTGCTTGGATAGCTCAGATGGGAGAGCACTTGCCTGTGAAAGGCAAAGGTCCCGAGTTGGAGTCTCGGTCCGGCATACAGTTTTAATCTGCCAGGAAGTTTCATATGCTGCAGATTTCAATCCTGAGCCATCAACAAGTGTCAGTGTGCGCACCATTAAACGAAACATCATCGATATGGACTTTCGGAGCCGAAGGCCCCCTCGTGTACTCTCGATGACTGCACGACATAAAGCTTTATGCCTCGCCTGGACCTGTCAACAGTGACGCTGGACGTTTGATGAATCGAAACATGTTGCCTGGTTGAACGAGTCTCGTTTCAAATTGTGGACGTGTAAGAGTATGGAGAAAACCTCATGAATCTATGGACCCTGCTCGTTAGCAGGGGACTATTCGAGCAGTAATGGGGTGCCGGCCGCTGTGGCCTGGCGGTTCTAGGCGCTTCAGTCGGGAACCGCGCTGCTGCTACGGTCGCAGGTTCGAATCCTGCCTCGGACATGGATGTTTGTGATGTCCTTATGTTAGTTAGGTTAAAGCAGTTCTAAGTCTAGGGGACTGATGACCTCAGATGTTAAGTCCCATAGTGCTTAGAGCCACTTGTATTTGTAATGGTGTGTGGCGTGTGCAGTTGGAGTGATATGGGATCTGCGATACGTCTTGATACGACTCTGACAGCTGACACGTAAGTAACCATCCTGTCTGATCACCTGCATCCATTAATATCCATTGTGTATTCCGACGGACTTGGGTAGTTGCAGCAGGACAATGCGAAACCTCACACGTCCACAATTGCTACATAGTGGCTCCAGGAAAACTATTGGGAGAAGTTTAAACACTTACGCTGGCCACCAAACTCCCTAGACATGAACATCATTGAGCATATCTGGGATGCCTTGCAACGTGCTGTTCAGAAGAGAAGTCCCTCGAATTCTTACGGATATTACGGAAAGCCCTGCAGGATTCATGGTGTCAGTTCCCTCCAGCACTACTTCAGACATTAGTGAGTTCATGCCATGTCGTGTTGCGGCCCTTCTGCGTGCTAGGGGGCGCCCTACACGGTATTAGGCAGGAGAACCAGTTTCTTTGGCTCTTCAGTGTAACATACCAGTACACCTCCTGTACTTTAAGGTCTGATCAAAAGTGTTCCAGACACTCCTACGTCATGTAGAATTGATACCGGAGACGGATCCGCCGACGTAAAAAGGGGCGGCGAGTATTGGCTTGTCAGTAGAGGAGCAGTAACAGCAGATTGCGTCGTTGAAGAGAGCTTATTGACTTGACTGAACATCACCTGAGTAACAAATCCCAGCAGGCACAATTCTGGGGAGTGGCAACGTAAAGGGCGAACCACAGCTGCAACAAGATCAGGGAGACCTCATGTAAGTGCAGATAGAGACTGTCGACCATTACAGAGGGTGGGTGAAAAAAATTGCCTGAGATAAATGACTTGGATGCTATCACTAATCCAGCTGATACAATGACTGTGCATAGGGAGTTGGAAACAATGGGGTACAATGTTGGAGCAGTTCCTCATGAGCCACACATTTCTGAGAGACGCTGGAGGCGGTGTAAAGAGGGATGCCAATGGACAGCAGATGGCTGGAAACGAGTGCTCTGGATTGCTGAATCACGCTACACCCTGTAGCAATCCGACGGAAGGATTTCAGTTTAGCAATGGCTGAAGAACGTTACGTGTCATCATGTGTAGTGCCAACAGTGTGAAAAATATGCATTTGAAATGAGTCAAACATGAATGTTTCAAATACACTGAAGAGCCAGAGAAGTACACCTGCCTAATATCGTGTAGTACGGAGAAGTGCCGCAACACGACGTGGAATGGACTGGACTAATGTCTGAAGTAGTGCCTTGAATCCAGCAGGGCTGTCCATAAATCCGTAAGAGTACGAAGAGGTGGATATCCCTTCTGAACAGCAGGTTGCAAGGCATCCCAGATATGCCCAATAATGTTCATGTCTGGAGAGTTTAGCGGCCAGCGGAAGTGTTTAAACTCAGAAGGGTGTTCCTGCAGCCACTCTGTACCAATTCTGGGCCTGTGGGGTGTCGTGTTCTCCTGCTGGAATTGCCCAGGTCCGTCGGAATGCACAATGGACATGAATGGCTGCAGGTGATCAGACAGAATGCTTGCGTACGTGTCACCCGTCAGAGTCGTATCTAGACGGACCAGGGCTCCCATATCACTCCAACTGCACACGCCCCACATCATTACAGAGCCTCCACCAGCTTGAATAGTCCCCTGCCGACATGCAGGGTCCATGGATTCATGAGGTTGTCTCCATACTCGTACATTCGCTCGATACAATCCGAAAGGAGACTCCGACCGGGCAACATGTTTCCAGTCACCAACAGCCCAATGTCAGTGTTGACGGGGCCAGGCGAAGCGTAAAGCTTTGTGTCGTGCAGTCATCAAGGGTACACGAGTGGGCCTTCGGCTCCGAAACCCCTTACCGATGAAGTTTCATTGAATGGTTCGCACCCTGACACTTGTTGACGGCCCAGCTTTGGAATCTGTAGCAATTTGTGGAAGGGTTGCACTTCTGTCACGTTGAACGACTCACTTCAGTCGTCGATGGTCCCGTTTTTGCAAGATCTTTTTTCCGGCCGCAGTGACGTCGGAGATTTGATGTTTTACCGGATTCCTGATATGCACGGTACACTCGTGAAATGGTCGCACGGGAAAATCCCCATTTTATCGCTACGTCGGTGGTGCTGTGTCCCATCGCTCGTGCGCCGATTATAACACGACGTTCAAACTCACTTAAATCTTCTGCCATTGTTAACAGCAGCAACCGATCTAACAACTGCGCCAGACACTTATTGTTTTATATAGGCACTGCCGACCGCTGCTCCGTCTTCTGCCTGTCTACATATCTCTGTATTTGAATACGATCTCTGTAGGAATATGTGTGGACAGGCCGTACGCTCCTCGGAATCAGTTACTATTGGTTATCCATCTTAAGCCTACTTCAAGGATAATTACACCAGATGCGTTTGGATTTTATTTATAAAGCATCTTCCGTGGTTATTCTGCAAATAGCATACATGCATTTGCACATATTTGGTTGTTTTAGGTTAAAAACAGCGTTTTGTTATTAAAGTTGGCTTGCAAATTACTTACGGTGTTCTTTTACATTCTCTCTCTCTCTCTCTCTCTCTCTCTCTCTCTCACTCACACACACACACACACACACACACACACACACGCACACACACAAAGTAGTTTCACAGGTTAGCAACACTCACAACGTGAACGAAAACAAACGAACAGACATAAACACTGTTGCTGTGCAGAGTGAGAAACGAGAAACAGTTTACGAAAGTGAAATGTAAATAACGCAGCGCAAGAAGTTCTGTAGAACGGTAAAAACTGCCGAGTCCGTATGTGAATCTAAGTCTTCCGACGTCAACCGCTGCTAGCAAGGAGGGAAGAGGCAGAATATGAAAACAAACACCGTAAGTAATTTGCACACCGACTTCATAAACAAAACGCTGCTTTTAACCTAAGGCAACCAAAAATGTTCAAACGTATGTATCGAATTTGCAGCATAACCATGGAAGGCGCTTTATAAATAAAAGCGAAAGGCTTCTGGTGCAATTCTCTTTAATTAAACAGTATTAAGCTCAAGACGGATAACCAACAGTAACTGATTTTAACAGCTTCTGCGGAAGATGGCCATGCAAACAAAGGTGTCCTCTGCAATTGTTTATGTCTATTCCGCAGCTAAGATGCCTGCAACATCAGTCGCTTTTGTGACCGTTGTGACCACTCTTGAACATTCGCCACAGAAAATCGCTACTTTTGACAATGATCGTGTAACTTTAGACTCTTAAAGCAATCGGTTTTTGTAGGATAAATTTCAAATTCGAAACACAAAATAGCCAAAATACACATTAGTACGAGTTTGCAGTGATAAGTACAGGAGTGCAACCATTTGTGGCAGCTAAAATTACGGTCCCAGTAAAATACGTTTGAGCACTATTTTGAACAGTGTGATAACTGTGTAAATGCAATCTTGGTATAAACTGCTCAGTTTTCATTTTTCAATAAACCCTTATAGGAAATTTCCAGTTATCTATGTACACAGATAAAATATTTGTCTTTGTTTTAGCCATGAAAAGAGACTTACTGAATCTTAACAACAAAATAAGAGACGCCGTCAGAAACCAAAAGCGGATTATGGGTTTACTACACAATTATTCACGTGTCATTATGAAATAACTGAAACGAACAGAACCAGGTAATAATCAACAATATGACACTAACATTCCATGGAGAATTCGTAAAAGGAACCTATTCCACATAGTATGCACTAAATAATTCAGCTTTCACAAAAAAATTCAGTCTGCACAATATCCCCTTCGTTCCAATGTGGACCTATGTTCATGACCTTTTTTTCTCCGTAAATAGGCGTATTTTTCCGCTTGTAGACCGATGGTCCGCGAATGTGGACTTATTTTTAAAAGCAGGCCGCACCACCTCTCAATGTGTATTCGTGTATTAGCTTACAGCTTGTCGTGTGGAGAAAATAATTAATTCTACAAATAAAAAAACTATGTAAATAACTATTGTGCCTAAATATCTGACTGAGAATCGGTGTTTTTTTTCCTACGGTTCGCTAAGTAGTCTCGATGTTGAGAACTAGTTCATATTTGTATGAATTTTGTTCGTTACTATAAAACAACTCATTTCTTGCAGGTCCTCGTACGTGGATGTCAAGTCATAATGCATATTTTCTAATTTCAATTTACTCTTTGATAATGGAATACTGAAACAGCTGTTATTTCTACACTCTACAGAACTGGATGAAATATTAACTGATGAGCAATTAGAAGCTCTTTTTAATGAAAGCAATGTGGGATTATCTTTTACGGTAGATGTCGAATTCACGTCGTCCGCTGAAGATAGTGCTGCTGAGCTTGAAGAAACTAAGCGGTACACAATAAGAACGTTAAGATGTCGTGCCGGTAGCTAGGAGAAGGGGACGTCCTTGTACAGTAACTTCCTCTGACTGTGAAGATGATGATGGTGCAGGAAATGCGAATAAAAACCGAAGAAGTTCTGTGTTGCAACTAATTTCAGAAGTTAAGTTTTAAAATGTTGGCCTGCTACTAAAATTTGTTCAGGCAATGAATGCCTCACAATGTAGGAAACCTGGCAGTTCCAAATTATTACTTGCCACAAGTAATTGTATGATTGTAATTTCCTCGCAGTTATGAAGCTGTTTTAGACCACCAACAAAAACATGAATTGGAAAGCAGGTATTTCAAAAATATTAACTGTACGAATCGTATTTTCTGTGTGCATTAGCATATAAAGTTTACTGCTTCAAATAAAATATATATTGCAGAATAAAATGTTTTATTGTAGAAAGGGGAAAGAGAATACACTCCTGGAAATTGAAATAAGAACACCGTGAATTCATTGTCCCAGGAAGGGGAAACTTTATTGACACATTCCTGGGGTCAGATACATCACATGATCACACTGACAGAACCACAGGCACATAGACACAGGCAACAGAGCATGCACAATGTCGGCACTAGTACAGTGTATATCCACCTTTCGCAGCAATGCAGGCTGCTATTCTCCCATGGAGACGATCGTAGAGATGCTGGATGTAGTCCTGAGGAACGGCTTGCCATGCCATTTCCACCTGGCGCCTCAGTTGGACCAGCGTTCGTGCTGGACGTGCAGACCGCGTGAGACGACGCTTCATCCAGTCCCAAACATGCTCAATGGGGGACAGATCCGGAGATCTTGCTGGCCAGGGTAGTTGACTTACACCTTTTAGAGCACGTTGGGTGGCACGGGATACATGCGGACGTGCATTGTCCTGTTGGAACAGCAAGTTCCCTTGCCGGTCTAGGAATGGTAGAACGATGGGTTCGATGACGGTTTGGATGTACCGTGCACTATTCAGTGTCCCCTCGACGATCACCAGTGGTGTACGGCCAGTGTAGGAGATCGCTCCCCACACCATGATGCCGGGTGTTGGCCCTGTGTGCCTCGGTCGTATGCAGTCCTGATTGTGGCGCTCACCTGCACGGCGCCAAACACGCATACGACCATTATTGGCACCAAGGCAGAAGCGCTCTCATCGCTGAAGACGACACGTCTCCATTCGTCCCTCCATTCACGCCTGTCGCGACACCACTGGAGGCGGGCTGCACGATGTTGGGGCGTGAGCGGAAGACGGCCTAACGGTGTGCGGGACCGTAGCCCAGCTTCATGGAGACGGTTGCGAATGGTCCTCGCCGATACCCCAGGAGCAACAGTGTCCCTAATTTGCTGGGAAGTGGCGGTGCGGTCCCCTACGGCACTGCGTAGGATCCTACGGTCTTGGCGTGCATCCGTGCGTCGCTGCGGTCCGGTCCCAGGTCGACGGGCACGTGCACCTTCCGCCGACCACTGGCGACAACATCGATGTACTGTGGAGACCTCACGCCCCACGTGTTGAGCAATTCGGCGGTACGTCCACCCGGCCTCCCGCATGCCCACTATACGCCCTCGCTCAAAGTCCGTCAACTGCACATACGGTTCACGTCCACGCTGTCGCGGCATGCTACCAGTGTTAGAGACTGCGATGGAGCTCCGTATGCCACGGCAAACTGGCTGACACTGACGGCGGCGGTGCACAAATGCTGCGCAGCTAGCGCCATTCGACGGCCAACACCGCGGTTCCTGGTGTGTCCGCTGTGCCGTGCGTGTGATCATTGCTTGTACAGCCCTCTCGCAGTGTCCGGAGCAAGTATGGTGGGTCTGACACACCGGTGTCAATGTGTTCTTTTTTCCATTTCCAGGAGTGTATAAAGCAAAGACTAGTACATTTTCATGATAAGTGAGATTTGAGGCCCACATTTGTGGATCTCCATTTATGCCTTAATAAATCATCAAAAAATATTTCATTTGCACTTTTGTCATGCTTTTTTAATACTTTGCTGGAAAATATGAAAAGAAAATTTTTCGGTTAATTCCTTTATTGCAGGTGTGGAAAGGATATATTGAACCCAAAATGAATATCACATGCGTTGCAATCATAAATCAGTGCTTTAACTGGGTGCGACGAAATGAAGAGATGGTAGATCTAAAAATGGTGGTGGATATAGTGCCATTTGAGCTGTTACACTTGTCGCAAGCAAGCGAAATTCCCTTGCGTATGTATCTTCATAGATATCAATTACGAATTGTTGGGCCATTTATGAAACCCGTGCACTAAATCACGGTATTTACGAACACGATCTGCCTGTAAAGGTACGTTTACACTGGGATACATGTATCGCGACATGTATGAGCGACATGTCAATTTGACATGTCGCGATACATCACCTCATACAAAAATTCACGGAACTTGTATGCGGACCCTCTAGCTCATACATGTCGCGTATACATTTTGTATATCGCTTTTTGGCCATATACGCGACATGTATGAGCGACATTTGAAGAACTCGCGCATGCGCAGTATTATCATTTCCTGTCGTCTTGTCGACTGCCGCTTATTTCGACGATTAGCGCATGCGTAGTACCAGGCTCTTTGGCGGCTGTTTGAGTTTTGAAGGTGCCGACTGTCGTTTCGACGTTAATGTATCTGCATAGAATATCAAAAAGTGCCATATGCAACATTATTCTTCGTGTTTGCGAGGCCATTGTGCAAGTTTTATCCCAAGAAGTGAAGGTAAAAGTTTTATATATATATCAGTGTATGTAATACATTATATAATTTTTTTCATGCATCTGGCAAGTATATCAATGTTTTGCTATTATTCCGGCGGCCTCGCATGATAATGTTGACAACGGATGCCGACAATCGTGTGGGAGACGTTTGCATTAGCAATCGCGCGACAATGCAAATGTTTTGTCATGAAATCTTCGTTTCAAGAGGGATCCCCAGTGGCCAAAAAACGGAGTGTTACTGCCAACTGATCCTCTGGTGGAATCGCTTCCCGAAAGTTTGTGTTGGTTTTGGACACAAGAGGAGCCACAAGTGATAACAAACCGCGGAAATCCTCCATACTCATCCTAACATAATTTCTAAAATATGCGCCATCTTCTAGCGTTAATTCGCGAGAAACTCTCCGTGCCACCATCTACGCTTCCTCCGCCTTTTCTTCCTACCATCTTCCAAAAGAGCAAGTGTATCAGCACATAAAAATGTGAAATCTTCCAAATCGTCGTCGGAAGCTATCGCACAGTGATTCATATCAACCAGTGTAAACGCACGCTCATACATGTATGAGATTGATACTTGTCAACTCATACAAGTCGCGATACATGTCGCAAAGTCGCATATACATGTATTTCATACATGTGCCGATACAAATCGCAGTGTAAACGCACCTTAAGAACGATGTAATGACACTGAAAACCTGAAGGACGTGTACGGAGAACCCTTGCGCCGCGCAATGTCGCGTCACAATGGAGACAATGTATAAGGTATGATGGCGAAAAATTCTGTTTTGCGCTCCTGAATGCTTACTCGACAGATATTCCTACTGTCTGTATCCGACACACATTGTCTTTGGTTCATTACACTGAAATCGCAGATATTCCAGTGTAACAACAGAGCTAGCATTGTAGCCAACAACAAACAAGCTTGTGATTGTGGACAAAGCATGCTTAACGGAATTCTCATGGATGCCAGTTCTAAATACGTGCTCTTTGAGCTACCACCTGGTACAAAGGTCAGATTTTGAAAAATCCTTATGAAATTCAGAACAAGCTGAAAGTGTTGATCGAAGCAGTTTGACAAAATTGCACATTCCTGGATATTCATCTGAAAGGAAGTACTCAGTCGTCCGATCTAAAATACAGGACAACCTAGTTTCCGAGGTAACTGTCTTGGTGTTGTTTCAGTTTTCATGCTATGAAACTAGAAAGATAGAGAATATATATTTCTGTTCTATATTAAAATAACTGTTGTGATATATCGAATTATGTGTTCACGATTTCCGAATTCTTCTGTTTGTGCTATCTTGATTTCTTTCCATCATTTCTTGTCAAAAGAACACGTTCGTACACGCCTGTGCAATGAATTTCACAATTTTGGTCTGTCTTACTAAGTTGGCCATGTCACGTCAGGATTTCGCACACCGGTTCCATCTCACTTGCGTCTCTGAGTAGTTGTAGGACAGCATGTTAAGTGTACATTTGTAAGTAGTCGTTTGAAATAACATCGCTCGCTTATTAAAATCGATTATCGTGACATTCAGGTGATATCTCGTGTGCAGAGCCACCTCCTATATTCCAAGATAATTTTCTTGAAGCTATTTCCTTTTTAATTGAATCAAAAATAGAAAATTAGTTATTTCTGTTTCATGTAAGAGAATAACTGCTTAAAAACTGTCATATATCCAATTATATTCAGACGATTTCCGAATTCTCGATGTCTTGGTGTGATCTCGATTTTTTGCATCTGTTCTTGTCAGTAAAATGCATTCGTTCTCGCCCGAGAATCGTATTTCACGATTTTGTACTGTTTTCCGAAGTTGTAGTATTGCAATTTCATCTCACTTTGTGCCGAACTTAACTGCCGCCCTTAGTGCTCCCTCGCGTTTTTGAGTAACTTCAAAAAAACTTGTGATGTGCTGTCTGTTTGGTTAACTTTGCATTCGATCACTGGTTAAGCTATCGTTTCAAATAACAGACATTCATCACAAGTTGTGTCAGTATAATTGGCTCATTGAAGTCTGCTGATATTCAGTTCAGATAATATTAGTACTGCTGCTGAACATCTGTGTAGCTGCAAGTTAGGGTGGGAAAAACCTACCAGTTAAAACCGATACCAGTATTTTAGTTCTGAATAGCCGAATTTTTCGGTATTTATTTGGTCCCTGTTACAACACGTGTTTTTGTATTTCTACTAATAACGGGGTAAATAAACCGAAATAACTGTTAGCCATAGCAGCACTGCTAAAATATTTCGTTTTTAAATAAACCTTAGTTAGAAAACACGTAATTTTTATTCGTGAAATTTTCATTGCTTTGAAACACCGCGTTATTATAGAAACTGGGCAAAGCGATCAGTGCTATTTTAATGACAATGCTAACAGAAACGGGTTATTAACAAATGACAGAAGAATCGATACTGCATTGCTGAGACAATAATGTATCTGCTACCATGTGGCTTGGTCTACTAGATGGTACGCGTGTGCATACGATGTGCAAGACCCACAACAAACTTGTGACATAATCAGAAGAGAAAACTCGAGACGTAACAGTTGATTCATAATTACGATGAAAATCTGCTGCCTGGGTCTACATAACATACCTTTATCTGCTTGTAGTCCTTGAAAACGAACAAACTAACACGAAAAATATAGTTCTTCAATCTTAGTTTTCATCCTTCAGCAATGACTACTCGTCACGTCCAAATAAAGGCCGATTATAACACGATTTTGGAGAAGAGTTTCAAAAACTTAGAATCAGTAGGAGAATACTGACTATTTTTGTAATAGTCAACCACTTATCACTTTTCGAGAAAAGTGGCCAACGGTAAACGGACTACGTTTTTTATTTGCGTACTCAGTTTTTTATTTTGATTCTACGTGTCTTTGAACTGAGGAAGTAAAAATTTTTAAATCTTTGTTCGATTTCTACGCCATTTACAGGAGATAATATGAATAAAAAACTGAAAATCGGTTATTTCATAAACCAGCTATTTTGAGCTGTTTTGACAGTCCTATTAAACTGGCGTTGAAAGGAGTAATGTAATCGAAAACCTGTTGATTCAGCGATAACAGCCATCCCTACTGCATGTGGCGGCTAGACTCCAAAATCACTCATACAGCACAATGTATTACGTATCTCTTGTACTCCCCCCCCCCCCCCCCCCAAAAAAAAAAAAAGAATCATAAATTCGAAAATCATAGTAAACAGACCTATTACACGTGCCCCAGGGCCGTAATTATTTGCCATATATCAATTTCCGCGTAGTAGTTTACTCCATTTTAATAAACGACCTGCGCTGACCTATTGTTAGCGGATGCTGGCAGGCCCCAATGCAACGCTTTAACTCTCCATTAATATCGTTTCTTGTATGACAGTTCTTGCGTCGTAGCTCATTGGTTAGAACAGTCTTAATTTGAGCATTTTCCCCAACGTGTCCACATTGCAAGTTGTAAGTGATGAATACAATGCGCAGAACTACCCATAGTGAGCCCGAAATACTATAATAACAGCACGAACGTTTTAATCATGGATTTCGCGCAGGATCTTCACGGTCAGCAACAGCTAGGATTTAGCGTTTCATTACCAGATGGCACTGACGCACTGGTAGTGGCTACCGTCGGTAGATGGCACTGCAAAGCAGTTCTGCCATTTTGACAAGCATAATACCTGGGAGGATGCTAAGTTCACCCAACCTGGATATGATGTCATTATGACGTAACACGCTTTAGTCGATTAACACACCTATCGATTTTTACGAACGTTCGAGATTGTAAACTGTCGTCAGCTAGTGGTTTGTTTTGACACGTGCGATTCTGATAACAGCTCAGTGTGGCAGCGTATATGTATTTCGCAGAAATAAATGAGCTGGATATTAATAGAAATATTCCTGACCGTGGCCTTGAAAACACCCCGGACAACACGTTTCGTAAAAAAAGTTAAGTCTTCTTGTGTCCTGACCAGATTAGATTGTGTGATTGTTGTATTGAACGCTTATGCCGAAAATAATATTTATTTATTATCAATATTTTAGTATGGTTTCATACAATTGGTCTTGTCAGTACATATTAGATTGTAGCAGCATACTCTTGCTGACTTTTTTTTCTTAATTTATATAGCTGAAAGAGAACTCGCGCAAGTTTGTTAGCTAAGTAATTTATACGTCCATCCCAAGATAGTCTTTTATGAACCATAATACCAAGTAATTTTACACTCGGACCGCAGAGACAGGTACCTTAGTGTCCAGTAATGACTGGTGTGTAGAATGTTTGAATTTCGAACTTAAAAAGAAAAATATGAGGCATTGTTGAAGAAAAATCGTCGACCGGAGATGAAATACGAGGGGAAGTGGATTTCTCAATGTAATCTTAACGAAAGGTTAGTGTCTTGACGCATCTAAAGATTTTGGCTGCTGAGTGCTTCTTCTCTCCGAGTACAAATAACCGACGCACTTCAGCTGGGTCAGAAGTACTTCAATTTCTGCTTGAGATTCACAATAACCACGCAATTGCCTGTCGTCATCGATGCTGAACTCTTTCAGATTTTCTCTCGTTAGTCTCTCGAATGCTGAACACATAATTAGAGACGAGCAAACGAAAAACAATGCACAGGACATAAACACAGTGCAATACACGATTTAAACGCAAGGAACGCATAACACATTTCAACGAATGGTGCAGAGCACAGCGCTACCCTGTCACAACCTCTCGAAAGTTCACAAAAGTCGAATAGTCGATATACGGTTTCTATCGCTTTCGATGTTGTGTGTATACGTCATAATGACGTCACATCGTATCCAAGTCCGGTGAACTTAGCATCCTCCTAATACCTGAAGTATCTTAAAAAAGATCTGACATTAAGAAATAATACTAAGCGTGTACCACATAACGTTCCCTTCCTATATTTATGAAATTAAGATAATGATTGAAATCGCGAAGTAAGGCGATGAACACCTCAGAATAGGTGTGCTGAATATCGGAATGCGAACTGAAATCGAATAATTACAAATCATTGAGCGTTTGTTTTCTACGAAACAGAGTAAGTGAATGCTATTATAAATGACTGACAAGTTTCAATTTCACGTCATGATGTTAACTAAAGGCTACTATCACACTTTTTGAAACTGACTGTTCAAGTACTAAAGATGACTGAGATAGTTATGCAGATTTATCCGAATATTCAAATAACTTGTACCTAGAGAAGTACCTGGTTCCCGGTTTTGCTACTATCCGCTATGTTGTACATCCATTTCGCTACGTAATCACCTACCCTAATTCTTACAAAGAGAAATCTAGCAATACGGCTACATTGGATTAATGAGATATTACTATAATACGGTGTATGTTTCGTCCACCATACCTACATTTCAGTTTGATAAAAGTCACGATCACAGAAGTAGATTAGCGTTCTTGAGGAACAGAATTCAAATTATTTTCCGACCATTCTGATTTAAATTTCCTGATGTTTCCCGAAATCGTTGAAGGTGAATGTTTGGAATGCTTCCTTTGAAACAAACATGATCGGTGCCACGGCCAACGCCATTGTCGAAGTGATGGTACATCTTACTCTTCGTTTGTTTGGCTATTACATACAAAGTTCCCGTCTCATTGTATATCCTGCAATACACTTGAAAAAATAAAAATGAATTGACCCCGACGTGATTTGAACACGCAACCTTCTGATCTGGAGTCAGACGCGCTACCGTTGCGCCACGGAGTCAGACGATGGTACAGTGCTTTATATTACAGTATCTTCAGATATATTCTAAGTAATTATCATACTCTGTATTGAAGGGTTGTAGTTCTTCTACATGTTATTTAGATAATGTATTTAATTTGCATCACTACTATTGTCACTTAAGTTCCAGAACTGAATAAAGTATTCTTTTATTTCAAGTTGACACCAGAGAGAAAAGAAGTGCCATACAGTTTCGTTGCAGATACAGCACTGAGGCAACAAATTAAGCGATAAATTCACTTTTTCTGAATGAGTTCCAGGTGATATAGCCACGATGACCGACATCAAAGCGAGCGAAATCTTCACAAAGAAATGATATGGAAGGTCTTACCTTTCGTTAGCCGTCTGTGACCCTAACGTCTGAGCTTGTGACCACTTATTTGACGTCTGTTCAGATCTGAGATGTCAGTACGGTATCTTTTGTACCACACTGCTAAAAATAAACCTAAAATCCCGTTATAATTCACTGGATCCGAAAATTTCCATCTCTTATGATTTAAATTAAGTACCGTATCGATTATGTGTAATACGTTCAAAATATTTTTAAACATCGCGGCAGACACTATTCGTCATTGTTGGACTCTATGATTCGTATTTATCTGCAGAAGTAACCCATTATACGGCTCTGAAAATTCCGCCTTATGCATGACACTGTGATATTTTATTGTTTGATATTTACAAATTTGCAGTGCACATTAATTATTGTTTTTTTAGCTAAACTTTGTCCGCATAATTGTGTAGTTGTTGTAGTTCATTGCGTGTTTGTCCAAATAGCCACGAAAGCTGTAATGATACTAAGGGTGTCATGTTCGTAATCTCATAGTTAACGCATACTTAATACTCACGACGACACAAACTTAATTGGAGGAGATACGCTGTGCAATTGCACCGTCTTATTTTTCACATTGTTATGGTTAATATTTGTTAAGTGTAGTTTTCTACAAAAGAGTGGTCATCAGTATGCAAAAAGTAAAATAAAATTAGAAACACTGACAACGGATGTAATTTAGCCCATTCTGGCAAAATATTGTCAAATGGCTCTGAGCACTATGGGACTTAACCACTGTGGTCATCAGTCCCATAGAACTTAGAACTACTTAAACCTAACTAACCTAAGGACATCACACACATCCATGCCCGAGGCAGGATGCGAACCTGCGACCGTAGCAGTCGCGTGGTTCCGGACTGCGCGCCTAGAACCGCTAGACCACCGTGGCCGGCCTAAAACATTGTCACATGCTATCTATCTATACATGCCTATATAAAGAAGATTGCGCGTTTAATTCTTTGTCTGTACAAATCTATAGTTTTATTCCAATCTTGATGAAACTTTGCACACTTTACCTTCCAGACAAGAGGAAGATCACTGACTACTTAAGATTTCGTAATCTAACATTGTATACTACTAAGCTTTGCGATATTTTCTTTCACAGTTTTATTCGAGTTTGGTATAATTATACATTTGGTAACTGTAAATACGCTTTCATTATGTTTTCGTGAAAGGAAAGTCTCTCTGCTTGCCTTGTAGAAACTCCTAAATCAGTATATATTTTTGAGTAATAACGTCACCCCCCCCCCCCGCACTCCCTCGCCACGGCTGACTGTAAATATGTATTTAAATTGTAAAAAATATAAATAAATATGTGAAATCTTTATTCATTAAGCTTATGCACATTTTTTACGGTCAAAATACTTCTTGTAGAAAATTAAGTTTACTGAAATGATACAAGTATATATTTTACAGTAAGATTTTGGGTCCATTATGCATTCCACATATATTACTTTACTTTGTAATTTAAAAAGGAATCAAAGCATACTCTATGATGTAATTGTTAATACTAAACTTATGGCTTGAAATTGGTGTATATTTGTAAAAGTCACGACAGGAAGCATCCCGTTGACACCCAGTGATTCAAATATGTCCTTCGATTTAAAGCGATTCCAGTTTCCCCTGTGGCTTGCATTCGCCATGAGTACAGGGCCAGTCACTTTGTGTGACGGGTCAACATCGGGCACTGCAGCTAATATGTTTGTAAAAGAACTGAAGAAGATAAATCTGTGGTCGTCCGAAGGTTGGTTTCAACACCACAGTATTCAGTTATTGAGAGGGGGGGGGGGCTACATTTGAACGTGGACACCCAGTTATTGTGCAGTTCGGCGAACAAGAAACCTTTGGATCCGTCATATGGCACATTACCACTGACCCAAATTACAGTTGAATCGGTGCCTTGGAAAATAGGGCATGTCCATTTTTTCCCATGTTCCGTTTACCGGCGATAACTGATCTTTATGTTTGTATGCATCGTTTGGTGTAACAAGGAGTCGCATCCCATCAAAAGAAATGCTCGTTTGTTGAGTTAGAGAATGGGTCCTGTCCAGATAAACAAACCTATTGTAGACCTGTTCCAATAAAAAAGAACAGATGTAAAGAAAATTCTGCAACACATACCCAACGAGCGGAAATCATTTATAACAGTGCCTGTCAGTGGCCAACGAGGGATGGACACCATTGCCTGCTTTTCTATAATTTGACTGTACTTTGGGTACTTTATGAATAAACTTAACATGCTCACGACACACTCTCTTATTATTATAACGACTAAGAATAACATAAACACAACCGTTCTGCTGCAAGCAGAACGCTAGCTGCCTCATCCGTATTATCAGGTTCGAAATGGGCCATCTCCAGTACACTCAGACTGAATTACTGACCACACTTGATGGCGAAAGTGCGTTGTAATAGTGTATGGTATTTCACTCTGAGACCAATTGCCACATAGCAACTCCATGACACCGTGCTTAAACCTGCTGTGTACTAAAACTGTTTTTTGTTTCCCTTGGAAAATTTACTTCTCGGACATGACGCCTTTTTCAACTCACCGACTCAGTTATTAATTAGTTGTTGTTGTGGTCTTCAGTCCGAAGACTGGTTTGGTGCAGGTCTCCATGCTTCTCTGTCCTGTACAAACCTCTTCATCTCCGAATAACTACAGCATCTTACATGTGTTTGAACCTGCCTACTATATTCATCTCTCGGTCTCCCTCTACAATTTCTACCTCCCTTCCTCCTCCACCACAACCAAACTGACGATTCCTTCATGCCTCTGAATATGCCCTAGTTTAGCGATGCTGTTAATTAGAAAGCAGCTTTTTACAGAAGCGAAGAAAGCGAAATATTTTTTCAGGGACTAGACAGAGTAGACGGTGCCGAATCTTGTGTTGGCAAATAAAAAAATGGTCGTATCTTGCACGATGTGGCATTTTTCAGAAAATAAATATTCTTATTAGCTCTCAATTACACAACAAGTTAACAAATATGCAAAGCATGATTCCATCAGTTCACTAATATTATTCATGATCTACTTTGGATATTTCTGCATAGTTGATGGTACTGGCACAGAACCTTTTTATTTATTGCGACTGATCGCGTTTGTCTGCCAGAAACAGTGAAAATTATCTACTTACAGCTGAATATTAATTAGCAATAATCTATACTTCATACAGCTTGCAAATATCAAACAGTAAGTTAGCGGTGATGGCATTCTATGGGACAACAAAATCACGCGTGAAACTGCAATACATGCAGATACAAGAGTGTAAATATAATTTTCTTAAATATTTCTGATTCATTCTACGTCAATTAGTTGGTATTTTGTATCTTTTGAAATCCAGTAAAGTATTCCGTGCTGATTGTGCCAACTATTTCCCGCTTATCTCCACTATACACTGTTAAGACAAAAAAAAAAAAAAAAAAAAAAACCGCACCACGGAGAAATTATCTCAATGGGACGGAAATCGCTAGACGTGATGTACATGTACAGAAAAACAAATGATTACAATTTCCGAAAAATTTGATGATTTATTGAAGAGAAAGAGCTTCACAAACTGAGCAAGTCAATAACACGTTGGTCCACCTCTGGTCCTTATCCAAGCTGTTATCCGGTTTGGCAATGCCTGACAGAGTTGTTGGATGTCTTCTTGAGAGATATTGCGCCAAATTCTGTCCGGTTGGCGCGATACATTGTCAAAACTCCGAGCTCTTGGGGGCGCACTGCCCATAATTCTCCAAACGTTCTCGATTGGGGAGAGATCCGGCGACCTTGCTAGCCGAGTTAAGGTTTGGGAAGCACGAAGACAACCAGTAGAAACTCTTGCCGTGTGTGAGCGGGCATTATCTTGCTGAAATGTAAGCCCAGGATGGCTTGTCATGGGCGGCAACAAAACGGGGCTAAATGCGTCCTTCTGCGAATAGAAATGCTACCCCAGACCATTACCTCTGGACTCCTGGTTCTCAGGCCGCATGGCAGGCGACAGTCAGGTTGTTATCACATCGTCGTCCGGCGCGTCTCCAGAGATGTCCTCGGCCTGCAATCTGACTGGTTCTAGCAGAATTGTGTTCAGTGATGATCTCTTGGAATTGAGGCCTGATGACCATCGAAGACGTGTCTGGTGACGCCCCAGACAGCAGTGGGACACCAACCCGTCCCTGCCACGTGGCCCGACAGCCAGGAGTGATGCTCCGGGGTGGCATCTCTTTCATAGCAGGACCACTTTGGTTGTCACCCCCACAGCACAACGGTACGTCGACGATATTCTACGACCCGTTTTGTTGCCCTTCACGACAAGCGCTTTTGGGATTACGTTCCAGCAAGATAATGCCTGCTTGGACATGGCGAGAGTTTCAACTGGTTGTCCTTGTCCAAACCAAACCCTACCGTGGCTAGCAAAGGTGGCCGGGTCTCTCCCCGATTGGGAACGTTCACAGGGCACGGAACTTGTTCATCTGGTGATCCCAAAGGGCATAGTTACAGTGGGGAGATGTGTATGGCTTTTGATGCTGGAAGAACTTAGTGAGAAGATTTTCAGATCCAGTTCTGCTGAATGATTATGATGCCAGTCTTCGTTTGAGAAACAATATAATCAAACTGCAGTCACCAGAACATCATCAGTTCTGTTCACCAAGGCTTACCAATGTACTGAAATATGCCTGATACGAATCAAGATATTTAGAGGGTCACCCATGCCAATTTGAAATCCCGCTGAATTTTGTTTTATATCGTGTTCAGTGTCGTGTATATTATGTGAAGAAATTTCGTTCATTTTATGTGCTTGCTGTAAGAAAACGTTATGTTTGAAGCATTTATTTACATATTACCGTTATTGTAATGGGTATCAGCAAACCATAGAAAGGGCGCTCGTCTAAAACGGGGCACGTGTGACACAGTAAGGTAGTCGTAGCAACGATCGGTATTGTAGTTATAAATTGTCGTAGCTGGGTTGGGAAAGAACCAGAGCTCTGAGCCCTAATAGAAAACACTGACGCTCAAATAGCTATGGGTACAGAAACCTGGCTAAAGCCGGAAATAAATTCAGCCGAAATTTTTTCAAACAATCTAACAGAAAGGATAGATTAAATACAGTTGGTGGTGGAGTATTTATTGCTGTCAGAAGTAGTTTGCCTTGTAGCGAAATTGAAGTAGATAGTTCCTGTGAAATAGTATGGGTAGAGGTTATGTTGTTCAGATGTGTGTGAGATCTTATGGGACTTAACTGCTAAGTTCACCAGTCCCTAAGCTTACACACTACTTAGCCTAAATTATCCTAAGGACAAACACACACACCCATGCCCCAGGGAGGACTCGAACCTCCGCCGGGAACAGCCGGTAAGAGTTTATACTTGACAATCGGACTAAACTATTAATTGGATCGTTTTACCGACCCCCGACTCAGAAGATATAGTTACTGAACAGTTGAAAGAAAACCCGCGTCTCATTTCAAACAGGTATCCCACTCAAAAAAATTATACATTTAAAGCCGGTGGGAGGCATAAAACTTGATACGAAATTGTTCTGATGCTTTCTCAGAAAATTATTTTGGACAATTAGTTCACAAGCCCACTCGAAGCGTAAATGATTGCGAAAGCATATTTGACCTCTTAGCAACAAATAATCCTGAACAAATAGTGAGTATCGTGACGAATACAGGGATTAGCGACCACAAGGCAGTTGCTGCTAGGCTGAATGCCGTAACACCTACAACCATCAAAAAGAAACGCAAAGTATATCTATTTTGAAAAGCTGATAAAAATGCTCTTAACTTCTTTTTAAGAGACAGTCTTCACTCTAATTATGTAACCGTAGAAAATATGTGGAATGATTTCAAAGAGATAGTATCGACAACAGTTGACAGATATATACCACATAAATTAATAAGTGGTGGTACTGATCCCCAACGGTACGCAAAAGTGTCAGATCCCTGTCGCAGAAGCAACGAAATAATTTCCACAACGAAACTGTGTGTCGAAATTTGGCAGAAAACCCAAAGAGATTCTGGTCATACATAAAGTACACCAGTGGCAAGACGCAATCAATACCTTCACTGCGCGATACCAACGGTGAAGTCACTGATGGCAATGCCACCAAAGCAGAGTTATAAAACACGGTTTTCCGAAACTCCTTCGCCAAAGAGGACGAATTAAATATTCCACAATTCCAATCAAGAACAACTGCGAAGATGAGAAACATAGAAGTAGATATCCTCGGTGTAGCAAAGCAGCTTAAATTACTTAATAAAGGCAAGGCTTTCGGTCCAGATGGAATACCGGCCAGGTTCCGTTCAGAGTATGCAGATGCAATAGCTCCATATTTAGCAATTATATACAACCGCTCGCTCACAGAAAGTTCCGTACCTAAAGACTGGAGATTTGCTCAAGTCACACCAATACCCAAAAAGGGAAGTAGGAGTAATCCGCTGAATTACAGGCCCATACCACTAACGTCGATTTGCAGTAGGGATTTGGAACATATACTGTATTCGAACATTATGAAGTACCTCGAAGAAAACGATTTATTGACGCATAGTTAGCACGGATGCAGAAAATATCGTTCTTGTGAAACACATATAGCTCTTTATACTAATGAAGTAATGAGTGAGTGCTATCGACAGGGAATGTCAAATTGATTCCATATTTTTAGATTTCCAGAAGGCTTTCGACACCGTTCCTCACGAGCGTCTTCTAATCCAACTGCGTGCCTACGGAATATCGCCTCAGTTGTGCGACTGGAATCGTGATTTCCTCTCAGAAACGTCATAGTTCGTAGTAATAGACGAAAAGTCATCGAGTAATAGAGAAGTAACGTCCGGCGTTCCCCAAGGAAGTGTTACAGACCCTCTATTGTTCCTGATCTATATTAACGACATTGGAGACAATCTGAGTAGCCCTCTTAGATCGTTTGCAGGTGATGCTGTCATTTAACGTCTTGTAAAATCAACAGATGACCAAAACGAATTTCAAAATGATTTAGATAAGATATCTGCATGGTGGCAATTGACCCTGAACATGAGTACTAAAAGAAATCCGCTAAATTTCGATTACGCGATAAGTCACACAAATCTGAAGGCTGTAAATTCAACTAAATACTTAGGAATTACAATTACGAATAAACTAAGTTCGAACGATCACGTAGATAATGTCGTGGGTAGAGCCTACCAAAGACTGCCATTCATTGGCAGAACACTTAGAAGGAGCAACAGCTCTACTAAAGCGACTGCTTACACCACGCTTGTCCGCCCCATTCTGGAGTATTGCTGTGCGGTGTGGGATCCGCATCAAGTGGGACTGACGGATGACATCGAAAAAGTACAAAGAAGGGCAGCTGGTTTTGTATTATCACGAAATAGGGGAGATAGTGCCACAGACTTGATACGTGAATTGGAGTGGCAATCATTAAAACAAAGGCGTTTTTCGTTGCGACGGGATCTTCTCATGAAATTTCAGTTGCCAATTTTCTCCTCCAATTGAGAAAACATTCTGTTGGCACCAACCTAAATAGGGAGAAATTACCATCACGATAAAATAAGAGGAATCAGGGCTCGCACAGAAAAATTTAAGCGCTCGTTTTTTCCTGCGCATCGTTCGAGAGTGGAAGGTGGTTCACTGAACCCTCTGCCAGGCACTTTAATGTGAATCGCAGAGTAATCACGTAGATGTAGATGAACGATTCTGTATCATAATAATTAATTACTTATTAGTTTCAATTAACATAATGCAAGTATACGAAAAACAAAAAAAAAGAATGTAAAACGAAAAATAACAATTTAAAATAAAACAAATGTAAGTACAGTAAATAATTAGATTACTAATGAATGTTTAGATATTTTAATTATGTATGTTGAATATACTTTGACAGCTGTGTACAGCTTATTTTCAAAAAAAGGTGTTTCATAAACCAACTTTATTATACATGGATGTATGTAGTTTGAAATCTTCTTTATGTTCCAACAAAAGCTTTCATTTTTCAGAATTAAGTAATGGTGGTGGAGCTTTTTATAAAATTTAAAATTATTACAAAATTCGATTATACAGTTTTCAAGAATGTTAATCACGTATCAGCTTTTATATAAGAGACATTTTTTATATGTATCACAGTTTTGAAGCTATCCCCAAATATACCAAATTACCTTTCGGGGTGTGTTTTGCCCCTAAAAGTGAAATTGGTCACGAGAAAATACGTACTCCATTATTTTTAATCCTCTACACATCTACACATCCACCAAATTTGATCAAGACCGTTTATTGACATTGGGAATGTTTCCGCGTCAGAGTTTTGAATTTACTTCGTATTAAAACCCACATCTCACTGCGATCAGTCAAAATAGGTTGCGCACACTGATTGTGTTCTTGATTATTCAGGCAGACTGAAGCTTAGTTTAGTGTGCTCCCTGCCGCCGTTGGATAAGCAGCTGCAGCAGCAAGTCGTATACCCCTAGCTTACTTATTTGTTACATAGTTTAATTCTTAATTTCTTTGCGTGTTTTTGGGTACTTGCATTCTTTAATTCATAAATTTCGGGCGTATTACAGTATTTGAGAGTTGTAGCATCGCGCTTTAGTACCTGAATAGTGTAAATTCGCGTAGTCGTCTGTCTTCTGTTTTTGTTTTGAACGGCCAGTGTCGGTTGGTCACAGCCAATGTGCTCCCTGCCGCCGTTGGATAAATGGCTCTGAGCACTATGGGACTCAACTTCTCAGGTCATTAGTCCCCTAGAACTTAGAACTAGTTAAACCGAACTCACCTAAGCACATCACAAACATCCATGCCCGAGGCAGGATTCGAACCTGCGACCGTAGCGGTCTCGCGGTTCCAGACTGCAGCGCCTAGAAACGCAAGGCCACTTCGACCGGCCGCCGTTGGATAAGCAGCTGCAGCAGCAAGTCGTATACCCCTAGCTTACTTATTTGTTAGATAGTTTAATTCTTAATTTCTTTGCGTGCTTTTGGGTACTTGCATTGTTTAATGCATAAATTTCGGGCGTATTATAGTATTTGAGAGTTGTAGCATCGCGCTTCAGTGTTTACTTCATAGATTCTTACTTAAATTGCGTGTGAGTTTCGTATAGGAGGTGTAATTTCGAGTTTTAGTTACTGTAATCGTAAATTCAGGCAGATTGTAGCGCAGTCGTTAGGCATTTGTACAGGTTAGTTAATACATTCTTTGCGTGTTTCCCTTGCGTAATCTAGGCACGGACTCATCTTTCAGTAACTGTTGTTCAACATCGATTAGAATGGACAGGGACTGCGATTGCTGTGTTCGGATGAGAACTGAGTTGGCATCCCTTCGCTCACAGCTGCAAGCGGCGCTGACTTCGGTCGCGCAGCTTGAGGCTGTTGCCAATGGGCACCACTGTGGGGAGCCGGACTTAGGTATCATGGGGATGTCATCCTCGTCCCGTATGTCTCCAGATCGACCTGCCGCTGTGGTTGCCCCGGTTGCTGCCCGCAGTGGGGCTGAGCCCCCTCGCCTGTGGTTGATTGGGAGGTCGTTCCAAGGCGTGGCAGGCAGCGAAAGACGTCCCCGGAGGCTGATCAGAAAGCCTCCCCGGTGCGTCTGACAAACAGGTTTCAGGCACTGTCTCTGGCTGAGCCAGATGCAGCTGCCTGCCCTGTTTCAGAGGACGATTCTCAGCCTTCAAGGTCCGGGCAATCGCAGAGGGTGGGCTTATTGGTAGTTGGGAGCTCCAATGTTAGGCGCGTAATGGGGCCACTTAGGGATATGGCAGCTAAGGAGGGGAAGAAATCCAGTGTGCACTCCGTGTGCATTCCGTGTGGAGTCATTCCTGATGTGGAAAGGGTCCTTCTGGATGCCATGAAGAGCACAGGGTGCAGCCAGCTGCAGGTGGTGGCACATGTCGGCACTAATGACGTGTGTCGCTTTGGATCTGAGGAAATTCTCTCTGGATTCCAGCGGCTATCTGATTTGGTGAAGGCTGCCGGTCTTGCTTACGAGATGAAGGCAGAGCTTACCATCTGCAGCATCGTTGACAGAACCGACTGCGGACCTTTGGTGCAGAGCCGGGTGGAGGGTCTGAATCAGAGGCTCAGACGGGTTTTCGACCGTGTTGGCTGATTCCTTGACTTGCGCCATAGGGTGGTGGGGTTTCGGTTTCCGCTGAATAGGCCAGGAGTTCACTACACTCAGCTGGCGGCTACACGGGTAGCGGAGGCTGTGTGGTGCGGACTGGGAGGTTTTTTAGGTTAGAAGGCCTCGGGAAAGTACGGGGTGGGCTGCAATCTCAAATGGTGCATGTGCAAATACAGGACGTGCTTGGATAAAGGAACAGTCGGAATTGTAAATTGTTGTAGTTGTGCTGGGAAAGCCCCTGAGCTACAAGCGCTAATAGAAAGCACAGAATCTGAAATCGTTATAGGTACAGAAAGCTGGCTAAAGCCTGAAATAAGTTCTGCAGAAATTTTTACGAAGTCTCAGACGGTGTTCAGGAAAGATAGATTAGGCAGAATTGGTGGTGGAGTGTTTGTGTCTGTCAGTAGTGGTTTATCTTGTAGTGAAGCCGAAGTAGATACTCCGTGCGAATTGGTATGGGTGGAGGTTATACTTAACAGCCGAACTAAGTTAATAATTGGCTCCTTCTACCGACCCCCAGACTCCGATGATATAGTTGCTGAACAGTTCAGAGAAAATTTGAGTCTCGTAACAAATAAATACCCCACTCATATTGTTATAGTTGGTGGGGACTTCAACCTTCCCTCGATATGTTGGCAAAAATACTTGTTCAAAACCGGTGGTAGGCAGAAAACATCTTCCGAGATTGTCCTAAATGCTTTCTCCGAAAATTATTTCGAGCAGTTAGTCCACGAACCCACGCGAATTGTAAATGGTTGCGAAAACACACTTGACCTCTTAGCCACAAACAATCCAGAGCTAATAGAGAGCATCATGACTGATACAGGGATTAGTGATCACAGGGTCGTTGTAGCTAGGCTCAATACCGTTTCTTCCAAATCCACCAAAAACAAACGCAAAATAATTTTATTTAAAAAAGCGGATAAAGTGTCACTGGAAGCCTTCCTAAGAGACAATCTCCATTCCTTCCGAACTGACTATGCAAATGTAGACGAGATGTGGCTCAAATTCAAAGATATAATAGCAACAGCAATTGAGAGATTCATACCTTATAAATTGGTAAGAGATGGAACTGATTCCCCATGGTACACAATTCAGGTCCGAACGCTGTTGTAGAGGCAACGGAAAAAGCATGCGAAGTTCAGAAGACCGCGAAATCCCGAAGATTGGCTAAAATTTACAGACGCGCGAAATTTGGCACGGACTTCAATGCGAGATGCCTTTAATAGGTTCCACAACGAAATTCTGGTCGTATGTAAAATACACAAGCGGCACGACGCAGTCAATACCTTCGCTGCGCAGTGCCGATGGTACTGTTACCGACGACTGTGCTGCTAAAGCGGAGTTATTGAACGCAGTTTTCCGAAATTCCTTCACTAGGGAAGACGAATGGAATATTCTAGAATTTGAAACACGAACAGCTGCTAGCATGAGTTTCTTAGAAGTAGATACCTTAGGGGTTGCGAAGCAACTCAAATCGCTTGATATGGGCAAGTCTTCAGGTCCAGACTGTATACCGATTAGGTTCCTTTCAGATTACGCTGATACAATAGCTCCCTACTTAGCAATCATATACAACCGCTCGCTCACCGATAGATCTGTACCTACAGATTGGAAAATTGCGCAGGTCGCACCAGTGTTTAAGAAGGGTAGTAGGAGTAATCCATCGAACTACAGACCTATATCACTGACGTCGGTTTGCAGTAGGGTTTTGGAGCATATACTGTATTCAAACATTATGAATCACCTAGAAGGGAACGATCTATTGATACGTAATCAGCATGGTTTCAGAAAACATCGTTCTTGTGCAACGCAGCTCTTTATTCGCACGAAGTAATGGCCGCTATCGACAGGGGATCTCAGGTTGATTCCGTATTTCCGGAAAGCTTTTGACACTGTTCCTCACAAGCGACTTCTAATCAAGCTGCGGGACTATGGGGTATCGTCTCACTTGTGCGACTGGATTCGTGATTTCCTGTCAGGAAGGTCGCAGTTCGTAGTAATAGACGGCAAATCATCGAGTAAAACTGAAGTGATATCAGGTGTTCTCCAGGGAAGCGTCCTGGGACCTCTGCTGTTCCTGATCTATATAAATGACCTGGGTGACAATCTGAGCAGTTCTCTTAGGTTGTTCGCAGATGATGCTGTAATTTACCGTCTAGTAAGGTCATCCGAAGACCAGTATCAGTTGCAAAGCGATTTAGAAAATATTGCTGTATGTGTGTGGCAGGTGGCAGTTGACGCTAAATAACGAAAAGTGTGAGGTGATCCACACGAGTTCCAAAAGAAATCCGTTGGAATTCGATTACTTGATAAATAGTACAATTCTCAAGGCTGTCAATTACCTGGCTGTTAAAATTACGAGCAACTTCAGTTGGAAAGACCACATAGATAATATTGTGGGGAAGGCGAGCCAAAGGTTGCGTTTCATTGGCAGGGTGCAAAAAAGGGCAGCTCGTTTTGTATTATCACGTAATAGGGGAGAGAGTGTGGCAGATATGATACGCGAGTTGGGATGGAAGTCATTAAAGCAAAGACTTTTTCGTCGCGGCGAGATATATTTACGAAATTTCAGTCGCCAACTTTCTCTTCCGAATGCGAATATATTTTGTTGAGCCCAAGCTACATAGGTAGGAATGATCGTCAAAATAAAATAAGAGGAAATAGAGCTCGAACAGAAAGGTTTAGGTGTTTGTTTTTCCCGCGCGTTGTTCGGGAGTGGAATGGTAGAGAGATAGTATGATTGTGGTGCGATGAACCCTTTGCCAAGCACTTAAATGTGAGTTGCCGAGTAGTCATGTAGATGTAGATGTAGATGTAGAAAATTGTATTTGCTTTACGAAAATAACTCCAGGGCATTCTTCTTCTTCTTTTTCTTACTTTTTCTGTCCATTCAGTGTTGAACTAGGCTATATTCAAATAACCTCATACCATGGTTCCTTTGTTAAGTTTTAGCGGAGAGTGTTGTACCTCTATGGTAGTGTACGTAGTAATACACCATGTTTTTCCGTGGGTACTTCTCATATAGTGACTGATTTTGGAATCGCATGAAGAAACGCGCTCTAGAGATGGTCAAAAGCAGATTTCGGCAATTTCTACTGTTTTTTTTTCGGTTTTTGTCGTTGTGAGGCATAAGATTGTGTTTTGTGTAGCACTTGTAAATGTCTTTAGTTCTACACATTTAAGTTTTGTATGACGTATTAAAGCGTTTTATGGCGTGTGAAGTTCTGTATATATTTAAAACCAGTAACATAACGTGTGAACAGTTAAGCCATACTTCGCTCGAACGCTCTTCTAGCATGAAACACGTGATATTTTCAAATAAACTGAGTTTCTTTAACGCATTATCAGTTTTCCTCGCCTTTAAAATGGACAATTCTGTTAGCTGACAGTGTCTTCTACTTAAATGTATTGCAGTAGAGCACACTGAGACGAGGAACGTCAGTGCACACCTCCTCATATCGCACAGGATCTCCTTTTGTCTAGTGTAGTGCAGCAACTGAACCTGCATGGGCTTAGCAAGTCGTTGCAAGTCTCCTACAGAAATACTGCGCCGTGCTTTCTCTGTGGCCGTCCATAACTACAGAAGTGTTGCCGGTGCAGGATATCGTGCAGGAACTTACATCTCTATTATGCCCCATAAATGTTCGATGGGATTCATGTCGGGTGATCTGGGTGCCAGATCATTCGCTCGAACTGTTCAGCATGTTATTCAAACCACTCATGAACAACAGCTGTGACCTGGTGACATAGCGCAATGTCATACATAAAAATTCCATCGTTTTCTGGGAAAATGTTCTGCAAGTAACCTAACATAACCATTTCCAATCAATGACCGGTTCAGTTGGACCGGAGGACCCAGTCTATTCCACTTAAAACAAGACCACACCATTATGAAGCTACCACCAACTTGCACAGTGCCATGTTGACAACTTGTGTCCACGGTTTCGTGGTGTCTACGCCACACACGACTATACCAAAGCTGTTACCACATGAAATAGGGACTCATCTGACCAGGCCACGGTTTTGCATTGGTCTGGGGTCCAACCCATTTGGTCACGAGCCTACATGCTGTGTTGTGCTGTTAGTAAAGGCACGCGTTGGTCGTCTGCTGCCACAGCCCACTAACACCAAACGTCGCCGCACTGTCCTAGCGGATACGTTCATCGTACGTCCCACATTGGCTTCTGCGGTTATTGCACGCAATGTTGCTTGTCTGTTAGCACTGACTACGCGAACGTCGCTGCTCTCGGTCGTTAAGTGAAGGTCGTCGACCTCTGCATTGTCTGTGGTGAAAGATAATGCCTGAAATTGGTATTCTCGGCACACTCTAGACACTGTGGATTTTGGAATAATGAATTGCTTAGCGATTTCCGAAACGGAATATCCCACGTGTCTAGCTCCAACTACCTTTCCGCATTCAAAGTCTGTTTATTTCTGTCGTACGGTCATAATCATGACGGAAACCCTTCCACATGAATCACTTGAATACTAGCGACAGCTATGCACTACCCCTTTGTACTTTGTGTACGCGAACTGTCGCCATCTGTATGTGCGGATAACGCTACCCCGTGAGTTTTGTCACCTCAGTGTAATAATGTAGCACACAGACTATGAAGTACAGTTTATATTTGACTTGATCATTTGTTCCTAGTGTTGTACCGTGGAATAGTTTTTCACACTCCGAGAAACCTCATTTTTATAGAATAATTTTTATAATTTCAGAAAAATGCTACAGCACAGATAAAGTGAGTGCTGTCATTTCGAAATGGAATAAGGAAATGGTAGACGCGAAAGGTTGAAAACTGTTTCAAGATAAACACTCTGCCCTATAATTTTATTTTCGTTGTGTTCACCATAAATTTTTATCTTGTTATAATTAATTTTAAGGTCTATTTTCAAACTTGGTCCATTAAGTTTCTCCATTTAGTGTTGAAGTTTACCTGCTCTACAATCGTCTTTAATAACAGACACATTATCCACTGACTTTTATTCCTTCTTTACTCTGAAGTGACAAATGTCACGGGACAGCTATATGCACGTATACAAATGGCGGTAATGTCGCGTACACAGGCTATAAAAGGGCAGTGCGCTGACGGAGCTATAATTTGCATGGTGATTCATGTGAAAAGGTTTCAGACGTGATTATGGCCACACAACGGGAATTAGCAGGCTTTGAACGTGGGGTGGTAGTTGGAACTAGATGCATGTGACATTCCATTTCGGAAATCGCTACGGAATTCATTATTCCGACATCCACAGTGTTAAGAGCGTACCGAGAATGCCATATTTCAGGCATTACCTCTCCCGATGGACAACGCAGCGGCCGACGCCTTTCTCTTAACGACCGAGAGCAGCAGCGGTGTCAGTGCTAACAGACAAGCAACATTGCGCGAAATAACCGCAGAAATCAATGTGAGACGTACGACGAATGTACGCGTTAGAACAGTGAGTAGAAATTTGTCGTTAGTGAGCTATGGCAGCAGATGACCGACGCGAGTGCCTTTGCTAAAAGCACGTCCCCTTCAGCGCCTTCCCCGGTCTCGTGACCATATCGGTTGGACCCTAGACGACCGGAAAACCGTGGCCTGGTCAGATGAATCCTGATTTCAGTTGGTAAGAGGTGATGGTAGGGTTCAGGTGGGGTGCAGATCATCCCGAAGCAATGGACCAAAGTTGTCAACAACTGTGCACTCTGGTGGTGGCTCCATAATGGTGTGGCTTCTGGTGCAAGTCAACCGATCACTGACTTGAAATAGTTATTTTCGGCTACTTGAAAGGCATTTGCAGGTGGAATACTTATGGATGACATTGCGTCATGTTGCTGCTTCGAAGTTGTTCCCAACTGGTTTGAAGAAGATTCTGGTGAGTTCGAGCAAATTATTTGCCCACCAGATCGCCAGATATGAATCCCAGCGAACGTTTATGGGCCATAATCCAGAGGTCACTTCGTGCACAAAATCGTGCACTGGCAATACTTTCGCAGTTATGTAGATGCAGCATGGCTCAACATTCTGAAACGGACTTGGAACAACTTGTTGAGCCCGTGCCAAGTTGAGTTACTGTACTGTGGCGGGCCATTGGAGGTCCGACACGGTATTAGGAGGTACGCCATGACGTTTGTCGCCTCAGTGTACTTTTTCAGCTTACAGATGCGAAAAATTTTCGTAAGCCACCAAAATACACTCTCTGTAGGAGCTGCAGTCAACGCAAAGTAGTCGATGATGGATGACGTTATTAAGTTTATTTGTAACCAAAAATATACATTCTATCAATGCCAAGCAAATAGTTTCGTCGGTTTGCTTGTAGGAGATTTTGTGCTGAATCAGTTGTACCTTTGTGCAGAGAGAATTTTGGCGGACGTACCTGTGGTGGTGGGAGCTGCCGCCATGGGGTCCGGCGCCATGCTGCACGCGCCGCTGTGGGGGCTGATGGAGCGCAGCTCCATGGTTCCCGCCCCCGCCGCCGGGCCGCCCCCAGCCGCCCCCGCCACGTAGCGGCGCCGCCCCCGCGCCAGCATCGCCGCCGACACGGAGACCACCACTATCACCACCAGCGCCTGCGCACCAAACAACACGCCGTTTAGTCGCCTTCTCCAGGAAGTGAATTATTTACTTTATCTCACCAGACAAAATATAGCCTATTTCAAAATGAACTTTTCAGAAATGGGGATAGGTAGAAAGGTGTGGTTTGAGGCATAATGTTCAGACACGCCTAAAGTTTTGCTAGCCGTTTAACAGAGTTCATTGTGTGCATCATCTGTAGCGTGCACGATATCTAATGGATATTCCAGTTCTCCCATGTCCAGCCTAGCATGTCCTTACTAACGGGTGCAATTGCTGCGCTCATGTGAGCTGACAGCTCTTCAGGCACAGCAGTGGGATATGGCAGAGGAAATCCTTCACAAAGCTCCAAAGGAGAAAAAATCTATTGGGTTTACATCTGGGAGACTTTGCAGGCCAGGAATGGGTCCTCCTCTACTAATCCAGCGACCTGGAAACGTGGCGTCCAAAGCCTTCCTAACGATAGAGCCCCAGTGAGTTGGGGCATCAACTGCTGCAGCATGGTGCCAGATTGCAGTGCTTCGACCGTGGAAAATGCAAACTGTTCAAATGGTTCAAATGGCTCTGAGCACCATGGGACTTAACATCTGAGGTCATCAGTCCCCTAGAACTTAGAACTACTTAAACCTAACTAACCTAAGGACATCACACACATCCATGCCCGAGGCAGGATTCGAACCTGCGACCGCAGCAGCAGCGCGGTTCCGGACTGAAGCGCCTAGAACCGATCGGTCACAACGGCCGGCTAATGCAAACTGTCCCAGCATGCCCAGGTAAACAGGTGAGGCTACAGACGCCTCTGCTGAGTAAAATGGTCCCACCGCACGGTCGTAAAGCAGACCGCACCACATGTTTACCTTTGGATTCTCCCGCACAATTTCCATGCTAAAGTGGGGGGTTCTCACAGCTCTAGATCCTCACATTGCGTCTGTTTACTTTCCTGGACACATGAAAGAAAGATTCGTCCGTCAAGATCCATCTTTTTCGGATAGTCTAGGTCCTTATCAATGCGACTCGGGATCCCAATTGCAAATACTTTGCGCTTTGGCCTGTCATCAGGTTGAATTGCATGCTGCAGCTGTATCTCTTAGGCATGGAGCTTCAGTCTCTTATGTGGACCCTATGGTAGCTGCAGCTATCGAGGGATCGATTTTGTTGGGCTCTGGATAAACACTTGTTGTACCCAGTGCACATCTCGATCTTGGTCTCTATCAACCATTCCACACACCGTACGGGATGGTGGGAGCCGACTCTTTTCGTCAATACCTTACCTGCAAAAACAAAACAAAAAACTCAAGGTGTGTGTGAACATGAAACTGCAAACCGCACCTTTCTAATTATCCCATTTTTTGAAATATGCGTCGTTAAAGTTGCAAAGATAATTTAGGAACATCCTATCTTAGTCATCCACCGAAAACAGCACACTAGGCCCTCTGAGGAGCTGTAAATGGTGTAGGACTGCTATCAAGTGGTTGTACAAGCCGTGAACCGCTGACGTCAGTCATGACGGAAAAGTGACGTGTGCTTCCCACTCGCTTTTACAGAATCAGCGCAGTAGCGTAAGTCGACTTGGAGACAAGACAATAGCAGAAATGAGCTATGGTGTTTGGAAGTGCCTGCTACAACTCTACAATAAAGTTGCTCAGTATTTTGGTGTGTTGACATGGACCCTGCAGTGTGTTTACAAAGAATAGTCTCCCACTTCAAGCCATGTAACACAGTGTAAGGACAGTGGTCATAAAAATATTCTAGCCGATAGGGACTGGAGATGACTGCTTTGCCTTGTCAGTGACATCCAGTTTCATACCTGTTGGGAACTGATTTGTCAACAAATGCAAGTCCATACAGTTTCCTAATGAATTTCACGTAATGGAGATATGGAGTCAAGTACCTAGCTTAAGACCATTGCTCACACTGGGACAGAAAGGTGCATGCCTTCATTGGACCACTCAACACAGAGGTGGGTCCATCAGTTTTAGGCTATTTTTCTGACCACCGCTAAGGGGCCATTCATTGAATTTAAGACGATTATGGACCAGGATATCTATTTCAGCATTCAAGTTGACCTTTCTTCTACAAATATTTGTGATGATTACACTGTGGACACTTCCGCTTTCCAAGATCTCAACAGCTGGGTTCATTGAACTGCACACATACATCTCTGGTTTGACAATCACTTAGGCACGTTACCACATATCGGTTGGCCCTGACTCGATTCCATGGAAACTGTCTGTGACTATCTTTTAACAGCGGAAGAAGCGTAGCTGTCAACATCTGCGCAGTTTGGTAGCTCTTCAGGATGTTATCATGAATGAGAGGTTTCAGTTGAATATGACACTCGTGAAAAAACTTACGAATTCTTTTCTTCGCCCACTTGGGGTGATTGTCTGGGCTAGAGACAGTGTTACAACGTACTAGCGTGACGTTTCCTAAGGAGGGAATAATTTTGTGCTTTGAAAGATGAGTTGATTTGGCCTGGAGTGCTATTGCCACTCTAAATAGCGTTTCCAAAACGAATCATTCAGTGCGTCTGATACAGAATGTTACGAATCAATGTGTTTTTTTTTCTCATGGTAGTGAAACACGGATTTTCGACGGAGAGACCATTCTAGAACGGTTGCTCCGCAAGCAGTGGAGAGACACATGTTGGGAATGAATGGCAAAACGTTCAAAGAACTGGATCAGGTAGCAGACTGGAATAAAGTGTTTATAATACAGGGTGTCTCAAAAATAATCATCCGATTTGGCATGTCTGTATTTCTGAAACTAATGAACTTATACAATGAATTTTGTTTTTTGATGAATAGGAAAATCAAAAAGTTTTTTTCATACCTTTTCATTTGTGTTCACTATGCCACCCTCGAGATGCATGGCATATGTCAGTGCGGTATTCAAATTGTTCCCACACTGCATCGAGCAAATCTTGAGTTACAATTTCCACAGCTGCTGTTACGCGATATCTCAGTTAATTCATTGTTGTTGGTAACCGAGGGACACAGTTTTATAAACCTCCGCAAGGAATAATCACATATAGTCAGGTCCGGTGACCTTAGAGACCCGTAAAGTAAGGCCGAATGCTTCGGTTCAGTGCGACCGATCCATCGTTGAGTAATCCATTGGTTTAAAAATTCCCGCACTTCGAGACGTCTGTGTGGTGGTGCCCCATCCTGTTGGTAAATGAAGTCGTTCGAATCAGTCTAGAACTGCGGGAAAAGATAGTTCTCTAGCATCTCGAGATATGTCTTGCTGTAACAGTGTTCTCGGCAAATAAAAATTTTCCTCTGAAACTGCTCAAAACACATTAAATTTTTGAGTCCCTCTCATGTTATACAACTTCATGTGGTTGTTCTGTACCCCATATCCTCACATTATGACGGTTCAGCTCTCCATTTAAATGGAATGTCGTCTCACCAATAAACGCTAAGCGTGCACGAAAACTGCCATCCTCCATCTCGGTAAGAACGAAATTACAGAAGTCCACACGTTGTCGTTTGTCATCTTCAGGAAGAGCCTGCAGCAGCTGAATTTTGTGCGGTTTCGTGTGTAAACATCAACGCAACACGGCCAGACGGACATCGGCGGCATGTTGAGCTGTCGAGCTGCACGGCGAAGGGATTTCTGCGGACTCCTTGAGAACCTATGGCGGATGCGTTCGACGCCTGTGTCCGACACTCAGGGACAGCCCAGCCATTTGCCTTTACACGTACAACCTGTTTCTCGCTATTGTTCGTGCCATCGTCTAATGCTCCGTGCTGTAGCAGGATCCCCATCATATGTAGTACGAAAGTCACGCTCAACAGTTATCACTGACATGCACTGCGCTAAACGTAGAACACAAAACGCTTTCTGTTCTCCCGACACCATTTTTACTAGAACAGAGATGGGCGCACACTGCTGCTACCTAGCGGAAACAGTGTAAAACTCAAGAATTTGTAGCATATTACAGCTCCATCAGGAACTGTGAAAGACTAATATTTCGAAGGATCAGCCTCAGTTGCCCAAATTTTCTCGTCATTACCAGGTTTCGGCTACATTAATCTAGCCTTCTTCAGAAGCATAAAATTACTATAACATACCAGAGTAAGGTACAGTCAACACTAAAATTAAAACCTATAGTACCGTGGCATGGTACCATGGTACTATAGGATTTAATTTTAATGTTGACTGTGCCTTACCCTGGCATGTTACAGTAATTTTATGCTTCTGAAGAAGGCTAGATTAATTTAGCCGAAACCTGGCAAAGACCAGAAAATTTGCGCAACTGAGGCTGAACCTTCAAAATATTATAAAACTCAAGAGATTGTTGTTGATAATTCTTCCGGGTTATATGGCCGTGGTCCATGGAATTCTTCTATTCCTACCGTTTCGTCCAATACTACGTTGGACATCCTCAGAGGTATGGCTGGTCCTGCTGAGTCCTGCCGACTGAAGAGTCGGGCGTCGGAGGGCGGCCTAAATACCGAGGAAAGTGGGCGTGGTCTAGCTTGCACATAGTAGCAGAGAGAAAACTAGTCAAAGATAAAATGTAACTATCGATAGTCCATCATAGATAAAAATCACTTATCGATTCTGTAACGCCACTGTCCATATCTCGCTTAATTTCAAGGCCTCTTCTATTAAAATTTTGCTGAAACATAAAGTGAAATCCGTATTCAAACCTACCAGAAAAATAGGACAAGTACTTCGTTCTGTTAAAGGCCACCATTATCAACTAGCGGTGTGTATAAAATTCCGTGTACTTGTGGCAAGGTCTATATTGGTACTACGGAAAGAAGTGTGAATACGAGGGTAAAGGAGCATAAATTCTTTGCCGACTGCGAAAAATAGATAAATCGGCCGTTGCGGAACATGCACTTCAGTCAGGTGACCATGTAGTTAAGTTTTCTGAAACTACAGTTTTAAGTGCTACCACGAACAATTATCCACGATTGTATAGGGACGCTATTGAAATTTATAAACTGAAGATAATTTTAATAGAAAAGAAGAGGCCTTGAAATTAAGCGAGATATGGACAGTGGCGTTACAGAATCGATAAGTGATTTTTATCTACGACGGACTATTATCGATGGTTACATTTTATCTTTGACTAGTTTTCTCTCTGCTACTATGTGCAAGCTAGACCACGCCCACTTTCCTCGGTATTTGGGCCGACCTCCGACGCCCGACTCGTCAATCGGCAGGACTCAGCAGGACCAGCCATGCTTCTGAGGATGTCCAACGTAGTATTGGACGAAACGTTAGGAATAGCAGAGTTCCATGGACCACGGCCATATAACCAGGAAGAATTATCAACGACAGTACCATCCGGTCGTGAAAGCCTTCATTGTATGACTCAAGAGTTTGCTCCTCCCAACAGTATGTTGTCCATGCACGTATCTCAAATAATATAAGTTATGCTTTATAAAAATCGGATGAGTCTTTTTGATACACCCTGTACAGTAAGTGCTGAACCCTAAACATAATTTATGGTTTAATTTCAGAGCCTAATACGCTCCACATGGTACATGACGTGTGGTACTCACTGAGCCTCCGATTGCGACGGGCAGCCATGTGGGCATGGCGGTCTCGGGGTCGGGCGCGGGCTGCGCCGGTGGCGCCTCCACGGGCAGCGGCGGCGGGTCGGCCATCACCAGCAGACCCACGCCGGGGTCCTTCCCTGGGGGCAGGCTCTTCAGGTCCTCCCCCCGGCCGCGCTTGGCGTGCGCTGCCTGTGCATCCAACAACGACATCCAACAAGCCACATTTGGGCAAAACAGTTATTCACTTAAGGAGGTGGGAACAAGCTCTATGGACAGTAAAGAGAATTACAGGAGTGATAAATAATAGCAGATGTGTACAGGGAAGATTTTTCCTCCCTTTTATTAATAATGTTACGGACTGCATAAGAAAAGCCCTCCGATTCAAAGGATTTTAAGCCCACCAGGAAAACGAAAGAATGCCTGAGAACTGCAAAGATTGGGCGTCATCCACTTACAACAGATGGTAGGAATGAAGTTCCGTGTAACTGTGGCCAAGCATACCGGGTGATCAAAAAGTCAGTATATATTTGAAAACTGAATGAATCACGGAATAATGTAGATAGAGAGATACAAATTGACACACAAGCTTGGAATGACATGGGGTTTTATTAGAAAAAAAAAAAATATATATATGTATACAAACGTTCAAAAAATGTCCGACAGGTGGCGCTTCATCTGATCAGAATAGCAATAATCAGCATAACAAAGTAAGACAAAAAATGGTTCAAATGGCTCTGAGCACTATGGGACTCAACATCTGTGGTCATCAGTCCCCTAGAGCTTAGAACTACTTAAACCTAACGAACCTAAGGACATCACACACATCCATGCCCGAGGCAGGATTCGAACCTGCGCGGTTCCAGACTGAAGCGCCTAGAACCGCACGACCACACCGGCCGGCTGTAAGACAAAGTAAAGATGATGTTCTTTACAGGATATGCTCAATATGTCCACCATCATTCCTCAACAATAGCTGTAGTCGAGTAACAATGTTGTGAACAGCACTGTAAAGCACGTCCGGAGTTATGGTGAGGCATTGGCGTCGGATGTTGTCTTTCAACATCTCTCGAGATGTCGGTCGATCATGATACACTAGCGACTTCAGGTAACCCCAAAGCCAATAATCGCACGGAATGACGTCTGGGGACCTGGGAGGCCAAGCATGACGAAAGTGGCGACTGATCAGACGGTCATCACCAAACGACGCGCGCAAGAGATCTTTCACGCGTCTAGCAATATGAGGTGCATTTTTGGTTCTAATAAAACCCCATGTCATTCCAAGTATGTGTATCAATTTTTACCTCTCTATCTACATTATTCCGTGGTTGATTAAGTTTTCAAATTTATACTGACTTTTTGATCACCCGGTATGCTTGGCCACAGTTACACGGAATTTCATTCCTACCATCTGTTGTAAGTGGATGACGCCCAATCTTTGCAGTACATTGAAATCATGAAAACACGCATCAATACTCCCTTAGCTGAACATAAAAGGAGCTGTCACTTGGGAAGTGCTTTTCAAACTGGAGAATGTGCAATGAAATTTAGTGAGACCAGCGTTTTAGCCAAGGCAACGTGTTATCTGGTCTGTGTGTGCAGAGAGGACAATTTTAACGGAAAAGAAGGAGTTAAGGAAAATAAAATTTATATGCCAATTTCATATCAACAAGCTCATAACTTGTAATAAAGAACAGTTTCACCAACCAGAGATAATATCGCGTTTAGCATCTCGTGATATGTAGCTTCAGTATTCTATTGCAACTGTATTAGCATGTTAGGAAGGCGAAATTGTGTAAACCACTGGGTTTCGGTAAAAGCAGAAAATTTTAACATGGTAACACAGAAGTGTCGGTGTTACTCAGAATTCGCCGCTGATGTAGCCTCTCTGAAAGAAAAGAGGTTATCAAGTCAGGCGAAATTAAATTGCTCATTATTTTGCGATTTCAGCGTAATCGTGTAACACATTGGGTTTTTAATAATAAATGATCCATTTGTAAAATTATTGGTCGCACTGGCATAGCCAATAAAGATGATCGGTTGGAAACTCTCTAGCTACAGCTTACAAGTTTGGCCTGTGAGTAGTCTCTTCCCCTCCCTACCGCTCAGCGTCCACTTGCAATGTAACCTCCACCACTACCAGTGTCGCCTCCTCTCCCTACCACGCCCTGTTCGCAGATATGACCCAAGTTGCTTTGTGCACACTCTACTTTGGCACATTTACTGACTCACATATTGCTGTTATACTTACCCGGAATTATGACATTGCGTCACTGTACAAGTTATGGTTTCAACCGCTACTCCCAGTGATACAGCTAAGCCAGCCTAGCGTTTTACCAGCCAGTCTCGCCATTCACAATAGTCAAAGTAAAGCGAATATTGGTAACTGTCTGTCAAACTACAATTAACAATGCATCTCTCCTATGTAGTTCAGAGAATACATATATTGATAAGGTACGTATAAACTGCAGGAAGAAATGTCAAAGCATGGACTGTGATTAGGAGTTGACGGTTTAAATACACTGAAGAGCCAAAGAAGCTGATACAGCTGCCCAATATCGTGCAGGGCAGAAGTGCCACAACACGACGTGGCATGGACTCGACTACTGTCTGAAGCAGTGCTGTAGGGAACTGACACCATAAACCCTGCAGGGCTGTCCATAAATCCGTAAGACTGCGATGGTTTGAAGACCCCTTCTGAACAGCAAGTTGCAGGACATCCCAGATACGCTCAATAATGTTCGTGACTGGGGAGTTTGGTGGCCAGCGGAAGTGTTTAAACTCAGAAGAGCGTTCCTGGAGGCGGTCATTAGCAATTCTGATCGTGTAAGGTGTCGTATTGTCCTGCAGGAATTGTCTGTCGGAATGCGCAATGGATATGAATGGATGCAGGTGATCAGACAGGACGCTCATCTGGATATCATCTGTCACAGTCGTATCTAGACGTATTGGGATCCCATAACACTCAACCTGCCCACTCTCCACAACATTGCAGAGCGTCCACCAGCTTGAACAGTCCCCAGCTGACATTCAGGGTCCACGGATTCATGAGGTTATCTCCATATCTGTACACGTCCATCCGCTCCTCCGACGAGGCAACACGGTTCCAGTCATCAACAGTCCAATGTCGGTGTTGATGGGTCCAGGAAATGCGTAAGCTTTGTGTTGTGCAGTCATCAAGGGCACACGAAGGGGCCTTCGGCTCCGAAAGGCCGTATCGTTGATCTTTCATTGAATGGTTCGCCCGCTGACACTTGCTGATGGCCCAGCATTGAAATCCGTAGCAATTTGCGAAAGGGTTGCACTTCAGTCACGTTGAACGATTCTCTTCAGTCGTCGTTGGTCCCGTTCTTGCAAGATCTTTTTCCGGCCGCAGATGATGTTTTACCGGATTCCTGGTATTCACGGTACACTCGTGAAATGGTCGCACGGGAAAATCCCCACTTTATCGCTACCTCGGAGATGGTGTGTGTTATCGCTCGTGCGCTGGCTATAACAACACGTTTAAACTCACTTAAATGTTGATAAGCTGCCATTGTAGCCGCAGTAATCGATGTAACAACTGCGCCAGACACTTGATGTGTTATATAGGCATTGCCGACCGCAGAGCCTGACTCTGCCTGTTTAGGTATCTGTATTTGAATACGCATGCCTATACCAGTTCGTTTGGCTCTTCAGTTTAGTTTACTGTATGTTGATGATCAAGTTGTTGTAGTTGAGGATGAAGGAGATTTAAGTTACATGTTTTGAAAATTAGTGAAGAAATGCGAGGAAAAGGGTACTGACATGTACGATAAGGGGGGGGGTAGGACGTCAAACGGGCCGAATTGGAGCAGGAGAAGCACAACAGGACATTTTAATTTCCAGTGCCTATACTTTTACAAATAAATTCATAAAACTTTGTCAGCATGACCAGGAAGGATTCAGGATACACACTCATAGAAGCGAAAGTTGAAAAACATAACAAAATAAATTTTTTTACATGTGAAATTTCGTCATTTTTTCACTTACTATTGGCTGCATTTGTTGCTATATGTACACTTTTCTTCATAAGTAAGAGAGACTGTTCGATAAATTTTGCACAGCATACAAACCATACTTACAGGTGGCTGAAACTCTAGAATCTATTTAATTTATGAAAAAATGAATGAGCTGTTACGTTTTATGCTTTATGTTTAGAAAAATATCAAATTTTGTAGTTAATTATCTCTATTTTTACCAAAGTTTTTAATAGATTTGGAAAATTCTGGAGTTTCATACATCGGCAAGTAAGGTTTGTATGCTGTGCAAAATTCATCAAAGAATCTCTCTAACTTGTGAAGAAAAATGTACCTATAGCAACAAATGCAGCCAATTGTAAGTGAAAATGAAATTTCACATGTAAAAAAAATTATTGTGTTATTTTTTTGAACTTTCACTGCTATGAGTGTAAATCCTGAAACTTTCCTGGTCGCGCTGACAAAGTTTTATGAATTTATTTGTAAAAGTATAGGCACTGGAAATTAAAATCTCCTGTGGTGCCTCTCCTGCTCCAAGTCGACCCGCTTGACGTCCTACCCCCCTTAACAAAGTATACGGTCATAGGGAGTTTAAAAACCTTGGTTTTTAAACCAAGAATGTAGTTATTAAAACTACACCCTCATATACATACAGTTTCTGACAAAAATGTCTGGACACCCATATGGAATGCGGAATTCACCGCCAGATGCCTCAAGGACTGTCTTCACCAGTGTGAGAGGAGGCGGGGAGAACTGTGTTGTGAGTAGTGAAGCAGTGACAGCACAATGGGTCGCTCAGCGCCCTCCAGTGGGGATTAGACATTGGATGTCACCTGAGTAACAAATGCGTCAGGCACACTTAAACGATTCTAAAGGTGCCCAAGTTGACCGTAGGCGATGTGTATGTCAAGTGGAAAAGTGAAAAACGAGAAGGAACGGCCACAACTAAACCGAGGCCAGGCAGACACCTTGTACTGACGTACAGAGACCATACACCATTGCGAAGAGTGGTTGCAAAAACATCGAAGGAAAATCGCCAGAAGGAATCACTCCTGAGTTTCAGGTGCTGCCAGCCGTTCAGCTGGCTCAGTGACTGCAGATACGTAACTCAAAAGAATGGAGCGCAATGGTCGAACAGACGCAGATGAGTGACACACTTCTGTAGTCATTACTAAGTTAAGCCTGAAGTGGTGAAAAAAAAGACACCACTGGACAGTGAATGACTGGAAACGATTCATTTGGGATGAGGCATCAAGCTGTACCCTGTGGCAATCCAACAGCAGGGTTTCGTTGGACGAATGTTAGTTGCCATAATGTGCAGTGCCAACAGAGAAGCACGAATGAGGTGGTTTACCGTGTGGGAGAGTATCTTTCGTGGTTAGGCTGTGGTCCTCTTATTGGGTTTAAGAAAACATTAAATGTAGAAGGACAGGAGAAATTTAACTGCATTGCATACTGCGTACAGTAGAGGAACAATTGGGAGATGATAACGGTTTGTATCGGCGTGACGTTAAGCAGCGTCTGTGTTGCAGTGGTCGCTCCAGAGCCGAGAGTACAACGTCAGTACCTCATCTGATTTCGGCCCTTGTGGTAGAATGTGCTGCAATCCCTCCGCAGACATTCAGACACCTCACTCAAAGTGTACCGAGCACAGTTCAAGTCGCTTTAAAGGTGAAGGGGGAACACACTCCACACTAATGCCCACTTGTAAATGTCCGGATACTTTTGACCATTTTACTCATCCTTCCATATACACTGGTGAACAAAATTACAGTAACAAACTGATATTTACCCAGGCTACATCTAATCCACGATATAATCATACGAACTATAAACAGAAGCCTTACAGTCGTGTTCTGCACGAAAGATGGCTTTCCGATCAACAGAGAACCAAGTCAACAATGACGTCAGCGTCACTATCAAGCCGGATATTGTTTGTAGTCCCACATCCACAATCGCTGTGTACAGTCACAAACGGTGCAGTACGGCACAGAGAAGAGTGCAGTGGAGAGTCGTAGGAAGAATGGAAGCAGGAGAGTCGCAAACAGATGAGGCCCGGTGGCTTAATGCGAATCGTTCTGTTGTTTCTCAGATGAGGGGACAGTTTATAGAGGCCGAAACTGTATCCTGGAGATCAGGACGGGAAGAACCACTTGTGACATCAGAAAGAGACGACTGTTGTTTGGCTGTAAGGGCACGACGGTACCGCCTTAGTACTGCTCTGCAACTGGCATCTGACTTCGCAACGCCGGCCGAAGTGGCGGTGCGGTTAAAGGCGCTGCAGTCTGGAACCGTGAGACCGCTACGGTCGCAGGTTCGAATCCTGCCGCGGGCATGGGTGTTTGTGATGTCCTTAGGTTAGTTAGGTTTAACTAGTTCTAAGTTCTAGGGGACTAATGACCTCAGTAGTTGAGTCCCATAGTGCTCAGAGCCATTTGAACCATTTTTTTTTTGGCTTCGCAACATCCCCTGGACGTGTTGTATCGAGGCAGAAGATGTACAGAAGGCTTCAGCAGAGTGGCAGACCTGTTGTGTGCCTACCTCTGGCGTGTCTTCCCAGGAGGGAATGTCTAGAGTGGAGCTGTCAACATGCCACCTGGAGGGTCAAACGGTTGGCCATTGCTCTTTTCACAGCCGAGTCCCGATTTGGTCCGGAGAGTGACTCTCGACGGATTCGCACCTGGCAAAGCACGCAGAACACGATTTAGAAAGCCAAACATTGTAGAAAGAGACCGATATCGAGGAGGATCCCTAACAGCGTGGGCACTGATTATGTTGGCCACTCGAACACCTCTTTATGAAATTGTGCAGGTGTATCGGCAAGGTTTAACTGCTGTGACGAGATCTTAGGACCTCATGAGCGGTTGTAGCGAGGTGCTGCGGCCTCATACTTTGCATTGATGGAGGATAACGCTCAACCTCGTAGGGCACAGGTGGTTGTTGTTTTTTTGGATATTGCACGCATGGTGTAGCCTGCTCGCCCTCCCGACTTGAAGCCCATCGAGCATGTGTGGGATGAACTAGGAAGACGGGTTGCATCAGTGAAGGTGTTGACCAACCGCTCTCCAAGACTTACGAGCAGCACTGCATGAAGAATGGGCGTTACTGCCACAATACGAGATTGATAACATCAGTCACAGGATGTTCCGTCGTTGTGAGGCCTGTATTGGTGCCAGAGGTGGTCACACCCCATACTGAGCACCTTAACCAGTTTCCAGAATGTGTGTGCAAATCAGTTAAGTGGAAAAAAAACAAGGAAAATTTTTGTATACCGTTATGGATGTTGCAGTTGTTTACGTTATGCATTTTTTACAGTGTTTCCACTTCACTATAACCTGCTTATACTGTTTTGTGACAAAATTGAGACGCCCTGCTAAACCTACAGGACAGGACAGGTAGTTTAAATTGTGGAAAGGGGCCAAACTAAACGGCTCTCAGTTACACTCGAACATACAACTCTATTTGTTTGACCAATCACTACAAGAGCCAAGAAAATAAAAAAAAATACAGCATTGATTTGTGGGACTTAATTACCGGCTGAATGCGCTATACAATCTCATGCCTTAAGGGCAAGACCACTTTAATTTAAAATCGCCTGAAAGCCAATAACTTAAGACTCTAACCAAAATCAGAAATTTAAAAGGCATAAGGCCTTATCTTAAATCAGTTCTTTAATTAGGCTGAAGGCCCAAATAATCTGACACCTTAAGAGCAAGACAACCTCAATTTGAAAATTGGCTGAAGGCCCATCACTTAAGACTCAAACCAAAATAAATTTTTAAAAGGGCAAAGGCCTTGCCTTAAAACAGTTCTTTAAATTAGGCTGAAGGCCCAAACAATCTTACGCCTTAAGGTCAAAACAACATTAATTTAAAAATCGGCTAGAAGCCATACAAATACAAACAACAAGAACAAATATGAAAAGGCAGTACACCCAACGGCGCTCAGAAGTTTCCGAGGGTCGGCCTGGAATTCAAACACTAACGCTCGCTTAGGCGAGACAGGCAGTCGGCCCAACCATTCTCGATCCGACGACAACCCAACCGACAGACAGTCAACGGACCCACTGACAAGATAGCTTCCGCTCCACCCGACCACAACACAACAGGGGGTTCAATGGGACAACTTAGAAAGTATTGGCGTCCACAACCAATTATACATTCAGCTGTCAAACTACACACCGTGCTGGACAGCGACAACACGATGAGAAAAATACACTGCCTGAATTTACGTCAATGGCCAGGGCAGATAACCGGAACGTTAACGGCCACAAGGCAGAAGATTCCGCTGGTGCACTGCAATTCAAAATAACCAAGTACAGTTAAACTCCACCGGAGGTTGACTAAAATTGCCAACTTGAAAACACAGGTTTTTGCTCCCGGGAATTTCCCAACAGCGAACTCCAAACGACATAATGTGAACAGTCGTGGCTTGCTGGTAGATTAAGTCAAAATTCAACTTTCGTGTCCAGGATCGGTGAGCCACGGAACTCGTAGCAATGGGAACAGCACGTGGACGCCGCCAGCGGCCCCGGCCAAAGCACGTGCCGTGGAGATTTCCTCGCTGCTCCACGCCAACCGACCAACTACTCGCACACTGCACAGCTGGAAACTATAAGCGCCAGGCCAAAGATAGTACAAGGTGCGAATATCGATACACACCGCTGCTGCCACCCGCGGAGACAGAGGATAACAGCATAATCGCCATAACCGCGGGAGACTAAACACAGAGTAGCATTGTTGTTGTTGTGGCCTTCAGTCCTGAGACTGGTTTGATGCAGTTCTCCATGGTACCCTATCCTGTGGAAGCTTCTTCATCCCCCAGTACCTACTGCAGCCTACATCATTCTGAATCTGCTTAGTGTATTCATCTCTTGGTCTCCGTCTACGATTTTTACCCTCCACGCTGCCCTCCAGTACTAAGTTGGTGATCGCTTGATGCCTCATAACATGTCCTACCAAGTTGTGCCACGAACTCCTCTTCTCCCCAATTCTATTCAATACCTCCTCATTAGTTATGCGATCTACCCATCTAATCTTCAGCATTCTTCTGTAGCACCACATTTGGAAAGCTTCTATTCTCTTCTTGTCTAAACTATTTATCGTGCATGTTTCACTTCCATACATGGCTACACTCCATAAAAATACTTTCAGAAACAACTTCCAGACACTTAAATCTATACTCGATGTTAACAAATTTCTCTTCTTCAGAAAGGCTTTCCTTGCCATTGCCAGTGTACATTTTATATCCTCTGTACTTCGACCATCATCAGTTATTTTGCTCCCCAAATGGCAAAACTTCTTTACTACTTTAAGTGTCTCATTTCCTAATCTAATTCCCTCAGCATCACCCGACTTAATTCGACTACATTCCATTATCCTCGTTTTGCGTTTGTTGATGTTCATCTTATATCCTCCTTTCAAGACACTGTCCATTCCATTCAACTGCTCTTCCAAGTCCTTTGCTGTCTCTGACAGAATTACAATGTCATCGGCGAACCTCAAAGTTTTTATTTCTTCACCATGGATTTTAATGCCTACTCCGAACTTTTCTTTTTTTTTTTTGCTTTACTGCTTGCTCAGTATACAGATTGAATAGCATCGGGGAGAGGCTACAACCCTGTCTCACTCCCTTCCCAACCACTGCTTCCCTTTCATGCCCCTCGACTCTTATAACTGCCATCTGGTTTCTGTACAAATTGTAAATAGCCTTTCGCTCCCTGTATTTTACCCCTGCCACTTTTAGAATTTGAAAGAGAGTATTCTAGTCAACATTGTCAAAAGCTTTCTTTAAGTCTACAAATGCTAGAAACGTAGGTTTGCCTTTCCTTAATCTTTCTTCTAAGATAAGTCGTAAGGTCAGTATTGCCTCACGTGTTCCAGTATTTCTACGGAATCCAAACTGATCTTCCCCGAGGTCGGCTTCTACCAGTTTTTCCATTCGTCTGTAAAGAATTCGCGTTAGTATTTTGCAGCTGTGACTTATAAAACTGATAGTTCGGTAATTTTCACATCTGTCAACACTTGCTTTCTTTGGGATTGGAATTATTATATTCTTCTTGAAGCCTGAGAGAATTGCACCTGTCTCATATATCTTGCTCACCAGATGGTAGAGTTTTGTCAGGACTGGCTCTCCCAGCGCTGTCAGTAGTTCTAATGGAATGTTGTCTACTCCCGGGGCCTTGTTTCGACTTAGAGTAGCAATCAAGGTTTAATCCAACGCATAACATGAGCCATCCACGGCTCAAAAATAAACACAGCCTTGCCAAATTTCCATTTGTTTAATTACTATTAAAAACAGTCTTGATCACGATTTATTTAACAAGGTGACCGGTTTCGACCACTACTGTGGTCATCTTCAGACCACTGAGTAGGAACCTCTTTCTGTTGGAGAATCTGTTTGAGTAGTGATTCTCCAACAGAAAGAGGTTCCTACTCAATGGTCTGAAGATGACCACAGTACTGGTCGAAACCGGTCACCTTGTTAAACAAATCGTGATCAAGACTGTTTTTAATAGTAATTATTTATAAGACATTGATCACTGCTGTTCCCGTAATGCATTCAAAAGTAATCCATTTGTTTAATTTCGGACACCGGTGTTGCTTACATCTATGTCCCTAATAGCCTTGGGCACGCCACACCATTTGACACTGTCTGACGCCGTTTCTAGACCCCCCCCCCCCCCCTATAGTCTGCACCCCACGGTGCGCCAGAGCTACGTCGCCGGAGAGCAGCGCGCGAACTGACCTTCCTGCGGCCGTTGAGCACGTGATGCTCTATGGCGACGGGCTCTCCGCCCCCCTGCAGCTCCTTGGGGACGGCCTGCCGCCCCCACGGCTCCCAGCTGCCCTCCTCGGGCCCCCCGGCGGCCGCCCACTCCGCCCCCGCAGCCGGCGGTGGAGTCGCCGTCTTGCGAGCGTAGGCGGGCACCTCCTTCACGTCGCTCGCCTGCTCACACAAAGCACTTTCTTCACCATCCGCCATCAGGTGGACCGCAATTACAGTAAATACAGTACACTATACAAGGCACACTTCCTCGGCAGCAGTGTATGGCGTGATTGGAAATACAAACTTCACAACAACGTACAAAGTGCACGTGTATGAAATCGCTCTAACACACTGAACAAATACAGTTTTATCACTCATCTTGGTGAAACACCACAAAATAGAGCCCTCTGGCAAAGCATCGTCCTAACAAAGGCATTAAACTATTTTCCAACAAATCACAAGTTCATCAAGGAACTGTTGGACCAGATTGTCCCACCCCTAAACGGCGATTTGGTGTAGATCCTCGGAGTGGTTGGTGGGTCACGTCGTTCATAAACAGCCCTTTTCAATCTATCCCAGGCATGTTCGATTGTGGTAATGTCTGGAAAACATGCTCGCCACTCTAGTCGAGCGATGTCGTTATCCTGAAGGAAGTCATTCACAAGATGTGCCCGATGGAGGAGCGAACTTTCGTCCATGAAGACGAATGTCTCGCCAATATGCTGCCGATATGGTTGCACTATCGGCCGGAGGATGGCATTCACGTATCGTACAGCCGTTACGGCCCCACATTATGCCACACCAGAACAGCAGGGAACCTCCACCTTGCTGCACTCGCTGGCCAGTGTGTCTAAGGCGCACAGCCTGACCAGTTTGCCTCCAAACACGTCTCCGACGATCGTCTGGTTAAAGGCATATGCGACACTCATTTCCGAAGAGAACGTGATGCCAGTCCTGAGCGGTCCATTCGGCACGTTGTTGTGCCCATCTGTACCGCGCTGCATGGTGTCGTGGTTGCAAAGATGGACCTCGCCATGGACGGCGCATCATGCAGCCTATTGCGCACAGTTTGAGTCGTAACGCGACGTCCTGTGGCTGCACGAAAAGCATTATTCAACACGGTGGCGTTGCTGTCAGAGTTCCTGCGAGCCATAATCCGTAGGCAGCTGTCATCCACTGCCCTTGGGCGGCCTGAGCGAGGCATGTCTTTGACAGTTCCTGTCTCTCTGTATCTCCATGTTTGAACACAACGCTTTGGTTCACTCCGAGACACCTGGACACTTCCCTTGTTGAGAGCCCTTCCTGGCACTAAGTAACAATGAGGACGCGATCGAACCGCGGTATTGACAACACGAGCTGTTTACCTCCTTTCTGGTGGAATGACTGGAACTGATCGGCTGTTGGACCACCTCCATCTAGTATGCGCTGCTCATATATGGTTATTTACATCTTTGAGCGGGTTTAGTGACATCTGCGAACAGTGAAAGGGACTTTGTCTGTGATACAATAACCACAGTCAACGTCTGTCTTCAGAAGATCTGGGAAACGGGGTGATGCAAACCTTTTTTTGATGTATGTATGCGCGAAAAATGGCAATTATGGCGGAATAAGGAAAACTGTGACGTTATCCACACGAGCACTAAAAAATCCGTTAAATTTCCATTACACGATAAAACACACAAATCTAAATGCTGTCGGGGTTCAGTTAAATACCTAGGAATTACAGTTACGAACAACTTATATTGGACCAATCACAAAGATATTGTTGTGGGGAGGGCAAACCAAAGACCGTGCTTTACAGGCAGAACACTTAGAAAATGCAACAGGTCTACTAAACAGACTGCCTACACCTCACTTGTCCTTCTCTGCTAAAAATATTATTGTGCGGCGTGGGATCCTAGCCACGTAGGATTGACGGAGGACGTCGAAAAAGTTCAAAGATGGGCAGCTCGTTTTGTATTATAGCGAAATAGGCGGGGAGAGTCGAGACAGTGAGTGCCACGTATATGATACACGAGTTGGTGTGACAGTCATTAAAACATAGGCTTTTTTTTTGCTGCGAGATCTTTTCACGAAATTTCAATCACCAACGTTTTGCTGTGTACGCGAAAATATTCTACGGCCAGGAACCTACACAGGGACGAACGGTCACCGTAATAAAATAAGAGAAAACAGAGCTCGTATTGAAACATTAAAGTTCATTTTACCCATGTGTCGTTAAAGAGTGGAACTGTAGAACAAATGGCCTGAAAGCGGTTTGACTTACGCCATGCCAGACACCTTAATTGTGAATTGGAGAATAGCCATGTAGGTGTAAATGTAATACTGGTCTGCATACTGTGTTATGTGCGCACAAAACAGTATCTGTGCTTGGCATTAGCTAATAATTCCAGACTATGCAAACATAACAACAGAAGTATCGATTTAGTTCACTTTTAAGTTATATATTGTAACACTAGTTTTCGTCATTCGTGTAAATACCAGTTTAGATCAAAGTGTTTGTCCACATATCGATTTATGTTACACACAAAAAGCAAACAATCCTTTTTGGGTGAATCATATCCCTTTGTAACATGCACCAGTTGTTGGTCATATGCTGGATGCTGGCAGATCTTGACAATCGTTATATATTTTCATTCGTAGTGAAAAGCGTGGTCTGTGGTTTGTGTTCTGTAGCCGGTGGACAACAGAAAAGCTACCTGCCAGACGGATAAAAATTTCAAAGATATTGTCGCAAAACGCAATAGAACTCATTTATCGATACAGTTCACCGTATAACCATTACTCATGGTGATAGATTAATGCCTCTTTGCCTATTTTCTTGTCACAGCACCAGTACCCAGCATTATACTATGGAAATAAACGTGTGACTGCCATGTGCCCCGTCTGAAGACGACCCTAGCAAGGTGCCAAAACAATTTTGTGGGAACATTAGAAAAATGTGGCTGGGTGCACTTTTCTGTATTCATATAGAAATACAGAGTTTATCGAAAGAATTAATCCGATATCAAAAGGCTAGGCAAACTTACGGTACTAAGCTTTATAATAATTTTAATTTTCTGTCAAGCTTGTATTGGAACATTCTTCAAACTGTGGAATACTGTGAAATATCTTCAACTTTTGCAGTCGTGTTGTCCTGAGTTGCGTATAATATTTATGTCGACATTATTACTTTCAGACCATCTGAATAAGAAACAGTTTTTGTACCACAAGCGTTTCGCCTTTATTATTTGCAAGGCATCTTAAGTGGCCTGAAGTATGTACATACTTTTCTTTATGCTATTCAGTTTACATTTTTGACTTTGTATATAGAGATTATAAACAGTATTGGCACTTCCTGCTTTTCTACGATTTAGTAACAATTTGCGAGTTTCGTGGATGTAGCTCTACCTATTTACCCATCGTTACTTAGTAGGACTGACCACGTAATAAAGGGAAACAGGTACCTGCATATTTTCCTGAAAAGTGCTCACTGACATGAAAAGATGGCGTCGTTCGATCTTTGTCAAATTTCCACATCAGCAAACTTTCAAAATGATTCGCAGAAATTTTACTTCCTTAATGTGGTGGTGGTAAGTTCCCACGGGACCAAACTGCTGAGGTAATCGGTCCCTCGGCTTACACACTACTTTAACTTAAACTAATTCACGCTAAGGACAACACACACACATCCATGCCCGAGGAAGGACTCGAACCCCCGGCAGGGGGAGCCGCGCGAACCGTGGCAAGGCGCCCGAGACCGCGCGGTTTCCCCGCGAAGCTTTCCTTAATGTCCGTGATGAATGAGATCAGTAGAGATGAACAGGTTCACACAATATAGGCTACTGAAGAGTGCATTAAATATGCGGCCGGCCGGAGTGACCGAACGGCTCTAGGCGCTACAGCCTGGAACCGCGCGACCGCTACGGTCGCAGGTTCGAATCCTGTCTCGGGCATGGAAGTGTGTGATGTCCTTAGGTTAGTTAGGTTTAAATAGTTCTAGGGGACTGATGACCTCAGCCGTTAAGTTCCATAGTTCTGAGAGCAATATGAACCATTAAAGATGCCTGTAAACTAAACATGACCCTGCAAGAAGCTTCTGGTAGCCCATGCGCACTCACACAGTGTATACACAACAGTGGTAGAATGAGATGCGAGTGATCGCGCTAGTGCAGATAATCGACAATGCGTGGCGGCAAATGCACGTACAAAGTCATTGGTGAAAAATCATTACAGTATAGAGTAAGAAATTCTCATAGGCGAGCTGCAAACATTTAAACAGGATAAAAGTGTATAAATATTAGTACAGTATCCTGCCCAGTAACAAAGCCATGGGGCTCAAGTATGCGAACTTGTACAATTAAGTAAGAAAGATTTAGAAACATGACGAAGAAATATAGCAGAGGAGCGTAACTGACAATAAACGGAGTCGAAACGCTGAAAAACAATAAGAAGTTAAAGAAAAAGAACAAGTTATACAATAGAGCACCCAAACAGAAATCTTCCTAACTAATAGTCTAGAGAAACTATGCACCAGGACACGAGTTAGATGGTACACAAGCGTGCCAGTAAATAATTTAGAAAAGTTTACCCAGAATGACTAAGAGTAAAAGAGGGCCAGTAATTGTCGAGAGTGTATAGCCCAAAACAAAATTAGTTCATAACGATAAAACTAGCATATACTTCTACTGTCACGAACAGGAACCGGGGCCAAATTGCGTATCCCAAATATTCCATAAAATATAATGCAATTACAAAACTAGAATTTTTTAAAGGCAAATTCGCAACAGAAACCTACAAGCAGCTTTAGAAATTTAACAGGAGCTTCGTAATGAAGTATTATGCACAGGGAACAGGCTGGGTGTAATGGTAAGCATCGCCATTTTCTACATCTACTTCTACATCTAGATCCATACTCCGCAAGCCACCTGACGCTGTGTGGCGGAGGGTACCTTCAGTACCTCTATCGGTGCTCCCTTCTATTCCAGTCTCGTATTGTTGGTGGAAAGAAGGATTGTCGGTACGCCTCTGTGTGGGCTCTAATCTCTCTGATTTTATCCTCATGGTCTCTTCGCGAGATATACGTAGGAGGGAGCATATACTGCTTGACTCCTCGGTGAAGGTATGTTCTCGAAACTTCAACAAAAGCCCGTACCGAGCTACTGAGCGTGTCTCCTGCAGAGTCTTCCACTAGAGTTTATCTATCATCTCCGCAACGCTTTCGCGATTGCTAAATGATCCTGTAACGAAGCGCGCTGCTCTCCGTTGGATCTTCTCTATCTCTTCTATCAATCCTATCTGGTACGGATCCCACACTGCTCAGCAGTATTCAAGCAGTGGGCGAACAAACGTACTGTAACCTACTTCCTTTGTTTTCGGACTGCATTTCCTTAGGATTCTTCCAATGAATTTCAGTCTGGCATCTGCTTTACCGACGATCAACTTTATATGATCATTACATTTTAAATCACTCCTAATGCGTACTCCCAGATAATTTATGGAATTAACTGTTTTCAGTTGCTGACCTGCTCTATTGTAGCTAAATGATAAGGGATCTATCTTTCTATGTATTCGCAGCACATTACACTTGTCTACATTGAGATTCAATTGCCATTCCCTGCACCATGCGTCAATTCGCTGCAGACCCTCCTTATGGGTCAATCGGGGCATCCTCTAGCAATAGCGTTATGCGGAGGGGTATGGAAGGGCGGGTGTTACCAAACAGCTCTCCCGGGAATTATGGGTTTAGCAGAACTGGTGCCCCACTTCTCGTTCAAGTAGCTCCCCAGTTGGGATCACGAGGCTGAGTCCTCCCATAGACAGTACCAGGGACTGAACCCGTGTCCTTCGTATGGCAGTCAGCCGCACTGACAGTACGGAGCCAGACAGAGTATGTACGCAGGTACAGCCAAATAGTCACCCCCAGGAGAAGATGGAGGCGCCAACGCCCTTGCCGCAGTGGTAACACCGGTTCCCGTCAGATCACCGACGAAAGCGCTGTCGGGCTGGGCTAGCACTCGGATGGGTGAGCACCTAGTCTGCCGAGCGCTGTTGGCAGGCGGGGCGCACTCAGCCATTGTGAGGCAAACTGACGAGCAACTTGACTGAGAAGTAGCGGCTCCGGCCTCGTAAACTGACATACGGCCGGGAGAGTTGTGTGCTGACCGCATGCCCCCTCCATATCCGCTTGTGGGCTGAGGATGACACGGTACCGTTGGGCCTTCATGGACTGTTCGGGCGGAGTTTAGGAGGAGATGGAGGGCGGCATCAGTAGACTAGTGGTGCTGTGCATACTGTCAGCTGGACAGGAGTGCTGACCTTCTTCCTGGGCGCGCCCTTGTTCATGGCGTCCTTGCTGATGCTCTCGGGCGGCAGCTCCGCGTGCGGCGTCGACGTCAGCGCCTCGTGGTCCGCCCCCTCGTCTTCTCCCTCGTCGTGAGCCGCGGCGCCCGGCTCTGCCCTCTCCGTCCAGTGGATGGCCGGCAGTTCCGAGTGCAGCAGTGGGTGGCCGTTCTCCGGGGGTATCCGCCGCCTCCCTGTACACACGCGGCCAAACACTCTTCGTCCACACATGTAAAGGTAATTTCTGCGGGACCACAAGGAACGGGTATAGGAGCATTACAAATATCAATACATACAGGCTGGATTACAAAGAATACACTGCGTAATAAAACTGTTTGTAGTGAAATAAATGTACTACCCGATCTTAGATCATATGAAGTGAACGATACCGCGGTGAAGACGTAAATACCAAAGATCCACTACTATAAAACCATGTGAAAATCCAGAATGAGATTTTCACTCTGCAGCGGAGTGTGCACTGATATGAAACTTCCTGGCAGATTAAAACTGTGTGCCGGACCGAGACTCGAACTCGGGACCTTTGCCTTTCGCGAAGAAGTGCTCTACCAACTGAGCTACTCCTTTTTTTATTCTCTTATTTTAAAGCCCCTTAGGGAAATGGAACTAAAAAAAGAAACTAAGTGCCACCGCCACTTTTCATCCTATTTTGTTCGATATAGTTCGTTGCGTTTGGTCTGGGCGGACGTCACAAGACAGTCGTTCAAGTTGATCGTTGATGCCTTGACTCAGTTTTTTTTTTATTACGGAGAGCACGCAGCCCTCTGACCGAACGCGCTAAGCTACCGTGCCGGCAAGCGAATAGAACCGCTCGGCCACAACAGCCTGCAGCTGGTCTGCCTCATGTATCGTTATATCCAAATGGTTTATAAATGTTAAGCTACATTCAGATCCGGTGATGGCACTTTTAGTGTGTTGAAACCGGTTATCCAGTAAACAGCATTTAAGTGATCTTGGCTTTTGAATTATTTCAACTGAAATATGTTACCTAGACAAATGAATTCCCAAAATTTAATTACATTAATTGTTTTTTGGTACTGTGATCTCTCTTTCCGTCTTCGGAATACATGATCTCAAAATTTTGTGAAAACCTAATGAAAATATTTTTGAAGTCCCAATCGCCTGTCGCCCACCATGAAAGCTGCAACGCCCAGTAGTGGCCAGCAGGGACCAGGTTGACCGCCACTTATGTAAAGAAATCACCCACTCCATATTGTCGCATCGAATTAATCGACGACTGCAGATAGGCAATCCAATAAACAGACTTCTAATGTGGCCTGTTGTTTGCCTTCCTGAACGATTCGTGTCAACAACTTCAATTAAATGCATGCACGAGATGACTTTTGCCGTGTCCCAAATGTTGCCCTATTGGGCACCTCTAATGTGAGTTACAAACTTGAAGACACCCTCTGTACAATGATATACCTCCTTTTCTGGAAGTGACGTAGGTAATTTAAGTGGAGTCGTCTTCTGAAACCCCGGAGGTACCTACGAATAACCCTCCATCTAGCCGTGACCCTGTTTCCCCCGTTGACATTTAAACAACATTGCATCAACTTCAACTGCAAGATCGTAGCAAGTGTCTTGCTGAGTGCGACGAAAACGTGTTTCCGCCCGGGATCGAACCGGGGACCTTCCGCGTGTAGGGAGACGTTATAACCGCTACCCAACGGAAACTGCTACGCTCTGCCCTCCACATCTGATACAACTTGTAGGAAGATCGCCGTTGTGGCATAAAAATCACTTTGCGGAAACGCACAATGCAGGTATTTCGCGTTCGTGTGCAACAATCGACAGCGCCGTTGACTTCCTGAATGCCATGGCGAATAAGAGCTCAAGAAGTCATCGGAAATGGTCGCGGGAGAGTCCTCAGCAGCATCTGCTGGTCTTTCTTTCCTTATGAGGTACCGTCGATTCGCGCAGTCGTTATTGCAAAAGATGTCACCAAAGGCAATCCCTTCGTTAGCGGTACGACGTCTGGGCTTAGTGTTGATGCAATGTTGTTCAAATGTCAACGTGGGAACCAGGGTCACGGCTAGATAGAGGCTTATTCGTAGGTACCTCCGGGGTTTCAGAAGACGACTCCACTTAAATTACGTACGTCACTTCCAGAAAAGGAGGCATATCAGTGTACAGATGGTGTCTTCAAGTTTGTAACTCACATTGGAGGTGCTCAATAGGGCAACATTTGGGACACGGCAAAAGTCATCTCGTGCATGCATTTAATTGAAGTTGCTGACACGAATCGTTCAGGAAGGCAAACAACAGGCCACTTTAGAAACCTGTTTATTGGATTACCTATCTGCAGCCGTGGATTAACAATAAGTTGGTCACAGGTTACTGACCCGGGACTCTGTGTGTATATTCTGTGGAACGCATTTGTACACAAATAGGGGTGGACAACGCAGTGCATGAGTCAGTGAGGATTGCTGCAACATTGGACCATAGAATAAGATATGAGGTAAATGGATTTACCAGATAAGTACTTCAGTCAGGTACCATTCTGTAGAGAATGTTGGCACTCGGCATGATGACCGAATAGAAGGTGGAGTGTAGATATGGAGGAGCAGAGGACTGGAGAACGGCTTTACTGAGCAGTGGATGTGATGACAATGACAAGATACCAGCAAGTGTGGACAGTGATGACGTCAGGGCTGGACTCACCGCTACGACCCGGACCCGGAGGCTCGGAGCCCGCGGTCAGCGACTGGTTGTGGTCGGACATGGCGGGGACCGGCGGCATGTCCAGCAGAGGCGGCAGGTCCAGCTCCGGGGGCAGCGGGGGCGGCGACGGCGGCGGCGACGTCTGCGTCTCTGGGGACTCCGTGGCTGGACGGCTCTCGCCGGCGAGGGCGTCCAGTGGCAGCGGCTTCTCCTTGTCCAGACCCTGCACGAGGCGCGAGGGTGAGGTGAGGAGAGGTAAGAAAAACTGTAAGGGTTAAGTGGATAGTAAAGGGAAACGGTAAGGACGTGGAAAAATAGGAAAGAAAGTCTCTCCGTGTAGCCTTAACAGCACCTGTTACTCTGTTCAATAGCATTTTTCTGGCAGAGATTGTTACAGCTAAATTTTTTATGGACCTGTCGAGTTATATTGTTACGATTAGGACAGAAGTGGATGAAATGATGTAACAAGAACAGTGAGAACTTTGTATTTTGTGTTATGTATTGGAGTATAGATATCGCCAGCACTGTCCGTCTGTCCTTGAAAAGTATGTATACAAGCAGAATTGTATTAAATACCCTGTGAGAGAAAGATAGGTGAAAAACGTAGTTTTCGTGATTTTTCAATCCAGGTGCAAACTATTTTCCCCGCTGCAGAAGACTTTTTAAAGTCGAGTAGAGGTACTTAACAATTTCGTTTGTTCTGTGAGGCAGTGTAACGTTTGAGGTTATGAGAAATGAAGTTACACATGTGTTTGTGTCTAGCTATGATGACACTTTCTTTTTTTGTAAAGAACAGTGGGACCGTGGCTTAGGGGAATAATGGGATGATTTGTCACTGTTATTTTACGATCGATAAAGCTTTTTTTTTTTTTTTTTTTTTTTTTTTTGAATGAGAACATGGCCAAGAAGGCTGTATTCTTTTCATTATCCGTCCAGTTGTCCAATTCCAACTGTTAGCCATTTTAAAGCACATTTCTTAAGCTTCCAGCTTCATTTCGTATTCTAAGGCGGAAGCTCAAGTGAGGTGCTTGAAAATGACCCACCGTTGAAATTGGCAATGAAAAGAATACAGCCTATTTAGACCATGTTCTACTACACGTTGTGGTTGTGTATCCCCCACAAAAATAAAATTTAAAATTTATGAAAGATCTGAATGAAGCTTGTGTGGAATATGGGATGCAAATAAACACAGCAAAAACAAAAAGTATATTCAAAAATATTCAAATGTGTGTGAAATCTTATGGCACTTAACTGCTAAGGTCATCAGTCCCTAAGCTTACACACTACTTAACCTAAATTATCCTAAGGAGAAACTCACACACCCATGCCCGAGGGAGGACTCGAACCTCCGCCGGGACCAGCCGCACAGTCCATGACTGCAGCGCCTAAGACCGCTCGGCTAATCCCGCGCGGCATAAAAAGTATGATCATCAGTACAAGACTGTTCAGTATTAAAGTAGGACAATTTACCATTAGCCAAGTAAGTGCATTTAAATATCTTGGAAGCACAATAACTGAAGACTTGAGATGTCACCAGGAGGTGAAAACTCGAAATGCCCTAGCGAAGAAGGCATTCAACAGAAAGAGGAGACTCTTATGTGGCAAATTAGATAAAGCTCTAAGGAAAAGGCTTGGCAAATGGAGTGTGGCACTATATGGGGTAGAAACATGGACGCTGAGACGGGAGGATGAAAAAAGTTTAGAAGCATTTGAGATGTGGGTCTGGAGGAGAATGGAGAGAATGAGCTGGATGGAAAGAGTGAGTAATGAAAGAGCATTGGAAAGGGTTGGTGAGAGAAGATGTCTGCTGAAGGTTGTAAAAGAAAGGAAAAAGAACTGGTTGGGATATTCATTGAGAAGGAAGTGCTTGCTACCAGATGCTTTGGAAGGATTGGTTTGGGAGAAGACTGAGAGGAAGAAGGAGATACAAGATGATAGACGACTTAAAGGGAAGAGGAAATTATGCAGACCTGAAGAGGATGGCAGAAGACTGGACAGCCTGGAAAACTACCATGTGAAACCCTGGCTTTTGGCAGAATGATGATGATGATGATGATGATGATGAAGCAAAACGAGTAAAACTACCTGCAGATTGAGAGTAAAAACGATGTGGCGTTAGTGAGTGGTGATGACACAAACACACACATATGCACGTGTGCATGTGCAGGGTAGGTGAAATGAGATGGAGATGATAGGGTGTACTTGTGTTTCATAAAAAGATAAGGGAATTGTATTTATTGCTTCTTGTGAGGCAGTTTTATTAAGAGGCAGTTATTATGTGCTTGGAATATATCCAACAAATGATGGAGGGCGTTGGGTGCAAGGAGCACTCTTGCATGAAAAGGTTGACACAAAAGAGGCATTCGTGGTGAGTCACATCAAATCTGTCAGAAGACTTACGAAAAAGACTTTTGCAAATACAACGAAATGAAGTGTGCCACAGGGATGAATGCTGGGTCCTGCACAACTGCTCACCGCGGTCTTGTCGGGCGCGCCCTTCTTGGCGAGCCTGGTGTCCTTCTTGGGGAAGGCGGCCGCGGGAGGGGCGCCCTTCTGCTGGGCAGACACCTCGGCGGCGGCGGAGAACTGCGGGGGCGGCTGGCCCGCCGGGTCGGGGGCGTCGGTGAGGCGCAGCTGCTGCCAGTAGGGCGAGCCCGCCCCCACCTCTGGAACTGGAGCTGGAGCTGGAGCCGCTTCCGGATCTGGCGTGGACGACGCCGCTGGAAGGAACACTCTCAGTGTTAGCACTGCCACCACACCAAATACACAGCAGCGATATTAATTAATGAAAAATTCTGCTTTGTCACTAACTGAGTGGAAATCGGGTAGATGTTATTAACAGCTTTTTTATTAGCTTGCAAAGAACTAGTGGTTACAATGGAGATAGAAATTATCTCCGCCTCTTTTCCGTTTCCAACTAAATACAGTTCTGAGATATAGACTTCAACTAAGTCTGGAAGGTAGCTGGGGCACTGGCGATGCAAAACGGATACATCTAAATGGTGCACTGATAATTTCAATCTTTCGAGAGACATCGTCCAATTGGGACTAGAGATAAGTCGATTTTCAACACTTGTCCTGCAGCGAGACGGGAGACAATGTCCTCGATTTTTGGAATGGTATAGTAAGTACCTCAGCGGTTTCAGAAGGTTGTAAGTAGGCTGTTTAGGTTTTAATGTTGGTAACGTCACCTAGCGGTCTGTATGAAAATCACTGGCTGTGCTGTGTGCAGTCTGTGGCTGGTTGGCATTCTTGGAATATTCGCCATTGTAGTGTTGGGCAGTTGGATGTGAACTACGCGTAGCGTTGCGCAGTTACAGGTGAGCCGCCAGCAGTGGTGGATGTGGGGAGAGAAATGGCAGAATTTCCATCAGAAAGAGTAAATTTGTAAGATTGGATATCATGAACTGATATATGTATGATGACTTTGGAAAATTATTGAGGTAAATACATTGTTTGTTCTCTATCAAAATCTTTCATTTCCTAGACTATGCCTATCAGTAGTTAGTCCCTTCAGTACTTTGAATCTTTTATTGGCAGTAGTGGCGCTCGCCGTATTGCAGTATTTCGAGTAACGAAGATTTTTGTGTGGTTAGTGATTCATGAAAGGTATAGGTTATTGTTAGTCAGGGCCATTCATTTGTAGGGATTATTGAAAGTCAGACTGCGTTATGCTAAAAATATTGTGTGTCAGTTTAGTGTTGATCAGAATAGGTAAAGAGCGAAATGTCTGAGTACGTTCAGTTCCGCTCAGCTGTTTGAAAATAAAATAATGGAAGAGGTTTATCAGCACAGTCATTCATAAATTTTTCTAAGGGGACGTTTCAAGGTGACTGTGCGGAGACTACAGGGTGGGGCAGGTAAACGTGGCCTGGACGAGTGTGGTTAATGTATGCATTAGCTACACTCCGAAAAGCGCGCACCACATGTACGCCCGCCATGCGAGCCACGCCAACTCGGAGTGTAGTGCGGGTTGTGTCAGTGTGAGTGGAGCACTGCAGAGGGGATGATGGGACACATAGTGGAACAGTTGGTGTTCGTTGTGGAAAGCTGCGTGAGAGCAAAGTCGCGGAAACGGTGTGGTCAGTTGTTTGCTGAGGAGTTTATTGATGTCTAAGTGCCAGCAGAGAGTCCCACGCAACGGCTTAGTCAGAAAATGGCGCCAGACAGGATCTGTTTTCCACAACTCAAAACACATTCCGAAACGTGCCCTCGCACCAGAAAATGTGGCTGCAATTCACCTGAAAAAGCTTCAGAGTCCAACGAAACCAACTCGGTACTCTTTGCAAGACTAGCATTACACTTCGAGTATGTGGACGAATACTCCACCTGAAACTGCACATGCTTCCCGACCGAGTGTCTGTTGTCCATGCATTAAAATCAGCAGACGTTCCTCAGAGCCTCCAGTTTCGTAAGTGGCTGTTTACTGAGATAACAATGAATTACTTGGACACGGATCTGGTTAAAAAAAAAAAAAAAGGAAGGTTAAAATGCGTCTGAGCACTATGGGACTTAACATATGAGGTCATCAGTCCCCTAGAAGTTAGAACTACTTAAGGACATCACACACATCCATGCCCGAGGCAGGATTCGAACCTGCGACCGTAGCGGTGGCGCGGTTCCACACAGAAGCGCCTAGAACCGCTCGGCCACACAGACCGGCTGTCTGGTTTCACCTGAGTGGTTATGTCAACTCACAGAATCACAGGTTTTCGGCAATCTGCATAACTGGAGAATCGGCATAACTTCCACGAAACGCCATTGCACGATCAGAGCCGCGCGAAGCGGCCGCACGGTTTGAGGCGCCATGCCATGGATTGCGCGGCCCCTTCCGCCTGAGGTTCGAGTCCTCCCTCGAGCATGGGTGTGTGTGTTGTTCTTAGCGTAAGTTAGCTGAAGCAGTGTGTAAGTCTAGGGATCGATGACTTCAGCAGTGTGGTCCCTTAGGATTAGGTTGGGGCTTAGTGAGCAGTCTCTGCACGCCGCGTTGTTGGTCCCATCTTCTTTCGTCAGACGCTGACTTCGGCGCGTTACGTTGGCAACATTTGGAAACCGTTTGTAGCAGCATTAAAGGAGGAGGATAATACCTACAGTTACTTCCAACAGGGTAGAGCAACTGCCCTTACAGCCGGCCGAACCTTGGAGCACATTTACACAATCTTCACAACTGACGCAGTTGTTGACAGAGGTCACTCTGGTGGCCGCCCTAGCTGGCCACCAAGGTCACCTGATCTGTCAGTGTGCGATTACTTTGCGTGGGGTCTAAAGTGTATCGCGACAACCCTAATGGTAAAACTTTGAACATAGCTGCTAAGGTTCAGTGACCGTGTCAGAATTATATTAGAACAAATAAGCCCTCGGTCACAAATATTAAGTCAAAATTGACCAGGTTTCGATGGTACTATGAGCGTCGTCTTCAGAATTAAACCAACTGTTCTAAAACATAATAGATATATAAGACATTAATAAACTAAAGTATGTACTGACTGGAAAGAGATGCAGTACTTACAAGTCACATTCTAAAAAAAATCTAAGCCGGAAAGGTAACGTCATGAAAAGTTGTGAATAACATGGCGAGCCGCTAAGGGCTGCTCGTACCTGAGTGAACACGGGTTGCAACAAAAGTGAGGTGCCCACGTTAGAAAGTGTGGGCAAGTAAACATGGTGTTGCTACGAGCGCCATCTAGTAGCCGCGGAAACGACTAGGCTACTGTACATTCAAAATTAGACACATGAAATTGTGATGCAGCTGATTCAGGCATAACGTAAGCACTAATAATAATGAATTGAAGGTACATATTTACCTGCTTTAAACGGAGATACAACGTAAAAAAACGTCAGTTATGACATACAAGAAAACAGCAAAGACGTAACAGGAAAATAACATTTCGGCAAACTGCATGAGGAAATCTGAATCAAAGATCAAGCAACGGCTTTATACAGTCGAAAAAGTTTTTATTTCGCAGCTGCAGCTGTTCGTTGAGAATGAGGCCATCATGACGAGATATATGCTTGAAAATCTCCAATTTCTCTAAAACATCTAACCTACGCCCCTTCTTTTCGGTATACAGAATGCTGCTATCGCCAATGGCTTTAGGCACGTGTCCAGTAATTAAGACATCAACGGAAAAGGATGAATTTAGGGGACTGGTGCCGTTTTTTCTCAAAATATGTTTTTTATATCTGATGGTGAAAACACATCCAGTTTGCCCTATATAATAGGAGGAGCAGGTATCACAGATGATCTTATAAACGCCAGAACTTTCGGTAGGGGAGCGAATGGATTTCAAATTATGAATGAAGTTTCTCTTCAGATTGTTATTAGTAGAGTAGGCAACATTGCAGTTGTATTTGTTGCGAAGCATGCGCTGAATCTGATAGGAAATGGGTCCTACGAAAGGAATAGAAAAACGTTTTTTTGGGTTAACTTCAGCGCGTGAGGTGTTGAGCGTAGTAGTTCTTGCAGGTTTCTTTTTGAAGATATCGTCCACTATGTTAGGCGTATATTCATTATTGACTGCTATGGTTTTAAATAAATTAATCTCCTCATTAAACTTTTCTGTTGAAAGTGGTATGGAGCTGGCTCGGTGGACGGCAGAGTGAAAAAAGGCCATTTTTTGAGACTGTGGATGAAAAGAGGAAGCAGGCACGATTTGGTCAGTATACGTTTCTTTTCCAAAAGTATTGAAAGTGATGTTCTATCGTAAGCGTCAAGTCTAAATGTAATTGCTGCGTTTCTTCGTATCCTGGAACTCTGTTCTTTGGGCCACTTTTATTTGCTCCACCCTGTACAACACGCACAGAAAAATAATGTGTATCAATGGATAGAGTATCTCACCAAATTTCGAATCGTAAGTTGCACTATCAGGCAGGTGTATAAGAACGTGTATACAAATTATCCACTCCGTATTGTCACACTGAACTAGCTCAGCCAGTGGTCTGCTGTCTCACCTTTCTGGGCAATTAGTGTCAGCGACTTCACTGAATCGCTCGCAATTACTATGGTTTGCCGCACCAGAAATCGTGTCCCCGCTGAGCACTTTTAATTAAGATCGTGGCGAGGTGCTCTGTCCGCTGATATGTGCGATTTTCCTGTATATCTCACAGTAACTGTGCAGTCGTTTCCCGCGACACCAGAGGTACTTATGAATAATTCTGCACTAGTTACAACGAATTTCATAAATTACGCCAAATCACAAGTACAAGGGTCATTCCTAAACTAATAACTCCATTTTTTCTATGCCAACTACAAGAGATACGGAAAGCACAATACGCCGTTACGTAGAGCAAGATTGCAGGAAGATACTGCCACCACCATCTGTCATGTTACGCTTTTGACAATGCTGGATAAGAGTGCTCTTTGAAAAACCTGAACCAGAAGAGGCCAGCCACTCTCTTACAACCTTGTTCCCAGCGTTTGAACCTGGCCATGTTGTCCATCTTTCGTAGGCTTAAAGAAATGTAAGTCTGCTTCTGATAAACCAAGATTTTATGGCCGAATTTCCACATCATATCTCGGATGATGAAGATGCTAAGAAAATTATATATAAGAGGGTGGTTTGAAAAGTTCTCGGAACGAAATAGAATAAAGTACTTACATCACTGAAACATTTGTTATTTTTCAATGTAGTCTCCTTGTAGATTAATGCACTTGGTCCAACGATGTTCGAGTGCCTTGATCCCATCTCGAAAATGAGTTTCCTCCAGGTCTCCAAAATACTTGTCAACTCTACATCTACATCTACATGGATACTCTGCAAATCACATTTAAGTGCCTGACAGAGGGTTCATCGAACCACCTTCACAATTCTCTATTATTGCAATCTCGTATAGCGCGCGGAAAGAACGAACACCTATATCTTTCCGTACGAGATGTGATTTCTCTTATTTTATCGTGGTGATCGTTTCTCCCTATGTAGGTCGGTGCCAACAAAATATTTTCGCGTTCGAAGGAGTAATTTGGTAACTGTAATTTCGTGAGAAGATCCCGTCGCAACGAAAACTGCCTTTCTTTTAGTGATATCAGTTCTTCGTTTTGGATGAATCTTCGTCCACCAAGAAAAATTTTCAGTTATGGGAAGAGACAGAAGTCTGACGCAGCCATATCATACCTTAGTTCGTGCAATTAATAATGTCCGTTCTCATACGTTTTTGATCCAGCGTCAAGAGCCGCGGCATCCATCTAGCAGATAATTTTTTCATTTCTAATTCTTCAGTTAAAATGTGATATACCCTTTCACATGACATGAAAAGCGTGAGAAATTTCACACACTTTCAATCGGCGATCCGCCATGATCATTTTGTGCACTTTTGCACTGATTTCTGGAATAGTGACACATCTTGGCCGACCACTTCATCTAAGCTCTCCCAACCAAATTTAAATTCATTTGTCCACTTGGCAACAGTTGAATATGAAGGAGCAGAGTCCCCCAGTGTATTCTGGATTTCGGCATGAATGTCCTTTGCTTTCATACCTTTCTTTACTAAGTACTTAATCACTGCTTGAATCTCGATTTTTTCCGTCTTCGCAATTCACTACGCGGGAACAACAGAGCCACGTCACCACCACAGCTCTCTTCCAAGAGCACTGACGAGGCACATGTTTACAGGCAATTGTCCAGTGAATATCACGTGAGCAATTCCTTGCGCTAGTGCTGATCTCTCGTGCTGATTCCGAGAACATTTCAAACCCCTTCCCCCCCGTCCCCACCACACACACACACACACACACACACACACACACACAAATATATATATATATATATATATATATATATATATATCTATGGTGGTCAGCAGTAGTCTGTAAATCTTTTAACAGCGTTGCAGGGTAGGTTGAGACTTTTTTTTTGGGCATCAGTCTGCTGACTGGTTTGATGCGGCCCGCCACGAATTCCTTTCCTGTGCTAACCTCTTCATCTCAGAGTAGCACTTGCAACCTACGTCCTCAATTATTTGCTTGACGTATTCCAATCTCTGTCTTCCTCTACAGTTTTGCCCTCTACAGCTCCCAGTACCATGGAAGTCATTCCCTCATGTCTTAGCAGATGTCCTATCATCCTGTCCCTTCTCCTTATCAGTGTTTTCCACATATTCCTTTCCTCTCCGATTCTGCGTAGAACCTCCTCATTCCTTACCTTATCAGTCCACCTAATTTTCAACATTCGCCTATAGCACCACATCGCAAATGCTTCGATTCTCTTCTGTTCCGGTTTTCCCACGGTCCATATTTCACTACCATACAATGCTGTACTCCAGACGTACATCCTCAGAAATTTCTTCCTCAAATTAAGGCCGGTATTTGATATTAGTAGACTTCTCTTGGCCAGAAATGCCTTTTTTGCCATAGCGAATCTGCTTTTGATGTCCTCCTTGCTCCGTCCGTCATTGGTTATTTTACTGCCTAGGTAGCAGAATTCCTTAACTTCATTGACTTCGTGACCATCAATCCTGATGTTAAGTTTCTCGCTGTTCTCATTTCTACTACTTCTCATTACCTTCGTCTTTCTCCGATTTACTCTCAAACCATACTGTGTACTCATTAGACTGTTCATTCCGTTCAGCAGATCATTTAATTCTTCTTCACTTTCACTCAGGATAGCAATGTCATCAGCGAATCGTATCATAGATATCCTTTCACCTTGTATTTTAATTCCACTCCTGAACCTTTTTTTTATTTCCATCATTGCTTCCTCGATGTACAGGTTGAAGAGTAGGGGCGAAAGGCTACAGCATCGTCTTACACCCTTCTTAATGCGAGCACTTCGTTCTCGATCGTCCACTCTTATTATTCCCTCTTGGTTGTTGTACATATTGTATATGACACGTCTCTCCCTATAGCTTACCCCTACTTTTTTCAGAATCTCGAACAGCTTGCACCATTTTATATTGTCGAACGCTTTTTCCAGGTCGACAAATCCTACGAAAGTGTCTTGATTTTTCTTTAGCCTTGCTTCCATTATTAGCCGTAACATCAGAATTGCCTCTCTCGTCCCTTTACTTTTCCTAAAGCCAAACTGATCGTCACCTAGCGCATTCTCAATTTTCTTTTCCATTCTTGTGAATATTATTCTTGTAAGCAGCTTCGATGCATGAGCTGTTAAGCTGATTGTGCGATAATTCTCGCACTTGTCAGCTCTTGCCGTTTTCGGAATTGTGTGGATGATGCTTTTCCGAAAGTCAGATGGTATATCGCCAGACTCAATATATTCTACACACCAACGTGAATAGTCATTTTGTTGCCACTTCCCCCAATGATTTTAGAAATTCTGGAATTCTCGTTGAGACATAATAGGTAAGAAATAAGAAAAAATTCGATACGTTGCGACAGAACGTCGTTCAAACTCAGTGAGTTGTTGATAATGGCGTCTTTGTCGCCTTTAAGGCATTCTTGACTAAAAACATCTCACCACGTCCGATCTCAAAGGTAAGTAACGCTCACGACCGTTAAGCTTGTATTTGAAGCGAACTTGATTTTCATCTTCATAGTGGCGTTGCTAGCCCCACGTAACGCGACCGACGCGAAATGAGATTATAATTCATCTTTCATATGTAGAAACACGCTTATCAACTTTCGTTGATGTCTCACAACTCCTTGTTAGTGTTGCGTATTTTTTTTCAGTCAGTGTATATTGACTTTGTTCAACAATACTTTATGTAACAGAGACAGCTGGTTAATATTCAAAATATCAGATGCAAAAAAGAAGAAGAATCATATAATGATTTAATATTATTTGATTATTTATAATCAAGCAGCAACTTCTTCAGTTAAAAGAAAAACTGTAGCAATTCTTGTGTTTTGACCGCATTTAGTTTCTGGAATTTGTAACTGAATATTTCGTAATTAGCGATCTCATATCCGTTGTATACCGTACACAACACTGATATTCTGGTTTTCTTTTCAGGCGTTCGCAGCGTTAGCTGTTCTGGCAGACTGCTTACTGATAATGTAACCACGCATACCGCTCCATCAGCTCCCCTGCTGACGTCATTGACAGAGTATACTCTGAATAGCGGGTTGATCATTTACTGTCCGCTGCTGGGAATAAGTGTGGCTTCAGTCCGGTTTGAGGTGGATGGCTACAGGGGGCGGGCTTGTTTCCGTGTCGGTGGTTGTGATCCACTCCGGAGCTGGCGTGTACTCACGTGCTGCCTGGCTGGGGTCGTCGGCCACTGGAACGCAGCGGTCCTGGTCCTTCTGGAAGCCCGCGCAGCACTCCTCCACCAGCCGGTCGCGAGACACCACCTGCACAGGAGCTCACTCTGCACCACCCACCTCTCAACTCACTGCGCCACGGAGGATCACGGAAAAGGGCTTAAATGCAGTAATTACAAAGCATAAGATCTTAGCGGGAGAAGAAAATAAAAATAGAAAACAACAGGATTGAATGAATGCACCTGCTTTAACTACACTACTGGCCATTAAAATTGCTACACCGAGAAGAAATGCAGATGATAAACGGGTACCTTTTCACGAAATTTGGGTGCATTGTTCTTGAGAAATCAGTACCCAGAACAACCACCTCTGGCTGTAATAACGACCTCGATACGCCTGGGCATTGAGTCAAACAGAGCTTGATGGCGTGTACAGGTACAGCTGCCTATGCAGCTTCCACACGATACCACAGTTCATCAGGCGTATTGTGACGAGCCAGTTGCTCGGCCACCATTGACTAGACGTTTACAATTCGTGAGAGATTAGGAGAATGTGCTGGCCAGGGCAGCACTCGAACAATTTCTGTATCGAGAAAGGCCCGTAATGCGGTCGTGCATTATCCTGCTGCAATGCAGGGTTTCGCAGGGATCGAATGAAGGGTAGAGCCACGGGTCGTAACACATCTGAAATGTACCTCCTTACACGAGGCATCACAACAACGTTTCACCAGGCAACGCCGGTCAACTGCTGTTTGTGTATGAGAAATCGGTTAGAAACTTTCCTCATGTCAGCACGTTGTAGGTGTCGCAACCGGCGGCAACCTTGTGTGAATGCTCTGAAAAGGTAATCATTTGCATATCACAGCATCTTCTTCCTGTCGGTTAAATTTCGCGTCTGTAGCATGTTGTCTTCGTGGTGTAGCAATTTTAATGGCCAGTAGTGTAGCTACAATCAGTAATACACTATAAGATAAAAATCACCTCTCGTTCTTATGGAAGCACTTACTCGGATGGCGCTGAATGATAGTGTTGTTAGATGTCCTCCTGAGGTATATAGTGCCAAAGCTGTACATATGGTGACTCTGATCGTGCAAAACCGGAGCTGGTTGGAGATTCCTGCCCATAATGCTCCAATCGTCCAATTGGGCAGAAATCCCGCGACGTTGTTGGCCAAGGTAGCACGTGACGGGCACGAAGATAAGCAGTAGAAACTCTTGTCGTGTGCGGACGAGCGTTATCTTGCTGAAACGTAACCCCAGGATGGCTTTCCAAGAAGAGCAACAAAACGGAGCGTAGAATGTCGTCGAGGTACCGCAGTGCTGTGGGGGTGTCCGGGTGACAACCAAAGCAGTCCTGCTGTGGAGTGAATAACGGCACCCCAGGCCATCGCTCTTGCTGGTCGGGCTGTGTGTCGGGTGACAGTCACGTTGGCATCCCACAACTGCGAGGGCGTCTCCAGACAGGGGGATCACTTCGAAGCGAGAAACATCGCTGAAGACAGTTCTTCTCCCGTCAGTGAGATTCCATGCTGTCTGGCCTGCGGACCATTTGTTTTCCCAGGAGGACACCCTTCCACCACAGCTGTGCGTCGACGATACTCTACGTGCCGCTTTGTTACCCTTCATGGCCAGCCATTCTTGGGCTTACATTTCAGCAAGATGATGCCTGCCTGCACGCGGCGAGAGTTTCCACTGCTTGCCTTTCAGCTTGGCAAACCCTACCTCGGCGAACAAGATTGCCAGATTTCTCCCGACTTGAGAACGTTTGGAGGATTATGGGCAGGGTCCTGCAACCAGGTCAGGATTATGACCATCAAAAGTGCCAGTAGGATAGACTTAGGCACGGTATCCACCAGGAGGACATACAACAGTTCTATGAATCAATGCCGAGCAGAATAACTGCTTGCATAAGGGTGAGAGATGGACCAACTAGTTACTTGAATTTGTGGAGCACTTTCTCTTGAGTAAATCATTAAATGTTTCTGAAAGTGTTCGGATTTGTTCGTCTGTACATATACGTCACATCTACCGATTTCCGTGCCGTTAGGATAATTCTTTCTTCCTGCGTCTTTTTTTACTTTTCTATCTTAGGGTGTATGCATATATGTTGCAGATCCGGAGGTGTGTTTAAGAAATAACGCGAATTTTTTGCTTCTACGCGAAAACTTTATTCGCTCGTCGGTCGAATTTCCTTGCGTGACGCAATACCCTCACATTAGAATCGCTAATTACTACGAGACCAATAGCTCGTAAACAGAGGTTGACTCCACAACGAATACATGTCGGTACGTGTTTGTCGCGCAGTATTTGTTTGGCTGTGATGTCATGGTACCAGCGTAGGCAAATGCGCGTTAAGTTGTAAACTGATGTAGCATGGAAACGCGACTAGCTGCGACGTCGATTTTGGTGTCACTGTGGAGACCTTGTGGAGCGGTGCTGGGAACCAAAATGAAACAACAGAGATATTCCCCGGGTTATAGGTGAGAATCGGTATTAAATTGAATATTACAAAGTAATTGATTGTGTCGCCTCATAAGACTCGTCTATATGATCGGAATTATAGAAAACGCAGGTCAGAGGAAAGGTCGTGCCGAAAGGAATCCGAAATGCCTAAGATGTCCAGTGCCGAAACAAAGTGAGACGTAAGGCAGCGTCGTCGAAAAGGAAATGCAGTACTGGCGAAGAGCCATCACGTAGTTCCCCACTGTATTAAATACACTGAAGAACCATAGAAACTGGTACACCTGCTTAACATCGTGTAAAGCCCACGTGAGAACGCACAAGTGCCGCAACACGACTTGGCGTGGAGTCGACTAACGTCTGAAGTAGTGCTGAAGGGAACTGACATCAAGAAACCTCCACGGTTGCCCGTAAATCCGTAAGACTACGAGGAGTGGAGATATCTTCTGGACAGCACCTTGCGAGGCATCCAAGATATCTTCAATAATGAAACTTCCTGGCAGATTAAAACTGTGTGCCGGACCGAGACTCGAAGTCGGGACCTTTGCCTTTCGTGGGCAAGTGCTCTACCATCTGAGCTGCCCAAGCACGACTCACGCCCTGTCCTCACAGCTTTACTTCTGCCAGTACCTCGTCTCCTACCTTCCAAACTTTACAGAAGCTCTCCTTGCAGCAGTAGCACTCCTGAAAGAAAGCTGTGAGGACGGGGCATGAGTCGTGCTTGGGCAGCTCAGATGGTAGAGCACTTGCCCGCGAAAGGCAAAGGTCCCGACTTCGAGTCTCGGTCCGGCACCCAGTTTTAATCTACGAGGAAGTTTCACATCAGCGAACACTCCGCTGCAGAGTGAAAATCTCATTCTGGATCCTCAATAATGTTCATGGCTGGAGAGTTTGGTGGCCAGCGGAAGTGTTTAAACTCAGAGCCACTCTGTAGCAATTCTGGACGTGTGGGATGTCGCATTGTTCTGCTGGAATTATCCAAGTCCGTCGCAATGGACATGCACAATGGACATGAATGGATGCAGGTGATCAGACAGGATGCTCACGTACGTGTCACCTGTCAGAGTAAACGTGTCAGGAGTTCCATATCACTCCAACTGTACACACGCCTCACACCATTACAGAGCCTCCACCAGCTTGAACAGCCCCTGCTTGCGTGTAGGGTCCTTGGATTCATGAGGTTTCCATACCTGTACACGTCCTGTACACGTTCATCCGCTCTACACAATCTGAAACGAGACTCGTTCGACCAGGCAACATGTTTCCAGTCATCAACAGTCCAATGTCGGTGTTGACGGGTGCAGGCGAGGCGTATGGCTTTGTGTCGTGCAGTCATCAAGGGTACACAAGTTGGCCTTCGGCTTCGAAAGCCCTAATAGATGACGTTTCGTTGAATGGTTCGCACGGTGACGCTTGTTGATGGCCCAGCGTTGAAATCTGCGACACTTTGCAGAAGGGTTGCACTTTCGTCACGTTGATCGATTCTGGTGAGTCGTCGTTGGTCCCATTCTTGCAGGATCTTTTTCTGGTCGCAGCGATGTCGGAGATTTCATGTTTTACCGGATTCGTGATAGTCACGCTACACTCGTGGAATGGTCATACGAGAAAATAGCCACTTTATCGATACCTTTGAAATGCTTTGTCTCATCGCTCGTGCACCGACATAACCCCATGTTCAAACTCACTTAAATCTTCATAACCTGCCACTTTAGCAGCAGTAACCGATCTAACAACTGCGCCGGACACTAGCTGTGTTATAAAGGCGTTGCCGACCGCAGTGTCTCATTCTGCCTGTTTGCATATTTCTGTAAGTGAATACGCATGCATATAACAGTTTCTTTGGCGCTTCAGTGTTTATTCATTATTAAATTAAATCTTAATATGAAGCAGTTCTTATGACTTCATCGCGCCGCTTATGCGATAAATCTAAGGCGCTGACTCGAACTGCGCATCCAGAAATTTTTTTGGAAAGAATTTTGCTTATTGGTCTCTATCGATGTCATGCCCTTCAGTATAGTCCCCATTTGTTATTACATCCTTATGCCAGCGCCTTTTCCAATCCCCAAGACCCTTCTGGAACTCAATTTTGGTGACAGCTTTCAGCTCTCTCGGTGATGCGTTTTTAATCTCATCTGTGCCCACTTTAAGATTTTACCTATTTTTTGGAACAGAAGTCAGTCACGTGGCAACATGTCTGGAGCATATGAAGTTTGGGGCACTATTAAAGTATTGTTTTCAGGCCAAAAATTCATGAACAAGCAGCGAATTATGGACGAGTGAATTGTCGTGGTGCAAAATCCATTAACATTGTCTTCAGGAAGTTGTCAACAGCGCAAATATGTTTCACAGTATTGATGACCCAAAGCTGCATTTGGTTCTTTTCTTGTACTACCCATTGTCTGGTGACTGTATTATAGCAATTGGAGGATGAGTCACAAATGTAGCTACAATCACAAAAATAAAATGTAAACGATAATGGCAAGAGCATCACTATTGTCACTTGCCTAATGCAAACCGATGTCAGCGATGTGGGTCTGTAATTCAGCGGACTACTCCTATTTCCTTTCTTGAGTGTTGGTGTTGTGCAACTTCCTAGTCTTTAGGTATGGGTCTTTCTATGAGCAAGTGACTGTATATGACAGCTACGTACGGAGCTACTGTGTCAGCATACTCTGAAAGGAACCTGACTGATATACAGTCTGGTCGAGAGGGCTTGCCTTTATTGATTTATGATGCTCCACTGTGTCTAAGTTCCTCATTTTGTCAATTGTTCTTGATTTGAATTCTGGAATATTTACTTCGTCTTCTTTGGTGAAGGAAATACAGAAAACTGTGTTTAGTAACTCCGCTTTAGTGCCACTGTCATCAAAAATATTACGAGTGCTGTCGTGCAGTGAAGGTCTTGATGGTGTCTTGACACTAGTGAAGTTAACACGAATCTCTTTGGCTATTCTACCAGATTTCTTTAAAGAGTTTCGTTGTGGAAAGTATTAAAAACATATCGCATTGAAGACAGCGGTGAATGTCGAGCTTATGTAAAACTTGTCCAGTCTTGAGTATTTTACCGAGCGAGGTGGCACCGTAGTTAGCACACTGGACTTGAATTTGGGAGGATAACGGTTCAAACCCACGTATGGTCATCGTGATTTAGGTTTTTCGTGATTTCCGCAAATCAGTTCAGGTAAATGCTGGGATGTTTCCTTTGAAAAGGCACGGACGACTTCCTTCCCTATCCCTCCCTAATTATATGGGAACGATCACCTCGCTGTTTAGCCCCCCCCCCCCCCCTCCCCGAATCAACCAACCAGCCATCTTGGGGATTATGCGTTCTTTTAAATTTGGCATGCTTTTTTAGTTGCTTCTGCAACAGTGTTCTGACCTGTTTGGTGTACTGTGCAACAGTACACTCGCTGTCATCTGACAACAGAACAGTTGCACTAATCGGACTGATAACACACGAAATTACAAAAATTGCGTTAGTTTTTGAACACATCTCGCATAACGTTTTTGGTTACTTCACCTTTTTAATGGTGACACTGTATGAAGAGGGACTGACAGTGCGTTTATTAATTAAAACTTACGGGTTGAATTACCGTGGTCCTTCCTGACGTTTCGTTGCCTACTGCGGGCAACATCTTCCGAGGTGAGTCAGCGACTGGCTGTTAGACGCTGGAGGTCCCGCTTATATAGAACGCTTAGATGGCGCCACCACTCGTCACGTGCTTTCGACTTTAAAACCAACTCTGGCTAGTGCCATCTCTCTCGATTACAGGTAATTGATTGTCAGTTCGTTGGTGCAAAGTCGACCGCCATATCTTGTCTAGTTTCAATCCTTCTCTTTTTTTTTCTTATGGGACTTAACTGCTAAGGTCATCAGTCCCTAAGCTTATATACTACTTACCCTAAATTATACTAAGGACAAACACAAACACTCATGATCGAAGGAGGACTCGAACCTCTGCCGGGATCACTTCTTTTTTATTAAAATTATTTTCGCGCTTATATATCTCTACAGCTTCTGTATACATGCGGGTATAATAGTGTGAAGTCGTAGCTATCACGTTTGTCTCACTGATTAGACGTCTCTTCGGTGAGGATAAGTCGATTATGGTACGACGACTGGAGAGCCCGGCTGTAGCGGAACACGTTTTCAAAGACGGTGGTCACGAAATAAAATTTAGTGAAACAAACGTGATAGCTAGGACCTCACATTATTATACCTGCCTGTATAGAGAAGCTATGCAGATCTATAAGCACGAAAATAATTTTAATAAAAAAGAAGAAGGATCTAAACTAGACAAGATATGACGGTCGACGTTGCACCAACGAAGTGACAATCGATTACCTGTAATCGAGACAGATGGCAGTAGCTAGAGACAGTTTTAAACTCGAAAGCACGTGACGAGTGGTGGCGCCATCTAAGCGCTCTATACAGGGTGTTACAAAAAGCTACGGCCAAACTTTCAGGAAACATTCCTCAGACACAAATAAAGAAAAGATGTTATGTGGACATGTGTGCGGGAACGCTTAATTTCCATGTTAGGGCTCATTTTAGTTTCGTCAGTATGTACTGTACTTCCTCGATTCACCGCCAGATGGCCCAATTGAAGGAAGGTAATGTCGACTTCGGTGCTTGTGTTGACATGCGACTCATTGCTCTACAGTACTAGCATCAAGCACATCATTACGTAGTATCAACAGGTTGTGTTCATCACGAACGTGGTTCTGCAGTCAGTGCAATGTTCACAAATGCGGAGTTGGCAGATGCCAATTTGATGTATGGATTAGCACGGGGCAATAGCCGTGGCGCGGTACGTTTGTATCGAGACAGATTTCCGGAACGAAGGTGTTTCGACAGGAAGACGTTCGAAGCAATTGATCTCTACGCAACCCCGGTACCAAATGTAGAGACTCTTCGTGCTCGTATTGTGGACGGCTGTGATACAATACGTCATTCTCCAGGGCTGCATCAGCGCATCAGGGATTCCACGCGACGGAGGGTGGACGCACGTATCCTCGCTAACGGAGGACATTTTGAACATTTCCTGTAACAAAGTGTTTGAAGTCACACTGGTACGTTCTGTTGCTGTGTGTTTCCATTCCATGATTAATGTGATTTGAAGAGAAATAATAAAATGAGCTCTAACATGGAAAGTAAGCGTTTCCGGACACATGTCCACATAACATATTTTCTTTCTTTGTGTGTGAGGAATGTTTCCTGAAAGTTTGGCCGTACCTTTTTGTAACACGCTGTATGTGGACCACGGCAATTCAGCCCGGAAGTTTTAATTAATGAAGGCGCCGGCCGTGAAAGCTTACATGTGATGATGACTGTGTTTACTTGTGACTAGAGGTGGAGCCGTGGTGACTGCTGGGACAGGAGAGACGTGTGTGAGCGACTGACCTGCGTCCTGTCGACCTCCCTCAGCTCGGTGTGGTACTTGGAGCAGCGCGGCGGCACCTTCATGCACCACTGGTACGTCCTCAGGGTGACCGGCTCCTTGGAGCGCACCTTCATCGTGACGTTGTACCTGCGGGCAGGGAGCTCTGCTGTACTGTCGGCAGCGGGCCGATAACACGGCTGAGAAAAAACGTGTAGCTTAATCAAAAAATGGTTCAAATGGCTCTGAGCACTATGGGACTTAACTGCTGTGGTCATCAGTCCCCTAGAACTTAGAACTACTTAAACCTAACTAACCTAAGGACATCACACACATCCATGCCCGAGGCAGGATTCGAACCTGCGACCGTAGCGGTCACGCGGTTCCAGACTGTAGCGCCTAGAACCGCACGGCGACTCCGGCCGGCTGTAGCTTAATCATTATGCAGTAACATGGTTGCTGAAAGACCTGATTAAATTTTCCACTTACTGCCATGAATGGCATCTGTCATAGAGTGTGAACAGGAGTAATATAACGGCCAAGATTAAGAGAAAGGACCCAATAATAACTGATTACAACAGTTGTAAGTAGGCTGTTTAGGTTTTTATGTTGGTAACGCCATGTAGCGCTCTATATGAAAATCACTGACTGTGCTGTGTGAAGGCTGTGGTTGGTTTGCATTGTTGGAGTAATATTCGCCATTGTAGTGTTGGGCAGTTGGCTGTTAACAGCGCGTAGCGTTGCGCAGTTGGAGGTGAGCCGCCAGCAGTGGTGGATGTGGGGAGAGAGATGGCAGAATATTGAGACCGCACGATCTGGACGTGTGTCCATCAGAGACAGTAAATTTATAAGACTGGATATCATGGACTGATACATATATTATGACTTTTGAACACTATTAAGGTAAATACATTGTTTGTTCTCTATCAAAATCTTTCATTTGCTATCTATGCCTATAAGTAGTTTGTGCCTTCAGTAGTTAGAATCTTTTATTGAGCTGGCAGTATTGGCGCTCGCTGTATTGCAGTAGTTCGAGTAACGAAGATTTTTGTGAGGTAAGAATTCATGAAAGGTATAGGTTATTGTTAGTCAGGGCCATTCTTTTGTAGGGATTACTGAAAGTCAGACTGCGTTGCGCTGAGAATATTGTGTGTCAGTTTAGTGTTGATCAGAATAGGCAAAGAGCGAAATGTCTGAGTACGTTCAGTTTTGCTCAGCTGCTTGAAAAGCAAATAACGTAAGGGGTTTATCAGGACAGTAATTCATTAATTTTTCTAAGGGGACGTTACACAGTGGGGGTTAACCTGCTGAGGACATTATATCGTATAAGATTTAGGGTTAATACACTCTGAGACACAAATAATGACGCACCACAAAGGAGTAACCCGAATGGGACAGAAATCGGTAGGTGTCATGTATACAAACAAACAAAAGATTACAATTTCAGAAAAATTGGGTGATCTATTAAAGAGAAAGAGCTTCACAAATTAAGCAAAGCAATAATGTGTTTGTCCACATCTGGGCATTATGCAAGCAGTTATACGGCTTGGAATTGATTGGCAGACTTGTTTTATGTCCTCCTGATGGACATTGTGCCAAATTCTGTCCCGCTGGCGCGTAGTAGTGTCAAAATCCCGAGCAGGTTGGAGGGCCCTGCCCATAATGCTGCAAACGTTCTCAATTGGAGAGAGATCCAGAGAATTTTGCTGGCCAAGGTAGGCTGTGGCAAGCACTAAGACAAGCAGTAGAAACTCTCCCCATACGACGGTGGGCATTATCTCGCTGAAATGTAGGCCCAGGATGGCTTTCCACGAAGGATAATAAAACTGAGCGTAGAATATCTTCGACGTGTGCTATAAGGGTGACGAGGATGACAACCAAAGTGGCCCTCCTTGGCAACCCAGACCACCACATCTGGTTGCCAGGCTGGGACTTCTCCAGAAAAGTCTTCGACCTGGAATCTCAGTGACTGGAGCAGAATTTGCTTCAGTGAGGAGCCCAGTTTGAAATAAGACCGAATGACCAGAGATGTGTCCGGACAGTGGTGGGACACCATCCTGAACGTCGCCCGCCATACAGCCTACAAGCCGGAGTGATGGTCTCGAATCCCATTCATTTTCATAGTACGATACCTTTAGTTGTCATCGGCTGCACCCTTATGGCACAGCGCTACGTCGACGACACTGTACAGCCCGTTTTGTTGCTGTTCATGGCAAGTCATTCTGAGCTTACATTTGGGCAAGGTAATGAATGCCCTTCCACACACGGCAAGAGGTTCTGCTACCATGGTCAGCAAGGTTGCCAGATTCCTCCCCAAATCACAGAAAGTTTGGAACATTGTGGGCAGTGCCTTCCAACCATCTCGGGATTTTGACGATCTAATGCACCAATTGCACAGGATTTAACACGATATCCCGCAACCCAGCAACTGCTTGCAAAAGGGCTAGATGTGGTCCAACGTCTTACTGACTTTCTCAATTTGTGAAGCTTTCTCTCTTCAATAAATCGTGCAATTTCCCTAGAATTGTAACCATTTATTTGTCTGTACATGTACATCACCGATTTCCATCCCATTTGTATAATTCCTCCTTGGGGGGTCGGTTTTTTTGTCTTAGAGTATATAAAGGAGTGATAGGAAATGTAACGATCACTTGAACGCAGTATTTCTGAGGACGAACTTTCCGTGTGTTATTGTAAATGAATTAGTGTCTGGGTGCAAGAATGGGACTGCCAGTCCCGCAGTCTGTTACCCATTAAAGAAATTAAAAACCGTCCTTACAGCCAGACGATAATTTATTTACGACTGGAAATCATCACAGTGCTGCATCCCCACCATCCACGGCGATGGAATGTCGAAATGAATGGAAGACCTGAATTTGTTCTAAAGATTCTGAGTGGGTGTGGTACATCTGTAAAGGAAAGTAATCTGGTCTTCAAAATTTATATTATACCCAAACAGTGTATTACTGAATATCGCTTCTTTACCATAACTGTATCTAATAACACCCCACTGCAACCACTAAAAACCTGTAATAGGAATTATAAAAACATCCCATATACGTTCATGTAAAAAATGTGGATACTTGTTTGTGTGTGTGTGTGAGAGAGTTTCACACAAGCAAATGGTTCAAATGGCTCTACGCACTATGGGACTTAACATCTGTCGTCAGTCGCCTAGACTTAGAACTACTTGAACCTAACTAACCTAACGACATCACACACATCCATACCCGAGGCAGGATTCGAACCTGCGACCGTAGCAGCAGCGCGGCTCCCAACTGAAGTGCCTAGAACCGTTCGGCCACAGCGGTCGGCTTCACGCATGCTTGCAACGTTATCTACACTCGACATTAATGTTGGAAATGTGATGATGTGGCCCGCCTCTAACAGCCAGACATTCCACACGAACATTGCAGATGAACGTGCACACTACACGCACACACAGCAAATGTTCTCACTAGCACAATTGAAAGCATGTACAAAATTTTGTTCTCACTACGCTTCTCCTATAGATGACCGGGAACTGCATGTTTGTGTTGTCCTCATCATTTCAGCATCATTCGGTATAGTGGTGGCACTTGATAGTGCAAAGATTCGGAATTTGCACGGGTACTGATAATTGCTCAGTTGTGAGTGCCCCACAAATCAAATATCATCATCATCACCGACATCTTTGTCCAGTACACAGAAGATACTGCGTGGTCGTGGGTCTGTAGGCTCCTGATAGCACTCAGATGTTTTACAAGGAGGGTCGCCTCAAGTTTAATCAACTGTTTGGCCTTAGGCGACGAGTTTTTATATTATCTAGGAAATGCCATGATGCATTTTATTTATCATGAGAACTGCTCTTGTGGTATGAATGCCATTCGCAATCACAATCACTTTTTGAAAAAGTTACACATAATTACTGTTTAGAAGGAACACAATGTACAGGGTGGTGATAATTAATCTTTCCCTTTAGCCAGTGTAGACAGAAAACTATTTAGTATAAGTGTGCACAATTTTATAGGAATGGTGTTCAGACTATGCGCTGCAGAATTTTTGGCAGTAATAGTGTTACTGTAAGGTTGAACCTCGTAGAAGGGTATTCTATCATTAATTTATTTTGAAAGGCTAATTTCACTGTCTCATTACAGTCCAGCATTAGCCGGCAGCTTCGGCTGCCTGTAATTTTCTCGTCCCACGGTCTCGTAACAGCAAGTCAGCACTGGGGTGGGCAACCTCGACCACGCGCCTCCCTCGTGTGCTGACGAGGTAATGCCGCCTAGGCGACTCTGACCAGCCCACGCTTCAGAATTTTCCGTGCTACCCCCGTGGCTTTCACGGATTCTGACCAATCAGGGCGAGGCCGCTTGGTCGTGCTGAATGCACCCCGCCGCCCATTGGCGAAGCTCTCTCTCTGGCGCGCGCCCTGTAGCTGTGAACACCACCTGCCTCTCCTGGTGCTGCCGCGCCGTACTCTTTGTTTCAGTAGCTGTCACGCCATTCGGACTTGTCCGAATGGCAGACGCCAAATTTCATTAACTTTGCGAACTACGTTTCGCCCGCCACTACACTCTGGCTCACCCTTGCCTCCATAGGCCTGACTTATGTGGCCCATTTGAATGCATTTTCCGCCAATAAATGGTCTCTTAACTAAAATTGTCTTAACACAGGGTGATTCAAAAAGAATACCACAACTTTAAAAATGTGTATTTAATGAAAGAAACATAATATAAACTTCTGTTATACATCATTACAAAGAGCATTTAAAAAGTTTTTTTTTCACTCAAAAACAAGTTCAGAGATGTTCAATATGGCCCCCTCCAGACACTCGAGCAATGTCAACCCGATACTCCAACTCGTTCCACACTCTCTGTAGCATATCAGGCGTAACAGTTTGGATAGCCGCTGTTATTTCTCGTTTCAAATCATCAATGGTGGCTGGGAGAGGTGGCCGAAACACCATATCCTTAACATACCCCCATAAGAAAAAATCGCAGGGGGTAAGATCAGGGCTTCTTGGAGGCCAGTGATGAAGTGCTCTGTCACGGGCTGCCTGGCGGCCGATCCATCGCCTCGGGTAGTTGACGTTCAGGTTTCATAACTAACCTTTTTCGTAGGACTCTCCATACAGTTGATTGTGGAATTTACAGCTCTCTGCGAGTCGATTTTCCTGGGCTGCGAACAAATGCTTGCTGGATGCGTGCTACATTTTCATCACTCGTTCTCGGCCGTCCACAACTTTTCCCTTTGCACAAACACCCATTCTCTGTAAACTGTTTATACCAACGTTTAATACACCACCTATCAGGAGGTTTAACACCATACTTCGTTCGAAATGCACGCTGAACAACTGTCGTCGATTCACTTCTGTCGTACTCAATAACACAAAAAGCTTTCTGTTGAGCGGTCGCCATCTTAGCATCAACTGACGCTGACGCCTAGTCAACAGCGCCTCAAGCGAACAAATGTACAACTAAATGAAACTTTATACCTCCCTTAATTCGCCGACAGATAGTGCTTAGCTCTGCCTTCTGTCGCTGCAGAGTTTTAAATTCCTAAAGTTGTGGTATTCTTTTTGAATCACCCTATAGTTTATTCCCGGCCACCACCTTCTGCTCCAGTGATCCTGTACATTACCGTCATGACTTGCCTTTAGGCGCAGGTAGTGGTGCGGCAGTGTAGGGTTGACACACGGCATGAGTGTGTGTTACAACTGTAGGCAGTCAACATGGGTGTAGCCAAGGTGGGCGGGGTTTTACACGTAAAGCTGTTTAATCAAAACAACAGCAGTAGCGCTGCTGTTCTCTTCGAGTATCGACGCACTGCCCGTGATCCGAACAGCCAATGGGAAGCGAGGAAACGTCTTTCTGAGCCGTTGCACGTGGTCGACCACACACCCAGCGCTTAATCACAACGCAGTATCTTCCACCCAGCTGAGTTTACCCCAATATTGTGTAACATATATCTCATTATTTGGCTGGAATGACCGTCTCCCAATAAACTAACAATATGTTTCAGATTGGGCAGAGTTCAGTGTAGCACTAATTGGCCAAGACATTACAGCCTGGAGATCATCCATGATCATTGTTGATTCTACCAGGTAGCGAATGAAGAATTCATGAATAGGAAATTTCTATGATTGTGTGGTCTTGTGGTCACATGAATGAATCAATTCTTCTTGAGCTTTCATTTGGCTACTCTGGGGCCATTATACTACAGGCTGCCATGCTGGCCAGTGTAATCACTGAAGGATCTCCTTTTCCTGTGTCTTTGCTTTGATTTTCTTTTCTTCGATTTCGCGTAAAGGGGCAAGGTGGGGGGGAGGGGGGGAGGGGGGGGGGGGAGTGCATGGCGAACTGGCAGCGATTCGTGGCATGTCATCAGACAGAAATTTGTGCAATGTTATACAATGATGGCAAAATGTAGAATTCAAATAAAGCTATAACAGTGCCTTTGAAACCACACAAGGAGGATGTCTATATGATTCAGCACACTGAAATGAAACGAATAAAGTCAGTGGGGACAAAATCGGCAAATATGCTATCATGTCTGTCTGACATATATACAAAGCAGAGTGTATACAAGTATGGTGTATGTTCAGGATCTCCTTCCAAAGCCCTGGATCGATTTCAACCCAATTTGGCACAGAGACACCAGGTCTCATGGATGTCAGTTCTGTGGGGTTTATAACCGCCTAGCTCCAATAGGAACAGAGAAAACGGGTTTTTGGAGTCATTGGGATATATGCTACTCTACAGGATAGACATTTTGAGTGGGAAATCGACTTGCTTTGCAGCACTGTCTACACGCCAGGGGCAAGAGACTGTTTACCGGGCCCCGACATGTCAGCTGCCGTGAGTGACAGATATGCTACGTTGGTAGTATTGGCCTGCTTTATCGTACATGTCAGTGGCAAATAAATGATCTTGAGGTCACTGACATGTAGCCTGCCCTGCATGGAAGGTGTGTAGTGGGAGTAGGTTCGACCTGCTTCAGTGAACTGTACTGCAAGGGCTACATGGGCATGGCTGAGGACAGGTTGAGATGGATAGAAGAGTGGATGGACAGAATGAGGGGGAGGCAGACTGAGAGAGGGAAGGAGGGGAAGATGTATGAAGCAGGCGAATGGTGTAGAGGGTTGTGGGCGGGAAGAAAAGGAAGAGAGAGAGGCAGAGGTTGAAAGAGAGAGGGAGAAGGGAGGAAGATATGGTTAGAGAGAGGGGGTGGAGGAAATGGACAAAGAGATGGGGGAGGAGGAGATGAAGAGGAAACACATAGATAGAGGTGGGAGGATGAGGTGGACAGGTAGATGGAGGAACAAGTGGACACAGAGATGGTGAGTGGGAGGTGTGATCAATACAGGATACATGTGTTGAGCGCATATACGAGTGAAGCAATAAAATAAGCGGAAGCTGTTGAGAAACACTACAGTCCAATTGAAAGCACCTTCCATTTTTCGATAACGTAATCTTGTGAGTGTTTTTCATACTGGGATGTCTCGATATGCGTCGGTACTTACGTCTCCTTCCTTTGACACACGTGTTCCCCCAGCAGTGTGGACGATGACGTAGACGCCGCCGCAGCTGCCACCGCCAGCGTCGCCCACAGCCACGTGGCCATTACGTGGCGCCTGCAACAACAACACAGGGAAACTAGAGCCAAAGCAAGTGATCTGTTAGTGGCTGCCGTCTGCTATACCTGTGGACAGTAGCAAGATACGATGACGGTCTCTCAGTGGGGATCACTGCACGTCTGTAGCGTCACGAACCTACAAGCCGAAGGTTTTGCAGACAGTAGAAGACACAAAAACTGAGCACTTTTTCTATTCTGCAACAGCCACCTACATATCTGTATTTGAAGCAATAAAAGTAACGTAAATGCAAAAACTTTAGAGCTAGCATCCAACTTATGTTACCTTTTTCAGCTGCACATCACAAACACAGAAACACACAATGTTTATCAGTATCGAGTGAAAAAGTAAAATATAACGGAATAAAACTAAAAAGCAACTTTTGCTTCAATTGTAAATGAATCTAGTAGGTGGTACACCCTGAAATTTTTTAGGCATTGCAGCACGATTTCAAAAACGAGATGATGTAGTAGCTGGTTTGTAATGGTGTCCGGAAAGATATGGGCCGTTGACTTGTGGACACCAGAGGTTTGCGGACACGTAAGGTTACGTAACAACGCACAGCGCAGTAGCGGCTGCAGAATGTGTTCTTTAAGCTACAAGCAGCAGTCATTCGGAGGTCGCTGCCGCGTGATTAACACGTTGCACATTTAATAACTGATGTATTGCCGGTCTGAAAGGAAGCCTGTCATCTGGTTCGAGGACGGGCGCTAGTCACAAGCGAGTAGTATTACCAGTGTCATCGATTAACATCTTGGTTAATAAAGTTCTTTATTTGTTCTCCATGTAGCACTACAAACTTGGACACATATTTAAAAGAAATAAAAATTAGATAATTTTTCTGTCAAGTGAACTAACAATTAGTGTGATAATCCCTTTCTCTTTAAACGTCACTGATACACAGACGTACGAAGCCGAATTTACCAGGCGGTAGCAAGCTCTCAGGTCAGGTGACTGCTGTGTGTAGGCTAGACAGCAGTACTTACATCCGCTACCACACTGTGTACTGTTACGTGACCTTACATCTCAAGTGTTGCGTGAAAGTCGCTCTGGTGGAAACACCACACCCTGCGCTCACTTTACTTCCAAATTCCTAGTGCCACTACCACTGTGGAAAACTACCAAGGTCAGCCCGTCCGCTCATTACAGCGGTTGCAGGTATCGTAAATTTGGAGAATCCAGAGAGGGTGTTTCTTCGATCACTGCAATGGGAAGATGCGTTCGAAGAATGGAGACGTGTTTTAAGTGTGCGAACATCTCTGTGAACCATCTGACGATGCAGCTCTGGAAATAAATAAGCAAATGGAGAGGCAGAAGAAGAACGCTCGAGAAGTTACTGCGCAGTTATGCGAGATACGCGTGGGTGAAATAGCGAATCTTCATAGTAAAGGTTGTGATTTTACTACTGTACTACCTCACTCGGAAAATATGAAGAGGATCATGCGTTATCTCCTACTGCTGATTCTAGGATTAATAGAAGTGTTTGTCCAATAATTAGTGGTGAAATTAAATTTATTGCTACAGATGGTCCGGTATTTCCTAATAAGGTTAATAATAAATGTCCGGCAATTGTGTTTGCTGCTTGAAATTTATCTTCCCGAAGATATCTTAAAATGGCCGATGACAGTAGTTCTCACCTATAAGACGATAGATCACAGAAGAAGATAGTCATTTTTTCTGGAAGTAAAAGAAAAGATAGCTTACAAACATCTTCCTATTTTTATGGCTGGAACATTTCAGAGCGGCATCAAGCAGTCTGCACAAATCTACGAGGGTTGACTGAAAATTAATGCCTCCACCTTCGTAACTCTTCAACAGTTGGCAGCATTGGTATGCGGCAGGTACTCGTTTGTTCCGTAGCCTCTCCTCTACAGCTCCAGTTGGCGTGAAGCCTCAGCATTGAACGGCTGTGTTGTTACACTGTAAAGTATGGAACCGTGCGCAGACGGTCGTCCAATGCGATTTAGTCAACGTGCAGTCATTGAATTCTTGACAGCAGAAGGTGTCACCCCAAAGGAGATTCATCAGAGAATGAAAGCAGTTTGTGGTGATTGTGTTGATGTGAGCACTGTGCCTCGTTGGGCGAGTAAGTTTAAAGATGTTGAGGCTGGAACATCTGACCTGCGTGACAAAAAAAGAGTTGCTCGTCTTGTTACAGCAACCGCCGAGTTTCACAAGCAAAATGTTGGCAGATTGATTCACGACGATCGTCGTGTCAGTCAGAGAGAAACTGCAAGCACAATCGACGGCTAACAAGGGTCCGAAAGGAAAAGGGAAATGTTTCCTTGCAGCATGACAATGCCAAACCACACACTCCACGTGCCACCGCAGCAGAACTTCAGAGACTGAATTTCACCACCGTACAGCACCCTCCATACAGTACAGATTTAGCACCGTCTGACTTCCATCTATTCCTGATAATGAAAGACGATTATGCTTCTGACGAACACGTTGAGAGAACTGTGAGACTGTGGTTGCGGAAACAGAGTGTCGACTTCTTTCGTGACGGCTTCAGAAAACTTGTTGATCGTTGGCAAATGGCTCAGAGAACTATGGGACTTAACTGCTGAGGTCATCAGTCCTCTAGAACTACTTAAACCTAACTAACCTGAGGACATCACACACATCCATACCCGAGGCAGGATTCGAACCTGCGACCGCAATGGTCGCGCGGTTCCAGACTGTAGCGCCTAGAACCGCTCGGCCACTCCGGCCAGCTCGTTGGCAGAAACGTATCCAATTGGCTGGCGATTATGTGGAAAAGTGAATATTGGTAATTAAAGATTACATTGTAAGCATTATTTCTACGTTCGATTTATTAAAATATTCCCATCCAAACCCAATTAACGAAGGTGGAGGCATTACTTATTCAACCCTCGTACACCGTAAAGGCGGACTTAGGAGGCCCGAGTGACGGAACAGATATTCTTCCTATTGTATTTGCTCCCCCTCCATAATTACAAGAAAGACACTTGTTTCGTCTGATTAGACAAACAGTTCGTCAGTGGTATCCAGGAAAAGTGTCAATCTTGAGTGAGGCAGATGCGTTATCTGACCTTCGTGGAGTTTTCCCTCAAGAGAAATAAGTGAATGTTATGTCCGTATCAAGAAGAGTTTATGGAGAAAAGTTCAAGATGTCGGTCTGACTGACGAGTACCATCAGAACGAAACTTTGTGACTTCACGTCAGCGCGTGAGCCGCGCTGGCATTTGTAAAACCGGTGGCTGTAGTGATGGATGTGTTGATATCGATGCCCACGCTCCTGACAACGAAAGCCTCTCTCAGTTTTTGACTACTTTGTGGATACCTGGCTCCAGAACGATGATATCCACATCGCAGTGTGGAACAGCTGCGGGAAAAGGCACCTGGCGACCAATGCTGTTGAAGGGTTGCTCAACAAAATAAATAAAATTATTCAAAACCTTCGTCCTAGAATCAGCTATATTGTTGAATGCTTGAAGAAGCAAGTGGAGCTCACAAATTGCATGGGAGATGAAGCTCGAAAGGAAGGCTTAAAAGAAAAAGTATTTGATACTGGATGACGCGATAAAGGCAACTGTAAACGTTTATAAAGATACTGGCAGTATTGACCACTGCTTGCAAGCCGTTGTCCACATTAAAAAAATCGACTATGGTCTATTCGCAAGCAGTATATTAAAAAGCTATGAAAGCCACCGACTCTTAGCAAATTTATGTAGTTTAAATTATTAATTATATATGAAAAGCATTATCACCATTAAATTTATGTTATATTAACAAGTAAACTGTAATACAATTGTAGCATAATGAAGCCTATGCAAGAGGTGTATGGATGTTTCGTCACTGATTTTTGAGAGCAACTAAAGAGTTCTAAATATAAATGTGATACAGTTTGCAAAAATTGTGCTTGTTTCCAATTTACCTTGACTATATACTTGAAGTGGTCCACTCGTTAACCATTTTCAAAGGTTTTTTTTTCCTAGTTTTCGATTCCCATAATAATTGTTTACGGTTACATCCCCCCATGAACCATGCACCTTGCCGTTGGTGGGGAGGCTTGCGTGCCTCAACGATACAGATAGTCGCACCGTAGGTGCAACCACAACGGAGGGGTATTTGTTGAGCGGCCAGACAAACGTGTGGTTCCTGAAGGGGGGCAGCAGCCTTTTCAGTAGTTGCAGGGACAACAGTCTGGATGATTGACTGTTCTGGCCTTGTAACAATAACCAAAACGGCCTTGCTGTGCTGGTACTGCGAACGGCTGAAAGCAAGGGGAAACTACAGCCGTAATTTTTCCCGAGGGCATGCAGCTTTACTGTATGATTAAATGATGATGGCATCCTCTTGGGTAAAATATTCCGGAGGTAAAATAGTCCCCCATTCGGATCTCCGGGCGGGGACTACTCAAGAGGATGTCGTTATCAGGAGAAAGAAAAACTCGCGTTCTGCGGATCGGAGCATCGAATGTCAGATTCCTTAATCGGGCAGGTAGTTTAGAAAATTTAAAAAGGGAAATGGATAGGTTAAAGTTAGATATAGTGGGAATTAGTGAAGTTCGGTGGCAGGAGGAACAAGACTTTGGGTCAGGTGAATACAGGGTTATGAATACAAAATCAAATAAGGGTAATGCAGGAGTAGGTTTAATAATGAATAAAAAAATAGGAGTGCGGGTAAGTTACTACAAACAGCATAGTGAACGCATTGTTGTGGCCAAGATAGATACGAAACCCACGCCTACTACAGTAGTACAAGTTTATATGCCAAGACGAAAATTTAATAATCATGGGAGACTGGAACTCGAGAGTGGGAAAAGGAAGACAAGGAAACATAGGTGAATATGGATTGGGGCTAAGAAATGAAAGAGGAAGCCATCTGGAAGAATTTTGTACAGATCATAACTTAATCGTAGCTAACACTAGGTTCAAGAAACATGAAAGAAGGTTGTATAAATGGAAGAACCCTGGAGATACTAGGAGGTTTCAGATAGATTATATAATGGTAAGACAGAGATTTAGGAACCAGGTTTTAAATTGTAAGACATTTCCATGGGCAGATGTGGACTCTGACCACAATCTATTGGTTATGAACTGCAGATTAAAACTGAAGAAACTGCAAAAAGGTGGGAATTTAAGGAGATAGTAGTTGAATGAACTGACTAAACCAGAGGTTGTACAGAGTTTCAGGGAGAGCATAAGGGAACAATTGACAGGAATGGGGGAAAGAAATACAGTAGAAGAAGAATGGGTAGATTTGAGGGATGAAATAGTGAAGGCAGCAGAGGATCAAGTAGGTAAAAAGACGAAGGCTAGTAGAAATTCTTGGGTAACAGAAGAAATATTGAATTTAATTGATGAAAGGAGAAAGTACAAAAATGCAGTAAATGAAGCAGGCAAGAAGGAATACAAACGTCTCAAAAATGAGATCGACAGGAAATGCGAAATGGCTAAGCAGGGATGGCTAGAGGACAAATATTAGGATGTAGAGGCTTATCTCATGAGGGGTAAGATCGATACAGCTTACAGGAAAATTAAAGAGACCTTTGGAGAAAAGAGAACCACTTGTATGAATATCAAGAGCTCAGATGGAAACCCAGTTATAAGCAAAGAAGGGAAAGCAGAAAGGTGGAAGGAGTATATAGAGGGTCTATACAAGGGCGATGATCTTGAGGACAATATTATGGAAATGAAAGAGGATGTAGATGAAGATGAAATGGGAGATATTATACTGCACGAAGAGTTTGACAGAGCACTGAAAGACCTAAGTCGAAACAAGGCCTCGGGAGTAGACAACATTCCATTAGAACTACTGACAGCCTTGGGGGAGCCAGTCCTGACAAAACGCTACCATCTGGTGAGCAAGATGTATGAGACAGGCGAAATTCCCTCAGACTTCAAGAAGAATATAATAATTCCAATCCCAAAGAAAGCAGGTGATGACGGATGTGAAAATTATCGAACTATCAGTTCAATAAGTCACAGCTACAAAATACTAACGTGAATTCTTTACAGACGAATGGGAAAACTGGTAGAAGCGGACCTCGGGGAAGATCAATTTGGATTCCGTAGAAATATTGGAACACGTGAGGCAATACTGACCCTACGACTTATCTTAGAAGCTAGATTAAGGAAGGCAAACCTACGTTTCTAGCATTTGTAAAGCTTTTGACAATATTGACTGGAATACTCTCTTTCAAATTCTGAAGATGGCAGGGGTAAAATACAGGGAGCGAACGGCTTTTTACAGTTTGTACAGAAACCAGATGGCAGTTATAAGAGTCGAGGGGCATGAAAGGGAGGCAGTGGTTGGGAAGGGAGTGAGACAGGGTTGTAGCCTCTCCACAATGCTATTCAATCTGTTTATTGAGCAAGGAGTAAAGGAAACAATAAAGAAATCCGGAGTAGGAATTAAAATCCATGGCGAAGAAAAAAGAATGTGAGGTTCGCCGATGACATTGTAATTCTGTCATAGACAGCAAAGGACTTGCAAGAGCAGTTGAATGGAATGGGCAGTGTCTTGAAAGGAGGATATAAGATGAACATCAACAAAAGCAAAACGAGGATAGTGGAATGTAGTCGACTTAAGTCGTGTGATGCTGAGGGAATTAGATTAGGAAATGAGACACTTACAGTAGTAAAGGAGTTTTGCAATTTGGGGAGCAAAATAACTGATGATTGTCGAAGTGGAGAGGATATAAAATCTAGACTGGCAATGGCAAGGAAAGCGTTTCTGAGGAAGAAAAAATTGTTAACATCGATTATTGATTTAAGTGTCAGGAAGTCGTTTCTGAAAGTATTTGTATGGAGTGTAGCCATGTATGGAAGTGAAACATGCACGATAAATAGTTTAGACAAGAAGAGAATAGAAGCTTTCGAAATGTGGTGCTACAGAAGAGTGCTGAAGATTAGATGGGTAGATCACATAAGTAATGAGGAGGTATTGAATAGAATTGGGGAAAAGAGGAGTTTGTGGCACAAGTTGACTAGAAGAAGGGATCGGTTGGTAGGACATATTCTGAGGCATCAAGGGATCACAAATTTAGCGTTGGAGGGCAGCGTGGAGGGTAAAAATCGTAGAGGGAGACAAAGAGATGAATACACTAAACAGATTCAGAAGGATATAGGCTGCAGTAGGTACTGGGAGACGAAGAAGCTTGCTCAGGATAGAGTAGCATGGAGAGCTGCATCAAACCAGTCTCAGGACTAGAGACCACTACAACAACAATGGTTACATACAGTTTTTTAGTCTCGGTTTAACTTGATCTTGTGCTTGTTCCTTATGTACAGTTTTCTGAAACTACACTCTTATGTCGAGGGGATCATTGCCACCACGAAATTGCTGTCAAAATGACATGGTGATGTTTAACATCAAATTGCTCAAATTAAAGTTCATGGTTTATAGTCTTTAAACAATCAGAAAGCGTTGTCTGGCCCTATAATATGCCTGAAATAGCGGTATATGTACTCCGTATGCCTTCGTATTATACATTTGAAACAAAACAAAAACCTACTTTCTCAGATAATTTTTTTAAAAATTTCATTTCAATCCAAAATTCTTACGTAGCATAGTTAGCATAATTATTTTTAAGACTTCGGAATGTGGCTAATAAAAGATTCTCTAGGACATCGCTTTCGCTTTAAATATTAAAACACAGTTTTAGCCTGTTCAGTTAAGGGGCAGCAGTATTCCAGATTGTAATCACAAAAAACTCCTTTCACTTCGAATACTATACGTACGTCATATTTATACAACTATTACTCACATTCGGGAGGACGACGGTTCAAAACCCGCGTCCGGCCATCCTGATTTAGGTTTTCCGTGATTTTCCCAAGTCGCTTTAGACATGCTGGGTTGGTTCATCTGAAAGGACACAGTCGACTTCCTTCCCTAATCTGATGGGACCGATGACCTCCTGTTTGGTCCTCTCTCCCAAAACAAAAAAATAAAAAAAAGAAACCAAGCTCCCTTACTCTGTAAAATGCACCTCAATGTCAAGAAATTGTCGTAAATGATCAAGCAGTCTGGAAACACAGCTTTATGAATAATTAAGTGCAGATCAATATCTAAATCTGTGTATAATTAACAGTCTAATATAATTAGCTCGAAAAAAGGTCGCGCCTGCCAATAAATATGCACAAGCTGGAAATATTTTTAATGGAAGTTAGGCACCCCAAATAACAGTTAAATGATTTTGCGAGGATTTATGCTTTGTGCTAAACATTTGCGGGCCGTGAAAACCATGGAATTTTCAGACTTTTTTCAGTTTCTCGCTTAACCTCGAAAACGATACAGGCTACAGAAAATCTACAAAAACACCAAAAGGAATGAGCATAAAGTTTCACTTAGAATAACCTACTTAAAAGTTAAAATCGCTTCATCAGTTTAGCCACAATCGATCGTCAAAATCGGCACTTTTTGCCAACTTGGCGGAAAAGTGAGTTATGATCGTCTTCCAACATCTGTAACGCAAAAGCGGTTGCTCCAAATGAAACGTGTTATGTATGAAAGATTTAGAGTATCAAACTGTGCGTAAGAAGACATCCTAAATTTTAAAACTCACTCACTACTTTGCAGAGATACAAATAAAAACGTGAAAATATTCGCAGCGGTAAATTCCTGATCATCCAAATTCGACCAGATATTCAAATTTACGGGCAATTCCGTTAGGTACCTATCTAGATAGTTACTTCTATTTATTGATTTAATTGTTCAAGAAGGTAATTTTTAGTTTTTGTGTCAATTACTTATGTTTGTAATAATTATACAACAGGGAAAAAAAGCATGGAAAATGCACAGATAATTTTGGTGAGTCAGTTTATGTTGATCGATAAATAGCAACACCTCTCGGTTCAGAGCCACTTGACATACTCTGTCAAGAAAGGTTAATGGGGCGAAACGCCTTGCGGAATCTCACATGTCAAATCAAACACCTCTCAGTCCTCTAATTCCCAAACTTACTTAATTTGGCTACCAGTTTCGGCTATTTACTACGCCATCTTCAGACCACTGACCGATGTGTGGGAAGATTCCACCTCGGTTCCGATCAAAATAGGTGCCGGCATTCTGGTATCTGTAGATTTCTGCTTGCTGTTGCGATCACTTCAAATATCAACTGCGGACTGTTAGATAAACCAGAACAGAGGTGAAATCTTCCTACACGTCTGTCAGGGGTCTGAAGATGGTGTAGTAAATCGCCGAAATTGCTAGGCAAATAAAATAAGTTTGGAAACTAGACGGCTGAAATGCGTTCGATTTGACGTGCTGTAGCGAACAACCGAGTCCCGCAACCATCTCTGAAAAGATGGACGTGTAGAGACTTGCGCAGTTTCAGTGTACTCGTAACCATTTGTGCGCAAAATTCTATTTTTGGTAACTTTACGATACCACCTGGTACGAATGAAGTTTCGGTAGTAGTGACACCTGTCAGGCCGTGCCTCCTTTGGTATTGCGATTACAAAACTTTTCATTTTTTTATTACATTTCGAATTATCTTTCATTCATGCACAGCTTGCTTTATTCAGTGAGTTAAACGCCGCGCATGGTGAAGGCAGACACGAATGCTTTGCCATGTCCTCCGCCGTCCAGGGTGACAAAAAAACTGTACGGATGGAGCCGTCCTTCGGCACCCAGCCGAGTCCCCCCACCCACACACCCGGCCTCATGTCGCACACGTTGAGAAACACATGCTGCTTACACTTACACACACACACACGTCCATATGCTAGGCTCACGCATCCGGGACACGGCGGTGGCTGGCTCTAAACGCCGCCAAAGTCACGTATCTTTCCTAACCAGGCAGCCAGAACAACATGGGGGTAGAGCAGTTCCAGTCCAACGTCCTGCGACACGTAAGTCATTAGGGACGGAGCACTATTGAAAGAAATTCCTCCTCTTTTAGCACCGGTCTACCGTATGTTGCTGCAGGAGCACAGGGTTCCACGTGATTGGAAGAATCGACAAGTTACTCCCGTTTTCAAGAAGTTTCTTCAAACTCACGCAAAAAACTATAACCGGCCTACATCTATGATGTTAGTCTATTATAGAATTTTGGAATATGATTTACGCTTGCGTGTTACGAAATACCTGGAGACTGAGAATCTCTTCTTTGGTAATCAACACGGGTTCCGGAAACAACGATCTTGCCCACCGAGCTCGATCTGTTTGTGCACGAGACTCCCCATCCATCGCAAGCCCCCCCCCCCCCCCCCCCACCTCGCGTCTGATTTAGCGGTAAAGTGGCCCAGTGGATATCCCATCAAAACCTGAACGCAGATCATACATGAAAACAAGAAGAAGGTGTACCGACCTCTGAAAAGAGAAGCAAAACAGAAATAGTGAACGGTCCAAGCTCAAGATATGCAACATCAAGGGACTTATAAGAACGATGGCGTGGCCGTTGTGTGGTAACGGTGTTGGACAACAAAGCAGGAGATCCGTGTTCAAAACTCCTCCCCGCCCACTCTTTTTATTTTTATCACAAATTTATTAACTGTCCGTCCGGTCATTGTCGTATCTGTTCTCCTTCTGTAGTCTTAGCAATTTTCATACTACACACTGGTTATAGAATATGAGTCAGGTGGCAGGGCTTTATTGGCGTCGCTGCTGTGATGGGAAGTGAGAGCAGGCGAGGTGCCTCATGTACCTCTCGCAGAAATGAAAACAACAGATAAACGAAACTTCCTGGCAGATTAAAGCTGTGTGCCGTACCGAGTTTCGAACTCGGGTCTTTTGCCTTTCACCGGCAAGTGCTCTACCAACTGAGCTACCCAAACACAACTCACGACCCGCCATCACAGCAGTAGTTATTTGTGTGTCTCCATGTTTATGACGTCATGATCTCCTGAACTTTGTATCGTACAATCATAAAATTTTTCTGTTACATTCCATGGTATATGTGAATACTACCTGCAAAATGTGTTGCGAGTACAGTTAACAGTAAAGAAGTAATAAACTAAAAGGTCGTGCTTCACATGACAGTTTTTTTGCATGGAAAGCGAAAATGTAGTAAGAGATAACCTTTTTGTCTTACATCAATTGGGGCTATTACTGTGAAGAAGTTTTGTAAGTGTCTAAAACTGTATGTAAAATGTGGTGCAAGTCTCCGAGTGATCTCGTTCTCAAGTGCTGGATGAATAAAGTATGGGTCTTCGAGCATTTCTTTTTCACCGCCACCCCACCTCATTAACGAGCCGGCCGGTGTGGCCGTACGGTTCTAAGCGCTTCAGTTTGGAACCGCGTGACCGCTACGGTCGCAGGTTCGAATCCTGCCTCGGGCATGGACGTGTGTGCTGTCCTTAGGTTATTTAGGTTCAAGTAGTTCTAAGTTCTAGGGGACTGATGACCACAGATGTTAAGTCCCATAGTGCTCAGAGCCATTTGAACCACCTCATTAACAGGTGGGTTGTTCTTACCCCGACAGTCATTCCTTCCATACAGTAAGTGATGTGTGTACTAAATTTGGTTGAAATCTGTCCACTTATGTGGAATATTTGTACATACGTTTTTATATTATATCTGGATTTCTAGTCACCTCAAACATAATAGACGTGGACCTCCGTCAGGAGATTTCCGGACAGAACTGTGGACACAACCTCCCCTCTTCCGCCACTTGCCCACCTTTCCCCGTGTTCTACGAGCTGTGTGAACGTCGCGATGCTGGAAAGACAAATCCCTGTGCTTACTTTGCTTCTGAAGCAAGGGAAGGAGATGAAAAAGGCAAATTGTTCAAATAATAGTCCATGTTCTTTAGTCTTTAAAACAAGCAGAAAACGTTGTCTGGTCTCAGGCTATCTCTCAAACAGAAGTATATGCAAGCATACGTATCTTTTTACAATACATTTAAAACAAAACAAAAGCCACCTACTTCCTCCAAGGGAGTCTTTTGAATGGTGTTTTAATCCAAAATGCGTAGGTGGCGTAACTTTACGCAATAATAAGCATATCTAATATTTAGGAATGTCGTTTATACATCAGGGACAACGCTTTCATGTCAAATACTTAAACACAGTTTCGGCTTGTCGTACTAAATCGCAGCAGTATTCCACATAGCAGCCACGGAAAACTCCTTCCGCTTCTAACATTTTGTACAACTGGTAGTCTGTAAAAGTTACTTCAGTCTCACGAAATCGCAGCAAATGATTAAGGAATCTGGACAGCCAGCTGTATCTATACTTCACCACGCACTAATCTAAATCTAAATCTAATATGCTTAAAATCCTTTATTTGTTTATATTAGTATAGTACTCTTCAGAAAAAAGGTGGGAATTTAAGGAGATGGGACCTGGATAAACTGATTAAACCAGAGGTTGTAGAGAGTTTCAGGCAGAGCATAAGGGAACAATTGACATGAATCGAGGAAAGAAATACAGTAGAAGAAGAATGGGTAGCTTTGAGAGATGAAGTAGTGAAGGCAGCATAGGATCAAGTAGGTAAAAAGACGAGGGCTAGTAGAAATCCTTGGGTAACAGAAGGTGTATTGAATTTAATTGATGAAAGGAGAAAATATAAAAATGCAGTAAATGAAGCAGGCAAAAAGGAATACAAACGTCTCAAAAATGAGATTGACAGGGAGTGCAAAATGGGTAAACAGGGATGGCTAGAGGACAAATGTAAGGACGTGGAGGCTTATCTCACTAGGGGTAAGATAGATACTGCCTACAGGAAAATTAAAGAGACTTTTGGAGAAAAGAGAACCACTTGTATGAATATCAAGATCTCAGATGGAAACCCAGTTATAAGCATAGAGGGAAAGCAGAAAGGTGGAAGGAGTATATAGAGGGTCTATACAAGGGCGTTGTACTTGAGGACAATATTATGGAAATGGAAGAGGATGTAGATGAAGATGAAATGGGAGATATGATACTGTGTGAAGATTTTAACAGAGCACTGAAAGACCTAAGTCGAAACAAGGCCCTGGGAGTAGACAACATTCCATTAGAACTACTGACAGCCTTGGGAGAGCCAGTCCTGACAAAACTCTACCATCTGGTGAGCAAGATGTATGAGACAGGCGAAATTCCCTCAGACTTCAAGAAGAATATAATAATTCCAATCCCAAAGAAAGCAGGTGTTGACAGATGTGAAAATTACCGAACTATCAGTTTAATAAGTCACAGCTGCAAAATACTAACGCGAATACTTTACAGACGAATGGAAAAACTGGTAGAAGCCGACCTCGGGGAAGATCAGTTTGGATTCCGTAGAAATACTGGAACACGTGAGGCAATACTGACCTTACGACTTATCTTAGAAGAAAGATTAAGGAAAGGCAAACCTACGTTTCTAGCATTTGTAGACTTAGAGAAAGCTTTTGACAATGTTGACTGGAATACTCTCTTTCACATTCTAAAGGTGGCAGGGGTAAAATACAGGGAGCGAAAGGCTATTTACAATTTGTACAGAAACCAGATGGCAGTTATAAGAGTAGAGGGGCATGAAAGGGAAGCAGGGGTTGGGAAGGGAGCGAGACAGAGTTGTAGCCTCTCCCCGATGCTATTCAATCTGTATATAGAACAAGCAGTAAAAGAAACAAAAGAGAAGTTCGGAGTAGGAATTAAAATCCATGGACAAGAAATAAAAACTTTGAGGTTGCCGATGACATTGTAATTCTGTCACGGACAGCAAAGGACCTGAAAGAGCAGTTGGACGGAATGGACAGTGTCTTGAAAGGAGGATCTAAGATGAACATCAACAAAAGCAAAACGAGGATAATGGAATGTAGTCGAATTAAGTCGGGTGATGCTGAGGAAATTAGATTAGCAAATGAGACACTTAAAGTAGTAAAGGAGTTTTGCTATTTGGGGAGCAAAATAACTGATGATTGTCGAAGTAGAGAGGATATAAACTGTAGACTGGCAATGGCAAGGAAAGCGTTTCTGAAAAAGAGATATTTGTTAACATCGAGTATAGATTTAAGTGTCAGGAAGTCGTTTCTGAAAGTATTTGTATGGAGTGTGGCCATGTATGGATGTGGAACATGGACGACAAATAGTTTGGACAAGAAGAGAATAGAAGCTTTCGAAATGTGGTGCTACAGAAGAATGCTGAAGATTAGATAGGTAGATCACATAACTAATGAGGAAGTATTGAATAGGATTGGGGAGAAGTTTGTGGCACAACTTGACCAGAAGAAGGGATCGGTTGGTAGGACATGTTCTGAGGCATCAAGGGATCACCAATTTAGTATTGGAGGGCAGCGTGGAGGGTAAAAATCGTAGAGGGAGACCAAGAGAAGAATACACTAAGCAGATTCAGAAGGATGTAGGCTGCAGTAGGTACTGGGAGATGAAGGAGCTTGCAGATGATAGAGTAGCATGGGGAGCTGCATCAAACTAGTCTCTGGACAGAAGAACACAACAACAACAGCGGAGGCTCCATTTTGTACTGGCGGTGTCGGGAGAAATGTTGACACGACAGATTGGAAGCAGGGATTTGTAGACACCACCAGCTCGAGGAAGAGATTGTTGCCCCAGGTACCTGGCACAGCGGCAGTCTGGGCACACCAGAACAATCATTGTGGGGCTGTGCGCTCCATGAAGAACCAGCAGGTAAAGGACGCCAGGTGTTAAGGATGCTGGATCCCAAAGCAGCACTAAGGAGCGAGTCTACCTGGCGCATCTTGGACGATACTGCAGCCGCAGTATCCAGGAAGGTCAAGGAAGACTTCACGAGCCATTCAACCGTAACTCATCGCGCTCGGATGCAGGCCAGACAAATGTTTTCAAATGTGTGTGAAGTCCTAAGGGAACAAACTGCTGAGGTGATCGGTTCCTCGACTTACATACTGTTTAAACTAACTTGTACTAACTTATGCTAAGAACAAGACACACACTCATGCCCGAGGGAGGACTTGAACCTCCGGCGGGAGGGGCCGAGCAGTCCGTGACATGGCACCTCAAACGGCGCGGCCACGCCGCTCGGTCAGAGCAGACAACATACTCTACCGGGGAGAGAAAACGACTGGGGTCGGCGACTACCAAATGAAGTACTGTACCAAGAATCTACATTCCGTTGGTGCAAGTGATTATGGAAGTGTGGACTTTAAGATGTAACAGTGGTTGGTGGATTTACTTGCTACAGTGGAAACGTTGCTGGCGTGCTGCCCGACGCACAAGGAATCCAGCAGACTGGGCAGCGCCAAAGGGTGGTTGTGTTTCGGGTTCCGCTGAATAGGTCAGGTGTCCACCACACGCAGCAGGCGGCTACGCGGGTAGCAGGGGCTGTGTGGCGTGGACTGGGCGGTTTTTTTAGATTAGAGGGTGTCGAGAAAACACAAGAAGGGCTTCAGCCACTAAGGGTGCAGGCCGAACACAGGAAGAACGTAGATACAGGAACCATCGGTATAACAGTTGTAAATTGTCGTAGCTGTGTTGGGAAAGTACCAGAGCTCCAAGCGCTAATAGAAAGCACTGATGCTCCAATCTTTATAGGCACTGAAAGCTGGCTGAAGCCGGAGATAAGCTCAGCCGAAATTTTTGCGATGAACCTAACGGTGTTCCGAAAGGATAGGCTAAACAAGTTTGGTGGTGGCGTCTTTGTTGCTGTTAGAAGTATTTTATCTCGTCGCGAAATTGAAGTACATATTTCCTGAGAAGTCATTGTTGGCAACCGGAATAAAATAATAATTTGATCCTTTTACCGACCTCCCAATTCAGATGATACAGTTGCTGAAAGGTTCAAAGAAAACTTGAGTTTGATTTCGAAAACGTAGCCGGCTCATACGATTACAGTTGGTGGTGACTTTAATTTACCCTCGATATGTTGACGAAAATATATGTATAATTCCGGAAGTACGCATAAAACATCGTCAGAAATTGTGCTAAACGCATTCTCTGAAAATTATTTCGACCAGTTAGTTCATTTGTCCACGCGAGTAGTAAACGGTTGTGAAAACACACTCTTCTTAACAACAAATAATCCTGAGTTAATAACGAGCATCAAAACGGATACAGGGATTAGTGAACACAGGGTTGTCGTATCGAGATTGAATATTGTAACCCCCAGATCCTCCAAAAACAAAAGAAAAATATTCCTATTCAAAAAAGCAAATAAAAATTCACTTGACTCCTTCCTGAGAAACAACCTCCACTCCTTCCATATTAATAATATACGTGTAGGCCAGATGTGGCTTAAATTAAAAAAATATAGTATCGGCAGCAATTGAGAGATTTATACCAAATAGATTAACAAACGACGGAGCTGATTCTCCTTGGTACACAAAACGGGTCAGAACACTGTTGCAGAAACAACGAAACAAACATGCCAAATTTAAACAGACGCAAAATCCCCAAGATTGGCGACCTTTTACAGAAGCTCGAAATTTAACGCGGACTTCAATGCTAGATGCTTGTAATAGAAACTTTGTCTTGAAACCTGGCAGAAAATCCAGATTCTGGTCGTATGTGAAGTATGTTAGCGGCAAGAAACTATCAATGACTTCTCTGCGCGATGGCAATGGAGATACTATCGAAGACAGTACTGCCAAAGCAGAGTTACTAAACGCAGCCTTCCGAAATGCCTTAACAAAAGAAGACGAAGTAAATATTCCGGAATTCGAACCACGAACAGCTGCCAACATGAGTAACGTAGTACTAAATATCCTCGGAGTAGTGAAACAACTTAAATCACTTAATAAAAGCATGTCTTTTGGTCGAGACTGCATACCAATTAGGTTCCTTTCCGAATATGCTGATGCGTTAGCTCTATACTTAACAATCACATACAACCGTTCGCTCTACGAAAGATCCGTACCCAAAGACTGGAAAGTTGCACAGTTCACACCAATATCCGAGAAAGGTAGTAGGAGTAAACCACTAAATTACAAGCCTATACAATTAACGTCGATATGCAGCAGGATTCTGGAACATTTATTGTGATCGAACATTATGAATCACTTCGAAGAAAATGGTCTATTCACACACAGTTAACATGGATTCAAAAAACATCGTTCTTGTGAAACACGACTAGCTCTTTATTCGCATGCAGTGTTGAGTGCTAATGACAAGGGGTTTCAGATCGATTCCGTATTTTTGGATTTCCGGAAGGCTTTTACACTGTACCCACTGTACCACACAAGCGGCTTGTAGTGAAATTGCGTGCTTATGGAATATCGTCTCAGTTATATGACTGCATTTGTTATTTCCTGTCAGAGAGGTCACAATTCGTAGTAATTAATGGAAAGTCATCGAGTAAAACAGAAGTGATTTCTGGCGTTCCCTAAGCTACTGTTCTAGGCACTTTGCTGTTCCTTATCTTTATAAACGATTTAGGAGACAGTCTGAGCAACCGTCTTAGGTTGTTTGCAGAAGACGTTGTCGTTTATCGACTAAGAAAGTCATCAGAAGATCAAAACAAACTGCAAAACGACTTAGGAAAGATATCTAAATGGTGCGAAAATTCGCATTTGACCCTAAATAACGAAAAGTGTGAGGTCGTCCACGTGAGCGCTAAAAGGAATGGTTTAAACTTCGGGTACATGATGAATCAGTCAAATATAAAAGGCACGAAATTCAACTAAATACCTAGGAATTAGAATTACGAGCAACTTAAATAGGATAGAACACTTAGAAAATGTTGCGGGGAAGGCTAACCAAAGACTGCGTTTTATTGGCAGGACACTTAGAAAATGTAACAGATCTACTAAGGAGACTGCCTACACTACGCTTGTGCGTTCTCTTTTAGAATACTGCTGCGCGGTGTGGGATCCTTACCAGACAGGATTGACGGAGTACATCGAAAAAGTTCAAAGAAGGGCAGCACGTTTTGTATTATTGCGAAATAGGGGAGAGAGTGTCACTGAAGTGACACAGGATTTGGGCCGGACTTCATTAAAACAAAGGCGTTTTCTCACGAAATTTCAGTCATCAACTTTCTCCTCCGAATGCGAAAATATTTTTTTGACAAGGACCTACATAGGGAGAAACGATCACCGCTATAAAATAAGGGAAGTCAGAGCTCGTACGGAAAGATACAGGTGTTCGTTCTTTCTGCGCGCTGTAGGAGATTGGAATAATGGAGAATTGTGAAGGTGGTTCGATGAACCCTCAGCCAGGCACTTAAATGTGATTTGCACAGTCTGCACGTAGATGTAGACAAGGAATCCAGCACCCTATGGTTGTTGACCGGGTAGTATGAGGACGAATCTGTTAGGAGAGACAACCATCTACAAATTAAAACATTGTCATATTCCAAGATCATAATGCCCCCATACTCACAGCTAAGAAGGTTCAGGCGCGGTTGGTGGAGCATCAGAATATCTGATCGGGTGAACTTTCGCACTGAAACATATTTGTAAAACAAAAAACCGCTTTAGTTGCCACTAATTTTCTTAATTTATTCCACGACTGGTTTCGAACCTTAAAAGTTTCATCTTCAAGTCCCACTCTTGATGGCGCCCGAAGATGAAGCTATAAGCTTCGAGACCGGTCGTTGAATAAATTAAGAAAATTACTGGGAACTGAAGCGGATTTTTATTCTATAAATCAGAATATCATGAAATACCTTCCCTGGCCAGTACAGTCTCCAGACCTCAACATCTCTGAACCGGTATGGGGAGTCTAAGGGCAGAGAGCGAGGAGCCGATTTCGAGCTCCAACATACTTGAAGCAATTGGCGGATGTTTTGGTGCAAGAATGTTAGAATATTCCGCTGCAAGCTATTCAGGCATTCCACGAATTTATTCTGCGAAGAACTGCATCTGTTGTGAAAGCCAATGGTACCACAACCACTTTGTAATAAATAAACACAGGGCTACTCATAAAGAAGGAACACATTTCAAACATTTATTGCTTTCAAACTACAAAAGATAGAAACACAATAACAGCGTTCCTGGAAAGAAAAAAGTTCAAATTTTTATGTATTCAACATGAGCACCATGACAAATACACTACTGGCCATTAAAATTGCTACACCACGAAGATGAGGTGCTACAGACGCGAAATTAAACCGACAAGAAGAAGATGCTATGATATGCAAATGATTAGCTTTTCAGAGCATTCACACAAGGTTGGCGCCGGTGGCGACACCTACAACGTGCTGACATGCGGAAAGTTACCAACCGATTTCTCATACACAAACGTTGTTGTGATGCCTCGTGTAAGAAGGAGAAATGCGTACCATCACGTTTCCGACTTTGATAAAGGTCGGATTGTAGCCTATCGCGATTGCGGTTTATCGTATCGCGACATTGCTGCTCGCGTTGGTCGAGATCCAATGACTGTTAGCAGAATATGGAATCGGTGGGTTCAGGAGGGTAATACGGAACGCCGTGCTGGATCCCAACGGCCTCGCATCACTAGCAGTCGAGATGACAGGCATCTTATCCGCATGGCTGTAACAGATCGTGTAGCCACGTCTCGATCCCTGAGTTCAACAGATGGGGACGTTTGCAAGACAACAACCATCTGCACGAACAGTTCGACGACGTTTGCAGCAGCATGGACTATCAGCTCGGAGCCCATTGCTGCGGTTACCCTTGACGCTGCATCACAGACAGGAGCGACTGCGATGGTGTACTCAACGACGAACCTGGGTGCACGAATGGGAAAACGTCATTTTTTCGGACGAATCCAGGTTCTGTTTAGAGCATCATGATGGTCGCGTCCGTGTTTGGCGACATCGCGGTGAACGCCATACTGGCGTATCACCCGGCATGATGGTGTGGGGTGCCATTGGTTACACGTCTCGGCCACCTCTTGTTCGCATTGACGACACTCTGAAGAGTGGACGCTACATTTCAGATCTGTTACGACCCGTGGTTCTACCCTTCATTCGATCTCTGCGAAACCCTACATTTCAGAAGGATAATCCACGACCGCATGTTGCAGGTCCTGTACGGGCCTTTCTGGTTACAGAAAATGTTCGACTGCTTCCCTGGCCAGCACAGTCTCCAGATCTCTCACCAATTGAAAACGTCTGGTCAATGGTGGCCGAGCAACTGGCTCGTCACAATACGCCAGTCACTACTCTTGATGAACTGTGGTATCGTGCATGGGCAGCTGTACCTGTACACGCCATCCAAGCTCTGTTTGATTCAATGCCTAGGCGTATCAAGGCCGTTAATTACGGCCAGAGGTGGTTGTTCTGGGTACTGATTTCTCAGGATCTATGCACCCAAATTGCGTGAAAATGTAATCACATGTCAGTTCTAGTATAATACATGTGTCCAATGAATACGCGTTTATCATCTGCATTTCTTCTTGGTGTAGCAATTTTAATGGCCAGTAGTGTATCGGAGAGGCTCCGTCCCCGCCGCAGCCGCAGTGGTCCACAACCCCACGACGACTACCGCAGTCCCCTTCACCCCTCCGTCGCCCAACACCGAACCCAGGGTTATTGTGCGGTTCGGCCCCCGGTGTACCCCCCAGAGAACGTCTGACACCAGACGAGCATAACCCCTATGTTTGCGTGGTAGAGTAATGTTGGTGTACGCGTACGTGGGGAACTTGTTTGCGCAGCAATCGCCGACATAGTGTAACTGAGACGGAATAAGGGGAACCAGACCGCATTCGCCGATGCAGATGGAAAACTGCCTAAAGACCATCCACAGACTGGCCGGTTCACCGGACCTCGACACAAATCCGCCGGGTAGATTCGTGCCGGGTTCCAGGCGCCCCTTCCCGCCCGGGAAGCCGTGCGGTAGACCGGGCGGCCAACCGGGCGGGCCAAGGGAAGGGTAGGGAGAGGGTGACAGCAGGTGTTGGGAGAGCCTCTCGAAAAGCACCCTAACGTCCCCATCCGGAGGACGGATCACCAACACTGTCGCCATGTTCTCACTTCTTGACACAGTGTGGAGAGGTTCATGATTTAATACAGAACATTATCACAAAGGCTGGCGATCAGGAACTATCCGCCACCACCTCCCCTCGCTGGCCAAATACCACAGTGAAAATTTAACCCACCGCCTTACCTGAGACTCGAGGGCTACCGCACGGGAATCTGTCAGCGACCTCAGCTACAATTCTTTTGTTCCTGGTCAACGGGTGATCCCTTCACCAACGCCGATATTTTGCGGGTCTTCCTGGGTTTCATTTACAGTCAAAGGAACCATCCTACACTACTGGCCATTAAAATTGCTACACCAAGAAACAATGCAGATGATAAACGGGTATTCATTGGACAAATATATTATACTAGAGCTGACATGTGATTACATTTTCACGCTATTTGGGTGCATAGATCCTGAGAAATCAGTACCCAGAACAACCGTAATAACGGCCTTGATACGCCTGGGCATTGAGTAAAACAGAGCTTTGATGGCATGTACAGATACAGCTGCCCCTGCAGCTTCAACACGATACCACAGTTCATCAAGAGTAGTGAATGGCGTATTATGACAAGCCAGTTGCTCGGCCACCATTGATCAGTTGGTGAGAGATCTGGAGAATGTGGTGGCCAGGGCAGCAGTCGAACATTTTCTGTATCCAGAAAGACCCGTTCAGGACCTGCAACATGCGGTCGTACATTATTCCGCTGATATGTAAGGTTTCGCAGGGATCGAATGAAAGGTAATGTCCACTGTTCAAAGTGCCGCCAGTGCGAACAAGAGGTGACCGAGACGTGTAACCAATTGGACCCCATACAATCACGCCGGGTGATACACCAGTATGGCGATGACGAATACACGCTTCCAATGTGCGTTCACCGCGATGTCGCCAAACACGGATGCGACCATCATGATCCTCTAAACAGAACCTGGATTCATCCGAAAAAATGACTTGCCATTCGTGCATCGACGTTCGTCGTCGAGTACACCATCGCAGGCGCTCCTGTCTGTGGTGCGGCGTCAAGGGTAACTGCACCCATGGTCTCCGAGCTAATAGTCCATGCTGTTGCAAACGTCGTCGAACTGTTCGTGCAGATGGTTTTTGTCTTGCAAACGTCCCCATCTGTTGAACTCAGGGATCGAGACGTGGCTGCACGATCCGTTACAGCCATGCGGATAAGATGTCTGTCATCTCGACTGCTAGTGATACGAGGCCGTTGGGATCCAGCACGGCGTTCCGTATTACCCTCCTGAACCCATCGATTCCATATTCTGCTAACAGTCATTGAATTTCGACCAACGCTAGCAGCAATGTCGCGATACGATAAACCGGAATCGCGATAGGCTACAATCCGACGTTTATCAAAGACGGAAACGTGATGGTACGCATTTCTCGTCCTTACACGAGGCATCACAACAACGTTTCACCAGGCAACGCCGGTCAACTGCTGTTTGTGTATTAGAAATCGGTTGGAAAGTTTCCTCATGTCAGCACGTTGTAGGTGTCGGCACCGGTGCCAACCTTGTGTGAATGTTCTGAAAAGCTAATCATTTGCATATGACAGGATCCTCTTCCTGTCGGTTAAATTTCGCGTCTGTAGCACCTGATCTTCGTGGTGTAGCGATTTTAATGGCCAGTAGTGTAGCATTCGCGTTTGAGCGAAACCACTGCAGAAGGTCGGTCTGGACGCCGAGCCCGGGACTCGGACCGGTCGCTCAACCACTGCGGCTCCCTACTCGGACACGTCGTCTCGAGCCGGTGGCAGAGTTGTGCTGGTAAACACGGCAGGCCGCTGTTTGGACGAGACAGCGGGCCGCTCCCAGGAGCTGGCGTGGCGTTAGTTAGGTCACGGCACCCAAATAGCGCGCTGATAGCGTCACCCGGACTCTGAAAAAACGGAAGTGTGGGGACGCTGCAGGCGGAAGGGGCTGTGCTCCCTGCCGCACCGACTGTTGCCGACTGCACGCCGACGCCGTCTGAGGGCGCAACACACAGTGGAAGGCAGTTGTGAGGACCTGCGGCGGGGGCGAGGACATGCGCGCAGCCGCCCTACACCGCACACCGCTCCCTGCGACTTGACAAAAGTTACAGGACAGCGATACGCACATTTGCATATGGCGGCAGTGGCGGGATTAGCCGAGCGGTCTAAGGCGCTGCAGTCATGGACTATGCTGCTGGTCCCGGCGCGGGTTCGAGTCCTCCCTTGGGCATGGGTGTGTGTGTTTGTCCTCAGGATAATTTAGGTCAGGGGTCTCCAAACTTTTTAGTCCGCGGGCCACATTGACTCCTCCACGAAGTCATAAGGCCCAAGATCTACCCAGTGGGATTAAAGCACACTAGCACTCCATGATCGCCGTAATGTAAGGCTAAGGGAAAGATGAAATCGCAAAAATCTAAGGTTGTGGGAACAGCTAGCTCTGAAAGGAACTACGATTTTTATTTAATTACATAATTTTGATTGGTGGACATACCTGACCGAAATTCTGGCGTCACCATATGTTTCACACGGTAACACCGGACATCCTAAAAAATACATACATCAAAAAAAGTTTTGCATCACCTCGGTTCCGACAGTTGCGAAACCTGTACAGAAAATTGGAATAGAGATCAACGTAAACATCATTTCTGCCCTTTTTATTGCTCATGAAAACCACACATTGCATGTTGTACCACCATACAGCGAGACCATCAGGGGTGGTGGTCCAGATTGCCTGTACACTCCGGTACTTCTAATACCCAGTAGCACGTCCTCTTGGGTTGATGCAAACCTGTATTCGTCGTGGCATACTATCCACAAGTTCATCAAAGCACTGTTAGTCCAGTTTGTGCCACTCCTCAACGGCGATTCAGCGTAGATCCCTCAGAATGGTTGCTGGGTCACGTCGTCCATAAACAGCCCTTTTCAGTCTATCCCAAGCATGTTCGATAGGGTTCATGTCTGGAGAACATGCTGGCCGTTCTAGTCGAGTGATATCGTTATCCTGAAGGAAGTCATTCACAAGATGTGCACGATGGGGGCGAGAACTGTCGTCCATGAAGACGAATACCTCGGCAATATGCTGCCGATATGGTCCCACTATCGGTTGGAGGATAGCATTCACGTCTCGCACAGCCGTTACGGCGCATTCCATGACCACCAGCGGTGTACGTCGGCCCCACGTAATTCCACCCCAAAACAGCAGGGGACCTCCACCTTGCTGCACTCGCTGGGCAGTGTGTCTAAGGCGTTCAGCCTGGCTGGGTTGCCTCCAAACACGTCTCCGACGATTGTCTGGTTGAAGGCATATGCGACACACACTTGCGAAGAGAACATGATGCGAATCCTGAGCGGTCCATTGGGCATGTTGTTGGGCTCATCTGTACCGCCCTGGATGGTGCCGTGGTTGCAAAGATGGACCACGCCATTGGTGTCGGGAGTGAAGTTGCGCATCATACAGCGTATTGTGCACAGTTTGAGACGTAACACGACGTCTTGTGGCTGTACGAAAAGCCTTATTCAACATGGTGGCGTTGCTGTCAGGGTTCCTCCGAGCCACAATCTCTAGGTAGCGGTCATCCACTGCAGTAGCAGCCCTTGGGCGGTCCGAGCGAGGCATGTCATGACAGTTCCTGTCTCTCTGTATCTCCTCCATGCCCGCACAACATCGCTTTGCTTCACTCCGAGAGGCCAGGACACTTCCCTTGGCGCGCGGTGTGGCCGCGTGGTTTGAGGAGTCGTGTTACGGATTGCGCGTCCCCTCCAGCCGGAGGTTGGAGTCCCCCCTCGGGCATGGGTGTGTGTGTGTGTGTGTGTGTGTGTGTGTGTGTGTGTGTGCGTGTGTGTATGTTGTTCTTAGCATAAGGTAGTTTAAGCTAGGTTAAGTAGTAAGTCTAGGGACCCTCAGGAATTCACACGCACACTTCCCTTGTTGAGAGCCCTTCCTGGTACAAAGTAACAATGCGGACGCGATCGAACCGTGGTATTGACCGTCTAGGCACGGTTGAACTACAGACAACACGAGCCATGTACCTCCTTCCTGGTGGAATGTCTGGAACTGATCGGCTGTCGGATGCCCTTCGTCTAATAGACACTGCTCACACATGGTTGTTTACACCTTTGGGCTGCTGAACAGCCAAAGGGACTGTGTCTATTATACAACATCCACAGTCAGCGTCTATCTTCAGAAGTTCTGGGATGGGGTGATGCAAAACTTTTTTTGATGTGTGTATGTCAAGAAGAAAACGGAGTCGTATGGAAATGCATTTACAGCATGATGAGGAACATACCGATATAATCAACACTTAATACGTAAGTAAGTACTTGTGCTAAAGAAAATGAAATCAATTAGCTTTCGATATTTGGGAGTACGAGGACTTCTCGCAAACCCTACCCCATCTCGGCGATGGAAATGGAAACGAGCGTTTGGCGTCATTGGCCGGGAGGCCCCTTACGGGGCAGGTCCGGCCGCCTTGGTGCAGGTCTTATTACATTCGACGCCACATTGGGCGACCTGCGCGCCGGATGGGGATGAAACGATGATGAAGACAACACAACACCCAGTCCCTGAGCGGAGAAAACCCCCGACTTAGCCGGAAATCGAACCCGGGCCCGTAGGACGGCAATCCGTCACGCTGACCACTCAGCTATCGCGGCGGACATCTCGGCGATTATTTGATACAAGCATATAACTAAATTGTCAATGACTTACGTAACAAAAAGGAATACATTTCTTTTCATACTGCATAAAGGAATGAGAACGCTGCCTATACAGAGGTATTATATAAAACCACTAAAATCCTATATTAGGTAACCATATAAATGAAAGGATACTGCACAGAAGAATGCCAGCCTACAGGCCATGGTCTGACCGCGAACGGGAATTTTTTTCTTTCCGTAGATAAGGCTTGCAACCGCAAAAATTAAATAAATTTTTCTCAGATACGCTCTGCGGGAATGCCGTGATCGTCAGAAGCAGTGCTGCACCGCCTGCAGGCATACAGGAGTGGAATTTCTCTCGCACTGGTCACGCTGTGTTCCAAAAATTCTCTCAACAGATTCCATGACGTCGACCTTCATTTCAAAAAAGAGTTATTTGTGGATACTGTAGTGGCGTGGCAAGACAGCCAAGCCACTCGGAGGTAGCCGAAAGGCACGCGTTAAGCTCACGCAGATTCGCGTGAGGTCTGGAACAAGGTAAAGTAATTATCCTATAAAGAAAAGAACGTAGTTCTTGGAATACTTAACTTTAATCCACAATTGGAGAACATCGCTCTTGTTTAGACATTATTACACTGAATATAAACAGGTAATGGCGCCTTGCTAGGTCGTAGCAAATGACGTAGCTGAAGGATATGCTAACTATCGTCTCGGCAAATGAGAGCGTATTTGTCAGTGAACCATTGCTATTAACGTCGGCTGTACATCTGGGGCGAGTGCCAGGAAGTCTCTCTAGACCTGCCGTGTGGCGGCGCTCGGTCTGCAATCACTGACAGTGGCTACACGCGGGTCCGACGTATACTAATGGACCCCGGCCGATTTAAAGGCTACCACCTAGCAAGTGTGGTGTCTGGCGGTGACACCACAGATACGTTGTCCATACGAGAGAAATTCTTGCAACACGGTTAGTTTTCTAGTTCGTGTTGCTGTTTAATAGATCTGTTTTTAGCAATCTCCTTGCAATTTAAGCCCACAACGTTCGGACTGTTGTCGTCTATCATGACGCAAGCTCCTTGGAATGTTTCTGATAGTGCTGACTTCTAGAAACCAAAACACTGAGAGGTGTCTGGCAATTTTACTCCGTTGCATCTATCGAGGCATGTTATGTGCTAATACATAAAACTGGAAATCAATCAATAATACGTTATGTTTGAAGAACGAGCACCTGAAATATTAAACAAAGTGATGCAGACGCAGTTTAAATTACGCAAGTCGAAGGAAAACATTTTGATTACTGCTTATTAGGTAATAGCTTATTCTTATCGTTTTCTTTGAATCCATATCGTACGTCAGTTTTTTTCTGTCGCAGACACTCATAAATTAAGTCCTAATCGCTGCTATGTTTAAAGTATTTAGTGCTCTGCAGGTTTGCGATGGGCCTGTTTCGGCTCCAGTGCCGTTTTCTGTCTGCGAATAAAATATGAATTCGTTGATCTTTGGTTCTACTGTTACGGATAATTATTGTCAATATTATTGTCAATATTGGTAGTACTTACGTCTAGCTGTTTCAGGTGCCCACGAAACATCATTTGATTGTTATTTCTTACAGGCCGCGTGATTATATGATTGTGACAGCCACACAGCCATATTTCGATCGTTGATGTTTTTGTTGGTTTTGCCTTTTGGTCCTGTTTACAAGTTTTTTGTACTTCTGAAAACTTTATTTGATAGAACACCAGCGATGTTATATAGTTACAATTTTGTTCTGATTTATTAACCTGTGAGCACAGTCTAACGTAACAGTCACGACACTACGTTTCGTTATTGTTGCCCACAGCGATACCAGCGCCCCAAGCGGCCAGCAATCGACACTTATGAATACTACATCGAATGTGTACGAATACTAACGTTTATATTGATTTGTAACATAGCTTTTACAATAAGTGTGTGTAATGACCGAAAAACCGACAGTAACCAAAAATGACACCACGATTGTTATTATTTAGTTTCCTAAGGACTCTGGGTGGTACGAAGCGGTATATTACAGGACAGTTCATTTACGACTATGTTGTAACATACAGACGTTTGCTGAATAATCTCGTTTTCCTTTAATAAAAAGATTACTTGTAAATACCGAAACACCCAGCCTTTAGTAGAAAGACATCGTGTATCTAACCAACAATGCAGAGTTTTTTTCGCTACGTTTTCAGCCAAATTAGTAAATGTGGAACGTAGGAAAACTATATGGAATGTAAGACCTACATTATATAACGTACCAAATAAGCCGCCACAACTGTAGCTTAAATGAAAACCACACAGACATGATCACAATTCCACGATTGCTGCTAAATCTGAGCTGTAAACGGCAAGAATCTTCAACACAGTAGCTTTTGAAGCAAAAATAATTACATTTAGAAGAATGTTTGCGTACTAGAAAATTGAGTGGGATGTAAGAATAGGCGAATCATTAGACTCCACAAAAAATTTTTAAGTGTCAGAGAAAGTGCCTATAATAACAACAGACAACAATAGGAAATATGTGTTTCTATTCTTTCGCTTTCAGCGAAATAAGCTGCAAGTATACATGCTTTCGAAAGTATTTCTTCATGAATAGGTTGTAACCTATGTCATTGAATCAGCGTGATTAAGCTGGTTTTACCTGTTAATCGCGATAATTCATGTCTCTTAGTAAGATAATAGCACATGGAACGCAAAAATATAACCAACATTTCGTTAATTAAGTAGAAAAAATTTGAAACAAATATTATCCGTACGACGCATGCGACCGACAGCTTTCTCATCGCTTGGAGCGCTAGTGTCGCTCCAACTGTCAAACTGTAACAACTTTCACATCGGAGAGTATCGTGACTATATGTGTTAGACTGTGCTATGAGTTTCAGTGTATTACTGATTTGATCTTTGCTGTTAATATTATCGTTGCTTGTAAAATGTTACTGGTTTGAATGTTTATCCATTTTCTATCTTTGATACGTCTATAAAATTTTCGATGTACGGTAGTGTTTGTGCTTAAGATCAGTTTGTTCGTTTAATATGCTTTGTTGGTAGTTATATTGTGCACCTAAATATCTATTTCTTCCAAGATATTCACGGTTAGTTCCTTTGATATTACGTGTAATATTTGCATTGTGCGTTCCATCTGGTCTACTATGTGATTTTCTTTTATGTGACTGAAGAAAGCGGATGGATTTGCATCGCTATTTCTTGTGTGTTCTCGATATCTAATTCTGGAACTTCTTCCTGTTTGTCCTACATAAAAGTCATTGCAATTTTGACATTTGATTTTGTGTATGTCTGAATTTGTGATGGCTGGCGAATTTTGTTTTCTCCGACTGAATTTGTGTTTATAGGCAGTGTCTGGTTGGGTAAGCTAATCTTCCTCCTGTATTTTTTCAGTAATGCACTTAATTTTTATCTCAGTTTGCTTTTAGTTCTTTTATTATTGCGTTTTCTACGTTTTAACCACGTTCGTTTCAGTTGTTCCTCCTGATAGCCTCTAAGTTGAGCGCCCCACAAACACCACTTCTGTACGGTCGTATTTTGTTCATTAGGCGGCAGTGCGGCTCTATATGGAACACCTTCCGGAAGTCAAGGAACAAGGCATGTACATGGACGCCTGTTATTTACTGCTTTCTGGGTCTCGTGGATGAACTGAGTGACTGGATTTCACACGATCTTTGATTTCGGAACCCATTTCGATTCCTAAAGAGGGGATTTTCGGCCTCCAGAAATGTCATAATATGGGAGCAAAAAACATGTTCCAAAATTCTACAACAGACCGACGTCATAGATGTAGACCTATAGTCTTGTGCATATGTTCGGCGACCTTTCTTGACAACGAAATGATCTGCGGTTTTTTTTTTCCATTCTCTAGGAACTCTTCTCTCCTTCAGCGAGCTACGATACGATGTTGCTAGAAGAGGAGTAAGTTCTACCACTTACTCCATATGGACTCGTACTGATATTCCCTCAGGTCCAGTCGCCTTTCCTCTGTCGAGCGATTTCATCTGCTTTTCTACCCCCTGGTCACTTATTTCGATATCTGGCATTTCGACATTCATGCGACTCAGTGAAACAGTTTTGGAAAAAGGCGTTTGCTGTTTCGGTCATCTCCAGGTCAACCTCAATTTATATAAGCAATTTGCCGGTCTTGCTCGAGATGTCGACTAATTATAGCGACAATATTGTCTGTAAGAATGGATAGTCTCTTGAAAAGGGGTTATAAGATGCGCATCAACAAACAAAGGTAATGGCGCGTACTCGAATCGAATGAGGTGATGCTTAGGGAATTGCTTTAATAAATGAGACACAAAGTAGTAGATGGGTTTTTCTGTTTGTGCAGAAAAATAACTGATGATGGCCGAAGCTGACAGGATATAAAATGTAGACTGGCAATGGTAAGGAAAGCGTTTCTGAAGAAGAGAAATTTATTAGCATCTGAAGGTACTTTTGTGTGCTTGCAAACCAAGTGATTTAATTTATGGCACAACTTTACTGAAGCCATCAGTTGCACTATTGCTTTTCCATTTACGAGTATCACAGTCTTACACGTAATGATGTTGTCCCACATAATGCCATAATCATTGTTTGGTCATCTGATATTTGAAAATCGTATGAAGTATAGATTATTTATAATTAATATGGGGTCTCTTTTTAGACAGTTTTCGGTATCTGTAGCATAAAAAGCAATTAGTAGCAATCATGTAAAACTTTTGTGCTAGTACTATAAACTACATAAATTTTCGAAAAAAAATCATGAATAATATTAGGGAACTAACTGAATTATCCTTTGCACATTTGTTAGCCTGTTGTATAATATATAGCTAACAAGGATGTTACTATTTTGCGAAACTGCCACCTTATGGGAGAGACAACTATTTTTTTTTTAGATTTACTATGCTAACTTTTGTGGCCAGCTGTTTTAGTTCTACGAAAATTGACAACATACTTCTTTTTTTTACTTTTTTATAAAATTAAGAATGGATACTAATTAATATCATCGCTAACACTAGGCCACCTCCTGGAGCATCAAGGAATAGTCAATTTTATGGGGAGGGGGGAGTATTGGAGGTTAAAACTGTAGAGGGAGATGAAGGGATGAATGCAATAAGCACTTTGAAGTGAATGTAGGTTGCAGTAGTTACTCGGAGATGAAGAGGCTTGCACAGGATAGAGTAGCCTGGAGAGTTCCATCAAACCAGACTGACTGAAGACCACAACATTAACATCGTTGTCTATGATTGTCTCTCGCGTTACGTGCAACAAACGTGGGTAAAGTCAGAGCGACGAGTACTTAAAGTGGCTTCCAGGCCGCATTCTCCCTGTGAAGCGGCGATAAACGGAAACCACGCGACAACGACAGCTGTATTTACGGCAGACGAGCTCTCGCCTTAATGAAGATTAACGAGCTGACGATACCAGTAATAAGTGGGAACCTGCCGCCATACGTCTTCTGAGGCAGTGACGTAACAGAAGTTCACTGGCCACTGCGCCGATTCGAAGACGTTCGGCGCCATTGTTATCAAGTTCGACAGAGCCATCTTATGCTGTGAAGTTTCCTTAACTCAGATATGCAGCAAAAACTGGCCTTTTGTTTCCTTTATCGTTGATGTAGCAAGCGCTCAAAATAAAAAAGGCTAAAGGACGTGCTTCGCGTCAGTACACTGTCCCAATATTTAGCTTAAAAACTAGAGTATTTGTTGTTTTCACTGACCAGAAGCCTCCACTGACGGGAAAGAATAGCAATACCAACAAATAATTAAGGTAGACTAACGAAATTTCGGCAATACATTTGTCTAGGTAAAATATTTAAGTGTTTAATGTTGCAAGATCACAGGTAAATGAAAGCGCGAGATACGCCAATGCAAACGAAATACTGATACATTAACAACCGGTGTAGTGTTGAATGCAAGAACGCAAACGTGCGTCATTGTGGTGTACAGGTGTCGGAAGTCAATTTGTGGTTCAAAATAGTTCAAATGGCTCTGAGCACTATGGGACTTAACATTTGAGGTCATCAGTCCCCTAGAACTTTGAACTACTTAAACCTATCTAACCTAAGGACATCACACACATCCATGCCCGAGGCAGGATTCGAACCTGCGACCGTAGCGGTCGCGCCGTTCCAGACTGAAGCGCCTAGAACCGCTCGGCCACACCGGCCGGCTCAGATTGTGGGATGGAGTCCCATGCCTGTAGCGTTTTGGTCCGTCAATAGAAAGAGTGTTAATGCTGGACGTCGATCACGCTGGAGCTGTTGGCCGATGATGTACCATATGTGCTCGACTGGAGACGGATCTGATGATCAAGCAGGCCATGGCAACATGCCGACCCTCTGTAGGGCGTGGTAGGTTACAGCAGCGGTATGTGGGCCAGCGTTATCCTGTTGGAAAGCACCCCCTGGAATGGCAGCACCAAACTGACGTAGAAATTTCAGTCAGGGTGATTAGGATAACCACGACTGTGTTCCTGCTGTCATACAAACTGCACCCCAGACCATAACTCCTGGTGTAGTTGGTTGTAGGTCCCATCTGGCGTCCTCCTAACCAACACGCGGCCATCACTGACACCGAGGTAGAACCAGCTCTCATCAGGAAATACAACACACCTCCACCCTGGCCTCCAATGAGCTCTCGCTTGACCGTGGTTTGGGGTCAGTGGCATGCACGCTACAGGGCGTCTGGCTCGGAGCTGTCCTTGAAGTAACCGATTTGTAACGCTTCGTTGTGTCACTGTGGTGCCAGCTGCTGCTCGAATTTCTGCTGCAGGCGCAGTACGATGTGCCAGAGCCATACGGCGAACACGATGGTCTTCCTTCTCGGTAGTGCCACGTGGCCGTCCGGTCTTCTTGCGACCGTACATTATCGTGACCGCCGCTGCTAGCAATCATGTACACTGGCTACATTCCTGCCAAGTCTTTCTGCAGTATTGCGAAAGGAACCTCCAGAATCTCGTAGCCCTACAAGACGACCTCCTTCAAACTCAGTGATCTGTTGATAGTGGCGCCCTTAGCGCCTTAAGTGCATTCTTCACTAACATCAGCTGACCGTGTCCAGTCTTAAAGGCAACTAGAGCTTACGATTCTTCGGAAAACCGCACGAAAAGTTTCTTTTTGCTATGCTTTCGCCCTCACCAGCGGGTCAAAACCCAGCATTCCAATAGAGCTATCTCGAGCAAATTGCTGAAGTTTTTACGATATATTCCTATGATCCCAATCTCGAACAGCCTCAAAATTTTCTTCATATCTTTATCCGTTTCCGAGATATGGAGGTTCAAAGTGACCCTACTTGTATACGTAAAATACACACGTAAAATCCTCTGTGAGGCTAAATCATAGTTTATAAGGTGACATAGCACGGAGAAATATACTGTAAAATATCTCCGTTCGAGATATGGAGGCTCAAAGTGACCCTACTTGTATACGTAAAATACACACGTAAAATCCTCTGTGAGAGTAAATATTAGTTTACAAGGTGACATAGCTCGGAGAAATATACTGTAAAATATCTCCGTTATCATCTGGGAACGATATTTTCTAGTACTGAAGCACATGGAAAATTTTTGTGCATTTAAAATCCGGTATAATGTGTAAAATTAGTTTTGCGTTACTTCAATTTCACATAAATAAACTATCTAAATTTTACTAAGCACTACGGAACCAGTGGAAAAATACTCCCATCGGAGCACAAAAATTGCGAATATGTCGCTGTTTATACTAGAAGACTCTGACTAAGAAGTGGGGTACCAGCTGCCTCATTCTACCTTCCTCAGCACCTTTAATAATTTTCCCCAAATTTTCGGCATCCGAACATGCTGAGATAGAAGACAGTGGAAGTGGCAAAGAGACGGAAACTGGAACATAGTAGACAGTGGTTGTGTTATAGAAAGATCGAAAGAGACAATGGTAGTGTGTGTGTGTGTGTGTGTGTGTGTGTGTGTGTGTGTGTGTGAGAGAGAGAGAGAGAGAGAGAGAGAGAGAGAGAGAGAGAGAGAGAGAGATGGAGAGAGGAGGAGGGAGGGAGGGAGAGAGAGAGGGACTCACTGGCAGCGGAACATAGTTGACAGTGGCAGAACAGTGCGAGAAAATGAGCGAAGGAGAAAGTGCCACGGGCGAGGAATAAAGAAAAAGAGAAAGTGGAAGTGGATGAGAGCCAGTGATAATGAGAGGCAGACTATATGACAATGACAACAAGAAAGAGAGATAGTGACAAGAGCATTGTTCCGGTGGTATGCAATATGCACAAGAACCAAGAGGGAACTCTAAGACTGGAAGACCAAGAATGATAGGACAGTGATTCTGTCTTTTTCCCCTACTACTGAACTTGAACTTCGAAGAAGTAACGTCGGAAAAAGATGAGTATGGAGAGTGAGATTTAGGTAGATGGTGATACGATATCAATGATAAAATTCGCTGATGACGCTGCTACGGTCAACAAAAATGGGGAAAAAATTTCAGGACATGTAGAAGGGAGTGTACGGTCTAATAAGCACAGAATGTGTATTGATAGTAAACCAGAAAAATACGAAGGTAATGACGAACAGTAGAAGTGTGATTAGCAGTAGTGTTGAGATCGAAAATAGGGACCACGTGACATAGTGAAACTCAAGGGATCCTGATACCAAGGCGTGACGGATAAAGCAGGCTACCAAGGCGAAAAGGGCATTACTGGCCAAGACAAGTGTAGTAGTATCAGACACAGGCTTTAATATGAGGAAGAAATTTCTGAAAAAGTAGGAATCCAAATTGATCTTCCCCGAGGTCGGCTTCTACCAGTTTTTCCATTCGTCTGTAAAGAATTCGCGTTAGTATTTTGCAGCTGTGACTTATTAAACTGATAGTTCGGTTATTTTCACATCTGTCGACACCTGCTTTCTTTGGGATTGGAATTATTATATTCTTCTTGAAGTCTGAGGGTGTTTCGCCTGTCTCATACATCTTGCTCACCAAATGGTAGAGTTTTGTCAGAACTGGCTCTCCCAAGGCCGTTAGTAGTTGCAATGGAATGTTGTCTACTCCCGGGGCCTTGTTTCGACTCAGGTCTTTCAGTGCTCTGTCAAACTCTTCACGCAGTATCGTATCTTCCATTTCATCTTCATCTACATCCTCGGCCATTTCCATAATATTGTCCTCAAGTACATCGCCCTTGTATAGACCCTCTATATACTCCTTCCACCTTTCTGCTTTCCCTTCTTTGCTTAGAACTGGGTTTCCATCTGAGCTCTTGATATTCATACAAGTGGTTCTCTTTTCTCCAAAGGCCTCTTTAATTTTCCTGTAGGCAGTATCTATCTTACCCCTAGTGAGATAAGCCTCTACATCCTTGCATTTGTCCTTTAGGGCAGGACAGTATGAAACGAAAAGAGTAAGTAAAAAGGGAGGATATGATAGACGCTAATTGCGTTGTTGGCCTGTCATGCGGATTAGATGTAGGAATTGACAGTCTAAGCAGACATTGTGATGACAAGATAGCGATGTTTTTAACTCTGTTGTTCTTTTAGCACAGCAGCATACAGTGTGAGGCGCTAGCGTTGTGGATCGTGGCGAACTGGAGCATGAACCAGGAAGCGCCGGCCTGCCGCATGTCGAGTTTTGAGGGGAGCGACCACCATCGAGGAAGGGCCCCTCCCCCCACACTTTAAATTCGCTGCTATCGCGGCGTCTGCTCGCCCTGCAGGACGCGTCCGCTTCGGCGCTGGCAGTTCTTGCGGCGGCAGATGCTGAGGCATCGGGTGACGACGGACCGAGGTGCAGATGGCCAGCCTCGCCCGTCCACACGTGTTCCACACACACACACACACACACACACACACACACACACACTACACTGCACTCGTCATGGCTTCTAGACCCTCCCGCCGGCCCATTGCTCTGCAGTGTGCCAGCGCTTATTTGGCAAGTGTGCGAGAACATCGGAAAAGGAACTTAAGTTAACAGGGTAATAAAACGTTTTATGTACAAAAAAGCTTCCAAAATTTAAGTTTTATTTCCCAGATCGTAGTTGATACCTATCCTGATTACTAGTTCCAGCAGAGTTACGGCCTTGCCGCAGTGGATACGGCTGTTCCCGTGAGATCACCGAAGTTAAGCGCTGTCGGGCGTGGTCGGCACTTGGATGGGTGACCATCCAGACCACCATGCGCTGTTGCCATTTTTCGGGGTGCATTCAGCCTCATGATGCCAATTGAGAAGCTACTTGTAGCGGCTTCGGTCAAGAATACCATCATAACGACCGGCAGAGCGGTGTGCTGACCCCACGCCCCTCCTATACGCATCCTCCACTGATGATGACTCGGCGGTCGGATGGACCCGGTAAGCCACTCGTGGCCTGAAGACGGAGTGCTGTTAGCAGAGTTACAAGGTGACAATTATTGAACGATGTGAAATAAAAGGTGTTGACAGATGTGAAAATTACCGAATTATCAGTTTAATAAGTCACAGCTGCAAAATACTAACTCCAATTCTTTACAGACGAATGGAAAAACTGGTAGATGCTGACCTCGGGGAAGATCAGTTTGGATTCCGTAGAAATATTGGAACACGTGTGGCAATACTGACCCTACGACTTATCTTAAAAAATAGATTAAGGAAAGGCAAATCTATATTTCTAGCATTTCTAGACTTAGAGAAAGCTTTTGACAATGTTGACTGGAATACTCTCTTTCAAATTCTAAAGGTGCCACTGGTAAAATACAGGGAGCGAGAGGCTATTTATAATTTGTAAAAAAACCTGAAGGCAGTTATAAGAGTCGAGGGACATGAAAGTGAAGTACTGGTTGGGAAGGGAGTGAGACAGGGTTGTAGCCTCTCCCCCATGTTATTCAATCTGTATATTGAGCAAGCACTAAAGGAAACAAAAGAAAAATTGGGAGTAGCTATTAAAATCCATGGAGAAGAAATAAAAACTTTGAGGTTCGCCGATGACATTGTAATTCTGTCAGAGACAGCAAAGGACTTGGAAGAGCAGTTGAACAGAATGGACAGTGTCTTGAAAGGAGGATATAAGATGAACATCAACAAAAGCAAAACGAAGGTAATGGAATGTAGTCGAATTAAGCCGGGCGATGCTGAGGGAATTAGATTAGGAAATGAGACACTTAACGTAGTAAATGAGTTTTGCTGTTTCGGGAGCAAAATAACTGATAATGGTCGAATTAGAGAGGATATAAAATGTAGACATGGCATGGAAAGCATTTCTGAAGAAGAGAAATTTGTTAAAATCGAGTATAGATTCAAGTGTCAGAAAGTCGTTTCTGAAAGTATTTGTATGGAGTGTAGCCATGTATGGAAGTGAAACGTGGACGATAAATAGTTTGGATAAGAATAGAAGCTTTCGAAATGTGGTGCTACAGAAGAATGCTGAAGATTAGATGGGTAGACCACATAACTAATGAGGAGGTATTGAACAGAATTGGCGAGAAGAGAAATTTGTGGCAGAACTTCACTAGAAGAAGGGATGGGTTGGTAGGACATGTTCTGAGGCATCAAGGGTTCACCAATTTAGCACTGGAGGGCAGCGTGGAGGGTAAAAATCGTAGAGGGAGACCAAGAGATCAATACACTAAACAGATTCAGAAGGATGTAGGTTGGAGTAGGTACTGGAAGATGAAGAAGCTTGCACAGGATAGAGTAGCATGGAGAGCTGCATCAAACCAGTCTCTGGACTGAAGACCACAACAACAACAATGAAATAAAGTTGTCATAACTTGTGAACGGTTTGCGTTAGGCAGTTCAAACTGTACGGTTGGCCGCGGGGCATGGTGGGAATCAGTATGCGCATGCGCACGCGCCTTGTTTTTGTCGGCCACTTTGATCTGGATGGTTTCGCCAATAAACAAAATTGGCTCATTTGGTTGACTGAGCATCCGCATTTCGCGATCGAGAAGTCTCTTCACCCTCAACGGATGACTGTGGGGTGTGCAACGTCCAGGCACGGAATAATCGGTGCCATATTCCTTGATGGCACGGTCGCTGCCGAACGGTACGTGAAGGTTCTGGAAGATTCTTTCATCGCCATTATCCCAAGTGACCCTGATTTCGACAAGATGTGGTTCGTGCAAGACGGTGCTCGACCCCATGGAAATAGAAGAGTGTCTGATGTCCTGGAGGATCCTTTTGGGGACCCAGGCATGGACCTCGGAAAAAAATGGCTCTGAGCACTTAACTTCTAAGGTCATGAGTCCCCTAAACCTAACTAAACTAAGGACATCACACACATCCATGCCCGAGGCAGGATTCGAACCTGCTACCGTAGCGGTCGCGTGGTTCCAGACTGTAGCGCCTAGAACCGCTCGGCCACCCCGGCCAGTTGCGTGGACCTCGAGTGGGCGTCATATTCTGCGGATATGAACAGATGAGACTCCTTTTTGTGGTGCTATATCAAAGACAAGGTGTGCAACAGTAGCCCCAAAACCATTGCTGGACTGGAAACAGCCATTCAGGAGGTCAGCGACAACATCGATGTTCTGACAGTTCAGTGGGTCACACAGGATTTTGCTATTCGTCTGCGCCACATCATCGCCAATGATGGCAGGCATATCGAACACGTCGTAATCTAAAGCGAAATATCTGTAGTGACGCTTACGTGTTGAATAAAGTGTGTGTACGCCATAGTTTATAACTAATTTACATTTTTTTCATATAGTTCAATAACGGTCCTCCTGTATATTTCTATCTTCAGGATCATCGGATACGTGAAGTACGGAACCACTTACCGACATATACACACCTGACACCAGTGTATGTGCTCTACTTGGTGTATGTGACGCCTTTGTGCTTTGCTGATACTGTTATGGCTTTTATTTTAGTGTGCTTAGTGTTGCATGGAAGACTCTTTGTGTGAGTTTACCTCCATGCTTCCAATGGCCAGATGGCAACGTGCCACACGTAGTGGATTGTAATTCACGTATTCTGCCTCTGAAGATGGTAACATAGCGCTGCCGAAACTAGTAATCAGGATACACATCATCTGCGATCTGGGAAATAAAACTTCTATTTTGCAAGCCTTTTTACACTAGTATAGAGGTCGCTCTCCTTCTGACACTGGCAGGTAATTACAAAAACCTTTATGTTCTTGTTGACTACGCTTGGTAAATCATCTCCTTTTGTCCTCGCATTTTCCCGCTATTAAGGGGAGCCCTTCCTAGTCACATGGCACCATCAATTCATCCTCTCGACTAAGGCACAGTTTGTTCACATCACTCTGGACAGTGGCGAACCAGATAGTTTGAGGTCTTCATGTCTCTCTCTCTCTCTTCTCTTTCTAGCCACAGGAAGGCACTTTTTACGACATGACCACCAGGCCTTCGCGTTCGTTATGTGATCCTACCATCATAGCCTGCATTCTGAGAGTTTTTTTATTTGTGGGGACGACTATGAAGCTACCTCTTATGCGGCCGTAGGCCTCCTAGGCCAGTGTCAATTTGAATAAAAACATTTCGTACATAACGCGGCGTCATTATGAAGCACTAAAACAGCCGTAATTCCAAAGCCTCGGCCATCTTTGCAGCGGTCCTCTTCGGGGCCACTAAGTGCTGAATCGCCGCGTGGGGTAGCCGCGCTGTCTAGGCTTGCCCCGTCGGAGGTTCGAGTCCTCCCTCGGGCGTTGGTGTATGTGTTGTCCATAGCGTAAATTAGTTTGTTAGATTACGTAGTGTTTAAGCTTAGGGACCAATGACCTAAGCAGTTTGTTCCCGTAAGATCTTACCACTAATTTACAAATTAAAAAAAAAAAGTGCTGAATTCGGACGATTGTGTTCCACTGTATACAGGATGCTTGTTTTAACCTGAGACAACTAAATATATCCAAAACGACGCATCGTTCGTAAAAAAATCTTATAGCTGAAAAGGGGTCATCTGTCTGTGGTACAAACTGTCACGTCCTAACCACCCCTGCTGCGTGGGCGGGGTCAACTTTGTATTTTCAAATGGGAGCCCGCCACCTCTATAGTAGAAGGCGGTGTATTCGACAAATATCGAGTGTGCCTGTTTTTGCAGTTAAGAACCGATACATCAGATTCTACAATTTAATTTACCATGAAAATCTAAACCTTTGACTTATGTTGATACTGATTTTCTAAATTTACCTGAGTGTAACGTGACTGTACAGTAAACATAATACTAGCGCTCAGCCCTTGTGAGGCAAACTGAGGAGCTACTTGACTGAGAAGTAGCGGCCCCGGTCTCGGAAACTGACCTACGGCCGGGAGAGCGTCGTGCTGACCACATGCCCCTTCACATCCGCATCCAGCGACGCCTGTGGTTTGAGGATGACACGGCGGCCGGTCGGTACCGTTGGCCTTCATGGCCTGTTCGGACGGAGGTTGGTTTATCTTAGTCCGCATAAGCTACTCCTATGTTTTTTTCTGTCATTTAATAAACATGTATTTCAAACCGAGCGAGTTGGCACAGCGGTTAGCTCACGGGACTCGCATTCGGGAGGGCGACGGTTCAAACCCGCGTCCGGCCATCCTGATTTAGGTTTTCGGCGATTTCTGCAAATCGCTTCAGGCAAATGCTGGAATAGTTTCTTATAAAGGGCACGGCATACTTCCTTCCCCATCCCTCTCTAATCAAATGGGACCGATGACCTCGCTGTTTGGTCCCCTCTCCCCAAATCAACCAAGCAACCATATGTATTTTAATGTATTTTGCTGTACTGTGTAACGGTACTTTGACTACCGCGCCTTCGCCAGTACAAAGATATGATTTACGATCGCGCATGCAGAAGAGCGCTGCGCCAGCGACAGACTTTTATAAGTAATTTTGATCTTTTTTACTTTTGCGTAGGTGCTTGTTTTTAACAACTAGTTTATTACTCTCTTGTCTTTATACGTTCAAGACGTGTATTTTACTGCGCTGTGTTAAATATGCTTTTAAGTGGAAATTAAAACTATGTTACGAAACGAAGTTATTTCAGTAGTGATTCGCAATGGTTATCGCCAAATTTATAAATTAATCCTGACGGTGACAACTTAGAAATTTTCATCAGACGGAGAACGAGAGGAACAGCGAACAATGAAAACAGGTCATCCTACAAGAAAATTAAGAAGTATTCCAGACGCAGCCACGAAGACTATATTATAATAAATACTACGTTTCTGACAGAATTATAAGGTAAATTTCAACTTATTTCTGATGCTATTTCCTTACAGTCGCTTTTTGTAGTGTTGCCGACCCGGTCTGCCGTTCACGGTCAAATTACAGCACTATCTCAATCAGTAATACGAATTCCGCCTTATTCGTAACTTATTCCATCAAAATTCGAAACCCAATCACATTTTCTATTTTGTATTTGCACGGCAGAACCCCGAGGAAAGGAAACACTACAACTGTATGGGTTGTTCCTATTAATATAGTGAATTTTGATAATATTCATTGTCACACACGGCTAACTGTAGCCTTTTTGTTACTTTCTGTAATTCTTCTTCGATTTGACATGTTACGGAGCGCCAAGTTCGGCACGCCGCCTGACAGGTTTTTAGTTTACTTCGCTCCGGCTAGCATGGCTTGTGAGCCGTGCGTGGCTCGTGTCCGTGCCATCTCTTATTTAACATCTTGTTTTTTTTTTTTACCGTACTGCCACCTCGTTATGTTAATTTTCAATTACTTGTGTCACTGAGTTGCTGCCTTGTCTACCCGTGAGCGGCAGCAGCACCGCTTATCGATATGCCCCGCCGTATTATCTTTGCTGGACTGCTATTACTTCCCGGGTCGTCGTGTGTTGGGAGGCAGTTCGTATCTGGCAGTGAGCTGCAAAGCGCCAGCAGTATAGTTTGGACCTGGCAGTCGGACAGGGAGGTTCGGATAGCCGTGACTCGCCCGACCGTTGCCGGCACACATGGCTGGTTGATCGTCGGTTGGCGGTGTGTGTCTCAACTCGTGATTCATCTACATCTACATCTACATCCATACTCCGCAAGGTGTGTGGTGGAGGGTACCTTGAGTACCTCTGTCGGTTCTCCCTTCTATTCCAGTCTCGTATTGTTCGTGGATAGGAGGATTGTCGGTATGCCTCTGTGTGCGTTCTAATCTCTCTGATTTTATCCTCATGGTCTCTTCGCGAGATATACGTAGGGGGGAGCAATATACTGCGTGACTCCTCGGTGAAGGTATGTTCTCGAAACTTCAACAGAAGCCCGTACCGAGCTACTGAGCGCCTCTCCTGCAGAGTCTTCCACTGGAGATTATCTTTCATCTCCGTAACGCTTTCGCGATTACTAAATGGTCCTGGTGATTGCACAGTCACTGCTTTTAGCATTCGTCCAAGTGATTGTGAAATTGTGTGTAGCCTGTGATGTTCACTGCCCAGTTATTTCAGTGCTGTCTCCTGATGTGTAGCCGTACGTCGGTTGGCGCAGTCGCCTTGTAGCACCAGTGGGGCATGCAGCGCCAGGGAGGCGCTGATAGCCATCACTCGCCGATGACTGCCGGGACACGTGATTTGAGTGGGGACGACTTTGGTTGATAGTAGGTGGGTCGTCTTGTCGGACGGCGTGTATTTGGCCGGCGATCGCTTATGGGTTGGCTGTGTGTGCCAACTCGTGATTCGGCCTTGTTTTGCTCAGTCACTGCCGTTAGCATTGTCTAGTTCTTCGCGCAATTGTTCGTGAAACTGTGTGTAGTTTATGTGGTTTGACTGACAAGTTATTTAAAAGTTGTCGGCGTACCGGCTCTGAATTGGTCGGCTGACGTGGAGTAGCGAGGAAGGACAGGATAGCCATCACTCGCCCGACGACTGCCGACACACAAGTTTGAGTGGCAGCGACCTTGCTTGGCCGTTTGGTCGGTCATTTGATTAGACGACTTGTATTTGGGTCGCCCACCGCTTACGGGTTGTCTGTGATCCGTTCTGGTTGTTGTTCCAGTCTCCGCTGTTAGCATCGTTCGAGTTTTGGTGCAAGTGTGGAGCGGAATTGATCTTGATCGTTGGTCCGTTGACTGTCTGTTGGTTGGGTTTCCAGCGGATTGAAAAGTGGCTGGACCGACGGCCTCTCTCACCTAAGCGAGCTTTAAGCGTTTGAATTCCAGGTCGATCCTCGAACATGTGAGCGCCTTTGGGTGTACTGCCGCATTTTTCAAAAATTTGTTCTTGTTGTTTGTACTTGTATGGCTTCTAGCGATTTTGTTTTACATTAGAGTTGTTTTGCTCTTAAGGCCTTCAGCCTAGTTTAACGTACTGTTTCACGTAAGCCCTTTGGTATTTTAGTAATTTTAATGTTGTTCAATTTTAAGTCTTGGGTCTTCAGCCGATTTTGAGTTGTTTGAGAACAACCACCTCTGGCCGTAACAACGGCCTTGATACGCCTGGGCATTGAGTCAAACAGCGCTTGGATGGCGTGTACAGGTACAGCTGCCCATGCAGCTTCAACACGATACCACAGTTCATCGAGAGTAGTGACTGGCGTATTGTGACGAGCCAGTTGCTCGGTCACCATTGACCAGACGTTTTCAGTTGGTCAGAGATCTGGAGAATGTGCTGGCCAGGGCAGGAGTCGAACATTTTCTGTATCCAGAAAGGCCCGTACAGGACCTGCAACATGCGGTCGTGCATTATCCTGCTGAAATGTACGGTTTCGCGGGGATAGAATGAAGGGTAGAGCCACGGGTCGTAACACAATTGAAGTGTAACGTCCACTGTTCAAAGTGCCGTCAATGCGAACAAGAGGCGACCGAGACGTGTAACAAACAGCACCCCATACCATCACGCCGGGTGATACGCCAGTATGGCGATGACTAATACACGCTTCCAATGTGCGTTCAGCACGATGTCGCCAAACATGGATGCGACCATCACGATGCTGTAAACAGAACCTCGATTCATCCGAAAAAATGACGTTTTGTCATTCGTGGACCCAGATTCGTCGTTGACTACACCGTCGCAGGCGCTCCTGTCTGTGATGCAGCGTCAAGGGTAACTGCAGCCATGGTCTCCGAGCTGATAGTCCCTGCTGCTGCAAACGTCGTCGAACTGTTCGTGCAGATGGTTGTTGTCTTGCAAACGTCCCCATCTGTTGACTCAGCCTAACTTAAAGAACTGTTTCACGTAAGACCTTTGGTATTTAAAAAAAATAATGTTATTGAGTTTTAAGTGTTAATCCATCAGCCGATTTCAATTTAACTTGTTTACTTCAGCCTAACTAAAGAACTGTTTTAAGATAAGGCTTGCCTTTTAAATTTCTGATTATGCTTGCTTTTTAAGTTATTGGCCTTCAGACGTTTTTAAATTAAAGTGGTTTTCAGCCGGTAATTAAGTCCCAAAGATTAAGGCTGTGTGTTTAAAAAAATTTTTTGGGGTGATCTTGTAATGTTTGGTCAAATAATAAAGCTGAATGTTCAAGTCTAACTGACAGCCCCTTATTTTGGCCCCTATCCACAATTTAAACTACCTGTCCTTTCCTGCGGGTGTAGCAGGGGCCTCAACTTGTTCACTTTTGTTATGTTCAACCACTGCACTCGACTCATTTTTTCTGTGAAATCTCGTGCACTATACAGGACGTTTCCGTAACAGCGTGCAAAAATTTAACAGGACATAGAGGATGCTCCAGTGAACAGTTTGAGGTAGGGAATCTGAGGTCGGAGAAGACAGCTTAAGGAGATAATAGGAATAAAATCCACAGTACTGTGTACTTGTTTGTTTACATTACCTACGGTTAACTGCAGATACCATCACCGACACAATTCACGTAACATTTGTACTTTATCGTACAAAACGTGCTGAAACTGACGGCCATCAACCTCAACGCAAACAGCAAATTTTCATACAAGGTTCTGATGCACCCTGACAAATATCCCTGATGTGTTTCGAATCAGAACACAGGCAACCACAATTCCGGCAACTAAATCCCTCTCCATGTCCACTGGGGTCAAACAAGTGGCTTTTACTATCACACAGGAAATAATCAAGAGGACTGACGTCAGGTGACCCAGCAGGCTATGGAATAGGACCTGCCCTTCCAACCCAGCGACCAGGAAATGCAGCGCTGAGATGGTTGCGACGCAGCGTGATGTTGTGTCCACATCCTCTCACGAACAGACAAGGGTACGTCCTCCAACAACTCACGTAGAACGCTTTGCACGAATCCATTCAGACAGCCCGGTAGAGGATATGGCTCGCCCTCTTTGCTTCCTTGCAGGAAATAAAGAATGTACATGCATATAAACAGTACGGTAGGTGTAAACTTATACGCATGTTAGTTGTAAATAAGGTGGCTATACAAAGCGGTAGACAAGTTTACTTCCGTATCTCGTTAAGCTGGCTTCTCCGACCCTAGGTTCCATACCTCAAATTGTTCAGTGGAGCCATTCTCTATGCCGTGTTACATGTTTGCACCAACTTACGGAAACACCCTATATGTCAGATCTTATGGAACTTTCTTTATTGTATTCTGTATTCTGTAAATTTGTCTGTCGCTTATTCCGCCTTACTGTGTAGGTAGTGGATTATTTTTGTCCTCATGACGTACGGATTTTTTAACAGACGGTCTAATGATGTGGTCCTCAGCTCGTGGTCGTGCGGTAGCGTTCTCGCTTCCCACGCCCGGGTTCCCGGGTTCGATTTCCGGCGGGGTCAGGGATTTTCTCTGCCTCGTGATGACTGGGTGTTGTGTGATGTCCTTAGGTTAGTTAGGTTTAAGTAGTTCTAAGTTCTAGGGGACTGATGACCATAGATGTTAAGTCCCATAGTGCTCAGAGCCATTTGAACCATTTTTTTCTAATGATGGGCCACGCCCGAAGCGCGTGATAAACAGTTTGGATTCAATACAAAATTTCTGTGGAGTACCCAAGATCTGTTATTAGCGACCGATCGACATTCTATGCGTGTATTTATACAGAGGTGTGGGATTATTGTTCCTGGGCAGAATACTGTCTTGGTTCTCTGGCAGTCTGACGATAGCGGAGTGCAGGATGATGAAACGTCGCGGAAAAAAAAACAAAAAACAAAGACGCGACACAGCTGGTTGGAAGTCGTAAACGACAGCTGGATGACGCGCTGGAGTGCTGGAGGCAACGCGAGATTCCGCACGTGCAGCAGGGATTTGTTAATCACTTGCAAGCGTTAAAACCCGTCTGATTTACTTTAAAAGAAATTTCCCGGTTTCTCCCAGAAATGGCCTTTCTTCTTCAAGACTATTTAAATAGTACAGTTAAATGTCATAGGCGCCTAAATAACAAGCAGATTCACCTGGAAAATGTCAAATAATGTGAAATTTCTTTTTTATTATGAATTTGGCCAGCTATGGACCGCATACAACTTAAGACTTATGGTGTTTCTTTTTCTTCCGTTCTTCCCAGTACTTCATTTTCTCGCCAACTGCTCGTCTCTGCTCATCTGTCCACACTCTCTTGGGTCGAGGTTTTGGCGCATCTTCTTCATAGTTTGCGTTTTCTATAAGTAGCCTAAAGTTACTCCTGTCACGTATTATTTCTTCTGTAACACCTATTTTGTTGGCGTCTTTCTTTACTGCTTCTATCCATCCTACAGCGTTTTTCAGCTTACTAACGTAATTAAAAATTTTCTTTGTAATCCGTGTTTCTTCCATTCTTTTTAAATGTCCATAAAATTTTAGCCGTCTCTTCCTCATTGTATCTGTGATCTTTTCTGTATTTTTGTATAGGTCTTCATTTCTCCTTTTAATCCACCTATTTTCCTTGTTTTTCTCAGGACCTAGAATTTTTCTTAATATTTTTCTCTCTCTTTTTTCTAGGTCTCTTAATTCGCCTTTCTTATTCAATGTTAGGCACTCTGATCCATATGTTGCTTGTGTCCTAATAACTGAATTATAATGTTTAATCTTTGCTTGTATGGATATTGATTTCTTATTGTAGTAGTTTTGTGTTAATTTATATGCAAATTCCGACTTTTTTATTCTTTCTTTATTTGTTGTGTTATCCAGTCCATTGGCTTGGATCCACTCCCCCAGGTATTTGAATCTATCAACTCTTTTAATTTTTCCATACTTTGTTTTCATTAACTTTTCTGTATTATGTTTGTGTTCTATATACTCGGTTTTTTCGTAGGATATTTTTAGCCCAGTCTTGTCAGCAATCTCGTGTAACATATCAAGCATAACTGTTGCGTCAGTTCGGTTTTCAGTTATCAATGCCATATCATCCGCAAAGGCTAAACATTTTACTTCAAATTTGTTCTTTCCTTGGCCCATGCTTATACCCTTTGTGCCTCTGTTTTTTAATGTGTTTTCCCATGGTTTTACTACTTTATCTAAAACCAAGTTAAAGAGAATTGGGGACAGTCCGTCACCTTGTCGAACTCCTGTTCTGATTTTGAATGGTTCAGAAATTTCGCATTGAAACTTAATTCTTGATGTTGTATCTGTGAGCGTTTGTTCAACAAGTCTTCTGGTGTTTTCATCTATCCCTGATTCATAAAGTATGTGGAATAGTGTTTGTCAACAGAGTCGTAGGCCTTCTTGAAGTCTACGAAAGTGACTACTGTATTTTTATTTTGTATAGCTCTTACTCTCAAAATTGTTTTTAAATTAAGAATCTGTTCTGTACATGATCTACCTTTTCTAAATCCTGCTTGATAATCTCCTATATTAGGTCCTGCTTGTTCCTCTATTCTGTTTAAAAGTGCTTTAGAAAGTATTTTGTATGTCACTGGTAACAAGGATATGCCCCTGTAGTTGTTGGTGTCTGTTTTATCTCCTTTTTTATGGAGAGGGTGGATCAATGCTTGTTTCCAGTCACTGGGTATGATTCCTTTTGTCCAAATGTCTTTAATTACTTTGTGAATTTTCTGACATGCGGATAAGCCCCCTAGTTTCCACATTTCTGCCACTGTCCCATCCTCACCTGGTGCTTTGTTATTCTTCAATGCTTTGATAATCTTTTCTATTTCTTCTACTGTAGGTGGTTCCGACGGTGGATTTTCATGTTGTGGTTTTTGAAATTGTAACCTGTCATTAGGCTCCTCACAATTTAATAGATTTTCAAAGTATTCAGCTAAGATTTGGCAGTTCTCTTTATTGCTTGGAACCATTTTTCCATTTTTATAATGTGAAATTTTATATATATATAATTTCAAACCTAAGACTATGTCAAATTTAGGATGCTTTCTTTTTTAATGTTTTAAAATAAAATATACAACTTATAGAACACAGTTTAGGTTCAGTATAATTCGCAATAGATACCTAATGTCTGACAGAAATCTGATAGACATAAAAACGCCAATCAATTGCAATAAAGCTTTACTTTTACTATGTTTCCTCATCAGAGAATTCACGATTACCTAAAAAGATTATAAATAAACATTAACATAGAGAAAACTAAATAACAACCAGTTTTTATTCCTAAAGGCTTTATAACATGACTGTAATCACATGTAATAGCTGATGAACCACTTTAAGAGGAATAATGTTCTCGCCACATAAAATACTTCATGAAGGAGTTCATATTAAAATCGCAAGACTGAAACTGACACAAAGCTGGTAACTGCTAGTAGAACTACAGCGCCGCAGCACACTATACACGCCGGCCGCTGTGGCCGAGTGGTTCTTGGCGATTCAGTCCAGAACCGTGCTGCTGCTACGGTCGCAGGTTCGAATCCTGCCTCGGGCATGGATGTGTGCGATGCCCTTAGGTTAGTTAGGTTTAGGTAGTTCTAAGTTCTAGGGGACTGATGATGTCAGATGTTAAGTCCCATAGTGCTCAGAGCCCTTTGGGTGTAATAAATGAAAAACAGACAGTAGAACAATGTCTCAAGAGTCTGCTCTGAGGAAAAAAGAGACTTCACTTTTTAGGCGTTTCTAAATAAAGGCTTTGTAACATTAAATTTTTTTATCGCGTAATTGCAGCAACAGAAAAGATTGTAACAACTATAGAGGTATCTCTTTAATCAGCGTTGTGGGTAAAATCTTCTCAGGTATTGTTGAAAGGAAAGTGCGAGTATTAGTTGAGGACCAATTGGATGAAAATCAGTGTGGGTTTAGGCCTCTTAGAGGTTGTCAGGACCAGATCTTTAGCTTACGGCAAATAATGGAGAAGTGTTATGAGTGGAACAGGGAATTGTATCTATGCTTTATAGATCTAGAAAAGGCATATGACCGGGTTCCTAGGAGGAAGTTATTGTCTGTTCTACGAGATTATGGAATAGGAGGCAAACTTTTGCAAGCAATTAAAGGTCTTTACATGGATAGTCAGGCAGCAGTTAGAGTTGACGGTAAATTGAGTTCATGGTTCAGAGTAGTTTCAGGGGTAAGACAAGGCTGCAACCTGTCTCCACTTTGTTCATATTATTTATGGATCATATGTTGAAAACAATAGACTGGCTGGGTGAGATTAAGATATGTGAACACAAAATAAGCAGTCTTGCATATGCGGATGACTTAGTTGTGATGGCAGATTCGATTGAAAGTTTGCAAAGTAATATTTCAGAGCTAGATCATATATGTAAGGACTTTGGTATGAAGATTAGCATCTCCAAAACGAAAGTAATGTCAGTGGGAAGGAAATATAAACGGATTGAGTGGCAAATAGGAGGAACAAAGTTAGAACAGGTGGACGGTTTCAAGTACTTAGGATGCATATTCTCACAGGATGGCAATATAGTGAAGGAACTGGAAGCGAGGTGTAGCAAAGCTAATGCAGTGAGCGCTCAGCTACGATGTACTCTCTTCTGCAAGAAGGAAGTCAGTACCAAGACTAAATTATCTGTGCACTGTTCAATCTTTCGACCAACTTTGTTGTACGGGAGCGAAAGCTGGGTGGATTCAGGCTACCTTATCAACAAGGTTGAGGTTACCGATATGAAAGTAGCTAGGATGATTGCAGGTACTAGTAGATGGGAACAATGGCAGGAGGGTGTCCACAATGAGGAAATCAAAGAAAAACTGGGAATGAACTCTATAGATGTAGCAGTCAGGGCGAACAGGCTTAGATGGTGGGGTCATGTTACACGCATGGGAGAAGCAAGGTTACCCAAGAGACTCATGGATTCGGCAGTAGAGGGTAGGAGGAGTTGGGGCAGACCGAGGAGAAGGTACCTGGATTCGGTTAAGAATGATTTTAAAGTAATAGGTTTAACATCAGAAGAGGCACCAATGTTAGCACTGAATAGGGGATCATGGAGGAACTGTATAAGGGCGGCTATGCTCCAGACTGAACGCTGAAAGGCATAATCTTAAATGATGATGATGATGATGATGATGTAATTGCAACTTTTCGTTTAGAATTAAAGCGTCATTGAAAGAATGATGATTGTAAATTTCTAACTCTTTAAGAATATCAAGTCTAGTGCCTGCCCTCTCTGTGTGCAGGATACTGACATCATGAACTTCTTTAAGCTTATGGCCTGTAATTAATAAATGATCGGCAAAGGACGAATTATACAGGATGATCGGAAAGAGAGGAGTGACTATATAATATTTCGAATAGGAACCCGTGCCAAGAAAACGTATCGTTTCTGTGCTACAGCCGTCTGAAAATATGTTTGCTAGGTAGGTACGTAACAGGGTAGTCATGGTGGCGGACAGTTACGTCGAATCGGCCGATGTCATTTGGCGTGTATCCTGCCTCTCTGAACTGGTTCGAGCCTCATTCACATGGCTGTGAGTGTTGGAGCAACATGGTTGGGTAGGCGTTTGCAGAATACACCTACATGGTCCTTCTGTATGGCAAAGCTCACGGTAATGGAACAGCTACTTGTCGCGTTTACCAAGATCTTTATCCGCAACGTCGGACTCCGTCGCAAACCTTTTCGCCACAATTGCGCAACGGCTTCGAGAAAAAGGAACCTCCAGCGTCAACAGACGTGACCGTTGTGATCCAGGGGACGCCCCACACCCGAACTGCAGGAGGCCGTTCCGCATCGCGCTGAAGAGAACACGTCGACTAGTACACGAGCAAATTCTCTGGCTGTTAATGAGTGGAATTTTGAAACAATTGATGTACCGGGTCACCCTAATCAACTACTTGTAAAAGTGGTCGCGTTAACTGCGTGCTTTCAAATGGCTGTAGCGCGTAAACGGTACGTTCCCGGACACGCGTTCCAATTCAAAATATTATATACCCACTCACCTGGAAGTCTGTAACGGGAAATTCCGAAAGCAGTGTGTCGAAGTTCGACGAGTGCACTTTCGATATCAAACTGACGTCAAATTAAATGACTAACTAATTACACTACTGGCCATTAAAATTGCTACACCAAGAAAATATGCTGATGATAAACGGGTATTAATTGGACAAATTTATTATACTAGAACTGACATGTGATTACATTTTCCAGAAGAACCACCTCTGGCCGTAATAACGGCCTCGATACGCCTGGGCATTGAGTCAAACAGAGCTTGGATGGCGTGTACATGTACAGCTGCCCATGCAGCTTCAACACGATACCACAGTTCATCAAGAGTAGTGACTGGAGAATTGTGACGAGCCAGTTGCTCGGCCACCATTGACCAGGCGTTTTCAATTGGTGAAAGATCTGGAGATTGAGATGTCCAGGGCAGCAGTCGAACATTTCCTGTATCCAGAAAGGCCCGTACAGGAATTGCAACATGCGGTCGTGCATTATCCTGCTGAAATGTAGGGTTTCGCAGAGATCGAATGAAGGGTAGAGCCACGGTTCAAATGGTTCAAATGGCTCGGAGCACTATGAGACTTAACTTCTAAGGTCATCAGTCCCCTAGAACCTAGAACTACTTAAACCTAACTAACCTAAAGACATCACACACATCCATGCCCGAGGCAGGATTCGAACCTGCGACCGTAGCGGTCTCGCGGTTCCAGACTGTAGCGCCTAGAACCGCACGGCCACTCCGGCCGGCCGGTAGAGCCACGGGTCGTAACACATCTGAAACGTAACGTCTAATGTTCAAAGTGCCTTCAATGCGAACAAGAGGTGACCGAGACGTGTAACCAATGGCACCCCATACCATCACGCCGGGTGATACGCCAGTATGGCGATGACGAATACACGCTTCCAATGTGCGTTCACCGCGATGTCGCCAAACACGGATGCGACCATCACGATGCTGTAAACAGAACCTGGATTCATCCGAAAAAATGACGTTTTGCCATTCGTGCACCCAGGTTCGTCGTTGAGTACACCATCGCAGGCGCTCCTGTCTGTGATGCAGCGTCAGCGGTAATCGCAGCCATGGTCTCCGAGCTGATAGTCCATGCTGCTGCAAACGTCATCGGACTGTTCGTGCAGATGGTTGTTGTCTTGCAAACGTCCCCATCTGTTGACTCAGGGATCGAGACGTGGCTGCACGATCCGTTACAGCCATGCGGGTAAGATGCCTTTCATCTCGACTGCTAGTCGCACGAGGCCGTTGGGATCCAGCATGGCGTTCCGTATTACCCTCCTGAACCCACCCATTCCATATTCTGCTAACAGTCATTGGATCTCGGCCAAAGCGAGCTGCAATGTCACCATACGATAAACCGCAATCGCGATAGGGTACAATCCGTCCTTCATCAAAGTCAGAAACGTGATGGTACGCATTTCTCCTCCTTACACGAGGCATCACAACAACGTTTCACCAGGCAACGCCGGTCAACTGCTGTTTGTGTATGAGAAATCGATTGGAAACTTTCCTCATGTCAGCACGTTGTAGGTGTCGCCACTGGTGCCAACCTTGTGTGAATGCTCTGAAAACCTAATTATTTGCATATCACAGCATCTTCTTCGTGTCGTTTAAATTTCGCGTCTGTAGCACGTCATCTTAGTGGTGTAGTAATTTTAATGCCAGTAGTGCAGTAGACTTCTCTTAAGCCAGAAATGCCCTTTTTGCCATTGCTAGTCTGCTTTTGATGTCCTCCTAGCCCCGTCCGTCATTGGTTATTTTGCTGCCCAGGTAGCAGAATTCCTTAACTTCATGTACTAAGTGACCATCAATCCTGATGCTAAATTTCTCGCTGTTCTCATTTCTGCTACTTCTCATAGCTTTCGTCTTTCTTCGAATTACTCTGAATCCTTATTTTGTACTCATTACATTGTTCATTCCATCCAGGAGATCGTGTAATTCTTCTTCACTTTCATTCAGGATACCAATGTCATCACCGAATCGTATCATTGATATCCTTTTACCTTGAATTTTAATTCCACTCCTGAAGCCTTGTTTTATTTCTGTCATTGCTTCTTCGATGTATAGACTGAACAGTAGGGGTGAAAGACCACATCCGTGTCTTACACCCAAACACTTCGTTCTTGGTCGTCCACTCTTATTATTCCTTCTTGGCTCTTGTACATATTGTATATTACGCGTCTCTCTCTATAGTTTACCCCTATTTTTCTCAGAATTTCGAAAATCTTGCACCATTTTACATTGTCGAACGCTTTTTCCAGGTCTTGAATTTTTTTAGTCTTGCTTCCATTATCAACGGAAACGTCAGAATTACCTTCTGGAGCCTTTACCTTTTCTACAGCCAAACTGATCTTCATCTAGCACATCCTCAATTTTCTTTTCCATTCTTCTGTATATTATTCTAGTCAGTAACTTGGATGCATGAGCTGTTAAGGTGATGATGCGGTGAATGTAGCACTTGTCCTGCGCTTGCAGTCTTCTAAATGGTGTGGATGATATTTTTTCGAAAGTCAGATGGTATGTCCCCAGACACATACATTTCCACACCAACGTGAAGAATCATTTTGTTGCCACTTCTCTCAATGATTTTAGAAATTCTGATGTTATCTGCCTTATTTGATCTTAAGCCTTGCAAAGCCCCCTTAAATTCTGATTCTAATACTGGATCCCCTACCTCTTTTAAATTTACTCTTGTTTTTTTTTCTTCGATTTCACCTGACAAATCTTCCCCTCATAGAGGCCTTCAGTGTACTGTTTCCATCCATCCGCTCTGCATTTAACAATGAAATTCACGTAGCACTCTCAATATTACAACCGTTGCTTTTAATGTCACCGGGTGTTGTTTTGATTTTCCTTTACGTTCAGCCCTTCCGACAATCATTTCATTTTCGATTTCTTCACACTTTTCATGCAACCATTTCGTCTTAGCTTCCCTACACTTCCTATTTATTTCCTTCCTCAACGACTTGTGTTTCTGTATCCCTGAATTTTCTTGAATATTTTTGTACTTCCTTCTTTCATCGATCAACTGAAATACGAGGGTTGTCCAGAAAGTAAGTTCCGATCGGTCGGTAAATCAGAAACATTTTATTTGCAAGAGTTAGCTACACTTTCCAGATACTTCTCTACATAGTCGCCGCTCCGACTTAGACATTTGTCGGAGCGTTATACCAAATTTCCAACACCATCGTCATAGAAGGCAGCCGCCTGTGCTTTCCGACAATTCTCTACGGTGGTCCACAGAGCGTAGCCCGCGCCCAAGTGTTGTCTTCGTATCCAGCGTTTCATGTGAACAGAGATGATACTCAGGACGAGCCAGTTAGGGCTGTGTTGTGGGTGATCGAACACTTTGCATCGAAAAGGCTGCAGGATCACCTTCACTGCCCCTGCAGACTGCGGCTGAGAATTGCCATGAAGAAGGAAGTGCGTGGTAGTTGTGTTAGGTGGGCTGCATTCATTAAGGCGAAGCCTCTCAGCGAGGCCTCCTACTCGACAGCAGACATCGTTGTCCTAGGCACCTTCACTCGCTCACAGTGCGCTCACAACTGAAAAGAGCGTCTTGATGCGATCGACGGTCATACTAGAGACACTGCCCAACACATCTGTGCAAAGCTTCGTTGGGTTTTCACTGTGGTGTCCATTTCCCGACCGATCGGAACTTACTTTCGTGACAACCTTCGTATTGCTTCTGTTGCCCAAGATTTCTTCGAAGTTAAGTCCTTTGTACCAATGTTTTTCTTTCCAACTTCTGTGATTGCCCTTTTTAGAGATGTCCATTTCCCTTCAACTGTACTGCCTACTGAGCTATTCTTATTTTTGTACCTATAGCCTTAGAGAACTTCAAGCGCATATCATCATCTCTTAATACTTCTTTGCGTATTGATTCTTCATGACTAATCTAATGTTCAAATGTGTGTGAATTCCTTAGGGACCAAAATGCTGAGATCATCGGTTCCTATACTCACACACTACTTAAACTAACTTAATGCTAAGGACAACACTCACACCTCCGGCACACAATTAGTGACATGGCGCCTCTAACTGCGCAGACACTAATCTCTTGAACGCCAGCTTACTCTGCATCACCACAAAATTGTGATCTGAGTCAATATCTGGTCTGGATATGCCTTAGAGTACAGTATCTGGTTTCGGAATTTCTGTCCGACCATGATGTAATCTAAGTGAAATCTTCCAGTATCACACGGTTTTTTCCAAGTATTCCTCCTCCTCTTGCGATTCTTGAAAGGAGTATTCGCTATTACTAGCTCAAATTTATTAAAGAACTCAATTAGTCTTCCTCCTCTCTCATTCTTTGTCCCAAGCCCATATTTTCCTGCAACCTTTTCGTCTACTTCTTTCGCTGCAACTGTGTTCCAGTCCCCCATGACTATTACATTTTCATCTTCCTTTACGTATTGTATCTTTATCTTGAGCTTGCGACATAGGCAAGTACACCTGAACTATCGTTGTCGGTGTTGGTTTCCTGTCGATTCTGATAAGTATAAACCTGTCACTGAATTGTTCACTGTAACTCACTCTCTGCCCTACCTCCCTATTCATAACGAACCCTACACCCGTTATACCATTTTATGCTGCCTATACTCATCTGACCATAAATCCTTCTTTCCATTTAACTTCTCTGACCCCTACTATACCTGGATTGAGCCTTTGCATTTCCCATTTCAGATTTTCTAGCTTCCCTACCACATTCAAGCTTCTGACATTCCACGCCCCGACTGGTAGAACGTTTTCCTTTCGTTGATTATTCAATCATTTTGTCATGGTCACCTCCCCCCTTGGCAGTCGCCTCTCAGAGATCTGAATCGAGGACTATTCCGGATTCTTTTGCCAATGGAGAGATCATCATGACACTTTCCCTATTACAGGCCTCATGTCCTTTGGATACACGTTATGTGTCTTTAATATAGTGATTTCCGTTGGCAGCTTACTATTTTGCGAAACCCGTGAACGAGTATATCGAAAACGGCGAAGCTGGTGGAATGTTCACGTGCTACTGTCGTGAGCATCTACGGAAAGAGGTAAAAGGACAGTGAAGCTACCAGTAGGCGCTAAATGGTTGAATGTGCACAACGTATATTACTGTGATTTCAAGGGAAGCAGTGGATGACTGCATAACTGTAAGCAGTCCTACAGAATTGGAGGACGTAAGCTAACGAAATTTAAAACAAAGCGTTATCTTTACGATTGCACAGCAAACTGTGGAGTCGGCTCGGAAATTTGTAGATGAGATAAAGAAACTAATAGCACCGTTGATTAAAGAGTTTGTTTTCAAGTTGGACCAGTCGGGATTTGAAGAGGAAAAGCGTGTAAAAGGAACCCTGGACATTAGAGGCACCAAGAGAGTTGTATTAGTTTCAACTAAAGCCAGGGCTTGAACGCATTCGTATACAATCATACCGACTGTTGATCAGGATGATAAATGGGGTGTAAAGTTATTTATTGCACCACGAGAATTTGGAGGTGCTATGCCGTACTACGATTCTTTCTCGCCCGCCTGGTCTTGCAAGGGCAGCAGGGAATGTTTACGTCACAGCAAGCAAGAGTGGAAAAATTGGCCCAAGAGAACCACAGCTACGGTATGAGCACTACTTTTGGCCGATAGCTGGTCAGAATAACTTGCTTTTGCTTTGATTCCTGGTCTGCGTATAAAAATCATACAGCTTTACAGCAAACAAAACGTCCTGAAAAGTATAAGACATTGCCATTCATACTACATGGAACCATTGGACAAATTCAGGCCATGGATGTTTGTTTTTCCGTGCCTATAAAAGATATTATAGCACTATCTGCAGCTAAGCCTTAAAGGGTAACCGTGCGGAGTGGCCGCGCTGTCAGAGGCGCCATGTGACGGATTGCGTGGCTCCTCCCGCCGGAGGTTCGAGTCCTCCCTCGGGCACGGGTGTGTGCGTTGTTCTTAGCAGAAGATAGTTTAAGTAGTGTGTAAGTCTAGGGACCGATGATGTCAGCAGTTTGGTCCCTTAGGAATTCACTCGCATTTGAACATTTGAGCCGTAAAGGACAGCCAGTTTCACCATAAACTCTACGACACACTGTTTCGTATTCGGTTGCATGCCATCACATTCTTCAGTTCTCGTTACCCCGTCACACCATCATGATTCTATACGCATTCTTCACGAGTGGATACCTAGGTCTTGCAAGGGCAGCAGGCAATATTTGCGTCGCAGCAAGCAAGAATGGAAAAATAAGCCTAAGAGAACTACAGCTATGGTATGAGCACTACGTTTGGCCGATAGCTGGTCAGAATAAAGTACAGTTTGTGACTCCCAAGGAGTCCGCCTTCGATGTTGGTGGTACGAACCTGTGCGATTACTGTGACGTGCCATTTTTCAGTCGGTGGTTTGCATCGAACAATTCTCGAATGTCGACATGTCCGTTTTGCGAAGTGTAATGCGTACACCCCACAAAAGATTGATCTCTGCTCCTCCAGGACACTCATTTTCTTTCGCGCTCCTGACGCACGTGGTGAGTCATTAGTAACTAATATGTTGCTGTTATAATTGCTAGCAAAACCTTTTCAAATGAGCCTTATTAAAGACTGAACTTGCGACCACGCACTAAAGGGGATTTTGTCAATGCGTCTGTATTTTCTTCGCCAAACGTCAGTCCTGATGACCTGCAGCACGCGACCGAAGTCTACGGCGCTCTGGATATCACGAAAGGAGCGAGCCGAGGTCCAGCAGGTAACCGTCTGCAGAATGGGCACCCATTCTCTCACGCACCGTTTGCGAATAGCGGAGGGGGCAACACATACTGCTGCAGGTACCCTCCGCCAGACACCATATACGGTGGCTAGTGGAGTGCAAATGTAGGTCTGAAAACGAGTGCTTCTAATGAGTTTCGCCATTTCGTGGATTTAAGGCACTTGGAAAGTAAGTACCTGCTCTTGCTGTAAGTAGCATTACAGCAGGTTACGCCCGCCTGGTCCCGGCGAGGGGACGTCGTGTGGGATTCGCCGACGGCTCAATCGGAGGTCTTCCACGGCGCGGCGAGGGACGCCGCGTCCCACAGAGGCAGCGGAAGCGCCAATTGAAGACAATCGGCCGTTCGCTCGGCCGTCTACCGACCCAATGGGCGCACCAGCGGCCGGGACTGGTCTGTTCGGGGGGTCAGGCTATTCCCCCTCACACCCTGCCCGCGACAGCCGGCGCATACGACGCCAGAGGCTGCGTCTCGGTCAAACGTTTCCGCAACACACTCCAAACAGCGCACTCCACGCAGACCATCAACGTCCAATTCAATGGACGACTATTTTAATAGACTTTCTCAGGACAGTTTACGTTTATCTTCTAGAGTCTTCAGTTCCTTCAGTACCTCTGTGACACTCCCCCACGGGTCAAACAAGCCTGTGACCATTCGTGGTGCCCTTCTCTGTATGCGTTCAATATCCTCTGTTAGTCCTGTTTGGTACGAGTCCCACATACTTGACCGGTATTCTAGAATCGGTCGCACGAGCGACTTGCAAGCAATCTCCTTTGTAGACTCATTGCACCTCCCCAGTATTATACCAATAACCAAAGTCTACCACCTGTTTTACCCACAGCTGAGCTTATGTTATCATTCCATTTCATGTCCTCTCCAAGTATTTGTATGAAATGTTCGCTTCCAACAGTGACTCACTGATATTATAGTCATAGGATACTACGTTTTTCTTCGTTTTGTGAAGAGCACAATTTTACATTTCTGAAAATTCAAAGCAAGATGTCAATCTTTGCACTACTTTAAAATCTTATCAAGACATGACTGAATGGTTCAAATGGCTCTGAGCACTATGGGACTCAACTGCTGTGGTCATAAGTCCCCTAGAACTTTGAACTACTTAAACCTAACTAACCTCAGGACATCACACACATCCATGCCCGAGGCAGGATTCAAACCTGCGACCGTAGCGGTCGTGCGGTTCCAGACTGTAGCGCCTTTAACCGCTCGGCCACTTCGGCCGGCATGGCTGAATATTTATGCAGTTTCTTTCAGGTAGTTCTTTATCATAGATAATATTATATATTATAATACTATGTATTATATATACTACACTGCTGGCCACCGTAAATGCAACACCCTGAAGGAAGCATCCGAATCAAGTGAAATTTACACCATGGGTTTGCAGCGATGAGATATGCAACTGATTAGAATTTCAGCGCATACGCACATCACGCGCGCCTGTGGCGCCACCTCATAGCGCCATTTAAGGCTTGGCGATTTCGACGAGTATACGTTCGGCACGTGTGTTTACCTTGTGGTTGTTTCACAAGACGATCAGTTATGCCTCGTAGACAACAGCGAACATCGTTTGATCAAGTATCCGAGTTCGACAGAGGAAGGATACTGGCTTACCGAGATTGTGGATTGTCATACAGAGAAATCGCTAGTCGTGTTGGACGAAGCCAAACAACTGTAATGCGGACATGTGACCGTTGGATGCAGGAGGGTACGACGGACCGACGTGGTAGATCGCATTCACCTCGGTGCACCACTGCACGTGCTGATAGGCAAATTGTGCGCATGGCTGTGACGGATCGCTCAGTGACATCCCGAACCATAGCACAGCACATTGCGTCTGTAACGCATCATCCAGTGTCTGCGCGTACCATTCGAGGCCGTTTACAGCAGAGTGGTCTGTCCACAAGACGTCCATTGCTTCGTCTACCATTGACGCAGAACCACAGACGTCTCCGTCGCCAATGGTGTGATGACAGACGGATGTGGACGGCAGAATGGAATGACGTTGTCTTTACTGACGAGGCACGCTTCTGTCTGCAGCACCACGATGGTCGGATTCGAGTGTGGAGACACCGTGGAGAGAGGATGCTGGACAGCTGCATTATGCGCCGCCACACTGGTCTTGCACCGGGTATTATGGTATGGGACGGTATTGGATATTACTCTCGCACGCCTCTAGTACGCACTGCCGGTACTTTAAATAGCCGGTGCTACATATCCGAGGTGCTGGACCCAGTTGTCCTTCCTTACCTTCAGGGCTCGGCCACAGCTATATTTCAACAGGATAATGCGCGACCACACGTGGCACGCATTGTCCAAAGGTTCTTCGTCAATAACTAGATTGAAGTGCTTCCCTGGCCGGCTCGCTCTCCGGATCTTTCGCCGATAGAAAACATGTGGTCCATGGTTGCTCAACGAGTGACCCAGATTACATCCCCAGCTGCCACACCAGATGATCTTCGGCAACGTGTGGAAGCTGCTTGGGCTGCTGTACCCCAGGAACACATCCAACGTCTCTTTGACTCAATGCCGAGACGTGTGGCAGCGGTGATCTCCAACAATGGCGGCTACTCTGGCTACTGACTATGGCAGGAACCACATGTCACAGACGTCTGTAAACGTAATCATTTGATACTTGGTCAACATGTTATCTACAAAATAAATTTTGTTGTGCTACCTCTTGTCTTTCTTGGTGTTGCATTTACGGTGGTCAGCAGTGTATATATTATAATACTATACAATATATAACAATACTGAATATTTATGCAGCATGTTTCAGGTAGTACTTCATCATAGATAACTGTATCATCTTAAAAAAGCCTGATTTTACTATTAATATTATCTGCAACGGCAGTAATATACAACATGAACAACAAGAGTCCCAACACACTTCCATGGAGCACACTCGAAGTTACTCCTACATTTGACGATGATACTCCATCCAAGATAGCGCGCTGCGTCTCCCCTGCTAAAAAGTCCTCAATCCAGTCACAAATTCCAGTTGATACTCTATATGATCGAAGTTTTGACAATAAGCCTACGTGTGGTATTGAGTCAAATGCTTTTGGGAAATCAAATACTGCATTTACCTGATTGCTTTTATACATAGCTTTCAGTATGCCACGTGACAAAATTGCGCTTTCACATGATCGATGTTTTCAAAGTATCTATGCCTCGTAATACACTGAAGCGGCAAGGAAACTGGTATAGGCATGCGTACTCAAATACAGAGGTACTTAAACAGGAAGAATACGCGGCTGTGGTCGGCAACGCCTGTATAAGACAACAAGTGTCTGGCGCAGTTGTTAGATCGGTTACTGCTGCTACAGTGGCAGGTTATCAAGATTTAAGTGAGCCTGAACGTGGTGTTATACTCGGCGCACGAGCGATGGAACACAGCACCTCCGAGGTAGCGATGAAGTGGGAATTGTTCCGTACGACCATTTCACGAGTGTACCATGAATATGACGATCCCGGTAAAACATCAAATCTCTGACATCCCAGCGACCGGATAAAGATCCTGCAAGAACGGGAGTAACGACGACTGAAGGGAATCGTTCAGCCTGAGAGGGTGCAACCCTTCCGCAAATTGCTGCAGATTTCATTGCTGGCCCACCAACAATTGTCAGCGTGCGAACCATTCAACGAAGCAGAAACCCTTGATGACTGCACGACACAAAGCTTTAAGCCCCGCCTGGGCCCTTCAACACAGACATTGGACTGTTGATGACTGGAAACATGTTGCCTGGACGGACGAGTGTCGTTTCAAATTGTATCGAGCGGATGGACGTGTACGGGTAGGGTGACAACCTCATGAATCCATGGATCCTGAATGACAATAGGGGACTGTTCAAGCTGTTGCAGGTTCTGTAATGGTGTGGGGAGTGCGCATTGGGAGTGATATAGGACCTTTGATACATCTAGATACAACTCTGACAGCTGACACATACGTAAACATACTGTCTGACCAACTGCATCCATTCATGACTATTGTGCATTCCGACGGACTTGGGCGATTCCAGCAGGACAGTGCGACACCCCACACGTCGAGAACTGCTACAGAGTGGCTCCAGGAACACTCTTCTGAGTTTAAACACTTCTGCTGGCCACCAGACTCCTCATACATGAACATGATTTTGCATATCCCGGCTGCCTTGCAACGTGCTATTCAGAAGAGATCTCCGCCTTCTCGTACGGATTTATGGACACTCCTGCAGGATTCATGGTATCAGCTCCCTCCAGCACTACTTCACACATTAGTCGAGTTAACGCCACGTCGTGTTGCGGCACTTCTGTGTGTTCGCGGGATCCCTACACGATATTAGGCAGGTGTACCAGTTTCTTTGGCTCTTCAGTGTATAAACTGCATATTCTGTATGTACACTACTGGCTATTAAAATTGCTACACCAAGAAGAAATGCAGATGATAAACGGGTATTCATTGGACAAATATATTATACTACAACTGACATGTGATTACATTTTCACGCAATTTGGGTGCATAGATCCTGAGAAATCAGTACCCAGAACAACCACCTCTGGCCGTAATAACGGCCTTGATACACCTGGGCATTGACTCAAACAATGCTTGGATGGCGTGTACAGGTACAGCTGCCCATGCAGCTTCAACACGATACCACAGTTCATCAAGAGTAGTGACTGACGTATTGTGACGAGCCAGTTGCTCGGCCAATATTGACAAGACGTTTTCAGTTGGTGAGAGATCTGGAGAATGTGGTGGCCAGGCCAGCAGTCGAACATTTTCTGTATCCAGAAAGGCCCGTACAGGACCTGCAACATGCGGTCGTGCATTATCCTGCTGAATGTAGCGTTTCGCAGGAATCGAATGAAGGGTAACGACTCGGGTGGGTCGTAACACATCTGAAATGTAACGTCTACTGTTCAATGTATCGTCAATGCGAACAAGAGGTGACCGAGATGTGTAACCAATAGCACCCTATACCTTCCCACCGGGTGATAAGCCAGTAGGGCGATGACGAATACACGCCTCCAATGTGCGTTCACCGCGATATCGCAAAACACGGATGCGACCATCATGATGCTGTAAACACAACCTGGATTCATCCGAAAAAATGACGTTTTGCCATTCGTGGTCCCAGGCGGTCCTGTCTGTGGTGCAGCGTCAAGAGTAACCGCAGCCGTCGTCTCCGAGCTGATAGTCCATGCTGCTGCAAACGTCGTCGAACTGTTCGTGCAGATGGTTTTTGTCTTGCAAACGTCCCCATCTGTTGACTCAGGGATCGAGACGTGCCTGCTCGATCCGTTACAGCCATGCGGATAAGATGCCTGTCATCTCGACTGCTAGTGATACGAGGCCGTTGGGATCCAGCACGGCGTTCCGTATTACCCTCCTGAACCCCCCGATTCCATATTCTGCTAACAGTCATTGGATCTCGTCCAACGCGAGCAGCAATGTCGCGATACGATAAACCGCAATGGCTTTATCAAAGACGGAAACGTGATGGTACGCATTTCTCCTCCTTACACGAGGCATCACAACAACGTTTCACCAGGCAACGCCGGTCAACTGCTGTTTGTGTATGAGAAAACGGTCGGAAACTTTCCTCATGTCAGCACGTTGTAGGTGTCGCCACCGGCGCAAACCTTGTGTGAATGGTCTGAAAAGCTAATAATTTGCATATCACAGCATCTTCTTCCTGTCGGTTAAGTTTCGCGTCTGTAGCACGTCATCTTCGTGGTGTAGCAATTTTAATGGCCAGTAGTGTATCTGTTATAATGAAAGGTTGTGGGACAAGGAGACAACTTTGAGCTGTGAATGGATGGTGGTGGTGGTGGTGGTGATGGTATCTGGGAGCGGCCTTTCATAATACGCGGGTGTGTGCGTGTTGCGAGGCAGACACAGGGACAAAGCGGCCGCCGGTGATGTAAGCGCATGCGCAGCGGAGCTTCCGGTCCCTGGAGGAACAAAAACTGCGCCGTGGTGTGGCCCGTCTCGCCCCTGAGCGCCACATTCCAAGGCAGAGCCCGGGATGAGGGGGCGTGGCACACGCAAGCAGCACTGCGTGCCTGCCTCACCCAGCACTAGGCCGTTACCCGGCCGCGACAAGTAGCGACATCGCACCCTCACACCGCCCCCGCACGGGACGTGCTCCTCACCGTTTAAGCCGTCCTCTCACGGGGTCTGAAAACGCACGTGGACGACGAGCTAATGACGTCACAGCGTGGGACTGCACGGTCCACTACACTGCCGAGCGGGAAGCAAAGCCGTCGGCACACGGACCGTGCTGTCGAACGTTGACGTTCAGCGTGCCAAGTTCAACGTGCTGCTGAACGCTCAGGAACGATGCGACTTGTGCATACGGTACGTGGGCCCCAACGTCGTATACGCGATCGCAACGCATCCCAGTGGCAGTTGAGCGATGTTTCTAGTTCGTAAATCACACTGTTTACCCAACGGGCGCGCGTACAATTCCCACGTTATCTCTATTAAAACGCACATTTCCTCCATCGTCCACGAAAAGGAAAGTACCATGTCCAATCAATGAGGACAGAGACATATAAAAGTTCCATTACAAACACTGCGGTACAAATTTGGAATACTTCTCCCCATAAGATAAACATTATTTAATCATTCCCATATTTTATTAAAACCCCAAGGTCAGTCTTACTTAATCACTGTTCCTACCCAATAGCAGAATCTTTTCAACATGTGAATTACGAAGCGTAAAAGAAAAGGAGCAAAATATCTTTATGCAAGTAGCGCAAGCTGTCCTGTAGATTAAGCCAATCGAACAAAGTCACCCCTCGAAAAAAGGTGAACTTATATTTACATAACGTCAAATATCATAGTATATACTTATATTAAACTAATAATAAAGTATCAGACCCTAATAAAAACGCTAATTTTAGGAAATGAGATACAAGAGTGTCAAAACGCGAACCACCACCCCAACTATCAAATCAATACGAGACAGTTGCGCTACTCATTACGCTAATCCAACAACACACAGATACATGTCGCAAGTAATCCAAGTATGTTACCCGTTGCAGAAAACCTTATCGGTGATACCTTATTAATTGAAATTTAATTATAACAAATTGTACAAGAACAATGCGTTTTGGGTGGATCTTCAGTGTGTGTCGCTGCCTTCAAATAGCCTACTCTCATAAGACGCAAGTTACAATAATTCTTTTGCCATGAATATGATGTTTCTCGTTATTTTATTGGAACGAATCACACAGTTAACAACGGGTTTTCCAATGATTCTGAATTTGCTGATGCTCAGAAACGGCATATATACATATAAGCTTGAAATGAATGCCAATATGGCGCCTCAAAACTCTGTACTGAAGGGAGACGGCGTGCGTGTGACGTAGGTGGCGTTGTGCCATCTCATTGGTCAACGCTCAGACGCACGCTCAGAATATCTGACATACCAGATATTGCTCTGCACGTTCTGAAAGACTCCCGAACGTGCTATTCCACGCTCAACGTTCGGATGCACGGTCCGTGTGCCGACGGCTTAAGCAATCTGGCGCGTCAGGTGTTCGCCTCGTTCAGAGGTGCGTAGCGAATGAGATGCTACATCGTGTTTACGTCACAAGTGCCATCGTATTGTTAAACATCGCATTTGGTGCGTTTTTTTTTTCTCATAGAGTACGTGGAACGAATATAAGCTGTTGCTAAGCGTCAGTAAATTGAGGATCTCTCGGACAAGCGTCGTTTTAGCTAGTATTTGTTGTAATAAAATGAGGGGAAAGTACACGTGAGTAGGTAAAGGCTTCCTATAGTTGAAAGTTTTAATCTTATAACTTGGGTGTTACGTAAGTACGTATACCGTTTCAGTGCTACGGCACAATGATGATCTATGAAAAGCTCGTCTTTTTGCTACACTTTGCGTATTACATTTCAAATAATGACGTCTTTAGAAGGTCTGTGCCTTATAAGGAGGCACAGTTGCTTGTTGTTGTGGACTTCAGTCCTGAGACTGGTTTGATGCAACTCTCCATGCTACTCTATCCTGTGCAAGCTTCTTCATCTCCCAGTACCTACTTCAGCCTAGATCCTTCTGAATCTGTTTAGTGTATTCATCTCTCGGTCTCCCTCTACGATTTTTACCCTCCACGCTGCCCTACAGTACCAATCTGGTGATCCCTTGATGCTTCAGAATATGTCCTACGAACCGATCCCTTCTTCTAGTCAAGTTGTGCCACAAACTCCTCTTCTCCCCAATTCTGTTCAATACCTCCTCATTAGTTATGTGATCTACCCATCTAATCTTCAGTATTCTTCTGTAGCACCACATTTCGAAAGCTTCTATTCTTTTCTTGTCCAAACTATTTACCGTCCATGTTTCACTTCCATACATGGCTACACTCCATACAAATACTTTCAGAAACGACTTCCTGACACTTAAATCTACACTCGATGTTAACAAATTTCTCTTCTTCAGAAACGCTTTCCTTACCATTGCCAGTCTACACTTTATAACCTCTCTACTTCGACCATCATCAGTTTTTTGCTCCCCAAATAGCAAAACTCCTTTACTGCTTTAAGTGTCTCATTTCCTAATCTAATTCCCTCAGCATCACCCGACTTAATTCGACTACATTCCATAATCCTCGTTTTGCCTTCGAGGCACAGTAGTAATGCCAAAGGTATGGCACACTTGGTAGCATTGTCTATTCCGAACTGCGAAGTAAAACTTAACAAGTTCACATCCAACTCCTTTTTCTTTCAGCTTTCGTTTTGTACGAGATTTTGGGTCTTTCTTGTTTATTTACTTATTCGAATACCCGGTTTGGAAGGTACAATAAATCAACTGTGATTTTGCTTCTTTGTGTATGATGTTCGTTCCTCCCAGACTTCCTGCATCTTTCGAGAGTCTCGTTCCATTTCCTCCTGGGTCCACTTCCTTACTGTCGCAGACCCCATCCTTTCCCGAAATCGTGTCTTTCGTGTTGCTTCTGCCAAAAGTATTCTGTTATCTGTCATGTCCGTCCTAATTCCTGTGTCTTTCACGTCTTTGTCAATTTCGGTGAACCATGTGGGTTAGGATTTGTCGCTGTTGAATATCTGCTTATACCATTCGTTATACGTATATGTCCATAAAACTGTAGCCTTATTTTGCGCTTTCAAATAGAGCTCTCTGTTTGAAAAATGTTCAAATGTGTATGAATTGTTAAGGGACCAAACTGCTGAGGTCATCGGTCCCTAGACTTACATACTACTTAAACTAACTTACACTAAGAACAGCACACAAACACACCTAGCCCTGAGGGAGGACTCGAACCTGCGGCAGGAGAGCCCGCGGAGTTCGTGACATGGCGCCTCAAACAGCGCGGCCACACCGCGCGGCGCTCTCTGCTTGATGTTAACGTGCATTCAACATTACTATTACTTCTAGGATCCAGTGTTTTCCTTAGAATTCTTCTTTGAACTTTTTCGACTTTCTCATGATGCCCAAATCTTGTCAGTTTATGTGTTTCTGTTGCATACAGTGTTTCAGGTCTTATCACTGGAACTACCGGTAATCGAACCCGGACCCATGCGTGTCAGATCACGCAGCTCCGAAGTCGGACATTGTAAACAGCAAACGTCCTACAACGCTGCCCTGGCGTACTTCCGAAATAACATTTACATCTGTCAATTTCTTCTCGTTATGAACAACATGTAGGGTTCCACACGGAAGGAAGAACTGAAACCAAAATCTAATCTGGCCGGATACTCGCTGATTGTACTACTATATAAACACAAGTTGTAGTTTAACCTTGTTACCAAAAATCTCGGAAAATTCTTGATCGATTTACTTCTGGTTTTTACACCATACTCTAATACAACTTTGGATGGACTTAGCTCACACATATTTTTAATGTAAAAGAAAAGAATCTTAGCAAAAATCTCAGTAAATTTTGACCGATATAATTCAGATTTGTACAAGATACTCCAATAAACGTTCAGACTGATATAGACAGTATATTTTTAATATATACGGTACATAAAAATATACAGAAAATCTATACCTCTTTATGAAGAAAATCGCAGTTTAAAGCTCGAAAACTTCGTGACAGATTTATTAAAAATTTTTAGATGATACTCTAATAAACGGTCGGACGGACAGGGGCTACATATTTTGAAATTTATATGGTATATAAGTAGTATATACACTATGTAAATGGAAAAGGTTGTTAACAAAAATGTTATTGACGAAATAACTCCAGATTTTTACGAAATACTGTAATAAACATACAGACTGACATATCGTACTTTTTTATAAATGTGGATGGTATATATATATATATATATATATATATATATATATATATATATATATATATATATATATATATATATATATATATAATATTCTAGCAAAATTCTCCAAAAGGCTTGGTCGATTTACTTCAAATTCCTCATTATATTCTAAAAAACGTTCAGACGGACATAGACTGAATATTTTTGAAATATACTGTATACTGTATACTCATCTATATCTACATCTACGTGATTACTCTGCTATTTACGATAAAGTGCCCGGCAGAGGGTTCAATGAACCACCTTCATGCTGTCTCTCTACCGTTCCACTCTCGAACGGCACGGGGGAAAAACGAGCACCTAAATTTTTCTGTGCGAGCCCTGATTTCTCTTATTTTATCGTGATGATCATTTCTCCCTGTGTAGGTGGGTGCCAACAGAATGTTTTCGCAATTGGAGGAGAAAACTGGTGATTGAAATTTCATGAGAAGATCCTGTCGCAACGAAAAACGTCATTGTTTCAATGATTGCCACTCCAATTCACGTATCATGTCTGTGACACTGTCTCCTCTATTTCGCGATAATACAAAGCGAGCTGCCCTTCTTTGTACTTTTTCGATGTCATCCGTCAGTCCCACCTGATGCGGATCCCACACGACACAACAATACTGCGGAATAGGGCGGACAAGCGTAGTGTAAGTAGTCTCTTTAATAGACCTGTTGCACCTTGTAAGTGTTCTGCCAATGAATCGCAGTCTTTGGTTTGCTCTACCCACAATATCATCTATGTGATCATTCCAATTTAGGTTATTTGTATTTAGTTGAATTTACAGCCCTCAGATTTGTGTGACTTATTGTGTAATCGAAATTTAGCTGATTTCTGTTAGTACTCATGAATAACTTCACACTTTTCTTTATACAGGGTCAATTGCCACTTTTGGCACCATACAGATATCTTATCTAAATCATTTTGCAAGTCGTTTTGATCATCTGATGACGGTAAATGACAGCATCATCTGCAAACAATCTAAGACGGCTGCTCAGATTGGCTCCTATGTCGTTAATATAAATCACTAACAATAGAGGGCATATAACACTTCCTTGGGGAACGCCGGATATTACTTCTGTTTTACTCGATGACTTTCCGTGTATTACTACGAACTGTGACCTTTCTGACAGGAAATCACGAATCCAGTCGCACAACTGAGTCGATACTCCGTAGACACGCAGTTTGGTTAGAAGACACTTGTGAGGAACGGTGTAGAAAGCATTCTGGAAATCTCAAAATATGGAATCAATTTGACATCCCCTGTCGATAGCACTTATTACTTCATGAGTATAAAGAGCTAGTTGTGTTTCACAAGAACGATATTTTCTGAATCCGTGCAGACTAGAAGTCAATAAGTCGTTTTCTTCGAGGTACTTCCTAATGTTCGAATACAGTATATGTTCTAAAACCCTACTGCAAATCGAAGTTAGTGATATAGGCCTGTAATTCAGCGGATTACTCCTGCTTCCCTTTTTGGATATTGGTGTGACTTGAGCAATTTTCCAGTCCTTAGGTACGGATCTTTCTGTGAGCCAGTGGTTCTATGTAACTGCTAAATATGGAGCTATTTTATCAGCATACTGTGAGAGGAATCTGACTGGTATACAATCTGGACCGTAGGCCTTGCCTTTATTAAGTGATTTAAGCTGCTTTGTTACACCGAGGATATCTACTTCTATGTTTCTCACCTTGGCAGTTGTTCTTGATTGGAATTCAGGAATATTTACGTCATCTTATTTCGTGAAGGAGTTTCGGAAAGCCGTGTTTAATAACTCTGCTTTAGTGGAACTGTCATAAGTGACTTCACCGTTGTTATCGCGCAGTGAAGGTATTGATTGCGTCTTGCCACTGGTGTGCTCCATGTATGACCAGAATGTCTTTGGGTTTTCTGCCAGATTCCGAGACAGAATTTCGTTGTAGAAATTATTAAAAGCATCTCGCATTGATGTACGCGCTATATTTCGAACTTCTGTAAAACTTTGCCAATCTTGGTGATTTTCCGTTCTTTTAAATTTGGCATGCTTTTTTCGTTGCTTCTGCAACAACGATCTGACCCGTTTTGTGAACCATGGTGGATCAGTACCATCACTTATTTATTTATGTGGTGTATATCTCTCAATTGCTGTTGATACTATCTCTTCGAAAACATTTCACAACGTTTCTGCACTTAAATGATCAGATCGGGAGGACTGAAGACTGTCGCTTAAAAAGGCGTTAAGAGCATTTTTATCAGCTTTTTTAAATGTATATACTTTGCGCTTCATTTTGATGGTTGCAGGTGTTACGGTATTCGGCCTAGCAGCAACTGCCTTGTGGTCGCTAATCCCTGTGTTTATCATGTTACTTCCTATTTGTCCAGGATTATTTGTTGGTAAGAAGTCAAGTATGCTTTCGCAACCATTTACGCTTCGAGTGGGCTCATGAACTAATTGTTCAAAATAATTTTCTGAGAGAGCATTCAGTACAATTTCGGATGATGTTTTATGCCTAGAGCTTAAAGGGAAATCGTTTGTTACTTTAATAGACGCTCTGCCAAACATAGGCTACATATTTTTTAATACAGTATATAAGGAACATCAGTCCCACACACCTGTAGGAATTGCGAAAGGTTCGCTAGTCTCGTATATAGAGAGAACTTGCAGTGTTTGGAGTCGTTATCAAATAGTCACTCCAGCAAACGTGGGTCGAATTCAAAGACGTGCTGTTTGGATCGTAATGACTCATAAATTATCGTATACGATGCAGTACCATGCGAAAATGTTGAAGAGATGCCCAGGAAATTTGAAAGCGAACCGTAGGGAGGAAGACGGCGTCTAGCGTACGTCTATGTGGGTGAATTAAGTCGAAAACTTCTTCTGCCTCAGTCTCGGGAAGCCTGATTAGGGAGCTTTAGAATTACGAGAGAGATTGGGACGTGCAAACGCAGATTAGACACACTTTTCGCTTCCTACAGTTGCACATGGAATAGGAAGTGCATAATAATACTGGCATGTACCTCATACTGGCGTACGCACATTACGTGTCGATATAATGAACCTTTCGGAACATGCTACCCATCATCATCATCACCGACGTCATGGATTAGACGTATCGGCTTGTTCTGCCTCAGAACTGTCCATGCAATCGTTTTAAGTTTGGCAAATGATTTCTATAGGATTGTATTCCAAAGCAACTTTAGTGATTATATTCTAGGGATGCGCTCTACCAAAACTACGGTTCAATAGTTTTAGTGCACTTCGTGAATGACGCAGTAAATAGCAGCATTACCGGGAGTAATTGTAGAAGTGGTAGGGAAAAAAACATAAATGAATGTGTGAGACAGAAAATGGGAGCCAACGACTCAGCTTTGTTTTATTGTTTGGTTGTTTCCACGAAATTAGAATCGTATATCATTCAGTCTTAGTTCATCTTGTGTTTTATGTTCTTACAGTATACAAACCGCAAAAAGTATTAAAAATTAGTTGACCGTGTAACTTCTGCGCTTTTATGTAACTAAAGCACATCTTTAGGTAATTTTGTAGATTATCTAACTCGACACTCGTGTTTTATTCTGACTAACCCAACCATATCAACTTCATATTTACGTCTGGGTACTGAATTGCCACTGTTATTACGACAAACAAGTGTTAAGTGGTATACAGCCTCTTATCATATTTTTCCGTTTTAAAAAATGGTTCAAATGGCTCTGAGCACCATGGGACTTAATATCTGAGGTTGTCAGTCCCCTAGAACTTAGAACTACTTAAACCTAACTAATCTAAGGACATCACAGACAGCATGCCCGAGGCAGGGCTCGAACCTGCGACTGTAGCGGTCGCGCGGTTCCAGATTGAAGCGCCTAGAACCGCTCGGCCACGTCGGCCGGATTTCTGTTTTCCTATTGCAGTCTTGTTCACCTGAAGACGGGCTTCTAATGTCCTGAAATGGGCCCTGATTGAACGAATAAAGCTATTTACAAATGAAGCGGCTTATTATCTGATGCCAGGATGGTCAGTTGCGTTAACCAAATTTTATGTAAACAAAGCAATTACTTTCGATGCAAGTACAGTTCACAGGCACTAACAAAAAAAAATACATGTAATTGTTGCTGTTATTTTGTACTCAACAGAACGTTCTTCATCATGATCAAAGGGAAGCATTTGCTTTTATTATTGAGAAATGCGAAAGTTGTGTGTGAATAACAGAAACCTGTTTATATAAGTTCGGCGCAGTATTGAAGAGATGTTTGATATACCTTTGTTTTGCATTTTTTATTTTATCTTTTTGTTGAGGAAATTGCTCTTTCTTGTGCTTTGTAATAAATCTATATTATTTTCTTTATTTTTATTGTAACATTTCTCTGTGTCACGTTAGAAATCAATAATTGTCGAATAGAACTTGAATTAAACATTGACAATTTCTGTTATGCTATAAATGCTGTTTATTCTTAAGCAACAGACAAGAGGATAGCTATGCAAAACAAAAATAATCTATGGGTTAGGTGGCCTTTTATATACCCTCAATCAGTTTCTAGAGGGTTCACGACTTCCGGGTTTTAGGGGAAATCTAGTAAGATATCACATACATAAAGAAAGCCAACGTTATAACCTAACGCCTGATAGGTATGCAACACACGTCATGGACAAGTAGTGTGAGTACGAACTTAGCTGGCCAAAGCTACTAGGAAAAGTACCGTAGTCTACGCTCACTTATGGTGGTCTACAGTAGCCTATGGCAGTTTTACAACTTTGTTGTGTCGTCCTCCCCTACATTCTTAACTTTTTAAAATTAGTGCCTATAACTGCCTCCACATTTAATTCCTGTCTAATGTTAATATTCTTTGTACAACCTAGCAGCTACTATATTTCGCTACATAGTGGAAAAACTAAGTTTGTGTTTTTTTATAAGACGGTGGAGTTTTACTTTTGGATACAAACAACGTTAACGGACCAGCTGTAGCTTCCTAAGGTCTGAGTAAGGTTTCCTTTCGAATGTTACCTTTTAACGTTTGCCACATTCTGGCAAAGAAATGCTTAAATCTTTTTATTTTTATTTCAACATCGTCTGATTTTTATAATCAAAATAACATCCCAGGTATTTAAATTCACTTACTTGTTCGGATACTTGTACTTTTATTGTAATGTTTTTGCCCTTGTAAGATGTAATTCTCGAAAGGCCATCACTGTGGAAATTGTCATACCACACATAGCTGGTTCCTGGTTCAGTTTATGTGCAGCTGTGCATTTCATTTTCAGCATTGACTAGTATGACCTGTTCGTGAGAAAACGTTAAGATTCTAAACTTTATGTTCTTAACGATAAAAGTCCCGTTTACTATTTTAAGTCTGTTTTTTAGGACAGCATCAATATAAACATTAAGAAATGTTGGTGAAAGCACACACCATTTTCTCACTCCTCGGCTAATGTTTGCTGAAATTGACCCTCTTGTCAGAAAATGAACTGTTTTGAACAAAATTATTATATAATTCATTAAGTTGCTTTATTGACGGTAATTAATGCACATGATCGATTTCGAACTTAGACAATTTCATCTGTAGAACGTCCATCTCAACCGAAAGACTGATGCATTTAAAGTGGTCTAAAACGCAACCACAAAGTAAATCAGTAGTGCTACCGTAAGCATGAAATACTCTATTTCTGGTGTGCACACAGTATCAAGGCCAAACGTCCACTGAGCAAAGTTTCAAGTCTGCCACTCGAAAACGAAGTGACCTACGAATATCGGCAGTGCTTCACATTATGCGCACACACCAGAACTGGCTAATTTTATGTTTAGATACCTCTAGTGATTTTCGGTGTGGTTATGTTTTGGGCCATTTAATGTAATTCATTTTTTCTGTTGACTTCGGCACAAGCACGCCAGAAGAAGGAATTGTATGATTTAGAAATTGATCATGTGAATTAAATACCACCTACGACGAACGAAATTCAACTGAACGCCCCTAAGTTTGCTTCCATGAAGGCGAATCACACCAAAATTAATCTGATTATTACGTACGATGATTTAACAGCTGACATTAAGCGCTTTTGTATTTCAGTATTTTCTGATGCTTTCGAATAATTAGTTTCGTTTCAGCCTCTGAGATGCCTTCTCGTAGTCTATGAACGCGCAGCAAATGGAAGTCTTTTCTTTTTTTCGGTTGTAAGATACAGTGTGAACATGATCTTCCCTTTCTCAAGCGACGCTGGCTATCTGAAACTTTTCGCGTCAATAACAGGGGCTAAACTTTTATCATCATAGCGCACATTTCACGGCAGCGAGTTATAAGAGTTATTGCTCTGTAATTTGTACATATTTACTTATCAGTCTTCTTATATACCAGACTAGATGCAGCACATGGTGTTGCGCGTGATGTTTAATATCTGTCAGACAAAGTGATTGACTCTGTGCACTGTTCATTCTGGAAACGAAGCTCCCTCTCCACCGAAGTTTGCCTCGCCCTACCACGTAGAAGATCTCATACGCTCACGGTGTAGACGAAGCTCGCGTTGTTCGGGTATTGTCGACGCTGGGATAGCTTTTTGTCTTTTAGCTACATGTTTTTCCTAACCATACATTTTCTTTTCTTCGGTAGCAAAAAAATGTTTCAAATGTCTCTGAGCACTATGGGACTTAACATCTGAGGTCATCAGTCCCCTAGAACTTAGAACTACTTAAACCTAACTAACCTAAGGACATCACATACATCAATGTCCGAGGCAGGATTCGAACCTGCGACCGTAGCGGTCGCGAGGTTCCAGACTGAAGCGCCTAGAACCGCTCGGCCACTCCGGCCGGCTCTTCTGTAGCATTTCGACAGCTATGTACTGATATCTACGTTGACTAAATCTTTCTTCTTCTAGTTCCAGCTAATAGAAGCAAATCGGCAATTAAAAGTACTAAAAATTAGCATAAAGAAAGTAAGATGACTTAGGTGGTAATCCGAGCTAACAGCTAGCGCTGGGAAATGATATTCACGTTCGAAAGGGCACGAGATTTCCCAATACAGCGCTGCATTCCAATTATCACGTGACATTTGACTCGCCCGGCGCGTGTGCGAGGGGTAAGAAGCTACGAAATAGACAACAACAAGCTCTGCATAAATATAAGTTTTGTGAAACAGAGTAAAAAATAGCATTAAATCCTACCAGTGTAAACACTACTATTGTTTTTGAACATAATTACAATACGAGATCTCGTGCAGTACTGGTATCTATGTATATATAAACATTTATGATGATTTTTAAGTAAAGGTGAACCCAGTATATTTTTTTTTCTTTATTGAATTTCGAATTTTGAAGTAAAGCGGACATGAACTTTGAAGTAAATCGGTCAATTACTTATATATTTACATATGTATATTAATATATTGTGTATATTTAAAATATATAGCCTATATCCCCCCTCCCCCCCCCCCCCAAATTTTCACCAAGGGATCAAGTAGAAATTTGCAGGTAATGGTCCAAGAACTTTTAGAGATTTTCGGTAACGATCTGTCCGTTTTATATATTACACATGTTTATGTTTCAAGTCATAAAATGAAATCTTATGTAGATAGTGATCTTCAAGGTACAGTGCCAAATTTCGTCAAGATCAGAATAAAACTGAAAATCTGTATGAATAACAAACAAACAAAAAGAAACAAACGGACACTCTTCTTTATAAATATAGACATATAGCGCTTCACTCGAGTCTTCTAGTGTGTATCCAGACTACCAGGCTATGCTCATGCCAACGGTTTAAGTAGGTGCACTGGACAGGGTCTAAGAGCGATCAAACTGCGAGCAGTTTAGTAGGAAGGGAGAGGGTGCGGCCCTCCCATAAAGAGAACGACGGGGAGGCGTTCGCCCTCAAGGGCATGAGGGCACCGGAAAAAGGGCAGCGGGCGGTCAATTAATAGGCTGCAGGGCTGAGTCAGCCGCCCTTTGTCAAGCGCCGGCCCGAGCGCCTTGACGAGCGTTCCAGGCTCTGGAAACGGCCGTCCGAGCTGGAGAGCGCTCCTAGACGAGAAACTGAGTAAAAATAGTCCAGATCGACCTAAGTTTGTTCTGTGGAACGCCTGATGAGAAATGAGTGAGGCTGGGAGATGCAATTAACTACCTGACGTACGATATTATTGAACGATGTTATTGAACCACATGAAAAAAAACCTCGAATTAGTTACATACTACGACGCGCGCACACTTTTTTCTACATGTAAACGTAACTACAGGTATTCGGATTTAGGTTGTAAGATGTTCGACATGCCTGCCATCATTGGCGATGATGTGGTGCACACGAATAGCGAAATTCTGCATGACCCACTGACCTGTCGGAACATCGATGCTGTCGACGACCCCTGAATGGCTGTTTTTACCTCAGTAATGGTTTTGGCGTTGTTGCTGTACACCCTGTCTTTAATATAGCCCCACAGAAAGGAGTCGCATGTGTTCAGATCCAGAGAATATGGCGGCCAATCTAGGTCCGTGACAGTGGCCTCTGGTTACTCCAGAGCCAGAATGCGCTCCCCAAAGTGGCCCTCCAGGACATCACTCTCCTAATTCGATAGGATCGAGCTCCATCTTGGACGGATCACGTCTTGTCGCAATCAGGGGAACTTTGTATAATGGGATTGAAGTCATCTTCTAAAACCTTTCCGTACCATTCAGTAGTCAGCACGCCGTCAAGGAATATCGCACCGACTATTCCGTGAGTGGACTTTGCACACCACAAAGTCACTAGTTGAGGTTGAAGAGACTTATTGATCGAGAAATGCGGATTCGAACCCCCCAAACACGTCAATTTTGCTGACTACGAACCCATCCAAATGAAAGTGAACTTCGTCGCAAAATCATATCATAATGCGCCTAGTAATGTAATTCCCATCGTTCCCCCCCCAAAAAAATGGTTCAAATGGCTCTGAGCACTCTGGGACTTAACTTCTAAGGTCATCAGTCCCCTAGAACTTAGAACTACTTAACCCTAACTAACCTAAGGACATCACACACATCCATGCCCGAGGCAGGATTCGAACCTGCGATCGTAGCGGTCACGCGGTTGCAGACTGTAGCGCCAAGAACCGCACGGCCACCCCGGCCGGCTATCGTTCCACGGAGCCAACCGTGTAGTTTGAACTTCCTAACGCAAACCCTTCAGAAGGTATGACAATTTTATCTCATATGGTCCAATAATTGTCACCCAGTATTAAATGCTTATAGAGAGACAGGCGATCTGGTTGACTGGCAGTGAGTGATGTAGACCACGTGATTAAAAGTATCTGGACACCTAATAGTGGAGACTAATATTGGACGCGTCATTCCGTGGCCTTAATGATGGCTTGAAATCTACTGGGAACACTTTCAATGAAGTGTCTATGGCGGAATGGCAGCCCATTCTTCCCCAAGAACCGAAAGAAGAGAATGTGTGGTGTCGTATGCTGCAGTATGGAACGAATTCGACATTCCAGCGCATCTCAAAAGTGTTCCACTGGGTTGAGGTAGGGACTCTGAGCAGTCGAGTCAATTTCAGGAATGTTGTTGTCCACAAACCACTTCCTCCCAGATGGTGCTTTGTAACAGGGTGCGTTGTCATGTTGATACAAACTACTATAGTTTACTAAGGTGGCACCCAGTGATTAGACCAAAGTCGCTCATTTCTCTTGAGCGACTCAGTCTGCTCTTACTGCTTCTCTGCTGACACCACAATACTCCCTGCCTTTTTTTTGATCGGCCTCCTTTGACATCTGGCGACCTTTTGCACATTACATATAGGCGTCTGGATACTTTCGATGACATGCATAGCAGAGTTGATCAGTGATGACCGGTTAACCAACAGATATATCACAGCTCCCGACTATAACCGAGCGAGTTGGTGCATTGGTTGGCACACTGGACTCGCATTCGGGAGGACGACGGTTCAAATCGCTTCAGATGGTTCAAATGGCTCTGAGCACTATATGACTTAACATTTGAGGTCATCAGTCCCCTAGAACTTAGAACTACTTAAACCTAACCAAAGGACATCACACATATCCATGCCCGAGGCAGGATTCGAACCTGCGGCCGTAGCGGTCGCGCGGTTCGAGACTAAAGCGCCTAGAAGCGCTCGGCCACACCAGCCGGCCCCTAAATCGCTCCAGGTAAATGCTGGGATGATTCCTGTGAAAGGGCACGACCGGTTTCCCTACCCATCCTTCCCTAATCCGATGGGACCGATGACCTCGTTGTTTGATCCCCTCCCCCGAATCAACCAATCCCGACTATAACTGAGCGCTCTGTTCCAGCTACCTGCAGTGGTCTGTCACAGGAGGTGACAAGAAATTGACGGAGCGGTCGTCTGGTCAAAAAGACTAGCAGTGTGTGATTCATGCCCCAGTTTTTACAGCGCGTAAAAGAAATTGTGTGCCGTATACAAAATTTTAGAGTGTTTGGAGGAGATAAAGGGAAACTCCTACTTTTATGTGACAAAAGTGTCACAGATGCACCCTTACCCACACGAGATCTCCATGAATATTATGACGCTACTGATACTCAGAGACGATGTTGCCATGAGATGAATATTATTTCAGATATGTTGCTAAAATTACGCATACGTTAATGCACAACTGGTATCTGTGTGCTTATGATTGTCTAATACGCTTCAACCAGGCACGTGTTTCACGAACAACGGCTGCAGTTGCAGCTGAAGGAGGAGCCAGCTTTTGGAACTGAAATTACCGCGTCTTTCTCCTTGAAGCACCGCCAGAAATGTTGGCGAACGCCCCGCCAGCAGTCAGGCAATGATTATGAATGGTTCCATCACGACGGGACCGCACTACACTTGCCGTTGATGTCAGGGAACACTTAAATAATGCTTTTCCCAATTGTTGGATTGGTAGGGGTGAGCCAGTACCGTTGCCACCACGTTCTCTCGAACTCACTGGATTTCTTCGTACGGGTGGAGACGCTGAGTTTGGTGTACGAGACACCAATAGCCACAGTGCCTTTAAATACTTTTGAAAAATCGTGATCTCACAGTACACGGACCATCTTCAGGCATTAGAAACGACATTAGTTAAAATGATCGTCATGCATTAACAAGGCGAACCAAAAGCACAAACTCAGTGTGAGTTTTGCTTCGCCCTTGAAACACTCCGCCTAGTGTATAAATCGGATACTTTCTTAGGTTCCATAATGCTGATATAGTTAATGTGCATTATTGATGTGGATACAAATGACAACTGTTGTGCGCATTAATGTCGTTCCATAATGCGTCAGGATGATGTGTTGTTTGACTAAAACTGACTGTTTTGATAAAGTGACATGCAGCGATTGGGCTACGTCATGATTTTTCAGAAGAAAATTATTTTCGTGGCAGCGGGATGTCCAGAAGAAACGAATCACAATTTCTTACAAAATGAAATTCTCAGAACTGTAGTTGCTTACAATGCGCTTAACTGTGAGAATATAATTCGCGTGCTGTTAAGTAGGTAACGTTCACATTCTTTGGTCACATATTTTGGAGTTAGTGACATATGCTGCTCATAAGGAAAAGCAAACATTGCGCAGTGATTCACCATGAAGAACTCGAACTGTTTTCTTCTTTTTAATACCTTTTAATGGCCAAAGAAATTCTACTAACTGCAACAATTTCAAAAGCAAAAGCCTCATTCTTAGCGATAATCGATGAATTATTACACAGTATAAAGTGTATCACGAAAACATAAAGCAACCTCTATATACACTCCTGGAAATTGAAATAAGAACACCGTGAATTCATTGTCACAGGAAGGGGAAACTTTATTGACACATTCCTGGGGTCAGATACATCACATGATCACACTGACAGAACGACATGCACATAGATACAGGCAACAGAGCATGCACAATGTCGGCACTAGTACAGTGTATATCCACCTTTCGCAGCAATGCAGGCTGCTATTCTCCCATGGAGACGATCGTAGAGATGCTGGATGTAGTCCTGTGGAACGGCTTGCCATGCCATTTCCACCTGGCGCCTCAGTTGGACCAGCGTTCGTGTTGGACGTGCAGACCGCGTGAGACGACGCTTCATCCAGTCCCAAACATGCTCAATGGGGGACAGATCCGGAGATCTTTCTGGCCAGGGTAGTTGACTTACACCTTCTAGAGCACGTTGGGTGGCACGGAATACATGCGGACGTGCATTGTCCTGTTGGAACAGCAAGTTCCCTTGCCGGTCTAGGAATGGTAGAACGATGGGTTCGATGACGGTTTGGATGTACCGTGCACTATTCAGTGTCCCCTCGACGATCACCAGTGGTGTACGGCCAGTGTAGGAGATCGCTCCCCACACCATGATGCCGGGTGTTGGCCCTGTGTGCCTCGGTCGTATGCAGTCCTGATTGTGGCGCTCACCTGCACGGCGCCAAACACGCATACGACCATCATTGGCACCAAGGCAGAAGCGACTCTCATCACTGAAGACGACACGTCTCCATTCGTCCCTCCATTCACGCCTGTCGCGACACCACTGGAGGCGGGCTGCACGATGTTGGGGCGTGAGCGGAAGACGGCCTAACGGTGTGCGGGACCGTAGCCCAGCTTCATGGAGACGGTTGCGAATGGTCCTCGCCGATACCCCAGGAGCAACAATGTCCCTAATTTGCTGGGAAGTGGCGGTGCGGTCCCCTATGGCACTGCGTAGGATCCTACGGTCTTGGCGTGCATCCGTGCGTCGCTGCGGTCCGGTCCCAGGTCGACGGGCACGTGTACCTTCCGCCGACCACTGGCGACAACATCGATGTACTGTGGAGACCTCACGCCCCACGTGTTGAGCAATTCGGCGGTACGTCCACCCGGCCTCCCGCATGCCCACTATACGCCCTCGCTCAAAGTCCGTCAACTGCACGTACGGTTCACGTCCACGCTGTCGCGGCATGCTACCAGTGTTAAAGACTGCGATGGAGCTCCGTATGCCACGGCAAACTGGCTGACACTGACGGCGGCGGTGCACAAATGCTGCGCAGCTAGCGCCATTCGACGGCCAACACCGCGGTTCCTGGTGTGTCCGCTGTGCCGTGCGTGTGATCATTGCTTGTACAGCCCTCTCGCAGTATCCGGAGCAAGTATGGTGGGTCTGACACACCGGTGTCAATGTGTTCTTTTTTCCATTTCCAGGAGTGTATTAATAGTTCTCAAATGAAACATTTGCCGATGTGTAATATATCGACTATCGTGCTTATCAACGTTTTTTTCTGAGTCATCAGGCTTTTCCAAGTATTCTTCCTCCCCTTTTGATTCTTGAACAGAGTATTCGCTATTACTAGCTGAAATTTATTACAGAAGTCAATTAGCCTTTAGCCTCTCTCATATTTGTACCAAGCCCATATTTCCCTGTAACCATTTCTTCTGCTCCTTGCCCTACACCTGCATTACAGTCACCCATGACTATCAGAATTTCATCTCCCTTTACGTACTATACTATCCTTCGAATATCCTCATGAACTTTCTCTATTTCTTCAGCCTGCGACATCGACATGTATGTCTGATCTATCGTTGTCGGTTTGCTGTCGATTCTGATAAGAACAACCCTATCACTGAACTGTTCACGGTAACCCACTCTCTACACCACCGTCCTATTCATAACGAATCCTACTCCCGCTGTGTGATTCTCTGCTGCTGTTTATATTACTCTGTACTCACCTGATCAGAAGTCCTTGTCTTCTTTTCACTTCGCTTCACTGACGCTATATCTAGATTGAGCTTTTGCATTTCCCTTTTCAGATGTTCTACATTCCCTACCACAACCAAGCCTCTGATATTCCACGCCCCGATTCGTAGAACGTTATCCTTCCGTTGGGTAGTCATGGTCACCTCCCCCTTGGCAATCCCCTCCTGGAGATCCGAATGTGGGACTATACCGGAATCTTTTATCAATTGAGAGTTCATCATAACACTTCTCCAATTACAGGCCACATGTCCTGTGGATACACGTTACGTGTCTTTAATGCAGTGGTTTCCATTGCCTTCTGCATCCTCATGTCGTTGATCATTGCTGATTCTTCCGCCTTTAGGGGCAATTTCCCACCCCAAGGACAAGAGAGTGCCCTGAAGCTCTGTCCGCTCCTCGCCCTCTTTGACAAGGCCGTTGGCAGAATGAGGCTGACTTCTTAGGTCGGAAGCCTTCGGCCGCCAATGCTGATCATTAATCAAAACTTGAGGTATGGTGGGTTTCGAAACCGGGACCAAAGACGTTTTAATTATTAATCATAGACGCTTCCGCTAGACCACGGGTGATTATTTCACACGGAGACGAAATTACGGGTCATTATCTTACAGTCAGCAGAAAACGATAAATACAGCATGTTGCTCGTAAAAATAAACAGAATATACAGTTTATGTTAATCATATTACTTGATCAATTTAAAGTCAATATATAGTATGACTTTTGTATTGCTGCTAGTTATTTCTGCTCTCCCAAGCAACTTATTTAATTCTTGTGTGTTAAATTAGACAGACGTTTTGTCTGTCGCCATCTTGTCGTCTGCTGTTGCCTACACCCTCCTTCGTTTCTTTAATGATTAATCAGTATATGAATAGTCTAACAAGTCTGTCATACAAACATCTCGCACTTCGGTCTGTTCCTCACATAAAGGGTTTTGAACAGTTGTACAGACAGACAGACGACAAATTACATTTACATCTACGTGATTACTCTGCTATTCATAATAAAGTGCCTGGCAGAGGGTTCAATGAACCACCTTCAACCTGTCTCTCTACCGTTCCACTCTCGAACGGCACGCGGGAAAAACGAGCACTTAAATTTTTCTGTGCGAGCCATGATTTCTCTTATTTTATCGCGATGATCGTTTTTCCCTATGTACGTGGGTGCCAACAGAATGTTTTCGCAATCGGAGGAGAAAACTGGTGATTGAAATTTCATGAGGAGATGCCGTCGCAACGAAAAACGCCTTTGTTTTGATTGCCACTCCAGTTTACGTATCATGTCTGTGGCACTATCTCCCCTGTTTCGCGATAATACAAAACGAGCTGCCCTATTTTGTACTTTTTCGATGTCATCCGTCAGTCCCACCTGATACGGATCCCACACCGCACAGCAATACTCCAGAATAGGGCGGACAAGCGTGGTGTAAGCAGTCTCTTTAGTAGACCTGTTGCACCTTCTAAGCGTTCTGCCAATGAATCGCAGTCTTTGGTTTACTCTACCCACAACATTATGTATGTGATCTTTCCAATTTAGGTTATTTGTAATTGTAATCCCTAAGTATTTAGTTGAATTTACAGCCATCATATTGGTGTGATTTATCACGTAATCAAAATTTAGCGGATTTTTTAGTACTCATGTGAATAACTTCACACTTTTCTTTATTCAGAGTCAATTGCCACTTTTCGCACCGTACAGATATCTTATCCAAATCATTTTGCAAGTCGTTTTGGTCATCTGATGACTTTACAAGACGGTAAATGACAGCGTCATCTGCATACAATCTAAGACGGCTACTCAGACTGTGTCCTATGTCGTTAATATAGATCAGGAACAATGGAGGGCCTGTAACATTTCCTTGGGGAACGCCGGATATTACTTCTGTATTACTCGATGACTTTCCGTCTATTCCTACGAACCGTGACCTTTCTGACAGGAAATCACGAATCTGAGGCGATACTCCGGAGGCACGCAGTTTGATTAGAAGACGCTTGTGAGGAACGGTGTCGAAAGCCTTCCGGAAATCTAAAAATATGGAATCAATTTGACATCCCCTGTCGATAGGACTTATTGTTTCATGAGTATGAAGTTGTGTTTCACAAGAACGATATTTTCTGAATCCGTGCTGACTGTGTGTCAATAAACCGTTTTCTTCGATCCTATAAACGGTTTCACCTACTGAGGTGCTGAATCATATGAATGAAAATACACAAACGTATCATTGAAAGTACTGCATTGGGTGAAATAATTTCGACTCTAGGCCTACTCAAAATGAAATGCAAATGTGTGTAACAGGTAGCTCCTCGTACCATATCCTGTCTTATTGTATTGGTTAAAAACGGTCTTGGTTGCAATTTTAATTTTTTATTTTTCAACGACGCGTTTCGCCTTATTTAGGCATTTTCATGTTATCTACATAGAAAACAGAGAACAAATACATCTATTTAAGAATCGCGATCGCGCTGTGCATACTTGGATAACCTAAAAGCTTGTATAAACAGATCAACTATTGAAAGAGCGACTACCTTAATTTGGTATTTCTTGGAAGAATCCTTTAGTCAGTGCAGCCAAAGGCCATCGTCGAATATATCAGGCCAACATCGCCTTCGTTAAACTCAGTAAAAACTAGAGATATAAACTAGTTAAATTATTACCTTTTCTAGATGGACGCGAAAGGCACCAAGATCTGCATAACGCGTTCCCGTTCACAGGAGAGAGTAATATAGTAAGATGGGGGCTCAGGTAGTAAGCATAATGCTCTTTCAATAGTTGATCTGTTTATACATGCATGGTTCAAATGGCTCTGAGCAGTACGGGACTTAGCATCTGAGGTCATCAGTCCCCTAGACTTAGAACTACTTAAACCTAACTAACCTAAGGACATCACACACATCCATGCCCGAGGCAGGATTCGAACCTGCGACTGTAGCGGTCGCGTGGTTCCAGACTGAAGCGCCTAGAACCGACATGCTTACAGGTTATCCAAGTCTGCACAACGCGATCGCGATTCTTAAATAGATGTATTTGTTCTCTGTTTTCTATGTAGATAACCTGAAGATGCCTAAATAAGGCGAAACGCGTCGTTGAAAAATAAAAAAACTAAAATTGCAACCAAGACTGTTTTTAACCAATACTGTTAAGCACTGGTTTGGTGTATGCCACATATGGATTGGAAGAATTTCTATATTCTGTCTTCCTCGTGTTCACGCGTAACGTCGGTGTGGCGAATGAGGTTTCAGTGGTCACGGCTGACACAGGAGTCCATGTCGTGGGCAGTGGATCTGGGGCGACAGGGATCCACGGCGAGTGGTCCGCGACTGTACCGGGCAGGGTAATTCTTAAATTGGCGCGCCCATTGGGCAGGCGGAGTGGCCCGCACCCAGCGCGGGGGACCTGACGACGTGACGCACGGCCGAAACTCCGCAGCCGGCCCCTGCACGGTCCCTATTTGTCACATTAGTGAGTACGTCCTGAACGTTTATACTATTTGGCAAGGGACGGAGGGGGACGTCAGCACCAGGCATTTTTGCTCCAGCTGGGAAGAGTGCTCACAAGGGAACCTCCCCATCGCACCCCCCTCAGATTTAGCCATAAGTTGGCACAATGGATAGGCCTTGAAAAACTGAACACAGATCAATCGAGAAAACAGGAATAAGTTGTGTGGAACTATGAAAAAAATAAGCAAAATATACAAACAGAGTAGTCCATGTGCAAGATAGGCAACATCAAGGATAGTGTGAGTTCAGGAGCGGCGTAGTCCCGTGGTTAGCGTGAGCAGCTGCGGCACGAGAGGTCCTTGGTTCAAGTCTTCCCTCGAGTGAAAAGTTTAATTTTTTATTTTCAGACAATTATTACCTGACCGTCCGATGTGAGGTAACTGCGCCGTAGTATGGGGACGCTACACCTAAACAAACATCAAAAGGTAGAAGAATATTTTTACTCATTCGCCAAGTGCACAAGTTAGGTGGGTCGACAACATATTCCTGTCATGTGACGCACATGCCGTCACCAGTGTCGTATAGAATATATCAGACGTGTTTTCCTGTGGAGGAATCGGTTGACCTATGACCTTGCGATCCAATGTTTTCGGTTCTCATTGGAGAGGCACGTCCTTTCGTCTACTAATCGCACGGTTTTGCGGTGCGGTCGCAAAACACAGACACTAAACTTATTACAGTGAACAGAGACGTCAATGAACGGACGGACAGATCATAACTTTGCGAAAATAAAGGAAGTAAACTTTTCACTCGAGGGAAGACTTGGACCAAGGACATCTCGTTCCGCAGCTGCTCACGCTAACCACGGGACCACGGCGCTCATAAGCTCACACTATCCTTGATGTTGCCTATCTTGCACATGGACTACTCAGTTTGTGTATTCTGCTTATTTTTTTCATAGTTCCACACAACTTATTCCTGTTTTCTCGATTGATCTGTGTTCAGTTTTTCGAGACCTATCCACTGTGCCAACTTATAACTAAATCTGAGCGGGGTGCGATGGGGAGGTTCCCTTGTCAGCACAGTGTCAGAGTAGGCAGGTGAGAATTGTCTTCGTTATTCCCGTTGACAAAGGCAAGTTTCACAAAGTAGCACTCAATCTACAATTACGAGGGGCGTTCAATAAGTAATGCAACACATTCTATTCTGAAAGCAGGTTGGCTTTATTCGTAATCCCAGTACACCATATTGTTGTCCACTCTTTTCGCTACAAAACCCTATTTTTCAATATAATCTCCTTTCAATGCGACGGCTTTATGCCACTTCGCTGGGAAGGCCTGTATGCTCTCATGGTACCACTTTAGTGGTCGATGTCGGAGCCAGCGTCTTGAGACGTCAATAACCTTTCCGTCATCCACGTACTGCTCCCCGCCGAGTGCATCCTTCATAGGGTCAAACAGGTAGAAGTCGGAAGGTGCGAGATCCGGGCTGTAGAGGGGATGAGGAAGAACAGCCGAAAGAAGTTTCGTGAGCTGCTTTCGGTTGCACAGAATTGAGTGTGGCCTTGCAAGGTCACGAAGATGTTGCTTTGTGTTTTGGTGGTGGCGAACAGACTGAAGTCTTTACTTCAGTTTCCTATACTATACACTTGGTCGCTGCATCGCGAGGGAGGACATCGAACAGAATGAACCAATTGAGAGTCCCAGAAGATGGTTCAAATGGCTCTGAGCACTATGGGACTCAACTGCTGAGGTCATTAGTCCCCTAGAACTTAGAACTACTTAAACCTAACTAACCTAAGGACATCACAAACATCCATGCCCGAGGCAGGATTCGAACCTGCGGCCGTAGCGGTCTTGCGGTTCCAGACTGCAGCGCCTTTAACCGCACGGTCACTTCGGCCGGCAGTCCCAGAAGACCCTCGCCACCACTTCACCAGCTGAGGATGCGGCTCTGAACTTTTTCTTCGCAGAAGAGGTGGTGTGGTTCCACCCCATTGGCTATCGGTTTGTTTCCGCTTCGAAATTACGAACCCACGTTTCATCGCCTGCGACTGTGTTTGATAAACAATTGTCACGATCAGCCTCGTAATGCGTAAGCAACTCCATACAGGTCGTTCTTAGTTGCTCTTCTGGTCTTCTGTTCGTCGGCGAGGATCCCAGCGGCTTTGAGTGCCCCAACTGGCGGACGAATGTGTCAGCACTACCCACAGAGACATTCAAATATTTCTGGCTTAGTCAGCCATCACATTAGGCTCCAAGAAGCTGTTCCCAGAGCAGTGGAGATGCAAGTATATACACTACTGGCCATTAAAATTGCTACACCAAGAAGAAATACAGACGATAAACGGGTATTCATTGGACAAATATATCATACTACAACTGACATGCGATTACATTTTCACGCAATTTGGGTGCATAGATCCTGAGAAATGAGTACCCAGACAACTACCTCTGGCCGTAATAACGGCCTTGATACGCCTCGGCATTGAGTCAAACAGAGCTTGGATGACACAGCTGCCTATGCAGCTTCAACACGATACCACAGTTCATCAAAAGCAGTGACTGGCTTATTGTGACGAGCCAGTTGCTCGGCCACTATTGACCAGACGTTTTCAGTTGGTGAGAGATCTGCAGAATGTGCTGGCCAGGGCAGGAGTCGAACATTTTCTGTATCCAGAAAGTCCCGTACAGGACCTGCAACATGCGGTCGTGCATTATCCTGCTGAAATGTAGGGTTTCCTAGGGATCGAATGAAGGGCAGAGCCACGGGTCGTAACACATCTGAAATGTAACGTCCACTATTCAATATGCCGGCAGTGCGAACAAGAGGTGACCGAGATTTGTAACCACTGGCACCCCATACCATCACGCCGAGTGATACGCCGGTATGGCGATGACGAATACACGCTTCCAATGTGCGTTCACCGCGATGTCGCCAAACACGGATGCAACCATCATGATGCTGTAAACAGAACCTGGATACATCCGAAAAAATGACGTTTTTCAATTCGAGTTCACCCAGGTTCGTCGTCGAGTACACCATTGCAAGCGCTCCTGTCCGTGATGCAGCGTCTAGGGTAACCGCAGCCATGGTCTCCGAACTGATAGTCCATGCTGCTGCAAACGTCGTCGAACTGTTCGTGCAGATGGTTGTTGTCTTGTAAACGTCCCTATCTGTTGACTCAGTGATCGAGACGTGGCTGCACGATTCGTTACAGCCATCCAGATAAGATGCCTGTCGTCTTGACTGCTAGTGATACGAGGCCGTTGGATCCAGTACGGCGTTCCGTATTACCCTCCTGAACCCACCGATTCCATATTCTGCTAACAGTCATTGGATCTCGGCCAACGCGAGCTGCAATGTCGCCATACGATAAACCGCAATCGCGATTGGGTACAATCCGACCTTTATCAAAGTCGGAAACGTGATGGTACCCATTTCTCCTCCTTACACGAGACACACAACAACGTTTCACTAGGCAAAGCCGGTCAACTGCTGTTTGTGTATAAGAAATCGGTTGGAAACTTTCCTCATGTCAGCACGTTGTAGGTGTCGCCATCGGCGCCAACCTTGTGTGAATGCTCTGAAAAGCTAATCATTTGCATAGCACAGCATCTTCTTCCTGTCGGTTAAATTTCGCGTCTGTAGAACGTCGTCTTCATGGTGTAGCAATTTTAATGGCCAGTAGTGCAGACGACGAAATGTGGTGTGAGGTACCTGTGGCAGATGTTAGATTCGGCACCATTCCCGTGAGAAAGTCCGCCTGCATAATGCTACTGCTTTGTGATTGGCTGCTGTGTTCGGAGCAACGGCGCCAAAACATTAAGGTATGGTTATTATTATTAGTTAAACTACTCATTGGAACGACTTAACTTTTTAATATAAATATCTCTCATCAGCTGACTATCAATCATTCATTTTAGAATTATTAAAAACAATTTAAATCAATAACGAAAGACTGACGAAATTGCAGACGAAGCACATCGGAAGCGTTAGGGTCACGCCTTTTCTGGTATGGCGCGCGAAGTGTTTCGGGCTGTTCGTCACTCTGGATTAGGCAGTCGAGAAGAACAGACATGTTGTCTGTCGTAGGATGTGTTTCCAATTTTTATTTAAGTTCCTGTTCGTCACTCTGGATTAGGCGGTCGAGATGTACAGTCATGTTTTCTGTGGCAGGAGGTGTTTGCCAGTATTCAGTATTAAAAGATTCGCTCCGGTAGTCATGAGGCACAGACACGCGCCACAAATAGTGTAAAGACACATTTTCGTAAACGTTGTGTTTGATCATGTTCTTTGGTGTATCAGAAAGTGTTGTATTAAGATCATGTAGTGTTCTCGTGTGGCTATATTAAAATACGCGAGTAGCATCCCAAAGAAGTGATACATTATTTCAGAACAGAACCCCGCTAAAAGTCAGTTTCAGCCTCAAGATACAGATCCTACGACCTGCGTTCTGTTTCCTGCGCTGGGGACATCAACTTGAAGACAGCAGGTTAGTGAACTATAACAGAAGCTTCGTATTCCACACAGTGCAGTGGAAACAACTAGGCGCCTCACGTGTACTGCATACTCAGAACAAATGTGCTCAGTGACACGCCATCTGCAGTAACGCAGAGGAGGTAAAGGAGGATGGTCGTTATTAACACCAACCACCAATTCATTCTTCCTTTCTTGCCGTAACATCCAGTTGTGCGACGAGATTATTTGGTCACGATCTGTCGATCACATCAAATGAGAGTATCCGTACGTTCCAACATTACAGGCATCAACTGTGTGCGGCCGTCCGACACGTGGGAGATGGGACAGGTTTGCGCGCCCTTTTGCTATCATGACAGACACCTAGCCCAACGATTCGTTGTGCCTTTGTTCAGTGCCAGGTCTTCGTCGACGATTTGAAAGCGCCTGTGAATATCTGCAATGCTCTTCTTCGCCACACAACCTCAGTGACAGCTCTCTGCTTGGAACCCACTTCCGTTACAGACGCCATTTTGAAGACTACGTCGGAACGCCATGAAAGTATAGCCGGTGAAGTAGGAATACTCCACAATGTCTTACAACAAATTCAGCACTTTTTCCAGCGAAAATGGCCGAGAAAACAATGTATTGCATTACTTATTGATCGCCCCTCATAAAATTAAGTGCCGCTAATCTGCAAGTTGAAAACGAAATTAACCCAGAATTAGAGCACATCGAGACACAGTTGTAAGAAGGCACCGAAAATAATCTTTGAAAAACAGAAGCAAGTACGGGGATAGAAACAGGTCACGTTCAACACGTTCGTAATTTTCATGGCAGGACAGTTAATGTATCAGACAATGCTTTTGCAAGTGAACGTTCGAATAAAGGGGAGAAGCACAACACGCAGAAGAACATGCGAGAACAGGGGTCGAGCTAATGGTCGAGGAAACTCAGATTAACAAAAGAAACGAATTCGAAACTGGGTTGTAATGATGCAACTGCGATGGGAGCAGATAAAAGGCAACGAACTCGTAGTAGTCAACCAGAATGACAGCATAGGAAAAACAATGCAATTATTTGATGAGAAGGGAACTAAGAAAAATTTAAAAAAGACGGCACTTAAGATTCCAAATCAACTTTGTCCCTGAACTAGAAGACGTGTAATGTTTGTTTACTTCTTGAATGGTTCAAATGGCTCTAAGCATTATTTAACTTAACATCTGAGGTCATCAGTCCCCTAGACTTAGAACTACTTAAAGCTAACTAACCTAAGGACATCACAAACATCCATGCCCGAGGCAGGATTCGATCCTGAGACCGTAGCAGCAGCGCGGTTCCAGACTGACGCGCCTAGAACCGCTCGGCCACAGCGGCCGGCTGTTTACTTCTTGAGAAAAATTTAAATTGATTAGGATGAATCCAAAAACACCAGTAGCGACATTGGAAATAAAGTTCCACAAAGGTAACAGGTTTATATGGATTATTTGCAACGGCACGGAAGCACCTAATGAAATCTTGACTGAAGATTTGTGCCCTAAGCTGAAGTCGGCTTACAGGTTCCGGGATGCTTACGGTGACAAAAATAGTGTTTGCTTTGCGAACGAAGTGAAAGTCGTTGCAATGTCAGAGCACACGTTCCTGCCATCGCCAGGCATTGTGAACCTCTGCATCAGTACACTCATGTCATAAACCTTCCAAGTTTTTAGGAATAATATGATGCGTATCACTGAGGACGACAACCATCGCGAAATATGGGACAGAGTGTCACAGAAATGATACAGGATTTGGGATGGAAATTATTAAAAGAAAGGCGTTTTTCGCTACGGAATCTTCTCACGAAATTCCAATCACCAACTTTCTCCTCCGAATCAACAAATATTTTGTTGACTCCGACCTACATAGGGCGGAACGATCACCAAAATAAAATAAGGGAAATCAGAGCTCGTACGGAAAGATATAGGTGTTCATTCTTTCCGCGCGCTATAAGAGATTGGAATAATAGGGAATTATGAAGGTGGTTCGATGAACCCTCTGCCAGGCACTTAAATGTGATTTACAGAGTACCCATGTATATGTAGAACCTCAAGCGTCGTTTAGCATTTTTTTTTTGTCATCAGTCATTTGACTGCACCACCCTTTTCATCTCAGAGCAGCACTTGCAACCGACTGACTCAATTATTTGCTTGATCAATTACTCAAAATGAGTCACAATCGGATTATTTATTTTGCCGCCAACCGGTTTCAACCCGCGATGGGGTGATCTTCAGGGCAATTTACACCATTTTGTCCCCCGCTGGAGTCGTTACCCCAACCGTGCACAGGCTGGGTGACGACTCCAGCGAGCGACCAAATGGTGTAAATTGCCCTGAAGATGACCCCATCGCGGGTTGAAACCGGTTGGCGGCAAAATAAATAATCCGATTGTGACTGTCATTTTGAATAATTGATCATAAGTGAATTGACCGCTGTTTATCTGCATACAACTATGTTGTCTAAAAAAAATATTTGTTGGATATATCCCAATCTCTGTCTTCTTGCAAAGTTTTTACCTTCTACAGCTCCCTCTACCACCATGGAAGTTATTCGTTGATGTCTTAACAGATGTCCTAACATCCTGTCTCTTCTTTTTGCCAGAGATTTTGATACATTCCTTTCCTCACCTTTCTTTGGAGAACCTTCCCATTCATTACCTTCTCAGTTCACCCAATTTTCAACATTCCTCTGTAGCACCACATCTCAAATACTTCGATTCCCTTCTGTTCTGGTTTTCCCACAGTCCTTGTTTCACTATCGTACAATGCTGTGCTCCAAACGTACGCTCTTAGAAATTTCTTCCTCAAATAAAAGCCTATGTTTGATACTTGCAGACTTTCTTCCCAGTGGCAGTCTGCTTTTTATGTCCTCCTTCCTCCGTCCGTCATGGGTTATTTTACTGCCTAAGTAGCAGAATTCCCTAACTTCATCTATTTCGTGATCTGCAATCCTGAGGTTAAGTTTCCCAGTATTCTCATTTCTGCTGCTCGTTACTTTTATCCTCCTTCGATTTACTCTCAGTCCATATGCAATACTAATTAGACTATTCATTCTGTTCAATACATCCCGTAATTGCTCTTCACTTTCGCTGAGGATAACAGAGTGATCAGCGAATCTTATCATTGATAACCTTTCGCCTTGATTTTTAATCCCTCTCTTGAACATTTATTTTTTTACTTCCATTATTGCTTCTTAGATGTATAGATTGAACAGTAGAGACGAAAGACTACATCCCTGTCGACACCCCGTTTTACTCCGAGCATTTCGTTCTCATGAACCATGGACCTTTCCGTTGGTGGGGAGGCTTGCGTGCCTCAGCGATACAGATAGCCGTACCGTAGGTGCAACCACAACAGAGCGATATCTGTTGAGAGGCCAGACAAACGTGTGGTTCCTGAAGAGGGGCAGCAGCCTTTTCAGTAGTTGCAGGGGCAACAGTCGGGTTGATTGACTGATCTGGCCTTGTAACACTAACCAAAACGGCCTTGCTGTGCTGGTACTGCGAACGGCTGAAAGCAAGGGGAAACTACAGCCGTAGTTTTTCCCGAGGGCATGCAGCTTTACTGTATGGTTAAATGATGATGGCGTCCTCTTGGGTAAAATATTCCGGAGGAAAAATAGTCCCCCTTTCGGATCTCCGGGCGGGGACTACTCAAGAGGACGTCGTTATCAGGAGAAAGAAAACTGGCGTTCTACGGATCGGAGCGTGGAATGTCAGATCCCTTATTCGGGCAGGTAGTATAGAAAATTTAAAAAGGGAAATGGATAGGTTAAAGTTAGATATCGTGGGAATTAGTGAAGTTCGGTGGCAGGTGAATGCAGGGTTATAAATACAGAAGCAAATAGGGGTAATGCAGGAGTAGGTTTAATTATGAACAGGAAAATAGAAAAGCGGGTAAGCTACTACAAACAGCATAGTGAACGCATTATTGTGGCCAAGATAGATACGAAGCCCACGCCTACCACAGTAGCACAAGTTTATATGCCAACTAGTTCTGCAGATGACCAAGAGATTGATGAAATGTATGATAAGGTAAAAGAAATTATTCAGATAGTGAAGGGAGACGAAAATTTAATAGTCATGAGTGACTGGAATTCGGTAGTAGGAAAAGGGAGAGAAGGAAACGTGGTAGGTGAATATGGACTGGGGGGTAAGAAATGAAAGAGGAAGCCGCCTGGCAGAATTTTGCACAGAACACAACTTAATCATAGCTAACACTTGGTTCAAGAATCATGAAAGAAGGTTCTATACATGGAAGCAGCCTGGAGATACTAGAAGGTATCAGATAGATTATGTACTGGTAAGACATTCAGGAACCAGGTTGTAAATTGTAAGACATTTCCAGGGGCAGATGTGGACTCTGAACACAATCTTTTGGTTATGAACTGTAGAGTAAAACTGAAGAAACTGCAAAAAGTTGGGAATCTGAGGAGATGGGACCTGGATAAACTAAAAGAACCAGAGGTTGTAGAGAACTTTGAGGAGAGCATTAGGGAACGATTGACAAGAATGGCGGAAAGAAATACAGTAGAAGAAGAATGGGTGGCTTTGAGAGATGAAATACTGAAAGTGGCAGAGGATCAAGTAGGTAAAAAGACGAGAGCTAACAGAAATCCTTGGGTAACAGAAGAGATATTGAATTTAATTGATGAAAGGAGAAAATACAAAAATGCAGTAAATGAAGTAGGCAAAAAGGAATACAAACGTCTCAAAAATGAGATCGATAGGAAGTGCAAAATGGCTAAGCAGGGATGGCTAGAGGACAAATGTAAGGATGTAGAGGCTTATCTCACTAGGGTAAGATAGATACTGCCTACGGGAAAATTAAAGAGACCTTTGGAGATAAGAGAACCACTTGTATGAACATCAAGAGCTCAGTTGGAAACCCAGTTCTAAGCAAATACGGGAAAGCAGAAAGGTGGAAGGAGTGTATAGAGGATCTGTACAAGGGCGATGTTCTTAAGGACAATATTATAGAAATTGAAGAGAATGTAGATGAAGATGAAATAGAAGATATAATACTGCGTGAATAATTTGACAGAGCACTGAAAGACACAAGTCGAAACAAGGCCCTGGGAGTAGACAACATTCCATTAGAACTACTGACAGCCTTGGGAGAGCCAGGCCTAACAAAACTCTACCATCTAGTGAGCAAGATATATGAGACAGGAGAAATACCCCCAGACTTCAAGAAGAATATAATAATTCCAATCCCAAAGAAAGCAGGTGCTGACAGATGTGAAAATTACCGAACTATCAGTTTAATAAGCCACGGATGCAAAATACTAACACGAATTCTTTACAGACAAATGGAAAAACTAGTAGAAGCCGACCTTGGGGAAGATCAGTTTGGATTTCGTAGAAATGTTGGAACACGTGAGGCAATACTGACCTCACGACTTATCTTAGAAAATAGGTTAAGAAAATGTAAACCTACGTTTCTAGCATTTGTAGACTTAGAGAAAGCTTTTGACAATGTTGACTGGAATACTCTCTTTCAAATTCTGAAGGTGGCAGGGGTAAAATACAGGGAGCGAATGGCTATTTACAATTTGTACAGAAACCAGATAGCAGTTATAAGAGCCAAGGGACATAAAAGGGAAGCAGAGGTTGGGAAGGGAGTGAGACAGGGTTGTAACCTATCCCCGTTGTTATTCAATCTGTATATTGAGCAAGCAGTGAAGGAAACAAAAGAAAAATTCGGAGTAGGTATTAAAATCCATGGAGAAGAAATAAAAACTTTGAGGTTCGCCGATGACACTGTAATTCTGTCAGAGACAGCAAAGTACTTGGAAGAGCCGTTGAACGGAATGGACAGGGTCTTGAAAGGCGGATATAATATGAACATCAACAAAAGCAAAACGAGGATAATGGAATGTAGACAAATTAAATCGAGTGATGCTGCGGGAATTAGATTAGGAAATGAGGCGCTTAAAGTATTTTTCAAATGTAAGGTTAACTCTCAGCAAAAAACTTTCTCATCAACATCGTTTGGTTGCAGATGACAAGCTACCTATAGTAATTAACACGCAAGTGATCCAGAAAATTCATGCCCTCCAAATGTAAAGGTATTTACAAAAAGAAACGATATGCTGTTTGAACTAAAGATGTTCATAATTTTATAATGATTTAACAAAAATGTTCACATTGCAGAATAAATAAAAACGAAAACCCACAGATGATGGCACAGTGGTGCCGAAACATGTTTGGGTACTGAGAAAAAACGATGTTTTGTATAACCGTCGGACCTCACATCCCACAATTTTAACTGCAAACACGGCCAACACGAGGAACTGCAAATCAAAATGATGAATATTTGTTAGCTGTGTTTGTTCATTTGCACTGGGGGTTCAGAACCACATCACCAACAGCTGACCGAGCGAGGTGGCTCAGTGGTTAACACACTGGACTCGCATTCGGGAGGACGACGCTTCAAACTCGTATCCGGCCATGCAAATTTAGGTTTTCCGTGATTTTCCTAATTCGCTCCGGGCATATGCCGGGACGGTCCCTGTGAAAGGGCACGGCCGACTTCCATCCCCATCTTTCTCCAATCTGACGCGACCGATAACCTCGCTGTTTGGCCCCCTTCCCCCAAATCAACCAACAAACCATTAGCTGACTCGGGCAGCAGAGTAGAAGGGTCCAAATACCCCTTTTGTGCTCAGTTGGCACCCAGTGACTGGTGCGCGTTGGAAGTTACTGAGCTCTCCTGATCGGCATGCTCTGTTCAAATGGCTCTGAGCACTATCGGACTTAACTTCTGAGGTCATCAGTCGCCTAGAACTTAGAACTACTTAAACCTAGCTAACCTAAGGACATCACACACATCCATGCCCGAGGCAGGATTCGAACCTGCGACCGTAGCAGCAGCACGGTTTCAGACTGAAGCGCCTAGAACCGCTCGGCCAGACAGCACGGCGACACGCTCTGTTGTTACTACTTCTGTTCTGACAACACAAAACTCGTCGCCCCCTTTTACACTGGCAGGTCCACGTCTCGTAGCATGTAGCGGTCAATTTGGCACGACATACGGTTTTTCCGGTACTTGCGGTCAGGTACTCTGGTTTGAACATCGATATCAGTCGAAGGGTTTCTTGAAAGGTCAATATGTCGGTAGTGGTGGAAACGTTTGCCAACTCGGTGTAGACGTGAATGTTTCGCGGGTCCCGCATGTGTGGGACGCTGGACCCGTGTGCCACTTGGAGGCGAGAGGACGGCGGCGTGTGTCTGTGCAGAAGCAGGAGCAGCAGCAGAAGCAGAGGACCCCCACTCCAGAGAGCCATCTGGCTGCAAGGCCGGCCGTGGGAACGCTGGAAGCCTCACTCGGGCTCCACTCACATGAGCCGGCCTCGACTCCGCACAGGTTCCAGCCAGCCAGCGGGCTCCAGTGCTGCCATCTGGCAAGAGGGGGGGTCACACCACGGCGTCGTGTGCCCAGCTCTGTGTCCGATGTAGGGTCGCGCAAAAGATGTCGATATATAAAAATGTCGGTATTTCTCCAAATTTAAGCTAGGCTGTCCCACATCATCAACATTATTTGAAATATGTGTAGACATCGCCGGCCTAGGTGGCCGAGCGGTTCTAGGCGCTACAGTCTGGAACCGCGTGACCTCTATGGTTGCAGGTTCGAATCCTGCCTCGGGCACAAATGTGTGTGGTGTCCTTACGTTAGTTAGGTTTAAGTAGTTCCAAGTTCAGGGGACTGATGACCTCAGAAGTTAAGTCCCATAGTGCTCACAGCCATTTGAACCATTTGTGTAGACATCACTCTTAAATCATGGCCTTATAAATGCAATGGGATGGGGCTAGAATTAAACATGCACTTTATTTACATCACATACTATTTACTGATGGTCCAGGGGCTGTAGCACAAGACGGGGAGGATGCAAATTATACAGAGTCCGCCAGAAAAAATGTATACACTCTTTGGCAGGCTCTATCGAGATATCGATATTGTCGTTCGATTTGACTTACGAGTGTGGTGTAGTATGATCTTCGCCTCAACAGATGTTAGTACTTTCATCTCGGTATTGAGAAAACAAGATGGCTGGAGCACGCTTGACAATTGAGCAACGAAAATGTATTGTGAAGCGGTTTTTCTAGCTTGATAATGCCATTGGAGTGCAGCGTCAGTGGAGGCGGGAATTTAGAGAACCGCCAACCCGCCTAGCAATTAAAAGCACTATGACAAGTTGGAATTGTGTGGAACGATTTGTGATATTCACAAAGGCAGATAAGGAAGACAGCGTACAGCTACAAGTCCTGCTTCGTCGGCTCTCGTGTTGGAAACGTTTGTTAATTCTCCGCAGAAGTCTGCTACGCAATGTGCACATGAAGTGGGGGTTAGTAGGAGTTTATTTCATTAACAGTAGAGACTAATCCACCGTCTTGAAATGTAGGGTGGGTCGGATGCTTCTGAACCCAACAGCAAACACTTCTCAGTATTACAATGTTATTGGTATACAGTTGTTAATGCTTTTTTTATGATATAAAGAACACGTTATAAAAAATTTTCTAAGGTTACAGCGAAATGAGTGCTTAACAGTTGTTAAAATGACTCTGAACAATTTGCTTCCGTCTAGCCGATGAGAATATAATTTATACATGAAAATGTCAAAGAAAAACAAAAATAAAAATAAAAATGTAATACCATGAATGTGGTAGAAGTAATTTGCAATATGCAGAGGGACGTGATATAGTGTATCTGGATGTGTAATATAGCCTATATAGCAGTTTGGTTGGTAATGGCCTATTCCTACCAATTTCAGGTGAGAAGGTCTCAGTAGAACCTCGAGCTAATCCCATCTGGAATGGTCTGTGCTTATGTATGTTTGCTGTGTTTGTGTGTATTGGTATATTACTGGGAGTGTTCCAAGTCAGGACACAGCAGCTGTTTGTTTGTCTTGTTGTTGGTGGTAGCGGTATGTTCTATGTGATACATTACATACGTACACCTGGTATTATACACATTAAATACTGACTGAGCATTTGATACACGGAATACATGAATTTTAGCTTCACATGAGAATTACACTTACGTTTGTTAATTTTTTAGTGGAAAAAGAATGTAGTTCATTGCTACTTGAATGCGTTATTCCTTAAATAACTTAATACATTACATTTTTAGTTTTATACATACTGTATACAGAAAATACATTTCATGTAGGAGATTAATTCATTGTAGCTTTAAGTAGAGAAGAGAATATACTTCTATCTACACATAATAAGATGAACAATACATTACTGCTTGTGAGCAGTATACTGTAAACACTATGTGTTCCAGTCATCGGGATTACGTATTATTCTGGCGATGTTACTGTCGTTCTGTACAATCTCACTTGTGCAAGAGTGTTGCAGAGTAGTGTCACATGTTCTGGTGCCCAGTTTCTCCGCAAACGCATACTTCATCGTTAGTTAGTCCCGTGCAGTTTAAATGTAGCGGATACGGCCTGTGGCCTGTCGGGAAATGGATCATCTCCTGCCTTGGGTCAACATGTTTCAGTTGTGATCTTTCGCGTACGTCAGGAAATAAAGAGTGTCCTCGGCGACCCCTGTCGGATGCGTCCCACTCTCTCTGCCATGTTTGAATCCGCCATTTTTTTATCTGTGTTTTGTTCATAATGTTGGTTCCTGCAATTTCGTGGACTTTATCGAGCCTGTCCCTCTTAAGTCAGTAAAGTGCAGCTCTGTACCGTCTTGTTATATCTATAGGGCAGGTCCCCACCACAACGCAAAGTGCCTCTCCTCTAGTGAGGTGGTGTTGAAGGCTCCACTCATCCTCAGGAGTACACTGCGTTTACCTCGTCTTGCAGTTGTCTTGTTAGTCTGTATGTTCAGTCAGTGAGTTCAAGCACTTGCGGCGAAGCATGCGATGGATTCAGATGCCGCAACGTGGTGGGTCCTTATCGTCTTAATAGGTACAAGTGTACGAAGAATTCTGAAAGCAGCAAAGTGGGAAGTTTACATTCCTGGACTACTGCCCGCGATTAATGACGACAATCATGATCACCGAATTAAATTTTGCGAATGGTATCAGCAAATGCCTCCCCCCATGAATCATGGACCTTGCCGTTGGTGGGGAGGCTTGTGTGCCTCAGCGATACAGATAGCCGTACCGTAGGTGCAACCACAACGGAGGGGTATCTGTTGAGAGGCCAGACAAACGTGTGGTTCCTGAAGAGGGGCAGCAGCCTTTTCAGTAGTTGCAAGGGCAACAGTCTGGATGATTGACTGATCTGGCCTTGTAACAATAACCAAAACGGCCTTGCTGTGCTGGTACTGCGAACGGCTGAAAGCAAGGGGAAACTACAGCCGTAATTTTTCCCGAGGGCATGCAGCTTTACTGTATGATTACATGATGATGGCGTCCTCTTGGGTAAAATATTCCGGAGGTAAAATAGTCCCCCATTCGGATCTCCGGGCGGGGACTACTCAAGAGGATGTCGTTATCAGGAGAAAGAAAACTGGCGTTCTACGGATCGGAGCGTGGAATGTCAGATCCCTTAATCGGGCAGGTAGGTTAGAAAATTTAAAAAGGGAAATGGATACGTTAAAGTTAGATATAGTGGGAATTAGTGAAGTTCGGTGGCAGGAGGAACAAGACTTCTGGTCAGGTGACTACAGGGTTATAAACACAAAATCAAATAGGGGTAATGCAGGAGTAGGTTTAATAATGAATAGAAAAATAGGAATGCGGGTAAGTTACTACAAACAGCATAGTGAACGCATTATTGTGGCCAAGATAGATACGAAGCCCACACCTACTACAGTAGTACAAGTTTATATGCCAACTAGCTCTGCAGATGACGAAGAAATTGAAGAAATGTATGATGAAATAAAAGAAATTATTCAGATTGTGAAGGGAGACGAAAATTTAATAGTCATGGGTGACTGGAATTCGAGTGTAGGAAAAGGGAGAGAAGGAAACATAGTAGGTGAATATGGATTGGGGGACAGAAATGAAAGAGGAAGCCGCCTTGTAGAATTTTGCACAGAGCACAACATAATCATAACTAACACTTGGTTTAAGAATCATGAAAGAAGGTTGTATACATGGAAGAACCCTGGAGATACTAAAAGGTATCAGATAGATTATATAATGGTAAGACAGAGATTTAGGAACCAGGTTTTAAATTGTAAGACATTTCCAGGGGCAGATGTGGATTCTGACCACAATCTATTGGTTATGACCTGTAGATTAAAACTGAAGAAACTGCAAAAAGGTGGGAATTTAAGGAGATGGGACCTGGATAAACTAAAAGAACCAGAGGTTGTACAGAGATTCAGGGAGAGCATAAGGGAGCAATTGACAGGAATGGGGGAAATAAATACAGTAGAAGAAGAATGGGCAGCTTTGAGGGATGGAGTAGTGAAGGCAGCAGAGGATCAAGTAGGTAAAAAGACGAGGGCTAGTAGAAATCCTTGGGTAACAGAAGAAATACTGAATTTAATTGATGAAAGGAGACAATATAAAAATGCAGTAAGTGAAACAGGCAAAAAGGAATACAAACGTCTCAAAAATGAGATCGACAGGAAGTGCAAAATGGCTAAGCAGGGATGGCTAGAGGACAAATGTAAGGATGTAGAGGCCTATCTCACTAGGGGTAAGATAGATACCGCCTACAGGAAAATTAGAGAGACCTTTGGAGATAAGAGAACGACTTGTATGAATATCAAGAGCTCAGATGGAAACCCAGTTCTAAGCAAAGAAGGGAAAGCAGAAAGGTGGAAGGAGTATATAGAGGGTCTATACAAGGGCGATGTACTTGAGGACAATATTATGGAAATGGAAGAGGATGTAGATGAAGATGAAATGGGAGATACGATACTGCGTGAAGAGTTTGACAGAGCACTGAAAGACCTGAGTCGAAACAAGGCCCCCGGAGTAGACAATATTCCATTGGAACTACTGACGGCCGTGGGAGAGCCAGTCCTGACAAAACTCTACCATCTGGTGAGCAAGATGTATGAAACAGGCGAAATACCCTCAGACTTCAAGAAGAATATAATAATTCCAATCCCAAAGAAAGCAGGTGTTGACAATTGTGAAAATTACCGAACTATCAGCTTAATAAGTCACAGCTGCAAAATACTAACACGAATTCTTTACAGACGAATGGAAAAACTAGTAGAAGCCAACCTCGGGGAAGATCAGTTTGGATTCCGTAGAAACACTGGAACACGTGAGGCAATACTGACCTTACGACTTATCTTAGAAGAAAGATTAAGGAAAGGCAAACCTACATTTCTAGCATTTGTAGACTTAGAGAAAGCTTTTGACAATGTTGACTGGAATACTCTCTTTCAAATTCTAAAGGTGGCAGGGGTAAAATACAGGGAGCGAAAGGCTATTTACAATTTGTACAGAAACCAGATGGCAGTTATAAGAGTCGAGGGACATGAAAGGGAAGCAGTGGTTGGGAAGGGAGTAAGACAGGGTTGTAGCCTCTCCCCGATGTTGTTCAATCTGTATATTGAGCAAGCAGTGAAGGAAACAAAAGAAAAAATCGGAGTAGGTATTAAAATTCATGGAGAAGAAATAAAAACTTTGAGGTTCGCCGATGACATTGTAATTCTGTCGGGGACAGCAAAGGACTTGGAAGAGCAGTTGAATGGAATGGACAGTGTCTTGAAAGGAGGATATAAGATGAACATCAACAAAAGCAAAACAAGGATAATGGAATGTAGTCTAATTAAGTCGGGTGATGCTGAGGGAATTAGATTAGGAAATGAGGCACTTAAAGTAGTAAAGGAGTTTTGCTATTTGGGGAGCAAAATAACTGATGATGGTCGAAGTAGAGAGGATATAAAATGTAGGCTGGCAATGGCAAGGAAAGCGTTTCTGAAGAAGAGAAATTTGTTAACATACAGTATTGATTTAAGTGTCAGGAAGTCATTTCTGAAAGTATTTGTATGGAGTGTAGCCATGTATGGAAGTGAAACATGGACGATAAATAGTTTGGACAAGAAGAGAATAGAAGCTTTCGAAATGTGGTGCTACAGAAGAATGCTGAAGATTAGATGGGTAGATCACATAACTAATGAGGAAGTATTGAATAGGATTGGGGAGAAGAGAAGTTTGTGGCACAACTTGACCAGAAGAAGGGATCGGTTGGTAGGACATGTTCTGAGGCATCAAGGGATCACCAATTTAGTATTGGAAGGCAGCGTGGAGGGTAAAAATCGTAGAGGGAGACCAAGAGATGAATACACTAAGCAGATTCAGAAGGATGTAGGTTGCAGTAGGTACTGGGAGATGAAAAAGCTTGCACAGGATAGAGTAGCATGGAGAGCTGCATCAAACCAGTCTCAGGACTGAAGACCACAACAACAACAACATCAGCAAATGGTAACTGATGACGAACAATTCGTGACGAAGGTAGTGTGGAGTGACGAGGCACAATTTAAACTTAATGGAACCGTGAATCAGCATATCAGTGTGTACTGGGCACCGGAAATTCCTCATGTTTATGTGGATAAAACGGTCAGTCTACCAGGGGTTCATCTGTGGTGTGGTGTGACATTGAGTCAAACAGAGCTTGGATGGCGTGTACAGGTGCAGCTGCCTATGCAGCTTCAACACGATACCACAGTTCATCAAGAGTAGTGACTGCCATATTGTGACCAGCCAGTTGCTCGGCCACCATTGACCAACCGTTCTCAATTGATGAGAGATCTGGAGAATGTGCTGGCCAGGGCAGCAGTCGAACATTTTCTGTATCCAGAAAGACCCGTACAGGACCTGCAACATGCGGTCGTGCATTATCCTGCTCAAATGTAGGGTTTCGCAGGGATCGAATGAAGGTTAGAGCCACGGGTCGTAACACATCTGAAATGTAACGTCCACTGTTCAAAGTGCCGTCAATGCGAACAAGAGGTGACCGAGACGTGTAACCAATGGCACCCCATCCCATCACGCTGGGTGATAAGCCAGTATGGCGATGACGAATACACACTTCCAATGTGCGTTCACCGCGATGTCGCCAAACACGGATGCGACCATGATGCTGTAAACAGAACCTGGATTCATCCGGAAAAATGAGGTTTTGCCATTCGTGCACCCAGGTTCGTCGTTGAGTACACCATCGCAGGCGCTCCTGTCTGTGAGGCAGCGCCAAGGGTAACCGCAGCCATGGTCTCAGAGCTGACAGTCCTTGCTGCTGCAAACGTCGTCGAACTGTTCGTACAGAAGATTGTTGTCTTGCAAACGTCCTCATCTGTTGACTCAGGGATCGAGACGTGGTTGCACGATCCGTTACAGCCATGCGGATAAGATGCCTGTCACCTCGACTGCTAGTGATACGAGGCCTTTGGGATCCAGCATGGCGTCCCGTATTACCCTCCTGAACCCACCAATTCGATATTCTGCTAACAGTCATTGGATCTCGACCAACGCGAGCAGCAATGTCGCGATATGATAAACCGCAAATGCGACAGGCTACAATCCGACCTTTATCAGAGTCGGAAACGTGATTGTACGCATTTCTCCTCCTTACACGAGGCATCACAACAACGTTTCACCAGGCAACGCCGGTCAACTGCTGTTTGTGTATGAAAAATCGGTTGGAAACTTTCCTGATGTCAGCACGTTATAGGCGTCGCCACCGGCGCCAACCTTGTGTGAATGGTCTGAAAAGCTAATCATTTGCATATCACAGCATCTTCTTCCTGTCAGTTAAATTTCGCGTCTGTAGCACGTCATCTTCGTGGTGTAGCAATTTTAATGGCCAGTATTGTACATTGTCACTGTTTGCGCTACTGCAGGAGCGTTTTTCCGCTGGCGGAATTCTATGACAGCGCGTTGCTGGAGAGCGCTGAATAGCCGCGTCCTCTGCTGAGACAGGCAGCTACTTACGGTAGGAAGCTGACCCGGCGTCCCGTGAGGGCACAGTACTACTGATAACAAGGCCGCCTCCACACTCTGCCCGGACGCCAGCACACGCCTACTTAGATAGCCGGACCACCACGCTAGTGGGGGAACTTCTGAGTGTCGCCTATAACAGTGACTGTGCACCAGAACGGTCAACAACCGCAATCCTTCCGCATATCTGTAGCCACTGTAAATTAAAAAGTCCCCCGCCGTGATTCTTCTTTCTGTACCTTCAGGCTAATCTCGATAACTACTGTAGAGATTGTGATATGGTTTTCACTAGTAGATAGGAAGGTACTGACGTGTTCAAAAAGCCGCGCGCGAAAATGCGATTTTGTCAGGGATTCATACCTCGGCTTCTATTGATCACAAAGTGTCAAGTGTTTTGGATAGTCCATGATCCAACGTTCATTTACATCGGAAGAACGGTCGTACTCCAGCTATCCTATAGTACAGCGTCAAAATATAAAAATAACACACTTGACGCAGCCCCGGCAAATACAGGAAATCACTTGCTTCTTTTGCAGTAGGTGTGGTCTATGGTGGACCTTAGGCAGCTTGTAAAAGCACCAATTGTTCGTGGGCGGTTCCTAAGAAAATCCAAAAAACCTGTCATTTTTGGGTACGAGAAGTACAGATTGTGGGGTAATTCGCACTCAGGGCGGATCGTTGAAATTCTCAGGGAACTTCCAAACTTTATTCGGTATTATTAACCGTTATCGAGGCGTAGAGGTTCAAAGTTACCGTACGTATGCATAAAACTGCAAAAACCTGTTTGTGTCCGTTTTTGCACCGAGCTCGGCAGTTATCTAAATAGCTAAGCACAGAAAATAGCTGAACCTTTAACGGTACATTGTTTAGACATTCATCTATGAACGCCGTTATCCCATTTTCGAAAACCTGTGTCCTTTATCAAGATACACCGGAAAAACCATGATTTTTGGGTTCCTAAAGTACCAGTTGTGTGGATAAGCACTTCTATAATTTCTATTCACGGCAGGTCGTCGAAATTAGTACCATATGTTCTTAAGAAGAACCTCGACACCTTTTTTGATATCATTAATCGCTATCGAGATCCAAAGGTTCGAAGCTACCGTACGTATCCATGTAAAACATGCACATAATATCCGGCCTGAGACGCAGATATAGTTTTAAGTGACGTAGTGAACATTTGGCAAGGGTTATAGGCTCATCGCAAGCATTCTGAGGTCACCAAACTATGTTTTTCCTCAACATTTTTCACCAATAAAACTTAATGACTCGCTGTCTCTGTGAATCAGATGGTTCATGCCGATACACTTATGGTCAAAGTGCTGCTGCAATGACAACAAATGGCTATAAATGGTCTTCACATTCCTGAAAAGAACGGAAAATGTCTTCCCAAAATTATGTAAAACTGGGAAGACTGCAAATTTAGCAAAATTTTTGTAATAACTTTTTACTCTTTCAAGATACAAATCATAAGCTGGGCGTTTTCGGTGAACTGCGATCGATGAGCAAAGCATCCACAAAAAATGTAAAGAGAACGATTTTGCGTGAACCGTATATTGTGCATACTTATTTCTTGCTTATATGTGTCAAAGTATACAAACATGTCGAAGTATGCAAATAAAGATTACTGTGCTACAGGATTCATTTTATATAAACTGCACACTCCGATGTAGCAGGGAAAGGAAGGGAACCAACTGAAAAAAAGACGAATATGTTCCTCTGGAAGAGAGTCTGACAGAAAAAGGGGAATCAACCGCTTCAGTCCTAATTCCAGCTTCCTCATCAAAAATTTTGCCGTGCGAACATTTCGTGCTTTATTGTGCTGGAAAACAGTAGCGAAGACAGAGTGACGGTGGAAGGCGGAAGAGAAAGTGCCAGTGAAAGAGAAAGAGAGAGGAGACAATGGTGGTGCGACAGAGAAAGTGGCTGCGAAAGAGAAGGAGGTGGATGAAGACAACAGCAGTCAGAGCGGAAGCTAGAGGAGATATTGGTGATCAGCTAGTGACAGTGATATTAAAAGAGAATGAGAGGTGGATGGAGATAGTAGCATTAGGACCAAAAGTAAGAGGAGGCAGAGATCGGTCCATAATGTAGGCTTGGAGCGACTGGATCATCCCAGACCAGCGGACTTTAACACGGGGTATGTGGAGGGGTGTACGTCGGACCGAAATTTTAAACACGGGGGAGTAGGAGACAACGTAAGTTGGACCCCCGTCCCAGAATTTTTGAGCTGCCCGGGTATGGTGCAGACAGTGGCAGTGAGGAATAAAGACAAAAGGAGACAGACTAAGTGAGAGAGGAGTCAGTGGAAGTGGGAAATACTGTTAATCAATGGAAGAAAAAAAGAGACAATGGGAGAGTGACAAAGCTGTATAGACAGTGGCACAGAGTGGGAGTTACTGAGTTTGAAGGATTAGCTACGAAGAGAAAGTGGGTACAGGGATTTAGCATGTTCTGTGTTAAATACGTTCACATGGGAAGGTGATTCCCCACTTTTATGTCAGAGTTTTTTAAAGCGGCTCCTTTTTTTTCTTTCAAGAAGCACGTTTTCCGCTGGTATAACGAATATATTACCGCTACGGCAGACAAGTCGATACACCACCTGATCAAAAGTCTCCCTTCCCCTCGCCATGAATGCGAACTGACTACCTGATGTCACGAGAGAGTATAAAAAGAGTTGGGGAGTGTTGTGTGGTCAGTAGAGAAGCAGTTACAGTCGGTAAGGACACCTTAGTGACTTTGAACGTGGACTAGTCGTTGGATGTCAGTTGAGTACTAAATTCATGAGGAACATTCCAACCTTGCTATAACTCTCCAAGTCGACTTTTGGTGATGTGAAATGGTCGTAAAGCACAGCAGTCAGTACCACATAATACGAATAATTCAATCGAATATGCATAGTGTTACAAACCATCAGAATGGAAACAGAGCAAGGAAGTGTAAAAATGTGAACTAGATACAACTAAACGGAAGCATGTCAGATATTATATATGTAATTATTTTGAAACCTGTAGGTGAATCCACAATAAAAAATGGATATACGTATGTAGATCCTTCTCGCTTTTACCCTCACATATTTGTAGACAATGAATGTATAGGACTAATTTTTGCCGCGCGGGATTAGCCGAGCGGTCTCAGGCGCTGCAGTCATGCACTGTGCGGCTGGTCGCGGCGGAGGTTCGAGTGCTCCCTCGGGCATGGGTGTGTGTGTTTGTTCTTAGGATAATTTAGGTTACGTAGTGTGTAAGCTTGGGGACTGATAACCTTAGCAGTTAAGTCACGTAAGATTTCACACACATGTGAACATTTTTGACTAATTTTTAAATTACTTTGACACTACTCTTTTATAGTTATTTCTATTAGGTGACTTATGTTCTTGCTTTATGTATGCAATCATGTTGTATGTTCATAGTACACCTTTCATTACAACCTGAATATTTAACTTCATTACTGGTTTCCTTTAGTTATCTACATTGATATGTGTTATTTTTTTCGTTCACGTAATACTGTGGGTGACATCCTATTACGTGTTTGTCTGCTGTCTTATAACTTTATTCTGTGGGCCCGAAGATACCGTGATTGGAACGTCGAAACTGTTTGCCTAATAAAACAATATCAATATAACGGCTGTTGGTACAGTATTACATCGACCACCAGCACCCCTGAGCCCAAGATGGAGTTACATTTAGCCTGGATGTTGTTGTTCAAGCTGTTTCCCACATCCCACTATGTGAACACTGGACGGGTACCCAAGCACCGCCTCATTCGCCTGTATTTCGAATCTTTCGCTCATTTTCACATGAGTAACAGTGCACGCAGACAGTTGGGGTGCATCTACATGTACCTGTGCTCCTACTAAGGAGTAACCGAGTAGTGGCAGGAAGAGCGGTCAACCCTTAACTTAACCCCGCCAGATCCGTTCATAACCGTGCGGACACTGCGCCGATGCGGAGCAAAGTCACAAGAAAAAGACGAGGAAGATTCGAATGTGACAGTGATCCGATGTTGCACTGCACCACAATGCGACTGCGGGCAGACTCGTCCTCAAGGTTCCGGTGGACCACGTGTGACCACCAGAAGGTGGTCTTCCCTTCTCATCTGCGCCTGTTAGAGCTGCTCTGTACCACAATACAAAAACTGTGCTTCCGTAGTTTTGGTGCAGTACATAAATGACGTAGTAAATGGTAAGATTACCGTCAGTATTTGTAGCACTGGCAGGGAAACAAACATAAATGAATGTGTCACAGAAACTGGGAGCCAAGGGGTTCTCTTTGTGTTTGTTGGTTTTGCACGTAATTAGAACTGCGTTAGTCCATTGTATATTTTACAGCCTTACAAAATCTAAATTCGATTTTATAAGTAATAAAAATTAGTTGATCGTATAACTACTAACTTTTATGTAACCAAAGAAATTACTTTTGATGCAGGTGCAGTTTAGATGCACAAACGAAAAAAATCTATATTGCTAATGATTTTATTTTGTACTCAATAGAACGTTCTTCATCGATATCAAAGGAAACTGTTTCCCATTATCACTCATAAGTGTGAAAGTTGTTAGCGAATAAGAGAAACATGTTTTACACACTGTAGCGCCAAAGAAACTGGTATAGGCATGCGTATTCAAATACAGAGATACGTAAACAGGCAGAACACGGCGCTGTTGTCGGCAACGCCTGTATAAGACAACAAGTGTCTGGTGCAGTAGTTAGACCGGTTACTGCTGCTACAATGGCAGGTTATCAAGATTCGAGTGAGTCTGAACGTGGTGTTACAGCTGGCGCACGAGCGATGGGACACAGCACCTTCGAAGGTGCGATGAAGTGGGGATTTTCCCGTACGAGCACTTCACTAGTGTACCGTGAATATCAGGATTCTGTAAAACATCAAATCCCCGACATCGTTGCGGCCGGAAAGAGATGCTGCAAGAACGGGACCAACGACGACTGAAGAGAATCGTTCAACGTGACAGAAGTGCAATCCTTCCGCAAATTTCTGCAGATTTCAATGCTGGGCCATCAACAACTGTCAGCGTGTGAACCATTCAGAGAAACATCATCGATATGGACTTTTGGAGCCGAAGGCCCTCTCGCGTACCCTTGATGACTGCACGACATAAAACTTTACGCCTCACCTGGGCTCGTCAGTACCGACATTGGACTGTTGATGAGTGGAAACATGTTGCCTGGACGGACGAGTCTCGTTTCAAAGTGTATCGAGCGGATGGACGTGTACGGGTATGGAAACCTCATGAATCCATGGACTCCGCATGTCAGCAAGAGACTGTTGAAGCTGGTGGAGGCTCTGTAATGGTATGGCACGTGTGCAGCTGGAGTGATATGAGACCCCTGATACGTCTAGATACGACTCTGACAGGTGAGACGTACGTAAACAATCTGCTGATTACCTGTACCCATTCGTGTCTATTGTGCATTCCGAATGACTTGGGCAAGTCCAATAGGACAATGCGACACCCCATACGTCCAGAATTGCTACAGTGTGGCTCCAGGAACACTCTTCTGAGTTTGAACACTTCCGCTGGCCACCAAAGTCCCCAGACATGAACATTGTTGACATCTGGAATGCCTTGCAACGTGCTGTTCAGAATAGGTGCTCGTTCTCTTACGAATTTATGGACAGCCCTGCAGGATTCCTGGCGTCAATTCTCTCGAGCACTACTTCAGATATTAGTCGAGTGCATGCCACATCGTGTTGAGGCACTTCCGCGTGCTCGTGGGGACCCTACACGATATTAAGCAGGTGTAGCAGTTTCTTCGGCTCTTCAGTGTATAAGCTCGACGAAGCTTTGAAGCGATGTTTGGTGTGTTTTCGTTCGGCATTTTTTAAGGAAACTGCAACTTCTGGTGCTATATGGCAAAGCTGAAGTGTTTTTAAATTTTTACTACAACATCCCTCTGTTTCTCGTTACAAGTCAACAATTTTCGAATAAAACCTGAGTTAAACCCTGACAATTTCAATTTTGCTGTACATAATTGTTTTTAAGTAAGGGTCAGGAGGAAAACTTCCTAGAACTAAACTGTTTTGTAGGTTGCGCAGCCCTTTATACATCCACGCTCAATTTATAGATGATTCACCACTTCCTGCTTGTATGGGAATCTACTAAGACTGATCGCATACGCAAACAAAGCGATCGAAATGAGGTAATGCCCGACAGGTATGCAACACGTCAGACATACAGGTAACGCATTTCCGATCTTAACTGACCAAGGCTAATGGGATAACTACCGTATTCTACGCTTACTCATTCTACCGTAGTGTACGGTAGTTTTACATCTATAACATCTGCCATCCAAGAGCAAGTAACGGACTCCCCACAGAGTTCTGGAGTTAAGTATCCTCCTCGACCATTGGTCGAAGTCTTGAAGCTGACGGACCAGGGAATTACCGTCCGCTGGGTAGGCTGCCGTTAACACAAAAGACTGCATGACCTGCTGAAGAGTGGTGTCGTAGGATGAATCGCGGCTCTGCACTGCCTCACATGACCGTCGTTGGCCAGTACAGCGGCGATCTGGGGATAAGCCCATTCCTTCCAATGCTTTGGAGAGCCACGGCAGTGTTACTCCCGGCGCCGTTGTATCGGGAGCCATCGGGTACGGCTGCACGTCATGGCGTTTAGTGACAGAGAACTCTGCCAGCCCAACAGTACGCACGGACATGCTCTATCCTCATGTTGCCTCTCATGCTACAGTATCGTGGTACTACTTCTCAACAGCAGAGGAGTCGCATTAATACCACACTCTGCCAAGGTATATGAAAAGATCCTGGAAAGCAGAATCCGATCAGGGGTCGAGGACAAATTGAGAGAGGAACAGCACGGCTTCAGACGTGGGAGGTCAACTGTTGACCTCGTATTTGCAGCGAGGCAGCTCCAGGAGCACCACAATGAATTTGGGGCAGACCTCGTGATGGCGTTTCTCGGCATAGAAAAGACATCTGATTGAGTCTGTAGAGAAAAGGTCTGGGGAGCCTTAGAAAAGAAGAGAATGAAAAATAGTCAACAAGTAGAATGGAGGAGATGACTGTGGAAGTCTGAGTTGGGTGAAAGTGGGAAATGAAAGAATGGACTGGTTTCACAAAACAGGTGTTTTGTAACAGGGCAGTTCACTGTCGCCACACCTCTTCATTGTGGTCTTGGATGAGATAATGACTAATGTGGCAGAAAGAAACTGTAGAAGATGAAAGTAACGGTGTTTGCAGACGCTTTGATGATCTATGCAAACAGGGTAGAGGAGATTCAGGAACAGCTGGATGCTTGGGAAGAAACTGTGAGTGGGTATGGAATGAAATTTAATGTAAAAAAGTGTGAGGACCTCGTTACAAGTAGAAAGAAAGATAGACCGACTAGCGTAATAAGGACTGGAAGTGAAGAGTTTAAGTAGGTGGAGAGTCTTAAGTACTTGAGCACAGTGATAGACGAAAATGAAAGAAATGAGAAAGAGCTCAGTGAATGTGGCAGACAGGTAGAAACATTCCTGCGCAGTGTTGCAGCCCTCGTCTGGTGCAAGGCAACCCATAAAAAAGCGAAGATGTAATATGTGGAAGTTACTACAATCCAGTATTGATCTATTATTCTCAAATATGGGTAATGATTCAAACAGACGTTAGTACATTACAGGCATGTGAAATGAAGTTCCTCAGAAGTAGGATAAGAGTAACAAGGAGAGATAGGATGAAGAATGAAAGGGAAATAGTGAAAGATAAACCTTTGCAGAGCAGGATAGAAACATAGAAGCTAAGATGATGTGGACACTTAAAGAGAACGGAAAACAAGAGGATTTGCAAGAAGATTGAGAGGCGAAGGAAATGACCAGGAGTTAGATGGCTAATAGGGTGTTGAAAAAAGAGGCGAGGACTCTACCAGTGAGAACATGGTGGGAAAATAGAATTAGTTGGCGATGCTTATGTTCCAAGCAGACCCAGCCTAGGGCTGGAAATAGTTTAAGATGATGCTTCTCCTGCTGCTGCTGCTGATGACAACATTCGTCCACTCATGGGACCTGTCTCTGAAGAACTGAGTGAGTGACGTTGAGGTACTGCCGTCGTCGACAAGATCTCCAGATCTCCCTCTGGTAAAACATGTGTGTGACCAGCTCGGACGCCAATTCCGTGCCGGTGCCGGTATACCGGATATTAAGCGCCAGCTACAACATTTGTGGGCCAGTTTGCCTCAGGAGGAAATACAAGCCCTTCATTTCACCGTTCTCAAGCGAATCAGCATATGCTTGAAGAGCCAGAGAGGGTACAGCTCCATACTGACAAGTGGGCTCATAACGCCAAGTTCTTCGTAAATTTGATTCGATTTTGTAGTTAACGAAATAACATCACAGACCCTGTCAAGTTAAATTTTGTTTCCTCCTCCCCTTCTGGTTGCTACACTTTTTCCGTGAGACAAACA